>NC_054830.1:67754431-69174431 GCF_018345385.1 Vulpes lagopus
ATCCCAAACCACAATAATCAAAATGTATTAAGCAATTATCTTCACCTCCTTTGTAACATTCCTCCTGACTAGTTATTCCAGACTTAGCAAATTAAAATATAGGACACCCAGTTAAGTGTAAATTTTAGGTAACCAATAAACAATTTCTTAGGATGTCCCATGCAACATTTGGGACACAATGATACCAAAAATCTATTCATCACTTCTCTAAAATTCAAATTTAATTCAAAGTCCCGTATTTTATCTGGCAAAGCTACTCCTGCTCCATCCTGAGAGCACCCTTGCCTTAGCTAAGAGTAAAACTAATTTGCATTCATAATCTGCAAATTGAGAGGTTAAGCAGTGTCTACCTACCAGGTTCAAATGCTCACTTTGAGAGCTTCGGTAAGTATCTTTACTGTGCCACAGTCGCCACATCTGTAAAATGGGATGATAAAGAGTCTCTCCCTCTCAGGATCAATTTGAGGATTATATGAGATGGTACCTGGAAGGGCCTAACACAGAACTGAGCTCATAGCAAATAATCAATATTAGCTATTATTGTTGGCAAGGGAACACGATGAAGAAATAAAATGGCAAAGAAGCACCTGGATCTTTCCTTTGCCAGGAATATTCCTTATCTTTTCTTAGATAATGAAGAGCTGTCAATGGCTAGGATTTCCTTTATTTTACTTCCATTGTATTTGTCAAATAAGGAGTAACACATAGGAATAATAATAACCAATCTGATCCTGCTTCTTATAGTTTACAGCATGGCCTTTCACATCCATTACCTGGTAACAACGCAAAATGCATATTTCAAAAAAAAAAAAAATTCAAGACAATGATTCTCAAATAGGGAGTATTGTCAAAAGGTAGCCTTTGGGTCTTGGTATGCCTCCCACCCTCTCAGAGATCTACTACTCTAAATGGTTTCAAGGATTAAAAAAATCTACAATAAAAATATTTCCTTTGGCAAGGAAGCAAATTTAGAGCTATCTTTATGTATGTACACAATGTAGAAATGACTTCTGGCCCCAAACGTGTCTTTTTGTCCAGAGCCCCCACACAAAACAATCCTCGGCGTCGTCATCATCAAATACAAAGGGCAATTGGCTCCACACAGCTGGCCACAAAAGGCCCTCAGCAGAATGGCTTTTTAAAAGCCATGTCCAAAGAAAGCTGTAACCTGTGGCCTCTATTCATCACCGGAAGATTCTAAATGCTTTCCCCCTTTTGTAAGGGAGAACATCTGCCCTTCCAGAACAATCTCTCTCCCAGCGCAAGTTTTACATATAGAGAAGCAACATCCTTTTATTTTAACGTTGCTTTCCCACGTCCTTGATTAGGACACATGCCCCCTTTTACATGGTTTTACAGCCAGAATCTCCAACCTGCCTCAGTGGTACCCATCTTGTTTCTTGCCTGAGCACAAGCGAGAAGTATTGTATATGCTGTTAAGTTAATTAAACAAAGAGGCCATTAGACTGAGGTGGCACCATTGCCATGGCCACCTGTGTAAGCAAACCAAAATCTAACCCTATAAATGGCTTCAAGGTAATAAAATCAAAACGCCAAGGACAACCAATCACAAGAACCAATGAGGCTTTAAACCATAGGCAATCAATAATTTCCTTTCTTTTCTTCTGCTTTTTCTCTATAAACATCTGTCCCTGAGTTCCTGTCTTTGGAGCCTTGTTCACCACTTCTGATTTAGCACTGCTTAATTCAAATCGATTTTTGCTCAAACTCTTAAATGTTTAAATATATCTCAGTTTACATTATCTTTTAATAAATGTAAGTAAGTACAAGGTTTCTTTCTGAAAAAAATTCTGGTGTGCCAGGACTTTCTTCACTTTTTTTTTTTTTTTTTACAAATATTTAAGTTTTTAGTATCGTTACATTGAACAAGAGGGCAAGGTACAGAAAGCATTTCAGATTTAGTTGGTGTACATATTTGATTAAAATGACAGCTAAATCACATGATTTCTACTCAGAAGATATTTATCATAGATTGATAGTTTTAACATGATTGATGTAGTTTTGAATAATCATCAAATAAACAAAATTCAAGAGAACAATGCATAGCCAACAGGTGCAATTTCTGGCTCCCAGCAATGCACCCAGCTAAATAAAGCCAAGACACTTCCAGGATGTTGGCACTGGGTAGCTTACTCCACAGAAGAAAGGAAGCCCTTTGACCGACAAATTCCTTTAAAATCTAGCACTAAGCACCTTCCCAGAGCCTTTATTTGCAATGCTACTCTAAACATCTGTAAAGTGATTGCCTTTCTAGCTTCCCTACTCCACAGGACATTAAAATTCTAGATTGGGGTTTAGCCATTTTACTGGCTATTTAAGATTAATGGGATGTACTTAAATTCCCTTGAGAACACAACTAGATATTATTATATATAAAAGGTAACACTGAGGTGGTTGCTGGGAGCTGGAGGGAGGAGGGGATGGGGAATTATTATTTAATGGATACAGAGTTTTAATATGACATAATGAAAAAGTTCTAGAGATGAAGGACAGTGATGTTTGCAGAACAGTATGAATGGCAAAATGCTATAGAACTGTACAGTTAAAAATGGTTAAAGGGGTAAATTTTGTTATCCATGTTCTACCACAATAAAAAAAATGATACACTAATAAAGATCATTATTATTTTTTTAACTGAAACGTGAGGGGAAAATAAGCAGGCAGAAAAGAAAGGAAAAGAAGTAGAAAGAAAAGAGTCTGATGAGCCCACACCCCTACCCAGGGCAGTGGTGGGGCTGGTGGCAGTGATACACTAAAGAGGAAGACTGAGTTGAGGCCCTCCCCCCACCTCTCACCCCCACTCCAGTCTGGAAGAGGATCCCCCACTCAGGAAACATTGACCGAGCACTTGAATGAGAAAGGGTTGTATGTGGTGGAGAATTTATAAACTGAGCCCACCCTTCAGCGACTAAAGTCAATCAAGCCATTAAAAACTTATCCGCAGGGAAGCCTGGGTTCCTTAGTAGTTGAACATCTATCTGCCTTTGGCTCTGGTGGTAATCCCGGGGTCCTGGGATCGAGTCCCACATCCGGATCCCCACAGGGAGCCTGCTTCTCTCTCTGCCTGTGTCTCTGCCTCTCTCTCTGTATCTCTCATGAATAAATAAATAAAATCTTAAAAAAAAAAAAAAAAACCTTATCTGCTTACAAATGGCCAATAAATACATGAAGAGATACTCCACGTCATTACCTGTGGGGAAATGCAAACCGCAAACCAAAACCTTGGTGAATTACCAGGTGACACTCACTAGGATGGTTACAATCAAAACACGGACAAAAGCAAGTAACTGGGATGTGGAAAAAGTAGACCCCTTCTCTGTGGCTGGTGGGAGTATAAAATGGTGCAGCTACTTTGGGTTTTTGTTTCGTTTTTTAAATTTTTTAAATTGGAGTTCAATTTGCCAACATATGGCATAACACCCAGTGCTCATCCCACCAAGTGCCCCCCTCAGTGCCCATCACCAGTCACCCCAAGCCCCCGCCCACCTCCCCTTCCACTACCCCTTGTTCATTTCCCAGAGTTAGGTGTCCCTCATGTTTTGTCACCCTCACTGATATTTTCACTCCTTTCCCTTTATTCTCTTTCACTATTTTTTATATTCCCCAAATGAATGAGACCATATAATGTTTGTCCTTCTCCAATTGACTTATTTCACTCAGCATAATACCCTCCAGTTCTATCCACGTCGAAGCAAATGGTGGGTATTTGTCGTTTCTAATGGCTGAGGAATATTCCATTGTATACATAGACCACATCTTCTTATCCATCATCTTTCGATGGACACCGAGGCTCCTTCCACAGTTTGACTACTGTGGACACTGAAAATGGTGCAGCCACTTTGGAAAACAACCTGATAGCTCCTCACAAAGTCAAACATACATTTACCACATGACCCAGCCATTCCACCCCGGGGCCTTAGGCACGACACATGAAAACACGTGTCCACGCAAAGACCTGCATGTGAACATTCACAGCAGCATTGTTCATAATAGGCAACAAGTGGAAACAAGCACAAAGTCCATCAGCTTGTGAAAGCACTAAGAAACAAAGCAAAGCACTGGTAAACCCATTAAATGAAATACTACTCAGTGCTAAAGGAAATGAGATACTGGTTGAGGATACAGCATGGATGAATCTCAAAAACACCATCTACGTGAAAAAAAGCCAGACATAAAAAAACCACAATGTTATATGATTCCATTTATGAAATGTCCAGAACAGGTAAATCTATAGAGACATAAAATATGCAAGTGTTTTCTTGGGATTGTGGTGGGAATGGAGATTATCTCATACATGGCATGTGGAATCTTATGGAAGTGATGAAATGTTATGAAGTTGGATGACGGGGATGGTTGGTAAATTTAAGAATTATTCAATTAGGGGCACCTGGGTGGCTTAGTCTGTTAAGCATCTGACTCTGGGTTTTGGTTCATGTCATGATCTCAAGGTCGGGAGATTGAACCCTATACGGGGCTCTGTGCTCAGTGGGGAGTCTGCTTGAGATTCTTTCTTCCTCTCCCTCTGCCCCTCCCCCTACCATGATCAATCTAGAGATTTATCTTCATTTGTTCATTCATAGATTTGTTCATTCAACAAATACTGACAGTTGCACACGACGTGTTAGACACTCCACCAGGTGCTGCAGATGCAACGCCCTTTAGGAATCACATTCCAGGAGAGGAGCCTGCACGTTACACGTTGACATCTGTGGGTATTCATGTGACTGGCTCAGAGGAGTACTAGGTTCAGCGAAAGCATGTTAACAATTAAGATTGATCAGAAAGTGGTGCTATGTGAGGAGATAATATTTGAGCCCAAGAATACAAAGAGAAGTTAACTAGGTTGGGAGAGAAAGAGGGAGAGAGGGGGAGAAAGACCAAGGAGGCAGTGAATAAAAGTCACAGGGTTTTAAACAGTAGAGCACCTGCTGGAGTTTGGTTTAGGTGCTCAAGGCAATGGGAAGGCCAGCAGGGCTGAAGCGGAGGGATGTCATCCTGTTGGCCTTTTGAAAGGATCGCTCTGGCTACAAATAGGCTGGGTAGAGAAGGCAAGGATGGGTACAGAAAGACAGAGTGGAAGACAAGGCCAGAAACAAAATTGCAGTTAGAGTAAGGAAATATGGAAAGCCAGGAGGAGATGCCTGGGCCTTGCTCAGTGTTCAAAAGGAATGGAATCAAAGGGTTTTGAACAAGGAAGTCCTTTCTCATGCTAGTTGGAAACTGGAGAACCAGGAGCAGTGACAGGGTTCATGGAGCCATACAGCTTTAGCTGTATGCTGAGACAATGTTTTCCCCAAAAAACTCTGTATTTTTACTGTTGTTTTTTATACACTGCTGCAAGTGATTCTCAGAGTCACACAAGTTTTAGAAAATACCGATCCATCCCTTTTTTAAAAAACCAATGTTTAGACATGCAGCAAAACAGAATAAGGTGTAACATAGACGCTATACTGAAATGAGTGCCCTTTTCTTCTAGTGAACAGTGGTAAGTGTTCACCAATAGATGAATGGATAAAGAAATATATAATGGAATATTACTCAGTCATAAAAAAGGTTGAGATCTTGCCGTTTGTGACAACATGGATGGACCTAGAGGGTATGATGCTAAGTGAAATAAGTCAGACAGAAAAAAAAAAATAGTGATTGCTGTATAATTGGGAAAACCAAAGGCGAAGATCTAAACAGAAGTAGTTCCCTATGTTATATCCACCAGAGGTTTCACAAATTCTTTAGTGAGAAGCAATTGGTATTAATAGAGGAACTTAATCTTATTTGTAGGAATTTACTGGTATATTTAAATATACTTCTGTTTTGTTTAACTTTTTAAAGTGTATGGTGTCCAGTCTTCAGAGCAGGTTCAGTTCAACAGAGAACTAAAAATCCTCTGTTACACATTCCCAGTTGTTTATTAAAGAGAAGAGAAAGAGAGATCAAGACTGACATCTAAACTGGCTAGACCCAAATACAACTTACTCAGGATCCTGGTTCCAAGGATCAGCAGACTGATTAAGTAGCAACCTTACAAAAATGGGAGTTGGCCAAGACTTGCTTCTACCGGAATACGCCATTTGCTTTTACAAAACAAACTCTCGTCTTTCTGATCATTTAAATGTCTGCACTACATCTGCAGCTCACTAGCAACACATTTTAGGAACACATACTTCAAAGGACGACAGGCTCCAAAAGGGCAAATCTACGTCCATCGAGTTCATCCACCTGTCTCTCTCTCTCTGTCCAATACGGTCATAGACACAAATTTCTGTCTTTGCAATAATAGCCAGTGGGACACTAACACACCATTGAATCTACATTATTGTCTTGCAATTTCAGCTAAACATTATAATTATAAGCAAATGAACTTTCAGTGCTGAATCGTTATTGTTTAGATTAGTTGACTTTTTTGACCACTCAGGCTACTATCCCATCTCTCATTTAATTTGACTGTGGCATTTTTGTTTGCTCTCTAACATTTTAAACATAGATAACATAAGCCCAGCCTCCACATTACAAAGGAAAGCTAGAATAAATTCATCCTGTATATTCTTTTGTACAACCTCTACTAATAAATCCAGGAATGGAATATCTCTAGGTAAATCTCAATATAAAAAGGGATACCACTTGGGGTACCTGGCTGCTTGTCAGTGGAGCAAGTGACTTTTGATCTTGGGGTCATAAATTCAAGCCCCATGTTGGGCCTAGAACTTACTAAGAAAAATGGTGGGATACTACTTTTGGTTTTTCAATGAAAAGTTTGTAAGTTGCCTAGATTTAAACTCTAATCATTCAAGCAAAAATGTTAGCAAGCCCTCCAGCTCCCAGCTTCTGTTAATTGAAACATAAACAGAATTTCAAGAAGGAAGAACCATTCCTTTGTGTCTAATCTATTAATAGAGGGGAAGTTGTTGAATCTGATAAATTTTGCTATGGATTCCTTAATCTAGGCAATGATTATAAACTCATGCATTTAATTTGAACAGTGATAATTAGGTTGGTTTCCAGATGACTCATTTTGTAAGCTTTTGGCCACTGGTGTTCCAGCTGGAGTGGGCCACATGCTGCCTTCCCACTGGTATCACTGGAAATCTTGAGTCAAGATCAAAGCTACTCCATGCCTCTCTGACCTTTCTTCACAATGCACAGTGGGGCCTGGTTTCTCAGCTCATTATCCTCAGATTTGCTCTACTGTGCCCATGGGGTTACCACTTGCAGACAACCTACATGCAGATATTCTCTGGAGACCCTGCAACAAGCCCATTGGAATTCACACCTTGGATTCTAGCTTTCAGGTGGTTTCCTAATCCAGATGCCAAATTTCAGAAAATCTTACGTCTAGCTGACTCACGGAGGCTCCAATGAATAGAGAGAGAGACCCAGCAGGTTGAGGGACAGTGCTCATTTTGTCCCTAGAAGTCTGCCATAGGTTTGTTTTCCTCTAGAGACGTACTTTGAGAACCAAACTAAAGAAAGGATCTCTTACCTTGATAGTCATGTCTGCATTGGATGTTTCTGTGGTATCTGAGACTGCCTCATCTCCCTTTAGCAGCATAGTCTCCCACCCGACTCCTGAGAAAACAAAAACAAACAAAAAAGTGAAATTTGAGCCAAGTGCATTCAGCTGACATGGATAGCCACCTAACCAACATTTTGCAGATTCCAACTCCATGTGTGTTATAAAGGAAACCGATGTCGCTCCAGTTCACCTGCGGGGCAGTTTCTGGGAAAGCACAGAAGCACTTTCAAAAGTGTGGCCAGTCAATACCTCCCATGTTTTGACTTAATCTCCAAATTTGGAGTCCACTGTCCAATGGATTGTCCTGTAGACAGTCCCATGCTCAGTCCAGAGTGGAGAAGTGGTTGGAATGAACTCTTCCAGAACCCAGCCCTCATACTGAGCTCTTTTTGGGGGGGCTCACAGTGAATCCTGGGACATAGAAATGCACACATCTATAGAGCTGACTCCAGATTGTTCACTGCCCTAGATTCCACACACATACTGGAAATGATTGAGGGGTTATATTCACTTTTAAAATCTATATTTGTTTTCTCTTCAAGTCTTGATAAAGATTTATATTCCTTTTTTCTTAAACTGTCAGGTGATCTCTAAGAGTAGACACATGGCAAGATACAGGGTTTTGCTCTCTTCAACTCAAAAAGGAGATCCGGGGTTGGTGTTCAGAAATACCCATGAATACAATACAGTCAAACTCTACTGGTTCAGATGCAGTTATGTGTGTGAATCCAGGTGGAATGGTCTTTATTAGAGAAATGTTTGAAGTAATGACAATTATATTTTTAAAAACGCATTTATTGCAGATAAAGTCATCTTCTTAAAAGCTAAAAACACAATACTTAGTAAAGTTTTTAAGGGACTACTTTAACCAGTAGAAACAAATTTTATAATGGGTATAATAACTTCCTGCTGGGATATGAATGCTCATAGCCTAAAGTATTAAAAAGATTGTTTTCTTAAATAGGTTAAAATTAGCTTTGTGGTATTTGCTTACACTGCTGATTGCCTTAACAAATAATTTTGTCTAAGGGTAACTCAAGGACAATATTCATCCTGGAATCCTGTGTGAATAGCTCAAATTCAAAAACTTCAATTATCTAGCATTATGTTAAGTCAGGATTGGCAAACATTTTCTGTGCCACACAGTAAATATTTTAGGCTTTGTGGTCATGCCATTTCCGTTGCAACTTCTCAAGCTGCCACTGAAACAGCCAACAGACAACACATAAACAAACGGGCATGGCGAAGTTCCAATAAAACTTTATAAAAACAGCCACTGGGCTAGATTTGGCCCATAAGATGTACTATAGCAGATGGACAGTGAGGATGGTTGCACCACACTGTGATTGTATTTAATGCACAGAACTATATACTTCAAAATGGTTACAATGTGAGTTTTATGTTATGTATATTTTACCACAATAAAAAAAACATTTTGCAAAAAAAAAAAAACATTTTGCTAAGCAATACTCAGATTTTCAATTTAACTGATACTATAATTACCCATTGAGTTGGTATACCATTACTTAACTATTTCTAAAATGTTGGATATTTAGGTCACTTCTAATTTCTCATCTGTATAGATAATGCTAAAATGAGTACCTCTTTGTCTAAATGCTTTTCTTCTCACAAATAATATCCTTCAATAGGACTCCTAGGCAAAAAGTATGCATACTTTTAAGGCTAATGGCATGTGTTCCCATATTGCTTTGTAAAACAGTGATGCCAGTTTTACAATACCAATAACAATATATTATGTAGTGATTTTGCTATTATCATCACTTGCTCAATAATGTTATCATTAAACAAATTGTGTGGTAGTGGAAAATTATTTTTTAAGTTGTAGATACACAAGATATTCATTAGAGTATTCTATATGTTTTTGTGTGTGGTATCGTAATGATTTTTGTGCCAATTTGTATTCATGCAATAAAAATGATACAATAATTTTTTTTTAATTTTTATTTATTTATTTATGATAGTCATACAGAGAGAGAGAGAGAGAGAGGCAGAGACACAGGCAGAGGGAGAAGCAGGCTCCATGCACTGGGAGCCTGATGTGGGATTCGATCCCGGGTCTCCAGGATCGCGCCCTGGGCCAAAGGCGGGCGCCAAACCGCTGCGCCACCCAGGGATCCCTACAATAATTTTTTTAAAAGATACTTTACCAGCTTTTGTCCTAAACCAAAAAACCAGAGATATGTATAAGAAAGATTGTTATACTCCAGCATTTCTGTAGAGACCAATTGGACAAACCAGATGGTGAAACAGAAACAATTTTTGCATGACATTTTTAAGAAACTAATATGAGATTAATTAAATTTTAATACTTTAGCATCAATTACATTATGTTATAACCTGGATCCTGGGGAGCCTCATTTTATATGACATATGCACAATGGATTGCTTAAGACCCATCCACTCAATTTATTGCAAGGTGCAAATAGTTGTCTCTCACTAGGTTGTAGAAATTGGGTCAGTTTCATGAGCTGCCCTACAGTTTCCTCTAGGGAAATTGCTGTAAGGAGGTTGTCAGCTTTTTCTTTCTTTTTTTTTTTTTTTTTTGTCAGCTTTTTCTTAAATGCATTTTTCTGGGAAAGCTATCTTTGCTCCTACATGAATGGATTATTTCCCTGACACACCTTGCATCCAACAGACTAAGAGCCCCTCTTGGTTTAAGCCACTGTTGGCACCTGTCAGATCTGGCTGGCAGAGAGATACAGATGTTGGGCACAATGGACAATTATATGAAATTTACTTAATGGAATAGTTTGAATTATCGTTCAGCAAATATTCATTCCCTTCTTTTCCCACTGTGGGAGAAATTTTCTTTCCTGTTCCACTGGTGTTTGCTTTGGCCAGTGGGATCTTAGTGGACATAACACAATCAAAGGTTTGAAATGCACTATAGCATAAGGAGGACAAGCTCCAGTTGGCCTGCAAGGGACTAGGAGTCATGGGGAACAAACCTGGACACCCCCATCAGCATCTTAGAGCTAAGTCAAGTCTTGATCAATCAAACCCTAGCCCAGCTGCACATGCATTACAATAAAAGCTACTGAGTTTGGGGATGAAATGTCAAGCAGCATTATTGTAATAGTAACTAATAGATATACCCCATAAGCAAAATTATACATGAAACTCATTTTGGATAAACCACTTTTATCTTTATTCAAATGTAATTCCCTTTCCTGCATAGAAATTTCAGTTGTAAGTACTGATTCCCATCTCCCCCTCTCTCTCTTCACATATATATATTATTTAAGTAGGCTGTACACTCAATGTGGGGTTTGAGCTCACTACACTGAGATCAAGCATTGCACGCTCTACCAACTGAGCCAGCCGTACCTGAAGACAACAGTTTAACTTAGATGACCTATCATTTGATGGCAAGAGTAAGAGGAAATAGACCCAACATTTCAATTTTAAAATGTTATTAATCCTAACAAGAAGTTGTGAGGGCAGGAAAATGATATGTTATATGCCAGAGGCAAAATTCCTTCCAGAAAGAAAACTGAGTTATGGGTATGATGGGCCCCACATCATGGAAGTAGGAAAAAAAAGAAAGAGGTCCATTTAGAAGAAGGAGAGAACCTGAAAGATGCTGGGATGAGAACTGGCAGTAAGAATTTCCAAGGGCAATAAAAAGGACTTTTGAGAAGAGCCAAGATGTTTAAACATCAATTTATAATTTTTCATAGTGCCGTCTCACGACTTGATGCTCCCCTCAGTCTCAAATGGAGACAGAGTGGAGTCTGTTCAATGTAAGTGTCTTGTGTTGGTGTTATTTTGTAGAAACAGAATGAGGATCTCCGGATGGAGAGAAGAGAATGGCCATGTGCACATAGGAGCTCCCTGTAAAAAGTAGAATCTAAGGAGGACATGTTGATAAGAATCTGGGATAGGGTATTAGACCTGAATATATACAACAGAGCCTTGGGTCAATTTTATTTGAACACCAAAGGGCAGCAGACCCTCCCATCCTGAGGACTTGGAGAAGCAAGATGATTAATGTTTCTTAGTAGGAGGATGCTCATGCATGTAAAAATGCCACTACTGTTTCCACAATGGTGATTTCCATAAGACCAACGTGTAAGTGCATTGCACCACAAATCGGCAGGGGGATAGCTTGGAATGCTTGTTTGAGATCCTTCCGCTCTAGGGTTTTATCAATGACTGTCAACATCTGCTGTTATGTCCAAGTTCCTGAGATGAATTTCCACTCAACTAAGGTCAGTATTTAAAACAATAGCACAAACATTTCACAGGTCAGACGTATAATTGCAAAAGACAACACATTCTAGACTGATGCATTTCTATTATTAGTCAGTTATGTAAGCACAGTCACCTCTGATTTCAGGGGACGAACCTATATAAAGAATTGGACCAAAGAATTTTGATAATTGATAATTATATATATATTTATATTTATATATACTACTTTACATATTATACTTCCACACACTCTACTTCCAAATAACTTTTTTCTCTTTTGTCCTCTTTCCCTGTTCTCAAGTTCTTATTTATAATTTCTTTGAGAAGGGAAAGCATATTTTATATTATTTCTATAATCTCTAGATTAAAATAACATCTTTCTCCAAAAAGAGAACAGGCTTACATTTCCGAGTAGTGGGAAAAATTGAGACCTGTCTAGTTATAGCTGAGATATGCTTATAAATTCCCCATTAGGGACAGTTGTATAACAATCTTTCAGGAATAAGTAAAATCAGCCAACCAATTGTTGCTTTTTATACATCTCCTCACTTAGCCCACAGTCAGATGAAGAAATCCATTAGCCCAAGTTTCCAGTTCCCTAGCACCACATCTCTGGTCTCCATGCACAGGATGCACTCCATTAACTGGCATGGCCTCTCTCTTTGATTCCTGCTGGGAATAGCACATATGCAGTTGACAGAGTAGCACAAGCAGAAGAAAGGAGGCTGAGCTCCAGGCCTGGCCGGAGAAGCCAAGGGCACACATGAGGATCTGCAAGATGGAGGATTTGGGATGGTAGCACAGCAGCCATGAGAGCTTGAGCATAGTAAGCTGCAGACAACACATCTTTTGTGTTTGAACAAAGGGAAACAGGACCAGACTGAACAGAGAAGAGGACAAGCTGCTAAGAAGGCTTGTTGAGGAAGCAATCAATGGAACTGCAGAGAATACTGGATGATTTCCTTATTTCTGATTCTGGTTAGTACTAAAAAATAATAAAAGTGAAAAAGAAAAGATCAGAGACCTAGAGGGAGAGGGCAGCACTGTACAGGAGGGTGTTGGCTATACCTAGACCCCCAAGGACCACTGTGCATTGCTAGGTAAAAGCAGAGTAAGGAAGAAAGTCAAGTCGATACAGACCCTTATGTACAAGAGAGTGGACTTTTGCTCTAGCTCATCTGTCCACACGGATTTTAGATTGTTGGGCAAAGTGGATCATTAGTGATGCTCACCAAATATTTCTAGTTCCTTCCTCTTGTGCACACATAACAGAATTTCACTTCCTGGCCTCCTTAGAATTGGTGGCCATGTGACTAGTTCTGGCTGATGAGTGTGGGCAGCAGTGGCATCTATCACTTCTAGGCAGGAGCATGTAATTGCTGATGCAGGGCCCTCCAGAGCACCTTCTCTTCTACCATGGTGCGTGGTAATGTTCTAGATAGTGTGATTCTGTTAGCCTGAGTCCCAGAGTGAGAATAACACAAAGCAGAGACACAGCCAAGCCAAAATGGCCATGTAGGATGAGTGAGAACTAAACCTTTAATGTTTTGAGACATGGGGATTGGGAGTTGTGTATTACAGTAGCGTAACCTAGCCCAGCCTGAGGAGAGGACGGAGCTCTTCCAGACTTGCCTTCCTCATCAACTTCCAGTTCTCATCATAGAGAGTTTTTAGATAAATCTGTGCTCTATTGCCTAAATCAATCCTCTCATTTAAATTTTGTCTCTGCAACCAGGCTATAATGATCCATACCTTTTACTTTTTTGAACCACCCTATTTCCATTATGCCCAGAGCTTATTGCATTGGTTAGTTGTATCTCATGAAGGATTTACGTTCTAAAGACAAAAGACCTCATCCTGAAGAGTCAAAACCACTCTTGAAAATTCCTTAAATCTCCCATATAGTCCAAAATAGCACCATCCTTCAAGAAAACCCAACAGAGCCACTTTTTGTTCCAGCTTCGGAACAGTCCGTTTCCTTTGTTAAGTACCAGATGATGCTGTTGGCTTCTGCTAAGGATCACATTGTACAAAAAATAGAGATCCGGAAACTGCAGAATTTCTCAGGGTTTGGAGATACTCGGATGGAGAGGTAGAAGAAAAGACCAGCTGGGTGACAGCAGATGAACACTTGCCTTCTCATCCCCACACTAGAGTGTACCATTTAGAGTGCTTTTGGCTGCAGGTAACAGAAAGCCTACTTCATAGATGATTAAACAACAGAGGAGTGGCTCATGGAACAAGAAGTCCCAAGGTAGTGTGGCACCAGACGTTGTTGGCTGATTCAACGGCTCCATGGCCTCAGGGCCTCTTTGTCTCAGTTTGACCTCTGCCGTTCTCTTGACCTTCTTCCATAGTCCCAAGATGGACATAGCAGTTCTATGTGTCATGAAAACATCCAGAGGCAGGAAAAGGGAGGAGTAAATACACTTCCACAAAAGCACCCTCCCAACATACCCAAAATCTCACTGGTCAAAAACGTAGCATTAGTCTATCTCTAAACCAGCTGTGGAATATGCAAATGGAATTCTCAAAATTGGCTTGGAGCTAATTAATCAGGATTTACTTCCGAATCAGGCCTTCCCTGGTCAGCATTCTCTTAACACACAACCACTCGGAGGATGAACAAAGGAACAAAACAGGATTATGGCCAGCAAGAAAGAAGGGGGACAGGTTGATGGCTATCGGACAAGCAACCAGTAGGGTCTGACAGGCACACAGATTGGAATGTCAGTCATAATCTCTGATACTTTTTAAATGCCTATTTTTCTCTCATTATTTTAGCTAGAAATATATATTTGAATTCATATAAGTTAAAAACACAGGTGATGCCAGTACTCAGCCTTGCTGTATAGTGGCAGCTCCTTGGTGAGGTGTCCAAAGTGACATCGTGGCCTTCTCCCTCCACTGTGAATTCATAGCTCTGCTCTTTAGGGCATTCAATGGTGCCTGAGCAGGGAAAGCCCTTAATTGTGTCTGGCTGACAGCATTGGCTCATCGATGATGCCTGAGAGGGTGCTTATCAACTAGCTTGTAAGCACTTGGGGGCAGGGAGTGGGCCTAATACCCAGTTAGCCTCCCCAGGTGTCTGTTAAATGAGAAGTGTGAGTTTTGGGCAGCCAGGCTGGAGAGATCAGAGCTTCAGGGTAGGGCATGGGGTGAGAGCAGAGATGCTGAGGGAAAGGGTATGGAGGGCATTAGAAACAGCAGCACTGTTGCTCTAAATGCTAAAGAAACAAACAGGCTGTCATTGGTCCTATCCTTCCCTCAAACCAGGCAAGGCCTTATGGCCCTATCACTTGCCAGCAAATCTAGAGATAGGGAGCATGCAGAAGTATAGTTATCAGACATAAAACATATGGGTGGTGGGACTCTGAGGACTTTGAGTAATCTCCACACCCTATGTGGGGCTTTAATTTACAACCCCGAGACCAAGAGTTGCATGTTCCACTGACTGAGCCAGCCAGGCCCCCTAAGGACCTGAGCACTGAAGTTGGGGCCATCCATTCACCAGCCCCACCTCACCCTCAGTCAGTGCAATGAGGGCCAGCATGTAGCAGAGGCTCATTAAATGTTCCCCAAATTGAATTGGAGTCGGAAGGGGCCTGGAGCTGACTGAGCTGCTTTCTCATCAGGATAGAAAGCTCCTCTACAATGTCCTTAGCCTCTACGTGACCTCTTCCTGGGCACCTTCCTTACCACCACCCCAGGTCATGCTGATTAGACAGCCGGAATGTCTTAAGAACAGCTGAGCCACAAACAGATTGGAGAAAAGGGAGTCTAGTCAATGGACCTATGTCACTTGGCTTAAGGAGAGAACAGGGGACACAGCAGAGTCCTCAAATGCCAGGAGAGGGTCCCTTTTGTTTGTGGGGACTTTGGTGGATGGACCCTGCTCAGACGTGGCCAACCTTCCTATCCGTCCTGGCTGTTCTCCTCGTTACACCTATGCCTCAGCCCTCATCAACCCACTGACCCACACACAGCCCCAGACCTGCAGGGAAGTCTAGAGTCCAGCCTTCTGTGTTTCCAAGAGAGAACTGAGACCTGAGACAGAAAGGAATGGGAGCAGCTCCCAGGAAGTTGCTGAGCTGGGACCAGAAGAGACGAGATTGCCTGATTTCCTAGACTAGGATTCTTCCTGGGGCCCAAATTCGGTCAACCCCATTTTGCAAACAAAAGATCCACCCACTATGAGAGCATTTAGTCTGATCATAACGAAAAGAATGGGGCTAGGGGCCTGGGTCCCACCTCTCTCTTCTTCACCCACCCAAGTTTCTGCACCAAGTGTGTCAGGACAGAGACTCACTCAGATATTTCTTTTCTGGTAATTGCCTTTGGCTATTCTTGGGTTTTAAAAATCTCACTTGGTTCTCGAAGGAGTTCTCAGAAGGGTGGTTATTAAAGCTTAGCGGAACTGCAGAACAATGATTTGCCTTTAAACACTTGGCTTTGGGAAACCCCACCCAAGGATAAGCTGATGGGGCCTGCTTCCTCTGGAGGGAGAGTCCTGCCAGGGGCTGGAGGAGCGAGGCAGGATGTGGCCCCAGCCCAGCCCGGCCCAGCCCACTTCAGGTGGAAGCTCATCTTTGAGCCTGAGACCTAGCATTCTCTTTCATGGGACAGATGGAAGTGTCAGGCCCCGGGGCCTCCAGAAGCCATGGCGGCAAGGGCAATTTCCCCTTTCTTGGTTCCTCTCCTTGAGAAGACACCATTAGGAAAGAAAAGGTCCACCTCTTAGATGAGCAGTTATTTTCCTCAAACTCATCCAGAGTTCAGTGAACCTTTCCCCACCTGTATATTCCTGTGTAAGGGACACCTCTCTGGGTTCTTCCCAGGGGCAGATGTTCAGGCTGCTCAAAGATGCACAAAGAAAAACCTCAGTGTCTTTCTTGACCAGTGTGCCCCCCTCCATGGCTTCTTGACCCCATTGTTGTCCCTCCAACATGGACACAATAAAACCAGGCATGACAACTAAACTGCCCTGGAGATGTACTATGGGTCAAATGCTTTATCTTTATGTGTAACATCACATTCAATCCTCATACAATACAGGTACACGAGACAGGTACAATACTAACCCCACTTTACAGATGAGAAACTGAGGCTCAAAGGACTGAAAACTGAACCATTAAGTAAGGGAACCAATACTTAATCCAAGCGCTCTGATCTCAGAGGCTATTTTCTTAACCAGTATACCTTATTACCACCCAAAAGATGAGTATTTCTTTCATTTTCAGAGATAGGAGAGCAGGAAACTGGAGGACATATTGAAAAAAAAATCAAGATTCAAGAGGGGGAAATTGTCTTCCCTGAGGTTCCGGTTCGAGCTGGCTTCTGAGCTCACAATGCACACATCAAACAAAGGTTTTATGGTGGGACCCTGAGAAAAATATGCAGCCGGCACCAAACCCAATCCCATGCAGTTCAGCAAACAATTACTTTGGGTTTGCAGAAGCCTCTCTGGGGGCAGCTAGGATGAGCAGGGAGCGCTCACTCTTGGTCTTGTGGGATCCCACTCATTCTAGTTCTGCAGAACAGTGACCTGAGCATCAGAATGTTTGAATAATGGAAGAGGATTAAGACAATGAAAGCACCTAGTGCCTCTGAGTATCACCTTGGGTTTTGGCAGCCCACAAAAAACTCTGGGTGATTGAAAAGGCAATCATGCATCGGTGAAGAGGTGAAAACTTAAGAGTACCCGAAGCTGGAAAGTCATTTGCTGATTCCACCCGACTCTCTCCCTTCAAGCATGGTGTAAGAAGGAATAACAACAAAAATAATAATAGCAGCTATCAGCTTTTGAGCGGTTATTATGTGCTATATTTAACATATATTATCTCACCAGCAATCAAAAGCACCAAATGGAGTAGGCACTGTTATTATCCTCATTTTCCAGATAGCAAAAAAGGTAAATAATTTGCCCAAGAACACAAAGTAAGAAGCAGACCTGGGATCTGAAGCTCTCCAAGTTCAGTGCTCATGCTCCAGTATGCTGTTGCTAATCACCTGTGCTAACCAAGGTGCCCTGGGTGAGAAGGGCAAGAAGGAACACCCCTCCTGAGACTGAGAAGGTATGCACACACGGGTACCTGCCTGCCACATGCATATGCTCTGTGTATGTACATGCGTGCACACACGTGGACCCACATACGCACTCATGCATAACTCATGCACAAACCCGCATGTGCATGCACACACGTGCATATCTGGACATGAAGCTGCAGTTTTAAGCCATTACTGTACACTGAGGAGTCTTGGACCTCCCCTTAAGGAGAAAACAGCCTTCGTCTGTCACAGCCTCCGAGAGGGGATAGAGAACTGGGTGTTTCATCTCCTGCTCTATTTTCAAAGGTGCATTTTAAGCATCTCTCTGTATGTGAAGGGAATAGCAAATTCCAAATGCATGAAAAGGAGAGCAAAAAAAGGATCATGGTACACTGCTTAAAATGAATTTTATGAGACTCTGAGGCCCAAACGAATTTCAAAAATGGTTTGTTTTGGCTGGCCTGAACCAGTCCTCAGAAATCAAAGCCTTTTTAGGTAACCATGCTACTTGCAACAAAGTCAAGGGACTGTTCACAAACAGTCCTCAAAGGTTAGAGAACTAACAGCTTAAAGCCTGGTTTACTCTCAGATTAATTTGTGGATATTACCATTCAGAGGGGCTTCTCCCCAAATCCAATGAAAGATTCTGTTATATTCTCTATGACATCCTAATTATTAGTTTTGCTATCCTGATTTTACTAGGCTGGAAAGATTAGTGGATATTTAGTCCCTAAATAATAATGGTATAAAATTAAATAAAAGTGCAAACTGCCATGTTGGATTTAGTTGCTATGCAGAGGAAATGTAGATTAATAATGAAAATAACAGGTGATGTTTGAGGCATATTCAAGGTCTTTGGGCTCTTTGGAGGGTCAACCAACCAGCTAGAGTGCTTGACTTTCCCTGTCTTGGCTGTGAAAAGAGTACCATTGGACAGAGGGCATAGGGGAGCATGGCCCTTGGAGACACAAAGAAGCTGGTCTCTGTTATGCCTTTCCCACCACATGCCTCCCCTCTAGCCCCACTGCATGTGCACCAGTTCAGGCCGTCTGAGTCCCCCAACTCAGATCTGTCTTCCATATCATCACCATTGTTATTTTTCAGAAATGTAATGGTCACATCACTCCCTACCCCAACTTCATTCCTTGAATTTCTGCTGTTTGCCAGGCACTATGCTTGGACTGAGGAGACCCAGATAGAAAGACCTAACCATCTGGGAGGAGGAGGTTTTCTCTTTGGGCAATCTGATTGCCAGTACTGCTCCTTTCCTCTGAATGGGGCCTTCCCTGACCAGGCATCCAGGATGTTACATTTCCGCTCTGAGTTCTGGGCGTCCTGCCAGCAGAGCTTCCTCTCCTCCCCTTGGGGGGCTGTGGTGGTGTCAGGTGACCTGTGGGAGTTCACCCAGCCATTCAAAAAACCCACTTGAATCAAGTAGAAGTGCATAGGAGAGAATATTTGTAAGACAGCTCCCTGAAAATTTCATAAAGGTTCTTAGGGTGCTCATCAGCCCAGAAGTTAAGAATGACGACCCTTCAGGCTTTCAGGCATGCTTTATTTCATCTGCAAAGCACTGTTGTTTTAATTTTTAAAGTTTTTCTTATTTAAGCAACCTTTACCCCCAATGTGGGGCCCGCACCCACAACCCCAAGATTGAGTCGCACACTCTTATGACTGAGCTAGTCAGGTACACCAACACTGTTATTGTTTAAAATGATTTAGTTATCTTTATTTATTCATTCATTCATTCTTTTTGAAGATTTTATCTTTAAGTGATCTCTATATTCAACGTGGGGCTCCAACTTACAACCTGAGATCAAGAGTCGCATGCTCTACTGACTAAGCCAGCCAGGGCCCCTACGTAGTTATCAATATTTAAACTTATGAGAATGCACATGAACATTAAACATCTAGTTTTTCTTGAAAAAAGTTAGAAGACTGGTGAAACCAGGCCCAGTATCTATAGCTCTACAAAGCAGCAACTGCCAAGAGCTGAGTCACTATTATCACTGTTTTAGAAGAGATTTAACTGCTCCACCACATTCTCAGTTTACTTGTGGGTTGATGTCACTCACTAATGTAAGTCTGGCCTCTGATGGCATCTGAGTTTATAATCCTAATATGGTTTCGTTCCCTCAGTGTCCTTCAGGAGGAGCCTCACCAATTCCTTTTTGAAGATTTTTTTTAAAGCAGATTGAATTTATTTACTTATTCTTGAAAGAGAGAGACAGAGAGAGAAAGGGAAATAGAATGGGTATGAGGCAGAAGGAGAAGGAGAGAGAATTTTAAGCAGGTCCCTCATTCAGCGTGGAGCTGGACAGGGGGCTTGATCTCACAACCCTGAGATCACAACCTGAGCTGAAATCAAGGGTATGACCCTCAACCAACTGAGCCACCCAGCTTCCCCAAAGAAGACTGATTTTAAACCATCAATTTAAAAAAACTGACTTGGCCACAGCTGGTTAGGAGCTTATTGTGGGAACTGGCAGGAGAACCACAGGACCATGGCAAGTTACTTCACTCAAAGTCATAGTTTTCCTTACCTATAAAATGAGGACAGTAATAGGAATCACTTAGGGTCTTGGTGTGGATTAAATAGATAATAATAATGTAACTCCACAGCTCAGTGCCAAGAACATAGCAAGTACTAGATAAAATTTGTCATTATCATTATGTTTATTCTTTGATACCATAGTGGCTTCACTTTTAAATCAATGACTTCTAGGAATATGTAGCAACAGAAATTGCAGCTAAGAAAAGTGCTGCCAGGAGAGATAACATATATCTAGATCTAAATAGAAGCTTCTAGAGTCTTTGGGGGGCTGGGATTACAATTAGTACCTCTATTGGATTGCTCAGCTAACTTAATTTTTTCCAGAAATAGTGGTGATAGTTTGGTCCTTTCATTGGCCCCAAATGATCAGAGTTCTTAATTAGTCTTAATAGAAATTACTTTAGCCATATGCAAATGTCTGACTCCCAATTTTTGGCAGATTTGGGGGTCTGTAGTGAGATGTCAGCTTGCCTGGTATTATGAGCTTATTATGTGCCTCTCCCCACCCCATTCATTATATAGAAAGCCTAACCCTTATACCCTCAGAATGTAATTATACTTGGAGACAGGGTCTTTAAGGATATGATTAAGTTAAAATGAGGTTTTTACAGTGAGCCCTAATCCAATCTGAGGTGTCCTAACAAGAGGATATTTGGACACACGGGGACACCACACACAGAGGAAAGACCATGTTAGGACACTTGGAAAAACTGGTCATCTGCAAGCCAAGGAGAGTAGTCTCAGAAGAAAGCAAACCTGCTGACACCTTGATCTTGGACTCCTGGCCTCTAGAAGTATGAGAAAATAAATTATTATTTAAGCAGCTCTAGCAAATGAATCCACCTGGGTCAGGGCATAAAACAAGAGAGCCTCTGACTTGCAGCTGATGGGTATGAGACAGTGGGCAATCCCAAGAAGCTGGTTCACGGTAGGGTCTAGGATCAGAATCTTGCCTCAGAGCCAGAGAATGAGAAACGGCAAGACCAGTGATGTAGGACAAAGAAACAAGAGATGATCCGGATGGATTCCAGAGACAGGGCCAAGGCCCTTGACTGGGATTTTAAATGCTCTTAGCAGACTGCTTGTGTGTGTGTGTGTGTGTGTGTGTGTGTGTGTGTGTGTGTGTGTGTGTGTTGGGGGGTGAGGGTTGGTTTGTTGAAGGAGTTTGAGTCTGAACTGTTACAGGGCTCAATGTGTTGAAGGCAGAAGGATAAGTGATATCAATTAATGTTTATACTGTTTGATGACCCAGTGTTGTTTTCAATTCAAGAGTGCTTGTGTGATTGGAAAAAAAAAAAAAAAAAAAGCCTGATGTTTCTCAAGTTTAGAAATCCATTTGGGAGTTTGGCTTGACCCACTACAGAAGTCTGGAAGCTAAAACACAGACACTGTTTGACTAGACTTTTGGGATGCATCCATAACTTCGCATCAGAGGATTTATATCCCAGAATCTTCTTTTACCATCATGTGCAAATTTATCTACTTCTTTCCTGGACACAGATGCAAATTTTTAAAGCACCCACAACTCAAAATGATAAAAGATCACTCTGGTGATTTGATAGATGTTGGGGGCAAAATTATTAATGTGAGTTCCTCCCTTCCTGTCTCCCCTCAGTTTCCAAAGGAATCTAGTTTTGGCTGGCTCCATTTTTCTTCCCTCCTTGCCCTTAAAAGAGAGCTCAGTATTTCCCAGCCCAGGAGGGAGGCATTTACAATTCAAACTTTGGGAAATAAGTAGAAAGAGACAAGCTGGAAAGGCAAGAGAAAAATGCAAGAGAAAACCAAAAGCATGTGATCAGCTGCCTAGATTTTAGATAAATAAGTAGATACAGGAGAGATAAATGGATGAATGGGTGGGTGGGGGGATAGAAAGAAATAAAAATCCATCTGTCTACCTATTTTTCCATTCATCTATCCACCTACCTATCTATACCTATATCTATATATCTGTCAAAAGACACCAATGGTTTGAAGCAAGGAATCAAAGAATCATAATGGACAGTCATTGCCTTGTTCTTTCCAACCCTGGTTTCCATTTGTTATGTTAATAGCACCTCAATTTCCCTTTGGGGATGCTGTTCTCCATTTCTAGTCTGTGTGATTGAGATAGGACTATCTCCATTCTTTACCTTCCCTCCTCAAAAGGGAAGCAGAATCCCAATGTGAGTTTAGGATGAGTGTACGACAAATGCAAGGTGACAAACCGGATCCAATGAGAGCCAACTCTGGGACTCGCCTTAGAATGCTGGAAAAAGAGAACTTTCCCAATGAGTTTGCTAAAATGCTAATATTTAAGCCTGCGGGTACTGGTGGCCACCATATGGGAAACGCTTTCCTGAAAACAAAGCAAGCAGAGAGGAAGGCACAGCTGGGAAATGGAATTCAAGGCAAAATAAAAATTCCCAGACTTCACAATTTGGTGAGAAAAATAGGATCCTTTTTTTGAACGCTACTTGGAATCAGAATTCTATCATTCCGAAGAGTACTGACTAAAACAGGAGGGACTCCAAAAGGAGCCGCTGCAGAGGATGGAAAAAGGAAGCTCTGTTGATGTTTGTCAAGAATTAAAAGTAAAGATGGGAATTCCTTTTAGTGATTTTTAGAAGCTGGACAGTGTTTCTGGGCACATGACATTTCACCAAGACTGGACCAGGTGTGGTGGTCCCATTATTTTGCAGAGTCCTTTACAACAGGACTCATAAAATTAGCAAATGCCATCGTTGGAAGAGATCCTGGAAGACATCTGGTCCTATTCTCTACTTAATGCTTGCATCTCTTTAAGCATCTTGAAAAACAGCTCACTCTGATTCTATTTGCAACCCTTCAGGGGATCAGGAAATCACCCCCATAGAGGTAGCTTGTTACGGGTTGCACTGTGTTCCCCAAAAAGAAACGTTGAAGTCCTAACCCTTGGCACCTCAGAATATGATCTTATGTGCGAAATAGGATCTTCACAGATGTAACCAAGTTAGGATGAGGTTATGAGTATAGGTTCTAATCCAGTAGGGCTGGTGTCCTTCAAAGAAGAGGAGGCCCCATGAAGATGGAGGCAGAGATGAGAGGTCTGTTGCCAGAAGCTGGGAGAGGCCTGGAAGGATCTGTCCCTGGAGACTTCAGAGAGACCGTAGCCCTGACAACACCTTGATCTGGGATTTCTGGCTTCTAAAACTGTGAGAGAACACTTTTCAACCCAAGAAAAAAAATGGTTGTTTTAAGCCACCCAGTTTGTGGTACTTTGTTATGGCAGCCCTGGGAAACTGATACGCAGCCCATTCCGTTTTTAGCAAGTTCCACGTCACTGAGGTAAAACTTAACCCTGCCCAACTACTGGTCTGAGCTCAGTCTTCTGGGGTCCAACACAGGCTTATTTCTGCCCCTAGGAAACAGCTTTTAAGTATTTCCAGGCTGCGATTACATCCCGGTGAGGTATCTCTTTATGCCCCTACACCATGGGCATCCTGGTGCCTCCCCAAACCTGGTTATGGTAGACATGGCCACCACAGCCACATGATTCAAAACATCCTCAGTAACAAGGATGTGAGCTTGGGGATGAACAGCAACCTGCCATTCAGGGCAACACTTGCTACCACTGATGATCTTCCCAAGTGCCACTTTTTCATCATCGCCTTAAAGAAATATGGTGGTGGTCAAGACATGGCGAGAAGCTGTTGAAGGAAGAAGCAAAACCATGAGACACAAAGAGAGGGTTGTCCAAAGGCAACATTTAAAAAATATCCTGGCTCCTTTCCCAACTGGAGATGCAGGAATGTTTCTCTTGAAGCTGGTCCCACCCCAAGCTGGGCTTCGAGGCCCCCCACACCCCGTACGAGGCAGGACTGGAGGGAAAGGGGACCCACTCTCAGGGGACCCATATCCCTAGGCCTTAATGCAGAGAAGTTCCCGTTAACCAAAGATAAAGTCCTACATTAGTGGGAAACAAATTACTCCGTGCCGAGGGGGAAATCTGGAAAACAAAGAGCAAGCCTTTCAACATCGCCTTCTTATTTTTTTTCTCCAAGAATAAAAATATTACCACACGCTTACAGGATTCTGGGCACACGCTGATCTCACAACGAACAAAAAGGCAAGGTGTTCTGACAAATGTGCCAATTTCTGGCAATGTCACTGACTCCGACATACACCCCCACATTCAAATGACTTGTCTTAGCTTTGGTCTGATGCCTACTGGGGTAAAGGGGAGCTGCCTTTGTCCTCTTTAGCCAGGGCTCTTCACTTTTGCTTTGGCGGAGAGTTAAATTGTGGGGCCACTTGAAAGGTAGCTCTTGCAGCTTGGATTAAGACTCTGAAGGGCTGGTTCTGGATTCTACCCTGGGGCTCCTTAGATGGGGGTCAGGTTGAGGTCACTTCTGGAAAGTGCTTTGACAACACCACATGGAAACATGTGCATGCACTGAGCCACCCACTTGTGCCCACATGCCGAAGGGCAGGACTTCTGTTCTTCACAGAGACGTCTATGAGCCAAACCATGAGGAAACAACGGGTTAAGCGGTGATGAACCCAAGGAGTTTGTCTTTCCCTTAAATTCTTTCCATCCTGGAAAAAGCAGAATTGAGAGGGGGAAAAAATGTGTTTTCCCCCTTCCACAGATGTTTAAAGAGACAATTCCTAACCGATGTAGCAGTTCAGCATTTAGATTAGCAGATCTCTGGAGACAGACTGAGTTATGATCCATGTTCCCACGTGGCCAGGGGTGAAGGAGGGAGCCACCTCCAGCGACTTACAACTTCGATGGGACAAGAAGGATGGACCAGGTTTGAACAACAATAGAAGCAGCTTGCAGCGTCTCTCTGGGTGGACGTCCATACAGCCAGCTAAGAGTGGTGCACGCCAAAGCTCTGGATCCCCTCACTCGTGTAACCCCAACAGGCGTAGGCGCCCTTGCTAAGGGTCTCCTACCAGAATAAGGTATTTAAAGCAACCTACTTGGAGTGGTAAAGATGAGAGAGCGAGCTTGCTGCTGTTGTCGTTTTAGCTGGGGGCCTCCCTCCAGAAGAATGTGAGTATTTGAGGCAAATGGAACTGGGGGGCCAGGATTCACCTGCCAGCTTGACCACAAGGGAGAGGGCCTTCTGAATAGTAGTGAGGCATCCTGAGAGGAAAGTGAGACAGTGGCTGGAACATCCTCGAGGGTCGGAGATTTATGATAAGCTACAGCTGGAAGGACCCAGCTGCTTGCCTTTCCAGCGACTGTGGGGCAGGACAATAGGATGGCAGAGCTGATGCCTGGATACAGGGCAGGAGGAAGCGACCGATAGGAGAGGGCCAAAGAGGCACCCTCCTTGCTCCAGCTGCAATCTGCCCTTCAATCTCCAAGTACCTGGAACGTCTTGGCAGTGAATACCTCCCGACACACTCCTTTACCCTTTTGCTTACGAGCTTTCCTATTTATGAACATGGACATCTTATAAGGAAGATATTTGCAATATAGGCTTACTTAATAGGTATGGAATCTGACTCAAAAATTGTATAGGGGTGGGGTGCCTGGGTCGCTCAATCAGCTAAGCGTCTGCCTTCAGCTCAGGTCATGATCCTGGAGTCCTGGGATCGAGCCCCAACTGGGCTCCCTGCTCAGTGGAAAGTCTGTTTCTCCCTCTCCCTCTGCCTCTCCCCCTGCTTGTGCTCTCTCTGTCTCGAATCAATAAAATCTTTTTAAAAATTGTATAGGGGGCAGTCCGGGTGACTCAGCAGTTCAGCACTGCCCTTGGCCCAGTGTATGATCCTGGAGTCCTGGGATTGAGTCTCACATCGGGCTCCCTGCATGGAGGCTGCTCCTCCCTCTGCCTGTGTCTCTGCCTCTCCCTCTCATGGATAAATTAAAAAAAAAAAATTGTATAGGGATAGTGAGTGATAGTAAGTGCCTTTGAGCAACTACTGTATAAAGTTGGTTAGATAGGGGCTTTCAAATTTAATGGATGTGAAACTCTAAAGAAACTGCAAACCAACTCACCCTAAATGGACTGCATCTACCTTGGTTATCATTACAGAAACACACATATAAATAATACTTTCATTATATATAACTAACTTACAAATTTATAAATGATAAGTAAACATGACAGAGACTTAGCTTTGTCAGGGAACAAGCACACTTAGATGTTGCAGGTTGGTATTTTTTTTTAAGATTTGTTTTTTACTTTTTTTTTTTTTTTTTTTTTTTACTCATGAGACACAGAGGGAGAGAGGCAGAGACACAAGCAGGGGGAGAAGCAGGCTCCCTGTGGGGAGCCCGATGTGGGACTTGATCCCAGGACCCCAGGATCATAACCTGAGTCAAAGGCAGATGCTCAACCACTGAGCCACTCAGGCACCCCTCAGGTTGGTATCATAAAGTGATTTATTTTATTTTTAAAGATTTTATTTATTTATTCATGAGAGACACAGAGACACAGGCAGAGGGAGAAGCGGGCTCCATGCAGGGAGCCCCTGATGTGGGACTCGATCTTGGGACTCCAGGATCACGCCCTGGGCCAAAGGTGGCCGTAAACCATTGAGCCACCCAGGGATCCCTTCATAAAGTGATTTAATCTCTTGGGATAACAATCTAGAATACATGGAAGGGAAGTATAGCGGAAACTATCCTTCTTCTGTAGAACAGAAACCATCCAGTCCAGGTGAGCTGCTCTCCTTCACGTGGTCCTGTGTTTCACTAAATGAATCATAGGAATCCTACGTTCTCTGCCAGTGATGGGTATAGGAAAGGCACTGGCCAATGACATATCGAATGAACAATGAAAGAGAAGCCAGATAGGCCCCTTTGGGAAATATTTCCTTGCTCTTGAAAAGAGACATGAAGAAACACCCCTCTCTTCCACTGACGATTGCCATATCCCTGGGGGCTGTGATGCCTGGAATGTGGCAGCTATTATGTGACCACGAGAACAGCTGCTCAGTGACACAGATGCCTCCCTCGGGATGGCAGGGCAGAAGCATAGAAGCAAGTGGGGCCCCTTGAGGATGTCACCATGTAGTGAAATTAAACATCTCCAGGGCAGCCCCCCACAGGAGTTATTATGGGCAATTATATCGCTTCTTTATTGTTTGAGCCAATTGAGAGATAATTTTCTCTTCCTTGTAGCAAAAGACCTCCAGGAAACTATAAAACTGTAATCTTTGACACAATAATTCATTTCGGAGAAGATAAATCAAAGCAATGGCCAAAAGATCAAAATTTTTATCCCAAGCTGAAAAACTCAGAGACACGTGTACACGAAAATCACATTATGAAAAACAAAAGCAGAATATAAAAGGGTAGGTACACAATCCTAACAATACAAATATTCACCCGGCTTCTACTGAACATCATAAGAAAATTTAACTTCAGTGATAGCTTATGGTTGAATGTACATTAGATTCTGTTTCTATATCTTATCACTCAAGTTGAAATATTTATTTTAAAGTTTATGAGAAAGAAAATAGCATCAGACCCCAAATATGAACTTTTGCACAAAATAAATGGCGGAGAAAAATCTGTTGAAAAGGAATGGCATGTCCTTTAGGAAATGCTTCTAGAACTAGTCATTCCGTGTCAGTGATTTGGAGCTTTCTCCTTGGATGTAATTACTCATTACAATAAGCCACATGTATGAAACATCTTTTCAAAGAATGTCAAACACAGACTTCAAAGAAGAGAAAGGGTAGGATTCTAGAGAAATGAGGAAGACCAAGGGAAAACAAAGCAGTGGACTGTCAACATCTCTTACACAATGAATTTCCGAAAATATGTCATAAGTACAGCCTGAGGCTTGGCTTAATTGGCACAAACACAAGGGAAATAGAAAAATCTAAGTCAGAAGGGTTGTCACACTGAAAAATTAGTCTGCATCTGTCTGAACATCAGAGAAAATGTGGAACTGGGAAAATCCAGACATAAAGGAACCCTGTCTAATTCATCTGATGGAAAGGCTATTGGAATATTTTTATAGTAGGCAATTACAGCATTTTATTTTTGGAATTCCTCTTTCAAGCATCACTGATGAAAGTAAATTCTGATATAGTATTGACAGTTAAGTTAGGATAGATCGAAAATCAAGGTCAAGAAAATTATTGTATTATTGGAAGGTTCGCTATGAACTGCAGCAAAATAATTCAAGAAATCACATTTAATTACATTTAGTCAAATGCACTTTCCCCTCTAAGCTTTCTCACAGCGTGCTGTCATTCAATTTCTTAAATATTGAGTCAACACCTTCTATCAAGGCTTTATTAAATATTAGCATTTTTCTGAGCTACAGCTTAAAGTTAAATGTTTTCAGATCTGGGTTTTGATGGGGGTCAAGTTTCTTCTGAATTTAATGAAGTATTACCAGTTGAAGCCAGTTTAATGAGATGAAAGAGATGTCAGGTTATTGCAAGGTGCACAGTGGAATAAGAAAAAAAAAAAAAAAGCAACTCAGAGTTTTAGAAGACAAGTAAGCATATTCCACTTAGGGATCTTGTTATAGATAGCAAATATTTAGGGCAGGAATAGTCTACAGATGTGCTCTGCTTTCTAAAAAGTTAATATACTAAATATCTGAAGTGGAATTTTTAATTCTAAAAGAAGTCACCTTGCATTGTCTTTAAAAGGTCAGTTCTCCATGGATACAGCCATTTGATTTTTATAATTAATAATTTATAACAATTACACATAAAAGGAGATTTGGGGGAATATATTTGTTACTTAAAGATCCCTTGAAGAGACTAGAGGTATATTTCACTATCCTAATTTATGTTAGACACCCCAGTAGTACCCTTAAAAATAGAGAGGATTAAGGATCTCAGAATCAATGGAGAAGTTAGCTCCAAAAAATGGTCAAGATGGAAAGGAGAGATGAGGTCATAGGCACCTTTAGTGAATTTTTATTACCTCATCAGGATTTTTTTTAAGGATTTTTTAAAAATATATTTTTAAGATTATTTATTTATTTATTCATGAGACATACAGAGAGGGCAGGGGGCAGAGACAAAGGCAGAGGGAGAAGCAGGCTCCGTGCAGGGAGCCTGACGCCGGGACCCCAGGATCAGGCCCTGGGCTGAAGGTGGTGCTACAGCGCTGAGCCACCCGGGCTGCCCTTAAGGATTATTTAAGTGATATTGCACCTCCTGATGTTGAAAAGAAACTACTTGTGGTGATTTATGCAATAAATTCATATCTCATTTCTTGTTTTCTATATAAATGATCTTCTTGAT
This sequence comes from Vulpes lagopus, assembly GCF_018345385.1. Lineage (NCBI taxonomy): Eukaryota > Metazoa > Chordata > Mammalia > Carnivora > Canidae > Vulpes > Vulpes lagopus. Next base: position 67,783,969 of record NC_054830.1, read on the forward strand.
GCCACCAGATACTCCGACTTAGAGTTTTAAACCAGAATATGGTTTAAACCAGAGTGGGGTGGACACTCATGTCCAGAAAGCCTGGTCTCACACCGAGTGCTGTGTCTCCCATCAGCAAGGAGGTCTCCCAGGCTCAGGGGCTCTGACTCTCACACCACAGCCTTCTGATTCTCCCTACACTGTGGACACCTGAGCCCCACCAGAATATCGGTAAATGGGCAGAGTTTGCAAGTTGGAATAAAGTACATGCACACAATGGAATATTATGCAGCTCTGAGTGTATGTATATGAATATGTTCGTACATACTAACGCTGAAAACTCTCCAGAATATGTCATTAAATGGAAAAAAAGAAGCTTCAAAACACCGTAGGTCGTATTATATATTTTGTATTAAAAGCGGAGGAGAATGAGAATATATTTTTGTATTTGGTTACATTTGCATACAGGAACGCATTGGCAAGAAATCAACTCAAGGTGGTTTACGTTTTGGGGGAGTGACAGAGGGGACAATAAGAGGGACATGCCTTCCAAATAAGACACCTCGATGTGTACCTTTTTATAAGATTTGCACTTTGGTTATTTTGTTGTGTTTTTTTAAAAGGTTTTATTTATTTCTTTGGCAGAGAGAGAAAGTGTGCACAAGCAGAGGGAGAGGGAGAAGCAGGCTCTCCTCTGAGCAGGGAGCCCAATGTGGACTTCGATCCCAAGGACCCCGGGATCATGACCTGAGCCGAAGGCAGATGCTTAACCGACTGAGCCACCCAGGCGCCCCAGATTTCCACTTGGAATTGTGTGAATGTATCGCATAGTGAAAAAACAATCCATTAAACAAAGATAAACTCAGCAATGCCCTTCCCATGTCGCAGTCTGTGGTGATAACTCATGAAAACCTTTTAAACCAGATGCTCCTGGTTTGGTAGCTACTTTAAATGTTTTACATACGAGTCACTTTGAGGGCCACAGAACTCAGGCTCAGGAATCTGTTCCCAGAATCAGAATGTCCATTCCCTACCCACACTGGTCTCAGTTTTCTAGCAGCCACTTGTGTCCATGCCTATTCCAACATGCTCTTAGTCTGAATAGACTTTTGTACCAGTCAATTGAGCCAATAACTTAGCACTGATGCATGGCAGCATGGCTGTGGATATCTGCCACCGAGCTTAAAAACCTAACCGTGCAGCCTGGGAAGCATATCCTAAGGCATGTTCTACATTTTTTTTAAAGGATTTTATCCATTTGTTTGAGATAGAGAGTGAGAGCAAGCAAGAGAGATAGAGAGCATGAGCAGGGGGCAGAGGGAGAGAGAGAGAGAGAGAAGCCCCCCAAAGTGGGGCTCGATCCCAGGACCCCGAGACTATGACCTAAGCAGAAGGCACTCAACCGACTGAGCCACCCAGGTGCCCTCGTTTGAATCTTTTATGTTTCATTTACGTTTTCCTAATTTCTGTTTCTGCCAGTCACCTTAAATGGCCTGTGGGCTACCGGGGTAAGAACCTGAGAACAGGTGGATGGAGTGGAGAGGAAGGGAGGAAAAGAAGAGAGAGGGAAGGAACGTGGAGAGACAGAGGGGAGAGACCGCGTGGAAAAAGAAAAAATGGAAGGGGGACGTGGAAGGGAAGGATAGAGGGAAATAGATTAACAAAAACCAACACGTTATCCAGGTATTGGAAACCACGAGCACATTTTGTCAAAAGAATACATTTCGGGGAACCCTGGGTGCTCAGCGGTTTAGCACCGCCTTCAGCCCAGGGCCTGATCCTGGGGACCCGGATCGAGTCCCGCATCGGGCTCCCTGCATGAAGCCTGCTTCTCCCTCTGCCTGTGTCTCTGCCTCTCTATGTCTATCATAAATAAATAAATAAATAAATAAATAAATAAATAAATAAATAAATCCTTTTTTTTTTTTTTAAAAAAGAATACATTTCAATTTTCAGGCTAGCCCACAAAAGCCTGTTGAGCTGGTCCGAAGGACCATTTTCTCACCCATTCCCGAGTGTGTAGAAGGCTCAAGGGAAAACGTAAGTAGAGGAGGCCACTTCTGGAGTCCAGCTTCCATACCTTGCCACCCCCTCCCCCAGGACTAATGGGGTCTGGTTTTCATGCGGCTTGGAGACCCAAAGGCCTAGCTGGCTTCTTCTTGTTAAGAACAAACCAAACTAAACCAAAAGTTTCCCTCTCTGGTCACCCACCTTGTCTCAGTTAGACATTAGGGAGAAGTTTGCTCAATTATGTGTGGGCAGTAATGACTCACTAACCCTGCTCAGAGACATTTTCCCCGCTTCGAGCATCCTTAGGATAGCTGGGGCCGGTGGGGGCCCAGGGGATGGCTCAGACTTGTACAGCATCTCACAGCCAGACCACTACCCATCCTCGGGTTTCCTGGCTCCCCTTCCAGACTTTCATGGACTTAAATCTTTGCTTGTTTTTCAAAGCCAGCAAAAGTGCCTGCTTTTAATTCTAGTAAAAGGACCCAGGCAGCAGACAAGTACTTACTGAACGTTAACTGGTGCGTGCAGGATGCCGGGCAGGATGCAGATGGGTGTTATTAGCCACAGCTGAACCTGCCTCGAAGCTGCTGGGATGAGCCCGAAGGCTCGAGAGAGAGAGACAGAGAGAGAGAGAGAGAGCAGAGAAGCGGCAAGAAAGCAGCTCTGGATGGCAGGAGCTGGTCTAGGGAGATGGGACCCGGGGCAGATGCCCTAGGCAAGCTGCTTACCTCTCCTGAGCCTCAGTGTCCAAAAGAAACACACAGAACCCCTTTCAAAGTGTATAAATCTTCCCACTTGATCCCCAAATCACCTTGAAAAATTCTCCTCCCATAAGAATTCGAGCAATTTAGTAAGTAATTGAGGTCAGCTGAGCCTGGGTGCAGGCAAAGTTGATGACACCCCATTCTAGAACGGAGGAAGGGGAGGGTCACCGTGACTGGATGGCTTTGTTCAAGGACACCAGGAAGAGAAGGACTCGCGGCCCAAAGCCTGGTTCTTTCCTCAATACCAGGGAAGCATCCGTTGTTTGCAGAGCTCGGGGACCTCAGAACTGAGAAGAGTAACGGTGGACAGGACAGGCCTATGCAGGCACAGGGCAGAGAGCACCGAGCAGGCCTCCACTCCAGGGACACCAGAGTCAAGAGAAGGTGTGACAGGGAACTGAGTGTGTGTGGTGTGGCCTTTCTCTTGTAGGAGCGTCCCAAGGACACTTGTTTCTCTCTTCTGCCTTCAAAAACTGGCCTGCTCTTGAGGGAGGCGTGTGGTTGTCCAGACCCGTCTGAGACTGGGTCGGAGGGTTTAATTCAGGTGAGGGATATATTCACACAAATCTAAACCACATTTTCTAATCACCTTTCAATAACAAAACAAAACAAAAAAACCAAACACCAAAAAAAACAAACAAAACAAAAAACAAACAAACAAACAAAAAAACAAAAAAAAAACCCTCATTGTATCTTGTTTTTAAATATATTCTTGAATTTAAAGGGGACCTCAGGGGTGTTCTTAATCACCACTCCCCACACTCAATACTATGAGGGGAAACCAGCAGGATGGATAATTGTTGCTACTTCACCCCTTTGCTTTACATTAAGAGTTGAGCTGGTTCCCTCGTTAGTTCCATTCGTGAGGCCAGTTCATTTTGTAGACACCTGCTGTGGCCAAGCACATGAGGAACAAAGCTATAAAGACAGGGGCCTAAAGAAGCTCTTGGAAGGACAGGCACAGAGAAAGGTGAGGCCAATACGGAGAGGACAGAGATGCTGACGGACAGCTTTAAACCTGGTTTACTGCTACTTTGCCAAGGTTGGTGAGGTGTGTGTGTGGGGGGGGAGGGTCTGGGCATTCATTCCCATTGCCCATAGTGGAATGGGACAGATGGGTGCCAGGGGGGCCATACAGCTGCTGAGAGTTCCTAAAGCCACACAGCCCTCAAATGCCTCCTCTGTCCTCCTGGCCGGACTTAAAACAGAAGACCGGGACCAGAGGGCCGTGTGGAAAAGACAAAAAGGGAATCAAGGAGCCCTGATGACATCTGCCCACAGTCCTCAGTGCCACCATCAGGCTCGCCACTCCGACAGAGAAATGCAGACAAATGTGTCCACAGTGATAAGGCCAAATGGCTCAGGGAGGCGTTGCCATGATTGCTCCAAGCTCTGGAAGCCACAGCTTACAGGAGCAAGAAATCCCAGAGAGAATATCATGGAAATGAAAGGACCTGAAATAAAGGGATGGAAAAAAGAGAAGCGTCTCTGCCCAGGGATCCAGGGTCAGCCAGCAGGAGGCACAGGGCAGACCAGTGATCCTCCGTGAGGCTACTCTGCACGGGCTAGGAGAGCCCAAGTTGGCACAGGGAGGAGGACCTGATGTGGCCGGGGGAGCAGGGTGGGGACAGCAGCTAGCCACGATGGATACGCTTCTCCTTGCAGAGCTTTATGAACAGCTTTGCGAGTGGCCAGCTGCCTGGGGACAGGGTTGCATGACACCTGCAGGCGCTCCACTTGGCCAAGTGCGTGGAGGGCAGGCATGTGTTTTAACACCGAGTGAGCGCTCACGAGTTGGCTGGTGGGCGCGTGAGTGAGCCATGGTTTGCCCAAAGCCTTTGGGATCCTCCTCCTCTGCCCCTGATGTGACCCGCAGAAATTCCTACCTGGCTTCGCTGACATCTGTGGCGTGTCTCAGCCTGCTTTCTAGACTGTGAGCTCCGGGAAGGCCGGGGCTTTCCACGCTTACCTCTCTCCATCTACTGCGGCTGCCAACTCGGTGCCTGATACCGAGAAGACATGCATCCTTCCACTCACTCACCCACTCACCTGTGGGGTTTATCTTCCTGCCCAGCGTCTCCTCTAGTGTTTTCTAGAAAATGACCCTTCATCCAACCCTGACATTATGGTTGGAGAGAGATCGCACATCCTTTAAAAACCTGTCCCCACCTCATCCCAGATTGGACATAGGTAGACATCCAGAATGGCCAAGGGCTCTCTGGTCCAGGGATGGACAATGATCCAGGCTGGGCCACTCAGAGCTCTTCCCAGAATCCAGGAGCCCTGTCTCCTTGTTCCTCTTTCAAGGTGGGACTGAAAATGGAGGGCTTGACAGTGGATGGCAGGCGTCTCTCCAGCTGTGTGGACAGAGTCTGCCTGAAAAGGCTGATGTTGACACTCAGGAAGAGGTAGAGGCGGTGGGTGAAGAGCCGAGGCCAGTGGCATTTGGAGCCCTGGGCAGTCACGCCTGCAGCCCAGCTGCCACCCCGCCCTTCCTGTGACCAGGCTCTGGGAGTGTCCGATTTTCCCATTCCAGTTCAAATTGGCTTTTGTCACGTGTAACACCAGGGCTTCTGACTAATACATGGAATGAATTACTAATTGGTATCATCAAGTCCCTGTGCAGCCTGGAGAACCACCAGGACACACGTGATCATCATGCTCGTCCTCCCTCCCACTCTTGATGCCTGGAATCCACGTCAATCCAAGAAGCACACGAGGCTCGGAACACAGGTGGTGGCACGTGGGGCTGCCTAATTCTGCAGGAGCACCAGTATGTGGGGGAAGTCACGAAAGTCCCCATGAGCAGAAAGCAAGATGAAGAGCCTGGACAATCAAGAGGCTCAGTGCAAGTATCAGAGAAAAGAAAGGCACTGGAATAAAAGCAAAGACTGAAAACTCAGCAGAGGGTGGATTCTGACCTATGGATCTAGAAGGAAGCATTTTCTTTCAAGTACCTCCTGCGTTTGTGTTTCCCGGTGCAGCTGAGGAGGCCACTGCCACGCTGTTGTGGGATCACATAGAGTCAATATAGGTTCTCGATGTCTGGTTCTTGGGCCAACAGCCTCAGCATCACCCAGGAATTTGTTAGAGATGCAAATTCTCAGCTCTGCCCCCCAGACCTCCTGAATCAGGATCTCTAGGGGTGGGACACAGCAATCTGTTTTAATGAACTCTCCAGGGGATTCTGATGCACGATGACATTTGAGAACCCCTGGCACACTGTCTGGCTCAGTTTGCAGCTCTGGTGCTAGGTTCTTGGGTTTGGCCGGGACCACAATATGAATAGTGCCCACTGGGTTTGCATTTTGGCTCAGCCACTTACTCTCTGTGCCTCAGACTCTTCCTCTGTAAAACAGAATTAGGAGTAGTAGCCACTCATTGTTTCTTTGAGGACTTAATGACATAAGGCACAAAAAGTATTTAGTTGAATACCCAGCCTACAAGGTAAGCACTGAGTAAATGGGGTTAGTTGTAGGATTTTGCTGCTGCTCTGATTCCATGGTAGGGCCTGGGCCCAGAGCAGTCAGAAAGGACCTCTCCCCAGAGACTTGCTCCTCTAAAACACTCACTTCCTGTAGCATCTCCTTGTTTTTTTCTGTCTAGCAAACTTCTACTTACCCGTCCAACACCTTATCTCCTCCGTGATGGCTTCCCAGAGCCGAGTCTCCCTTCCTCCTCTAAGCATCCTCCATTCAAAGCCGTCAGCCTGCCTGGCTGTAAACCCTGGCCCTACCTCTTCCTAGCTGTTTGATCTTGGGAAAGTTTCTTCACTTTTTAGTGCCTGATTTGTAAAACGAGATGAATAATTGTATTTACCTATGGGATTGTTGGGGGGGGGGGGTGGATTAAATGAGGCAATATGTCCAAAGGCTTACAACAGCGGCTGGCATGCAGTAAGTGCTCAATAACTGTTAGCTCTGTCTCCTAGAGCTTACCACTCTGCAGGTATGGGGCGGATGAGGGAACGAGTGAACGGATGTGGGGCAGGGCTAGGTCTTCGGGGAGGTGAGTTGAGGGCTTGCCTCAGACATAAAACATAAGGGGCACAGTGAACTCAGGTCCAATAAAACTTGGAATCATTCCAGTTAAAAAGGAGTTTCAGTAAAACTTTATTTGTAAACACAGGCAGATGGCCCATGGCCATAGTTTGCTAATTTGATTTTTTTAATATTGTATTAAAGTATTATTTGTCTTGGTTACAGAGGCATGGGACATGGGACGTGATGGTTTAATCTGCTCTTTCCCCTCTGGCTAAACCTGCAAACACAGGCCCCATGGTTCCCCAGCGATGGGGTGCCCTTCCTTGCTCTCCCAGGGGTCTCAGACTCAGCAAGGAGGTTCCTGCCCAAAGAACTCAGAACTTGGGTCCTTTCTAAACTCCAAGACTGAATTTTTTTTTTAAGATTTTATTTATTTATTCATGAGAGACAGAAAGAGGGAGAGGCAGAGACACAGGCAGAGGGAGAAGCAGGCTCCATGCAGGGAGCCTGACGTGGGACCCGATCCCAGGTCTCCAGGATCACGCCCTGGGCCAAAGGCGGCGCCAAACCACTGAGCCACCCGGGCTGCCCTAAGACTAAATTTTTAAAGGGAGTATAAACTCAAAGCACTCCGATGTCTACCTGCAGTTTTCAGATAGTCAAATAGGTGTATTTATACATATACACATATATACGTATGTATAGATAAATTCAGCTTTGGGACATTTTCTGAAATTTTCGAGGATGTGTGTGTCCATAACCAAATTGAAAATAGAGTCCCCCTCTTTCAAAAACATTTCCTTGGAGATGTGATACGCCGCCAGAAGGGTCTGCTGCGGAACAGATGTGCTCACATTTCAGAGGCCTTCCTCATCCCGAGAGGGACAGTCAGCGGCTGTGCCAGCTTTTTTATGGGGTTTTGCCTCATTAAGAGGTGGCCTGTTTTGCAGCACGCTTGCCATCTTTGTTTGAGGGGCAACTGCTCACTACGTAATCGGTTGTGCTTGCAGAGACAAGCCAAATGCTGGGCCCCGTGCCCTAACACACAGGCCGCTGTGATAAGAAAAGGGGTTTTCTTCCTATTACAGTACAAGTTGCAAACCGTGGAAGGGGATTTCTTTCCTTCTTCTTTTTAATTACCAGCCTCTAAAATGGAAACCGTTCGGGGAAGTGAGAGTGGTGTGCTCTTGCAAGGTAGCCACATGTGTCACCGTGCTGATTCAAAGTCAGATCACAAGTAGGTTTCTCTTTCTCTTTCAGGCTGCCCCTGAAGTCTCTGGACCTTTGTCCTCTGTGGCATGCAGGCTCTGAGGGGGTCCACTCCTGGGACGAAGCCCCAGGTGGGGCTGACGAGGGCTTTGGATCAGACCTCTGCAGGGCTCACTAGCGAACCAGCTGGGCATGCACCCGTCTGCACTGAGCCCCTGCAGCGCCCTTTCGAGTTCTGAACCACAAACTGTCCTTGGCACTCACCCTGCCAGGCAGACAGGAGCCATGTGCCTTGTCCTTCTCAGCTTCAGAGCTGTCATCAGGGAGGCACGTAGTAGGTACTTCGTGGATGCTTACTGAATGACAGCACCTCTATGAAGACGAGTCCTCAGGAAGCTGCTGCCTGAGTCAAGGCTGGCCACATGCCACCAGAACCAGCTTCAAGTGGCAGCCCTATTAATTACTGGCTACATTCTGGGCAGGCTAGTGAGCCATACCAAGCCTTAATTCTCCACTCCATAAAACGGGGGTATGCATACCTCATAGGGTTACCACGAGACAAAGATTAGCTGACACTCATAAAAACATGTGGCAGTCTGTATTAGTCTTCCCAATTATTTTTTGCCCTCCCTATAAGAGGATTATACATCCCCACCCAATGCCAAGAGACTTGTGTTGCTGTCCTCCTGGAGGCTTACTTCCTTACCCCCATCGACACGAGGCTTGGCCATATGATTTGCTTTGGCCGATGGAACACAAGCTACACATGCCACATCCAAACATGAACTCCAAGAGCCATGAATGGTTCTGGTCTTTTCCTTCTGACAGGAGAATGCCATGAGAATGGAGTGTCCCACAGAGGGGCTGCTCCTTCTCCCTGAGTCTCGGAATGGCCACGCTCAGAGCAGGGTGCTAAGCCCCCTACACATGTTACTGTGTTTAAGCCTCATAATTGTGCTGTGAGATTTGGTGATACAGTAAGGGCACCCGGTGCCTGGGGTGATGGAAGTTTGTGAGCCTTCTGTCCCCACAGTATGGTGCCAGAGTCTGCAAAGGTTAGCATCCTGCGGCACTCCCCGTAGACTGCCAGTGGGGCAGACGTCCCCACTTTGGCTTCCTCCTCTAGGCGGGGAAGTTCTAACATTACCCACATTATACAGATGAGGAAACTGAAGCTTTCAGAGGTAAAAAAGCGTGCCCAGGGTCATCGAGCCAGTCACAGCAGACCTCGGGTTGGAAGCCAGCCACCCCCGACCTCAGAGCCCCACGCCCTGTGTGTGCCATCTCCTGTGTTCCCGTGGTCCCTTCTGCCTCTGACTTCAGCCTGAGAAATACACCCTAAGCTACACCGTCCTTCAGTTTGGAGCCACCAGGCTGTCCATCATGCTGTCCAGAAAATACCTACCCCAGACTAAGGAGTAGTTAGAGAAAAGTGATATTGGGCCAGTGGGCATGGGGCTTTCAATTCCTCTTCTGATTGGCACCTATATTTGGCCAAAGTGAAGCCTGTTGACTTTACACTTGCAGGGGGAACCCCACCACCAACGTGGACCCTGTGAACATCTATTCATATGCCAGGCCCTGCATTAAGCACCGGTGCTCTTCAAGACATGGCCCCTGGTCCTTAAGGAGTCGCACCTTAGTGAAGAGAGACGGATGTGCAAATAATTAACCAGATGACAAAGCCTTCTAAAGAGGGAGAGGAGAAGGGAGGATGGGGAGAGCTGGAGGACGGAGATGAACTCGGCCAAACATCGGGGCCAGCTCCAGGGAGGAGGTCACATTTACACCTGGCTTGGTAGAATGAGTCATCTTTCACCTGGTAGGAGCTGAGAAGGCCTCTTGGAGGAAGACCATGCCCAGAGCACGGCGAATGGTCCTCACCGGAGCAATGTCCCGTGGGGTGGTGCATACTGTATGCCTAGAAACATCGGTTGGAACCCGATATGTGAAGAGTCTAAATCCCAGCCTAAGGGATCTGGTTTTACACTCTGTGAAAATATAGCTTAAGTCCAGTCTTTAACACCCTGCCCGGAAGGGCTCAGCCTGAGAGGCAGTTCCAGTCTTTCTTGAATGCGTGCGGCTTTGGAAAACGCACTCTGGACGCTGAGTAGAGCGTCAGCACAGAGGGCAACCAGACCTCTCCTTCTCCTGAAGAATCCAGCATAGGATAAACACGGCTGTCGGAAGCTCAGCACGGTGACAAGGTTCATTCAGTCACTGAACACATATTTACTGAGCACCTACTGCAGGCCAGGCGTGATTCCAGGCATTCGGGAAACATCAGGGAATACAAATCCCTGCTCTCCCGAAGTTTTCGTTCTAAGGAAACGTTCTCATAGTAGCAAGCGCCACGATTATCCACTTATGACCTCATCTAGTCCTTACAACAACCCCATGAAAGAATGCTATTCTCTTAGTTGTACGGATGGGTAAACTGAGGCTCGGAGCTGTTGACTCATCCTGAGGCGAGGCGGTAAGTGGCAGGGCCAGTAGGCATTGCTGGGGGTGTGCTCCCCAGGTGGGCTCCGGGCCCCTTGCACTAACCTGCGTCTCCTCGTTGTGAGTAGTTGTGTAGGAGGCTGAATTCTAGTCTCTCAGCTCACGGGGAAGGCTGTCCCTGCTTCTGCCTTCTACTTTAACCTCTTAAAGAGTCTATACTTCACTAAGCTCCTCATTTTTTAAAAAAGATTTTATTTATTTATTCAAGAGAGAGAGAGAGAACACAAGGGGGGATGGGCAGAGGGAGAGGGAGAATCTCAAGCAGACTCCCCACTGAGCAGGGAACCCCAATGTGGGGCTCGACCCCAGGGCCCTGTGATCATGACCTGACTAAGCTCCTCATTTTTATTTTTTTATTTTTTTATTTTTTTTAAAGATTTTATTTATTTATTCATAGAGACAGAGAGAGAGAGAGAGAGAGAGGCAGAGACACAGGCAGAGGAGAAGCAGGCATCATACAGAGAGCCTGACCTGGGACTCGATTCAGGGTCTCCAGGATCACGCCCTGGGCTGCAGACAGCGCTAAACCGCTGCGCCACCAGGGCTGCCCCAGCTCCTCATTTTTAGAGGTGAGGAGACACTATCTTCCTTCCCAATACCCGCCAGCCATGTGTGCCCCTCCACGGTCAGATACCCATCGGTGATGAGGTGAGTCTACAAATGGAGAGAAAATATTTAGAAACTTTTAGAGCAATGTGTTCAATCTAGGGATAAAAATTGGTGCCTGTATTCTTGTGGTTTTTTTTTTTTTTCATTTTTCTAGAATTTCCTTCATTGTGCTTCAGAAGAGTTAACATTCTGGGATGAATGGGAAATTGAAAAAGAAGAAAAGAAAATCGGATTCTTCACCAAGACCGTTAGAGGAGCATTGTTCTCAGGGAGTTCGAGTTCAGGGGCTGGGCGGGTTGCATCCCTGAGAACAGAGAGACTCTAATGGCAAGGTCCAGGAAACACCTGTGGGGGTGCTTCCTCTGTGTCAGCCTCCTTTCCATTTCTAGCAGGTGGGTGGGGTTTGTGCTCTCCTGCTTGGAGGGAGGAGAGTTGCTGCAGGAGCTGCTTTTGGTGAGTGGGCCTTTGGGTCTTTTGCAAAAGCCAAAATTCATTAAGGAAATTCAGCCGGGCCTCCTGGGGGAAGGGTGGGCACTTTCCTCCGGGAGCTGAAGAGGGGAGTGCTCAGCCGCTGGGCTGGGTGTGCAGGAGAGCCGTGGGGGGTGGGGGCAACGATGTGTGTGTAGGGAAGCCGGCTCCCAGCCTCTGCCCAGGTCCTTGTCCCCAAGCAGGGCGCAGAAGCCACACAGGCTAATGAAGGGGCTGTGAGGGCCAGAACAAGGCATCCGAGGACAAACTGGGGCGGGGGGCAGTGATGCTGGGCCTCGTCGTGCTGGGGGGCATGGCACCTCTGCACAAGCCTGCATCAGAGGGAACCCCAAGAAGACTGTCATTGAATTGCCTGCCAGGCCAGCAGCCCTGGGCCTCGGTCCAATATAATTTGATTTAGAGAAAGCGAAATGGGGCACCTGGGTGGCTCAGTCCATTAAGCATCTGCCTTTGGCTCAGGTCATGATCTCAAGGTCCTGGGATCGAGGCCTGAGTCGGGCTCCCTGCCCAGCGGGGAGTCTGCTTCTCCCTCTCCCTCTGCACCATCCCCCCAGCTTGTGCTCTCTCTCTCTCTCTCTCCCTCTCACTCTCTCTGTCAAATGAATAAGTCAAATGTCTCTAAAATCTCTCTTAAAAAAAAAGGGAGAGAGAACAAAGAATTGGCTTCTTGCAGTGGGTCTGTGGGCCAATTATTTATACCCACTAACTTTGTGAGCGAGTTTCGGAGTGTCGGAGCGTCCAGGGTGTGGAGGGAGCCACAGCCGTCCCATCCTCCTGGGCCCAGAACCCGGCTGTGGAGCTGCAGAGCCTTTGCAACTGCTCTCTTTGCCCGGATACTCTCGGCGTTGCTGCTTCTCTAATTTTTCAGGTGTCAGCTGAAATGTTCCATCTTCACAGAGCCTTTCTGTGAGGGGTGTGTGTGCTGTGTATTGCATGCACACATACGTGTGTGTATGTGTTTGTGCATGTAGGTGTCCACCCATCTGGTGTGTGTGTGCATGTATAAACATGTGGCATGTGCGTACACGTGTGTGACATGCATGTGCGTGCATGTGCGGTGTGTTTACACATGGGGGCCGTGTACACAAGTGCCATGCATGTATGCACATAGGTGTGTGCATGTGTGTAAGTGCACATGTGTGATGCATGCATGTGTGTGTGCAAGGGGGAGGGGCAGGGAAGGACCACGCATCCCACGGCCTTGCTGTTCACAACCCTGCAGGAGCTGTTCACCTGTTGCCCTCTCACCATTTTAGCCCCTCACTCCCCAGGTGTCCCTCGGTCTTTGTCAAGCTCCACAGTTGTGTAGCCAGGACAGGAACCGGGTCTAGGGCCACCCTCCAAAACTCCAGGGACGCCGACGTACCGCTGGAGGAGAGCCGGAGATTATTCGCGTGCAGACCCAGGGCCTGTCGGGGCCAGCCTTTCCTGCTGGGCCGCCCAAAGTGAAGTGATGCACAGCCGCCCAGGCAGCCCTGAACGTCACCCTGCTCTGCTCGGCCCCCCCCCAGTCCATCCCCCCCCACACACACTCACACTCATACTCACACCCAGGACGCAGGGCCCTGGGAGCCACTCGGCTCAGAGCAGGAGCTGCTCTTCCCAAGGCCCCCTGTCCACCCCCCAGGGGGCAGGATGGCACCCCCGGGCTGGCCAGAGGAGCCCCGACGGTTTCCTGTTGCTGAGCTGCCTCCAAGTCCCCAGGGAAAGGCTTCGGCTCAGAGATCTGGTCACTTTTGCTCTTAGTTGGGCCTATAAACAGGAAACAGGGAGAGCTGCCTAGGAAGGAGCTAGCACTGTCATCAAAAGAGCCACTGTTGAGTTTCCTTCTCTCCTGAGATTCTGGGTGCAGTTTCCATCCGCTGGGAGTCAGGAGGGGGACTTCTCACCCCCTGAGTGCTGCGGGGCCTGGAGCTGCCCCACAGACCAGGCCTCTAGGCCCAGCGCGGCCTCTGCGTGCCCAAGGCATCCCTACAGCCGGAGCTGGGCCAGAGGGGCTAGTCCCGGGGGCGGCTCCCAGCATTTCTGAGCCTCGGGCCTAGCCCCTCCTCCCTCTCCATCTGCTCATGGACCCAACAACTATTGGCGGGGTCCTGTTTGTGCACCCCACACCATGTGGGACTATGGTGCTGGGAGCGCGGTCCTTTGCTCTCCCGATGTTAGGCCGGTGGTGGAGAGAGACCCCAGCCCGTCACACACACACACCCCTACCCGCTCGAGACGGCACCCCCACTTGCCCCACCATGAATCCGAACACAACCAAGTTAGCCATCCCTGGCACACTCATTCTCAGTTTTCTGTTCCTGTTAGAGCTTCCCGAGGCAAGCCCCCGGTGGCTTTAAGGCCTGTCTGCAAATTTTGTGACACTTCTCCCTTCAAGTCATGGGGTCTAACAGCTCTCCCCTCGTGCAGTGCCTGGCTTTAGCGAGACCCTTCTTTTTTTTCCCCAGTACTTGCCTATATCATTTTTTTAAAGATTTTACTTATTTATTCATGAGAGACTCAGAAAGAGAGGCAGAGACACAGGCAGAGGGAGAAGCAGGCTCCATGCAGGGAGCCTGACGTGGGACTCGATCCCGGGTCCCCAGGATCATGCCCTGGGCTGAAGGCGGCACTAAACTGCTGAGCCACCTGGGCTGCCCCTATATCATATTTTAATGTTTGGATATAGAGTTATTGGGGCCTAATCACTCAAAATAGGTCCCGGTCTCCTGCATGATGTGAGGTATGGTGGTGACTGCGTGCTCCTCTATCTGACGTGAGGTGCGCCAGCCTCTTCCCCGTAGCTCTTATTCACCAACAAACAACAATTCCTGAGTAGCCGGTGCTTTGCCGGCTTATTCGTGTACATGGCCTTATTAATCTTTCAGATCTCCAGAGAAGAAAACAGTTGGACAAGATGTAGACACGGAGGCTCCAAGTGGAACGACAGGCCTGGGGGTTCCTGGCCTGGAAAGGACAGAGTTGGGATTGCAGTCCTGCTGTTTGAAATCCGAGGCCCTCAGCGACATTGCTTCTTTTCATTCAAAAGTATCTCTTGGGTCGCTTCTTCCCCTCTTCCATTCTTTTTTGTGGTGGGAACATTCAAGATCTAGTCTTCTAGGGACACCTGGGTGGCTCAATGGATTGGGGCCTGTCTTCAGCCCAGGGTGTGACCCAGGGTGTGACCCAGGATCCCTGGATCAAGTCCCACATCAGACTCCCTGCATGGAGCCTGCTTCTCCCTCTGCCTATGTCTCTGCCTCTCTCTTTCTGTGTCTCTCATGAGTAAATAAATAAACTCCTTTAAAAAAAAAAAATCTAGTCTTCTTGGTGACCTCCAAGTATTTAATAGGGTATCATTAAGTATAATCATAACGCTGGGCCTTACATCCTGACTCACTTCTAACAAACAGAATGTGGCAGAAGGGATGTTGTGTGATGCTGGTGGCTCCCTCTCTCTCTGGGGACACTTGTTCTTGGAACCCAGCTGCTGGGCTGTGTCCCCTGCTTCCTGGAGAGACCATGGGTAGACGTCCCGGCGGACAGCCCCAGCGGAGGCCGCAGCGGACAGCAGCCTCACCTGCCGGACACGAGAGGGACAAAGCCTCCAAGGTGACCCCGGCCCCAGGTGCCGGCTGAGGACCAACCACTCCGCGAGCCATCCCGACAAGAGCTGCACAGCTGAACTGTGACAGATGACAGCATAGCGATGATAATAAATATTTTTGGTTTAAACTACGAGGTTTGGGATATTTGTAACACAGGGAAGGCTCCCGAACAGCCCGCTCCTCCAGAAAGCCCGGGGCCCCTGGGCCTCTGCAGCCTGGCTTCCCACCGAGGGGCCAGAGGGCCAGCAGCGTCAGACCACCCAGGAGCGTGTTACAGCGCGGAGCCTTGGCCCCACTCAGCCCCGCTGAACCCAAACCTGTGCTTTAACAAGCCTGCACCTGTTTCACACGCATGTGAGGGCTTAAGAAGCATTGTCATAATATATATTTTTTAAAGTACATTATTTTAATGCAATGTCTAAAAAAATCCAAATGCAAAAAGTAACGTAACAGACGCCAACATACCCTTACCACTCAGACTGAATAGACAATCACAGCAAGTATATATTCCATCCCCGACACGGCTTTAGCTATTTTACACATATTGACTCATTTAACTGGACAGCCTAGAGGCAGCCCCTGTGACAGCCCTCACCTCTGTGTTGTCGATGAGGACACCGAGGACAGAAACACTAGGTTCTTTACTCAAGGTCAGCAGAGCTGGTATCTCAAGGCAGGGGCCCTGGCTCTGGGACTATATTATTCTTTTTCGGGCTGCTTAACACTCAGGCACCTCTTTCCCTTACCCAGCATCTTGCTTATCAAGTCTCCCTTGGAACAGGCCTCCAGTTCCCCCTTCCTTCTGTCCTCCTCACGGCCACCATCTGAGTGTACCTAGGGCTCCTCCAATACCCCCTGTCCCGTGGCACCAGCCCATCCGTTTCATGCAGCGCCCAGATGAACCTGCCTGCAAACAAAGCGCCCACCATCCTCCCTGCCCAAACGCCTGCAGTGCCTTTGCTCTGCCTGACGTCCCACCAGGTCGACCTGGACTCCAGGACCCTGGCAACCTGGTCCCGCCTCCAGTCTGTGACAGGAGACACAGCAGAGCCCACATCACCATCTGGCCTCCATCACTGCACACCTCTGCTTTGCTTACGCATTTCCTGCTGCCTGGATTTGCCTCCTTCCTTGCCTGGTCTCCAGGTCCTACGAAATCCCAACTCAGATCCCACTCTTTGGCCTCTGGTGGTCTAAAGTACCAGACTCCCATCCCTGAACACCTAGTAGCACCTTGATTCTCCTTCTAGCTCTCTTTCTTCTTCTTTGGGGGCTATCGTCAATGGCCGTGTACCTGCATGAGGCATTTACTTTTTATTGGGCTACTGAATACATGACATAAAATGTACTATTTTCACCATTTTTAAGTATATGGTTCCGCGGCACGCAGTACATTCACAATATTGTACAACCATCGCCATATCCAGTTCCAGAACCTTTTTATCATCCCAAACTGAAACTCTGTGCCCATTAAACACCAGCCCCTGGAAACGTCTATTCTAATTTCTGTCTCTACGAATTTGACTAGTCTCAGTGCTTCGTAGAGTAGAATCATACAATATTTGTCCTCTATCTAGCTTGTATAACAGCATAATTTTTCAAGGCCCATCCATGTGGTAGCATGTATCAGAATTTCACTCCTTTTTAAGGCTGAATGATATTTCATTATATGGGCAGACCACATTTTGTTTATTCACCTGCCGATGGACACAGCTGGCTACTGGGAATAATGCTACTATGAACACCAATGTACAGTTCAAGTCCCTGCTTTCAATTCTTTTTTGCATGAAGCATTTAAAAATGTACTCTCAGAGCAAACCTGTAGCAGGCGTTGTTAGTTCTACTTCATAGATGAAGAAAAGTAAGGTTCAGGGAAGTTAAGTCACTTGTCCAAGGCCACATGTCTAGGACCTAAATATCACTTTCCTGAGGATTCTGATTTTACTCATAAATTGCCAATTCGATAACAGATGAGAATCTAATTTAGTAAGATTTCTATACTCTAGGTGCTATGTGTGATCTCTGTTAATCTGGAGAGTAGTGACAGTGGCCAGACGCAGGTGGGAAGGTGACATCCTGTGTCCAGCAAAGGTGAACTGAAAACACCTTCTCTTTCAGCATGAAGCATCTAAGGCTTCTGATGGGTCAATTAGGCCCTGAACACACACTTGCCGTGAGAACCGAATCGGCAGCACCTGGGGGAAACCTCTGTGGTCTGAGTTATTTGCCTTAGTCTGGAGAAATTTTTGATTGATGGTTGAGGAATAGAAATAGCTGGAGAGTTTGCTTCTAGAAGCAAAGTTGTACTCAGGTCCAGGGCCCCTGGTTCCAAGCTGGCTCAGGTATAGTAAGATCTCGATATGATGGGACCTGATGTTTAGGTGGTGGATGAGGGGCCAACCTTCCCCGTGTCAATAGGACCAAGGGGTGTCCTGGGATGCAAGCTTTCAGAACTGAAATCAAGAAAGTCCTAGACAAACCGGATAAGTTGGCCACCTTAACTTAATGATCGCTAGGCAAGAAAAAAAAAAATCTTGTTCTGTCCTTCCTTTCTTGTTCCCACTCATTTAGACCTATGACCCCCTCAAACTGGCCCTCCTGCCTCATTTCTGTCTATGGCAGTCCTTCTGGCACACTGTGCCCTGATCAAAAGTCTTCAACCTTCTTTTGCACTAGTTGCTCACAACAGGATCCACACTCCTATGCCTGTAAAGAGCAGACGGGTTATGTCAAAGACAGACACAGCCCTGGTGTAAAATAATAGGAGCCGAGGGGAACTGCAGCCCATTCATACTTTACCAATAGTCAAGGAGCAGGATCTGAGATGGGGTTTGAGGCTTAGAGCAAGTACACAAGTAGAAGCCACATAAATATGTGTCAATATTTATCAGTTGGAAATCAAGCTCTAAGTTATTATTATTTAAGATTTTATTTATTTATTCATGAGAAACACATAGAGAGAGGCAGAGGGAGAAGCAGGCTCCCCACAGGGAACCTGGCACGGGACTTGATCCCAGGACCCCAGGATCACACCCTCAGCCAAAGGCCGACACTCAGCCACTGAGCCACCCAGGGGTCCCCAAGCTCTAAATTGTTTTTTTTAAAGATTTTTAAATCCATTTATTTATGATAGAGAGAGAGAGAGAGAGAGAGAGAGAGAGAGAGGCAGAGACACAGGCGAGCTCTAAATTATTAAATAAACTATGTTATCTCGTCCTAAGTTAGCAAATATGCTTCATGCTGACTCAGAAGGCCAAGTTCAAACTGTGTTCCTGCATTCCTAGGAGCCCCAGGTTGAGACCTGATGATACAGAGCAAGGTCCTCTGGCCTGTTACCCACATTCCTTCCCTTCTGGCTCCCAGCTCTGCCCTGCATCTCCAGGGGTCTTGCAGCCCAGGGCAGACACCCCAACCTGAGGTCAGAGCTCCATCTGCATGTCCCCCATCACAATCTGTTCCCCCTTGGCTCACCCCTCCATGTGTCCCACCCTTGAAAGGGCAGCCCTAGGGAAGAGACCCATATAACTCTAGGGAGTGAGCTTGGGCCATTCAGGCAGGAAATTCTGAGTCCTGGCATCTGAAGCACAGCTGGAGCAGGAGAGGGGTACAGGCTCTGAGAAGTCAAGTCCCCTTGAAGCCAAGGACTCCTCATCATATGGGAAACAGTGTGGCCAGAGCAAGGTCCTCCTAAAGTCCAGGCCCAGAGGAGCGGCTCCTCTTGCTTGGGTCTAAGGATGGTACTGATTAGGCCCACAGGATAGCAAGTGTCCCATCTAAAGGAGACAGCTGAATGCAACTCCAGCTAATTCCTGCTTCCTAGGAATGTGGACCCAAGTGTGACTAAATACTTTGCTTTTTCAAGAGAAGATAAAATTGTGAAATGTTTCATAAATCCAAATTAAAACCAAGCCAAATACCCTGTGTGAGTCAATACAGTAAAGGCCAATCACAGTACATCCACCAGCCTGTCCTTGAACTTTCAATCTGTAACTTCTTCCTTACGGAACACCCTGTCCCTCCACATCCTGGCCTCAAGCCACTTCTTGTACTCCATGACCTCAGTCCCCTCAGTCTCTTCTTGTTCTATAAAATCAGATGACCAAACATAGCCAGAGCCTCCCACTTCAGGCCCTTTGATCAATGAGTTCCTTCTGTCTGGAATCCCTCCCCCAGGTCCCATCCTTGCTTACTGACAGCCACACTCATTCTTCAAGAGCAAGTGCAAACCCACTCCTTCAGGACGCCCACCCTAGTGACTCCTGAGATTCTGGATCTAGGGTCAGAAGAGCTGTGTATTTTTTAAAATTTTTTTAAAAGATTTTATTTATTTG
Organism: Vulpes lagopus; assembly: GCF_018345385.1. Classification (NCBI taxonomy): domain Eukaryota; kingdom Metazoa; phylum Chordata; class Mammalia; order Carnivora; family Canidae; genus Vulpes; species Vulpes lagopus. The sequence continues at coordinate 67,803,435 of NC_054830.1, forward strand.
TTCATGAGAGACAGAGAGAGAGAGAGAGAGAGAGAGGCAGAGACACAGGCAGAGGGAGAAGCAGGCTCCATGCAGGGACCCTGAAGCGGGACTCGATCCTGGGATGCTGGGATCGCCCTGAGCCAAAGGCAGAACAATCAGCTGCTGAGCCACCTGGGCGTTCCAGGAGGGCAGAGTATTAATCCTGACCTACAATTTGATACAAGTCACAACCTCATTAGGTAAAATGGGCTGATATTTCCATTGATCTTGAAGAGCTACTTCCTGTGAAAATTAAGTTAGATAATGTATCTTTAAAAATCTAGTCCAGGGGCAGCCCCGGTGGCTTAGCGGTTTGGTGCCACCTTCAGTCCAGGTCATGATCCTGGAGACCCGGGATCGAGTCCCGCATCAGGCTCCCTGCATGGAGCCTGCTTCTCCCTCTGCCTCTGCCTGTGTCTGTGCCTCTCTCTCTCTCTCTCTCTCTCTCTCTCATGAATAAATAAATAAATAAATAAATAAATAAATAAATAAATAAATATTTAGTCCAGTTCAGGGCATTTAATCATTACTCAGTAAATGCTAGTAGACTATGAAAGTGAATTTGAATATCTGACTGATGCAAGCAAATTTTTTTTTGGTAAAGTACTTAGACAATAAATATTTGAGGCTTCATGTGGCACATGGTTTCTTTCCTGACTACTCAATAGAGCACCCCTAGACTATATGTAAACAAGTGGGCATAGCTGTGTCCCAATAAAACTTTATTTACAAAAACAGAAAGACTCCCAGATCTGCCTCAAGAAGGACAGTTACCGACCCTGCTTCATACTGTTCTCAGAGCTTGCTCTGTGGCTCTCAAAGCAACCGTTGCTATTCCGCTTAATAGCCAATACTTTAATTCTGTCCACATATGCTGGGAAGTGTCCAAACACAGTACAAGAGATTTAACCCTCATCACTACTTCATATCTGAAGAAACTGAGGCACAAAGAAGTGGCCATTAGACTCAAGAGTCAGAACTCTGAGCCATTGTGCACATGGCTTCAAGCCTTGGTCAGCATCTGTAGTCTTATAGGTATTTTTATTTATTTATTTATTTATTTATTTATTTATTTATTTATTTATTTATTTAACTTATTTTACTTATTTGAGAGAGAGAGAGAGAAATGTGCATGGTATTGGGGGGGGGGGTGCGCAGAGGAAGAGGGAGAGAGAGAATCCTCAAGTAGATGCCCTGCTGAGCACAGAGCCTGACATGGGGCTAGATCCCAGGACCCTGAGATCAAGACCTGAGCCAAAGTTAAGAGTCGGCCACTTAACCAACTGAGCCACTCAAGTGCCCCTCGTCTTGTGGGTATTTCTTGGCTGTTGTTGGATGAATGTGCATTTGCAAAGGACTTGGTGCCCCTCCACTCTCCTTCCATGCATTGATGGTAATTATAGCTACTGAGCACACACAACAGTGAATCTCCTCCAACAACCAGGGACAGCAGGCAAATGACATGGGCTAAGAGCCATGTCCTCTGCTGAGTCTGTAACTGGCTAGTAAGTACTGAGTTTGATAGTGTTCTGCTTTCTTCTTTTTTTTTTAATCTCTTCCTCTTCATTGCATGTGCATAGGACTATGAAACCAACCATAAATGGCAAAGAAAAAAAGGAGATGATTTGATGTGATAGTTGACTGTCCCACCACACTTTGTCCTATCCTTCATAATAGTCATTTGAGTAAAGAGCCCTCAGCTATGCCTTGAGCACTGCTCTGCATCATGAGGAACTGCCAAAGGATCAATCAGAGGAAAGGCTGGTCTCAGGTGTGGGGATGACTGACGAAACAGAGTCACCCATCTGCACACTAAAGGGAGTGTGACCATGTGCCCTATCATCCAAACCAGAACACTGTTGAGAATGAGGCTGGGAAAACATGGGCAAACATGGACATCAGGTCACCTGGGTCAGAGAATCCTTTCTAAGCAGTCACTGGGTAGCACTTTTGCCTAAGCAATGCTGCTCTGCCTTAGAGAGAAGAGCAACCATTCTGGCCCACAATCCCAGCTACAACACCACGCAACACTCACCCTACTCCACGTGTTTAGTACTATGCTAGACTTAACTAGAGAAAATCAAAGAAGAATAGGCCTGGTCCTGGGAGTATGTCATGGTTACTGGTTCTGAGGAGTTAAAACTAGCTCTTGCAACTTGACATACTGTTTAATATGCAAGTTTAATAAAGGTGTAGTGCTACATTTAAGATAGAAGCTTCTGATTGACTTTTAGCTACGTGTTCCACAGAACTTACATACCGCCTGAGCACATACATGCCTGAGCACGTACAGTGTGCATGCTGCACACTGCACAGTCCTAAGGGAACCATTCACATCGTGCTCTATGTGAATGGAGCCCTTGAGGATTCTGCAGTGTGCAACCTGAACAATCACCTTACTGGGGGACTCTTGTCCCATTCCCCTCACTAGCCTGAACTGGTATACTTCGGCAGTCTCATCCTTAAATAGCTGGTCACCCTCAGTCTGTTGTCTGCTTGTCTACTCACCTACCTACCCATACCCTTGTTTATGAGGCACCGAAAAATGATTTTGACTACACTCTGCTGTTAAACTCGCCAGGAACCTACTGATAGAAGTTTAGTCTCTCCTCTGGCTTGACGAGAGAAGACCATGACTGTCAGCACAACACCAATACCTTCTTTTCTGACAAGGAGGGAGAACCTAAAATCATAATACCCTTTTTTTTTTTTTGGAGCACAAGGAGGGTAGGCAAGGACTCTTGTCCCATCTCTCCCTATGAGTCTTAGGAGCCAAGAGGTGGCATCAGATTTTGATTATGGTTTTTCCACTCAGAGTCTGGGTGAAGTCAACTAATTTAGAGAGAAAACATGATGTTTCTGGTTCATTTCTGGAACTAGAAAATGAGTCTTTCATCATAGGAATGCAGAGGACCCACATAAAGTCTCAGCCACGAATAAGGGGAGCAGGAGGACAGAGGAGTTGCCGAGGCAGGCACAGGGGGAGTGTAAGACGAAGGAAAGCCTGATGATCATGACTTCACAAAGTGTAGAGAGGAAAGGGGCTACACTAGATGTGTACTAGACAGTAGGAGCAATGCTGGGGGTGAATGGGGCCAGTGAGGGGAGGGGCTGGGCTCCTGAACTGAAAAGGAGACTTTATGTTAGGAACCAGTGGGAACTCACCTGTGGAGGAGAGGGGAGATAGAGGAGAAGGTGTTACATTTTAGCAAATTCTGACTTTCAGAGAGAAGAGTCTGATCTTAACTCTGGAAGGAACGAATAAAGCGCAGTTCTCTGTTCTTATGAAGTTGGGCAGTGCCTTGGCGATGCTTGATGGAAGCTTCTACACTTGCAGTGAAGGATTTGGAACCGTGTCATGGCCTCAGGAAATGACCTGAGAATTCCCATTTCTCCTCCCAACATTCAGCCAGGGGAATTTTCTCCTGAGAGATGAAAAGACCTGAAACCAAACTATCCTCAACTGAACTTCAGCCAACTAAGCCCATTCAACTGGGAACTTCTGTGACTAGCCTTTTATCTACTGCTTCTAAGGCTCTTTGTGTCAACACAAACACACTTCTGCTTAGTTAACAGTCTGTTGCATGCTGCAGAGCATACAGCCTAAGTGGCCAAAGACACAGAGCTATGAAGGAGCAGAACTGATTTACTGATTTCAGATCCAGTTGCACTGAACATTAAGCTATGGGGCACAAGGGAAGGAGCTGGTATTTCACCCAGAGCATCCATTGTCTAGGGGAGACAAGCACTGTCCTTCTGTGGCTCAAATATTTAAGATTCTTTTGGAGACCCCATTGAGAATAGATGAGTAGTGGTGTGTGTCTGCCGCACTCACCTCTCATGAGCCTCTAGGTGGGTATTTACCCACTCTCCGAGACTCTCAGAGTAAGGAAAGAGTGGGGCATGAAGATATTAGGATTTAGCTCTTAATAAGGCCAGTTGGTTTTTATTTTTAAAAAGGAATCCAAACTTGTTTTCAACCATGGAGGATCATAAGTCTTGGTAAATCAGGTGTTCCCCCACTAAATTTTATACATGAGAAAATGGCCACCAGATTTCCACTGGGCTTAGACAGACCCTGAAGGAAGGCAGTGAGGAGGGATTTGCCCAGGGGCTCCTCAGAGTCAGGCCAGAGCCACAGCAGATTACTGATGTTTTGGTTTTGAAATGCCCAAAAGTTCTGGACCTTTTAGGAAAAACATCCCTTAGTTTGATGTATTTTTCTTTTCTTTTTCCTTCCTTCCTTCCTTCCTTCCTTCCTTCCTTCCTTCCTTCCTTCCTTCCTTCCTTAATTATAGAGGAAGACTCTTGATGCTAACATCTATCTAGAATGTCACCGAGAACTACTTCAACAGTCATCTAGTAAAATTACTCATTTTATAGATGAGAAAGTCAGGGTCAAGAGAGGAAAAGGGACTCTTCTAAGTCATATAATCAATGACAGAACTAAGACAAAGTCAGGCCATGAGTCCCTTCATACTCAAAAAAATGCTGATTCTATAATTTCATGTTTTCCTTGATTTTAAAACAGACCCAAGAAACTAGAATTCAGTGGTTTGGTTGATAAAGAAGTATCATGTCTCAAATTTTACAAACTGAATTGCTCAAATGAAGGAGAGAGAGAGAGAGAGAAATACACATTCAGAAAGCTATGCTAGATTGAGTCCTAGTTTTATCTTATTTTTCTCTTGACCTGATTTCCCTCCATATTCTATTCCTGCTGTGTCTTTTCCTATAAACTACCTCAAACACTTTCCTTTTGTAAGAGGAAAGAAAGAAAGAGAAGAGAAAAGAAAGGTCTTCAGAATATCCCTAATAGAAGCCCTACAAAGTAAGAATTATTCTCATTTTACAGAAGAGGAGGCTGACTGAGGTTTGGTGAATTGAAATCAATTGTCCAAGATTACCCAGCTGGCCAATGACAGACCCAGGATTTGACTTTGGTCCTGCCTCCAAAGCCTCCCTTTCTTCTTGGTTTTGTGAGTTGACACAAGGATTGCCACCTGGACCTCTCTTCTAGACCACTCCTGCCCATGCTGGGCTTCTCTGTGCTATTGTTTCCAACCCAGAAGCCCCCATTAGAATCACTTGGAGCCATTTAACAGATGCCCCAGGCCTCACCCACACCAATTAAATCGGGATCTCTGGGATGAGGCCCTTAGTATCATCCTATTTTTAAGGAAATGTCCCAGATTCTAATGTGCAGCAAGCAGAAAACGAGAAGCAGAGACCTACAGCATGGCGCTTTGTGGGAGAACTCAGGGGCTCTTTGAGAAGTCCAACTCACCCTACAGGTGGGAGTGCATTTCCCATGGACAACAGGTTCACTCAATAGAAAAGACTAGAGAAGGAAGGAACAAAGAGTGAAGAGAGAAGAAAAGGGAAGAGAAGAGATAAGGAGAAGTTGAGGTGTCCTTGAAGTTGAGATGGTTCTTCTTCCATTAAGGTCTGCTTCATGTCTAGTGCTAAGAGTTAGATAGCTTGCATTGGCTAAATCCCTGGCTTTTTGAGAATTAACCAAGAAGTCTCCTGAGTAGGCATCAACTCGCTAGAGCTCAGAAAGCATGCTGAGAAGGCAGGAGTCCTGCACACAGGAGCCAGCCCACCAGCTCCCCCTCTATGCACATCTGATCCTATAACTGTGCTCAACTGTGCTCAAGTGAGGCAGAAGGAGCCCAATTAGATCTGGCCTCCATCAGTGAAAACTGCTTATGCCCAGAGACAGCTCTAGCTGGAACAGATGTTACTTTTGTTTGTTTAAATGATGGAGAGCCTTACGGAGACTTTAAGTTTGCTGTGGATGTATTCAATTCATTCTTGACGCAAGGCGCAGCGTGACAGGCACCTGGTGTGACAGAAAGAATCTGAAGTCCCCCTGACCTGAGTTTGAATACCAGTTCTGTGTCTCTGCTCTTCCTTCCTGTGGCTTCAGCAAGTCACTTTGTTTTTCTCAGCCTAATCTTCGAAGTGATGAACTGGGGTTTTTCTTAAGGGACTACAGTGTGGGAAGAAGTGTTTCCAAAAGGGAATAAAGGGAAAGGACAAGGGAATAAAGGGAAAGGAGAGGAAAATGAGTGAAAATATCAGTGAGGGAGACAAAACATGAGAGACACCTAACTCTGGGAAACGAACAAGGGGTAGTGGAAGGGGAGGTGGGCGGGGGGGGGGGGGTTGGGGTGAGTGGGTGATGGGCACTGAGGGGGGCACTTGGCAGGATGAGCATTGGGGGTTATGCTGTATGTTGGCAAATTGAACTCCAATAAAAAAAAATTTTTTTAAAGAAGTGTTTCCAAAATTTTAGGGGTAAATGAACATGGTACTAAATAACATTGAGCCACACAATGAGTGAGTCATAACCATTTTGATGCTTTCATTCATCTGGTTATCTGAAAGAGATGCTGGTTCATTTTTGACAGTTTTCCAACCTGGTGATTCCCTTCTTTGACAAAGAGAGGGCTGGTCTCAGGTAAACGTATGATTAGGCAACAGTATGCAAGTGGGAATTAATAATGTTGTTTTGTCTTTGTTTTGACAGTTACTCTTTAAAAGTTTATTTTTTTTAGTAATCTCCACACCCAGCATGGGGCTCGAACACACAACCCCGAGATCAAGAGTCACATATTCTTCTGATTGAGCCAGCCAGGGGCCCCTTGATAGTTACCCTTTTATGGCATGTGCTACCTACTGAAGGTAGGGCTACAAAGCTACATTTTATGTAAATTTAAACCAAAGAAGTGGTTAGAAAATGAAATAATGGTCCACAGGCGATATACATACAGGATAAAAATAACTAAGGTGATGCCCCAATGTCAAAGTTTAAGAAAAAGCAGAGTTAAAGTATGTGATAGAAGCTTACAATGAGTCTCTGAGTGTAGCTGGATTTGGTTGGAATTCAGGGAAAGAAGAAGCAACCGCACCTGTCTGTGTACTCTGGTTTGAAGCCACTCTTTAAGCCATGGGATTTGAGACTGCATATATTGATAGTATTGATGGGACAAGCCACACTGACCTCAGACTTCATCTTGCTTTTAAGTTGCCCTCCAGGCTGACCCAACAACCCTGACCTGAGAAGAGTAGGTCCACTGTTCATATTTTTAATTCTCAGTGAGTTAGAAAGTGAGGAAATACAATTATCCTCTTAAATTTGATCAGCCTCTACTCTAGTTAAAATTAGAAAGAAAGAGAAGAAGAGGAAGAAGAAAGAAAGAAAGAAAGAAAGAAAGAAAGAAAGAAAGAAAGAAAGAAAGAAGAAAGAAAGAAAGAAAGAAAGAAAATAAGAAAGAAAAACACTAGATCACATTGGTTTTTGGTGGCAAGCCATGGGAAGAAAGATTCCCTTTTCTTTTTTTTTTTTTTTTTTTTTTGAAAGATTCCCTTTCACCTATTGTCTGAATTGTCAAACTTCTTGCTGATTGCCTTTCTTAATAAGGGAGTAAACATTAGAGAACATTTCTATTCCATGACCATATAATCTCAGGAACACGACAGAAGACCACACATTAGGAGAGGAGAGAAAACTGCATTTAAATTTAAGTGTACACAGGATATGCCTCATATTTGCCCTAAGAAGATATATGAAGCCCCCAGAACTATTCAACTGTTGAGTACAACGCTTTTGCTTATTTTTCCAGGAATGAAACTTTTTACCAAAAAGAATATGATACCACAAAATTCTTAAAATATTATATTTTCATTTAACCTAAGGAAGACAGAGTAGGATAATCGATATACTATAAATTGTTGTAGGAAAGGATTTTTTTTTTTCTCTTGAGTTGTAAATGAGCTCACCAGCCTTGTGATAATCTATTATTATACAAGCAGGTGTGTTTCCCTGTCAAAAAGTGAAAGCACCAGATACTGAAATTGGTTTTCTGCCCGTAGCCTGTTCAAAATTTTAGATGCTTCTATCAGATCCAAATCCAAATCTAGGACAAAGCCTCCTACTTCCAAAAGAGTTCAGGAGACTTCATCTCTAGCTCTGGCTCAGTTACTGCCTTGCCATAGGTAAGTCTCATCTCCCATCTGGGACTCATTTGGCCCAGCCATAAAATGGGTGGATTATGGTAGATTAGAGATGTCAACAGGGGCCAGGCAGGTGACATAAAGGACGCTGGCCAAGAGTAAGATAATAGGAAGTGGTGGTGGTGACAGTGAATGAGAACATGGCTCTTCTAAAGGGGACAGCCACCATCAGCTCCAGGCACATGTTAGCTAGGAAAACAATCAAAGGATTGTTTTGATTGACAAGTCTCTTATCCCTGGTGCTTTTCTCACCTTTAATATATTCCCTCTTAACATGCTTTTTCTCCCTGACCTTCCTGCCAACCCTTACTGCCAACCTTCTCAGAGTCTCCTGGATGTAAGCCCCCTGGACCAACTTGCTCAGGGATGCCAATGCCACCCTTGGCTCCTCTTAGCATTGGTCTTCAGTCCTACCCTGGGAGTTGGAGCCCAGGTATCCTGGGACATCTTGCCTCAGTTGTGTGATTCTTTCTTATGGGCTTGGTTTTGCTCTAAGTAGTCGGACACAACTCTGTGCTTTCTCAGAGCGTAAAGCTGTTCGGCACCAAGGCATGGGGTTCTATGCATGGAGCTCTTTGCACACCCAAACAGCTTGGAGCCTGGTGTCTTCCAGTGCTCCCAGGAGGAGGCATCAGAGAAAGATGGCCTGAGTTTAAATGGCTGGACACCCTTCTGCAGGGAAGACCTGTGAGCCTGAGCCAAACGACCGGTGTATACTTGTTTGTTGTGTAACCAAGAGTTGAAGAATGTCTAATGTATAGTGGAAACTTGTACAGAATAAATAATAGCTTTGAGATATTTAAAAAAGACAGAGGCTCTAAAGTCTAGAGAAGCTGAAATTCATACTTTTAAAATGAGAATTCTCTTATCATTTTTGGCAATGAATTAAAAACTATTTGAAAGCAGTATGCAGGCAAAATTTATATTTGTATTTATAGTCATAGGCTAGATTCAGCCTATGGAATAGCCATCTTGTGACCTCTGTATTTGATGATCTCTTTGACATCTGGTAACCTAAACTCCTAAATAGCAAATCTTTGCTTCTGTGCGTTGTCCATGAAGGAGAGGATTTGACACCATTTGAGAAAAGCGGGAGAGGAGCTGGGCTGCTGGGGGAGTAGTGGTGCTTCAGAAGGGCGACACAGCCTGGATTCAAAGGCAGGTACATAATCCCAGCTCTGTTCCTCTTGGCAGTTTGTGAGATGGGTGATTTAATAATCATAATAGCAATCCTATCATCACCATCAACAACAAAACCATGTTAGTTTATTCAGACTAACGCCACTCCCCGAGTTTACAGTTTTTTGGGCAATTTTGTTAATCCTTTTCCTAAACTGGGGAAGGAAAAACTATCAGGCAGTAATGAGCAGAGAGAACAGCGGATGATATTACCCTCTGCTTTTCTTGTGGGATGGAGTCTGCAGAGATACCTCCCAGCCTCCAGAGGGTGGTGATATTATAGAGCGTTTGCCTGAGTACAAAAAGGTGCAAAAGAAGAACTGGTGCCATTCTGTGGTGTTTTGTTTTGTTTTGTTTGCGTAGATAGTTCTGTTATCCAAATCTTTCTATGTCCAGGCTTAGCTGAATCTTTACACCACAGTTTCATGACATAGAGCCTTCCTTGTGGAAGGAAGTTAGAGCTGGGCTGGAAACCTGTCCCCCTGCCTCCACCCCAATTTGTAGCTCTGCTACATTGGGTGAGGTGCTTACTATCTTAGTAACTCAGTTTCCTCATGTATAAAGGAGAACAATAGCAATGTCTACCTCATAGGGCCGATGTAAGATCATAGGAAATCCTACACACCCAAGGGAAATGCCTCGTTCTGTGTTGGTGGTACTGAACTATGTTCCCTTTCAAAGTTCTTACTTTCTTATCTAAATTCCTCCTGCTATATTTGGAGTTCTGATCATATTTTGCCCTCTATGATGGAAAATGATCCCCAGAATAATTAGTTTGAGCTACATGGAACTGTCAACATTCAACACTATTGATCTCCAAAATGTCCATGTCATATGGTTCAATGTCATGCAAAAGCAGTCACAAACCTAAAGGGGGGAAAAGCAGCTTCCATTTTTATGCTGGTTTTGAAACACACCTGAGTAGCCTATACTCTTTATATTCGGGAGAGGTGAACCATTTGGTAGAGGACAGACCCTTTCTCATCGCATGTAAGCTAACATTTGGTATCTACTTCCTGCTTACAGAGTGCTTTGCATAAACATAATTTCCTTTAACTCCATAACAACACTGGCAGTGTATATAAACACACAACTTTTCACATGCTGCTGTTGTGTCACTGTTTGTATGCCCCAGGTAATGTGGGATGTGTAATGTGCCATTGTGGTTCCAGCCCACATGTCCACACACTAAAGAGTACTTCAATTAACAAAGAGAATAATATAAAGAAGGCCCTGGTTCACTGTGTAGGACGGCTCAGACAAAATATTCCACGGACATCTGGATCAAATGCTTAGATGCTTAGGGACGGCCCTGTGCTGGTATCCCCAGCACTGCTGACAAGGACAAGAAGTCCTTGTACTTCCTCAACTACGCATTGGTTGAAACTCTTATTAATTTCAGTTGGCAGTTTGAGCTGTCTACAAGGCACCATTCATGCTTCAAACTTTCAAGGTCACGTCCATACATAAAGATATAAAAAAACAAAATCCATTATGGAACCCAAACAGATGAGAACTCCCCAACTGACTTCTTTTACTCCCTATCCTCAAAGAAAACAAATTTCTATGACAGTTCTACAGATGGTAGCACATCTGCCCCTTGTTCATTCTTTCATATGATAACTTTTACATTTTTTTTATTGAGTACCAACTATGTGCCATTTGAGGCCAAGGATTAGCAAACTACAAGCCTGAGGGCCAAATCCAGTCTACTGTCTTGTTTTTATAAACTAGGTTTATTGGAACATAGCCACACTCATTCATTTATGTGTAGTGCCTGGCTGCCTTCAGGCAGAGAAGAACAGTTGTGACAGAAATCATCCGGCCCGCAGAGCCAAAATACTTACTATCTGGCCACTTACAGAAAAAGTTTGTTGGGCCCACTCTAGATAAAGAGGATACAGTGGTAAAGAGTAACAAAGTCCCTGTGTGTCTTCAGATGCTCCTGTTTCTAAGACCGCAGTGGGTGAATGCTTACTGCCTAAGGGGAAGCCCAAGGTTGACCCACGGGATCACAGTCAATGCCACTGCTAGGGGCTCGCAAAGAATGAGAAAAAGGATGACAGGTGTGGAGACAGATGTGCAAGAGTAGGTGAGAGAGCAGAAGTGTTGGGAAAGTGGATTGGTTAGTGTGTAAACCAGCTGGAACAGGCAGGCCACAGGAACTCCCCCTGTGGGGCACCCAACCCACAGAGGGGCCAGGAACCACATGTATCAGAATCACCTGGAGACAGTATTAAAAATGCAGGTTAGCAGGCCCCACCCAGGAACCCGAATGTGAGTTCCAGAGGTGTGACTGAGCTTCCTCCACCTTCTCTGGGGGTCCCCCCACGTGATTCTGAAGCACGCTCGAGTTTGAAAGGCACTGGATTAGTGTTTAGTTTTAGTGAGCGGTTGAAGGCACTCCCAAGGCGGTCTGGCCTGAAATCCACTCGTGGCAGGTGGGAAGGGGAAAGAATTGGGGCACAGACACACAGAGGTAGATGCAGTGAAAAGGCAGTTTATTGTCTATTAATACTGTACAGAGGAACAGAGAGAAGCTACAAGTACAGCATTGGCTGTCGCTGGCAGTGTTATTTCTGAAGTCGGTTTTTGTTTTGTTTTGTTTTTTTCATCTGAAGGAAACAGAACAGTCAAAGTACACTTCAGGTTACAAAGTACAGCAGCTAGCCCAGCAAGTCTAATTCAGAGTCAGCACGACAGGCTCCCCCACCCCCCACCCCCCAACCAACCACAGAAATGGAAATATTTACAGAGATGTCACTCACCCCGAGTGAGCTGCTAAAGCTGAAAATTCCATCAACAACCTACATTCACTGAAAAGCTGCATCAGACACAACATTTTCTGGAACCCCTGTATGATTTTACTCTACTGAGTGAGGAGCTTGAGAGGAGGAAAGAAATGTTCCAGAACCCCGCAAAGGCTAGAACTCTTTCTGCTTGCCAGAATAGGAGATCACGGAATTGGAGTTGGAGCTGCACACAGAACAGTTCAGATCAGGCATTGCCTGGTGCCTCTCTGTATGTAAAGGCTGGTTGCAAAACCAAGGACCTGGATGTTTCCTTGTCCATCTCATCTCAACACTGTGAGGCTCCCGCAGTGGTAAGAGATGAGAGCATATGAGCTCTCCCTTAGCACCTTCAGGTAGTTGCATAGCTCTTCTGTTTTGAGAGCTGTCTCCATGACACTGATGTTCATAGCTGGGCTTGAGTTGGGCCTGTTGGAGGGATTCTAGTGATCATGGAATTGAAATGATCTGCATGGGATCCAGAGGGGTTATTTTTCTTCAGTTGGAGAGAATGCTTATGGCCTTGCCTTATTGGAATTGGATCTTGGTCTTTTAGGGTCATAGAAAAAGGGCCCGCTTGGGGCAAGGATGCTGCCTGGGAAGAGAGTCTAACAGGGGTGGTGAGCAGACTCTGAGGCTTAAGCTGCTCTGTCCATCTGATAGAGGAACAGGTGTGGGTGAAGGTCTTTATGAAATTGAGTTTGATTCCCATGGGAACTTGGGAGCTTGGCAGAAAATTGGAGGAAAAAAAATCCAAGAACTCTAAAAAATTCAAAATCTCATTAATGGAAGAATAAAGACTATTCTTTTCTGTTTCGACTTAACCCTGAAAATATGGTGCAGCCCCATTGGTATTTGCAAGGCCAAATATACCTCCTAAATTTATAGTGTTGGTTTATACACTTACGTATAAACCGTAGATGGCCAGAGACTTCTGACTCACCATTTTACCCATATCATCCAAATATACCACGGTGAGCGGTCCCTTAGCCTCCAATGCAGTGATTAGTCCTAAATATGTGAAACAGTTGGATTTCGATCATCGCTGGGGTTGGCTTACATTTAGAATGGCTATCCCCTTCCAAAACATCATTATTTATCATTGAAGGTGTATCCCAGAGAGCTATCAAGCCATACGACATGGTTTACCCAATGACAGGCATAGAAAGCTTGATCTGACAACCTAGGTCTGTTTGGAAACACTGGATTTCATGCAGTGGTGGCACAAGGGCAGGTCATGGGACCTCTGATCATTGCCCCTCAAGGTCTGGGCTTGTGCTACAGAACTCCCCAGAAAGTTCACACCTTAATGGAATGGAGAAATAACTCAATCGAGGGGATTTTCAAACTCAAGCTTCATAATGCGTATAGATTTCATTACAAAAATATCATTCCTTAAAAAAATACATAAATGTAAAATATTCCATTTCTAACAGCTACTCCTTACTCCCACCCATATGGTACTCATCTTCGACTATCATGAATGGCACACCCCGCAGTTATGGCTCAATCATATCATTCGAGTCCATCTCTCTTGCTTTTTCAAGCTATGCCACTTGTGCTTAAAAATACGCTCCCAGACCCAGAGAGGGAGTCCACAAGTCCCCCCCCCCCCCACTCCACCCCTGCCCACTGTGAGAAGGCCATATGCTGCCTGTGGCCTGCCCAGGAATGTCAGAGTGTGATATTCAGACTCAGAGGAGAACACAGGAACACACTTGGCTGATAGATGGGCCATAGACAATGTCCAAGCTGCGTCCACTTTATTCCCCTTGGGCCTGACCTGCAAGGTTCTGCCTCAAGGCTCCTGTGATGAAATTCACAGCTCTGAAAAGGGCTGGGTCGGGGCAGGGAAGAGAATGTTGTGTTAATACAGCTTTGGAATACAACCTGCGTTTTCGTTGTTGTTGTTATTTTTAAAGGACAGAAAAGAAGAACATAAACAGCAATGCTAAGGCAAACTTTCAAATGGCACATCAGAACTCTGTTTTTGTCATTCATTTTGTTCACATCACAAGGCAGATACATTCTGTAAACATACAGACCATACAGTACATTAACCATAGGGAAATAAAAAGAAGCCACCCTGTAATTCTTTTCTTTCTGTGTTTCTGTTCTTTCGCTCCAGAAGGACTGCCTGAAGTCTAGGGAGAATTTTATGGTTCATGAAATCTACTTGTCTTTTGATAAAAATGCAGTGACTTGCAAAAAAGAGCCCCCAGTTGACAAGGAAGAGGCATTATGGGGACAAGATGACCATTTAGGCCTCAACCTATAGAAACTTAGAAAATAGTCACAAAATATAAAAAAGTCGTTAATTTTCAGGAAACATTTTGGTTTCCTGCCTAGTAAAAGAGAGCACTGAAAAACTGTTGGTGTTGGTGTTGGTGTTTTTTGTTTTTTGTTTTTTACAAAAGTTAAGGCTGTCCAGATCTTTGATGCAGAAAGTCTGCGGTCCCCAAAATTACATCTTATATCTTCAAGTTGAAAGCAAGGTTTCGTGCTATACAGTTCTGACCTCATGTTAGACTGGAGTGGAGACGGGAAGCAGAGGCCTGGTTAAGTCATATAAAAATTAAGGGAGGGCAGGCGAGGCTGGTCTAAGGATCCCCAGTGAAACTGCCCTTTGGAACTGTCAGGATGTAATATTTTTTATTTTTTTTTTCTACATTCAAATAATAAGTATTTTGGTTTTTGTTAAAATGGAAATTTGATCACGGAGTTTGCTGAAGCTATGAAAACAGACACATAACTGCATTGGGCTCCTCACAAAAGCCTGACTTTTCTTTTTCCCTAGAAAAAGGAAAGTTTTCCTGATAAGATTAGAAGAAGGCTATCCTAGGAGAGTCAACTGGCAGCAAGACTCAAAGATCTCATCTTGCTGGTGTCTTGGAGCTGTTTTGTGACATACACCCTAACTCTGTTTACCTGTGGGGTTGTACCGTCCAACAGGACAAAGGATATTTGCTGGTTCTATCCTAATCAGTGGAGGCCCATATACCTTGATTCATAGTAAGTTGAGGAGCTTCCAAGAGATTGCATATTTGCGAAGTTTCGAAACTTCTTGTGGTTTCAAGAACTGAAGGTGCGTGTTGCAAGAACACAACTTGAAACTGCTTGTCTTGGAATCGTTTTTACTGTAAACAAAGTCACCCAATGGGAGATGAGACTATTCCCACAGGGAATGGGGCCCTTTGGTGAGTTAAACTCCACAGTGGGTCCAAGGACAAAGAGAGATGGCCAAGCTGCTAGATTTTCAGCACGGACAACGACAGAATGTCCTCTGTGAATATTTTGTCTGCGTTCATGTGTTTTAAGTTGATAGGGCTAATGCTTTTTTAAAAAAGGAAGAAAATCGGTTTAGTGGTTCGATTTTTGCCTCGGTCACCATGTTCCCCTCTTCCATTGCTATCCATTGATTCATTGGCATTCAATAAATGGCCATTTCAAGGGTGTTCTGTGGTCCCTTGAAATGATATTTTGCAGGAAGCAAAGAGAAATGAGCCATTTTTGCACGTGGCCTGAATGTTTTGCTCCAGAGATGATACTGTACCTCGGTGTTTTTCCCCCTTTTATAAAAACTTGGCCCTAACCAAAATAAAACATTCTACTTGTACATAGGAAAAACACAGTTATGACCAGGAAGCAAAATGGAGTTGGTGGGAATTTAAAGCTGATACATGTACATCATGAACATCAACAGTTCACAAAGGAGTCAAATCAAATGAACTCTCGAACTTGTTTGAGTTTCCTGAAAGTCTTTGAATATTTTAAGGTTGCTCAGGAGGCTTATGGAAACCATGCGTTGGGTTTGGCCAGAAGGGAATTCCCTCGCCCCTCATCCTCTCTACTCCCAGTACTAAGTGACATCACTGAACACTGTCAAATCACTTGTAGAGGCAACTAGTTTTGCTTATAGAAGGAATTAATAGATTTACGGGTAAAAGAGGTACAAGGTAAAAAAATATTCCCCTTCGTCTGTCCTATTGCACATCAAAGAAAACAAAGGCAAGGATATACAAGTCATCGAGATTTTTTTAGGATACGTAAGCTTAAACTTTACTATGTTAACCATTAAAAGATCTTTACTTCCATGCCACTGAAAATCTATTTATAACAAATGAACTATCCCTCTTTTCCCTCTTTCTCCTCTTTCCATTTAAAGGGGAACTGATTATATAGTTTTAGAAGACAATCCAACTAATCATTAGCTCAAAAAGACCGTGGTTTGGCAGCTTCGTTACTGATTCTCTGATTAGTTAGATTATGTAAGTCAATACCCTGTATTTTAGGGTGTGATACATACACAATAAAGTTTTCACAGAGAAAATAATAGCAGGGAAAGCAGAACATTCTCAATCACGACACCGGGGATGTTTTCATTATGTAGATATTTGTTTCTGTAGGTGAGATTATAGGTCTCAGCCTATAGAAGTACTGGCTGAGCCTAAATCCTCTATTTTCGATAGGAAAAGGATGCAAAAATAAGCAAATATATGCTATATTCAAAGAAACCACATAGTATGGGCACATATCATTTTAATAAAGGAAACTGGCTTTACTTTAAGCTATTAAATGATAAGGTTAAATAGTAAAATTATAAAGAGACCTCTCATATAATTTGTTAATCACTATAATAATCATGGATGAATGAAAGTGCAGATTATCATTGGTCTTTCAGATCCGATGCATAAGGTTGTGGTGAGAAGGGCATATAATTTTCTTCAGGAGGAACTAGCTCACTACGGAAGGACGGGTAGGTCATTTCTGGGAATGATCTGTTCTCAGAATCAGAAGACCGATTCTATTTATCAAACAGCAAGCTCAAGGGTTCTAAATTCTACGATTCCATCCACTAAGTGTGCTTTTTAAAAACTCCTATTGAATAATTTTAATCCCTAAGTGAGTAAAAAAAGATAAGTTATGGTAAACTTTTAGATTGTTTCTCTATTAAATAAATTATTAAAATAAGATTGTCCAAACACTGAGACTGTTTTCATTTTCTACGTAAATAGGTTTATCTGGCATGTCATTCTCTCTAACATTTACATGAAGCATAAGTGACCATTGACTGAGGGGCGTAAAGCTGAGTGGGGAGATTTCTAGGCAGCAAAACCAGATGTTATAAGACAGCAGCTTTATTCAATTGCAGCTGCTTTGGTGAACCTGAGATTATTTGGAGGGAATCCCCTCTACTAGTCAAAAGCAAGCCATTGATGGAATCATCTTAGGAGGCAGAACTTAGCTCCTTTATTTGCCCCTTCTTAACTTTTCTTTTGTTTACATATTGGTGATAAAATGACTTACTTTGTGCTCATTGAAATATAATTATTTGAGAAAAATTAACAATAAAAGTGTCATTGTTCCCCCTTTCCATTGGGAATAAATATAATTTCAAGCCAAGACATTTACAATAATAACAGTTCGATTTAGCACTGAGAAAACTACTTAGGACAAATTTAGTTGGTTCTGTAAAGAAATTCTCTCAAGACTACCTCATTTTTTTTTTCTTGTCTGCTTTCCACAGAAGTTAGACTTGATGTAGCGTGACTTATTGTATGCTACATACAATTTTGTGACTGATTCGCAACCATGCTCTGAACATCTGGGCAAATAGCTTCAAGTTAAGCTATCTCTGTTATTAAAGCCAGTTAAAATGTTACATCTTTATTTTATTACTGTATTAGTATTTTACTAAATTGGTTCCCTTTGGTTTTACTACACATGTGACCGTTTGCTTTGGGAGAATGCTAAGAATTTATCTAAAGAATTGTTCATTGTGTTCTAGATTTAAAAAAAAATAATAAATCTATTCTTTGATGTTCTGAAATCTCCAGAAGTTTAAGAAACGGGCCTTAAGAAGCTCAGCTAATGTGCCACTCAATCAGTACTCGCGGAATGAGTTTAAGTACTTAACGTGGAGAAGACAGGTCTTTCTTAAACATTGTTTACATTTTTCAAGCTTATTTTGAAGGGTGGATAAACCTACATGGTGACGTTACAGGAAACGTTCTCTTTCTCATGGGGACAGAAAGAAAAGAGTCCAGAAGTAAGGCTCTGTAATCAAGCGGGCAGGTGAGACGAACAGGTAAGTTTAGTTCCAGCACCGTCCAGCTACCATGAAGCGGAAGCATGGCAGCAACCACTGTAGGTCAGAAAGACTGTTTTAGAAATATGGTCACTGCAGAGATACTCCTCAAAAGGATCCCTTCGTTGAAAATAGATTAACATGATCAGAAAATATCCGTGAAAAAGAAAACAATATAAAAATTTACATTTTTTTTTTGAGAGAATAGAAGCAAGGCTCATGGATATGCCTAAGTTTAGAGATCACTACTAATGCTCAAAACAATGTTTGTTTCATGTCCTTAGAAAATTAAAAATGGTGCTTCGTATATAAAGGGTCCATCAGTGAAGCCACCGAAAGAGACAGCTGCTGATGGGCAGGTTACGGAGTCAGTCCCTACATTTCAGTCGTGACAAGCACTGGGTTCTTTTCTTTTACATCAACTTCATTTCAGTTTTAACAGAAGGAAAGCCATAGATGCACAATACTGTAATCTGGAAGCTTATGTAAGGCAGCAAAAAGCATCACCCTAGATTGAACACACTAAGTAAGGTCCACTTTTGGCCACACTAGCAACCAGCTAGAGCCAACAGCATTTTGCCACACAAGATATAAAAGCAAAGATCCACAGCAGGGGAGGCAAGTGGGAAGTCAGCGACGTGGTGACGTGTGACTACGTTATAGGAACACGCTACAGAATGAAACCCCCGGTGCCACTGGGTTCAATTCCAGTCAAGTGAATTAAGGCTACTATAGAACTGGCTGACGTGAAGAGTCCATTCCAATCGAGCAGTGAGAAATTGATTCACTCTTGAAGACACAAGGAAAGGTTGAGAGGAAAAGCAAGTTCTTGGAAAGAATGAAGCACACACATGCACGTTTGTCTCTCAGGTGAGGAAACTGGAGAAAAACGAAAGGGGAAAAAAAAAAAATAAGAGAGACCAAAGCAATCCAACTGCAAGGCA
Organism: Vulpes lagopus; assembly: GCF_018345385.1. Classification (NCBI taxonomy): domain Eukaryota; kingdom Metazoa; phylum Chordata; class Mammalia; order Carnivora; family Canidae; genus Vulpes; species Vulpes lagopus. Next base: position 67,822,478 of record NC_054830.1, read on the forward strand.
AGGCAGGCGTTTGCTTCCAGTTCACAGTATTGCAGTGAGTGGTACAGTGAGGTCTACGTAAGTGCTGGAGAGCACAGAGGCTGCCCAGAAGAAAAGGGAGGAAAGAAGTGGTCACATGACAACACAGCATTGACAGCGCTTTTTCTTTTGGGTACCTGGGGCTGGCTCTGTGGCCAGGCTCTCTTCCTTCCCTTCTGGGGATGAGGGCTCTGTGGTGTCTGAGATCAGCCTCCCGGACACAAGCTCGGCTGCGTTCCCATCGATGGTGGACACGTCCGTCACTGTCTTCTCCCTCAATGACTTCTCATCGTCTTCGTCAATGAGGACCAACTCAGCCTTGATGGTTTCATCGTAGCCTAGCACCTTCTTGGTCTCCTCTTCGTCCTCGATATTTTGGTAGCCCATGAAAATCATGGTGACCGGTTGATCCAAGTGTGCCTCGGGCCCTTCAGTGCTGGGGGCTTGGGCCTGCTGCCCTGGGGTCCCGGAAGAATGATCTTTCCTAGACTTATGTACCATTTCTAACTTGGCTTCTTTGCAGAGCATGTGTTCCTTAGGGTGGCTGAGGCTCCCGTCTGCGATCCCAGTTCTTTCCGACACGTGCCCTCCTCTGAAGCTTGATTGTCCCGCCTTCTGAATAAGCTCTTCTACATCCTTTGAGCTTAACCTGTGCACTCCATTTTCTACCACAGTGCCTCCTGAGTGCACCTCATATACTACTTTGGTACCGTCATCATAGACTTTGACTCCTCTCTGATGGACCCCCTCTGGGCCAATGGTGGATGTAGAGAGAATCTTGGTCTCTCCTGTTTGTTTGTCTTTCTCCACATTAATTTCCATGGCGTACACAGCTTGAATGAAAACAAGAGAAAGGAAGTGCATGTTACAACAAAAAAAGCCAGTGAATGGTTAATTGCCAAACAGACACAAAAAAAAAGGGTTTGTGCCCTTTCTAGTCTAACTGCCAAGCATCTTGAGTGTTAGAGTGAGTGCGCGTTGTGGACAGAGGTGGTTACGTATGTATTTTAACACAGCAGCTCAATGCACTGGGAAGCCAGATGTACAGAGTTACCATATCTCAACGGCACTTACGCATTTAAGGAAGATCTGCTAAAATAAGACCACAAGCAACTGTTGAGATCCAGCGTAATGAATTACGGGGAGGCTGGCACCACGTGAGTTTATTTTGATTGACAGCTTACCCTAGGCTTATAGAGAATTTTAAAGGCCCTGGTTAAGAAGTATCCTAAAACTCCATAATCTTAATTTTTTTTTTTTGTTAACTCTTTTACAGAGCATTCTACTTTTTTTTCTTTCTTTCTTGCATTTCCTTTTACTGTTAATGGAGAAAATGCAAAGGCTTTTGCAGGTGGGATGTGGCTATCCTCCACCGTATTGTAAACCGGGGTGTTTGCAGGAGCTGAAGTTACAAAAGCAGTCAGGTGATACGTTCTGAGGGTACTCCCATCACTTAGCTAGGTTTCTGAAACAGGAACTAGAAACAGGACAAGACGGAGGTAGTATCATCCCATGTCACCGGGATTTGAGGACAATGATCACAGAAGGCCTCTTTCCTCTGCCACGCACAGTGCCAAGTCCTCCCCATTCTGCCCCACACCGTCTTTCTCATCTGTCGCCTTCTTTCCCTTCCACGGCCACCACTCAATCTGAGACACTATTTCTGCTTATTGTGAGGGCTTCCTACCAGCCCTTCCCATCCAGACTAGGCCTCTCCAACGCATCCCAAATCCTGCCGCTGATCCTGGGTTTTCTATGGACCTGCTCTTCCCTGTTCTAGAGTCTCGTGTGATGCTCCATCCTTTCAAACCTGTTACCTCGAGGCTCCTTCGGAGGCACACATTCCGGATGCTAGGAAACTGAGCCTTGGTCCCATAAAGCCAACTGTCCCCAGGGATGTTCTCCTGGGATGACCCATAGGTGACATCAGCCTCCGTGACTTCAACACTGAACTCAACCTTCTCTAAAAACACCTCTGTAGTCTTGGTTTTAAATTATACCAGTACCACATATTTCTCAAGCGAGAAGCCTCAGAATCACACCAGATGTGTCCTTTTCTTCCTAATTTCTTCCACAGCCACACAATTGTTGTGAGCAACTAATTCTACTTCAGGCCTCTCCCCCAAGCACCTCCTCAGCACTTCTTCTATCACCACTGCCTCAGGTAGGCTCCCTTCTGCTCTCTGCAGGATGGCTTTGCCCCAGTTCTACCTGCCACTTCTCAGAGCAGGGGGCAAAGGTCGCCCAAAGCTTGTTTTAAAAATGTTATTAAAAGGAAATGAAAGGAAGGAGGGAAGGAAGGAAGGAAGGAAGGAAGGAAGGAAGGAAGGAAAAAAGGAGCGAGGGAGGGAGTGAGGGAGGGAGGGAAGGAAGGAAGGAGAGAGGAAGAAAGAAAAATTTAAGAGAGAGAAAAGGAAAACAACAACAACAAAAAAAGCACAGAATATGTGACAGAGACCATATGCGGTCCATGATGTCTAAAATATTTACAATCAGGCCATTTATAGGAAAAGTCCGCTGACCCTGCTAGCCTGTGCTCCATCTTGCCTACAAGAAGGACCTTCTTCACAAACCCTCCGTGGGTTCCTTGTGTCTATATTGGATAAATGCCAAACTCCTTAGTCTGCTGTGTAATTCCCTGGGGAATCTGTCTGCAACTTCCTTTCTAGACTTATCTCTCAGTCCTGCTCATTCCACGTACACTCCAGCCACAGCAAACTCCTCACTATTCCCAGAACTCAGCATCCTCCCCGGCCTGCTGTCTCCCTGCCTAGCCTGCCTTTCCCATGGGACATCTCCGTTTAGCATCGCCTTTGAGTCTCTACCTCTTTCTGAATAACTACACATTCCCCAACTGTGGTAAGAAGATCCAGATTATCTCTTCAATTGAATGTTCAATTGCTCCCTTTTTCCTTAGCACAATCAGATAACACCATCCCACACCTAAACATTTCCTGCTTTTAAGGTTCCCTTCTCTTGAACTGGCCTTCTTTTGAGAGTTCTTATACATCCAGAGATGACCCATCCATCAATGCCCAGTCAGCTTGCCCACGGCTTCCAGAAGGCTTCTTTGACCCTTCCATCTCTAAATCTTCTCTCTTCCCTTAAGATTCTCTGAACACTTCTAAACCTTTCCGAAAGCACTTAACCCTTTCCACTTCGTAGTATAATTATTTGCAGGAATGTTTTACCAGCTCCATGGATTTTTAGGATCCCTAAAGGCTAGTTTTTTACCTGGCATCTTTCTATGATTTCCCCTCCCCACCAGCACCTACCTTAGAGCCTTTGCATAGAAGGTATACAAATACCTGTGAAACAAATACTACTAATTGAAAAGTCTACTTTGGTTGCCTTAATCTAGTCACAAATACTTTGTAGAACATGACACCAATGAAAAGGTACACACAGTAATTAATGTTTGAACTGGTTAGAAAAAAAACAGCAATGATACTATTCCATCTGCTTGGGTAACAAGATACAGTCTGTTCACAGTTAACACTTAACTAAAAAGATTGTGAAGCCAGATCCAGTGCTTGATTTTCCCCAAGTCCAGTTTGAAAGTTTCACTTATTCAGCACAAAGATCTTGAGTTTCCTTCAGTGACACAGTGAGAGGCCAACTGATATTAGTCATGGACGTACATGGACTCACACAAGGATGGTGACGTCAGGAGAAATATTTGTCTTGGTTATTTCCTGATTTCCCACAAAAATGTGTCACCAGAGAAACAGAATAGGCATCTAAAATTTTGCATGGATTCCAAAGCCTGTTTTATAAATATTACACTTACATTTTTTTTTAAAAGCACAGTTTGGGTTAAAATATTATGTCCTATCACTATTAAAACACTCATGGGACATATTGACAAATAAGGATGATACTAATGATTACCAGTGATAGGTACAATACCTAATTATCCCCCCATATTACATCCAGTAATATGTGAACAACATGACACATTGATCTGTAATCAATACAGAATATGGAACGAAACACGCCTGATTTTTATATCCATAGATGATTGGATAAAAATTAATAACATGGGAATCTTTAGAGATGTCTTTCCTCTTCTGCCCACCAATGAGAACCTGTCACTGTTGGTCCAATTTTCCTCTCTTCACAATCCTAACCCCCAACCCTCATTTTGTCTTTGCCTGTTCCTGGAATCAGACACTAAACAGAAAGGAGGATGAGGAGAAGTTCTGTGCTGGAAGAGCTGAGTAGATGCACACAAGAAAGAGCTGAGAAACAAGGAGTTCGGTAGGAGATAGCATAAAAGTTACGTGGGATGTGGATGGAGAGGGGACATTTTTGTGGCAGTGGAAAGGATATGGGGAGTAAAGCAAAGGAAACGTGAGAAGTGCTTCCGGGTAGGGATATGAATTAGCATCCTTTTAACATCTTTCAGGAAAACTAGGCAAATCCTCTAAGGTTTTATTTTCTTGCTTTTGTTTTTGCATGTGATTTTCAACCATATTTTGTTAAATGTGACATGGCTCCGGGATTGAACCACATGTGGCATGGTTTCATTAGGGTTACATATTAATAGTCATATTTACATGTTGTACACTGTTCTTTCAATATTTCTAGAATATGGGAGTAGAACATCTTAAGACATTTTGCCAATAAAATAAACCTGAATATGTTATGCCATAAAATACAACATCCATCCATATTTTTTTCCCCTGATAAAACAAGGCTTCAAAGGAAACAGATTTTTAGCAGATTTCGTCAGGGTCTGGCCTCACATGCTTTATCTGCATCCACTGTGCCCGGTAGGAAGGAGTTTTTAGGTGAACACTTTGAGAAGCTCTCGCTTAACACAAAGGCAATATTTAGACTTCATGGATACACGTATGAGAATGTTATCAGACATTCAGAAAACCACACAGGAGGCGTGAACATTTATCTTAAGTGTGTTGTTTACGAATAAGCATTTTTATTTTGCTCCAGTTCTCAGCTAATGATATTTCAAATGTGAACCAGGGTGGATATGAACCAGTAGGAAAATGAGACTTACATTTTAAATTCAATCTTTTATTTTTGATGCATGCACACAATTTAAAAAATTCTCCTGCTTTTTTACTGTTGCCAAGTAGTGTTTACCAAAAGCCTCTCACTTACATCATGCTCTCATGTCTAACCACAAAATTACTCCCTAGTCTTGCCTTCTCTTCCCTCAAGCTTTCCCTAGCCACATAGGGTATACTACAGTCTGTGCAGTGGTGAGTGGCCCATGCTCAGCTTATTGAAAAAAAGTAAAAAAGGGGTGCTGCTGAGGGGAGGGGGTTTTCTGGGGAGCCCCTGGAAGAGATTTTGAGAGAGATCCATGGACATCCAGGAAAGTATGTGAAGAAAAGCTCTCTGAAATTTCCTCCATTGAGGAAGGTTCTGGAGGCAGAGAAAAAAGACAGGAGATAGTCTGCTGGAAGTCCCAATGACAGGATAACCAAAATCTAGAAGTCTGTTTTTACAAAATGATATATTTAATTACTGATTTCCCAACATGACATACTGAGGACAATAAAGGTGGAATGTGAAAAGTATTTTTGCTGTTCTTTCCAGGAACTTAGCCAGGGGAATAGATGTTCATTAGTTAATGAAGAAAAAGAACCAAAGTGGTGAGTTTCTGCAAAGGGATACAAATGAATGATGCAACTGGTGGTTGGTTGGGTGTTGGGCCACTGTGTTTGGTTTACTAGGTTCTTGCTCCCCCACAGCCCTCTGGTTGATAAAGAGAACTTTAAAGAAATAGAGGCAGTCTAATGAGGATGGATAATCCTAGGCTCTAGGTTCCGAAAGCAGCCAGGGATGGATTAAAGCGGAGGCCTCTGGGAAAGATACTTGCCTACAAACCAGAGTGAGGGCAGGATATGAAGCTACTGTGGTCTGGCACACTGCAGAGCCCAGGGACATGGGCCTGAGAAGCACAGAATGCTTGATTCTGTATAAGTAGCTTGACATCTTGGCTGGCTACGTTTTAAAGTTCATTTTCAAAGAGCAGAGACCACCAAGAAACAGGAAGGATTCATCAGGCAAGAGGTGTGCAGATGAATTCCATTTTCTTTTGGTTCAAGTTCTTTAGACAATTTAGGCAAAGCCAGAGATACAGCACACCTGGATCATCACAAAGTCCCTTATATTCCTATGGACAAGACAGAAACATGTGCCTTGGGTGTCAACACAATTGCTAGAACTTGTTACTCATTTAATGATCATGTCTCATAGGTGCCTATTGGGTTCTCAAGGGCCAGGAGACCCCAACGTTGTGTCACAGGCCTCTGACTTTGGCCCCAACTGTGCAGTGTTTTCATCAATGAAATGATGAAAAATAATGGAAGCTTGCTTTTCAGATCTGAGATGATACTAAAATGAGATGAAAAGTGAGGCTGGGGATGCTATAATCAATAGCTATAAAAGCCCCAATAATAGAGAAGAGAGTTTTCTACTTTCAAAACTATGAAACCCTTTATTCAGTTGGAAATCTGATGCAGAAATACAATATAAACCTGAGGACAGAGGAGCTGTTGTGTCTGAAATGGGAGCGAATACCTGAGCCCTGAGTACCAAATCCTCGTACATCATTTCCTTCCCCACCTTTCATGGATGTTCCTCAGTGACCACGTGGGGCCCCTGACACTTTAAAGGGACACTCTATCAAGAAGAAATTGAACAGTCACATCAAATCTACAAAGGGGAGAAAGGTGCATAGCTCAGTCTTACTTTGGCCTTTTGAGATTAAGAAATAAAGAATTTTGCAGGTTCTTTGAGCAGGTGTAGCAGTTTGTGCACAATTAGGGAGAACAGACTATATGTTTCAATGGAAATGATTCCAGAAAAATGACTACCCTGAATCAAGGGAATGATGCTGAGCAGTGACATATGCCAAATGACTCTGAGACTTTACTTTAGAACCTGAAGCTGAAAGACCATGGCACCAGCAAAGTGAGTCACAAAGTCTATAGATTCTCGCTCTGCTCTGGGGAGAGATCAGCCCACCCCAGAGTGAGTGGAGCAGCTCTGAGCATCGTACTTCAGGAAGACAAGAGACAAAATGGGGAGTGTCCAGTTGGGAGGGGAACGGATGGCAGGACAGTATCTCAAAGCAATCTCATTATTTTGAGACAGCCGAAGAGACTGGGGCTGTGGGTATTAAGGGGAAGTAGAGTGGGGATCTGGGAAAGACCAGAAATGATAGTCATTTTTAAATAGTTAAAGGGAAATCAACTTAGGTTTGTTCCAAGTGGCACCCAAGGGCAGGATAAGGACTGATGGGTGGAAGATGGAGGCAGACAAATGATGGTAACTCCATCAGATGAAGACCTTCTCAACAGTCAGTACCAGTTAGACAGAGTGGGCCTTCTGGAGGGACACTAACCACCAATCATAGAGGTATTTGACTGTGGACTGAGGACTACTTTGCAGGTCTGCTAAAGCCTGGCCTCATGTTCAATTGAAATAGATGGCTCTTAATTCTAAAAGCAATGATGCTAAATAAATCCCCATTCATATAGAATCCTAAGCCTCCCAAACTCCAAATAACCAGAATATTTGTCATAATACTGAGTAATGACAAGTGACATATATTAAAAGGGATCCAAAGAGCACCTGGGGGGCTCAGTCAGTTGAATATCCAACTCTTGATTTTGGCTCAGGTCATGATCTCAGGACCTTGGAATAGAGTCCCATGTCAGGCTCCACACTCAGCATGGAGTCTGCTTGCCCCTCTCCCTTTGCTCCCCCTCCCGTTCTCTTTCTCTCAAATATATAAAATCTTAAAAACATAAAGATTAAAAAATTAAAAAGCAAAATGGCCCAGGGATTGTGCAAATTTCCAAAAAGATGTTCATAAAGCAAGATGGATCAAGTCCAGGAGAAAGAATTCTAGTGGTGCGTGCCATCATCTGGTATGCTATCCAAGCTCTGTGTAGCCACTGTTGGCCATAACTGATAATGAATGTGGACACCATCTCAAAAACAGTCTAGACAAAGGAGTTAACCACAGCTAGTGCGATTCCATCTACAATCCTGTGTGTACTTATTTCCACGGTTAGATACATCTATGCAAATTAGTTCTTCCAGAATAAACAGAAGTACACATAAACTTATTTTTGAAGACTCTGATCACACGATACTTGTTTTGAAAATGCATTTGCCATTGGATCATTATGTTTCTGCAGCACTTTCAACTGTAAAGGATGCTAGGTGGTGACAGTGCATGTATACCCACACACCCAGCACTACAGTCGCATTAATATTTTCCTCTTGCACATTACGCTCTTTGACTATCAATGCTGTTCAGATCCTTTTTTATGGCCCTTAAAAATTAGTTGTCACCCTGTCCCTCCTTTCTCCCTGAGCCGATCCATTAGTGGATCACATCACAAGTCCTGTGAGGTCCAGGATCATGTGGTGGAAAGGGGCTAGGAAGCTCTTTGCCCATACTTACTGGGAACTAGCAGCACCCAAGTCTCTAATGACAAGCAGAAGGTGTGACTGTTGAACAGTTATTACCCTAGCTGCTCTCAGAAGTGCTCTTTGGAGCATGTGAGAACTCTCGGCTTAAGCCACTGCCAGAGTTTCCTCAGCAGCACAGCTGCAGGCTGCAAGAACTGATTTCTCAGTCCAGGGACACATGAACTTGGCCAGAGTCTGACCAGACACCACTTAAGGTCCTACCGAATTCTAGAACTCTGTGACCCAGTATATAAAAGTAATATGCTAAGATGTTTACGGAGACACCCAGTAGATATTTAATCAGTGCACATGACACTTAGATCAGCACTTCTCGCCATTTTATGGTATGTTTTACATTAAAAGAAGAAGGAACTATTTGCTTCACAAAATATTGAGTCTGGCCTATATAAATGATTTCTTCTGGCTTAAGAATCCATAGATTATTTTGTTCTATGAAAAGTGTCACAGTGTGATTTATTTTAGACATAAACTTACCTAGATCATGTAAAACATAATCTGATGTGCCTATTTGAGTTCCCCTACATTGTCACTAACTGTGCAACCTTGGTGATTCTTTTTTTTTTTAATTTGACCCCCTGGCCCTCAGTGCATTTCTGTATAGAGTAAAATGATTAGTTTAGAGATTGATTTTTCACGTCCATCCAGTTCTGATTTCTGAGGCACATTCATACTGAACAGAGCAAAGCATACCTCCCTCTATACTTTATACTCATAAATGTATTATTTTTTTAAATCCACCATTGTGAAAAACATTAGCAAGAAACGTATGTTCTTTAAACTGCTACTTTCCCTCAAACTATACCACAGTAGCTCAGAAATAATTCCAGAAATAATGAGAAGACTTGGAAATACATATTTATAATATATAAGCAGCTCAATTCCCAAAGAATTTGGCAACATACTTATACACTTTGAAAATAATTTCCACCCAGATCATTTGATCTTGTACATGTCCAATGTGGAAAATAAAAACCCCTGGAGGCAGAGTACAATTTAATTTTGAGAATAAGGAAAGATATAAAGACCATAAACATGAGAGGCAGGCCCCCATCAAAGTTAGGGGGAAATGCTTTAGGATTTTCTCAATATTCCTTCCTATCAGTCCTTAATTACTCATCAGGGCTTCGTGCCTGCACTATGTGGCCACTGCAAACTCTATGTCTGAGGCTGGGCTGCAGACAAGGTCCCCTATGGAAGGATATCTGGGGATCCCTTATCATTAAAGCTCAGATAAATGCAGGCCCCATGGCCAGTCCTGGCATCAAAACCAAATAGCTCCCCAGGACTTACCAGCGGCTCTGCTAGTCCCGTCCTGCCCAGGTGATGGTTCTGCTGTTCGTGAACAGAGGATTGGCAGGTCGGGGAGCTGGGAGGAAATGTAATTTACTGCATCTGGTAGCAGAGAACAGGGAATACAATTAGGCACAGTGTCGGGAGGCCCAATGGGTTCACTGCCGAAACAGCAGCTTGTCTGCCCTACATAATGGACCGCGGAGGCGGCCACTGAACAAGAGGATCAAGGCGAACAAAGACCAGCATTTGCCCAGTGACTGGTATTCAGCAGAGTAGCTGAGGTAGGAGGGATCCTGGCCAGAGAGCTCAAGCCCCAGGACTGCTCTATGTATTGAAAGATTCATCAGAAAGCTCTAGATCCTAAGAGTACAATGAATTCAGGGGGAAAAGAGGATGGGCTAATGAGAGCCATTATCAAGTTGGTGGGATTGACCATACATGAGACATCAGATTAGACATATGCCTTCAACAGTACTGAAAAATAGACTTGGGGATCATTCCCTGAATTGGAAATGTAGCTTCAGGTACCTGATTCATTCAGAAGACCTATTTTACAGACATTAAGAAACAAAAAAAAGCAACTTCCCAAAACTCTAGAATTTATCCCTCAATTTTAATATTTCAGGTTGGTGGGCCAGCCAGAAAATCCTGAGATTCCAAAAAACAACAGCCCTTGAATTCACCATTAGCCCAGTTGTAGGAGATGCAGCTGAGCAAAACAGGAAGACCAGCTCCCCTTGGGAGAAAAGCCTGACAAGCCGTCAGGGAGATGAGATCCTGCCACACATTGACCTCAGCAGGCATGTCAAACTGTCAGAGGAGAGGAGGAAACCACCGGGGTGAGACAAGGAGAAGAATCTATGTATCCCCCAGAGAGAAGTGGGAAAGTTAAGGCAAGAACATTCTAGAAAACTATGTGATGTGATTCCCTCCTTGCGTCACGACCATGTCCCGGGATCCTGGAATGCCAATGGCTTACATCTAGCTGCTTACTGCACATTTCCACTGAATCTTTCCCAATCACCTCACACTCAACATGTTCCAAAGGAAACTCTCATCTTTGCTCATCTGCTGCCTCTCCTCTACTCCATATCGCAGCTCATTGGCATCACAATTCACCCAGGATCCCGGACGGCACCCTGAACACCCTCCCTCGATGCCCAGCCAGCCCCTAGCCTCCACCTCCTCCACATCCCTTACATTTGTCACATCCCCTGTATCTCCACTGATCCTGCCTTAGTCCTGTCAGGTGTCTTTTCTCTTTTTTAAATTTTGGGCTGGAGAGGACCCAGACACTAGATTAGGGTGAGGATTAGGATTAGTTCAGTCCTGCACCAACTAGACCATTTGCTGACTCACATGTGAATGTCAACAATCCAGAATGTGCTGATATTGGGCCATTATGTTTTTAGGAACACACTCGGTGGTGGGGGAAGGGTGGAGTTTCACTAAGGGAATGGATTTTTCCATATCAACCATTTGAGGAGAAGGAACAGGAAATCAGCAGGAGGTAGGCAGGCCTTTGGCGACAGCGAGGTTCAAGTGACCATCTCTTTCTGGGGCCTTACGTGTGCTGGAGGGCGGGCCCTGGGTCGGGCAGACATGGTTGAGAGTCTTCCCCTGCAAGGAAGGAAACTGGGCCTTTGAGATGATGGGAGAGGGACCTGGGAGACAGCCACGAGGTGGCCTCCAGGGACACCCTGAAGGTGGGCCTGGCTTGAGTCAAGGGTTCCAAGTGTGACTAATGTAGATCATTCTCTATTACTCCTGAATTAAGGTTACTCTGATCGTATGGAGCTGTGAGAAGAGTCCAGGCCCCAAACCCACACAATGCAGGATGAGAGGAGAGCAGAGGCTGGAGGTAAGCTGCTCCTGAGGGTGTACGGGTGGCCAGCTGGCAGTGGCCCAGGGGAAGATCTGAGCAGCAGTGTGGGGCCAGGGGGACAGTGTAGGGGACAAGAGATGACCAGAGCAGATTTGCAGAGCTTTTGAGTTTTCCCTGAGGATTTCTAGAAATCTGTGGAATGAGATGTTGATAAATCTGATTTTCTGCATTCAAGTGAGATGAAGGTTCAAGCCATTTAGGACCAGTTGAGGACTCCCAGACTGGTCACAGGTGTGTCTATACATTCTATGCTAAATATAGAGTGTCTGGGAGTTTTAGCAGCCGGAAACAAAAGGCACTTGCAGGCAGGGGCATCCGCATCAGAGAGGGCCCAGGATTACAGGGCTTCCCTCCCAACCTCCCCCAGAAGGCAGCTCTGGGCCCAGTGTGAGTGGAGGTGGAGGAACACCTTTCCCCAGGTGTTCACTGGCTATAGACGTGAGGACCACAGCTCTAGAACAGCTGGGGCCACACTCTCCTGCTGAGATGGGGGAGCAGCGAGGAGTGGGGCTTGAGAAGGAGAACCGGGCAGCCAGCCCCCTCAGTAGGGCGCGAAGTAGTAAACCCAAAGCTAGGCATCCGGGAGGTGGCCAACAGACCAACACTGGGAAAAATCTCCTCACGTGGCCTCAGTCAGTAAACTGCCCTCTTCCTGCCAAAGTTAGGGCAGACTATGGTCAGAGAAGGTCGAGAATGGTCTTTACCAGGGTAGAATTGTAAGGTGAGCGCTCCTTGTTAGTCCCAGCCCTGCTGAAATGTTTACCGCAGCTCTGATGAACATGAAGGCCAGGGCCAGAGAAACAAAACCAATGAACACTCTCCTGGAAACATGACTTATGAGAACAACTGAGAGCACGTTGAGATTTCCCAGCAACGGGTGTGAAGGTGTTGATGTGGGGATGGCTTCCGGCCACCCCGGACCAGGACGGGATGGAAAGCTAAGAAGATCAAGATCGAACAGCAAGGGCGGAATTATGCCCAGGACAACATTTTCCTTTGTCAGTTCTGGCCGACGGTTTCACCCAGCATCTCGGTGGGTACAGAAGAGTTAGCACAAGATACAGACTACATGAAAGTTATCGTTACGCTAGATCGTATGCCTATTTACGGCAGTAAAAACAACCCACCCAACTGCTGAAGACTGTCATATTAACAAGCGTGTATGTGGGGTGAGGAGGAAGTGACGGGGTCGGAATGCACATGGCCAGGGAATTCTACTCAAGATTGGAATACATGGCTCGTGATGGCCAAGACTACCCTGCTATCCAAGGCCATTGGTGATTTAGCAGTGCTGGACCTTTATTAACTCAGACACGCATTGGGTGACATGCAGAGGGACCCGAGGTGGGGTCACCGGCAGCCATCCTCCTTGCACCTCATTAAACTAGGGACCTTTTTGTTGGTTATCTGAAGCATCTTGTACAGTCAGATAATCCTAGCTGGCCTTAGATTCCGGAATCAGCATTTCAGAAGTAGGGTATTCTTCTTAAGGCATTATTATCCGATAATAATTTGGGGTTAGTTCTTAGGAACAACAGGTGGTTGTTTCTGGGAGGGTCTCGGCAACTTTAAAATCAAGGAGCCTTTGAAACCAAAGAATGTGAAGCTAATCAGGGACATCTTGGGTGGCTCAGTGGTTGAGCATCTGCCTTCGGCTCTGGGCATGATCCTAGAGTTCCGGGATCGAGTCCCGCATTGGGCTTCCTGCATGGAGCCTGCTTCTCCCTCTGCCTGTGTTTCCGCCTCTCTCTGTGTCTCTCATGAATAAATAAATAAAATCTTAAAAAAAAAAAAAAAAAGAAAGAGAAAGAAAGAAAGAAAGAAAAAGAAAGAAAGAAAGAAAGAAAGAAAGAAAGAAAGAAAGAAAGAAAGAAAGAAAGAAAGAAACTAACTGGACATTCCAGAGTCCCCCAGCTGGGCCTGCTTCAGTTTTTACTCTCAGACCACAGTGTGAACTAAACATTGACAGCGTTCTTGGAAGGATCTTTGCCAGGAGATATGATGCCCAGAATTAGTTATAACCAGAGATGGCAGGAATCATAATCCAGGGTGACAGGTAAGACCATAGAAATCATTCCCTGGCCATTTCTTAGAATCCCTAAGATGTTTGCATCCGTGAGCTTGAGGTCACCTCTGTCAAAAAGTGACCGAGGACAGAGTCATCAGGGCAATTTTCCCTGTAGGCTCTTTTTCGTCACAATAAGTGATAGAGGAAGAAATGAAAGACGTGCAGGTTGAAAACGAAAGACACAGTGGCAAGGGTTTATTATGTGGCTTCAGTGTTGCTTGTTAACAAATCATAGGCTCTGTGGGTCTCCACGCCCTTCCCTAATTGTAGAGAAAACTCTAGGAAAGATCCTGATTTGAGAAATGGGAGGAAAAAAAGAAGTAAAAGCATGAAAAGTGAATGTGTACCCTTCCAGGACGTAGGTGTCTGTGGGTCAGGGTCCCATTGCCCTATTCCAGCCTGACACTGTGTTATTGCTGATTACGTACACCACCTCGGGCTTTCCTAGCACTAGGGAAGCCCACTATGCTTCCCATGCTGCCACCCCTTACTCCCCCAAAGCGGCAGGGCCACCTCCTCAGTCCATGCTCTAACCCCAAAGCACAGAACAAGAGCCCTAATTTGGCCAGACCCTAGAGAAGGCTCTAGAATGTCAAAGGTCCTCCCCGTGGAGTCCCTGCTGGCTTGGCCCTGATCTGTCCCTGCTCACATGTGCTGGGAACGTGAAGTTTACTTTACTACCTCCCCAAAGATCGCCCAGGGGCCAAAAATCCAGATTCCTTGCCTATTATTTACTGGAAACCATGCCCCCTCGTCAAATAAAATAATACAGTACTTTTTTGTGTTTTGTTTTGTTTTTTTTTTTTTGGCTAGAGTCAGAATTATCCTTAGTGCAAATATCTTTGCTAAGCCGTGAAAATACATTACCCATCTCTGCATTTTGAAATCTTTTCCCTTATATTTGCAAATGACATTTAGGCTGATGCCCACTTTTATGCTGGCTCCTGGTCGTCGTCATAGTTTAGAGGGTGACCTTATAGGAACCAGGTGAGCGTCTGATCCTACTGACAAGTCCTGGCCTTTGAGAGCACGTCTCATTGAGGGCCGTGGTGAAAGTGGGACTGGAGTGGTTTTCATGAATTTGTAGCTTAAGTTAGGGGAGCCAGGTGAGCGATGAGAAGCACACAACCCCAAGTTCCTCCCCACGCCCACAGGTAAGGAGAGCGGAGGGCAGGGCCAAGGAAGGGAAGAGAGAGCAGAAGCAAGACCCACTCCTCCCAGGATGGGGTCAGGAAGCCAGGGCCCTGCTCCCACCCTTCATGTGCTCAAGACCAACTCCGCCACACAGGGAGGGCACGTCTGCCCAGCTTCGTTCCCCAGGAGGGCTGGGGAAATGGCAGTTTTCTGGTTCAGAGTTCTAACACGGGCTTTAGGGACGTTTCCTCCACACCAGATGTGGCCTTTTGATGTGTGTTCTGACCTGGAGTCCTAGCCGCACATGGGCTCATTCTTGCCGGGGACCTGGTCCTGATCGATCGTTAGCACTCTTTGCTGAGCAGCTTTCAAGAAAGGTCCAAGCAATGAACCTTGAGGACTAGATGGGAAGGGGAGGAGCCAGGCCAACCATATAAGACTAGAAGCAGTAAGTCGAGAAACCATCCTAGGAGAGAGGCAGACAAGCCTTGGGACGTGCACCTCCTCAGTGCCTTGCACAGACTCTGGTTCCTTCCCCCTGATGACCTTACGCACCAACACATCACATCTCCTGGTGAGCCTGTATTCGTGAGACCCGCTAAACTGACCCGGATTAAGATTCCTCTACAGAATGGGGGCAGAGAGCACTTACACTTACCTCCATCCGCATTGGAGAAGCTCTGTGGAAACAAAAGCAGGGCAGAGCGTCACTACACACGTGAGGAGACAAGCCCTCCTCCATCTAACCCATCTCTCTCCCCCAGGGCCAGAATTTGACTGTGGTGGGGAAACCCACTGCTCTCTTTTCTTCTGGGAAATCTGTCTGGGATCCTGCAATTTAAGGGAAAGCTTTATCATTCCCACCTCTACTGAATTTCTCCCAGGAGGGATTTATGTCGATTATCCGGCAAATACCCCTGGTTGTGTTGGGAGAAGTGATATCAGAAAATTCCATCTTAAAATTAATTCTACTAGATTGTTTCTTTGGCCTGGGTACCTGGGCCGTTATACAATGGAAGGAAGGGGGGCACCTGGGTGGCTCAGTGGTTGGGCATCTGCCTTCGGCTCAGGTCTCGATCCTGGGGTCCTGGGATCGAGTCCCACGTCAAGCTCCCTCTGGGAAGCCTGCTTCTCCCTCTGCCTGTGTCTCTGCCTCCTTCTGTGTGTCTCTCATGAATAACAAAATCTTTAATAAACATAATATAAAATGGACGGAAGTTCCTGAGATATTCAGAGACTACTGGCTTGATGGGTTCTGTCCTCTGTGCTACGCGGCACCATCTGTTTTTATCATGTTTACACTCTGTGTATTTGAAATTCATATCCATTTGATAGGGTTTTGCCTCTGGCCTTTTTATAAAGGAAAGACTTAAAGCCACAAGGAGCAGATCTAATCTGCTTAATATGAAATGGCTTTAGAATTCTGAAGTCCAAGGGGAGATGACTTTTCAGGATTCAGGCATATAAAGGGTTTGGACAAAAGGGAGGTGGCGTTGATTTAAAGGCTCTCTGTGCTTCCCCGCAGACCAGGCGGTCCCCCACCTGCCTACAGGCCACTCTCGGTGTCAGAGACGACCCTGCTTCTAACACATCGGTACCCCATTTCACAGAGTGGGGGGCTCAGACTTCTCATCAATGCTAACTGGCCTTGTCTCCAGTGGCATCAATTCGCTAGTGCCTACTCCCCCGTGGATATAGTTTGGAGAAATCGCATTTGTTTCCTTTACCTTCTGAAGGTCCTTAAAGGATTTTTCTGTCTCCTTTAGTTTCTCTAGGATGATTTGCTCTTTGGCAGATATCTGAGACTCTTCACTTTCTAGCGCTTGTATTTCCTGCTCCAGCCTGGAAAACACACAAACAGAGAACAGGGTCCTTTATTGTCCTGCTGTCCCTGGGCCGATGAGCAGCTCCTTCCTGTGGGGTGACTTCCTGGCAGTCTCCGTCTTACATGATGGGGAGGTGCCAGGCCAGGGTTTCACATCACAGAGCATCCTGAGTTTTCAGCTTTGCCACTCAGCAGACAGTGATCAAAGGAAAATAACCCAGAGCGACTGCCACCAGTTCAGTGCTGCCACTTTGCAACATGCTTTGGTGTCTCCCCTTGAACTCGATTTTCCAAAGGAAAATAGCTTCCTATTCTCTTCACTATTTCAGAATAGCAGTTCTTCTAAGGGGTGAAGAGCTAGTCTTACTCAGAGAAAATATGTTGCCACAGGCTAGTGGCCAATACCCTTGAGAGCCTGATGTCATCTCCCTCAGTGGCCCATCCTCTACCGCCCAAAAGAAGGGAGGAAAGCGGGGTGGGGGACTGATAGAATTAGAACTTTCTCAGTTTTCACAGCCATCCTATGTCTTCCCTGAAAGGGAAATTTTGGTACTGCCAGGAGACCCTGGGAATATTCCAGAACACTTATAACCTGAGAGAAGTCTCAGTAGCTTATTCTTTCAATGAAATGATAGTATGAACTATTAATTTTTATTGAGCACTAAATCTGTGCCAACAACGGAGCTAAGAATTCACATCATGTATTTTATTTAACATTCCCAATGACCTTTTGGTAGGGAATCCCCATTTTCTGGATGAGACCAGAAAGGCTTGGCTAAGTTAAGGGGCTAGTTGATTGCTACAAAGCCTTGAATCAAGGACTCAAGCCAGAAGTCTAGGACTCCTGACCATGGTGTGTAACTCTTATCATATGGGTTCTATAGTATCTCGAGTATTTCCTGCCTTGCTAAATAAACATTGCATATGCTGGCATTCTAAGGTGGCACTGTCATGCAGCAATGTCCTTAGGGTTATGAAGGGGTGGATATTCCCCTGCCTAAAGAATTATTTGGCCTAGGGGCACTGGGTGGCTCAGTCGGTTAAGCATCTGCCTTCGGCTGAGGTCATGATCTCAGAGTTTGGGGATCAAGTCCCACGTCAGGCTCTCTGCTCAAAGGAGGGCCTGCTTCTCCCTCTCCCTCTGCCTGTCGCTCCCTCTGCTGGTGCTCTCTCTGTGTATCAAATAAATAAATGAAAAATTTTAAAAAAGAACTATTTAGCCTGAATGTATTTGTTTGCTCATTCAATTTTGCTTTTGGTTTCTTTCCCCTCTGTCATACTGGAAGCTTTGCTGCAGAGTCTGTGCCCACCTATATCTGTCCCATTGTGCCCCCTTTCCATCCTCTAACCTGCTGGTGGGAGCTGGCTAACCAAGTCTATTCAACTAAGACCCAAGATAAAGAGTCCAGTTGAGATCCTCAGAGGGGTAAGGGACACCAAGCTACAGGCATGGGTTTATTTAGAGATGCACTGTGCGCCTCAGAGGTTTCCTTCCTGGACATAAGAAAAATGGCCTCTGGATGGATGAGACTTGGCAGCAATTACTTTGGGTTGTGAAGACAAACTATGGACAATCATCTTCCCTCCAAATGAACATAGATATATTTACTCTATTACTCACAGTAAAGGTGGAAGTCCTTAAAATGACTTAGATGGCCCTATGGTAGCTAGCCTCCCAGTACCTACATGGCCTCCACTCTTGACAACAAAAGCTACTCCTCATTTGCCCATTTGTGCTCCATGTTTTCCCCTCCTCTGAGAAATGCATCTCAAAACCCTAACCGTTCTTGAAGTCTCAGCTCAGACACCAGCCACCCCATGAGGCTTTCCCAGATTCACCACCAGGAAATAACACTGCCCTCCTCTGAACATTTATTAGCACATTATTTTGGTTTATCAGTGGTCTCATCAAGTCTACTATAGGTTAGAGCAGTGGTTCTCAACTGCAGTGATTTGTCCCCCAGGAGATATTTGGCAATGTCTGCGGATAATCTGGTGGTCTCATAACTCAAGGAGAGTGGAGGTGGTGCTACTGGCATCTATTGGGTAGTGGTCAGCGATGCTGCTGAACATCCACAATGCCCAGGACAGCCCCCACCACAAGGAATGATCTGGCCCCAAATATCAATAGTGCTGAAGTCTGCAACCCTAAACCCCATATCACAGCACATATAAATCATTCATTTCCCCTACTAGATGATAAATTCATCATGGGGTGGGAGGGCACAAGTGCTCAATATACGTATGGTGAAAGAATCAAAGAAACTAAACCAAGTTGCAAAAAGATGTGGCTCAGACAAATGAGACCTTCAGGATTTCTGAGGCCAGGCTGAGTTCTGCAGCAGGCCTGGATGTGAGAGGCTGTGTGCAGGCTGAGACACAAACAGAAGCTACAGGACAGGGGGCCAAGTGACACAGATATGTAAACAAAAAGATATAAAACACCTTTGCTGTTCCATATGTACAGCAAATGGAACCTACCTACCTCTGTGTAAATAATTCTGGGGGAAATCAAGGAAAGGGATATGAATGTGGAATGGGAACAATACACATGGGGCAGTCCAATGATCCAGAAACTGAACTAGTTCAATGGTTAGAGGAGCACAGGAGGAGGCTTCCTGGGAAGACTGGATGAGAGTACTTGCCAGGTGGGTTCTGAGGAGATTGAATCTCAGAGGACAGAGTTCCTCAGCAAACATGGAGGATGTGGGTCTGTTACTCTCAAACACATTCCCTCCTTCCCCTCTTCACCTTCATGCGACCCATTGATGTTGGTCTTGGCCACATGATTTGCTGTGGTCTCATGGTGGGTACTTCCCTGCCCCTGGACTATGGGCTCAGCCATGTCACCTGCTTTAGCCAACGAGATGTTAGCAGACACAACACAGGAGAGGCTTGGAATGTGCTTGCCCAGTTGGGTCTGTTCTTGCGTGCCTTGCCAGCACCAAGAGAAGAGCTTCTCTGTTCAATGGCTATCCCTTCAGCCTTGGCCCCGGAAAAAAACACATGGGGAGTAGACTAGAGCCCAACCCAAAGTCATAAGCCTTGCCCAGTGGGACCTATACGTGAAATTAGAGTTGCTTAGCGGAGCCCAGCCTAGATCAGCAAATACCCAGCGGAGTCGCGCAAGTGTAAGCTGAGCAATAATAAGTGACAATCGTTTCAAACCACTGAATTTGAGAGTAATCACATAGTTCTATTATGGCAATAGCCAATTCATTCAGCTCAGATATTTATATATCATATGGATATATACTATATACATATGTATTACATGATAAATACATGGGAATATACACATATACCCTAATAAAACATATCCCGATAATACATATAAATTTGTAATATGTGTGTATGTGTGTATCCCAATAATGCCTGAAGCTATAGGATTAGAAAAAGTACAGTCTACCCCTGCCCCCCTTCCCCAATCCTCAGAAAAATCTGGAGGGATACAGGGCCCTCCCTCATGAGGACTAAGATTGAGAATATAGGAAGACATCAGTGGTAGTTGCCTCTGTGTAATGGATGTTGGATAATTTTAATTTTGTTCTTCATAATTTTCAATATTTTCCCGATTTTTTAGAAATTCCCAGGCACCTGGGTGGCTCAGTGGTTGAGCATCTGCCTTCGGCTCAGGGCATGATTCTGGGATCCTGAGATCGAGTCCCACATCAGGCTCCCCACAGGGAGCCTGCTTCTGTCTCTGCCTATGTCTGCCTCTCTCTGTGTTTCTCGTGAAATAAATAAAATCTATAAAAATTCATGTATTCTTTGTCTAACCAGAATAAAACAAATAAATGGCTTTTAAAATAATCCCCCCCGCCCCCAACCTAGTGCTGAGAAAGCAGCATTTCACAGGCTTGGCATGGAAAAGGAGCCAGCTTCTCCTGTGTCCCTAAAGGGTTAAATGGGCACACTCCAACGTCGATTTACATTCAACTCAACCAACATTTATGGGGCTTGTGAGGCTGGACTCAGAGCTAGGCACTGCAGGAGATTCTATAAGAAACAAAACCAAGTTAAGAATGGCTGACTGATAAAGGGGGGGGGGGAGGCTGACTCTAAGTAGTTCACGTCTCCCAGTGAGGCAGCCCCAGTGGTTAAGAACTCTCTGTGGACTGATGCCCATTGGCTGGCCAACTATCTCCACAGCCTGCCCCTGGCCCTATGGGTTTCAGGGCTCTCAGCTATATAGTTCAAGCACTAAAGATTTGGGTCATGATACTGTGTAACTGAGACATGGGAGAAAGAGAGAGAGAGAGAGAGAGAGAGCAACAAAACTAAACTTTTTGCAATAACAACAAATGAGTTTCACTCAAAGGGGATGAATGCAGGAAAGTGACAGTTTATGTAAGTCGAGGTAGGTCAGATCCGAGCAGCAGATTTCTCTACAAATGCACACGTGGGCTGGGGCCAGGTCTTGAGGGCGCTGAACGGCCCCCAGGCCACTATGGTTCTGTGGAAAACCTAAGTCCTGGGGCTGGGGAGCGTCCCTCGAAATGGGGACTTTTATGGGGTTAGTAAGAGTCATCTCGGCCAGGCTGGAGATGTCACTGTTTTGTAGTTTCATGACTGAAATCTAATGCAGTCTTCCCTGGAGGCGCCAAGTAGTCATTGCAGAGCTAAAAATAAAGAATGGGCAGGAAGTGTAATTTATACGCAAGGTTAATCGAGGCTCTTTCAGGCTGGGACAGGTGCACATAACAGCCCCTGACCGGCTTGCTCGGTTTCTTCCGAGCAAAAAGCAAACTGTAATAGGCGGTAAGCAGAGGTGACACCCTGCAGCTGTGCTGGCTTAATTTCCTGGCAATAAAGCTGCCATCATGGCCAGATGGTCTAGAAAAATCTACCTAACCCCAATGGACCTCCCTCGCAGGAAAATATGAAAGACCCATGGCTCTGCGAAGCGCATCGATCACTATCATTTCAAAATCCATTTATGCATTCATCCATCCACCTTTCCGCACACACCTTCATTCTATCAGGCACTGCGCTGACCCATCGGGGCCAGAGTGCAAAGTCAGCACAGTGTCCACTCCTGAGAGCTCTTGGCCAAGTGACCAAACCAGCCTGGTAAACACATACTTTACGATACAACTCACAAAGCATCTGGACTGTCAGCTCCAGATTTGTATGACTTTAAGCCCCCATTGAGGTCACAGCTGACCTCTCACAGGTGGTGAGAAAAACCTCACTGAGAAGGTGATATGTGAGCTGGGCCTTGAATGATGCATTCACCAGGTAGAAAAGAGGAGAAAACGAGCCAGGCCGAGGCAGCACAGGCCATGGCCCGGAATATCGCATGTCCTTGCTCTCACCCAGGGGCATGTGGCCTTGTGTGGCCTTTTCGGGTACGGCAAGCTCTACTCTTCAGTGGACACGGCTCAGCACGATGGCCCCAGAGAGGTCCCCAGCATTGCTATCCCTCATCCCTGTGGCTCACTCCCTGCTTGCGTTTTGCTGTGCCTTGTCTGGCCCAGAGACAAACACCTGGCCTGAGGGGCTCTGCAGAGAACCTACCTTCCGTCCTCTGCAGTGGGAGAAAGCAAGGCTCAAACAAACTGAAGAGGCTGCCTGAGAGGGGGCCTGGGCCATTGGTTCTCTAGCTGCTGTTTCCCATGACCCTCTGCTTAGCCTTGAACCCTCTTACTTAAGGAGCCAATAAATGTCTCCTTGGTGCAGGCGCCTCTCAGTTGAATCTAACAGACTACAGACTGATACGAACTGGGTCTCCAGGAGTCGGACTGCTTCGAGAGGGCTTTGCCTGTAAACCGAGGTGTGCTTTGTTTTTCTTTCTCCATCACTGGGGTGGTAATAATTAGAGTACCAGTAATTCCTTTTTTTTTTTTTGAATACCAGTAATTCCAATATTGTTTTTGTTATGTATATTTTGCTTATATTCAACAACAATGGTAAGGATCAGGGGTTTTGACTGCTTACGGTGTGCCAGACACTCTTTCCAAGTGTTTTGCAAGCATTACGATACTTAGGCTTCCCGATAGCCTAAGAAGTAGGAATTCCTTAATTCCATTCTGCAGATGAAGGAAATGAGGTACAGAAAGGTCACTGACTTGCCCAGGGTCAAAAAAGATAACGTGGGGCCAGGATCTGGACCCCGGTGGTCTGGCTGGAGAACTGGCCTTCTTTGCCACTTCTTTCGACTGACTACCTCCCTATGACCACTTCCCTTTTATGCCCTCATTTCCTGAAGAATGCATAATGCAACATAATGTATTTTTCATGCCCACAGAAGGTCAGGGCCAGGAGTGGAAGATATTTAATCTAGTTGCTTCTCAGAAACATGAAGCCCCTGAGTTGTACTCTCCTCAACAGTCATCCTACCTCGGTCTGAAATCCTCCATGCACGGAGAGCTCACCACCTCTAAAGGCAGCCCATTCCCTCTTCCAGCAGTGCTGACCTTTGGATCAGATTGGTTAGATTTAGGCGACATCCATTTCCCTGTAGCTTTCGCTGTCTGAGCTCTCTCATTTGGAAGTATAGACGTCAAGTTCAGCAAACACCATGACTTGTAGGGGCTCCATTCTGAGAAATGGAAGGGCCCAGGCAAATGGAACTTGCCACCCAGTGGGGGGGCGAGGGCAGCGATGATTTGAATTGGGGCCCAAGAGTGGGGAGGGTGGTTGTGGGGGGAGTAGACCAGTAAGGTAGGAAGAGGAAGGGGGACTTCTGGGCTTCCCCACGGAGGAACCGAGCACTGAGTCAACTGAGGCAAGAAGAGCAGTAATGATCACAAGTGTATTTCTGAACAAGCTTGAGCCAGTGTGGAGGAGTGAACCTCTACAATTTTCCTCTCCATTGAGAAACCGGAGCTAGGGTCGCACACACACACACCGTGAAAGGCCAAACATGGGTGCTCGGTTGCCATGTGTCTGAGTCTCAGTAAGTTCTCTCAGAATCACAAGAGATGCTGGCAGATGGCCGAGCTGCTGAATTTAGACCTGGTCTCTTCTCTGGAACTAGCTGAGCAGTCAAGTGGGGCTCCTGTCTGGCCAACCCGCCAAAACAAGAACCTCAAGAAGAATGTTTGTGTTCAGGGGGGAGGAGAGCTGCCCACATCTTTGTACCCAGCACAAGGAAACATGTAATCGAGACTGTGAGTTGTTTACCGGTTTCCATCCTCCTTTCTCGCACAGCAATGTGATCCCTAACGTCCAGCTAGGCATGTGGCCACACAGTATAATGACCACATTCTTCAGCCTCGTTTGTAGCCGTGTACGGCACAGTCTGGCCAAAGAGGTGTAAGCGAAAGCCCTGTAGAACAGCTTCTAGAACCTTCTTTACCTCGTTCTTCATCATTTGGCCTGAAGTACACATGTGCGCAGGTGGAGCTCTAACTACCATCTTGAATTCTGAGGATAGGAGAGGGATCAACTGAAAGAAGCCCTGGGTCTCTGAGGAATTCACTGGCCGCCAGACAGCTCCTGACACCTACCTGTGGATTTTTACTGGAGGGAGAAGTAAACATCTTGTTTAAGTCACTGTTATTGTGGGTCTCTTCACCTGCATCCACAGGTAATCCTACTTACTACACGACACTTAGCACATATGGTTGAATTTGAATGAAATGCTCTTCTAAGTGTGCTGAGGATGTGGGGCCAGGGGCAATCACAGCCCAGAGCCTCGTTAATGACTCAGCAGCAGCAAAAGGAAAAAATGAGTAATCACAAAGTTTGGAATTCATGATTGCCAATCAACTCTGGTAAATGGGACTTGGCTGAAGCTGTGCTTGACCAACCCCCTACCTCAAATCTCTGTCCCATCCAAAGTCTCAGCAGGAAGTTCCTGCGTTTTTTGCTCAATGCTAATCACCCATGTCTTAGCATCTCTTTGGTGTGCTAGGACTGTGATGTTTGTGTCAGTCTGAGTCCCAGAGCCTTTGGCAGCTGAATTAACAGGAGAAAGAGGCAAGTCAGTGCTGTGTGTGTACACTTGCAACACCCTTCCAGCTGAGCTAGTCGCCTGGACACATAAGACTTAACAATATGGTGCTGATGTGGCGCCTGGGTGGCTCAGCGGTTGAGCGTCTGCCTTTGGCTCAGGGTGTGATCCTGGGGTCCTGGGATGAGTCCCACATCGGCCTCCCCGCAGGGAGCCTGCTTCTCCCTCTGCCTATGTCTCTGCCTCTCTCTGTGTGTCTCTCATGAATAAATAGATAAAATCTTAAAAAAAAAAAAAAACCAATATGGCGCTAGTTAATGACAATGCAGTTGCAGTTACATGGTGGGAGCAAAAGACACATCCACATCCAGTTCAGAAGTGAGTGTGGTGAGAGGCTAAGGGGGCCAGCAGCTGTGAACTGTGCCTGCCCTGGATCCCCACCACTTTCCCTTTGGGAACAATATCCAGCTCCTCCACAATTCCTCTGGAGTTCCTTGTGGATTTGGTGAAACCACTCACTGATGAGAGGGCCCCACTTCCTTAGCCACAGAAAAGAAATATAACTAAGGTTGCCTGAACTCTTGCCCAGACTGCATCTTGAGAGGAATGACCCCAGAATGGAGACTCATCAAGGGTGAGTCACTCCCACAGCAATTCTGGAGTGGCCCGTTAGTTCCTGCTTCCAGGGTCCTTAGTTCCGCCTGAGGCCTGATCATCTGACCCCTCCTCCATCCTTATAAAATTTAGCCTCTCTCTCCCTCTCTCTCTCTCTCTCTCTCTCCCCCCCCCATCACCCTCCCCTTCTCTCTCTACCCTGTCCCTCTCAATCCCTCAATCCCTCCCTGTTTCTATATCCTAGGTAGAGCCTTGGGAAGAACACTGTTTGTTTTCACACAACTAGAAGCTACAAAATTCCTTTTCCATATTTCAGGAAGACACTGCATTTGTTTCTATGGCACTCCCCAAATATTTTTCATTTGTGACTCAATTTGTAAGGAAACAGCTTCCTCTTACTTAGATGAGCATATCTGGAATCACCCCAGATCGTTTGGTATGTTACTGTGAAAAAAGGTTAACAGCCCTTAAATAAACAAAGGATTTCCACCTCTCCTTAGAACAGAACAGGACCTTCCTTGACTGCAAGGTGTCAGTGGAAACTCAAGTCCATTTCATTTTTTTTTACATGTCATCACTAAGACAGTTTTATGCCAGAGAGGAGAATGGTCCCATATCCTTTCCCTTATCCTTGAAAAGCTCCTGGTGGCTCTCCATCACCTCCTTCCCGGACCCAAGCTTCTTAGGCTGGAAGTTCACACCCTCTCTGCTTTGCTCGAACCCCTCCCCGGCCTTCTGCCCTTTCCTGTGTTCCAAGAACAGAGAGTACGCTGCCCTGTGAAAAAGCCAAGGATGACTCCCTACTCTCAACCCCATCTAACACACACTACCAGTCAAAACCCAACCCAAATCCTATCTTTTTAGTAATGTTTTCCTTAAGTCACTTCAACCAGATGTGTTCACTCCTCTCCATAGCATTTCTAGCCCTGTTAGGTACTCGGTATACACCACCTGATATGAATGTTAACAGGTTACCCTACCCCACCTGGTTTTGCTACTTCCCCCCTCCAAATATACTAATTTGTATACTCATTGAGAAAACAAATTAATATTAGATTGACCTATTATATCCTTTGTAAAAAAATTTATTTATTTATTCATGAGAGACACACAGAGAGAGAGGCAGAGACACAGGCAGAGGGAGAAGGAAGCAGGCTCCATGCAGGGAGCCCGATGCGGGACTCGACCCCGGAACTCCAGGATCACGCTCTGGGCCAAAGGCAGGCGCTAAACCACTGAGCCACCCAGGGATCCCCTGACTTATTATATCTTAATCTAAGTATACAGCTGGGACCTATGAACACTTTTCATTACTGATATTGGTGCAACCAAACCAAATCTAATTGCAAATAAATATGAATGCAACTTTGGGACGCCTGAGTGGCTCAGTGGTGCCCTTGGTTCAGGGCATGATCCCGAAGTCCTGGGATCGAGTCCCACATCGGGTTCCCCGAAGTGAGCCTGCTCCTCCCTCAGCCTGTGTCTCTCATGAATAGATAAATAAAATCTTTAAAAATATATGTATAAATGCAAATTTCTCCCTCCCTAAGTTTTCCTTCACCCACAGAGGCCAACCTATCTCTCCTTCTCTTGTGTGTTGATTCTCTCTCTGAAATCACGTGGCTCACACCATCAGAATCTGTGCAAGAAAAAAAAAAAAAAGAATCTGTGCAAGTTGATTTCTGCTACAGGAAATCATTTCCAACCTTGCGCTGAGCATTGATTTCTTGGGTGTGATTCTTGTTTGAGCCTGTTTCATCAGACATAAAGAGTTTTGATTACATGACAGTGAAATGAATCTCTTTTCAAAGCAACACACTTCTCAGTGGCGTAAACCCTTTCCTGCCCAAGAAATGTCCCTTTTTGTAGGAAGACAAAAAGTCTCATCCAGCCTTCTCACCTCCCGACTCTGACTCAGAGACTCTCCTGCTCAAAGCCAGTGGCTCTACTTGTGCACCTGACCCCGCACATTCCTCTGGGATGGCACTCCATCAATTATCCCCTCCCCCGAGAGCTTCCACCTCTCCCCAGATGCCTCCCTTTCCTTTAGTCCCTAAGCAAAAATAAATTCTCTCACATTAAAAATAGGTGAACTTCTTACGACCCTGCATCCTGTTTGAGTTACTACCGAATCTCTCTCCCAGACTCCCCCAGCAGCGCTCCCCTCTGGCTGCTTCAACATCCTCATATCCCAGCCACCCTCCAACTTACTTCCCCTTCTGCCCATGTCACTCTGTTGCATCTGGCCTCGTTCAGGTCCCTGACATCCTAAATGCTGAGTCTAATGGATACTCTTCAGGGTGAATCTATTGACTTCTCCATTTTTTGAAACACGGTGGACCACTCCTCTTCCCCTTCAGAGGCCATGGCACCGGATTCCCCATATGGGTTCCTCTTCTACCCTCCTTTATTAAATGTTCATTGGGCTCACTGTCCTCGCTACACATTTTATCCTTGGCTAATCACGTCAAGTCTCACGATTTAATTCCCACGACGTGCTGACATCTACCTCAGCAACACCCTTGAGCCTCTCTCCTAGACCCCAGCCTCTGTATACGGTTGCATGTCCTGTGTCTCCATGGGGATAGTCCACAGCTACCCCAACCCAACATATGCAGGACCAACTCCTCTCTCTCCAAAAAGCTGCTGCTCCCTCTGGCATTCTTTACCTCCATTCTTGGTACCACCACCAATCCATTCTACTTAAGATAGAAACCTGGATGTTATCCTGGCCTCTGACTTGCCCCTCTCTGCTAACACCACGCATGTATATGAGCCACTAAATCCTGCCACTTTGTTCCACAAATCTCTCATCTCCTCCTCCTTAGCCCTGTGAGAGCACCCTCCTTTCCCCTAAATGCTTACAGCAACCTTCCCATCAATCTCTTTGCATCTACCCTGCCCTATCACTCTCAAATCCAGAATGTGTGTGGACACACCACAACTTGCATTCCCCTGCTGGCAACCCCTCGCAGGCTCCCTGCTATAAGTTCCTTAGCCTACATATTCCCGGCCTCCCGTGTATCTCCAGGAACATGACTTTCTAGAAGATCCCTGCACACAGGGTGCTCTTCCTTGCCTCAGTGCCTTTGCTCCTACCACCATCTGCCCGAATGGCACTTGTTCTCCCTCTTTTCCTTCCCCTGGGTAATTACTGCTCATTAAGCGTCTGCTTGGGTATCATCTCTTCCTGGAAGCCTTCCCTGATACCTTTCCCACAAAGGTGTCCTTCCTCTTTGCTGCCTTATCCTGTGGACATATTTCTATCACCAATTTTCTCCTATTGTATTTTAATCACTTATTTATAGATTTGAGGTTCCTTTCCCAACTTCCTTTTGCAAACCCCTTGAGGATAATGATCACCTCTTCTTTAGCTTTCTGTGAGTCTGGCTTCTAGCGTCTAGCTCATGTATATCTAGCAAGGAACGTGGCTCAGGGAAAGTTCTCAAGAAATGCTGGTTGAGGAAATACACATTTCAGTGAATGTGCAAACTGTTTCTCAAGTGGCAGCAGCCTCAAGGCAGACCCTTTGGCTCAATGCCTTCTGCCAAAAATGATTCTCAAAAGAACAAATTCAAATTAATGGCTAGACTTAGTAAAAAGAACTGATTGAGAAGCACCTTGTCTTATTTGCTTTCTCTAGATAAGAAAATGCACTATTGTGTTTTCTAGGCTTTTCACTCACTTCCCCAAATATGTCAAATACATAATTTCACTTCACCCCAGGGGTGTGTGTGTGTGTGTGTGTGTGCACACATGCGTGTGTGTGCATGTGTGCCCTCATGTGCATGTGTAATGTACTCTTCTTATTTACTCTGGGGCTCACCTATGTAAAACTATAGGTAGAAGACACACAGCTTTGCAGGAATTGGGCCTGAATGATGGAGAGTCTGAGCGTCGACTTTGTTTCACCCTGTGATTCTCTTTGGGTTTGCCCTTCGTGCAGGAAGCATCTGGGCTTTCATATCTGATTGTGAAAATTGTTTATGTGGCACATTCCTCCCATCCAGATCCCTGTTTACTCATTGTTTGTGTCTAAATCCAGCACTCTGTGATAGTTTTCCTGCTGAGTTAGAGTTCCCCATTAGCCCCTGAGTGTGTGTGTGTGTGTGTGTGTATACATGTATGTATCCACATGGCATCAGCCACAGCTTTTATAAATGCCCAGACTGGGGATAATCAATACATTTTTGCCTATTGTCTGTATTGGAGATTACTCTGAGGAGACTGATGGAGCTTTCAAGATCCTTGAGTCAGCATCTTAATGAGTCATTCCTCAGAAACAATTATTTAATGTCCCAACAGTAGTAGTGGTAAAAATAGCTATTTATTGGGTATTTAGCATGAGCTAGGCAATGTGCTAAGTTGTTTGTAAGCTTCATTCAATTCTCTGCAATCTGTGTAGCAGCTATTACTATAAATCCCCACTTGACTGATGATGTACGGGAGGTTCAGAAACTTGCGGCCCGTCACTAGTAAGAGGCAGAGCTGTGACCCCAACTTAGGTCTGCCTGTTACTGGAGCCTTGGATATTAGGCTGCCCTGGGCTGCCTCCTTCCAAGAGCAAATGAAACTGTTCCTAGTCCAAAGGTTTTCATATTTCCCCTTTCGGGTGTAGAATTTTCTTTTCCAATATCTTGATCAAAGAGATCTGCCCTGGTGGAGGCCTGACTGGACTGGGAGCTGGGAGCCCCTCCTGCTTCTCCTACCCCCTCCTTGCCTCAACTGGGCCTTTCCACAGAACAGAACATGATTTGGAAACCACTGCTCCACGAGAGTAGAAAAGGTATCACCATGCCCTTTCTGTATGACTACGTATGACTGTGTATGTCTATGGCCCCCACAAGTGCCTACAAGAGTGCTTTGTACACAGCCAGTGCTCAATCAATGTCTACCCCAGGAATGTGATTCTAAAAGGGAGCATTCCCGCCTACAGTCTGAGTTTCCATGAGCTGCCTGACAGACCAGCAAAGGACAGAAAGCACCTCTGGCCTTTGAGCCTTAGAGGAGAGAATGCCATCATCTGGAAGATATAGGTGACAGTTGAATTGTGCCTAAAGTGGCGTCTCAAAAGGAGGTTGGCCCAGGGAGCTGTGGCAGGGGCTCAGACACTTGGCAAATCCAAATGGTCTTCCTACAGGGACCTTCCTCTTACTTTTTTTTTTTGTAACCATGTTTTCCATGCTTGATATTACCAGGTGACAGCTCCTCCTCGGTGGAGAAATTTGTCATCCCACTGGGATAATTCCAAAGTTATTCTAAGAGTTCCTGCTCAGAACAAATCAAGCCAATCAGGAAGCTCCTCCATATGGGCTGAGCCCAATGATTGTTTCCCACTTGCACACTTCCTGCCATTGTTCTCCAGCATGTTCTCAGACACACAGCCACTGAACCCTGCCCCTTCCTCTCAGGAGCCAAGGGCCACAGTCATGGCTATGGGTTGAGGTGTATGAGACTCTGAGATCAGGCACCTGGCCAGGAGAAAAGGGTCTGAAATCAAAACAGGGGTGGTTGCTGGCTAGAGCAGAAAGCACAGCGTTTGGGTCTCTTTGGCCTTCGAAGGGAGGCATGAAATATTCTGGATCGTTCATTCATTGCTTATCAAGCACGTGTTGCGTTAGGTGCAGTGACGGTTGCCTAGTCTCTACATTTAAAAAACTCATCATCTGATGGGGAGGCACATGTATGAACAATTACAGAGCAGTGCTCAGCAGAGCTCAAACTGAAGGCACAAGAGTGTGGAAATGCAAAGAAGAGAGCCTGACTGCTGAGGGACTGGGGAGGGCAGGATTTCAGGGGTTTGGAACATTTCAGTGGGACCTTGAGGGATGAGAAAAAGTCTCAAGGCAGAGAGGTGTTTAGAAGGCATTTCAGGCTAAGGCAATAGCATGGACAAAGGAGCTCGATGTGCCAGCAGAGTTCAAGCAAGTGAGTGAAGACCTCTGTCAGACAGAACGACTCCAAGTGTGCTCATGATGGGAAGACGGTGACCGAGAGGGTTGGTCCAGGGTGAGATGGCACTTGAACGCTACCTCTGGGGTTGAGATTTGATCCTGAAGGCAATAGGAAGCCACTTAAGCTTCTTGTCTATTGGTCTGTTTTATGGGAGTGCCTTGATCAGCTATGTTCTGGAAAGTTCACTGTGACAGCTGTATGAGAATGGATGTGGGTGTGTAGAAGAGGTGCAGAATGAAAGCATGAAGACCAATTAGGAGTTGTCCAGGTAAAAGATGAGGAGATCTACCGTGGGGAGCAAAGAGGGGCTCCATTTATTGATGCTTATATTCCAATGACATCAAGGTCTTTCTAAATCAATCTTTTGGCACTGGCGTGACCCCACAGGCTGGGCTGAAACCAATGAGCACACTAAATTGTGAAGCTACTCCCCAAAGTAGACTGGTAATCCAGTGGCTAGAGTCTGCATGGGTTGGTGAGACTCTGGCCTTTACCTTGGGCCCACCTCTCTCTCAGCCACTTCACTGAGACTGCAAAACTATTAGAGGTATCAGAGGGCTCCTCTTCTTGGAGAGAGGGAGGAAATACAGCCAAAGCCAGCCATTTCTGTTCCCTTTGATGGTCTGTGGTTCTGTGTTGTCCAGGAAATGAATTTGAACCCAGAGGCCCCAATTTAAGAAGTTCCAAGGATTGAAATGGTCTCAAAGCCATGAGTTCCTACAAGGGAAACCAGCCTGGTTAGCTGCATCACTGCCCCCACATGGCTGCAGCAGGAAAGGGCTCAGAGTAACAGATTATCAGAACCTCAGGGGTCTGGGCAAATGATGCCGAGGCTTCCCCTCTTCCTTATGGCAGAGAGGCTGAGTCAACACTGAACACTCCTCCTTGAGCGTCCTGCGTGGCTTGCAGGTACAAAGTGGTTCTGTGCTACTGGTTTCCCTTGGCACATTGACAGGAGTCCCTCTGGCGCTCCCCTCCTCCCCGCCCCCCATCATTTTCCTTTCTTACAATACAGACATTCTGTCCAAAATGCTATCAAGAAGGCTTCTGGGGCCCTCTTACAAAGGGTACAGAAGGTTCTGAGGCAGAAACAGCTACATCCCCCATCTCTGGTTCATGCATGCCCCCTGCTGCCCTAGAAGCTGTGCAGGTAGGGATGGAAGGGCCTCGGTGCATCATGAGCCCACGAGCTCTAAGAAACCTGGCTTAAGGCTGCTGTGTGGGCCAATGTCCCAAGGAGGCCCTACAGAAGTAAACAAAGTCAGGCACCCCACATTTATTATGGGGTTTTGCGACAAAAACTTGAGGAACTAAAAATAAGATAACAAATATTCTCTCTGATGAACTTCATCCCTGTAGACTCATCAGCCCTCCTTCTGTTTTACAACAGTTAGTGTATTAAGAAGTCGAATGAGGGACGCCTGGGTGGTTCAGCGGTTGAGCATCTGCCTTTGGCTCAGGGCGTAGTCCTGGTCTGGGGATTGAGTCCCCCATCGGGCTCCCTGCGTGGAGCCTGCTTCTCCCTCTGCCTGTGTCTCTGCCCCTCTGTCTCTCCGTGTCTCTCATAAATAAATAAATTTTAAAAATCTTAAAAAAAAAAAAAGTCGTCGAATAAGAATGATGTCTATTGCTGGGTTTTCCAATCCAGGAGGAAAACAGAATTTTCCTTACACCAAGAGCCTGCCAATGAGCCCCTCCAGATACAAAATGATTCCTGTGTAGGGATCAAAGCCTGGGTCTCGGACAGCATTACTTAAGCCAAATTGGAGAAACTCTTAGATGCAACACGAAAGTGGCTTGCCTCAGGCCCAAAGAAGAAGAAGGCCCTTTACAATTTATCCAGAGGCTTGTAGCTGAAGCCTTCTGTCAGAGAGATGATCTGACTGGCCATTTGAAGTGGAAACTCTTGGATACGGAAACAAAACATTGTGTTCCAAAATAATGATTTAAGAAACCCATCTGCCTCTTGCTGGTGGTGTGGCTCATGCAGAAGTGGCGCTGGCCATGTTCCTATTCTGCTGGGGTCCCACCTCTGCAGTTCTCCTACCATTGTCTCTTATTCCTGAATCCCGAGGCTAAGGGAGAGTTACCTGCCAAAAGCACAGGGAATCCACATTGCAATGCTCAAGTCTAACAGTTCAAGGCGGACCAAGTTTGTTGTTGAAATAGCACGGGCACCTGGGTGTGGGAGACCTCAGAATAAATACTTTTTGTGGAATGAGTGAAGGACCACCCACCTCCTGGGCGCATACGAGAGTTCTACATCCCCATCAAACCCCAAATATCCCCATAATAACAGCAGGAGACATCTGTGTAATACACAAAGTCCTTTCACAGCAATTAGAGATTGTTTTCTATGTTTTTGATAAGAAAATTGAGAGGAAGGGAAAAAAGAGAAATCAGAATCCTGACATCTTTCATGCCACAACTGGATTTCTGCTAAGTCCCTCCTGATTGTTTTAGACCAGTGGGAGGCAGGACATAGCGCAAATGAGCCAGGACAGGAGGTTGATGGGCCTGGCAATTACTGGTTGAAACACGGAGTGAGCTCCTCACTTTTCATAGTGTCGGTTCCCTTGTCTATCAGATGGTTATAATGATGTGAACAGAAGAGCTATTTCCAAGCTATGAAATAAAATAAGCTAATATTTAAAAGATCTCAGAACACTTTCTGCCAGGGAGTAAGTACGCATGATTTAATGTTTGTTTTTGCTTTCTCTTCCAATGCTTTTTTTTTTTTTAAATTGAACTTAAAGACTATTTTGTTATACAGCGTATGTATTACTTTAGACGAACCAAAACATACTATTTAATAGAATAGATTCAAATCCAACATCTTAATCACACAGTTTATGGCCCAGAGCATTTAAAAAAAACACCCATAGATGTCTATGTTAAACCAACTTTCCAGAGAATGTAAGTTCTATCATTTGAATGTTAAAAGGAAAACTAATGAATCGGTTATCAGCTTCAAAGATGATGAAAGTAAAGATTGTGTGTGTGTGTGTGTGTGTGTGTGTGTGTACACTTTTAGAAAAAAAAAAAAAAAGAAAAGAAAAACACCAGAAAATCTACTCCAAGGTCTCTACGTGATAAAGGCTGATGCGTACATGGGGGGCCATCTAGTGGCAGGTAATAGTCACACTCCACAAACTAAGGTTGTATGTTTGGGACTTTAGATAAAGCTCCTACGAGCAAATTGCTGCCATTCTGTAGATTTGGTACTGTGTGGCTACTTAGGAAAAGAAGTCTCAGTCTATCACCCCATCCCAACACAGTGTCCTCCCTTCCACGGAAGGCCAGTCCTTGTGCAAACACAGACCCCAAGGCCCATGGCTCTTCTCGCTTCTGCAAAGCAGCAGTGAGGCCCTGCCAGGAAGGCTCCCTCCCTGAGGCTGTCCTAGCACATTTTCCCAGATCTGTTTTGTCCTGGCCCTTCCCTTAGGGAATTACAGTACTTCCCTTTAAGGAGCACCTTTTTACCTTTACATCTGGTAACCCAGTGACCAGGGCCAGGAAGGATACTTATCCCATGAGATCAAGCACAAGAAAGGGTTCATGAAGTCTGTGTGAAGTTCCAAGTACAGAGGCTGAGCCTTTGTCAATTCAGGAACCCCAGAGCCCAACAGAAGGACCTGGAAAAGGAGACCCTGGCTCCCTGTGGAATTGAGTGGGGGCCTACTCCCCCAGTTCTTCTCTCATTTGGGCCAGGGTAAGGGTAAGGGGATAGCTGTGTTCCCTTTTGGACAGGGAGTTCCACCCAGAGATAACTGGTTATATGCCTCCTGAATTTTCAAGTCCAGCTAGGGCCCAGGGCACAGTGAGTATCTGAGGAGAGACAATCAGACTCTGTGATGAGGTCGTGGGGCCTTTACTCTGAGTGCTGTCTGAATAGTGGCTGAGCAGCTGAACTAGTTTATAGGTGCAGCCCACCTATACATGAATTAACCTTGGTGGAATCAACGTACATAAAAAAATTAAATGATGACTTAGCTCACTTAACAAAGGACTATAAGCAGGACTATACCTGGGGGTATCCAACTATTTCACTGCCTTAGAATGATAATTTAAGGATGACTGGGTGGCTCAGTGGTTGAGCATCTGCCTTTGGCTCAGGTCATGATCCTGGGGTCCTGGGATCAAGTCCCGCATCTGGCTCCCCACAAGGAGCCTGCTTCTCCTTCTGCCTGTGTCTCCACCTCTCTCTGTGTGTCTCTCATGAATAAATAAAGAAGATCTTTAAAATAAATAAATACATAAAATGATAATTTACTACACGGTTTTTCCAGGAGCCAGTGCCAAGTAATATGAGATGTGGCTGAACCGACTTCATAAGGGAAGATGCTACTGTTCTGATGACACCCCTCCCATCATGGGTCTGCCTCTGGCTAAGAGGGAAACAGGATCCACAGAGGACAAACTCTGGGCTGTAAGAAGAGAAAGACAAAAGGACTCCAACAGGAGCTGGGAACCCATTACGTGGCCAACATATACTACATATATTTACTGTATTAACTAAGTTAAGCCTCGCAGCCACCAAATGAGATACCTGCTATTGATTCCTGCTTTACAGATGGGTTAGAGAGTGTGCCCAAGGTCCCAGGCAACTAATGAGGTGCAGAGCTGAGATTCAGACCAACGTCAGTGGAAGCTGAAGAACATAGCCTTTTCACTGCTTCCATTATAAACCCCTCCTCAGCCTTTGGAACCCGGAAAGGAAGAGGAACCCCTCATTAGAACCCCCAGTAGAACTTTATTCAGGCCTAAGATATTGTTGAGACTAAAAAAGAAAAAAAAAAAAGCACAGCTGAGCTGGTCTAGAAGTTGGAAGTTTTCCCTCACGGTGCAGCAGTGCCTCTCCCTAGGAAGTCTCTAGAACCCTGGCCAGCCTCTGCAATGCCTTCTCTGGTCCTATGAGTAGGATCATGGGAGTGTTGAGTGACCTGTTTTATTTGTGCTCTGTGTCCTGGTCCATCCTCTGTCGGTGGACTGTCTTCTTCTATCCTGCTCATTTCAACCTAAACTGGCCACTGGCCCAGTTGGTTCCCAGTCTACCCTTATCTATCCCTCTCTTTCTCTAGTTGCAGCACTGAGCCAGCATCCCAGTTTCACCACTGGGTTTTGTTTTGTTTTGTTTTGTTTTTACCAGTCATTGGATATTAATTGGAATTAGGCAATGAAAGGATTCAAGGATGCCAGGCAAAAGTCATGGTCAGGAATGCCAAATGTGCTTCCACACTGGGCCCTCTTCAGTGGTACTTGCGTAGCCGTTCATGTTTGAGCTCCTTGTAAGGACGACAGTAGTTGAAAAGCACGTTAGCAGCCTGCACCATAGAAATCCCAACAACGCCCCCTTTCTTCACATTGATATACTTGTTGTAATACCGGTAGTAAACTCTTTGAGATGTTCCAGCAATGCCCTTAGGGGTGAAATCCCGCATCTGTATCCAGCCTGGCAGCTCTCCTAGTTTCACCTCCATGAGCTTCTTTTCCTTCACTGGTACAGATGATGCCATCTTGGAGTCCTGGGTGTCCGCTCTCCACCCCTGGGTTTATTATAACTCCCCTGCTCTGAAACTTCAATCATGCTCCACAGCTTCTAGAATAAATTCTAAATCCCTCAGCATTCAAAGCCCTCTGTGATCTGGTTCCAACCTGCTATTCTAGTCTTTTCTGCAGAGCTGCTTCTATAGTTAGGTCTGTGACTATCCTGTCTTCAAAGAGATGGCAGGTCCTGTGCAGAAGGACCACCCATGACTGGCCATGTCTGGACCGTTGCTCTTGACAAAGAGAGTGACTCTGTGAGAGAAGCAACTGTTTACTGCCCTCCCTGTTTCCACACACCCTTCTCTTCCTAGGGAGGGACGACATACCAGAGATAGTGACAACCTCCAAATGGAGCCAGGCCCCCTTCAGCTGTTTACAACAGGTGGCCGAGCTGTGAAGAGCCAAATGAGCTTGGCCAAAACGGAGCGTCCATGACAACCAGCTGACCTTGCCAGTAAAGCTCCATGCCAGCAGGCCTGGGGCCACGGTCTCTAATGATTGTATCATCCAGTAGCTCAAGCCCAGCTCTAGAGCTGGGACCCGATGTGAGGGTTCAAGGGGCCAAGGCCCAACTGAGGTCAAGGAAGGGCCCCCATTTTCCAGGCTGCTTATATCTAATGATATCCATAAGCCTTTGCTCCACCTCAATGGCAGCGATTCAGTGTACATCCCAACCCAGCCTTCATAGCTTGTTTCCTACAAGCCTGGAATTTCCTTCTACTTAATTGGGACATATTAAATTTGACCTAGTATCTTTTGCTTTTGAGAAGTGGAACCATGACTGCTTTACAACATTCAGATATTAAAGGTTCTGGGTTAGGACCATAATCTACTGTCTAGAGTCAAACTTAACTCTCTTTGGGTGATAAATATTTTTTGGAATTTCTTATAATAAATGATGGACCTTGAGACCAACAGAAATCTAAATCCAAAGCTTCAGAGGATCTCTGGATATCCAAAGTTAAGGGACTTAGAAGAGTTGTGCTCTATTATAACTGAGTGGATTATAAATCTCTTAAGGGTAGCACTTGTGTCATCTTCATTTGTCAATCTGTTAGTTCGGCTCCATCATAGACATTTGATAATATTGAATGAACGCATCAGTCTTAGAAATCCTACTGAAATGAAAGCCCAAATCCTAAAGCCCTCAATGATCACTCCCTTCTTTGAACATCTATTATCTTCAGAACAGTTATGATGAATCCTAGCACCTTTCATATGCATATGCCACCCATCAGGCACCTAGATTGTTAAATTCATAAAGGCAGGGGAGAGGACTCTGCCCTTCTGTCTACAATTCCAACACCATACTGCTGCTAGGTATGATGCTCAATGAACATATATTTAATAATCTTGTTCCAAATGAATATTATGCCAACCACTTAGAGCAATCAGTTGTGAGCATGGATGCTTGCTCACAGGAATACTTGTCCATACTTCTAGGTAAATGAAATCCTTGGCAAGAAAATAGTCTCCTTCCTTTGGTTTATGTCATGATTACGTGTCAATCAAAGTAAGAGAGACAAAGGCCCAAGCTGCAGTTGGAAATGCCTATGCAGAAAGAAATAATATTAGCACTTATACTCAGAGCAACTGTCGGTATGTCACTTTGCTACTTTCATTCTTTTCTTCCTCCTTCCGGTAAATATAAAATGAAGCCCTTTGTCCTAGGCAGTGCACTAGGATCTGTGAATACGAAAGTAAACATTACACTCTCTTCACCTCCAGGAAGCCGAAGCTGGAGGAGGATAGAGCGAAAAAACAACTTCATGTATGTTATGATACAGTAAGTTCTCGGTTAAAAATGCCCATGGGGGCATTGAACCAGTGTTCAGGGTTCAGGGAAAGTAAAGTCTTAACTGAGTCCTGCGGGATCAGTAGGAGTCAGCTAGGAGGAGCTGAAGAGTTCCTGGCAAATGGGACAGCACATACAAAGAACTTGACCCAGAGAGGGCTTGGCACCTCCAAGGAACTGCAGAGATCACTGGGGTGGCCAGCGATGCGAGGAAGAGGAGAGATAAGGCTGGAGAAGGAGACAAAGGCCATATCATAAATGGTTCTCTAAGCCATATTAAGGAGTTTGGACTTTATCTTACAGTCCAAGGGGAATGAGTGAAGTCTTTTAATTGGAAAATGAAGCCATCAGATATAAATTCTGCAAGACATTTCTGGCGGCTTGGTGTAGTTTGGGTTAGAAGGACATAATGCCAGAGGAAGAGAGACTGGGTGAGGGGTATTGTAGCAATCCATTTGACAGATAATGGTGACCTGGACTAGTGTCATGGCAGTGGGCCCAGAAAAAAGGGGAAGGGTTCCAGAAATATTTGTGATATAAAATTATTGAATAGATATGGGGTCAAGAGGGGGAGAAGAACCAAGGATGGGTTTTAGCCTTGGGTAACTGGGCGCACAGTGGTGCTTTTCAGTGAAACAAAGAACCAAAGAGAGGAACAAATTTGAGAAAGTAAACTTCAATTTTTGACATGTTGAGTTTTAGGTGTTTGGGGGAGATCCAAGGGAATACAGGCATGAGGTGGGTGGCTGTATGGATAGCTCAGGGGAAAAAAGGTGGGATGAAAGAATGCATTTCAAAAGCCATGGGAACAGATGATACCACCAAGAAATGGCTGTTCCAAAGTCAGCTACACATTCCTAGGCTCTTTCACACTGATTGTCTTGTGTTTACCGAGACTCCCAAAATTTAATCTCTTGATGGATTTTTAAAGGGTACAATAATTCAACAAGTAATATTGAGTACCTCCTAATAAAGGAAATACTTATTGGTTTCTATGAATATGAACATAAACAAGTCCAGGCAAAAGATATTTCCAACAGATAATAAAAGCAGAACCATGAATTTAGCACTCTCCAGAGTATATCTTCAAATAGCACAGAAAGAGAGAACTTTTGAGATGCGCGTCCTCATCTCTAAAACAGTATGGAAAGAACACCTGGAGAACGGGAGGATGTATGCACCTTTGTGTGTATAGGTGAAGTTCTAGTTTTCCTTGGAATA
Organism: Vulpes lagopus; assembly: GCF_018345385.1. Taxonomy (NCBI): domain Eukaryota; kingdom Metazoa; phylum Chordata; class Mammalia; order Carnivora; family Canidae; genus Vulpes; species Vulpes lagopus. The sequence continues at coordinate 67,862,212 of NC_054830.1, forward strand.
TTGGGAGCTTGACCTTGATATTTTGCTATGACCTGGGGCAGGTGTGAAGGATATAACTATTGCAAAGGAAGAAGGGTACCACTGCTTGTTGACCTCTTTGTTTAAATTCTCTTTTTTAAAAAGGTGTATCCATATCAACTCTTAGAGATAAGAGACGATCACAAGTAGATTTCATAGGACATGTCAGTAAATTATGTTTTATCCTATCGAATCACAATTTTTTTGTTCATTAATGCAATTAACTATAATTTATTTGATGCAAACTCCCATACTCCCATGATTAAAGGACATTTCATCTAAACAGTAAGTGGGCCCCTCTATACCCTCTGTCTTACTGAATGAGCTGGTAACACACACAGTGGAATTTTGGTGAGAGATGAACAGTTTAAGCCACGAAAGTCACCTCTAAGATGGCAGTGTGGAATCATTCCCACCCCCCTTCCAAAAGAAGAAACCGCAACTGTGTACCTCTACTTCTTTTTTACATTGAACAAAATGAGTATGATTTGGCACATAATTAAAAATCAAGTTAGCCTCCCCCCCAACAAGTGGATCGTGAAAATACTTGGTCTGAGAATCATTCTAGTTGCTTGAAGCAAACACAGGCTTTGTCTGGGTCATGATCAATAATGCTGCTATCATCACTGCAAGATGCTATTTTGAGCATTTTACCTGTGTTAACTCACTTGATCCTCACAATTCTCAGATTATATGCTATGAATATTTCCATTTTAGAGATGAGGAAGTTGAGATACAAAATATTGGAATCCCTGGGTGGCTCAGTGGTTTAGCGCCTGCCTTTGGCCCAGGGCGTGACCCTGGAGACCCAGGAGTGAGTCCCACATCAGGCTCCCTGCATGGTGCCTGCTTCTCTCACTGCCTGTGTCTCTGCCTCTCTGTGTGTGTGTGTGTGTGTGTCTCTCATAAATAAATAAATAAAATCTTAAAAAAAAATTAAGTAACTAGTCCGAGGCCATCAGAGGTGGGGAAGTGAAGGTTCAAAACCAGTGAGAACGTTTGCTACTGTCCCCACCCACACCAGCCTGTCTCCTGTGGGGGAAGCCTGGGTGGCCCCAGTGCTCTGTGCTAAAAGGCTGAGTGGTGAATATTTATTTAAACCTTGTGCAAAATCCGCACTGCCTGTTATTAGCATGGGGTTCACATCTAAGGAGTGGCAAAAAGAACTTGGAGCTAATTACTAAGTGAAGCAAAAGTTGGCTGGGGAAAATCCCAGTTAGGGCGTTTGAAAGCCCAGGAAATTATACCATCCGAAGAAAAGCCTGAGGAGATCTTAATAATGTCCTTTATCAGGCCTGCATCTGACTCCCCTAGACATAGGACACACTTAGAACCTAAGTGCCAGCACTCTTGAGACAGGAGGATGTCCCTTCCACCAGCAGGGGCTGGGCCTTGAGGAAGCCATACTTCCTCCTTGCCTGGCTGCAGTAATGCTCTTGAGGCCATGACCCCCTTTGCCAAAGGAAAAGCCACTCCACTGTAGAATCTCCCTTTCCTTCTTGAAAAATAGGAGAGAAGTGCATCACTCGGAAATGGTGAAAGTGAGGTCCTACCCGACGGCAGAGGGCTGAACAAGCCAATTGCCAAGGGTCTCCCCCACAGCTCCACGTGGTTTCTTTAAGCCATGGGGAGTCTTACAGGACGAAGAGCCAAGTATTACTCCTGCTTTCCCAGACCAAATCATCTCTCTGGGCCTCCTTTTTATAGCCTGATAAAAATTCTTAGGATGTCCCCAAGGAGAGCAAATTTTATTGCTGCTCTTTTTTTTTTTTTTTAAGATTTTATTTATTTATTCATAGACAGAGAGAGAGAGTGAGAGAGAGAGAGAGAGAGAGAGAGAGGCAGAGACACAGGCAGAGGGAGAAGCAGGCTCCACGCAGAGAGCCCGACGTGGGACTCGATCCCCGGTCTCCAGGATCACACCCTAGGCCGCAGGTGGCGCTAAACCGCTGCACCACGAGGGCTGCCCTATTGATGCTCTTATTTACAGATTCTGCTGGAATATTAACTGATTTTCTCAAGATCACAAACCAAGACATCTGTGGGGCTAATATTAAAATGTCAATGTCTTAGATTCCCGCCCTCTGCTTTAACAGAGCAGACCACAGCACCAGCAGATTACCCTGGATGGAAGGCCTGAGTCGTGCTCATAATCCAGTTGCACCCAAGAAAACCCTATCATTCTGGGGTATTAATTTGGAATTTGTGATTCCTTGTTAGGGGCTGAATTTTGCTTTTGCGTTAGCCGCAGGAAAAAGAACGGCAGCTTTGAAAAAGCACTGGGGACCTGGGTTTAGTCCAGTTCACTGTCTGGCTGGGTCATTCTGAGAGTCCTGTGGTCGGCCCTGGCCTCGGGTTCTTCACCTTTAAGGTGAGAAGTGCAGGGGAGGGGCTAGTCCAAGGACTTTCCAAGTTCTTTACTAAACCTTAAGGTAAATGACGCACAAAGATGGCAATGGTGATATTTAAACATTTAGGCAAAAAATGTGGTTTGGAGGCACATCATCTCTCTGCCATGTGGGTCCTAGCAGAACTTCTCAGATCCTCTGTGGTCAGGGACGGGGGTTTCACCCCAACCCCTCACACACCACAACTAGCACCTGGCTCAGGACACATGCCACTCACCATGGGAGTGTGACAACACCCAAACTGGTCTGTGTGGTTAGACGGGTCCACTGATCACCCCCCTGGTGGCCACGGCAATGTCAAATTGCTATTAAAGTTTTCAAACATTTTACCGGCAATTTCTGTCCTTATCTTGTCGTAGACTGGTAATAAACAGGTGTCTGACAAGTAGCAGCCCATGGCCCATACTTTGAACACCACTGGGGTTAGCCCTCTTCCTCTAACAAGGCAAGTCTTCTAAAGATCTGAGCAGGGCATCATTCGGAAAACCTAAATGATTTTTTTCTTTTTAGAGATTTACCTATTTAGTTGAGAGAGAGAGAGAGAGAGAGTGTGTGTGTGTGTGTGTGTGTGTGCATGAGTGGGAGAGGCAGAGGGAGAGGATCTCAAGCAGATTCTTCACTGAGTGCAGAGCCCCATGTGGGGCTTGATCTCAAAACCATGATGAGATCCTGGCCTGAGCAGAAACCAAGAGTTGGACATTTAACCAACTACACCACACAGGTGCCCTGATTTTTTTTAAAAAAATAAACAAATAGAAAGCACAAGGTATCTTTTCTTTCTTTTTTCTTTTAAGTAACCTGCTGAGATAACAACTCCTGTCCCTCACCCTTTCAACGAGGTCTGCCCCCCAGCTGTTCTGGATCCTTCTCAAATCCATCTATCATATTGTCCTACTTCTCCTGCCCTTGGAGTTGTTCTTCATCATCCTCCACTGCACCTGAGCCAGCCCGGAATTCCTGCTGAGGGCCTCAGGGTAACAGACAGGAACTGATCACAGAGTAGGAGGGAACCCAAGAGGCAAGGGGCGGACAGCTGCCCTGGGGACAGAAGCTGCTTCTCACGCTTGTAAGGCTGCAGCCACTCCACTTTCAGGGCTGTGCTCCCCGCCCCCCTTCCCTCCACTGCCCTGGACCCATCAGTGGTGAGGGCTGGTGCTTCCAAGTCACCGCTGGACTCATATGGGTGGTGGCAGCTGACCTCTGAAACAGCGTGCTAAGTTTAGGGGTGGGGCATCCCTCTCAGCTATTTCTGAAAGTGGAGGTGGGGGGGTCTGGTAAAATCAAACAATTGGGATCATTTACATATGATACACTGTCACATGACTATTTTTTTTAAGATTTTACTTTTTTTATTCAAAAAAAGGCAGAGATACAGGGAGAAGCAGGCTCCCTTTAGGGAGCTCAAAGCAGGACTCGATCCCTGGACTCTGGAATCACCACCTGAGCCAAAGGCAGACACTCAACCACTGAGCCATCCAGGCACTCCACCCTTCATTTTTATAATAAAATCTAGAATCTATTGGGTACCAAGTCCTAGATCCTTCTAAGCATTCTGCATATATTAATTTAACCACCACCACTACTCAAGAAAGTTCATCTCGGGCAGCTCAGCAGTTTGGCACCGCCTTCAGCCCAGGGCCTGATCCTGGGGACCTTCTCCCTCTGCCTGTGTCTCTGCCTCTCTCTCTCTCTCTCTTGCTGTGTATGTATGTGTGTGTGTCTCATGAATAAATAAATGAAAAGTCTTAAAAAAAAAAAAGAAAGTTCACCTCATTATTATCTTGTTTTTGTAGAAGAGGAAACTGAAATAGAGAGAAGCTAGAGGAACTTGCCTAAGATTTCACAGGTGGCAAGTGGAGTCCCTGGACTTGAACCCAGCAAGTGTAATGCTGATACTGTCTCTACATGCAAATATTGGTTTTGAATCTCATGACAATCTTATGGATGATCTAAGGCTGATACAGATCATTTAACTTGAAAAATACTTATTGAGCAACCCACTAGGCATTGTGCAGTATTCTAGGCATTTGGGATACATGCAGAGGATGTAGTGTGTTGAACGGCGGCCCCCAGAGGTTATGTCTATCCACCCTAACCCCTGGGACCTATGAATATGACCTTATTTGAAAACAAAAGGGTCACTGTGTATGCAATTAATTGAAAGATTTTTGAGATGAGCTCATCTGATATAATCTGGATGGATCCTAATTCCAATGACAAGTGTCCTTATAAGAGACGGAAGAGGAGAAAACATAGGGAGAAGCAAAGATTGTATGAAGCAGAGGCAGGGACCGGAGGGAGGCAGCCACAAGCCAGGGCTCACCGAGAGCCTCCAGAAGCTGGAAGAGGCAAGAAAGGATCCTCCCCTAGAACTTTTGGACAGAGAACAGTCCTGCAAACACCTTGATTTTGGACTTCTGGCCTTTAGAACTACGAGCAAATAAGTTTCTGTTGTCTTAAGCCACTGAGTTTGTGGTAACTTGTTATAGCAGCCTCAGAAAACTAATATAAGGGTAACCAATTAAGTCCTTGTTCTCATAGAATTTACATCCTAGCTAAGAACGAATGGAATGGAATGGAATGGAATGGAATGGAATGGAATGGAATGGAATGGAAAAGCACTTATCTAACAGCTGAAAAGCATCTCTTCTCAAACCTTCTCGGGAAGTCTTACCTGCACTTCCTATTCTGAGTGTGAGCTACCCCTCCCCTTATATACTCCTCTAGAACTTCCATGACTAGACCTTTCCCACCATTATACGATTGATTGATGGTTCCCATGTATAATTCTGTGTTCCCCAGCTACCTATAAAAAGTTTCATGTCCATCTCGTCCAGACTTACCCGAGATCATGTAAGAATAGGGGAGACTGGAAATATCATGATGACCAACAAGAAGGAGGTATATGGAGGTCAAAAAGAGGCAGGGCCACTGCACATGTTTGTACAGCTTGTTTCTGCCCAAGGAGGGAGTTGAGAAGCAAAGCAGGCTGGAATCCACCCAGTGGTCTTTCCAAGTGGTGGCCCATGAAATGTTGCCATTTGCAACAATGTGGATGGAACTAGTGGGTATTATGCTAAGTGAAATAAGTCAGCCAGGGAGAGACAAATGCCATATGATTTCACTCTTATGTGGAATTTAAGAAATAAAACAGATGAACAAAGGGGAAGCAAGGAAAAATAAAATAAGATGAAAATAGAGAGAGGGGCCAATCATAAGAGATGCTGAACTCTAGAAACAAACTGAGGGTTGCTGGAGGGGAGGTGGGGGGCAGGGATAATTGGGTGATGGGCACTTGATGTAACGAGCACTGGGTGTGATATGCAAATGATAAATCACTAAATTCTACCCCTGAAACTAATAATACGCTATATGTTAACTAAATTGAATTTAAATAAAAAACATTAAAAAAGAAAGTATTCTAGCTTCATGAAAGATGTTAGTTGAATGATGCTCTCTTTAAAAAAATAAAAGCAGAAAATAGGGTAATTTCCCTCTCCTTGCGTCTGAGCTGACTTTGGTGGCTCAGGTGAAACCAATAAGATACAACAGAGGCGATGCTATGAGACTTCCGAGGGGCCAAGACAGAAGTCTTGCAGCTTCCAGCTGGGTCCCTTGCGATGCTTGTGCTCCAGACACTCTCCCTTGGGGTGCCCCCTGTCAGAATCCAGCTGCTGTGTACCGAGGAGGCCAAGCCTGTGGAGGGGCCCTGGACATTAGTCCCAGACGTTGAGTCACTCTAGCTCAGGCCCTGGACATGCAAGTGAAGAAGTGTCTAGGTGATTTCAGCATGCAGCTCTTCAAGTCCCCCAGCCAGTTGCACCATCCCAGCTGGGGCCCCACACATTGTGGAGCAGAGACAAGTCATCCCTACTGTTCTCTGCTCAAATTCCTTACTTCGAATCCAAGAGGACAAATAAACAAAGAGCAGAAGCAGACCCATAAATACAGAAACCAAACTGACACTTGCCAGAGAGGCACTGGGCGGGGAGATGGGACAAATGGGTGAAGGAGTATAGGAGACACAGGCTTGGATCCAGTATTGGAAAGACTAAGTCACGAAAATAAAAGGCACAGCACAGGGAACATAGTCCATGGTACTGTCATAGGACCGCGTGGTGACAGATGGTAACTACACATGAGGTGAGCAGATCGTAAGGTATAGAGAAGTTGAATCACTATGTTGCACCCCTGAAACCAACGTAACGTGTGTCAACTATATTTCAGTAAAAAAAAAAAAAAAAAGAATCCATGAGCGCAATAAACCTGAATTATTCATTTTGCAAATATAACAGTACATGTGCCCCAGATGGACTAAAAATAGTTTCTCAAAAAAGGGACAGGAATGAGGATGTAGGCAAATCCCTCGTAATAGCTGTGCCCCAACCTATCTCACCTATTACTGTACCCCTTCCCTCTCCCCTGGCCTGACCCTCCCACAGCTGCTGTGTACATCCTGGGTAAGAGAGTCAAAGAATCCTTGATGGCAGAAGTTGCTTTCAGGGTGGGAGAAAGAAGGGGGATGTTTCCTCTAATGTCCTGGCATGAGCTTGCTAGGGAACTGGAATCCTAGAACGGGAGTGGGTCTGTGCACTTGTCTCCCATCTGCTGCAGTGGGAGCTCCAGCTTGGAGGTGAGGGAAGGAGAAACTAGCATGGCTGGCGGGGGCAGGACTTGCTGTGACAAGTCTCCAGTGGCTGTAGGTCCCTCCAAACTCTTCTCTGGGGCCTCAGCAGTGAAAAGAGGGGGAAACATGATAGAGGCATGCTTAGGAGATTGACTTGCTCCAGGCCCCTGGCGATGCAGTGTCAAACCAGCCTGCCCACATATGCCTGCTTCCTGCCCGGGTCAGAGCCTGCCTGCCTTCCCATGGCCACCAGACCACAGCCACCAGACTCCACTGCAGGACTCTGTGTTGTAAGATCATAGACTGTCCTCGCTGAAAAGGATCCAAAAGACCATCCACTGCCTTCACAATGCACAACAGTGAAAACCGTGGAGAAAAATATCAACAAGGACACTTGATGCCTTTGTTCCACCAAGAAATATAGAGCAGTTACAAGTGACCATCTTACCAGCAAGAGGGCAGAAAAATGCTATTTTCAGAGGGGATACTTTTGGTAGAGGGGAGACCTGAGGCAGGGCATTCGTAGGCCAAAAAGCCTGGGGCCGGTTGCCAAGAAAGTTGACTTTGCACAATTTCTTCAATTACAGCAACTCTTCTAGGGGCTGGAAAATGCAAGCATTTCCCAAATGTGGCTCCTATGTGATCTCAGTGTATGAGGAAAAGTCTCCCATTATTTTTGTAATTATGGATACTTTAAACACGGTTTACCTGACCAATAATGAGGCGATTACAATGGAGCCCACAAAACCCAAATAAGGCAAGATGGCTTGGGATCTCACAGTAGGCTCTTGGAAGTAGGCGCTCCCACCACTGCCACTAAGACACACGCGGGCGATGGGGACGTGCTGAATGCACCAGGAGAGTGTGTCCTCCCTGACCTGTCCCAGCTTCCAGAGCTGACCACAGATCATAAGCGTTCAGATTTCAGAGTCTGTGAAGAGGGACTTTTCTATATGGTCCCAGAGAGCAAGGACCAGAGAACCCATGGAAATTGCAGGCAACATAACTTTCACCCCAAAGGAGGATCCTTTGTAATAGGGGAAGTTGTTCCCATGTGGACGTGGGTGTCACTTTCAGCCCCAGGGAGAGACTATGTATTGATTCCCACTCACTGGGTTCATTGCAAATTCAAGTGTCAGACAGCAGTGGATCCAGATTACACCTCAGTTAGGTACACTCTAAGATTCTATGGTTTTACGAGCTGTCATAAAAATCACTGCCTTTGCAAAATCAGTGCAGCATTGGATGCGAAAAGAAATATTTTTTTAAAAAAAGCAATCATGTCTTTTTAACTCAGAACTGACTTCCACGGTTCAGTGCTTGAGAGAAGCCTTACACGGCAAGCACTTGAAACACTTATGTCATTCTGCACTGAAAATCATTAATGTCCTCTTCATAAATCTTTTCCCCCAGTTTTATCGAGAAATTATTGACATATGTCACCGTATGGGCTTCAAGTGTACAGCAGGATGGTTTTGATTTACATATATTGTGAAATGATCACTATAATAGGTTCAGCTAACATCCGCCTTCTCATACAATAAAAAGAAAAGACAGAAGAAAAAAGGAAAAATACTTCTCCTCGTGATGAGAACTCTCAGGATCTCTGCTAACAACTTCCCTATATATCCTACGGCAGGATGCTACAGGCATCGTGCTGTGCACTATGTGTAGTCATTTAGTTAATAGCTATTTAGTTACAATCGCAAATTTTGCCTTTTGGCCACCTTCCACTGTCCCCTTCCTCCTCACCCTCCACCTCTGGTAACCACAAGCCCAATCTCTTTTCCGATGAGTTTTTTGTTTCATCTGTTTACCTGGGCTTTTGTTTTACCTGTTTTTTTTGTTTGGTTGGTTGTTTCTTTAAGATTCCACATATAAGTGAGAGCATACAGTATTTGTCTTTCTCTGACTTATTTCACTTAGCATAATGTCCTCACAAGGTCTATCTATGTTGTCCCCAGTGGTAAGATTTCTTCATTTTTTATGGCTGAAGAACATTCCATCATGGAATAATATTCCATGTATGTATATCACATCTTCTTTATCCATTCATCCACTGATGGACGCTTAGGTTATTTCCATGTCTTGGCTAGTATAAGTAGTGCTGCTATTTATAACACAGGGATGCAGATATCTTTTTTTAAGAAGGGGGGAGAGAGAGAGTGCGTGTGTGCACGTGCATATGTGCATAAAGTGGGGGGGATAGGAGCAGAGGGAGAGGAAGAGAATCTTAAGTAGCCTGCACGCCCAGCATGGAGCCCAACTTGGGGCTCAATCTCACAGCCCCAAGATCATGACTTGAGCCAAAATCAAGAGTCGGACACTTAATCGACTGAGCCACCCAGCACCCTGGTGCAGATACCTTTTGAGTTAATGTTTTCATTTCCTTTGGATATATTCCCAGAAGTGGAATTACGGATCATTTGGTTCTATTTTTAATTTTCTAAGGAACCTCCGTACCACTTTCTATCGATTTACAATCCTACCAATAGTGCTCATACGTTCCCTTTTCCCCATATCTATGCTGGCATGTCTCTCTTGTCTTTTTGCCACATAAGTCTTTTTAGGGTTCTGTGTTCTTTTTTAATTAAGATTTATTTATTTATTCATGAGAGACACAGAGAGAGGCAGAGATACAGGCAGAGGGAGAAGCAGCCTCCACAACAGGGAGCCTGATGTGGGACTTGATCCCAGGACTCCAGGATCATGCCCCGGGCTGAAGACAGGCACTAAACTGCTGAGCCACCCAGGGATCCCAGGGCTCAGTGTTCTGAAGCTACTTGATGGAGTGATTTTATCTCAGTACCAACACCTGTAATTCCAGGCTTTAGCATAGTGGTTGTCAGCTGGAGGACATTTAGCAATGCTTGGAGAGATTTTTAATTGTCATGTTGGGGGTGGAAGGGTGCTGCTAGCATCTCCCGGTAGAGGCCAGGGATTCTGCTCATACGTGGGACAGCCCAAATGTCAATAGCGCTGCTATTGAGAAACCCTGTTCCAGAAGGACGGAGGAGGGAAGAACCACAGAAGCACTACTCTTACTTACTGACAACCTACTGTACTTGGCAGTTCACAAAAGCACATGATCTGTACACACGACGACAACTCTTCCAGATGGGCATTGCTACTGCCAGGGAAAAGGTGTCAAGGGCAGACAGTTACATCAAGTCTAAGATCAAACAACTTGCAAATACAAGTCAGACTCTAAGGTCCAGGTTCCTGACCTGACTTTAGGCTCCTGCTGGGAGCCTTCTACATAACTACACACTGTTTGGAGCAGAGACTCAGGCTATTTAGAGCCGAGAGAGTGCACGCAGGAGCAAAGGGCTTCAGAAAGAGACAATGAGGGAAAATATCAGTGAAGGTGACAAAACATGTAACTCTGGGAAATGAACAAGGGGTAGTGGAAGGGGAGGTGGGCAGGGGATTGGGGTGACTGGGTGATGGGCACTGAGGGGGGCACTTGGCAGGATGAGCACTGGGTGCTATATGTTGGCAAATTGAACTCCAATAAAAAAAATAAAAAGAAAATTAAAAAAAAAAAAAGAAAGAAAAAGAAAGAGACAAAGGAACCACCGCTAAAATGGAGCCTGTACTTCTGGAGAGAACCTGAAGGGGTGGCCCCCCGAACCACATGACCACTCTCCATGGATCCCAGCCCAACCGCTCTGGGGTCCCGGCACGTTGGCTACCTGCTTCCTGAGGAGACTCTGGGGTCTGAGGAGGAAGGAGCATCTGCCTATATCAGGAGGTGAACTCATTTACTGTGATTTTACTGAATCTCACCTGTCTCAAAAACTTTGAACTTAACTTTTGTTCAGATTTTTGAGAAAGTGCTTTGGAGTTAAACAGATCCCAGCTTAAATACTCGTTTTTCACTCTTGTTGTTGTTTTTAAAGTAAGCTGTATACCAATGTGGGGCTTGAACTCATGACCCTTAGATCAAGAGTCACATGCTCTATCTACCGACTGAGCCAGCCAGGTGTCCCTCACTTTTCGACTTACTAATGGGGTCGTTTGGGGCAACAAGTTACTTTATCTTCTAAGCCTCAGTTCTCCCACCTGTGTTATGGGCATCATCGTCATCACCACTACTTCATGGGAGTATTATGAGGATAAAAACAAGAAAATCAATGAATTAAGTGGAGGCCAAAAAGCTAGGGACTCCCAGAAGAGAGTAAGAGACCAATGAGTATTAGATGAATGGTGATGCCACTATATCACTACGTTTTTTTGTTTTGTTTTGTTTTTTGTTTATTTTATTTTATTTTTTTATTCATGAGAGAGAAGCAGAGATACAGACATAGGGAGAAGCAGGCTCTATGCAGGGAGCCTGATGCGGGACTTGATCCCAGGACCCCAGGATCACGCCCTGGGCCAAAGGTAGGTGCTAAACCGCTGAGCCACCCAGGGATCCCACTACATGGTTTATAGTATAACGTAGTTTCGTTATGGTGAAACAAAGAATGGGAAGGAGGACAGGGCTGGATTGCCAGATGTGGCTGTGGAGGTGGGAGTGCACAGATGTGGACTACCCATGTGAGTGCTCTGTACCCGGCTGCGGAACAGAGCTTCATGGAGTCAAAAATAGCAATGAATCCCAAGCAAGTGTCCTTTGTGATTCCAATGAACATTTCTGTGGTTGCCTTTTCTAGAACAGTTATTTGTGGACGGCTGTCATCTCGTCGGTTGCCAAAATCCCACCAGATAACACACACATGCTTCTGCCTAATGCCTCCAGTCTTCTGCTTTAAGCCTCTTAAGAATGTGGAAAACTAAGTGAATTCTAGTATCCATCAGAGGCCAACAGAAGCGCTCCAAGAATCTTAATTCAGAAGCAGAAATGAGCTGGTCCACTTGCATCTTGAACTTTCTTTTTAAAAAGTTGTAAAGCCCCTCCCTAGGTTGGCAGCTGGCACTTTGATATTTTTTCAATCAATATTTTATGGGACATATTTTAGCGCTGACAGCTGATCAGATGAATTAGTCATTGCCGGGATGAGTCAGTGATTCACACATGGGGCTTTGGTCTCCTGAGAACTTCACCTCTTTCCCTAGTTCTGGCCTGTCTCTAAAAGCAGGAGCATTTCTCTGCACAGGTACATTTGCTCAGAAAAGGCATCTCTAGTCAACCTCCTAAATTAGAGACTCTCAGAATACCAGACCCGGAAGATCAAGACTCTGAAAAGATGAGGAAACTGAGACCAGAGAGAGTGAGAGCCTTGCTCAGAGTCACACAGCAAGATAACAGCAGAGCTAGATAATCTACTACTCCCTGAAGTTTCTCAACTTCACTGGGGTAATTCCAAGGGGGGGCGGGGGAGCAAATTTCTTCCCTATTTCTCACTAAGCAAAGAAAGCTAAGGACTCTATATTTCAGAGCATCATGAATTTGTGTGTCATCCTTGCACAGGGGCCATGCTAATCTTCTCTGTATCATTCCACTTCTAGCATATGTGCTGCCGGAGCGAGCACTAGAGTGCTGTTTCCAACATGTGAATAAAATCTGATGAAATTAGAGAATTATTAAGTGGGAAAATCAGAGGGCAAGCAGCAAGACTTGTTGACTGGAGCAGATGTGAAACACACAAGGCTAGGGTGGGCCTTATTGCCAGAAGTCTCCAAGAGCATAAATGCAAGGCCCACATGTGGTCCCTGCGACCCACTGCACACAGTGACAACATTGACAGCGGTTGACAATGGGCCCAAGCCAGAGAAAAAATCCTTTGAGCTTTCTCAGTACGGCACTCCAGTAGGAAATAAACAGAAAGAAGCTGCGACATTTGAAATTTTTTTTTTTAAAAGAAGGAATTCTTTGTACAGATTTTGCTTTCAACAATTCTGACCATATTTAGCCCCTTTTACTTTTGGTTTCTAGAGAGCCACGAATATAATCAATAGGCTGGGCTCTCCTGACACTGCCCAGGGAAAAGTTGTACAAAAGAACGACCATCTGTTTATCCACTGCAGTGACCAGTCCTTTCCTTCTTTTCTCCCAGATAGAATCACTGCAGGGCTATAGTGCTCTTAATTACTTTCTATTTGTGGGCTATTCTTTTTCCCATTTACAGCAATCTTTTTTGAACCTGACTGTGATTTGCACAGATTATCTGGAGCACTCTTTAAAAAACCATGAATTCCAGGGCTTCTCACCTGGGTCACTGAATCCAAATTTCCTGGAATAAGTCCTGGGAATAATGTATATATATATATATATATATATATATATATATATATATATATATATTTTTAAAGCTTCCCCAGTAAAAAAAATAAAATAAAAATAAAAAAAAATAAAGCTTCCCCAGCGATTGTAATGCCCAGCATTTAATAGTCTAGTTCATTCATTCCTCTCTCCCTTCTTCCTTCCCCTGTCCTCTTCCCTCCCTCCTTATGGGCTGCCCTCAAAATCCGAGCACCACATATAACAGTCTTGGAAGAGAGACAACATTCTTAGTTCCAAACAACCACCAATTTACAAATAACACTTTGGTTAAAAAACAACAACAACAACAACATGTCTGTAAACCTGGAACTTACTGTAGGACTACTGGCACTATTAAAGAATTTTAGACTCAGAAATGGAAAGATGGTTATGTTCTTTCTTTCCGAAGGTATCTAGGGAAAGAAACATGTTTAAGTGCAAAGTCTCATGCTTTATGTGAAGTCTTTATTATATTCAGAATGGCCCAGACACAAAGAATTAAGACATGGCCTAAATCCTACAGACACTGAAGTTCCAAGTTAGGCTGCTAATATCTTTTCTTTTTCCAAATGAAATGACACAGATTTCCCTTAATCTTTCCTTGTATGCATCCTCCCTGCTTTTTGATTTCTATTCTCTACTGTTCCTGCAGGTTTTTCAAGCTACTCTTGGTTCACCAGCAAGGGCTATAATACCTTCAGGGCACAACTGTACTCATATACTTTATGGTTTGAAAACAGTTTGCATTGCTCTCTCTTCTTTTTTATATTTTAGATTTTTTAGAGAGATAGAGCGAAGAGGGAGGGGTGGGACAGAAGGAGAGGGAGAGAGGATCTTAAGCAGGATCCACACTATGTGCAGAGGCCGACACAAGGCTCGATCTCAGGACCCTGTGATCATGACCTGGGCTGAAATCAAGAGTCAGATGCTTCAGCAACTGAGCCACCCGTGTGCCCCATGCGTCTCTCTTTAGGGGAATCTAATTTACTGCACAGGAGTGACTTAGATTAGTGGACCCAAATCTAAAGATCTAAAGATTGATATTCTGCTTCAAACAAAGCAAGTCACCTTTAGAATTCCTTTATTTTGTGGTTCTTCTGCATTTGATCTGTAGCCAATTTCCGGGATTCCTACCACAGGAAGATCAGATTCTGATTTTGATCTCAAAGTCACTCCAGTTTCCTCTCATTCTCTTCTCTCTGTCCTCCTGAAACCGCAACTTGTGTTAGGTCATCTTCCTCCTCATGAATTCGTTTTTCTAGACTTTCTCTATTGCTTGCAGTTTTCAATGGAATAGTCACACTTCTGGAAGTGTGAATTATTAGACCCATTCTTACCCTTCCCTGAATCTGTGCCCTTTGCCACACAATTCCAAGGTTCCCTCAAATAAAGCTTGACTGTCTCCCCGCCTTGGTTTGGGGGGGGGGGGGCTGGCTTGCTGTGGCCAATGCCTTCTGGGCAGTTCTGTCTCTGCTCAGTCTTCTTGCTCCCCTGCCATGGCCATAAAAGGAAACAGTCATGGTTAGCTCATTAGTGCAGGGGGAAGGAAGCTCAGACTCGTCCAACCTATCTATGCCTTGGAGTCACTTGGCTGAGCTCAGCCAAAGTGAGCAGAGCCGGGAAGGCCCGTCCACATAGCTTGTAAGACTGCAGGAGGCCCGTGCTTCCAAGGAGCGTGTAGGGCGTGTTCAAGCTGTAGGACTGTGAGAGAGAACCAAACCATGCCTAAGGAAAGCGGCTTAGGTGGCTCAGATTACATTAAGGGGAGAGGCAAGGCAGCTCCCTTCTTCCCTTGGCACTGGAACCTAAAGATGCTAACCGGTCCAGCAGATGAGCTATGAGTAAAATGAGGAGAAGCAGAAACTGAATTCCGGGATAGGAAGAAACCTCTCCCTCCGGGGGGCCCTTAGGAGGAAATGATGCCCACCAGCAGCCCTGCTCCTACAGAAAAGCAGCTCCAGGGAACATAGCTCATCCCCCAGCAAATGGCCAATGTCCAGCAGGACCATGATTGTGGCAGAAGGAAACGCCCTGCGAATCTAGACCCAATCACCCGCATCCCTACCCTTTTAGGCTGCTAGGATTTCTTTCCTCCTGGCTTGGCTATCTGTCTCTGTAGTGGGATCCAAGAGGTTGACCTGCATACATCAGTGACCTCTTTATTCTGTTGACTCAAAAGATAAAAAGAGATTTTCCTTATTTTTCTGAATATGGTGACGCCCACATGAACAATAAAGTAGCCCTAGCTCTTCTACCTCATTCCCATGGTCAATGTAGTCAAAACTGTCCATGATTTAAGATTGTTTCTCCATGTGATGGTTCATCCCACAGGTAAGGGTTACCACCGTGAGGCCAGAGTAACGGTAAACGTGTACACAAGCCAAAGTGAAACTGCCCATTTGGTGGAAAGATCATGTTTTCTAATGCCATTTAAAAAAAGAAGAAGAATAGGTCAGAGAACTAATTTGATCCTATTTTCTAAATCCTTGCTGTCTTCCATCTATAACACCCATGGGATGAAATGAATGAATGTGTGAGGTTCAGTGAGAAAAGATATTCAGGGTTTGAAAAAATGACTTGAAACAACATTTTCTGCCCATCTATACACTGCCTCCCTTCCCATCCAAAGTAGTGAACACTGCTCAAGCCACTTGGCTCCTAGGATTTTTGCCAGGTTAGCCTGGAGAATAATCTTCCAGGCTTCCTCTGCCCAGCAGAGCTCCCCTGATATGTGGTGTACCCCTCCCCAATTTTTCATCCAACAAATAGTTGTGGAGCTTTCTGCTTTGCACCAGATCTGTCTGTCGTGATCATGTAAAACTAGTAAGAAAGGGACCGGAATATGATGGACCTTTTAACAAGAGTAAAGACAAAGTGAAGCTGCTGTATGATATCAACCGTCACAGCTAAAAGCACCAGGGACTTGCTCCCTTGGAGACTTCCTATGAAACCACTTCTCCCAGTGGCCTTTTCCTCCTCCACTTACGGTCAACATTTTCAATAATCCTTGGCCCCCTCATCTTGTCTAAGACGCGGTCAGCTGAGCCATTTGGGAGGAGAGGAATCTAGAGGCTCAGGACTCATGACTTCATCCTGGCCCCTTCCCCTTCTACCTTCTGGGCTTCTGATGGGAAGACCTTTCCCACTTTCTAGAAGTTCTTGTCCTCACGAACTTGATGCTATTATTTCCAGGACTAAGATTTTCTTCTTCTAATGATATATAGAGATCTATCTATCCAAAGGGGCTGGTAATAGTTTAGCTTTTACCCACTGCGTGCTAAAAAAAAAGTGTGTGTGTGCATATACACATGTATGTGTATGTCTATGCACAGATGCACAGATGCACATCACATACAAACTTTTTCTTAGCTAGTTTCCCCCACAAGCAAAACTTAGCTACGCTGCTCTTGAGAACTCTTTAAGGGACATTAGGGTCTAAGCAAATAGGGACTCAGGCCTTCAGGCCTCACGGCCAATTTGTTTTTCCCTCCAGTGACACTACTGGAGTCCCCAGGGACTCACACAGTCCTCATTCACGCCTGGGTCTGAAGGCTGGTAGTGAGGTAGCTCTTACCCTTTATATTCTAAAAGAGCTTGCACCTCAGGAGAAAGAGATGAGGCTCACGAGGCTGACATTTGAGGCGGGGTTTGGTGGAATGGGGCGGAGCGGGGGATTTGGTTCATCTCTGATCACCACCTTCCACCCTCATCCCAGATCTCTGGCTAGGTGTCCTGGGACTTGGGACCTGGGACGATGACAGTTTGCAAGTGCAAACCTATATTTTTGCTCCTATGTGAGCCTGGCCACGGGCAGGTCACTTGTCTCCCAGATGGAAATGTTCAGAACCCGGGGGAAAACCATAAAGGAACCCAACTCACCCTCTGAGAAGGCCAAACAGACACTACAAAGCAAGTTTCTAGAGCGCAGGCACATAACTCACGGTGGTGCCCTCCTCATTCAGCCCTTCTATGATTCTAAGATCCCCGGCTACAGTTTCCCCACTTCAGATTTGATCAAATGTAGGCAACAGACCCACTGTAGCAGCAAGGACAGCCAACAGCCTGACTGGTAGGAGGAGAAAGACAAAAGCTGGTGGAAGAACTCAAAAGGTGGGCGTTCAGCGAAGGGGCAAGCTGCTTCCAACAGCTCCCTGCTCCAGGAGAACATCACTCTACCGAAGGTCAGTCCAGTACAATAATTCGTACTCAGAGTAATAACCCGGGGGTCTCTGGAAAAGTCTATAAAGGATATCAACATACTCTGTTTAGGAAGACAAGTCCCAAGCTCTGGGCAAAGGGGTCAGCACTGAGAAGGGTCCCCTAGAGGACAGCAGTGGTCACTTGTGCTGTAAGACCCCAGCAGGGGATGGGGATGGGGGTCAGGGTGGGGGGCGCTGGGAACCACCTACCTCTGAATGTTATCTTCCAGTTGTTTGACTCTGAACTCATCCTCCTCAGACTGCCGCCTCCTGGCTTCCTCCTCTTCGGCAGTTCCAGCCGGGATACCCTGCAGCAGCCATTTTTCCCGGAGCACTTTGGACTGTGGGAATGAGGGAAGAGAACATACTAGATGATACCCTTCAGTCCACAGCATGAGCTCCGCCCCTCATCAGTGTCCACCTGGATTGCTACCTTCGCCTCCTCACTAACTTGGCTCCTGACTTCCCTCGGGCCCAGCCACACACCACACCAGAGGGGTTTTTTTCTGCATTTTCTACTATAAAAAGCTGCTGAAAACATACAGGACAACAGAAGAAGCAATATAATGAATGCCAGTGCAACCCATCTAGCTTCACAATGATACAGTCCGCCGCATTTTCCCATATTTTTTCACCAGAGCATTTTAAAAGAAATAACAAACATGGGCAGCCCCAGTGGCTCAGCAGTTTAGCACCTGCCTTCAGCCCGGGGTGTGATCCTGGAGACCTGGGATCGAGTCCCACATCGGGCTCCCTGCATGGAGCCTGCTTCTCCCTCTGCCTGTGTCTCTGCCTCTCTCTCTCTCTGTGTCTCAAATAAATAAATAAATAAATAAATAAATAAATAAATAAAATCTTAAAAAAAAAAGTTTTTTTTAAGAAATAACAAACATCATGACATTTCACCCCTAACTATTTCAGTATGAATCTCTGAAACATAGAGGGCATTTTGCTGTGCAAGTACAATTCCATTATATAATTCCTTAAGATCACCCACTACCGAGTCCATCTTAAAATGCTTTATAAAAATTATGTTATGCTTCTTAGAAGCTTTTTAATAATTCCCAACCATCCTCAACAGTGGTCTCCAAATGGTATTAAAATCATGTACCGGGCAGCATTAAAATCATGGCTCAGTGGTTTAGCGCCTGCCTTCAGCCCAGGGCCTAATCCTGGAGACCCAGGATCGAGTCCTACATCGGGCTCCCTACATGGAGCCTGTTTCTCCCTCTGCCTGTCTCTCTGCCTCTCTCTCTCTCTCTCTCTTTCTCTCTCTTTCTCTGTGTCTCTCATGAATAAATAAATAAATAAAATCTTAAAAAATAATAAAATAAAAATAAAATAAAATAATAAAATAAAATAATAAATAAAATAAAATAAAATCATGCACCCCATTTGCACCACTGTACTAATATATTGTGGAGTGAAATAAAAAGGTGGGTTTTTTTTTCCCTTTTTAGTGGGCTCCACACTAGGCGTGGAGCCCAACATGGGGCTTGAACTCTCGACCCTAAGATCAAGACCTGAGCTGAGATCAAGAGTTGGACGCTTAACTGACTGAGTCACCCAGGCACCCCAAAATAAAAAGGTTTTGAGTTTCAGGTCAATAGCTTGGAGGGAGCGATTACTGCTTTGACAAGGGAAATCAAAACAGCATAAAAGAAGGCCTGCTGAAACTCTCTAAAACAAAGAGCAAGGCAAGGAAGGCGTGGGAGGGGATTTTTTTTTTTTTTTGGATTTCCATTACATAGTCCCTAGATGGCAGACGGTGGCTATTGGACATTTGCAGAGGCCTGACCCTGGGCATGAGAGCTGAGCATACCCTGGGCAGGTTGGGGGTCATGGGAATGGAGTACATAAGGATGCATCACCGAGTCGGCCAGAAGCAGGGCATGTGGCCAGTTTCAGCCTGGTCCCATAGGGCTATAAAGCCAGTCCACATAGAGTAAGCATGGAGTAAGCACTGGGTTTGCTGGCTGCCGGCCTCACCTAGATCAGAATCTGGTTTGACCTCATCAGACAGGCTGAGCAAGGCAAAGGAAAGGGAGCCCTTGTAATGGCTAAGAGCCAGGTTATGCAATTAAACACGATTTACAGAAATGAGAGAGTGGAATCTGTCTGACATTGTGGACACAGAATTCACACTCACTTCAGTTTCCTTTCTGTAGCTCTTATAAGCAACAGACAATTCGAGAGGCTACCATTTTTCTTGAGATTAGGAAATAATCTACTTATTATGAAGCTATAAAATGAGTTACTAAAAATTACATTTAGTTATAGTAAGTTAGAATTCATTAACGGTTCTGATTCACCATCCCAACAGAGAAATCCAGCGGCCACACAGGACTATGAAGCCCCTGCTGGATGTACAGCAGCAAGTCCCAATGGCTGGAATTCCTACACTTCTGAACAGGCTTTTTGTTAGCAACACATCAGGGTGGTGTCCAGGTAGCCATGGTTCTCACTGGTGTTATTCTTGGTTTTTAATTATAACTCACTGGTGGAGGTCTGTTTGGTTACTCTGGTTACTCTTACCAGTGCATAGAGAAGCGTATTTATAGCACTTGACCTGTGGCTTTCCATTAATCAAAGATGTGAGTTTGTTCATTTGTAAGTTATTCCTGACTCTATGCTCACGTGATTGTAGGCAGGAACTACCCTCACCCCAATAGACTTAAACAGCTATACATCATTTGTAACATGGTGCCTGTGAGTGTATTTACAACCACCACTACGGATAGTGTAAAAAAAAAAAAGTATTTTGAAAATCTCTAGAGCAGGGGATCCCTGGATGGCTCAGCGGTTTAGTGCCTGCCTTGGACCCAGGGCCTGATCCTGGAGATCCAGGATCGAGTCCCATGTCGGGCTTCCTGCATGGAGCCTGCTTCTCCCTCTGCCTGTGTCCCTGCCTCTTTCTCTCTCTGTGTCTCTCATGAATAAATAAATAAAATCTTTAAAAAAAAAAAATCTCTAGAGCATTGTTTAATAATATAAAATCGTGTGTAAAAGCTCATGGTACAATTTGTTTACATTGGTTGCTCTTTCTTATGGGCTAAATTATGGCCCTCATCCCCCATCAATTCATATGCTGAAGTCCTAACCCCATAATGTGCCTGTGTTTGGAAATAGGGTCTTTTAAGGTTAAATGAAGTCATTGGGATGGGCTCTAACCCAGCATAACTGGTGTCCTTAGAAGAAGTGGAGCTCAGGACACAGACATGACAGAAAGAAAACCATGTAACGACACCAGAGGAAGACAGCCATCTCCAATCCAAGGAGAGAGGACCAGGAGAAGATAACCCTACTGCCACCTTGATGTCGGACATCTAGCCTCCAGAATGATGAGAACACAATCTCTGTTGTGTAAGCCACTGTATTTGTTACAGCAGCCCTGGCAAACTACGGCATTCTCCAAAGCTCTGTCCCAGAGATGCTTCTCTCCACTGGAAAGTTAAATTTGTTTCTCTTCCTAAGTGGGCTACCAGGAAAAAAATCTGAAACCACTGTTCTCCGCTCAAAATCCCGCAGACATCACGCTCACACAGAGTGAGAGGCTGGGTCAAGCGGTGGTTAACAGCCTGAGTTCTGGAATCAGTCTTCCACTTACTAGCTGTGTGACCTCAGACAGTCTCATGGACCTCACCATGCCTCAGTTTTCTCATCTGTAAAATGGACATGATGACAGAGCCCCATCCAGGCTTGTCCTGAGAACTGAATGAGTTCATAGGCTAAAAGTGCCGAACCCACACTTAGTTCCAGAGAAATGCTAATTATTGTTGCTCATGCTGTTCCCCTGGCCTTTCCTCCCTTTATCTGAGAAAGTGCAGGTAAAATGTCACCTGGAAGCCTTCCCCCCACCAGGTGGCAGGATCCACAGGCTCTCTGCCCTGTGTCATCTAGCAGAGAACATACTCCAGTACGCTCTGGAGTATTTCACACTGTTCTCCAATTCTTTCTTTCTGTGTCTCTCCCCCTCAACACCCCCAGCTCCTCAAAGGCTGGGACTGTTCTTCATTCGCCTTTGGATTTCATTGCTGCACCTAGCCCAGTATCAGGGAATGGATGAATAAATGGGTGAACTGGAAAATCTTGACTTTCCGTCACTCTAATTACTCGGGAAAGGGTGTGTGTCACACTTCCACAGTGCTCCCTGAGCTGAAATGTTTGATACTCCCCTAGTTCAACCCAGAGAGGGTAAAAACCCTATTAGGATTTTGGGAGACAGATCTACTGGCTACCTCGGTCTTGGTGTGTGGACCCTTCTGGAAAGGCAGCCATTGCACAGACCAAGCTTTCTCTGCCCCAGCAGGGATGCTCTTCAACTGGGGCTTCTTGAAACGTGACACGTGGCTGCTCCTGGGAATGTTGTCTCAGTTCTTCTTCCCACTGTGCTTCCTACCACCAAGGAAAGGGTCTAGCCCCTCATTTCTGGCTGATTTAGCCCTAGCCATCCATCAGTACTTCTGACAAAAGCAGCCTGGTGACCACGAACACCGAAAGTACATGTGCCCTTGGATCTGTCTCTTCTCTGGATAAGGCAGTGATGTCGCCAAAACACCCCCAACAGCTGGAGCCAAGAAGAGAGACTCTAACAAAACAAGACATTCACTAAAGTGTTTGGACATCACAAAAACAGAAAAGGAAAGTTGATTTTTTTTTTTCACTTGGCCTGAAAGTAATTCTGCTAGGGCAACCCGCCAATTCAAATACATTTACCACCAAATCCCTACCCCAGATCCCCTCCTGTTGTCTCTGAGGGTCAGCTGTGTCAGGGCCTTGTAATATAATGCACTTGCTCATTCTGATCACACACGCCCATCAAAAGCACCTGTTTCCCTATACTGTTCTGGCCCTCATTGGCTGCCTGAGTGTTCCAGAGACAAGTGACAGGCAAGGCACAGCAGAAGTGAAAACTAAAAATAAAACCTTTTTTTTAAAAAAAGATTTTATTTATTTATCCATAAGAGACACAGAGAGACAGACAGACAGACAGACGGACACAGGCAGAGGGAGAAGCAGGCTCCATGCAGAGAGCCCGACGTGGGACTCGATCCCCGGTCTCCAGGATCAGGTCCTGGGCTGAAGGCGGCACTAAACTGCTGAGCCAGCCGGGCTGCCCAACCTTTCATTTTTTATGTGCAAACAACATATAGCAAAAAAAAAAAAAAAAAAAGCATCATAGCTTACAGGTATTAACTATCAAACTATCAAACTTCACATTTGTCCATTGGATGCAACTCTGAAGAGTCAAGACAAGGGAGGAGCAGAGAGCTGGCAGTGGGTAAAGGGAGCCATGGCAGGGGCTCCTGAAGAGTAGGATGGAGACCCTCGGGTTCATCTGGCTCTTGCTCTACAGGTCTGTCCAGCTTTGGAAAACAAAAGGAGAACAAGGCCCTTCACATGACCGTAGGCATAAGGTTTACCAGGAAAGCTTCCTAAAGCACAGATTCCCACCCCCACCCCTAGAGATGTTGATAGGGCCTAGGAGTCTGAATGGTAATAAGCTCCCACATCGACACTGTCAATGATGCTGCTGGTCCATGGACTACAATGTGACTAGCCCCACATGAGAACCTGTAACTATCCGAATGCCTGGAGATGCGTAAGCTTTCCCACTGGCTAGCCAAACA
The DNA here is from genome assembly GCF_018345385.1 of Vulpes lagopus. Taxonomy (NCBI): domain Eukaryota; kingdom Metazoa; phylum Chordata; class Mammalia; order Carnivora; family Canidae; genus Vulpes; species Vulpes lagopus. The sequence goes on from NC_054830.1 coordinate 67,885,302, forward strand.
CTGATCCGACAAGAAGCTCATCATCCTCACACAAACCTGTCTCTCCTCCTGCATCCCCACCTCAGGAGCAGTGGTGTCCCCATCCATTCCTTATGCTCCACACATACTGCCAGGCCCTGAGGACACTGCTCTGGAAGACAGGCAAGTCCCCAGTATCACTGAGCTTTTGTCCCAATAAACAAGGATGCAAGATCATTTCAGACTGCGATACACGCATGGCAGGAGGTAGGCAGGACAGTATTTCAAACAGGGACCCGCAGAGGACATTTTTGGTGGGAAAAGCTGAGATCTGAGATCCGAGGCAGGGAATTTCAGGTGGGAGAGGCTGGCAAGTGTAATAGCCCAGATGTGGGGCAGGGTTTAGCGCGTTTGTGAACCAGAAAGAATGACAAGTGGCTGGACTACAGTGAGCGGGGGTGGGGAAGAGGCTAGCATAAGTTGGAGATGGAGAGGACGGCAGGGGCCAGATTAGGCAGGGTCCTAAGGACACTCCTAAGGAGTGTGGCATTTGTACTAAGCACCATAGGAAGAGAACAGATTGGCAGGGACAGAATTACAAAGTATGAGTGGTTGGATCCTCTTACACCATCAGGGGAGAGAAAATGTTAGCTTAAAACAGAGGAGCAGCAGAAGAAATGGAAGGTGTGAGGTGCATTTTAGAGGCAGAGTCAATGTGACTTGCTGATAGCTTAGATCTGGGAGATGAGGGAAAGGGTGGGATTAAAGATGACATAGATATTTGATTTGAGCAAAAGGGTGGATGGTGGTCTCAACACCTGGAAATTGGAAGGACTAGAGGAAGGACAAGCGCTAGAAGAGCAGAAAACCAAAACTTCTATTCACGCCCTGAATAGAAGCGTGGACATGTGTGTGTGGAAGCGACACCCATCTAAGTGGACATGTCAGGAAAACAGCTGAATACAAGAGCCTGGAGTTCAGGGGCCATCAGGGCTGAAGACACCAATTTGGGGGTCATTGGTACATAAATGATATTTGAAGCCACGGTATTGAATGATGATGATGTGATGCTGATGATAATTCTTACAGCTCTTGCTCTTTTAAGTGCCTTATATATAAATTCACTAAACGTTCACCAAAATCCCACATGGTAGGTGCTAATATTAAGTAATTAACCCAGGGCACCCATTTAGTAAGGCGTGGCTCTGAGATTTAAAGCCAAATGGTGCACTCTGGCTAGGATCCCCAGGAACCCTCTTTTTCTCAGATGGGATTTGTAAAACAGTCAGGCACCGCTGACCTACCCCCCAACTCGGATAACCCCTCTCCAGCTTCTCTGACAGTGGGCTCCTCTCCCACTCATCCCTGGGTTCCCACAGCCAGGTGCTCCACCTTTACACGCCTCCAATGGCTGACATGCAAGCTAATAGTTGGTGATAATAAGTACCTGTTGAATGAATAAATTATTGAAAACCATGCACAAGCACTGTATTTGAGCAAATATAAAATCTCAGGCTATTAATCTTAGATTATTCATCTTAGACTATTATTAGAGATCATCCAAGCAAAATGTTTCTCCCAGCTTTACTGAGGTACAATTGACAAATAAAATTGTAAATATTTAAAGGGGGCAACATGACTATGCAAACTTTTTAAATCTACAGGTAAGGTACCTGATGTTAGGCAACTTTTCAAGGTGATCCAGGTAAGCAATGAGCACTGTCTGGTGGTGGTCGGTGGTGAGGAATGGGCAGTGGGAGATAAGTTGGGACTAGTCAGTCTCCAAATTTTTTTGTTTGTAATTTTTATAAAGTCATATCCACCAATCTTTTTACTTTATATTTCTGGCTTTGATGTAATAATTACATAAAGCTTCCTCGTTCTAAGAGTATGAAAATATGTACCTGTGAGTTTGCATTTTCCTCCTGTAATCTGGCTCAAGCCACACTGGCTGTGTTGGTGGATGGTGTCGGGAAACGGGGAAATTCAGCCTTCTACTAGAAAATGGCTTACACACAACGTGTGGCAGTAGCTGTATTGTGTTCTTGATCATCTGTGTTATCCCTGTTCTTCTCCTTCCCTGGGATACTTCCCTTCCTCCCCACTCACTCCTGGTAAGATCTTGGTTTGGTGTTGAGTTTTGTTACATGATTTCAGTCCACAAAGAAGCCAACCCAAAACTTCTGATAGAAGAAACCAAGTTGTAACTTCTACTCAAACTCTGTTTACAGGGCCAGTGGGGACATGATGGGGAAAAGGGGGAGATGTAAAAGTTCCTTCACACTGTGTGCCCTGCCTGTCTATTCAATATTTTATAATTTGAAATTGGCCTTTCACACATACTAATCACCAAGGGAAGTCTAAAATTAGTGCTAAAGGTTCACAATAGTGAGAGACACTATAACATGTTTGCAGCAAGATCCCTGGTACCTTCAGGCTATATAGCAAATGACCTTGGTGGGTTGACAATAAATATCTCACAGGGTCACAATTCAGTCTTTAATTTTTTTTTTTCCATTCAATCTTCTTGAAAGAAAAGGCTGTGGTTTTTAAAATATAATGACAGTTTTCATAGCTTGGATTAGAAAAAAACTCTAGTCAGGGTTCCCTGCTCATGAATAAATCATTCAAAGGCAGCCTATGTATTGAAGATATGATATTAGCAATTTGATTCTGACAGTGCTGACTCGGTCATACAAACCTTTATAAATGTGACAGTTCCAAAGGGATTTATGTGGCAATACATACTGCATGCCTATTCTTGCTAGGGCCTTGGACTGACCAATAAAATAGACAAATCTCTGGTAATTCAACCAAGAGCGCAAAGGGAATATTAAATATAGTCTGTCTTGTATACTATAATACTTGATTTATTTTGTAAACTCACATTATCACAAGTCACATAATAAAAACAATAAAAATAAATAATTGTTTCCATGGAATAAAAAGCCAAGACAATCTTTCAATAGAGGAAAAATGATGGCTCTTGCCTTATGACAGATTATTAATACATATTATATATTAAATAGCTAGAGGGACTAAATGAGGATGGTATTGGCACAGGAGTGGCAGATTCATGGCATAAGAAGAATCCGCAAATGGTGAACTCAAGTATAAGGGAAAACTATGTATATGATAAAGAAGACATTTAAGTCAGTGAGGAAAAGGATGATTTCATCAATAAATCACATTGAGGCAACTGGCTCACCATCAGTAAAAAGCAAAGTCATTCCTATCTTATTTTATATAGAAAAATAAATTCTAGATGCGTTAAGACTACTGAAGGACGGGAAACCTCATAGGTAAGTGTGTGAGATGTTCTTTGCAAGAACCATAACAAAGTCAGAAGCCATAAAGCAAAAGAAAGTTGGATGTAATGTCACAAATATTGCAAAGCTTTGTATGAGAATTTATTTATTTTAGATTTTATTTATTTATTTGAGAGAGAGAAAGAGCACGCATGAGCGGGGGCAGAGGGAGTGAGAGGCAGAAGCAGGTTCCCTGTTGAGCAGGGACCCTGACATGGGGCTTGATCCCAGAACACTGGGATCATGACCTGAGCCGAAGGCAGATGCTAGACCAACTGAGCCACCCAGGTGGCCCTTTTATGAGAATTTAAAATAGCCCATCTAACTAAAATCAAAAAAAGAGGTAAAGATGAATGTATTTTGGACCTGAATGTTAATACCATTTCATTTTACTCACCAGTTGATAAGGTCTGTGAACAAGAGTCACACAGTTTAATCCATAAAAATACACTAGAGAAAAAGCATAGAAGGATACACTTCCGTGTGAGCTTCATCTGGGTGACAAGTACACAGTTGATATTTTTTTCTTTTATATTTTCGTGTACTTTAAAATTTGCTTTTGCAATGATTGTGCATCCCTTTCTCTTACAATCAGCAAAAATAATTCACCATTAAAATTGCTTACTCGTCCCATATGTGAGCACTTCTTGGGAATTCTTACATCATAAATATTAGGTACTAAATATAGCTAAGAATCCTGTAAAAGGAAATCTGAGATTAATTGGGCGAGGACTTCAAAGTACTTGGAGGTTTCCTAGTCCCTGGAGTGTAGCAGCTCTTTCAAGATCTCATACTTGGGCCTTTCATTGCATTGCAGAATTTGTTTATTATCCATCTATAAAGTAACAGTATTTTTATTATGTGGTATAGCTCACTGCATAGCCCTCCACATCACAATTACCAAGAATATTAAATAAGTATTGGGGCACCTGGGTGGCTCAGTGGTTGAGTGTCTGCCTTTGGCTCAAGTCATGATTCCAGGGTCCTGGGATCAAGCCTTGCATTGGGCTCCCTGCCAGGTAGGAGCCTGCTTCTCCCTCCCGCTTGGGCTCTCTCTCTCTCAAGTAAATAAATAAAATCCTTTAAAAAAAAAAAGAAGAAGAAGAAGAAGAAGAAACAAAACTGTTGTCTTGCATTCTATTCATTTGCTTTGACAAGAGACCATAAATCTATCTAAATAATTCATATCTCACTGCATGAGAATAAGTGTCCATAGATGATATGACAGTGAGAATTATATCTTCATAACTACAAAATCTAATTCTTGTGCCTTTCCATTTAACTTTGCACTAAGCATATATTATTTTTTTGAGCAGCATCTCCGGTTTTATAAATTAGTGAAATAAATATTAACTGTTGACATATTTCTTAATATTTTCTACTTCAAGGGACTACCAATAATCAATAATGTTTCCACATGGTCTAAATTTTCAGGAGTCCCTGAAAGCACAACTTGAGTAAACAGACAATGATGATGGTAATTGGCATCTCTCTAAACAAATTACTCAAAATGGAAATTTTCACTTGAAGAAAACAGTGAGCTGGAGAAGACTTGGTTTTAAAGGCAGACAAGCCCTAGGGTTCAACCAAGGCTCCCTCACTTAGAGTCTCTATGTTCTTGGGCAAATTACTTGACCTCATGAGTTTGTTTCCTCACGGAGAGACAGGGAAAATAATATTTACCTTGTGGCCGTTATTGAGGGGATGTATTTAAAGTACCTGGCACCTATTAGGCCCTCAAAAAAATGATGATTATCAAGGATGGACAAGGGGATGACAAGGCTGCCATGCTGCCAGGAGAAAACTGGCTGAGCCCCTACCAAGAGGTTCACAGAGGTACTATAACCTCAATGAATTTACTACCATCCAGGGGTGAGGCTGCCAAGCTCAAAACTGAATGATCACAGGGAAGATGACTCACGCTATTCAAGTTCAGTCAACAGCTAACTGATTGAAAGTAGAACATATTCTTTTCTGGTGCCTGAATGATCATGCCTCTCAGTCAGGCACCACCAAAATAACTCAGTTTTTTTTTTTTTTTTTTTTTTTTTTTTTTAGGAATAATGGACTCAGAACAAAGAGAGGCAAAGAGTCATAAAAGAAGTTTCACCTGAGCAGAGGTGAGACCTGATGACACTCCTCACCTGACCTCAGACCCCACCTCACCAGAGCATAGAAACTTGGTATCTGCCAGAGGTGGAGTCTTTCTCTGGAAAAGTACCAGATAAACCACCTTTGGGGCCTCTGAGGTTTTTTTTGGTTTTGTTTTCATTGTTCAAGGCTAGCGATCCACCCTCGTTCTGTCTACCTGGGCTTTCCCCAAAGAGAGAAAATTACAACCCACTGGTCTCCACTTCTTAAATTACCATCACTTCCAGTCCTTTCTCTGCAGGTTATAGGAAGATTACTTAGGTGAAAGTGCTGGATGTTCCCTGAGATAGCAAATTTTACCAGGATAACCATAAAGAACTATCTGATTCCCTTGTTTCCAAGTCTCTGAAGGAGTCTCACTGTTTCCATACGCAATAATACTAAGTCCTTTTTATTGCTATTTCTGTTAATTGGATGGATGGATGGATGGATACATGGATGGATAGATCCATTAATGGATGGATACATGGATGGATATTGTGCTGGAAATCAGCAATGAATGAGAGTCCTGGGTATCTTATTTGGCCCAGGGTAAGAAATGGGACAAAAGAAATTTAATCTTCTGACATATATGTTTTGCAAGGAATGCAAAAGCAAAGAACCACATTAATTTTAAAGAGGAGTGGGGCTCTCTAGTCAAAAAGCCTCGCATTTTTTCAGTCCTCTTCATACAAAAAAAAAGCCACCTTTAACTGAGAATTCACTGAGGTTTTAGTGCATTTTGGTCTCTTGTAAGGAGTGAGTTGACTGTACTCTGAGCCAGAGTCCCAGCTTTGTCCAGATTGACCTTGAAAAATTCACTTGGTTCTATTAAGTGTTTTTAAGTCCCTCTCTCTGTAGGAAGAAAATAGTAACTTTAGCTCTCAATGCGTCCTCGGAAATGTTGTAAGGAGGTAAATAGCATATGGGATATACTGTAAGCTCTTACAAAGAAAGGACCATAAATGGATTTACAAGAGCAAAGATAAATGGGCAATATTCTCATTACCATGCTGGTTTTCTTCCTTTCAAACACATTTCTCTGGTTAAAGTTGATAGTAAACTGATAAATATGCTAAGCAGATTTAGGTCATGCTGCTGTTTGAAACCAACTTGCTGATAATTCTGCTCCTAAGGATTCAGTTAGCACAATCCCATCTTCCAGAGAAGAAAGGGAAATACACTCATAAAGACTTATTTTGTTTAAAAGAATATATATTATCCACACCCAGCATCACCCTGAAAGTCAGCCCCACCTTCCCAACCAGCCCTCTGAGCAATGCAAATCTGTACATGAATGTCACAGCAACTTGAGGTGAGCAGGAGAAGGTTTTCCTAAAAAAGCCCAGAGCAGTAGAAGGCATGCAGCAACTCCCAGATGGCCACTGGAATGTGTTCACAATATTCTGCAAGCCTGCAGAAAGCAACATTCTGTAGCCTGTGGAGTCCTGGTGACAGTGACAGAGCTTTCTCGTGGGCTGTAATCAATTATGATGCTTAAGTGCTTATGTTTCAAAGAAAAATAAATAAATAAACATCTCTCTGTGTGTGTATGTGTGTGTGTGTGTGTGTGTGTGTGTGTGCAATGGAGACTCAACTAAATCAGATCATTTCAATGCCATCTTTTGACCAACTGCTCGTTCGGAGACAGAACACTTCCAAAATCGTGCAAGTAGGAATAAAACGAATGAATCATCGGAAACACACAGGGTTGTTGCTCTTTGGATCAGAGCACGGCGCTTTCACCTCCCTCTTCTCCATCTCAGAAAGAAAATATTAAGGTTTTTAATCTCTAAAAGAACACGATGTCCAATGTGGCCCTTGGAACCTCGGAACAAACACACACACACACACACACACACACACACACACGGCACCTCCTGCGCTGGAGAGGCAGCCCCGGAACACTGCCTCACCCACCATGTGGAAATTCTCATCCGATTTCTATATATAACCACCACATTTCACACGCACACACCAGCCCCCAAACCCGTCCCCATGCACACTATAATCGCATCATGCTCGCAGAAACCGGAATGCTGTAACAATGCCCTGAATTTGAAAAATGCACAAGAGAAGCCAAGAGGTGGCTTTCCTGATGGAACGAGAAAGGGCTCGTGCAGTCGGCGGCAGTGCCTTCACGCCAGGGCGGGCTCGGCCCCGCTCTCCGGAGTGTGATCTGCATGTCTAATGCTGGAACAGGTTCCTGGGATCAGCCACTTACCTTGCAATGCTGCAGCAGGAGTATCTGCTCGTCCAGCTCTTGCCGCTTGCCTTCTATTTCAGTCTGCCTCTTTCTTTTTTCCTTGAAAATAAAGAGAGAGAGGCTGTAAGAGTAGGTGGGTGTTGGCTCCCAGAATCTTAAGGCCGGAAGCAGCAGCAGCAGCAGCAGCACACATCTGGAGACACACTTCCAGAGATGCTGGGCACACACGCAGTGTCACCTGCCCCTCCGCCTCCAGCGGCTCTCTCCCCACCTGCCTGCTGTGGGCTCGGCGAGTGGGAGAGTCTCCTCCGTCAGCCGGGCTGCAGCAATTTTATCCAGAAGAAAAGGCGGTTTCCACACACACACACACACACACACACACACACACTCACACTCACACACTCAGAGTCATGTTCTATGCAGTGCTAATTTGGAGACAAAGAATCAAAATGTCTCAATCGAAAAGATGAGGTTGTTATAAACTGCAAATACGACAGAATGAAACCATGGGGATTCGAGGAGGGTTAGCTTTCTTTCATCAAAATCACAGATGCAAAGGATCCAACACAATTCCCAATCTCGTAGGACAAATCATCCCGTTGGACATCACAAACAATGCAAATGCGATGGGTGGTCTTTGCTGAAACGAGTCTGGGGGGGCTGGAGGGGGAGCAGTGCATGTGGGCGGGCTCACTGAGGTTATGTTAAACCTGAAATCTGAAGTTGGTCCGCCCGCATCCGACTCCCAGCTCTGCCGTTTGCTACCTGTGTGACCCCTGGCAAGTTCTTATACCTCCCTGGGTCTAGACTCTCACACAAAGAGATCATAATTTGTACCTAGACCAGATGCTCGGGGCATGGATTAAATGAGATGATCATGTAAAGGACTCGGAACAATGGCCTGGCACGTAGTACACGCTCAATAAATGTTGTTATTATACTTATTGCCACATGCTTACTTCTAGATAATGCCTAGACGCTGGCTCTAAAGGGACGTAAATCCCCCCCTATTGGGATCATAACCTTTCCCCTGGAGTGGACACTTAATGCTTTCCTTCTCCATACTTCCCAGATGCAGACAATAGACGTCCTATAAATGGGATTGATTTAAGAACAGAAAGGCCTGCCTTTAATGATAGCTTGCTTGTACCACATTTTATTTCCAAAGTGCACAGTGGGGAGGTCTGCTGGGACGTTTACTGCCCTGGATTGTTTCCTTTATTCACATATGCAGGGAGAAACTTGCTAGACAGACATAGTGGCATGCTACAAAACGACAGCCAAACCCTGGAGAAGACAATAATGTGGAAGGCTGGCTGGGGTGCTCTGTATTAACAGAAGCCTTTATTTCACGGAGTTGCCATTTCTGGGGATGTGCCGGCACCACTGCTATTCAAGCCAACGTAGCAATGATTTGGGTTATAACCAAGTTCTTCTGTGTGATGCCCAGACTGTTAAGAAATATTAGTTTATAATCTCCAGACATTAGGAGACACAATATCCGAGTCAAGGACATAACCTCCCTGCCAAAGGGAGGCCCAAGGACCTACCAGTTACCAAAGAACTCCAATCAGTGGTGCATTATGGATGCTCCCAGAGTACATCTAAGAACATATAATATATGACAGTGGATGGAAAGTGAGGCCTAATGAGAAGAGCCCACTTATCCAGTCCCTCAGAGGTGCCACATGATAAAGCAAGGACCTGGGGAACCAGCCACTATCTCTATACCCTGGGGCTCCTCAAGAGTAGGCTTATTGGACTTTAGCGTTCACTCCCACTGGCTATCAAGACATATAGGTGTCCACATTTAAATCCAGAACCCATCTAGTGTGTCACAGACACAAGATGCAGATGACATGGTGCTTTCATACATGTTAACTGAGTGCTACGTGTTTGCTATAGATGGAACACTGGTGTCCTCCCCCAAAATTCATACGTTGAAACCCAATCCCCAAAGGGACGGTAATTAGGAGGTGGGGACCTTTGGGAGGTGATTACGTGGAGCCCTCCTGAATGCGATTAGTGCCCTTATATGAGAAATCTCAGAGTATTCTTTTGCTCCTTCTGTCATGTAAGGACTCAGTGAAAAGACAGTTGTCTCCGAACGAGGAAGCAGGCCCCCACCAGACACTGAATTTGCCAGTGCCTTGATCTTGGGTTTCCCAACTTCCAGAATTGTGGGAAGCAAACTCCTGGTGTATATAATGCACTCAGTCTATGGTATTTTGTTAAAGAAACCTCACTGCACTAAGCCAGTGTTCTAATTACATGCCTGGTCATTTTGCAAACCTGGGTTTTCCCACCTCTGGGTCTTTGTTCATATAGAAAAGCCTCACTTCAGATTTGCCTGCTATGATACGAATGAACGATGCCTCAAATAGAAAAAATATTACCGATGGTACAGGCAGTGAACCTTAAATGCCCAAGCAGTAGATTCACTGGTGGTCACTGTGAACAGACATGATCATGAAAGATGCAGGTTTTAAGTTGGTTCATTAAGAATGGGTAGGAACTGGGGTACCTGAGTGGCTTAGCGGTTGAGCGTCTACCTTTGGCTCAGGGTATGATTCCGGGGGTCCCAGGATAGAGTCCTGCATCGGGCTCCCCGCAGGGAGCCTGCTTCTCCCTCTGCCTGTGTCTCTGCCTCTCTCTCTCTCTTTCTGTGTCTCTCATGAATAAATAAATAAAATCTTAAAAAAAAGGAATGGGTTGGAATTAGACAGATATAAATTAATGAGCAGCACATTCCAGGCAAAAGGAATTGTGTGAACAAGGGTAGAAACTTACTGCACATTCCGGGGACAATGAGGAGGGAAATTCAACTGAAGTGTAGGGCTTGCTCTTTGGAATAGAGATCAATGATTCAAAAGATTGGCTAGGATGAGACTATCGAGGACCCTGAATGCCAGGCCAAGAAGTTTGGATTTTATTCTCTAGGCAATGGAATATTGCCGGGTTCTAAGCAAGAGAGTGATGTGGTAAAATGGCATTTTAGGAATATTAATCTGGCACTGGTATACAGGCTAGATTAATAGGAGTCAGGATGCTTTTTCTATGAAGGTCCAGACAGTAAATATTTTAGGTTTTACAGAACATACGATCTCTGTTGCAACTACTGAAAGCTGTCATTGCCATGCAAAAATGGCTTTAGATAAAATATAAATGAATCAGTGAGTCTGTGTTCTTTTTTTTTTTTTTTTAGATTTCATTATTTATTTGAGAGACAGAGATACAGAGAGAGAGAGAGGGCGCACAAGTGGGGGATGGGAGAAGTAGCCCCCTCACTGAGCAATCAGCTCAGTGTGGGGCTTGATCCCAGGACCCTAGGACCACAATCCAAGCTGAAGGCAGATGCCCAGGCAACTGAGACACCCAGGCACCCCAACTGTGGCTGTGTTCTAATGAACCTTCATTTATAAACAGACGTGGTAGGCCAGATTTAGCCTGTAGTCATAGTTTGCTGACCTCTGGATGAAAAGATCATGAAGTGTCTTAAGAGGATGCTGCAGTGTGATGGAGACGGATAAACTAACAAGCCCACCCTAGCTTAGAGCTGCTCCAATCAGAATGGAAAGAAAAGGACAAATACAAGAACCAGAACTGATGAGACTCAGGACTAATAGGATTTAGGGGGGTAGGCAAGGCAGTGTCTTGGCTTTTAGCCACACAGACCAAAGCATACTGGTGTGGGAATGGGCAGTAATGGGAAACCAGTACTTTCCCACATGTGCTGTATTCATATTTTCCCTGAGGAAACTCCTTATTAGGTTAAAACTCAAAACCAAATAGTGTTAATATAGACAACCAGGCACCAGCATCAGCATGTTCACATCTGTGTTTTGTCTACTGAAGACTCAGGCTTGGCCCCGTCACAAGGACCCCCCTTAACCCCACATCCATGGCTGTTACTAGATTCTTAGATTAGTTGAGTCCCCTTCCACAGTGATGGGAGTTAGGTCCTGAAGTCACCACTAACCTGACAAAAGAGGTAATATGTGCAGTCAGCCTCTGTATAAAATCAGTTATGAGTCAACATCTGGCAAGTTCTGGTTCCTGGTTCCTGGTATCGCCTGCTTGGGCTGCTGAGGTGTGAGCTGTGCTCCTCACCTGCTAGCGTGCTGCTTTCCAGACTTCCCCTTCCTTTGATCAAGGCAAAACCACTAACTCTCTTCCCACTCCAGACGTTTAGACTACATGATTCCCTTTCATCTCATCGACCATATAACTCTATGTTGATAGCTTCCCCATCTGTATTTTCAGCCTAGATCTCTCTTCTGAGCTCCAGATTCCCATATTCAACCACCAACAGTTCATACCCATTCCCTCAAACTTAGCACTTGCCTGCATCATCTCAGCCATCCCTCCTCCCCTAGCCTCACATCTGTTCTTTCTGTGTTCTTCATCTCAGCAAATGACACTACTCAAGTCAGAAATTGCAGTTATTCTAGACACTTCACATTCTTGAAAGGCCAATTCCTGTTGATTCTGCTTGTCATTGTCTACATCTTCTGCTTCCCTAATACAACTTTTATTACTACCTTAATACTCTCTCCTTTATCTCCCCACCTGCACATGTAGAATATTCTACAAGAGTATCTTCAGCGCTCTATAGCACTTAACTGTTACACTCAATTTCCATCTGGATTACTGCAGGGGTGCCCTCACTAGTCTCCCTGTCTCTGCATCTTGGCTCTTGAGCAAGTCCCCCTCTGCATGGCTGCCAGAGTGATACTCTAGAATGGAAGTGTATCTCCATCCCTTGCTTCAAATCCCATTGCCTGCAATGGCAAATAGAAAGTTCTCCCCCACTGCTTCATCTGACAAAAAAAGAACTGGGGCACCTGGGTAGCTCAGTTGGTTAAGTGTCTGAATCTTGATTTCAGCTCAGGTCATGATCTCAGGGTCATGAGATCAAGCACTGCATTGGGCCCAAACTCATTGAGGAGTCTGCTTGAGATTCTCTTTCTCTCTCTCCCCCTGCCCTTCCCCCTGCTCAAGCTCGATAGATAGATTGATGATAGATTAGATAGATAGATAGATAGATAGATAGATAGATAGATAGATAGATAAAATCTTTTCTTAAATTAAGAATTCCTCTTTGACAATACGGCTTAAGTATCAATGAAACTAGAGTAACCATCTGCTCAGTCTTCTTTCCCTCAGAAAATTGACCTACCTTCACTATAAATGGAGCTGGTGGATTTGGCAGTCAAAGGCTAATCTATGTAGCCAGGCTCATCCCTGCTACAAGGACTTGTGTGTGACACAAGTTGAGCTAATCATACTACTTTATGTCATTGCAATAGCAATTGGGCCAAGGGTTGGCTAAATGACCCAAGTAGGACCAATAAGAAATATTTCTAGGGATATATACATGAATACTGGGAGAGAAAACTCCTCCCCACTAAGGTTAAGCTGGAATGATGCACATCTGAGTGGCAATTTTCCCATGCCACGTGGAAGACATGCATCCATGTTGGAGAAAGGTCAAACATGCAGGGAGAAGCAGAGCTGAAAGACAGAGAAAGAAGGATCCTAATGACACCAATGAGTCCCAGGCCTAGTTACACCAAAGCCAGAACCATCCCTGGCCGCCTTCTTCTTCTTCTTCTTTTTTTTTTTTTTTTTTTTTAAGATTCTTATTTATTTATTCATGAGAAAACAGAGAGAGAGAGAGAGAGAGGCAGAGACACAGGCAGAGGGAGAAGCAGGCTCCAAGAAGGGAGCCTGATGTGGGACTCGATCCCAGGACTCCGGGATCACACCCTGAGCCAGAGGCAGATGCTTGACCGCTGAGCCACCCAGGGATCCTCCATCCCTGGCCTTTTTAAGTTATATATACTCCCTTTTGCTTAAGCTGGTTTGAGTGGTGCTTCTTTTAAAATTTTTCCATGTATTTTATGTTTTAATTACCTGAAAATTCAAAATAATTTCTAGTAGAGCAGTGAGATATATACAGCTTTCTTATGAAATCTTTGTTTAGAGTATTTAGTATTTTGTCACTTGCAACTCAAAGAATAATGACAAGTACAGAAGTCTTTTCTGCTCCCTCCAAATAGAATTCATCACTCCCTCTTTCTCTGCTCCCTCTACAGGCTGTGGGTCTTTCTGCATTAGTACCTTGATCACTTTAGCACTTATACATTTAACTATTTACATATCGTCTCCTTTTACCAAACTATGTGCTTTTTGAGGACAAAAATCTTGGCTGATGCTGGGGCACCTGTATGGCTCAGCTGGCTGAGTGTCCGACTCATGATTTTAGTTCAGGTCATGATCTCAAGGGTCTTGAGATAGAGACTGAGCCCTCCACTGGGCTCCACATCCAGCGGGAAGTCTGCCTGAGATTCTCCCTCTGTTCCTCCCCGCCCCCACTCTCTCCCCCCCACCCCCGTCTCTCTTTCTCTTTCTTCCTCTCTCAAATAAATAAATAAATAAATCTTAAAAGAAATCTTGGCTGATGCATCTCCAAAGCCTAGAGCACTGCATGATGAAGACATGTAATAGACACATCTACCTGACTGAGATACTTGCTCCCTTTTGGTCATTTTCTGATTGTAGAAATCCCTCCCTCAAAGGCATTATAATTTCAATGGCAGTAAAATATATCATTGAAAACACATTAGCAATCAGTCAACAGAACCAGAAGTATCTTTCTGTTGGAGACATTAGCCCATATGGAATAGACCATTATTGCCATGCATATAAAAAAAGACTTGGAAAGGCTAGCTCTGAGAAGGAATCATGGAAAGCTCATTCTGAGGAGAAAAGCTGGGGTAAGGGAAATTCCAGGAAAAGTATAATGAGCTGACAGTAGCAAACCATTCAAGGGGAATGTGACTCAAGAGACATCTGGAATGAAGTGATCTCAATCCATTAGGAAGTTTTCCAGATCCCTCTACTATCTGGGAGGCCTAGCAAGTCCCTTTCATTGTCTTTATGTAAATTGTATATTTTCCTGGCAAGTATTTTCTGGAAGTATTGCAACATTATGAAACTGCAGGCTCTGCAGAGTAAGGAGCACCCATGGAATGGAGCACAGTCTACTCAAAGGTGGTTGGTAAGTATAACGGGAAGTCATTAGGAAGTCTAGGTGCACCCTGGTGCAGCTAGAGGCAGGCCCTCTCTTCCCTCATCAGCAGGGGCTGCTACCCAGGCACAGTGGTGGTGGCTGGGGAGGTAGCCCAGATGAGTTTGTGAGAAACAGTGAGAGAGGGAAAGAGGCCGAGCAGAGAGGGCAGTAAGGAGCAGCGACAGGGAGTTTCCTGTCCTCCGGAGGCCCACGTTGACTTGAGCAGATACTTAGAGCCCCAGCATACATCTGTGGGAAGGAACCAGAAGACCTACTTACTCAGAGCACTACTGCCTTCAAGAGATGCCAGAATTTAGATGAGAGGGTTAAAAAAAGGAAAATATGTTAAAATGTAAATGTTGCAGCCTTTCCTCCAGCTATTGCTAGGTAAAGAGAAGGTTGCTTTGATGCCTCTCACTGTGAGCCAAAGGGAATTGTGTGTTCCTCCCCCGAGCTCACAGAGGCCTTTCAGTGACTTTGGGCCAGCTACTTCATAGGCTTTGTAGTGCAGACTCAGAGAAAGGGGCAGAAGGCTGAACTGCAGACCTGGACTGTTTTAAATAATTTGCACTTGGAAAGGGAACGGGGTAGATAGCTGATAGGGGGGAAATCAGAGAGGAGAGAAGGAATGAAGAAAGAAGAACCGAGATGGCTTAGGGACAGCTTGAAGTTCACCCATTTAAAAAGAAAAGGAGCTGAGAAATTAAGACTAGAAAATCAGGAGGAGAGCATCTTGCAGTATTTTATTGTGGCTTATAAAATGAATCCTCTTTGTATTCCCAAAGATCCCAGTAAGAAAACTGGACTTTTCTTCAGACTGTGCTTCTCGGTGCCTTCTAGCTGAAATGGAATCGCCAGGGTGCCAGCTTTCATATGGGTTACGCTAAGTAGTAAGGTAATTGTGAGAATTAAATTATGAAAAGCAACTTGCAAATGGGGGCCCTGTGAGCTTTTTCTATTAAGGAATCAGAATGTCATCTCAGTCGTGGTTGAATTATAATTACCTGTTTAACGCTGCTGTGGAACCAGTGTTATTTATATACCTGAGGACGGAGAAGCAGGGTGGTCGGTCTGATAACTGAGACACCTGAGGGATCATGTATAAAACAATTGAGGAGGTACCCACTCATCTCTGTCCAACTGCCTGTCCAGCTAACTTGAATGTTGGGTTTGCTCAGCAGACACATCCGTACGAGAGATCTGTTATCCGATCTCAATGCCACCAGGTATCAAAACTGTCTCTCCTGGCTCTGACTTGAAGGTCACCAATCACAATTCTGCTTACATTCAGCCTCCCCAAGTAGTTAGCTAAATGGAGAGGCAATACTCGTTAATCCCCTTGCAATGTCCATCCACGTAAAATGAATAACATGGCATTTGGATTTAGGTTGATGAGTGTATGGAAAGCGAAGTTGTTATGTGATTTTCTGATCCCACAAATCTAAGGAGCAGAATCTGGCATCAGTTCAAAAGGCTCGGTCAAAAGGACAAGTAAACTACATTTTCCATAATCACACTGCTCTGCCCAGCCATGCACCCATTCACCCAACAATTTTTTTTTGATTCTACAGTTCTATTCATTCCCCATGGCTTAGTTTAGACCAGCATTCCCATTTAGGTAACTATCTTTTATCCAACTGATTACTAGGCCTTGAACTTGCCATCTACTGGTAACAGAAGGAACTGCCAACTTTGTTTCGCTTGTAACAGAAATGATAGTCAAGAAAAAGAATTTTAAACAAGAAAGAAGCCACTGATTAGTTCAAACTTCACTATGGGGTTTTATTTTTCACTATGGGTTTTCGAAAGGATACTTTCACACCTAAAATCTTAACAAACATTATACAGAGCTTAGATGCAAAATTGAACAGTTAGGATAGCTAGCCTCTTAGTGACAAACCCAATGCACGACACAGCAAAGTTTTAGTCTAAAGTCTTTGGTAGATACTTTATAGTCCATATGGATTAGGTCTTAAGTCTATTTTTAAGATCTGCCCTCAGTGTTACCCTTTAAATAATTATTGAACCATGTAGCTATAGTTTTGCTTTAATGGTCATAACATCAAACCCCTTGCGAGGCATGCTTCCCTTTAGTGTCCTTTTCTGGAAACCAAAAAGGAGAGTGGTCTGACACAGCTCTGATGAGAAGTTAAGATCTGTTTTACGGTATCATATAGATAAGTCCACTGTGAAGAAAAAAATCGAGCACTTTCTATACAGATGGAATGGTAGAGAGCTCTGAGAAAGTCCCAAATGCCAGAAATAACATAACTAAATTCATCCACAGAATGTAATCTCCATATCATCAGTCTCAAAGTATTGCTTTCTTCCCCACCATGAAGCCACATGGGCACTGAACTAGGAGTCGGGAGACCCAGCTTTGGGTAGAGGTTCCACTGCTGGCCCCCGGGTGACTTAGACGAGTCTGTTGTTTCTGGGCTTTGGATTCCCCACATGTGAAATGAGCAGGTTAGACCAACTTCACTGTGAGCTTCCTCCATCTCGAAGAATCCATGACACTAAGGAGAACAATGGCTTTACATTCTAGACGGTCACGTGCCTTTCCTCAGCTATAAAGTCATACGAGCAAACATTGCATGGTGCTTCTGTGTGCCCGGCACTGTTCTGATTGGTAAATATTAACACTTTTAACCTTCACAACCACCCGGTGCATGAGGTACGATCATTATCTGCATTTTACAGAGGAGAAAACTGAGGTGCAGGGAGATACAGAGATGAGCTCAGATGGCTCGTGAGTGTCAGAATTCGAACCCAGGATGAAAAATGGAAATATAAATGTCTCATGGGGCTACGTGAAATACAACAAAAAATAGAAGCACATTTCCCGACACAGTGCGGGAACTCCATAGGTAAAGGTGCTTCCTTTGCGCCTGGCATGAAGTTTTTGACTTAGGGTTCTCTCTAGCCAACTGCAAACTACTCATGGAACCGAAATTCAGATCTGTACTGGCTGAACCTAAGAATAACGACGGTGGTGGTGGGAAAAATGCCAACAACAAAAACAATAATAATAATGGTAATTAAGTTTGTTGACTTAACTTGCTATGTGCCAGGATCCCTCCAGCTTTTCATTTAATCCTCAGAACACTTTCTTTCTTTTTTTAAGATTTTATTTATTTATTTGAGAGGCAGAGTGTGTGTACAAGCAGGCAGAGAGGCAAAGGGAGAGGGAGAAGCAGGCTCCTCTCTGAGCAGGGAGCCCGACACCGGGCTTGATTCCAAGACCCTGGGATCATGACCTGAGCTGAAGGCAGACACTTCACCAACTGAGCCACCCAAGCGCCCCTAGGACATTTTCAAGTAGGTTCCTTTACTATCCCCTTTTTATGGACAACAATAGTCAAAACTGAGCATGAGTGGGTAAACATGGGCTGGGAAGTAGCCAAGCAGGGGCTGAAGCCCCAGAGCATCTGACTCCTGAGCACATTATTGTGAACAGAGATGTGTTTTGGCTACTAACATTTGCTTAGCTCTGAGAGAGCTCCATACAAGACACACAGAACACACCTTCACGCCCATGTGCCAAAACCTTCCAGAACATAGGAGATGTTGAGGATGCAAAACATTCTGATGTCAAGTCTTTCCACCGCCGACCCAAACCCCCAGACAGGAGACCTTTTACAGAATCTGTGAGCACTTCCCAATTCCAAACAGAAATCGGTCGAGGCTGGATTGGAACCTGCAGCAATCCCCCCGTGAACCAGTATATTATTCATTTCTCTCAATTCCTGCAGCAGACACTTCCAGGGGATTGAACGATTTCATCAGGAGGGCAAATGCAAAATAAGTCTCCCCCATTTGAACTTTTCATCTGAGAAGGATGGTTGCAAAATGAGGCTGCAGCTGGGAAAGCTCTCAATTTACCATGTCAGGCTCATGAGCGGAGACACTCTCTAAATCTGGGGCTTCTAGGTACTAGAATATATCTCTCTAAAATTAGATGACAGGAAGAGTAAGGGGCAGAGGCATGCACTAAATTGAAAGTCCTATCGTGGGAAGAAGCGCAAGGCCTGCAGGAAATGTCCCTCAGCCAGGAGCAGGAGGGGACCCTGCACAGACCTCCCAGGAAGCAGTCCCCCCCCCCGGCTGCTTGCAGGTCTCGGAGCAGCAGCCCATGGACGAGTAGCGGGGCTGGGATGCCACCAAACAGAGCTGTGGTTGTTGGAAATACGAGACAAAATAGCATGCACAAAAATAGAACGTGGATGCAATGTGGGGCATTCTGACAACAAAGGAAGCCAACTCGGAGAGATGAGCATCATTCCCCACAGAGACGTACACACCTTTTCTGACTCTCGCCAATTACGTTGTTTGTTTCGTTAGATGTCACTATCTGGTGACCATCTACCTGTATCTGTTCCTATACCTACACCTACCTATATCCCCGAGAAAAGCTACAGAAGGAGGAAATATAAATAGCCCAGATAAATACAGCATTTAAAAACATAATATGAAAAAATAGATAGATAGATAAGTAAGTAAGTAAGTAAATAAATAAATAAATAAAAACATAATATGGGGTGCCCAGGTGGCTCAGTAGGGTAAGGGTCTGCCTCCAGCTCAGGTCATGATCTTGAGGTCCTGGGATCAAGCCCCGCACTGGGCTCCCTGGGAGCATGCTTCTCCCTCTCTTCTCTGCTCGTGCTCTCTCTTGCTATCTCTGTCTCTTTCTCTCGCGCTCTCTCTCTCTCTAACAAATAAAGAAAATCTTAAAAAAATAAAAACACGGTAAATATCAAACTAATAAGTGTGCATAGTGAGAAAATTCAAACAATACACAAAGAAGTAAATGAATAGCTGAGTCTCCCTACACCCCACCCCCATTAATTGAGGGTATCCTTCACGTTTTATATGTATCCTACCAGGGGAAATAATCCCACAAGTAGGCCAGCCTATTATCCATAGAGATCTCTTATTCTTTATATAAAAGGAATTACAAAATATGCTTCCTGAAACCTTCCTTTTTTCTTAGTGATGTATCTCAGGGATTTTTCTACCTCGGCACAGGAGGGTCCCACCTCATTCTTTGTAACTGCTGCTTAGATTTTCTTTATATCACTGGTCAGCTGCTGATAGATTATTTAGGTGGGTTCCCAGTATTTTATTTGCTATTACAAACAGGCCTGTAATGAATCTTTTTCTACATACATCTTAGATGTATTTTTGTGGCCGTGTCCACAGGGTAAATCTCTAGCAGGAAGGCTGCCAAGTCAAAACATTTGAGGATTTAACATTTTTAATAGGGCCAAACTGCCCTCCCCAAACCATTTTCTCTGTGTTTTAAATGGCATAAATCTGAGTTGAAAATAAGACTCAAGCACCTAACAAGGGTTTTTGACAGTTTCCCCCTTTGTTAGCTATATCTGTAGTGACCCAGGGGGAGTTTAAATGAAAGTATCTACTACTTTTGAATAAACTGCAAGCTGTTCTTAAAACATCCTTGTGTCATCTATATTTATCACAGACTATTATTCTGTGTTTTGGGGCCTAAAAGGGCACTTTTCAGGTTTAAAAAAAGTGATGTTTTTCTACTTGATGAACAGAAGTCTATCACGGCTCCATTGGTTTTCTAGAAGGACTCAGATTTATACCCCTCTTCCTTGCACTGTTAATGTCAGAATTATCATACAGCTGGGTTGTGCCCACTTATTTATAATGAAAGAAGGTTTACTTCTTCTGCTGTGGTTGCCATCCTCCATGGTTTAAAAGTACAAAATTTTCCATCTACTAAAATAATTCCTAGATGGACTTCAGCAATATAAAAAATGAAAACATAAGAAAATACAGTCATTATCCGATTTTAAGGAAAAGACTTTAAAAACATAAAGCATAGAGAGAAACCACAAAGTATGAACCTTCATTATATAACCTCATTACATAAAACTTAAAAATGTGGTTTTTATAGTACCAACGAAACATACAACTCAAAGGCAAGTTCCCATCTGGGACAAAATATTTTCAATATATATGTCAAACGGCTAAGACTGTTAGTAAATAAAGGGTTCTTACAAAACTATATGATCTGTAAATAAAGCTATGAACACTGAAATACAGAAAAAGAACAAAATATAGGGGAAATGCTCAACATTATCAGTAACCAAAGAAATGCAAATTAAGCACTGGGATGCCACTTGCCACCTATGAAATGTACTCTCTTCCTTCCTACACACCCACAGGGTATTTTAAAATATCATGTGTTCTGTGTTGGAGAGGGTGTGAAGAAAGAGACCCTCTCTTTAATCTCGGTCAGAATTACAAATAAGAGTGGTCTTTCTGGAAGGTCATTTCAAAGGTATTGATTGCATTTATCATACAGAATTTATGCAGAGAAAATTATCTTTGATAGGCTCAAAGATTTTTGGAAAGCATATTCAACCTAGAGATAGATGCAACACCAAAAAAAAAAAAAATTAAACAGCTAGTGATTAGTTAAATACGATGCATCTTATAAACCATCCAATGACTTCCTTTTTCATTTGGGATAAAATCAAAGCAAGCCCACCCATGATGCACTGACTACCTCTCTCCTGCACCTCATCTTGTCTCTTTTTCCTGCTCACTTCCCACTCTGGCCACATTGGCTTTAACAAGAGATTGGCTGTGGCATGGAGGCCAGAGAGGTGGGTGGGGAATCTGTGCCAAGTCGGCCTCAGAATCAAATGGGACTTTACATGGATAAAAGAAGATATAGTGTGTGTATGTATATATATATATATATTATATATATATACATAAACACAATGGAATATTACTCAGTCATCAGAAAGGATGAATACCTGCCATTTACATCAATGTGGATGGAACTGGAGGGTATTATGCTGAGTGAAATAAGTCAATCAGAGAAAGACAATTACATGGTCTCACTCCTATGTGGAATATAAGAAATAGTGAAAGTGACCACAAGGGAAGGAGGGGGAAACTGAATGGGGAAAAATCAGAGAGGAAGACAAATAATGAGAGACTTTTAATCATTGGAAACAAACTGAGGGCTGCTGAAGGGGAGGGCTGCGAGGGGACGGGGGTAACTGCGTGATGGGCATTAAAGAGGGCATATGATGTGATGAGCACCTGGTGTTATACTATATGTTGACAAATTGAATTTAAATAAAATAAATAAATAAATGGGAAAAAAATATGGGACTTTGCTTTTCTTTGGCTTTATCCCCCATGACCTCTCTCCAGAGAACCCTCCAGAGTTTGGCTACAATTTGGGGCAAGACTCAAGATGTCTGGCTATTAATACCATGTAAGTGGTGCCCTGACCTCATTCTTTCCAACGTCTGGCTTCCAGTCTCATCCAGTTCTGAACACGCATAAACTAGCTGGATGCCTCCACGCCTTGACCTTAATTCTCCCCACAGTGTGCAACCCGAGATGACCATTAAGATTATCTGAAGAACATTACAAAGTACCAAGCCCAGGCCCCACCTCCCAAGACTTTGGTCTTATTGGTTCAGGCACTGGAAGCTGTGAATGCTCCCAGGTAGTTTTAATGTTAGCAAAGGTGGAAAGTCACTGCAGGGCATATGGCAGCAGTTCCTTCTGCTTTGGCTCATTTGAGCTTCCTCTTCATCAGTCCAAAATAAGCTATTTGGTTAAATTTTGCTGAGGACTCAGCACTGGGTCAGTCACTTGCCTATTTTTGCAATTAAGTCCTTACTTTCTTCGCTCTTCAAAATCTGGGTTTCGGCCACAGGTCAGTAGGTTTTTGACACAAGGGCTGTAGAGCTTATACTGAGCACCTGTCTCTCAAGAGTCAACACTCCTTCTTTTTAGTATTTATCATCCTCACCAGCTGCTGTCTGGGCTCTCGAGCCCTCCTGTGAGGCTCCTAGAACTCATTTAGATTACAATTTTGTACCCCATAACATGGTGATAAACCAAGTCAGACGAGGCCGGGGGGATGGGGTTCAAAACAGAACCACAGAAAACATCTCAAATGCAGGTTTGATCAAAAGCAAACAAGTTTTGTGCCTTGAAAATTTATTTAAATGCCTCGATGCTACACTACATTTCAAAATTGAGAAAGACCACAGTTAGGAAAAAGATCATCCCTGAGAATGGATTCCCTCTATGCAGTTTCCACCCATAACATCTGGTGAGTACTGAGGGAAAGAAATAAAGGTGAGCTGAGTAGGTTCTCTGCCAGGTTTGAGTTGCAGGCAGTAGATCCCACAGGCACCTCCAAAGCCTCATGGGATTCCCTATTTGGTCTCCTCTGGAGGCTGATGACAACCTGAGAAGAGGAGAGGGAATCCATACGACTGAGGGCCCATGAGACCCACGGGTGTCTCTGAACTGGCTCAGCCTCCCGGGGTACCCTACACATAATGAGCACTTCTCCTTTGTTCTAGCACTTCCCATGAACTTAGCATTTAGTTAAGGCACATTCCTGATGGGGGGGAAGACTGAAGAGTTCATGCTGACATTTGATAAAGGTCTCATTGAATGAAAAGGACAACGATCGGACAAGACAGGGGAAAGCACAAACTTCGTAAATGGCCCCCGTGTTATTACGTGTTTCTTGACATGTGAATGCCAACTTACACACACACACACACACACACACACACACACACACACAGGTTATCCAAGAAACAAACAAGATTATATTAAGTGACACCACATAGTAATTTCTTAACAGAGAAAAGGTATCTACCTGCAAATCCCCAGCTGGAGGCTCATTTTGAGAGTCTACCTCTCCACAAAGTTATTAACTAACACCAGCCCAGGATCCTGGGGCTTCAGGCCCATGCATTTGATCTTTGGAAGATTCCTGCCTTCAAGCAGGGGGCTGGAAGTGCCCATAGGTAATACCTAATATTGAGCATTGCATTTGTTAGGAAATAAAAGACTGAAATCTTCTGAGTGAGATTTCTCTCTCTCCTATCTCACCCTCTCTCTCTTTTTAAGGAGTGCATATTGGGGCCTATATCCTATGACCTCTATCTTCCAGCACAAGGGCTGGCAAACTTGCTCTGTAGAAAGCCACATAGTAAATATCCTTGGCTTCACAGTCTGTGCCACAACTACTCAGCTCTGCCCTTGTACAGCTACAGGCGATACATAAACGAATAGACGTGGGTGTACTCCATTTGGCCCGCAGGCTGGAGTCTACATACCCTGGCTACACCACATCAAGAACTGACTACCAGCCCTGAGCTCTGCTATGGACACAAGCGCTAGGAGACTGCAGTCTGAGCAACAAGCTGTGGGAGTGTTGAAAGCAGTGGTGCTGCTGGGGGGGGGGGGGATGCACGTAGATAAGTCACAATTAAAGGAAAAACATCACGTCTCACAAGTCTTTTCCTTGCTGCCAGAGGGAAGGAGGGAGCAAGGGAGGACGGAGGGAGGGGATTCTCACTGAGTCCCTGCACCTGGAACTGTCAGATGTTATTTTAAGTCTCACAATGCCAAGAAGGTTACATCGTCCCTACTCTGGAGAGGAAGGAACTGAGGCCAATGGGTAGAGTGCCCAGGGCAGACAGGGAGGGAGGAGGGGTGGCACTGGCATCTGCACCCAGGTCTGTCCTGAGCCCGCACTGTGTCTTCCCCAAAGGCAAGGCTTCAGTAATAAGGAGAGTTGGACCTTGGGCCTTCTCCCTCCTAAGGCCTGCATTCTGCATTGCAAAGCTTGGCCAGAAATGGCCCGTTGTGGGCCTGAGGGGGACTCAAGCAAGAAAGAACCACAATGGCCAGAGACTTCTCATAGGATGCTGAACCCTGGCCAGGGCGGCTGCCCACCCCTGGGGA
The DNA here is from genome assembly GCF_018345385.1 of Vulpes lagopus. Taxonomy (NCBI): domain Eukaryota; kingdom Metazoa; phylum Chordata; class Mammalia; order Carnivora; family Canidae; genus Vulpes; species Vulpes lagopus. The sequence goes on from NC_054830.1 coordinate 67,909,753, forward strand.
GGCTTTTTAGATTGATCTGCATGGCAGCCTTGATACCAGTCTGCCCTTTCCTTCACTAGCTCTAGAGACAGGTGTCTGCTATCTGGGTGCCTTGAGCTTCTCCTGCTGCCTGAGCCCGGGGACCTGGCCCTCCCACCCCAAACTCCTCTGCTCCTCTACCCCTGTCGGTTTCTGGGCAGGGTCCCAGAGCTGCAGGAGAGAGCACACCTGCTGTCCCATCAGGGCTGTCACTTCCTCCTCCTGCCTCTTCCTCATCCTGCAGATCTCAACTCCAAAGTCACCACCCTGATCCACCCAATCCAGGCTGAACCTTCTGATTGTCCTGCACTAAATTCTCAATGCCTAGAATGGTGTCTGGCTCGATGATAAATACACATACAGCCGGCACCCTCCATTTCCAGTGAGGGCTCAGCCTACCGGGCTCTCCGCACCCAGTATTTCCACCTCATCATGGAAAGCATGCAGATGAGTGGGTTTTCCTCCTCTCCCAGGCCTGCGTGCTCAGAGTCACCCAGGAAAGCCTGAATACCCATCTCCTCTGCTCACCGGGGGCCTCTAGCAATTACGCTCAGCAGCAGTACGAAATGAACACAGTCTAACCCAGAAACCCTGAAAAGCCCTGAATCTAGTTAATCGAGCAATTTCTAGCAAGTCAAGCACTTTTGATGGTGGCCCCCTAGCCATCTGGGGGAAGCGACTGCTCTCGCCTAAATTGTGCACCGTCTTCATTCCAGCTTTACGCTGCGGCCCAGGAGACAGCCATTGGCTGAATGACAATCAGAACATTCTCTCGGCATCAACACATGTTCAGAAACAAAGCAAAAGTCCATGGCCAGCAGCTCCTCGGCTTGCCTGTTGGATCAGAATTAGTTTCCTTTTGGGAGTTGGAGGGAAAGATAAAGCAGAGGAATCCTCCAATGCACTTGCCCCCAAAAAGGTCACTGCAAATGGCCCTACCTGGGACCAGCGTTTAAGATACAAATGGTCATTCTGAGCCCTACTTGAGTCCATCTTCATGACTGACTTCATGATGACCTCCTACCGGCACATACACACACCCCTTCCTGACATTTACACCAGGGGACAAGACTAGCACCCACGAGGCAGGGTTTCTATGGCAGAGGTGAGGTGTGACACGACAGCAACAGGGCATGTCATGTGTCATGTGTGCATTCTGCAGGCTTCCCTCTGGCTGGGCCCCTTGTAGTTCCCAGCTGGGTGGGAAAGCCCTGCAGCTTGAGTCACGTAGCCCACGGGCACAGCAGCGGCTGCGCAGGAACGTGCAGATTGGGTTGCAAAAGCTTAGCACATGCACAACCATCCACATGCACACATGCAAACCATGCGTGTTCACAAACATACACATGGGAACTTGGCGCTTCCATTTTTACATGCAATTTCAGTTTTGTTTTGTTTTTTAAGATTTTATCTATTTATTCATTAGAGACACACACAGAGAGAGAGAGGGGCAGAGAGAGAAGCAGGCTCCATGCAGGGAATCTGACGTGGGACTCGACCCCAGTTCCCCAGAATCACACTCTGGGCCAAAGGTGGTGCCAAACTGCTGAGCCACCCGGGCTGCCCCTGCAATTTCAGTTTTAGGGTCATTTTAGGTTGATGAAAATGTTATGGAGAGAAGTACAGAAAGTCCACCTATAAGTGTTACCTCCCCAGCTTCCCAGAATGCCAACATCTTGCACGACACAGTCCCATTGTCAAAATCAAGTCCACAGGAACATAGAGCTATTAATTAACTCAACTATAGACTCTTGGGATTTATCTTTTTTTAAAATTTATCTTTATTTTTTTAGATCAATGCCCTTTCTCTCCACTTCAGAATCCAATCCAGGATACCACATTGCATTTAGGGCATTTCTACCTGAGGATGTAGGAGGTACATCCCCTCTATTCCTAACAAAACGGATTTTGCAAACAGAAAATGACTCTTGGAGCAATGAGACTCTAAAACCCTCACTTCCACCTTTAGCTTACTTTCCTTTAGTAAAATTACTAAACCTCTCTCTGAGTTGTATGCGTAAAATGGAGCTAGCAGCAGAGCTTCATCACGTGACTGTCGTGACAATTAAATCATTCTGGAAGAGTGTGAAGCCAAAGGGTAGCTATACCCCCCGCTCAGCAAATGTGAGCTACTACAATCTGCTCTTATCACCTGGAAGAGCAATTGCATCCCGAGTGCAGATTTACCAAGAAATGAATGGTTCGAAGCTAGTTTGAGGAGTAGACCCCAAATCTGAAAAAGTATAGTTTTTGTGTCTGACCATCCAGAAAACTGGGAGTGGTTGCTGCAGACAAGAACTACAGGGCTGAATCTTAGTTTGTCCTCTTGGCTGTGTCTGGTGGTTAAATGCCAGAGTTGTGACAAATGTGCAGTGGTGACAGAGGAGGACCACCATTAGGCAGCCAGCTGGCCTCATCCTGGCTCAGCGTGAGCAGCTGGGATGGGGCCAGGCCTCGGGGAGCACAGCTGTTAGCTTTAGATGCACCGTCTTCCAGAAATCACACCGACCTTTCCTTCCATCAGGAAGGCCCATTTCAGTACTACAGACTCTATGCCAGGGGGAAAGAGGATGGAAATTAACGTTTATGCCAGGCCCTGCACATATATTACACACAGCAGCTTTCGATTTTCTTTTAAGATTTTATTTATTTATTTGACAGAGAGGGAAAAAACACAAGCAGGTGGAGCGGCAGGCCTAGGGAAAGGGAGAAGCAGACTCTCCATTGAGCAAAGAGCCCTACGTGGGGCTCTATCCTAAGACCCTGGGATCATGACCTGAGCCAAAAGCAGATGCTTAACCAACTGAGCCACCCAGGTGCCCCTGGCCTTCAATTTTCTCCACACGCATTTATCTATAAAATATTTTCAGTACATACCATCTGCATGTATATAAATAATAGGCAAACATAATATATATGTGTACCACTGAACTAATGCATACATTATAGACTATGCACAAAGTGGGCTTTTAAAATGGATAATTTGTAGATGAAATAAACAATATGATAAATCAATGAACGAGTAAGAGAACTGTTAATGAGAGTAGATATAAACCTTTACTTCAAAGAGTCTTGATAACTTTTAATTTCTTGGGGCCAACTTCTTATCAGATACGATTAGCCTGTCTTTGTTTTCAACATCTAGCTGAAGCTGACAAAAAAATTCCATCCGAAGGAGAAGTGTTAGCTCTGTCTATATGGATATTATTAGTATCAGCTTTTAATTCATACTGTCTGTGCAAAAACTTTTTGTAAGTCACATCTCCAATTTGGTGCAGTTTAAAATGGATCGTGAACTCTGTGAGTCCACGTCACCTGCGGAGATGAACTGCAAGACAACACAATGTGCTGAATGAGGACAGAGCTGCCCACCCCCTTCTGGTTCTGGAACTCCCCTCTTTCCTTTCAGGACATGCCGTGAACACACAGCATGCTGTGGGTATCAGCAACAATCCTTATATTGAATATCAGTGCAGCTTAATTTCTTACTAAGAAAAAAAAATAGAAATGCTCAAATTTGGGAGGCCTGGATGGCTCAGTGGTTGAGCATCTGCCTTTGGCTCAGGTCATGATCCCAGGGTCCTGGGATCGAGTCCTTCATTGGGCTCCCCGCAGAGAGCCTGCTTCTCCCTCTGCCTGTGTCTCTCTCTGTGTTGTGTGTCTCATGAATAAATAAAATCTTAAAAAAAAAAAAAAGAAATGCTCAAATTTTCTCACACCACTCCTAAGGATTATCTTGTTCACCCCTGGTTGGGGGAGGGGGGGCATTTGTCCTCTTTGGATCTCACTGTCTCCTTGCTCTGAATTATCACAACAGCCCAATAGGTAAGTGGATAATGCTATCCCTGCTTCACATGTGAACAGGAAATGGACCCAGAGAATTTGAGCATGCATGATGTCATCCAGTGGGTAAATTTTAAAGTGGGGTTTAAATTCAGGTCTCTCCATGCCAGCTCCAGCCTTCCTTTTATGTCACCCTTCCCTGTCCTTCCTCCCCTGCCAGCATGTCTCGCTGCCTCTTCTCATCTATCAGGCTGTTAAAATTAAATGCCAGCTTCCATGGCCCAAATCTGAGCAGTCAGAGAAGCCAGCACCATGGCATTGTGACAGCTGAGCCATCTAAGTGGAGACCCCTCCCATGTCAGGGAAATTAATGCCTGTGATCTCTTCTAGGATTTGTATGGTCTCAGATTTCACAAATAAAAAAAAAGGTTAAATGAAACAGCAACAGCAACTAAGTGGAGACACCCCCCCCCCCACCCCTGTATAAGAACAAAGAGCTTATATGAAAAGTGCTGCTCCTCTTTGAAGAATTTGAGATTGGGGTGGGGGGGAAGGAGACTGAATCTGTAAGTAATAATAAAAGAGGCGAATTTAGCAAAAGATGGGTGAGAAGGTGGTTCAGAGTCCTGGCTCTGGATCTGAACAGCCTGAAATGAATCTCAGTTCGATCCTTCCCAGCTGTCCAACTTTGGCTGCTAAGCCTCAGTTTCTCCAATTGTAAGATGCGAAAGCTTTGGCTGTTATGAGGATTTAAGAGATCCTTCTCCATGCTCAACACAGTGCCTGGCACATGGTGACACGCAGTGGACAAGAGCTGTCACCTTGGCTTGATTTGTGGTGATCTCAGGCAGAAAGGAGACACCCCGCAAGTCAGGGCTTCAGGCTGGCCCCTCCTTTCTCCAAGGCCCATCCCCTGGCCCCGCTCCTCACATCAACTAACTGTCGGCCTCAGACTCTGTACAACTGGACATCCCGAGAAATGCTGATTATTATTTATATGATTATAAATTATATTTACTGATTGAGACAACTCTAAGACTCTCATCTGCACATCATTGGAAAGAAGTAAGATGATTTTTCTTTATAGAAAAAAAATCACAGGTGATTAAGGAACTTCTTAATCCCAACTGGCTCCTCTCTGCTATAAAATGACTCTTCTTTCCCCTTGGTTGACACTATGTTAACTTATTTGCATTTTAAAACATAGCAACTTCAAGCTCAGCCCCAAGAAAGTATGCCCCTGGAGGGAGGTGGTCACTTAAGGAGGGACAAAGCTAGAGACAGAGGGAGAAGGAGCTAAACTGGAGGGAGGTCCTCAACCTGGGGCAGTATCATCCCATCAGGGGATGTTTAGAAATGCATGGTAGCACCTCCTTCCCAGACTGTCATGATGACAGGGGTGGGGCACAGCTGTCATTTAGTGTTGGGAGGATAGAGATGCTAAATATCCTCTGGTGTGTTGGGCAGTCCCACACAATGAATAATTGTCCTGCCATGTATACCAAGAATTTCCTGAATGAGTCATGCTTGAAACATCCCTTGATGCTCAAGGGAGTCTTCACACTAGGTGAGCCCATAGACCAGAACCTGGGACCTATGTGCTGGCCCTAGGGGGCCAGGGTGGTCTGGTCCAGCGCTGATTTCACGATCCTTTGTGAGCACCTCCGTTATACATGGAAGGCCTTTTCTGGGGGTCCTCAGCTGGCCTGTGAGCTCCACGTCAGCACATGGCATGCTGAATTCATCTTTGTCAACTCCAGGCCCATCAAGGTGACTAGCACCCAGTAGGTGCTCAGTACGTGGATGCGAAGTCAATTTTAAAAGGTGAGACAGTTTGTCTTTAGTAGAGTGGTTCATCTTCCTCCACCATGAGAAAGACCAAAGGGCACCTGCCCCGGGAGATGGGTGCTGTGGGAATGCGAGGAACCCAAAGGCCTAGGGCAGGATATCTCAAAGTGCTGTCTCACTAACCGCCTCATCAGAGTTAGCCCCGGCTCCCATCAGCTTCTCTAGGGGTGGGGCTCAGATACACGCATTTATACAAGCTCTGCCCATTTGAGAACTACAATGAAACTATGTCAGACTATCTGTGCCTGGGGAATGGTTTTGTTGGCATAAGGGAACTCTGGGGCTTGCAAAAGCTCTTCACTGCTACTGATAAAGAATTTTCTAGATCAGAAATCCGTATTTCTCAGAGCTCTTTTTTTTAAAGATTTTATTTATTTATTCATGAAAGACACAGAGACATAGGCAGAGGGAGAAGTAGGCTCTCTGCTGGGAGCCTGACGCGGGACTCAATTCCAGGATCCTGGGATCACAACCCAAGCGGAAGGCAGATGCTCAGCCACTGAGCGACCCAGGTGCCCCTCGTGGAACTCTTTTAAGGTATTTGGGCTTTTCGGTTAAGGCATAGAAATGAAATCAGAAATTGGATTTCTAGGTACATTTTTCTTAACTTAAAATTGAGCATTTCTTTTGAAAATGGCAGATTACCATTTGGCAGGAAAGAAGGATTAATGTACCTCTGAGATGAAGTAAGAAAGCTCCAAAGAGCTAATAACTGACATCAATTGAGCATCAAATGAGAGCCCTGCACTGTGCTACCCTATTCACATGGACCATTCATTTGCTCCTTGCAACACAGCAACCTTATGAAGTGAGTACAGCTACCATAATCCTATTTCACAGAGAGTAAAGCCAAGTCTTAGAAACATTAAGTAATTGGCCACGTTTACATATTAGCAAGTAACTGAACTGGGTGGGATTCGAACTCAGCCAATGAGACTTGCCAAACCTCAAGCCTGGAGCTCTTCCAGAACCTTTCATGCAGCCAAAACCACCCTCCACAAGCATGCTCTGCACTTCCCCCCATGAAAGCTCAGGATCTTGCTTCTTCATGTGCTGAATCCTTACCTGCTCAACGTTGCCAATGAATGAACTTTCCCTTGTGTCTATGTCGGTGAATGGGGGTGGGGCACTGGAGTTGGAATAAAATGGAAAGAATCTGAGTATTCCCCCAAAACGGAAATCTTTACACTTTGGATGGTTGGTTGGCTTCCAGTCTGCAACTCTGGAATTCGTAAGGCTCTACTGCTTAGAAATAATTGGCTTTTAAAATTTAATTGACAGTTCAAGTCACCCAAAACAAGGAGTTTTTAGGTCATTTTCTCTACCAAGGCAAAAAAAGACTGGTTCAGCAATCAAAAAGACAGAATTCTATACTGACTTAGAGAGTTGGCTCATCAGGGAAAATGGACTGACTATTTTAAGTACTGCAAACCTCAATATTTTCCAACTATTATCAAGAAATGTTAGGTGGCATCAATTATAAACAACTAAAAACAGCTCTCCATGAGAAAGAAGAGGGTTCATTGGAAACTCCTACTAAACACCTCACCTCCGACTGAACGCTTCCTAATCCCAATGGCTGGGTTTTTTTCTTCCAAGGCTCTGGGGACCCAAAGACTCACAATCTTCCCATTCTCCTGACACACAACCCCTAACCTGATGTTCTGACTGCATCTGGGGTAGCATGCAGGAGTCTCCCTCTGGCCTTCAACTTTTGCCAATTTTAAGAGTCTGCAGTGAGAAGACTGTAGACTCTGAATAGAGACAGGCCTGGGTTCTGATTTAGACTCCATCATGCTGACTGTGTGGCCTTCCACAGCCCATGAGCTTCAGATGTATCGTGGGTAAAACGGAGAGAACTGTCCTTTCCACTTAAGACCGTCACAAGTATTAAATACAACACACAATGCAGAGAAGACACTAAAACCAAGCATCTTCTTCTCTCTTCCTCTCCCACAAGGCCATTCTGTTATTCCAACCCAGCTTTAAAACTACTGGCTGGGCCTTTTCAGTTAAAATTAAATATATACACTCTCTTCTCCTCAGTGAATGGAGCCGTTGCCTGGCTTCTGCTGTTCCTCTTTTTCCTTAGCAGTTCCCACCTCTGATCCTTCCCCCACCCACCCACTCCCACCCCACCCCATTAACTGAGGTAGGGAAGGCAGGCATGAAAAGGCTTTATTCAACCCCAGCTGGCAGCCAGACCAAGGTCAGAATCCAAGGCTCCGATGTGTTTTGTTGATCAAGCATCAGCACAAGCTCTTGGGTTGGTGAGCTAACCAGACCCTCCCCAACCTCCCCTTCAGCTCCACTGATCTATGTGATGGGTTCACTAAGCCTGCCAACCCTGAAGTCTATCTGCACAACAAATTTTGCCTCTCCAAGAAAGTCACATTCAGTTTCCAGTCAGTGTATAAGGTGAAAATCATCTATCACCCAAATTGCCCATTTAATCCCTTAACATGTTCATAATGTCTCCAGCACAATGCCTTGCTTGGAGTCCAACACAGTCACCTCTTTCTTTCTCCTGTGAACCAGGGCATGGCTTGACGACCAGATAAAATCTTTTTTTTTTTTTTTAAAAAAAAGATGTTATTTATTTATTCATCAGAGAGAGAGAGAGAGACAGAGAGACAGAGAGACAGAGAGGCAGAGACACAGGCAGAGAGAGAAGCAGGCTCCATGCAGGGAGCCCGACGTGGGACTCAATCCCGGGTCTCCAGGATCACACCCTGGGCTGAAGGCGGCGCTAAACCACTGAGCCACCCGGGCTGCCCTGTTTGACCACCAGATAAAGAAATCTGGCTTATGTCTAGGGGCCATGAAGGCATGAGAAATATATCCAAATATTTAAACACTAAAATCATAAACAGAAGCCAGTAGGGATTTCAGTAAATTCATCAGTCTCCCACTCCGTACCCACCGGATTATATGCTCATGAAGAATCATTCACACAATTCAAATAGGTCATTCTTTCTCCTTTCGATTTTGTCTTTTTCAGTTTTTTGTTTGTCTAACTGAGCTCGTCAAATGTTTGCTTGATCAAATTATAAATCAAGGTTTATTTTGTATTGACTCTTTTCATAAAAATTACTAATTGACTGATGGATTGATTTTTATAAGTGGACAGGATTGTCCAGCAAAGCTGGTTGTCTCAGTCCTGAGATTGTGAAACGGAAGACTTTTTTCTGTGTAGAAGGGAACACTTCATATTTTTTTCAGCCCAGAATTTTGTGGCAGGCAGAGAACTCAGAAACCTCTGTATAATCCTCCATCCACAGTGAGCAGGGCAGTCCCATGATGCTTTGAATTACATTTGCCACAGGAGCCTATAACATGCTGTGCTCTTTGGCAAGGTGCTGGGGAAACCAAGATAAACAGGTCACACTCCTAGTTCTCAAGGTGCTCACTGTCTAATAGAGGAAAGCAGATGAGAAGACAACAGATGCACTAAGCGCTATGGATATAATAAGACACACCTTGTATTATGCAATACAAAGGAGAGGAGAAAGGATGGCCATAGAGCTTCATAGGAGAGGGTGGTGCAACACGGTATGTGCTCCCCAATCCAATGGAGAAGTGAGGTGGGCATCCAGGGAGAGAACAGAGCCTACCTGTATAAGTTTAACCATAGGAGTTTTCACTTTCTTAAAAAAATTATTTATATAATTAAGCAATATCTCCTCTGGACACTTGTTAGTGGCTGTGAACAAGAGCTGCAGCAGAAAGCGAACTCCTATGACGTCAATAACTAAAGCATTATAAAACAAATCATATTTCTTCCATCTCTTCTGACAAATTGGAATAAAAGAGTCCATTTAGAGAAAAACCCGTACACCACATTGCCACATCACTACCTTCCAGGAGGACTCTTTTGAGATCCATTTTCTAATAACAATAAATTGAACTTGTTTTAGGTCGGTTCCCAAAGACTCACTTTACCCCCTTCCATTATTAGATTCATGTACTGGTATTATTCTTTCCACAGGATCAGAAAACGTGAACCCATGAACCCAATGTCACAACACTCACCATTTCTTAAGAAAATCCAAGGTTGGGGCACCTGGGTGGCTCAGTGGCTGAGCATCTGCTTTTGGCTCAGGTCATGATCCCAGGGTCCTGGGACTGAGTCCCACATCAGGCTCCCCACAGGGAGCCTGCTTCTTCCTCTGCCTGTGTCTCTGCCTCTCTCTGTGTTTTTCTCATGAATAAATAAATAAAATCTTTTTTTAAAAAAAAGAAAGAAAGGAAAAAGAAAACCCAAGGTGTAATTTCTCTGTGTGAACTCATATTCTTTATGAAACAAATTCCTATTTCGGGAAATAATGGTAAACGTCAAATAAAAATCTCTGACTGATGGTACAGTTGTACAATAGGTAGAGTTATTTGTACATTTATCACTTTTATATTACAGAACCCACTTGAAATGAGGTAGAAACTAGGCAGGGGAGTGTGCTATCACTCACAAATCACGAACTCACATGAATGAGCCACTTGTTTGAGCTGTCAATAAATCATTGACTGACAGTTGATGAGTAAAACAGAACCAGGCTGTACAACAGTGTGCTGATGCAAGGAATTTCGTGCCTGGATGAATCCTGAAGAGATACACGTGGCTACCCCATAACTTGCATAAAAATTCAAGGAATAGGGATAGAAAGCATTATGGCCTATCACATTAGGAAAACTGGAATGAATGCAATGTATCTCATTAATTTGGAGAGTAAGTTGCCGTGACAAAATAAATCATGAAACAAACCATTGTAGATGCCTAGGAGAATACACATCCGGGCCCGTTGGGTTTTAAATAAGTGACCCAATTCAAATCCCTCCAAAATCTCTGAATTTCAAGGTTTTTTAAAATCTGTAAAATGCTGGTGACACTACTGACCTTGGAAGACTGGAGTGAGGTTTAAAGGAGATGACAAGCATTAAGTGCTCAGCACACCATTAGGTATGTACTCAGTAAAGGCTGGTTCTAATTCTCTGAAGGTTCAGCCAAGAAAAGGACTTGTCCAAGATTCTTGAGTTATTTCATGCTGGATCCGTGACTAGAACCTAGGGCTGTTCCTAGAACCGCACAAGAACCCTGTGAATCCTGCAGCTTCAGTCAGAACGACATCCTCTCACAGAGGTTCAGGGCAGGGCCCCTCTGACCATCTCCAGTTAAATTTATAGCAATCATGAAAGGGATTTTGGCACATGGGCTATAAGTGTGTCTATGTGTGCAGACCCAGGCATACTAGTTGCCTTTGGGCATATGTGTCCCCCTTCTCTAGAAGCTAACCCACATCCAGAAGAGTGACTTCCAGGAGCCATATTAAAACACTGGGACTCTGACCCCTGACCACACCTGATTTGAAGGGAGTCTCTGTGGTGTGGCTGGGCCTATAACATAGAAACTTAGAAACTGTGAGGCCATCATATTTGATTGACTGTATGCATCACAAAGGTGAGGAAGCTAGGTAGAGAGAGATATTGAGAGAGTGAGAGAGAGGAAGAAGAGGAGGGGAAAGAGAGAAGGGCAGGAGATGGATAGATGAAGAAGATGAGACGAGAAAATACAGAGAAAGGATTCCAGTGACTTTCTGCTTTCCAGATTTAATATTCTCCTTAGGCCCAGTCACATATCTGTTTCTGATTCTGTGAGATACCCCTGCATCCCTATAATAACAACCCCCACCCCTTTATCCTTGAGCAAGCTCAATCTGGTCTCTATTTCTTAGAACCCCAGGCTTCTAAGTAATGTATTTCTCATGAAACATTTGATGATGAGTCTGGTGTTATTTTACCCTTCAAATCTGATTAGCTGCATGGGCAGGGGCTGAATAAGAGAAGGGCATCCTGTGTAGGAGAAAAATACAGTAACTTATGAAAAACTATTTTTTCATTTAAAAACAACAGAATGCCTTTGGTCCAAATGCCTATTATAAGCAATGGAATCCGAGGCATTTTTATTTTTTGACACAAGAAGATCGGTTTACAAAGGTACCTAAGAGAATGGGCTCCCTCTTAGGAGGAGCCATATCCAGGGAGGAGATGAAGATAAAGCAGGGCTGGAGGCCTTGGGCAGGTGCCCACAGTCCTTTGCTAATCAGTGAACACAGGAGAAACATCGTGACCAATTCATTGGGGTTATACAACACCCTACAGTCATCCCAGAATATATTTTCCATTAGATTGTGAAGTCCGTGATGGCATTTCTCACCACTATATCCCCACCACTTAGCGTAGTATCTGGCACAGAGTACGTCCTTAATCAGTCTTTGTTAAACGAATACATGAATGGAAGGATACACAATAACCTCTGAGAGGTTTCTAAAGGAGGTGGATCCCAGGAGTTCAGTTACAAAGGGTCTTTGGTGGGGAAGGGAGGCCACTGACTTACCCAGATTATATGAAAGTCTGTCCATTCAACCATTCGAGGAATACTATTCAGCACCTACTCTACCAACTGAGATGTCTGGTGGCCTTGCTTTGGGCTGTGCCTGGCCCCACCTGACAGCTCACAAGGTGACCACCTTCACTGGTGGGGACAGGAGTTGGGAGTGGTAATCCGTGCCTGGTGCGGTGACAGGAGAACACTTTAAGAAATGATTTGAAGTTGAGGTGATGGACATAGACTGACCTCTCTGGCTAAAATCAGGATGCTGTGTTATATAGTAGGAGTTCCTGGGGGTACATAAGAGCCCAGCCAGGACAATCGTCAGGCAGCAAACAAGTAAATGAGCTCCAGCGTGCTGCTCTAACTGAAATGTGCAGGTGGCTTCCATGGTTGCCCCTGGAGAGAATACTTCAGCAGTGAAAACCAGGTCTACAAAGGCACTGGCATACACTGGCCAAACAGCTGTTCAAAGAAAAAGATTGGATCCACCTTCTCTAGTCACTCCATGGATCCTTCCAAAGATGACAACTGAAAGAGACTTTTGAGGTTTCCTAAATCTCGGGCAAAAGATCTGCTCATAAGCCAGAATTCATATGACAAAGGAGCAGCTCACATCAGCCCAATGTCTTTGATGAGTTGGGCTCATCTGGGGCTGGTGGTATCTTGAGTAAGAAATGTCAGAGTAGGACAGCATCTGCTTTTACCGTCCCAGGAAACACTGAAGTGGGTTGGCCCTTAATGATTCCACTTCCTTATCCAGGGGGCTTGAGCTAACAGTGGGTAGGAGGGGATGGGACCGAGCCGTAAGCCATCAACCAACAGGTTGGGCTGAGGCTACAACATCCACCTCTGGAGTACCTCAGACAGACGCACATAAGGGGATCTTCCCCCTAAGTCCTCCTTTGAAAAAGTCTAGATTAAAAGGGCCAATGAGAATCCAAGTTACCGTCGCAATTTCAACTGCCTTGGTATATTTACCCCCAGATGCTGTAGGATAACTTATAAAAAGTCAATTCCAAAGATGTTTAAATCTGGCTGACAACTTTTTTATTAACACTAGTAATATATGAACACCATTTTGATATTTTAAAATCCTAACAATAGGGATCCCTGGGTGGCGCAGCGGTTTGGCGCCTGCCTTTGGCCCAGGGCGCGATCCTGGAGACCCGGGATCGAATCCCATGTCGGGCTCCCGGTGCATGGAGCCTCCTTCTCCCTCTGCCTATGTCTCTGCCTCTCTCTCTCTCTCTGTGTGTGTGACTATCATAAATAAATAAAAATTTTTAAAAAATAAAATAAAACAAAATAAAATCCTAACAATAGAGGAAAGACCAAAGCCCCTTTCCTCTACCTTCTCTAAAATTCCTGGCCCTTTATGTATTTACATAAGGCATGTGCATGTCTAAGACTTTTCTTCACGTCAGTACATACAGATGGACTTTACAGTTTAGGCTGCTGCATACTAATGTTCCATACTGTGAACATATCATATTTAACCATTTCCCTTGTCTTTGGTTGACTTGTGCCCAATTTTTTTTATTACAAACAATGCTAAAAAAAAAAGAAAAACCTTTCTAGTTCATGTTTATTGGGGTGCTCTCGTTTTGATTATAATTTTTTTAAAAGCTGATTTTTTTGATATTGAGTGGTCTCACAACGCCAAATGAATAAGGGCGGTATATTCCAACTCAGCGGCTAACCTCTGTATGAGCAGTGCTATGAAGAATGAGGAAAGGAACACACAGCTTAATATGCAGAACACACACATGCACATAACTCAGTGTTTGCTGATGTGTGTGTGTATCCAAACCACTAGGAGGTGGGTGGCGTTCTATGATGGGTCTAGAAGGAGCTGCCCCTGGAACATGTGCTATCATTGCGTCCTCTTCCCTATGGGGGACAGATCTGTCCAGGATAAGATAGAAGACGTGAATAGAGACCAGGCTGACCAATCAAAATCTCCCTTCCTACCCTGAGAACCTAGATAAGAATCCTTGCTTTTCCCAAGCTATCACTACCCCCCACCCCCCCAAATAGCTAATGAGACATTAGAGAAACTTGGCAAGTGCTTCTGGAATCAGTTTGAGCCTTTCAACTTCATTGCCTTTTTCTCATTCCTCGTCTGGATCACATGAAAGCTTTTTTTTTTTTTCTGAGATTTTCTTTAAGGTAAAATTTTAAATGCATTATGTCTTGAAGAAATTTAGTTACGACTGAATAACTCAGAATTAAACTGTGTTCGATTTGATATTACAACCCAATGTTGATTTGCCATCACTTCTATCACTCGGAAATAATTCCTCCTTGTAAAATGCTCGGTAAGAGTTTTCCCCATTAGAGGAAGCAGTCAAATATTTCAGCATTACTCATGCACCTGTTCACAGCTCACAGCTCACTTATGAAACAAAATGTAATTTTTCTGAATTTGGGGCTCTGCGAAGGATTTTTCTAACCGGCTCATGCCTTCCTAAGTAATTCTTAGTTTCTCTCTCTGACCGGTTACAAAAATGAATTTATAACCCAAATGGCCATTTCCATGGCAACCAGATGTTCTAAGGTCATTACTGAATTTGGACTTCTTGAGGAGCTGAGACAAGGAACATCTGTGCCACAGAGAAGAAAGCTCAGATTCAAACACACAACAGGACAAAAATACACAGTCTAGTAAAAAGCACAATACGTCTACGGAGGCAGACAACTTACTAAGTTTGAATGATGCCCCCAAACCTGTCGCTGCAGGTATTTGTCAGTACCTAAGCTTTATTTTGAAAGTATGATGAAATAGTGTCAACACCATACAACCCGTAGCATTTTTGAGGTTTCTCTTAAAAAGGGCTATAAATTTAGGTAGTGGTGCATCGGTCAAAATTTTCCATATATTTTTTACTTTTTTTTTTTAATTAAATACAGACCCAGAAAAGATCATAAAATCAATACTGAGCTACATGAGTTCTTATGAGACAAACACCCTTGTAACCGCCACCCGGTTAAAAATCAATGGAACTTGTCCCCGTCTTCCAGAAGCCTCTCCATGTGTCCCATCCCGATCTCAACCCCGTCTCCTTTCATTCAAAAATAACCACATAACCACAACTTTTAGTTTCTATATCATGAACCCCACAGCCCCTGTGGTTTTAAGGTGCTGTGGTTCAAAGTCGTTATTTTCGCCATTAAAACATTGTGCAATTAAAAATTTTTGATGGCTTATCTTTATCTTTTTGTTTTATGGCTACCCGCATTTGATAAACGCCTTCACTAATCATATTTGCTAACATCTTGCTAATTAAAAAATTTCTTAAAAAAAGAGGCGGAACACATGCTAATAAATCACCTCCACCAGGCGGCGCTACATCCTTTTGTGATCCCAGGCAACTGGGAAGCCAGCCCTTAACCTCAGCAATCCAGGCTTTTCTATGAATGAAGTCACAGATGAACACATGGTCAGCCCGCAGAATGATCCCCCTGCCTCGGCACATATCACAAACAAGATTTGCTGTCTTAAATCCAATACCCAGAGGTCCCCCCCAGAAGTCCTGGTGAGTGGCAGGCTCAGCAAGAGTGAACCTATATTTCAACAACTACTTTTCCACTAACAACCAAACTCCATGAAATTGAGGGAGGGGGCCAAGAACATTTGGAACAGACAAAAGGGCCCTGTGTCCAAGCATAAATGAAATACAGCTGGTTTACAGCTGTGCTACCTTCCTCGCTGTAAGTCAAGTCACAAAACTTTCAGTGGTCACCACTATGACGTGTTAAGGAGTTCTGAGCACCCCTATGGGCCTGGAGGTGACCAACTTTTTGCTTCCAGATTCCAATTTTCAACATTTATACCAATTGCCGCTGCAAATGTACACAAGCCTATATCATCCACATCCACAAACCCCAGTGGGTTTGGGTTTTTTTGCTTTTGTTTTTCAGATTAAAAAAAAAAATCTGAGTAACAGGTCTATGAACTCTTTAATTATAGAGGTCTAGAAGGATTTTTTTTTTTTTTTTTTTACAGAAAATTTGCCACCTCTGTGATTCACAGCTATTTACATTTCTCTGGTCTGATGATTCTTAGCCTAACAGGCAGGTTCAGATACCAGGCGTGTGTTAAAGATAACAGGACATCATGAGTGCGCATGGGGTATTCCTAGTTCAAAATTGGCCTCAGATCAGACCAAGAGGCCAGCAACTGTGCCCAAGTGTCAGTCAAGCGGCCACAAAAGTGCCAACTGGAATGTTTTCAGGTTTAAGTATCCACTGCTGTCTAAATTTTAACCAGAGATCTGTAAGATTAGTTTGATGAAAAGATTAGTGTGATGGTGCATGTCATTGAACTCCTACCATTTCTTGTGCTTAAGATTTATTCCTTAAAAACGGACTCACTGATTTGGAAAATTCAGTAGAGGTGAGTAAATCTGGTTGAATAAAGCTAAGAATGGGCTACTTCCTACAGCATTTTTTTTTTAAGATATTGATAGCACCTCCAGGCAAACTGGTGGTTGTCAGATTCAGTGAACAGAAGAGTTTTTAAAATAGGGCTTTAAAAAAAAAAAAAAAACAGACTGTATCAGGATCAGGAAGTGGGTTTGGCAATTTTTTTACTTCTTAATGTTGCTTCCAGACTGTGACTCCTCTGACCTCTTGGGAAAAGTCTCCCTCATTCCCTTGGTCTACCCTATCATCTTATCATCTCTGTCACCAACTGCTCTTCCAGGCACCTCCTCATTTCTACCGATGATGACCTCACTTCTTGGCTCCCAGTATCCGTATCAAATCCCACCATCATGCTGGGTGACCTCAGTGTTTGCGTGCATGAGTCATCCCACAGTTCCTTGACCATCTCCTCTCCGCTAACCTTGATCTATACCCACCCAGAAAAATCCCAAGTCAAGTTAGGCGTTCATCCTGATTTCCCAAGACTAAAAACCCATGTAGGGTGCCATAGTGTGCTGGAGAAGATCATTAACACTGGGCAAGAGGACGCTACCCCCAATCTGTGGTCTGCTGCCTCAGGTGGGCTCTCCACACCGTCTAGAATCTTTGTACCTGTTCTTTGTCAGTTCTCTGGTGCCCGCAGAAGATACTTCCTCTCCAGCACAAGCCTATGCTTAGCTCATGTAGGAACTCCATATGGGATTTTTATTTTTGGTTTTGGGTTTTTTTTTTTTTCTGCTTGTACACAAAAAGCTAATCACTAGTACCTTGAATTCCATCACTTCATGATCTCTCAGAGAGTGCGTGCCATCAATTTTCCTTCCACTCATCTGCAGTGTTCCCTCTGTTTCCCTATTGTCAACTTGCTCTTGCCCCTCAGAATTTCGGCTTCCTCTCATTTAAAACAGCTACCCGTATAATCTTGATTGCCCTCACCCACCGAACATTCACTTCTTTTCTTTATTTCCCCACAATCACACCATTTGGGGAGAGAAAGGCTTCATTCAATATTCCTCTCATTCACTTCCTCTCCATGCAGCTCCACACCCCACCAGTCTAACCAGCGTTTCCATTCTTGCAGGGCCACCAGTGACCCTCCACTTGGGTTCCTTCCATTACGTTATTTCCAGAGATCACATTACTACCTGTCAACCTTCAGTGTTGTGCATTACTCCCTCCTTCTTGAAACCTTTCTCTTTCATCCTCCCTGCCGCCCTCCCACCTGCCCTGATTCCCTGCCTACCTCACTGGCCTTCCTCATCCCTTAAACGTGAGTCATCAGGTTGACTTCATGTACCACATTCTCTGCCCGGATAGCCTCAATCACTCCTTCAGCTACAGTTACGATTATCTGCAGATCTTTAAAATCCCCACACAAGATCTCCTTCCTGAGTTCTCGGCCCGTATGTCCTACCAGGCATCTCACATGCATTTCCCAGAGGCGTCATAATCTTAGCACATCCAAACTAAACTCATCGCTTTCCCCGCAAATACCTTCCTGACCCTGATGAATACCAACAGCCCATCCACTTATCTGGGCTAAACACCTGTCTAGCACCTGTCCTTCTCCATACCTCTCCCACCTTACTCAGTCACTCCAAGATCCGTCAATTCAACCTCATAACTATCACGTCCAGCCTTCTTCACCCCCTCCACAGCTACTCTCCTACTTCAGGATATCAGTACTTCATTACCAGACCAGTGAAATCACCTCTCAGTGGTCTTTCTGCCCAGCCCCCAAGTCAAATTACTTTTGGTACTACAGTGGAATTCTCCTTCAGAAGTGCACACGCAATGAGATCACTCCCTGAGAGTCTTCCCATTACCCACGGGATAAAATCCAAACACTGTACCTCGTAAAAACTTGTCCACCTTCCCATCATTTCTCATCAATCCTAGCTCAAAACCTTCCCCTTAGTTACAGGGAAATGCTTGGGAAATCATGTAGTTTCGTGGCTGATAGACAAGTCTTAATGTCATATAGACGTGTGTTCAAATCTAGCCCTGACACTTCCTAGTTTGTGACCATGCTGCTCTCTTTCAGAATACTCACGGCCCATCTCCTCCACTGGGCCGTCCTTGAATTCCCAGCACCCAGTGGCTACCAACATGTACTCTGCAGATGAGTAAATGATGAGAATGAATGAATTCTTCCAGTGACAGGAAGCTCACTTCTTCCTAGGACCAAATATTGCATCTTTACATCTGGCTATTACAAAGTTCTTCACATTTGGCATCCAGAGGCTTAGAAACCTCCCACAATCACTCGCATAGGGTTTCCAGGCCTGTACTTTAGTGTTTCTAGATTTTTCTTCACTTGAGAACTCCATCACTGACACCTGTATGGCAAGAGTACATTTGAGGACATACGTGTTTACACTTCATGTGCATACAGCACAGCAGTGCAACGGAATCATGCAGATTTCAGGTGGAGGTACAAGTGTGTGCCGGGTGCTTATTTTTGTGTTAACTATGCTCACCCACTATGTCCTAATGTGGAACTGGGAGCTCTGCGGTATCACCAAGGACGCCCTAAACTCATCCTACACCTCAGAGTATGTAAGCCAGGGAGTGAGTCAGCCCAATCAGGGTAGTCACACAAACCCAAAGGGCCAAAGGTGGGTCAAAGTAGGCTGTAGGCCCAAGGGTTCAGAACATGGGAGTGATAAGGTTGATACAGTAGCAGGTGGGGAACCAGGTGGATCAAGGAGGATCCCAGGTGGAGGGTGTAGCTTGTTACGTTGCTTTGTAGACCTGACACAGGACAGATGAGAAGTGTTTGGCTCCCAGTTCTTCCAGGATTCCTGGGACTAGACCACTGTGATTGGCCCCATTTCCTATAGGGCAAATGAGAGCACCCATCCACATCTCTGCTTCAGGACCAGCTCTCTAGGCCTTTCAGCTCAGAGTCCATAACAAGTCCTCTTTTTATACCATTTCTCATCCCTACCCTCCTGGGCCTGGGGTGGGTGAGGGGGGTTGTGCAGAAAATGGGGAAAATACTGACCTCACAGTGTGAGGCATTGAAAAGCGGTGGCTTCAGCAATGACCCAAGCATTCTGTGAGCTAAGCTAGCAGGAGAACAATGCAACCAGGAGCCGTTATAGATTGCTGCCAACTGGGGTTGAAATCTGACCATTTATTCTATAGGAGTGATTTACACATCTCACTGGCTTCTGAATTAAGTGGACCCCAATTCATTAGGGCAAGCTGAGAGAAGAGCCATCTTTTAATGCTGTGTCGATCTCTTTGCTCCTGACAAATCAAGACTCGGCAGCCACACAGTGGTTTTTCTTTTGCTTCCTGTGGGAAAACTTCTGGGGAAATCTGGGTCATTGATAGTGTACCACTTGATTTACAGCGACGACCAATTTCTAACTTGGCTTTATCTGATCTGCTCTGAAAAATGTTTTCAGCCACTATGGGTAGTCCTGTTAAATTGTGCAGACCTGCAATCATTTTAAAAAATCACTCAACCATCAAAGATTTGATTTGGTCTGCTTAGTCTGTGCTGACCTCACTTCATTTCGCAAGGCCGGGGCTGCTATATCCCATACCTCGGAAGCCTCCCAGCTGTGCCTTCCAAGGCACCTCTGCGAGCCCTTCCAGGTCTGGTATCTGGTGCTACTGAGAGAACAGGTCTTGTCATTTCCTTATCAAGGATGAGGAGACTCAAAAATGGGAAGCTCTTGCGCCAAGGCTGCGACGCTGCTGGGTTTGAATCAGGGCTCATGCCCTGTAGAGTCACCCGCCTCACAACACTGACCCACCAACATAGCTGCTCTGGGCAAGAATAAAGCCAGTGAGGCCAAGAAAGGGGCCTGTAGTTTCCCTTTATGCTGTCCTGATTTATGCTAAATATGGACAATGGGACCATGGAGGAAATAAATGTGGACTTTGCCATGGATGATATAAATGGTGTGCTGGTATTTTGGCTTTCCATCTGCTCTGGGGGAAGAGAGCAGCTGGTCCTCATCAGCCCCTCCTGGCTTCCTCTGCCCCTGCCTTTCCCAGATTCCACAGCTGGATCTGTCAGTGCCCCCACGCTTGGGCTCAGTCCTCTCCAATGCCTGAGCCCACACAGGCCATGGTGCGGAGAGTGTCTGAAGCTAAGAGGCCCATAGCAGGTTCTCCCCTTTCTCTTGGGCTACCTCTGCTGTCTCTTGGATTCCATTTTGTCTGGTACACGGCCCTACTACCCTGCTTTTTTATCAGAGTCCCCATTCCCCATTGCCCACTGTCCTCCATTCTTACCAGTTCTCTTGTCCTGGATTGGACAGATCCTGGCTCTAGGAGGCCGGCTGTCCTCTCCTTACTAGCTGTCTCTATTACTCTGACCAGACACTCCACTGATCACCAGGTTATTACTATGACCAAAATGTTGCTCCTTTGGCTGGTGCGGCACCAGCTGCATCTTCAAACCCTGGAGGCTGGGCCGATGACCCTCAGTTCACATGTTGCCTCCACACAGATCCTTCCCAGTCAGCCAACTGCATCAGGACTTATCCATGGTGCTTTACAACTAGTTTCTCCCAGATATACCATAACTTGCTTTGAGAAATTGCAATATAAGCAGCAACACTGACAGATAATTTTTTTTTACTATTATACAGGATGTTTCATATATAAAAATTTACTACAGATTTTTTAAATACAATAACTCTCCATCATGCACTGGAAATATGATGAGTTTATAAAAAGGAATCCAGTTTATTAAAGCATAATATAGTATATTATAGTATATATCTTTTTATACTGTTTTAATCCTATCAATCTTCCACTGCCTCTTTACCCACCGCAGGCTTTCACGTCCCTCTTTGGCCAGGTTTTAGATAGCACTATCGATAACTATAATCACTTTCTTCTGAAAAGACCAACTCAGATGAAACCCAACACTTGGTGTATTTGTACCTCGACATATTCAGTTGAAAATGCTGGAGAGAAACATATGACAATGTTGTTTGGTTTTTCTTTCAATTCATGACCTCATATGACAGAAGAGCCTCGGAGGTATCCAGAAATCAAACATTTCCCTAAACTAATTGCTCTTGAACTGTCCCAGAAGATTATATTACACCTTTTATCTCCTTAAACTTGCAATATTTCTACCCCCCTTTCTCATTACCAGTGGATGACTTTGCTTCCCATTTCACTGAGAAAACAGAAGCCGTCAAAAGGGCTCATCCATACCCTACCACCACAGGTTCCAGCCTGCCCAGGGTCCCACAGGCTGTGCCATCACTCTGGTATGAGGACGATCCTTCATTTGTGCTCTGGATGGTGTCCTCACTCCCCAACTCAAGAACGGTCTCCAGCAACTGTCTCTTCTCTCTCCTGCCTCACCAACTTTTCCCAGTCTCTGGACCATTCTCAGAAGCCCTTCTAGTATCTCTAGAAGAAGGCTCCTTTGAGGCCACATTCTTCCTCATCTACACCTCCCTCCTCTTTTTCCTTACAGCCAAACTCCTTGAAAGAGTCAACTCTCTTGCTATTGCCTCTTGTCTTACTCACTAAAACCCAACCATCCTCAGGCCTCAAATTTCTTGGCAACATTTGACAAGATGATCGCTTCCTCTTTCTAGAAATAGTTCCTTTAATTCAGGTCACTGTTTCTCTTTGTTCTCTTCCTAATTCACCCACCATTCTTTCTTAGCTTCATTTGCTGGTTCCTCAACATCCCCAGCAACAACCCAGAGTGCCATCCCCAAACCTCTTCTCTATCTACTTTTACCCCCTTGGTGATATCAACCTTCTGGCTTGAAATGCCATGCAGCTGTTGATGATTCCCATCTTTATGTCATCAGCCCAGACCTCTCTTTAGAACTTCAGACTCATTCATCTAACTGCCCACTCAATATTTCCACTCGGGTATAAAACAGGCATCTCTAATTTAACATTTCTAAGACTGAACTCCTATTTTCTCTCTAAAACAAGCCTTTCCATAGTTGTCTCCACTCATTAAAGTGAAACTCCATCCTACTAGTTGCATAAGCCAAAACTCTTGGAGCATCCTTGACTTCTTTCTTTCTCTCACATTCCACTTCTACTCAATGAGAAAACCCCTTAAGCTGTACCATTTAAATATACCCATCATTTGCCACCTCCACTGTTACCATCTTGGTCCAAGATAGGTTTCATCTGTCTTCTGAATTACTATCATATTCTCCCAACCGGTCTCCCTGCCTCCACGCTTATACCCTCCTCCTAAGTTGCTTTTGCCATAGCAGCTAGAGTAATCCATTAAAAAAAAAAGTCAGATGGTGCTCCAAATCCTCCAATGGATTCTCATCTCAAAAAAAAAAAAAAAAAAGCCCAAGTCTTTATCCTGATATCTTAGATACCTTCATAATCTAGACCTGGCCACCATCTCTTTGGTCACATCTGTTACCACTGTACCTTTATCACACTGGCTTCTTGACACACCAAACAGGTTCTCAACTCAGGGCCAATGGTCTTGATAGCCTGTTTACAGGAGAATACTCCCCCCCAGACACCTACATGGCTTTGTGTCAAACATGGTCTTATTAGTAAGGCTTTCCCTGACCAGCCTCTGAAGGTCTCCCCTCCTCAGCACTCCCTAGCTCCCATACTGCAAACCAACACAGTATATATTCACTCTTCTATTTGTAAATTGTCCCTCCCACCCCCATGCCCCACAGAATGCAAGCTCCATGTGGGCAGAAACTGTGTTGTATTTACTCTAACATCCTCAGCCCCCACTAATGTGTCTACCACCTAGATGTTCAAAAGATATTTGTTTACTGAGTTACCTAACCTCAGACTCACTTGTTTATTGATTGCACTTAATCTCAGAGCTTTAAATTGTTCACACAAGTTTAATCAGCAAAACTTCCTATTTTAGTAAAACCACTCTTGCAAATAAATCAAAGAACGGTGTTTTTTTTTTTAATTTCTCCTTATTTTCATAATTGAGTAACGTCAGAGGTAGAGTCCACATGAGAAACATGTAACTTTGGGGATGCCTGGGTGGCTCAGCAGTTGAGCGTCTGCTTTTGACTCAGGGCTCATGGCGTGATCCTGGGGTCCCGGGATCGAGTCCTACATCGAGCTCTCTGCATGGAACCTGCTTCTCCCTCTGCCTGTGTCTCTGCCTCTCACTCTGTGCCTCTCATGAATTAATAAATAAATTCTTAAAAAAAAAAGAAAGAAACATGTAACTTTTGTTGGCACTGAAGAGGAAAGCCATGGCATTGAGGAAAATAATAGAGTCATGGTAACAGGCGATGAGGGAAAAGATGTCTAACTTTGAATGAGGGGGTACCTAGGGGGCTCAGTGGTGGAGCATCTGCTTTTAGCTCAAGTCATGATTTCAGGATTCTGGGATCGAGTCCCACATCAGGATCCCTGCAGGGCGCCTGCTTCTCCCCCTGCCTATGTCTCTGCCTCTCTCTGTGTCTCTCATGAATAGATGAATAAAATCTTTTTAAAAAAGAAAAAAAACTTTGAATGAGGCTGGTTTATGGATCAGGTAATGATTGGCCCAAGCCCGGGGCAGAGCTCTCCTACAGCACTGAAGCCTGAAAGGCAAATCCTGTCACCTCAGGCAATTACTCTATTTCAGGCAACTATATTTTGGTCTGAAGCAACATTGGAGCAAGGCTCTACCGCACAGCCAATATCCTAGGTGCTTGGGAAAGTATTTTAGCAAACATCCCCTAATTTTAAAACATGGAGATGTACAGATGTTAGAGGTTCCCTAGCCCACTTCACCAGATGCGTAAGTTACCTCTCCTGCTTACATACCAAGGATCTGTTGAGTCTCTACATCTTGGCACAGGTTGCTCCTCATCATCCCATGAAGTAACCAGTTCCAAACTGGACCGGCCCTAGATGTTGAGGGATTTTTCCTTGTATTAATAGCTGCCTCCCTGAAACCAATATCCACCGGTTTGAGTTTTGACGCTACTTTCATGACTGGTTGTACATTTGTGCTTCTAGATCAAATTAGATG
Source organism: Vulpes lagopus (assembly GCF_018345385.1). Taxonomy (NCBI): domain Eukaryota; kingdom Metazoa; phylum Chordata; class Mammalia; order Carnivora; family Canidae; genus Vulpes; species Vulpes lagopus. The sequence goes on from NC_054830.1 coordinate 67,934,184, forward strand.
CTTGTAAATGGAGCACAGGCTTCTAAATCCTGCCACTTGCCAGGGAGGCAATCCAGATGAAATTCTGAAAACACAAAAATCAACTGCCCTTTGACATAGTAATTTTGGCCACTTTTTTTCTAAGAAATCCACATTCCTCCACCATGGAAGCTGGAGAATTATCAGTTTACCTACCTTCCCAGGCTTTTCTTGAGCTAGAGCAATCATGTGACTCAGTGTGCAGGAGGCATAATTTCGTGTTTCCTCTAGGAAGAAGAGCCCATACCTGGCTCATGGCAGCCTTCTCCAAGAAGGGCAATGAATCAAAAGCTCCTTGTGTCCCCACTGAGCAGTTCTCTTGTCCCAGGAGCCTCAAATTGTCCCAATTTCTTCTTTCACAAAACTAAAAAACTCCTTAAATTATTGTTTCTTGGGTTTTCTGGTACTCACAGCCAAATGTACTCCTAACAAACAATCATGTAACCAATTAAAATTGTATTTATAAAGAGTTTACAACAGCATGAGGAAATGTTCATGAAAACATTAAATGGAAAAGTTCCAAGTAACGTTTATATGGAGCATAATTATAACCATATACAATCTATGCAAAGAAAATCCCCCAAATTTGTTTGGTGTTGAAATTACACACACTTTTTTTCTTTTAAAATATTAAAAGATTTATTGTGTGTCAGGCCCCATGCTGAACACTTTTAAATTATTCCATTCTTCTCACTTTTTTGTACATTTCACATTTTGTTTTTGAATGAAAAAAATTACTAAAAAAATTTTTAAGTCCTCTGTCTTGGAAAACCTAAAGGAAAAAAAAAAAAAACCCAACCAATCATGAGTTGGGTAAAACCCACAGAAGTAAACTTTGCCAGTCCTCTCTGCTCTGTCATCATTAGCATTCTGATTTGTCAGCTAACCAGGAAAATGTGTGGTGCAAGTAACAGAAGACTGGCAGGAAACTGACAAATTAACCTCATCTACAAAAAAGTCCAATGATAACTGCTTGATTTCATTACTACTGCAAAAATAATAATGATTGTTGAAAAATGAGGAGAAAACAACCAAGTTGCATGATTTCAGTGTTAGAATGATAGGCTGCTATTGGGCATATAAATATTATTTTGGAAGAAGAAGCTATTGAAATGCAGATCCATTCAAACCCAGACTGATATTATGGCTTGGAGTTAATTAACTGAGCTCCAATTGTGTGTAAACTGAATTTTAAAATATAATCAAAATATGTAGATGATACTATTTCTGACCTGCTGTGATGTCATGCTGACTATCTTATTTCTTCGATGCCGTGCTCCGTTTCATGAAATAAACTGCAGGAGGTTGAAAAATGTATGTGCTCCAATGATGAGGTGACACAGACCTAACAATATCCAGGCAGGTGAGGATTTCTGCTTAACTCGGGGTGAAGCAGGACACTTGGCTGCTTCCTTAAGCCCCCCTGGGGAAACAATCCAAGTGGTTTTGGCAACAGTACTGTCACAACTCAGCCATCCAAGTCAGCTGTCAGAACCAGGCTAGGAGTTGTCTTTCTCTGAAGCTGCCTGGGAAAAGGTAGGGCTTCAGGGGTGGCCAGACAGTTAGATGACAGCCTTAGATTTTTTTTTTTTGGACTCTATGGGCCCAGTCTGGGACACAACCACAGGGCTTCCAAGCTCCAAGGAGTAAACTTAAAGCCATTGTTTGGACTCCCAAGGAGCACATAACCAATTAAATGCAGACCCTAAGAATTCCAAGCCACTGTCTCCATTCTCCATCTCCTCTCCCACCATGTCTACTACTGGAGGGATGAGGATGGGGTGAGGGATGGGGAACTGGGCCTGTGGTGGGTACCCCCTCATGCTGATGCTAAGCTGTCTTCGTGCCTCTGCATCCTTCCCATGCCCACAGACACACCGTGGTTCCTTCAGCACCACCACCCCTCCCCCCATCAAGCTGCTGAGCGCAAGAGAAAACTGGAGAGACCAGATGAGATGTGTTTAGGAACAGGGCTTGGGGACGCCATCAGGTCTCTGATTCCTGCTTGGCAAATCACCAGCATTTTAAGAGGTAAGGTAAAATCATCTGCAAGGTAGCCCTTTTTCTGGCTTGGACCCAGATGATCCAGAGGGTCTCTGAGCTCGAATAATACCCACACCCAGAAGTAAGGCTCAACAAGATGAAATCAGCAAGAGGAGGGTTGCTGTTCAACAAGGGGGACCCAGGCTGGGCAACACTTGTGTCAGTTCTAGCTCTGCCCTGACCTGCATCCCAGTTTTGATTTCAGAGTGAGCCTTGATATACTCTTACCCATCCCATTCCCAGGGCCAGGAGGCCTGACCCTAAACCCCAGTCTACAACTGAGATCCTGCCCATTGCTGACAGGCTTCCATTGCTTCTTGAGTTGGGGGGAGAGGGGGACGCTTTTTCTTTTTTTCTTTTTTTTAAGCATAACAAAAAGGTCCTTTTTTCTTTTTTCTTTTTTTTTTTTTTTTACTGTACCCTGTATTGGTGATCCATATGATGTACTACCTTCCATCCATTTCCACTATTGAACCGTGTTTTTTTTAGCTCAGTTGTCTGGAATCTTAAAGAAATCATGCTAGCCTCCATGTACTGCCTACGCAATATGTTTCTATTATTATTTCTTAATGTTCCAGTTTTACATCTTGATCATGGACTTCCTCCTGGGTGGATTGTATCTCCAACGGCTACATGGCTGGGTCCTCGGTTTCTTCCTCGGCCACCAAGCTGGAGATTGCCTTCCCCTTCCTTTTGTCTGAGTTTGCTTTTCAGGGGCTCTTTTCTCCCATTGGGACTTCCAGCCCCAACTGTTGCTATACTTTTAGGACAACAGGCTTGCGTGCTGAGCTGACGTTTTTCACAGCAACTGAAGCAGAGCGTGTTCCCCCAGAATCTGCCCCATTATCTTGCTTTCTTAGCTTTTATACCACATCCCCCCACCCCACTTTACCATCCTGCCATAATTAATCAGACAGGGCTACTTGAAAGATTTACTGCTACAAATGGCCTGAGTTCCTATAGTTCATTCTCCATCCTCCACTCATCACTGCAGACACCAATACATAAGCCGATTGTCCATATCAAGGCTTTGGGTCCTAAAAACATCATTCTTCCCTCCAAGGCAGTTGGATTCCCCTATTAAAGAATACAGAGTCTCCACTGACTGCAAGAGGAAATGATGTTAAATGCTCTATTGCTTGCAAGTATTTAGGAAATAAAAGATTATAAATAGATCTGTAGAAATCAACAACAAAAAAAGTCTCCAGACTTAAAGATTTTATTTTGAGCAAATACAAAGAGAAAAACAAGATGACAGACGGGCTTTATCTCAAGTACTAATGCTGGTCAGTTGGTCATAGGAACTATCTAGAGCACTGTGTGGAAAATCCGAGCCAACTCTGAGCTGAGCAGGAAATCAGTCAGTGATCAATCAGTGAGTCCTACACCAACAAGTGGCAGCACGTGGGCTACTTATTGACCAAACCTTGAGTGCTCATTTGCATGAACTTTGCATCAGGCCTCAGGTCAAATCTAGACTCAGTGCCCTGGCCCTAAGCTAGCTTTTGACTTCTTTAAGTCAACATCTCCTCACTATTAAAACAGTGATGACAATACAATACCTCTATTAACAGAGAATCAATGTTCCTCTTGCGCTTTGCAAAGCACTTAGCATAATGCGTAGTACCTATGAAAAACCCAAAAAACAGGAACTCTTATGACATTAGTTCTCTAGCTCTAAAGTCAGCTCTCAAATGTAAATGCCCCGAAATATGCTCCTCTGATTTAAAGGTTTGTTTATATTGGATTCCCACCCTCCTCTCAAATCAATAAACCTTGCGCTGGTGTGTAGGAGGTGCTGGGTAACATGCAGTTGATGATAAATACAGCATTTCTGCCCAGAAATCTCTTCACCAATAGCACACACTGCATAGGCAGGCAATGCAGACTCCGAGTGGCTCCACACCGAATTCTCAGCTTTCCCTAAAAATAAGCTCACAGACTGAGTCACCCCTTTATACCCAGGCTCCTCTGAAAGTTGAACAGGATGTCACAATGTCCAGAAATAACCTCCAACATTCAGGCTCCAAATTGGCTTCCATGGGTTCTAAGGCTTTCAGCTGAAGTTGGTTAAGCTTCTGCTTCTGGATTTTAGTATAAAGAGAATGATTTAAGTGATGATCAAAGCTAAAGGTGACCTCTGCATGGAACGGCAGGAGAGGCCACCTCAGAACCCTTCAGGAACGTACCAGCTTTGGCAGTGATGGGGCCCTGAGTGGGGTGCTCAGGGACCCATAGCAGCTCCCTGCCTCATCTTGCCCCCACTCTGCCACCAGACCATTCTCTGATAGACCACGGGTCTTCAGTGGCTCCCACCACGTGTGGGGCAAGTTTGGCCCCCTGCTGGCACACCAGGACCCAGCACCTCCTGCCATTCTAGCCTCATTTCTTGGGATGCTCCATGATACCCAACACCATGTGGTTTTCTGATGCTGCTCTGCACCATCACAAGCTTTGTGCCTTTGCCCATGCTGCTCTTCTGGCCTAAACCTGGGACAAAGAATGCTCTCACCTTGGCCATCCCGACCAGGGGTAGGCTACTTTTTGCCCTCCTGAGATAGCAGAAAGGGCCAGGATTGGCTCCTGGGGCAGAGCAAGGGAATCAGTGAGACTAGGACTCAGGCTGCATGGACTGCACTGTGGAAACCCAGAGGAGAAATGCAAGGGGACTGGGTAGAGACGCTGGAGTTTGCGGAAAGAGAGCTGGCATAGAGATGCAGATGATGTTGTCCTGGACGAATGTGGACCGATTCCTTAGCTGAGCTGTTTTCTCTGAAATAAAATCCAGAAAATAATACTTGCCTGGTTCATTGGAGCCGAAACAAGATAATGGAAATGAAAGAATTCTCTAACTCTGAATAGCCACGAACCCACCAGGAATGTTTTGTTCATTTTTGATGGTGAGTCAGGGGAACAACTCAGGGTCCCAAACAAAACAGAGACAGCACTAATGGTGGGTCAGAGCATTAATGGAGGCTCAGTCGACATCCTGAGCTCCTGTGATGTCGTTTACAGCTTTGCCCTGTTTTCAACTGGCTTTCAGAGGGAGAGAATGTTTCAGTTTTTCTTCATCTCACCTTAGTGTGAAATGCCCTTCTGGACCTTTCCAGATACAAGGCTTTGACTGGAGACAGAAGGTTGTAGGATGCTAAGGGCAGTGGGTGCTAAAAGGAAGTCATGAGTGTGAAAAAAGGGCAGAGATTTGAGGCATTAATGGCAAATGGGAACAACTACTTATGGGCTCCTGGGCCACTTCCTTCTCAAACAATTTCTAGCACTATAGCCAGAACAGAGTAAGATGCAAACGATGATCACGGTGAGATGCAGGTACCATCTGACGACACGCAAGGACTGTTATGGGTTGAAATATGCCCCCCCTCCAAAGAAGGTACACTGAATCCCTAATGTTCATTACCTGAGAACATTACCTGATTTGGAGATAGCGTCTTTACAGAGCTAATCAGGTTAAAATTACGTCATTAGGTTGGGCCCCAATCCAATATGAGATGGATTCTCTTCTCTTATAAAAAGAGAAAAATTGGACATTGAGCCAGATACACATAGATAATGTGAAGAGACACAGAGAAGATGCCTAAGTCAAGGAGAGAGGCCCAGAGAACACCCTTCCCTCGCAGCCCTCACAAGAAACCAATCCTGCTGACGCTTTCATCTCAGACTTCCAGCCTCCAGAACTGTGAGTCAATACATTTCTGCCCACTTCTGTGGCACTGTTATGACAGCCCTAGAAAACTACTGCAGATCCTTTATAACAATAACAATCCAGGGGGGAAAAGAGCCAGGGAAGCCACAAGAGTCCAATTTGGGTAGATGTATTCATTGGGTGAAAACCGCAGGTGCTAATCTCACACAGTATCTTTTGGAACCTTGTGACCTTGATATCATAGGGAACTAAATTATAGACGGCCCATTTCTGTTTGTTTTTCTTATGAAATTCTCATGAAGCAACCACCAATCCCCAGGCTGCCTGGTTTGTGTACACGCCCCCCCCCCCCCACCCAAACCAGGCTGGTCCAGAGCAAGGTGTGCCACAGGGATGCAGATGGCTTCTGCAGAGTGCATGTGATGGGCTCCTCACTGGTCAAGGGTCCTACTGCTCCCACTATTCACTGCTGCTTCTGAAGTCCCAATGGGTGTGTGGCTCTCTCTCTTCCTAAGGGGATAATTTCAAATTTCACAATCTTACTCTGCAGACCTCCAGGAGCCAGGCAAACAGGCTGAAAGCTTATGCTCTAACTGGAAATACTGGATGCTCTCCACGCAAAGGGGAGCCATCAGGAGTGGACTGATCTCCAACACAGCCCGAGGATCCAATAGCAGCACCAGATAAAAAGGGTGAAGTTGGCAAAGCAAACTTTTCAACTCAACGAGCATTCATTGGGCATCTATGACGTGCCCACTTGTTTCTCTCCTCTTGAGCTCAGGGGAACCATGAGCTGGGGCTAAAAGCTTCCCTTCCCTGGCTAAACTCAGTGAGAACGCTAAGAACCAAAGAACAACCCGGCTAGCAGAGTTCAGGTGGAAAGGAGTGTGGAAGACAGAACCTGGAGAAATCTGCAAGGGAAGAGCGCCCAAGAAAGTGGCAGGGGAAATGCCAGGCAAGAGAATGGAGGAAGCCTTCTTTAAACCAGGGGCCTGGTTAGGAAAGAATGCAGGGAATCTAGGGATAAATCAGAAACCAGGATGTCCAGTTAAAGGTTATTCTCACTAACCTCTAGCTGAAAGTTAGCATCATCTTTAGTTATGAACGTAAGCACGGCCTCAGGAATGCCATTGGTACCCATGACTTTGTCATGAGTAGAAATCAGTTATACTCATCTTACATTATAGCTGTTTGAGAGAACTCAAAATACCACTCACTTATGCTCATCAATAATTTGAGATTGGACTATGTATTAGAACTGCCCCTGGATTTTACTTAATGCAATAACCAAGTAGCACATCTGTTTCCTACTGCAATTTTCTAAATATTTTTCCAACTGTATTTCAGTTCAAGAGGTTTTCTTTTTAATACCATGTGTTTTATTTTGTGCCTTTAGGCTTTATTCTGAACTGAGTCCATGAGACCGTAAAGGGGCACAAGATACAAAAGAGGCTAAGAGCCCTGCTTAAAGTCACTACACAGGTTTTGACACAATGCAAAACGTACCATGGAAGGCGGCAAACAGATAATGATGAAAAGAGCACAGTTCTTGTCCTCCAGAAGCTTATAATCAAGTGGGGCAGAGAGATGGGAAGTCATACATTGTGCGCCTCTTGTTTTGCTTCCCGTCGCTTATTCTCATCAAACCAACTTGAGCACCTCTACTAGACAGCTCTGCAGGATCTAGACAGGACACCTCTGAAGACACCTTTCCGGCACTTGCCCTAACAAATACACAACACCACAGTGACCATATGTGGGTGCTGCTCCAGGAGCAGTTACAACCCCAGAGAAAGACCTGACTAATGAATCTCTACAGAGATGTTAAGTAACAAGGCTCCTTACACACAAATCCCTCATCTCTTACATGTGAAAGACAACTCTAATCTATCATGGTGTTTATTCTTTCCCCCAAACCCCAATTCAGCCTCAGAGATCTTCCCAAGACAGTACTATGGATGGCTACTACCCATCAGTCAGAGTGGACACAAGAGACGAAAACCACTTGCCATTCCAGGCTTGGGGCTTTACCCTTCTTGAAAAACTTGTATTTTCTTGGGAAATTCTAGAAAACAAAAAAGCCTTCAAGGCTTAAAAAAAAAAAAAAAAAAAAAGAATCCTTAAGGATAAAAGCTAAGGCTTAAAGCAATTAATCTCTAATGTCAAAAATATGGAAAGTGCATTTGGTCATGTAACCCTTATGTTATACCGTTATCAGTGGCTCTCAAAGACTTTATTGTGCCTCCCAGAGAACACTTGGAAATGTCTGGAGACATATTTGATTGTTATGATACGGAATGGGGGAGGGTGCCATTGGCATCTGTCAGAGATCAAGGATACCGCTAAACATCTTATAATACATGGGACAGTCCCATACTACAAAGAATTATCTGGTCCAAAATGTCAATAGTGCCACAGTTGAAATACTCTGCACTATATGACTGGCATCCTATTCTCTAAGCAGCTTCTCCATAAGTTGCCCAGAAAGAGAATTTCAGGGTCAGGAGTTTATTTCAGGGTCAAGGGCAAAAGGCATCCATCTGTAGAGTCAGCAACCATGTGTGCCCGCACCGCTGCTCACTACCGCATGTTCACTAGGGCAGCCCAAGAACTATACTAATTGGGTTTTTTTAAAACCTGATTTCACAATTATGGCTCTGTTATCTTACAAAACCTTGGGCAATCTGAAAATATTTACTAAGGCACCAAAGTCCCTTTGGAAATTTCCAGGCAGACAAGACTCAAACTTGTGGCTGGCCCTTCCTCTTTAATTGAGGTGTTAAGTGACATACAATTTTATATTCATTTCAGGTGCACAATGTAATGATTCAATAATTGTATACACTGTGAAGTGATCACCACAATAAGTCTAATTATCATCTAGCATTGTAAAAGTTTTTTAAAAAATTTCTTATGATGAGAACTTTTAAGATTTACTCTCTTGGCAACTTTCAAATATTCACCCCAATATCACTGACTGCAGTTACCATGCTGCACAATCCATCCCATGACTTGCTTACTTCATAGCTAGAAGTATGTATCCCTTGACCTCATTCACCCCTTTCACCCACTACCCAACCACCTCTCCCCAGTAACCACCATTCTGTGTCTTGTTCCGTTTGTTCATTTGTTTTTTAGATTCTACATACAAGTAACATTATACGATATTTGTCTTTCTCTGTGTTATTTGACTTAATATTATACCCTCAAGATCACCTATGTTGTCACAAGTGGCAAGATCTCATTTTTTATGGCTGAGTAGTATTCCATTGTGCAGACACCACAACTCTATCCATTCATCCATCAATGGACGCTTAGGTTGTTTCTATATCTTGGCTGATATACATATACATATAGTGCTGAAATGATCATGGAGGTGCGTATATCTTTTTGAATTAGTGTTTCAGATAAAAACCTAGAAGTAGGATTGCTGGATCATATGGTGGGGTTCTATTTTTAATTTTTTGAGGAACCTCCATATTGCTTTCCACAGTGGCTGCACAAATTCACATTTGCACCAACAGTGCATGAGAGTTTTCTCCACATCCTCACCTTTTGTTATTTTTTGCTTTTTGATAACAGCCATTCTAACAGGCATAGGTGATATATCATTGTGGTTTTGATTAGCAGTTACCTGATGATTAATGATGTTGATGTTAGTGATCTTTTCAGGTGCCTGTTGGCCGTCTGTATGTCTTCTCTGGAAAACTGTTGAGATCTTCTTCCCACTTTTTAATTGGATTGTCTGTGGGGTTTTCTTTGCTATTGAGTTGTATGAATTCTTTATATATTTTGGATAGTAACCCTTTATTGGATAAATGATTTGCAGATATTTTCTCCCATTCAGTAGGTAGTCTTTTCATGTTGCTGATAGTTTCTTCACTGTGCAGAAGCCTTTTTAGTCTGATGGAGTCCCACTTGTTGATTTTGCTTTTGTTTTCTTTGCTTTTGGAATCAGATCCAAAAAGTCATCACCAAGATCAATATCAAGGAGCTTACCTCCTATGTTTTTTTCTAGGAGTTTTATGGTTTCAGGTCTTATTTTTTTAGTTAATTTTTGTGTATGGTGTAAGATAGTGATCTGTTTTCATTTTTTTGCATATGACCGTTCAGTTCTAACACCATATATTAAGGAGACTGTCCTCTTTTCCAAAAATGCAGATGGATTTTCAGACACATGAAAAGGGGTTCAACCTTACTCATCATCAGGGAAATACAAATCAAAACTACAATGAGATACCATCTCACACCTGTCAGAATGGCTAAAATTAACATCACAAGAAACAATAGGTGTTGGTGAGGATGTGGAGAAAGGGGAACCCTCTTACATTGTTGATGGGAATGCAAACTGGTGCAGCCACCCTGGAAAACATTATGGAGGTTCCTCAAAAAGTTGAAAATAGAACTATCCTATGATCCAGCAATTGCACTACTAGGTATACAAAATACATTTTCGAAGGGTTACATGCACCCTGATGTTTATAGTAGTATTTTCAACAATAGCCAAACTATGGAGAAAGCCCAAATGTCTATCCCATGATAGATGGATAAAGAAGATATTACTCGGCCATCAAAAAGAATGAAACTTCACTGGGTGATATGCTATATGTTGGCAAATTGAACTCCAATAAAAAAAAAAAAAGAATGAAATCTTGCCATTTGCAGTGATGTAGATGGAACTAGAGGGTATTATACTAAGCGAAATAAGTCCATCAGAGAAAGATAATTATCATTTGATCTCACTCATATGTGGAATTTAAGAAACAAAACAGAGGATCATAGGGGAAGAGAGGGAAAAGAAAAAAGGGAAAGAGGGAAACAATCCATAACAGGCTCTTTTAACGATTGAGAAAAAACTGAGGGTTGCTGTAGGGAGATGGTGGGGGATGGGCTAGATGAGTGATGAGTAATTAACAATATTAATTCTTCCAATGCACTGGCATGATGTTTCTTTCTATTTATTTGTGTCTTCTTCAATTTCTTTTATCAATGTCTTTTAGCTTTCAGTATAAAGGTTTTTCAATTCTTTGGTTAAATTTTATTTCTAAGTATTTTATTCTTTTTGATGCAATTGCAAATGGTATTGTTTTATAAACTTCTCTTGCTGATAGTTCATTGTTACTGTATAGAAATCCAACAGATTTTTGTATGTTGATTTTGTACCCTTAACATTACTGCAATCTTTTATTAGTTCTAACAGTTTTTTGGTGAGGTCTTTAGGCTAGGCTTTCTATATATAAAATCAGGTCATCCACAAATAATGATAGCTTTACTTCTTCCTTTCCAATCTGGATGCCTTTCATTTCTTTTTCTTGCCTAATTGCTCTGGGTAAAACCTCCAATAATATGTTGAATGAAAGTGGCAAGGGTGGGCATCCCTGTCTTGCTCCTGATTTTAGAGGAAACGTTTTCAGCCTTTCATCATTGAGTATGATGTCAGCAGTGGGCTTGTCATATATGGCCTTTTATTAGGTTAAGGTACATTCCCTCTACACCCAGTTTGTTGAGAATTTTTATCATAAATTGATGTTGAATTTTGTCAAATGCGTTTTAAACATCTAATGAGATGATCATATAATCTTTATCCCTCATTTTTATTAATGTGATATATCAAGTTGATGGATTTATGAATGTTGAACTATCCTAGTATCCCTGGAATAAATCCCATTTGATGATGGTGTATGATCCTTGTAATATATTGTGATTGTCTCAGCAGCCTGATTTACTCTTGATAGGTCCTGGTTGTTAATGTTATGTCAAGACCTGTCAGTGTTCCCGAAGAGAGGGATTTCAATCAGCACCTCGTTTTAGTCTGATTGGAAGCCAGATCCTCAGGCAGCAGCTTTTAAAGTACGCAAATAGGGGCACCTGGGTGGCTCAGCTGGTTAAGCGTCTGGCTTAGGCTCAGGTCATGATCCCAGGGTCCTGGGGTGGAGCCCTGCATTGGGCTCCCTGCTCAGCAGGGAATCTGCTTCTCTCTCTCTTTCTGTCCCTCTCTCTTGCTCTCTCTCCCCTGCCCCTCTCTCAAATAACCAAATTAAAAAAAAAAAACTTTATAAAATAAAGCATGCAAATTTATACAGCCCCATGGAACCCCAACTGTAAACCTTGCTGGCCTTCGGACCAGGTTCTGAAGGTATGCCCTGGGTGACAGTTGCAAAAATCAGGGCTTCAGATGAGTGTATAAGCTCCTTCCTGAGAAGTACCAGTGAGCTGTAGTGAGGCCAAGGGACAGCACAAAGACGGCATTCCCCCCACCTTCATTCTCTGAGACTACTTCTGGAGCTTCTACATGTGTGGTGAACCTGAAGTCTGGCCCTCAGGCTGAAGCTCCAGACAAGTAAATGGTTTTTTTTTTACCCCACAACTGGGGATGTGTTTCAATCCCCTATCTGCGTCGTGCCCTGGGGACGTTAGCCTGTTAAGAACTGCCTCTCTAATTGTTACAGTTCTGTGCAACTAGGAATGTAAGCCCCCCTGGCCAGTGAAGCCAGGTGATCAAGGAACATCCCACATGCGGAATGCATGCCCCTGCCAGCTATCCCAGGGCCACAGGAGAGCGCAGGGCTGGGGTGCACCCACCAGCTTTCATGGGAGCAGCTGGCCTTTCCGAACAAGAAAGGGAAGGGAGCAGAAAGGAAACATATGCAGCTTCAGGGAGGCCAGTGTGGGTTCTGCTACTATAGGTCATCATCAGCTTTAACTGACAGTCACTCCACGTGCATTGAAGGCGGAGAGCCTCCGGGTTCCAGAAGGTAACTAACCCTCCACAAAGTGCTAACAAATGACAGAGCAGCTGGTCAGAAGCCACCGTTCACTGGCTTCCTGCTTGGACTCAGGGAATGTGGCAGGTGTGTTCTCTGACTCTCCTTCTGACACTTTACCCTTAAAATCCTCAGAGAGAGCAGAATGAGGCTTCTGGCAATGTCTAAGGAGAAAGAAAAATGACCTGGAGAATCACTTATGTTTTTGCTCTACCCGCTCTGTCCCTGTCACTCGAAAAAAAAAAAAATGGTTTTAAATGTAGTGATTTATTTTTAGATGGGCCAAACCATTACCTCTAAGAGATCAGGTTTTCTGGCTTTCAAAAGGAAACAACATGCACTTGGCTTAGAAAGCAAGGATATAACAAGAAAATTCTATGGTAGCAAAACTCGCATGTGAGCTCTTGAGCAAATATAAGCCTGTCATTGTGGCAGCCCAGGAAACAGTACAAGCGTGTCTGAGATGCTTTATCGTTCTGGACTGCCAGCAATAAGACAGCAGCGACTTCTTTAAGGTAAAAGATACCTAGAGCCTTAATGGCAGACACAACCATAGACGATATGCTGTCTGGAGCAGGAGACCGAAATCTTTCTAGATGGGATCAGATAATAAATATTTCAGACTTTGCAGGCCACCTGGTCTCCGTTAGCATAAGACCATGTGCTGTTGTAACATGAAGTTAGCCCTAGACAACACATAAATGAATGGGAACGGCCGTGTTCTGATAAAACTTTATGTCTGCACATCGAAATCTGAACTTCGTAGATTTTTCACAGGTCATGAAATATTCCTTAAAAGACGGTTTCCCCTTTTTTATACATGTGACAACCACATAAAGCGCACAGGCCTTATAAGCACAGGCTGCAGGCCAGATCTGGCCTGTGGGCTATTGTTTGCTGACCCTTGGCCTAGACAGAAAATTGGAATTTCCATTTGTTCTTAATTCTGTAGCTGCTACATAAAATTGATTTTCCTTCCTGTCTCACTGTGATTCTGAAATCACACTAGTAAAATTGATAAATGAAAAAAAAACAAACACAAATAAATCAAAACTATCACAGCGCTCTCAACCAAAATACCTAGGCTGGGAATCATCTGGTTGTGGCCACTGCGTGACTCATTCCCAACACACCACAAGGTCCCATCTTGCTCAATGCAGTATAAGATATATGGCTTGCTGAAGGCTCACATTCCAGTGGTATTTTTAAACTCAGTGTGAGCGAGCTTCTTGTTTAGACTTTGCAGTTTGATATTATTCAAAGGTTGGGGCCAAGGGAGGGGGGCGGAGGGGGTCTGGGCAATGTACCAATTTCTGAAATTCAGTTGTTCTCCTTCCAACACACATTAGGCCATTTCTTCTTCTCCAGAAAAGATAGGTCAGGTGGATTTCTTGAAAACACGTTAATGTCTTGATGACACACTCTTATCCTTCCAATACGTTCCCTACCTCCCCACAAAAAAACATATTACTATTTAAAACCAGTGAGTACCTTCACACTCACAATGGAAGAGTGAAACATGGCCCTAGAGGGAAAAAAAGAGGATTCTGAAATCGGTGGTGAATGCAACATGTATGTGAAGGTCATGGGCTTGTCAGATATAATACAGGATGTTCACTTTAATCTGATTTTCAGATAAACAAGTAACTTTTTGTATAAAAGTGTGTCCCGCGCAATAACTGGGTATCCTGTATTTTGAGTTGCTAAATTTGATAACCCTGATAGGGGGGAAGGGAAAAAAGGAGCCAGCCTGGAGCAGAAGGTAATTATTGGGGAAAAATTAGAATTTGTTATAGATCTAGGAGTGGGTGCTTGTTATGAAAGGGTTACCCCCAAAAGACTGGGAACCCCAGTTTCCTCTTCTGGTTAAAGTCGGGGTGCAAGGTGAGTGTCAAGCAGAATTACTTACATGCTGCTGTTTGAAGGAGTTTAAAGCCAGCGCTTCTTGGGGGAGTTCTGGGGGCTGATAGAATTGGCTGTATCCTGATTGTGTTGGTGGCTACACAAATCTACACGTGTTAAAAATCAGAGTAGGGGCACCGGGGCGGCTCAGTCCATCAAACATCTGAATCTGGATTTCTGCCGGGTCAAGATCTCTCAAGGTCATGAGATCAGGCTCCGCACTGGGTGTGGAGCCTGCTTAAGATTCTCTCTATCTTCTCCCTCTGCCTCTCCCTCCCCCGCCCCCCCAAAAAAAGTTCAGAGAAGCATACATCAAAAAGGTCACATTTGCTCTGTTAATTTTCTTTTAAAGAAGGCTTTCAGCTGTTACGTCTTACAGAGAATTCATGAGTTCATCCAGTAAGCTGCATAAGGAATTAATTTAAGTAGCAGTCCTGACCCTAACCCGAGACTACGGTTCTCTTACAGGGTCCCCATCCCAGAGGGCCCTCGAAGGATTCCTAACAGGCCCACCCACCAATCTGCCCAACATGCCTAAACATATCTACATCTCACTTAGCTCCAAGCCATAACACTACCACCCCGTCACCTCCTCATACTCCTGACAATTAAATAAAATATGCTGTGAAAGTCAGAAGTGGAAGGCTGGTGGCCCAGGGTGGGGGCTGGCGGTGGCGGGGCCTGAGTGGGGTGGGGGGGGCGATTGGAATGGGAAACAAAGCCAGCCCACACTGTGTTAAAATCTCATTATGTTTGGTTTGGCCCACACAGTGTTTAAATCGTTGTGAACATTTAAACATCAACAGACTTCCTTCAAAAGCTGGATTTCCAGGTTCTCTTGAAAAAGCAGAAGATCCCGGGCGTGTGTTCCCACAAAGTACCAATCAACTAGGGTTGAGTGCCACCTGTCCCCGAGGAGCCCGCCCTCCCTGGGTCACCACCATCCCAAGAGCTGAGCCATCGTGCCAACCTGGCGCCCGTACACATCTGGGTTTTTTTTATACCAGGCATTCCGCAGGGTGTCTGGCACAAGGGAAGCCCTCGGGACCTGGGAGATCCTCTCTCCCCCTAAAAAAAGCTCGGATGAAGTTACTGTATTTCACTTGTTTTTCAAGCTCTGGGGTGCCCTGTCTCCCTCCAGGGGAGATGCTCCACACCTGCTCCTCCAATGCTAAGCCAGTCTACTTCCAGCTTTTCTCTGTGGACCCAGGCTTAGGGCAACAGAGAGCTGGAATCATCCAGAGGCAGTAGCAGCTGAGGTGTCCAGACTGAGATGATGGTGGAAGGTGGGGGGAGAGCACCGCTGAGCAACTGAAATAACCTTCCCCTTCGCCTCGTCTCCTCTGTGCTGTCAGAGTGAGTACCTTCTCTTCCTTCTGCCCTCTCAGCTCCAATACTTACCAGGTATCTATCATCCTCACTCCAGGTGAATAAGGATGGGGATGACCAGGCTACCACAGTCTTATTTCTAGTGGTTGGTGGCATTAGAGGGTATATCCTAGCCTCCGGGCCCTGCCCTGCCTTTTGACTCAACCCCATCAGACTTACCATCAAGGATTCAATATCCTTCAGCTTCCATTGTGACTTTTATTTGATGAACAGCATGACGTGTTGAACACATATGCTCAGACTTTACTGTTCATGAATGAGGCTGCCTGTACGGCACCTGGTAAGGAAAAACAGGGCCCTCCAAGGATGGGCTCCTCACTCTCCCACAGGGTGTTTTTGCTCACCTGGATAAACAGTATTTCCTTTCAGGGTCCCTCATGTTAGCTGCAAGCTTTTCAGATTATTTTCATTTTATTTATTTATTTTTAAAGATCTTATTTATTTATTCATGAGAGACACAGAGACACACAGAGAGAGAAGCAGAGACACAGGCCGAGGGAGAAGCAGGATCCACGCAGGGAGCCCGATGCGGGACTCGATCCCTGACCCCAGGATCACGGCCTGGGCGGAAGGCAGACGCTTAACCACTGAGCCACCCAAGCGTCCCTTCAGATTTTTTTTAACTGATAGTTTTTTTTTCCAGCGTTAGTGAAGTATGATTGACAAGTAAGAATTGTATATATTTACAGCATGCAACATGATGTTTTGATATACACTGTGAAATGATTATCACCATCAACATAATTAATATATCCATCACCTCACACAGTTGCCATTTGTGTGTGTGTGTGTGTGTGATGGTAACACATGAGATCTACTCTCTTAGCAAATTTCCAGTGGATAACACGTTATTATTAACTGTAGTCATCACGTCATACATTAGGTCTTCTGAACTTACTCATCTTCTAACTTAAACTTAGACCCTTGATTAATATCCTCCCTTTGAGGGGCACCTGGGTGGCTCAGGGGTTGAACATCCGCCTTTGGCTCAGGTCATGATCCTGGGGTCCAGGGATCGAGTCCCGCATCGGGCTCCCCACAGGGAGCTTCTCCCTCTGCCTGTGTCTCTGGTGAATAAATAAACAGAATCTTTAAAAATATATATATATTCTCCCTTGGCCCCCACCTCCTAGCCTCTGGTAAAAGCCATTCCACTCTGTATTACTATAAGTTTGACTTTTTTTTTTTTTTTTTTTAGATTTCACATATAAGTGAGATCACACAGTATTCATCTTTTTGCATCTGGCTTATTTCACAGATGGCAGACCTTCCTTCTTTTTAAAGGCTGAATAATATGCCATTATTACACATCCGCTTTCTTCATCCATTCATCTGACATTGGACGCAAGTGTTTCTATATCTTGGCCATCATAAATAACACTGCAATGAATATAGAGGTACAGATACCTCCTCAAAGTAGTGACTTTATTTCCTCTGGATCTATACCCAAGAGCTGCACTGCTGGACCACATGGCAGTTCTATTTTTAATTTCTTGAGGAACTGCTCTACTCTTTTATGCTTTTCAGATCTTATATGCCACACAGTCCCACTGGAACAAGGAAACTTTTGAACCATTTCCACCCCGTTAGAGGTGGCAGGTATTATCAGCCCAAGCTGAAAAATCAGGCCATAGAAACTCAGTGTTTGAGACCAACCCAGAAGCCCCAGAGAAGGCTCTATGCCTCTCCACCAAGAGGCACCTCTCCCAGATCCCAGCCTCTCTCTCACGTCACATACGGGACATGCATACTATCAGAGCTGCTCCAATCCTGGAGCCCTGTGTGGTATTCACTGGCCTCTAAGTTGTTGCCATTTTTGCTCAAACTCAGAGAAAGAAGATCCCCTGCTTACCAGCAAAGGGGTTAATTTTTCAAGCATATGTTTTTCTCTTAAGAATAACATTTTTTTTATAACCCTCAAAGTTTTAAGTTTCAGCTCTGAATTTAAAAATAAAGTGAATACTCAGATGACTGGTTATAATTTAGAAGAAGGGGAGGGGGGAATCCCACCCACCTAGAATAGTAAGTAAACCAGTATAATTCAGCAAAAAAAAGTAAGGGCAGGTTTTTACAAATGCCCTGAAGACATTTGGTAGTGCACAGACTTTCAAGAGCCTGGTAGCCTGCAGGGTGGGGGAATGATGAGCAAAAAGATGTGCCCTGAGGTCTGGCCCACAGCCTTTTCAACTACAACTAGGCCTTTTATCTTGGGGACACTTATGGCTTCTCTTTCCTCTTCTATCTTATTCCAGGGAAAGGTACCAGCTTCCCTATTCCCATCTTCTGGCTAAGCTCATGTGATGCAACAGAAGCATTGATACTAGGGTCAAGGACTAACCCCAAAGCATTTTTTAGGTAGGTGCAAGCATAATGTAAATAAGCTATAGGTTGTCTTTATCTCTCTCTCTCTCTCTCTCTCTCTCATGAATATAATAATCTCCTTTTGAAGATTTTAATCCAACAAGAAACTAGTGAAAAAGACTGACATCAGAATTAACCAAGGGCACATGTAGCTCCAACAATGGCACCCCACACAAACCTCTGCTTCTGCTGGCATTTCCTGTCAGAAATAGGTCTCAGCTGTGCGGTATTCTCGCAAAGCCACAGCACTCATGGGCGAACATTCCTCTGCAAAGCATCCTGTGCTGGGCGGCCATCACCCCAATCCGGTCATGCTCTCTTGGGCCTCATCCTGGGCCGTGGGGTCTCTGTGTGTTGTGTTTCCGGACAGAGAAGAGCCTGAGTGAGGCTGAATCCTTCTGCGCATGAAGGGCTGGTTCAGACAATGGATGCTACAAGTGAGCCTGAGGGAAGCTTATATGGCATCTTTGCAAGAATAAACTCCTCTTTGATATGCTACACCGGTGTGCACACAGACTGGCTTAGGAGAATCATTAACCATCACTGAGTAAGTGAGTCTCAACTGCGGATCATCCCGGCATCCTCTGAGGGCTTCCCACGTGAGAAGCAGCTGCACCAAGAATCAGGCGTGAGGGCTGGAGGGGCTACCACCAGGCTTGATCACCTGATCTGCTATGGGACCTCTCCATCTACAGGGTCCTAATAGGTACCATGCACCTCTCAAGGGCCTCCCACTATATGGCTGGATATCTACCCTACAGCATGACTTTTTGTTTCACTGACGTGCCCCCTATGTGAATTTTGTGGCCCATAGTCGTAATCAGCCAATCCCATGCGTACCCTTCAAACAGGTTTCTTCAAGTGACCAACAGACAGAAATTTCACTCTATTTAAATCACTTAAAACAACTACCCAAAGACCTCTTCTCGATCAGCCACTTGATGTGAGAGGGACACACTGCATCACATCCAAACTGAGCTTTCTTTGATTAAGACTCTACTCTGCCCCTCTCTTCTTTTTTTAAACAATTTTTATTCTACTTTGCCTCTTTTTAAAAATTTAAAAATTTAAATCCAATTTGTCAAAAAATAAATTCAATTTGCCAACATACAGTATAACACTCAGTGCTCATCCCATCAAGTGCCATCCTTAGTGCCTGTCACCCAGTTACCCCATCCCCCCACCCGCCTCCCCTTCTGCAACCCTTTGTTTGTTTCCCAGAGTTAGGGGTCTCTCATGGTTTGTCTTCCTCTCTAATTTTTCCCCACTCAGTTTCCCTCCTTTCCCTTATAGTCCCTTTCACTATTTCTTATATTTCACGAATGCGTGCTTGGCCTCTTAAGATATCCACACCTCACAAACTCTGAGACATGTCACAGTGGGCATGTGGCACTGGTCAAGACCTAGGCCACCATCTTCCTTTACCATTAATCTTCTACCCCTTTTCCAGGGGTTCTTCACTTGTGTTCCCCAGAATAGCAGCTGCAGCAGGGTACAACATCTCCTGGGGACTTGTTAGAAATGCAAGTTCTCAGGCCCCACCCCAGACCTACAAAATCAAACACCGGGAGTGAGGTCCAGCAACCTGTGTTTTAAGGAGCTCTCGGGGGTTCCTAATGCATTACAGTTTGAGAATCGCCGTTCTGTATTTTACCTGGCCCAAAGGCAGTTGCCGCTATTACTAGAAGTCCTTAGTCCAGCTGGATCTCCCTACATTGTTTATTATGTGAGGCTGGTAATAAAATAAAATCATATAAGCACCCTGAGTGATTTATGTGAGAGGCTCAGAATTATATACCTTGTTCCTAAAGATTCTTCTAGAACAGGAATTTCCCACCTCAAGGTACTGATTGTTTAAAATTTTTCTGTTAAATTTGGGAGAGCAATCATCCACCAAGATGTGAATGTTCTGGGTTACAATAATGTCAGTGATTACAAAGAGTTCACTTAATATCAAAAGATACAGCAAATGTGCACTATTTTTCCAACAACCCAGACATTTGGACACCAAACTCACAAAGCCCTGGTGAAAATACACCCTGATTTTATAACGTTTTAAAACACCTAGGGGGTGCTGGAAGGAGCACTTCACAGTATCCTTACAAAGCCCAAATGAGTCCATGCATAGGAAAAACACATCATAAAGTTCAAAGCTCTACCTACATCTGGAGGTCACAAAAGGTTGACCTGTTGACCCAAAGGAATGTTGTGTCCATAAATTTTTTTATAAGTTTTGAAACTAGTTCTTTAAGTGGGAGTCTCACATTTTTAAAAAAGCAGATTTCTTACTTCTCTTGAAAATGAGTGGTTGTGACAACACAGAACTCACATTCTCACATGGTATAAATTCGCTCTATCCCAACTGAGGAGTCGTGTCTGCTCTCCAGATCCCCACTGCTGCCCCCCAGCCTGCGTCACTCCCCGGTGTTAACACTGGCCCTGGAGTCTTTAAATTTGTAACTCCTCTCCACTATAAACAATCCTTTTCACTGTTATTATTAGTATCTTCCTGCACAGGAAATGCTCAGTAGCTACTATATTCATCTGAAATTTCCCAGTTTGGCAAAAATGATTCGAGTTAATAGAATTCATCTTCCATTCTTTGTGTCCATTTTCTGTTTAAAGATCCATGAGTTATGCGTCGTCGATTCACTTATAACTAGAGACCTTTGAGTGTTTTCTGAGTCCTTGCTCTGAGAATGTCCCATGAAATTTCTCAAATAACTTTCACAACAATTCCATGAGGCGGGTATTATCATTATCCCCATCTTCCTGATGAGGAAAACGAGGGACAGTGAGGTCATACGGATAATAAGAGAATAGCCAGGACTTGAGTCACAGCTTCCGGACACCAGAAGCCTTCCTTGAAACTGGCCAGATCGTGTGAGGCACTACCAGCCCTGGGGACCACTGTCTCCGTGCATCAGTGCCCATTTGCTGTCTCCGTCAATGTCACACCACATAATGATTATTGTCAAGCGAGTTGAACAACATTCCCAAAGAGATCAGGGATGAAATGCGGGTAGTTCAGAGGACCAACAGCAGGAGTCCCAAAAGTGTTGAGCAGCCCCAAAGGAATGTAGAAGCACCAGTGCTGAGCCCTGGTTTCCCTTAAATAATGACAAATCATACCCCCCCCAAACCTCCTGTTTGGCTTTTTTAATGATGGCTTCTTAATGAGCACTGCTATTATTTCTCAGGGTCCTTGCCAGAGCAGCTGCTCTTTGTCCCAAGAGGCCAAAGCCTGAAATACTCAGAGGTCCAAATAAGTGACCAAAGGGGTGTTTGACCCTTGCATGTGTTTGCGTAAGGCCTACCTCAGCACTCTCGGACCTGGCAATGACCCTTGAGCAATGAGCCCTGGGTGGCAACTATCTCCTGGGTGGCCCTGCAGATTCGGCTGCAGTGAACATTTCCTCAGCACCAATATCCTGAGCAAACCATCAGTTGGGCCTTAACAGGAAATTCTAGAAGCAGGGTATCACTCACATCTCTGAGATGGAGGAAGATAGCAATGAGTACTCAGGATCTTCGATTCTTCATTCCTTTGCCAGTTACCTGCCAATGAGACAGGTTTACAAGGGACATGCATAGGAATGGTCCCTACAAGAATCAGTTTTGTTTTTTTTTTTTTACTGTAGGGTTTGGGGTTTGGGTCTCTAAATCCTGGAGGGGTACCTGACTTGGGAAGCTGGACTGGACTGGATCACATGTAAATCGCAGCAAGGACTTTTGCCCAGGCTACGCAGACCCACCTAAGTGGCCTGAATCAACGGCAGGCTGACCAGCCCCCCGGCCCCTGGTCCCATACTCTAACTCTGGCATTCAAGGCCTTATCATCTCCAGGCAAGAAGAGGCATTGAGACATGAATCCAAGGAAATGCCAGAAGTGTTTCTCAGCAAGTGAAGGGCAGAGGCAGCCTAAGCCACCCACCTATATCCAGACCTTCTCAGGACAGAGAATGGGATCTGTGTGAGAGTGTCAAGAGGAAGAGGAACCCAAAGTGAGATCCCCAAAAGGAGAGATTTCATGGAGGCCCATCCAGGCTCACATACCCATGAATCCATCCCTCTCCTCCTGACCCCAGGACTCTAGCTTGGAAGGATGCGTGTGGCAGCTCCCACCCTTATCAGGGTACCCCCTCCAAGCAAGAAATGCCACGAACACAAAGGATCGGGAGAGACTCGACTTAAGACAACTCTTTCACGTCTCATTATGTGAGCTTGGATGTCTCTATCATCAACTTTAAAGTGAAGATAACAAGACCTGCCCCACAGAGCTCAAAATGAAGGTAACAACCACAGGTGTCTATAAATTGTAAACTGATACACAGATGCAGAAAAGATCATTTTTATTAATCCACAGAGTGGATTCTTATTACATGACAAAATTATCTAAAAATCAGGTGGGGTTGACCTTTCATATTTGTAGCACACGTGAACATGCTCATACTGATCCCCGGTACAGGCCTGAGGCCTTGCCCACATGACTCTGGAGGTGTTTGGCCAAGATGACCTCTGCAACATGGAGTTATCTTCCCACATGCCCAAGGAAGACTGCCTTCCTCTCGGATGTACAGACATAACATCCTCTCCCAGAGTTGATTTCCACTGACACACGGTAGCTTCTTTCCCAAGGGAGTGTTGTTACTCATTCACTTAGAACATACGCCAGATATTTCCACGTGCTGAAAGCCAGCTTGGAAGACTCTCCAAAGCATGTGGGCCTCCTCGTTGGTCTGGGCCTTCCCAGAGCAACTGCATCAGTAGGCTTCTGCCTTGTTGGCTCACCCTGAGGCTGTTGGAACGTCCTGCACAGTGTGCTCAGAGGCTGTGCCGCCATCTTGGGGGTAGCAATTCAGGGCAATAGTCAATAGAGGGGTTCCAGGGCCCTGAAGTGTGGGTTCAAACCCTGGCTTTGACCCTCTCTTTTAATGTTGGGCTCTTTATCTATAACATATAAATAACAGAGTAGTTCCTAGCTCATCACTTTATTACTGTTCAATGACATAATGTGTGTTAAAATGCACTTTGGTCTTATTGCCGACTTTGTGCCTTTAGCTGTTGACTGAACTTCTTCATGCTTTTGGCTTTTCCTTTCTCAGACTAACTGTTCCAAATAAATAATAGTCAAACTAACAATAAATAATCAATAAATACCTTCTGCTAATTGGGAAGGTTATTATGTTATATTTGATTTTACCCAGTCTTCAGGACTTGCTCCGATGTCTCCCCTCCAGGGAAGGTTCCACAACTCCATGAGGTTGGTTAACCTGTGCCACCTGAGTGCTCATTTGCATAAGTACTCCTGGCACTGAACAGTAGTTGTTTATGTGTGTTTCTCCTTCAGACTATCAACAACTGAAGGTCAAAAAAATAATAATAAAAGCAGATCACACAGTGCCTTGTGGAATAGATAATGTTCAATAAATGGCAATTGCATTATTAATCCCTGGAATTATTATCCACCTTCATTCTGCTACAGAGGCATTTTGCTATCTCCTCAAATTACCAATTGGGGAGTATCCCTACAGGAGGAAGGAGTGCCTGGGAGTAGAGAAAGTTGTCAAAGATGGACTTGCTCTTCTTTGGGCAAGAGATAGGATGAGATCCATCTTTTCTCATTGATCAGTGTCTGGGTTCAACTGGAAGATTCAATTAAGGTACCAGGGTTTCTGAATATTTCATTCCCTTGAGGGTAAAAAAAAAAAAAAAAAGAAATCCCAGATGACCACGTGACAGATGGGTCACAGGACATCTGTCCTTTCAGGACCTAAGTATATAGAAGGTAACATCTTTCCTCTGATGGCTGAAACTTAGGGATGTTGATAGCACCTTCCTAGAAGGCTCTAAGCACCTGTTGAATGAATCGATGAACCCTCAGGTGACAACTCTGCACCCGTGTATGGAGCCGCTAGAGGAAAAAATGCCAGACACAGCCCTGGCCTTTAGTTAGAATTAAAGGGAAATATTTTAAAGGCTGTTCAGACTCTTTATGCTTCAGAGGTGTGTCTCTGAGCCTCACTGGGCAAGGCAGTGCTGTAGACAGGAGTTGGGAGCTTGGGGTCTGTCCCTCAATACCATCTAATGATGACCAATGCCACGTAATTCACCGGTATCATAGCTAAACCTTACAAGGAGCCCAGAGGTAGAATGCATGAGCTCATTACACAGATGAAAGAACAGTGGCCCAGACTAAAACTGCCCATGACCCCACAGACTAGGATCCTCCTCTATCTGCTCTGTCTTTTGGAGAGGAGCCCAAGTTGGTGAAGAGGTAAGGCCTTGTTCTCCTCCTCTTTCACATTTCCATACTTCAGACTTCAGGAGTGCTAGGCTCTGGAAGGAGGCTTGGGGGCCCCTGCAGGTCCCCTGACAACTCTAGGAAGATGGCAGAGAGAGGCAGGGTTTGCCAAATTTGGAGAGTGTGCACTAGGCCCAAGCATAGATAGCATAGAACTATTTACTGATATGGTCACAAGACCCTCTGCCCTCTCCCATTTTCTTAAATCTTTCTCTCTCCCCCCATCCCTCTCTCTCTCTCTCTCTCTCTCTCTCTCTGTCACACACACACACACACACACACACACACACACAGAGTCATTTTCATTGTTAGTGTATCCAAACCAATAACAGCACATCTATTAAGTGAGGCTGATATGTCATGAGAATCATCAGCATCTTCCCAGGTCCAGGACAAACTCAATTCCACAACTGAATAGGCACAGGTATTTGTGTTTAGGCTTATCACACACTCAAGAGAATTCCAAAAGACTGGCTTGATCTTTCTGGAAAGTCCACTTGGCCCCTGCTGAGATTACCGCAGCCCATCTGGAAAGGGGTGGCCCTACTGTTAGCTGCTACTGGCTCCCCATTCAGAGAACAAGTCCTTTCATAAGCCTCAGCTGTCCCTCAGGCGTCCAGTGAAAGCTGCTCACGCAAAGGCAGAAAATGTGACAACTGTTGGAAACCTTCACACAGTCTATGGCAGCAACTGAACGTTCTCTGGAATAGCCACTTACAGACGCTTAAAGCAGCCTATTCTTCAGTTTATATAAAACACCCACCAGCTACATGGCACCAAGAACTGAATATCTCCATTCTTACCAAGTTCATGACACACTGGCCACACTCCTTGCCACTAGCTTTAGAAACCATAAACCACGTCATTAACCATCAAAATACACATTCACAGAGGGGAAGGGAAAAGACAAAAAAATCGAAAAAAAAAAAAAAAACCAGCCTTCCTGAGTTCTGAAGTACCAAGTTCAAAGATTGCCCAACAGGCAAAAAAAAAAAAAACAAAAAACAAAAAACCATAGCATTTCAACACTGCCAACAAATGTGCCTCTCACTTCAGTGGTCAAGTTCCCAAGACATTTAAAATTTGAAGACATTGATAAAGAGGGTCTCGGTGCCACGGGAACCATACCAAATGCTTCTTTTAAAAAGAAGGGCCCGTATGCACTTTCCCTACGAAGAATCTGTCCAAAGGATTCTGAAAACACTTTAATAGGCTTTGCTTCCAAAACATGACACACTACTCCTCCGACAAATTTATATGTGTTTCCAGAGAACTCCTGGACCATTAAAAAAAAAAAAAAAAGTGCTTAGGTAGAAGAACGTCTGGAGATTCTTTTATGCCAATATGTTAACAGACCTTCTCTTTTAATTGTTATTATTTCATACAGCAGCAGTAATCATTCCCTCATCTGCAAAGGAAATATATAATCCAGCTGCGGTGGCTCCAGTAAAAATACCACATCTGTAGATCATTGGCAACACTGTGGCAAGATTGCTCAAACCTACAGAGGCCCAGAAAGTTCTCTCTTTTACCCGAGATGCACAAGGGTACACTTTTCTCCAAGTGCGCGCGTGAACTTTGCCAAACCCGGTTGCTCCTCTGTACGCTGCAAACAGGTTTCAGATCGTCCAGCCCGGGGAGAGGGATGCTCTGCTGGAATATTAGGTGCGCCCGGGGCCAGGCGGGTGGAAGAAGTGCCCGGGGCCCCTCCGGGGTGAAGGCTCGTGCCAAACCCCCAATGCAGCAGGGGGAAATGAAGACCCCGGGTTTCAGGGAGCAGGGTGACGGCAAGGGAAAGCTGGGTCCCCGCTTAGGGGACGGGCAGCTTCCGCAGGAAGGGTGGCAGCCCCTGCTCCCTCCCGTGGGTGCAGCCAGGGTGCAGCCAGGGCAGCCCGGACCGCGGGGGGACGATCGCCCCGGAACCGCCCCCACCCCCACCCCCACCCCCACCCCCACCCAAAGCCCAGTAGCAAGCATCTCCTTTCCAAGCCGGTCTTCACACCCAAGTCCGCAGCCCGCAGCGCGCCCCGGGGGCTTCCACCCTCAGCCCGTCGCGTAAGAAAAAGCAGCGCAGCTGAGCCTCGGCGACTTGGGTGCCCGCAGGGACCCATGCACGCCCTGCGGCTGCTTGCGCTGGAATGTCCAGGGCCCCCGAAACCCCCCGGGGTCCCCTTCCCTCCCAGACAATAGAGCAAGAAAATAAAATTGGAAGCGGACTTACTGCTATGGCTTGCAGCCTTTCCTTGTGCAACTCCGCCTCTGCCATCCTGGAGAAAGGCACCCGGGGACGGGGGTGGAAAAGAAAGAAAAACAAAACACACGCTGGAGTCAGCCAGGGAGACGGAGGGCGCCCCGGGGAGGGGTGGGGTGGGGTGGGGTGGGGGCCGCCCCGGGGGGCCGCTCGCTCGCGGGGGGCGGGCGGAGCTGCGCGCACGGCCGGCTCGCGCGGCTCAGCTCGGGCCCCGCGCGCCCCGCCGCCGACTGCAGCTCCGGGCCGGCGGCCGCGCCAGGCGGGGACGGGGGACGTGGGCCGCGGGCGGCCGCCGGGAGGGCGCGCCCGCCCCCGCCCCCGCCCCCGCCCCGCGCCGCTCCTCCGCCCTGACGTCTCGGCGCCTCGCTCCGCCCCCGGGCTGGGGGGACCCGCGGCTGCCGCCCCCCACCCCCACCCCACCCCCGGCGGGGAGCGCGCGGCGGGCGGGCACCGGGGGCGCACGAAGGCCCCCGCGGGGGCACCGGGCGGGGAAGGGCGGCCTCGCGCGCGGGCCTGGGGGGCAGCGCAGGGCACCCCGGTGTGCGGCCAAGCGCTGGGCTCCGGGGGCGCGCCCTTGGAGCCTCCGCGCAGGCCAGCAGGGACTCGCAGGCCACGCGCCTCCCCACTCTGACCTCAGTCTCCCCATCCGAGAAATGGAACGAGCTATAATGTAGAAGGGTGCTTGGCAAGGGGCCATCTGTCCCTATCCCCATCCCGTGCCCCCCCCCCCCCCACCGAGTCTTCCCTACAGGCCCCGAGAGGAGAAGCAGGACCTGGGCACCAGAACGCTCCACCTGTTCTTTCAGGGCAACCGAAGTGCATCTTCCGTGAGCGGCGCCGGGCTGGGCTGCATGTGGGAGCGGGGAAGGCCCAGTCCGGGAGGAAATAGATGCTACATGCGAACAAGAGACCTCTGAACCTGCAGCGGGGACTTGCTGGAACTCCTCGTAAGGAAACTCGGCTCCATAAAATGCCGTGATAAACCTAACCTCTTCAGACCCTTGATGATTCTATGAACGCAGGACTCGAAAGGCATTTTAAAAGGTATGCACACCAGATTTCCCCCAAATCACCTCTTTCCTGGGCAAATTCTTGCAATTCGACTAAATTGCCTTTTTAAATTTTTTTTTTTTTTTATGATAGTCACAGAGAGAGAGAGAGAGAGAGAGAGAGGCAGAGACACAGGCAGAGGGAGAAGCAGGCTCCATGCACCGGGAGCCCGACGTGGGATTCGATCCCGGGTCTCCAGGATCGCGCCCTGGGCCAAAGGCAGGCGCTAAACCGCTGCACCACCCAGGGATCCCTAAATTGCCTTTTTAACAGAGGTTTTACCTGTCACTTGGTGAGCGATTACTACTCTGCCCGAAGACCGAAGTAGTCACCAAAACCTGATTGATTGTTTTCTCTTCCTTTTCATAAGAGGGGTGTGGGTGGAGCTATTTGTGTCATAAATCCAAGCCAATGCCAGATTGGACATCCCACTCCAATACATCCAGAACTCCTACTTTCTGGCCAAGATCTATCCCTTTCTTCACACAGTCCATTTTCTCCTCATGTCCGGCACCAGTCCCCACAGGTCAAGTTCTTACCAGGGTGTTTGCTCACAAATAAACCAAGCTGTTCTTGCTTCAGCGGAGTGACTGTGTACCCAACAACAGGAGAGAATAACAAGATGGGAAAAGTGAGACCCATGAGGTTGAGAGCCTCAGCCAGAGTCATAAAGCTGAGATTTAAACTCAGAGCAGACTCTTCCAGAGCCCATGCTCTTCCACCCCTCAGCACCAGGCTCCCACTGAGAGAGAGGTAGGGCAGGCCCCTGTAATTAAAAGTAATGAACAGGAAATGGCCTTCCCTTGCCACAGCTATATCGACATTAAAAAGGAATAGAGGAGCACAACAATGTAAATGGACTTAATGTCACCAAGCTGTACACTTAAAAGTTGTGTAAATGGTCAATTTTATGCCGTGTATATTTTACCATACACACACACAAAAAAAAGTTTTTCAAAGGAGTCATGAGAAGGGGTGGGAGAAGAGCCTGGGCACCCATTGGAAATGACCAGTTGGAAAACTGTGAATCGCAGGAAAGAGGAATCAGGATTTGGGACACATTTTTGAGTGTCATCTATTTTGAGATGATAGCTTAAGACAGGAGAATGGCCAGAGTGAGAAAAAAAAAAAAAGAGCAAGAAGAGGAGAAAGCCCAGCAAAGGAGTCTGAGAAAGTGTCAGCTGACAAATAGAAGGAAATATCAGGAGGGATATTGTATCAAAAGCCACAATAGGAGGAAAGGGGTTTTCGAAAGGGTCAGATGCTTCTGAGAGATCAAGAAGGATGCAGACTAAGAAGGGGTCATTGGCTTGAGCAGTCAGGAAGCTAGAGTGGCACTGGGAGACCCGTGTGTGTGTGTGTGTGTGTGTGTGTGTGTGTGTGTGTGTGTGTGAGTGTGAGTGTGTGTGTGTAAAGTCAGGCTGGAAGTGATTACAGGAAGTTGAGAATGAATGAAAGGTGGAGGGAAAGCCTTCATGAGTATAGACCACTCCTTTGGATGCAAAAGACCAAGGTGGTTGGTGGAATGGGAAGGTGGTTTATGGGAAGCAAGGTCAAATTGAAGAGTCGTTAGGTCAGATAAGACTTGAAATGTTTCCGGAATGAAGAGAATTTTGGCATCAGGGAAGTGAGGCCAAAGACACAGTCAAAGGGGAGATAAGTATTAAGTCTCAGATTAGACCATGGACTGGTAGCCAATTTAGCCTTGGAAAGAAGGAGAAATTAAGCAGGGCAGGAGGATGGAATGGGTAGAGATAAGGAATTTTGAGTTGAAGGACAGAAAAGTTGAGTGAGTGTACATCAGGTAGGTTTATTTTCCCATTTAGGGATCATTGGTTGAGATTAATGGGGTGGGGGTGAAGGACTTCAGAAAAACAGAAATGGTTTGTAGAGAGGCTGTGGAAAATTGCAAAAATTAAGACATGGTTCCCACCCAGAAGTCTGCATCAAAATTGCCTGGAGTACATTTCCCTGAACATGTACAGAAACAAATTCCGATGGGATGAGGTAGGGGTTAGGGACGTTGTATTGTACTGCGTTTACTAGGAGTAGACAAAAGACTCATGACCAATTGTGTGTACTTCCTCAGTGGTTTTTAACCACCTGAGACCCATGATACACAGGGGTTGTGGGTCTAGTCAGTGTTGAGGACTGCCAAGGCAGATATGGCAAAAAGTCAAAGGGAAGAAGAGATTCAGAATGCTGGGGTTTGTCCAGGTGGAAGTGGAGCAGTTTCTTTCATATTTTCCGGTTGCCTAATTTGTGAACCCCTTTCCATCTCTGGGGAATTCCCATTTTACAAGCCATAGTGACAGAGCCACCTCTTACCGTAGAAGCTGGGAAATGCCAGACACTTGCTTCCCCAGATTCCCTAGAAGCTACAATATGGTGTGCAATCTGGGCTCAGTCAGGCATGAGCACCTGCCAAGGATCTTGAAGACACGGCATCTGAAAATTCTTTCAGGCTGGCAGCTCACCTTTGGTCCTGCCCATGGTCCAAGCCTCCTTCTCTAGCCTTCTCAGCTCTTCTGCGAATACACCTTCAATTCATGCCTTCTCCGCTCCTATCAACTAGAATCTTTCTGTTGCTTGTGACCAAGAACACTAAGGAACCAGGAAGGCTTGTGAAATGAATGGGTGATGCTTGGCCACAGCAGAGGTAAAACATTTTCTTCTCTTGCAGCACTCCTCCCTTCAAATGAAGGGAATTTAGCATTTGAAAATTATTGAATCCATTACAAACACAGACATATTTAACACAAATTATGCCATTTCTTTCATAAACTTCTATTTTAGCATTTGAAAATTATTGAATCCATTACAAACACAGACATATGTAACACATATTATGCCATTTCTTTCATAAACTTTTATTGTGTAGCTATCCATCGCTAGACTTTAGGCTCTGGCTTGGTAGTACAAAGAATGCATAGTCTAGTGCTAATATTGGTGACTTTTTGCCCTCCACACATTTAAAATCTAGAAAGATCCATTACAATGGTGCATAATGTGTGTAACAAACCACTAGTTCTTGCTGGGACATTAAATTGTGTTGTATAAGCACCAGCCGCACTGTTTAATGGTTTTTCGGATGGATGCTGCATTGCAAAGCATTACATGGAGAGAATACCAAATGCTGGATTTGCAAAATAGACGTTTTATTAATAAAAGATTCAGAGTCTATTCTAGAGCATGAGTCTTTTGGGAACCACAGATGACCATAGCCCACTCCCCTGTGGGGGCAACAGGAGCTCTGTAAACTGAGAGGGAAATGACTTGCCAAGACCCCTTGAGTGAAAAGTCTTGTTAAGCAGCAGTCTAGGAGTGTGAAATTTCAGAGTAACTTGAAGCTTTCTCTTGACAAAAGTAATTTTAAAAGGAATGCCTGGGGCCTCCAAAATGTTTGTATTCGTAGGAGCTCTGTTTTGCCTTTTAGGGTCTTTTAGAATAAGTGGTCATTCAAAACATATGTGATGGCTCTGCACAGAATCAAAAGGAGGGGAACAGTGGTTGGAAGCTTTTGGCTCCTTTGGTTGTGAACAATTTGGGAAAGTTGATGGGATTTCAAGTATGCGCTGTGTTTCCCTAGAGGATTCAAATGAAAGATCCATCTAGAGAGTCTCCATGGGGCAAAAAAGAGAAGTTAGTAAACAGGACCAGCTAAGATTAGGCTGGATGTCACTTAAGGCATCTATTAACTAGGCTCCCTACATAGTAGATTCAAAAGGAGCAGCTGGAAATCTATCCAGAAACGACTATTAGCATTTCAGTTTGAGGGCTTCCTTTTCTCTTGGTTGGCTTTGGCAATGTCAGCGACTGATGATGTGCGTCGTGAGGGGAAATGGGGGTGTTTGGGGAGAGTATACAGGCATTAGAGCGGGGTTATTGGGGATCACTTTACATTTGCTTTGCTTGATATGCACATGTCGGTTCATAATAATCTTGTTACTGATAAAAATTTCGGGAAGTGTGATTAGGAAGTGGTAGGCGGGCGTGACACACAAAAAAGGCATGAGCTCTATGGACAAGAGTGACTCCCAGCCCTGAGACTCACCCACTGTACCACGTTTGGTCTACACGTTCCTCATCTTTAAATGGGGGAGAATAACTCCAATCTTATGGGGATATTGTGAGAAATCAGGATATCAAGTATAAAATGCTCACAGTAGCTGCTCCAGAAATGGAAGGTCCTAATTGTTGCTTCACTAAAAATGTCATAAACCATACCAAGTGAGTGACTTGATTTTATCCACCCTTTTATGTAGGTGTTTTTGTGTTTTTTTTTTTTCAGAGAAAGAGAATTAGCTATCATTATTCTTAAAATTCCTCACATTAGTAGCTACTTCTTCTTTCTCATCTTTTAAAAGGGAGGATCCTGCTCTGGGTCATTTATTGTCTAGAAATTTCATCACCAGACTCTCTTTTTTAATGATTCTTCAACACCTACAGTCTTATCTTTTGGAGTGAGTCAATTTAATAATTATATATAAGAAGGAATGAGAAGGGAATGCTTAAGAAGAGGTGGATGAAGTTCTAGGAAAAGACGGAAAGCATGCTTGATTTTGGAATGTTTAGAGAGCTACATACCTACATATTAAATATGCTCCTTGGCGGAGTTGATTCTAGGTGTGGGTATGAATTAGCTACAAAGTGAAAAAGTCTTTGGGGAGGCCAGCCTGGTTATGTAATGCCAGTAGACACAATTGGGTCATTGGCTTCTCAGGGAGCTTAGGGGCCAGTCTAGTTTGCCTTAGTACAATGACCACGATGTGCCCTGTCAGCGTGGAATCAATCCCTGTTTGCAGTGGGGCCATCGACACTTTCATTGTTAGCCATGATTCGATAATGCCGTACACATTCTGCAAGTCAGCACTGCTGACAGGAGAGAGAGATGTCCTGTGGGGTTGGCAATGAAGGGACAATGGCCTCTCAGTCCTGTGTGCCCTCCTGGTTGGAGAATGGGTAATGAAATTGGGAAAGCTCTGCTTCAGCTCCTACCATCTTTGGATGCTGAGCCCTCCTGATCCCCTTTGGAATGTCTGGGGTCTTAATCCCATGTGCCCAGCCCTTGGCCACCAGACACTAGCAAATGTTCCCTAAACGTAACTCTACCAGATGGGGCCTCCTGGACACACTACCTTCCCCAAGAGCAGCTCGAGGTAGAGTGGAAAGAGCATAAGACCAAGTGTCAACTTAGGTCCTAATCCTAACTTTGCCACTTACCATGTAAACCTCAAACAAGTCACTTCACTGCTCTGAGCTGAGGCTTTCTGTTTGTAAACTGGGAATAGAGATAGCTAACTACCTCACAAGGTGCTTGTGAGGATTGAAGGAGCTCACGAATGAGAAAGGTTTCTGAGAACTATGAATGCTCTGGAAGCGTGAAGGTCAACATTGAGATGGCTGACTTCAAAGTTATGGACGTAAGGACAGAATGGTCAGCGGGGAAATGTCTGCAGGTCTGCACAGCACTCTGTAGTGGCCACAGTCTCAGCCCATTGGGAGAAAAGACTCTGCTACGACATAAGACAAAAGAGTTTCTGCTGGGCCCCTAAGACAATCTGATCCATAAATGAAAATGACCACCAACACCAAGGGCTCTCATTGACTTCTAGATGTTCCTCAAACACTCAGGTGATTTCTGCTTTCTCCCGTCTGAAGACAAACAGCCCCACCTTCTGATCTACATATTTACTTAGTTTAACTAAACTCAGAAAAGGGTGCAGGGCTCTGAGGATAGGATGGGAAAAAAGTAGAGAGAAGCCAGAATGAAGGAAACAGAAAAACGTGGATCTCCTGTGCCAATTGTGTATGTGTCAAGCCCATATTTGAAAGCTACTTGATCTGTGTTTACACGAATGTGTTCTCCTTTCTGCATTCATTCAGAGCTAAATTTATCCCACTAGAGGGGAAGGCATACTTGGGGGGGGGGTGGAGGTGGTAAAAGAGCCGACAGAGAGGCGTCTGCCTGACTGGGAGCCAGGAGCACTGGGGGAGCTCCAGCAGAGGGAAGATCGCCCCTCTGGAGGCTCCAAGGATGGAGTCCCTAGTGACTTGACAAAGGGACGTGTTTTCATTAGAGCAGATGCGCCCTTCATTGCTGAGAAGGGTGTGAGCACCAACAAGACTTCAGAACTTGTATGTCAGAAAAAAGCAGCTCTCTGACTCCCAGGAGCTTCCAGTTCTGGCCCAGCCCTTCAGGGAGTGGACACTCAGCAGCTCTCCAGGCCTCCCCAGTGTCTGTGTCTCCCCCAGCCCCAGGAAAAGTAGCGGGAGGCTGGCAGGGCCACTTCTCATGCAAAGTTGAGCTTGCCTTCCATTGTGGTGTCATTCTAGTTATTTGGCTTTCCTGGGACAGCTTTCTTGGGGTGGGGGTTAGAGGAGAGGGAGGATGTTGCATTCGTGAGCTGTGTGGCATTAAGAGCTGTGCACCCATAACTGATGTAAGATTGTTTTGCCCCTGCTGGGACTCAGCAGCCTCTTGTCTGTCCTTTATAATTTCTCCCCTTGCCACTCAACCGCTACCTCTAGTCCTCTAATTCCTTACCTAAGTCAAGCCCTTGCTAGGCCATCCGTTGCAAGTGGACGAGTCATTGCAATTGAGATAGGTTTTCCTATGACTAGAGAGTTCTCTGCTAGAAGTGAAGATTTCCCTATAGGGCAGGCAATCAGCTTCCATCTGGGACTCGGTCCCGTTCATCTGTGGAAACTTCTCTTTGTTAGGATGGGGGAGGGGAGACTCCTCCGATTCTGGGATGGGTCTCCTTTATTTGAGACTCAGCTAAGTCACCCCAGCATCTATCTTGTCAAAGCTTTACCCTGTGTATAGCCTCTCCTACCCTCTACTCCTCCCCGGAGAACTTGACACCTTCTTCATCTGTTTGTCCCACTCCAAATTTGGTGCTTTCTCATACCATATGCTATGTCTGGAATGTAGCCTCCCCCTCACTTTTCTAACTGTCCTCTTGTGAGCTCCACAGAGTTCCAGAAATCCCAGCCCCTCAGGGTATGCCTGGCGGTCCCTTTGGGAAGGAAAATTGGTTATCCCTCCCAATTCCTAACATAGTGTGATGTACACATTGATTGCTTGACTTGTCACTCTTTCAGTTCGCTTTGGAAAAAAATAAATAAATAAATAATAAAATCATGAAGTCAGACCCTGAAAGAGACCGTAGCTTAATCAGCATCGCTCAGGCCACCATGATGGTTGCTTGGATGTAACAAAGCGACTTAAGTTGAGAGGAAGCATGGGTTGGACAAACCCGGCCTTAAATCCCAATTTTACCACATAATGACCTTGAGAAATTTATTTGACATGTTTGAGCTTACATTACTTTATCTGTAGAATGGGAAAAATAATATTATCCACTTTATGAGATTATTGTGACAATCAAATGAGGTAATATATCCTAAGCTCCTGGCATACTGTAGGTGGTCAGTGAAAACTCTTTTATTATTATTATGAGCATAATCTTATTTATTCATTGATACCTGTATCACTCTGGATGTGTTTTCCATAGATGTGCCTGTGTTTGAGTGAAGGCTCCTGAGTTGCTTGTCTGGCCCAGCACCAGGCACTATGGACTGCAGATGTGTGTCCTCCCAAAATTCAGATGTGGAAACCCTAATCTCCATTGTGATGGAGATGGAGCCTTTGGGAAGTAATAAGGCCATGACAGTGGAGGCCTCATGATGGGATTAGTGCCCTTAGAAGAGGAGACACTACAGAGTTTGCTTTCCTCTCTCCACCGTTTGAGGACACAGCAAGAAGAGAGTAAACCAAGGAGAGGTTCTCAGTAGGAACCCAATCTATCTGCACCCTGATCTTGGACTTCAGCCTCCAGAACCATCAGGAGAAACGGTTTGTTGTTTAAGCACCCTATATATGGTAACTTGTTATAGCAGCTCACAGCCGACTAAGATGCCGGGTATGCCTATATGGCCCTTCGGACTGGAGCAGCTTGTGAATGCTCTAGACACTAGAGTTTGCTAGCCAAGGTCTTTTGATGCTGGGCAAACTTTTTTTGTGACATTTTGGCTTTGCCAAATTCTGCACATATCATGAGAGACTGAAGGAGATGGAAGTGCAGAGTGTTCTAAAGTGATTTATGTTACCACCTTGAACAATGATTCTAGGTTCTACAGGAGGGCAGATCAGAGAATCCTTTTGGGAATCTGGTAGGAGCCACGAACTGTCTTCTCAGGGGAATGTTATGTGCATACAGCATTTTGTAAACAATTTCTGAGCTTTGGGAAAACTTTTCAATTCTTCCATGGATACTTTGAGAAGTACCAATGGACATCTGGTTTTAAAAAAAAAATCTCTTCTCTGGAACCTAGAATATCAGAAAAATTGAGAAAGCAGATTTATCTCCAAGATCCAGGAAGCTCACCCAGGTTATTAACTCAAGAGTGACAAAGGTCTGGTAACTCTGCTCAGCTTCCCCATCCCCCTGACCCGGACCACAGCTGCCCAAGCTACCTTCTAGTAGCCGCCTTCCTTTGTTCCAACTCACAGCTCTTGGCAGAGAAAAGGGGGCCAGCGAGCCCCCTCCCCGCACCTGAGCTACCTGTACTGTCTCTTTCCCAATCCACAGCTTTCTCTGACCAATGCCTACCCAGCCTTTAGGCCTAAAGAGCTCTTCACTTGTTCTCCCCAGAAAAGATCTATCTCGCATCTGTATAGAGTAGGTAACCTTTCAATCTATTCTTGCCTCCCACAATTAGCTTGAAACTGCTTTCTATCCTAGGTAGAAACGACAAAAACAAAACAAAAATAGGTATCAGGACCCTGCGTCTGAAAAGAATAATAAAATGATTTGTCCACATCACTCCTCAAATAGCATTAGGTTCCACCTCATTAGGCACCATTAGGAATAACTTGCAATATTCAAAATCCACTTTCCAAGGCTGGCTCCACTTTCCTGCCGCCACCACTGCTGAGTGAAGTCATTTGACTTCCAGTTTGGAACTTCCAGCAAGAATTCAAGCTTGAACCAAAACCACTGGGTTCTCCAACTTCCAAGGAAAACAGTCCGTCGCTGAATTAAAGACACTGTTAGGTTGGATGGAGCCAAAACAAATGGAGCGGCCTTTTCCTTAATAAGGGGGAAGCAGCCTTTCCAAGGTGGTGAGGCAAGCAACAAATGAGTGTCAGATTTCAAACCCCAGCACCCTGGAAAGCCAAGCAAATGGTACTGTCTTTTAGGATGACTTCAGAGCAGCCTGAGGTTTGCCCTCTGAACAAGTGAGGGCCTAAACTTCATAGTCCCATCATTTGAAAAACACTGTGACAGCCCTGGTCTGTAGAGGAAACCTTTATTTGGTAAGACTATGACCACTGTTGGGGGGAAAAAAATGGGCGAAGACACACTTTTGTCATTTTACTCTAACCCGGGTATAAACCAGTATTTTCCTGAGTTATAAGAAAGCCGAAACAAATTGATTTAAGTGAAAAGCTGAAAGTTTCCAAATGTCTTTCTAAGTCAAAGAAAGGTTTAGAATTGAGTACTGGAGAGAATAGTTTGAACTGAAGGGTAAAAGTCTGGTTTTCTTTGAAATTTAATAAACATTTACACGATGCTTATTCTGTCCCCGGATCCCTTCTAAGTGTTTTGCAAACATAAATCGATGCAGTCCTCATAACAGCCCTACTAGGGCTGCACTATTACTATCCCCGCTTTACAGACAAGGACACTAAGACACAGAGAGCTTCCTCCAGTCACACAGCCTTTAGGTGGCAAATAGTAATAATATCAGGTAATACGCTTGTGCTGCTGGAAGCTTACACCTGCGTGGGGCTATTTCGGTGTTGGGAGGATTTAACTGTATTATAAATAAGATGCAATTGAAAGAGGTAAAAGTGATTTCTTTCCTTTTGAGATCCTTGGAATATCATCCTCTGAAAGGGGTAAGATGTCAGATAACAACCATAAAAAGGGCAATCAACTAAGCAAATTTCTTCCACCGCACCTTTCTTTATTTTTCTACCCCTCCCTCCCTTGCCTGCCTGCCTTCTTTCTTTCCTTCCTTCCTTGTTCCTTCTCTCCTTCCTTCCTCTTCTTTCCTTCCTTCATTCCTTCCTTTTCCTTCTCTCCTTCCTTCCTTCTCTCTTTCCTTCCTTGTTCCTTCTCTCCTTCCTTCCTTCTTCCTTCTCTCCTTCCTTCCTTGTTCCTTCTCTCCTTCCTTCCTTCCTTCCTTCCTACCTTCCTTCCTTCCTTCCTTCTTTCCTTCCTTCCTTCCTTCCTTCCTTCCTTCCTTGTATTGAGCATGCACTTCTCACCAAGCATCGTCCCAGGTTCTGGGGATCCGCAGAGAACAAGGCAACCTTTTCACACTTCCATTCCAGGTGGGGGAGAGAGACTTTAAAGGCAGGAACATCTACAACATAACTCCAGAAGGTTCTGAAGGAAACTAACCACACTAAGGGGAGAGCGTGGTATGGGGATGAAGAAGTGACATCCAGTCAGAGAGACCTGAATGGAGCGAGTGACAGAGCCATGCAAATACTGAGGGAAGAGTGTCCAAGGCTGAGGGAACAGCAAATGGAAAGCCTCTGTGCTGTGACATGACTTTGCTCGGCATCTTGGAGTGGCAGCAAGGGGACCAGTGTGGCAAGGGCAGAGGAAATGAGGTGACAGTTGTGGGAAAAGAGGCCAGCATGGCCTTGGGAGGGTTCGGACGGGGTGTGAAGGGGTGTGTTTATATTTTAAAAGATCACTCTGGCTGCCATCAGGGAGAGAGGAGGGAGGCAAGAAGATGTGAGCAGGAGACCAGCTGGAGGTTTACAGGAGAGAAGATGGAAGGTGACAGTGGCAGACAGAATAATGGCCTCCAAAGACGTCTATGTGCTGAGCCTGGAACCTGTGACTGTGGTACCTTATGGGACAGAATGAACATGGGTGGGCACTGATGGAACCATCACAGGGTCAGACCCAGGAACCTTCCCTTCACTCCAGTTAGTGACAGGGGACTGAGGACAGGGGACATGACCCCTTGGGTTCAAACCCAATGAAGAAACCCATTTCTCCAAGATCAGATCCCTCCACTGCAACATGAAAGTAACAGTGCCTAGCCCATTCAGGTGTCTTGAGGGCAAAAGGAGACAGTCCATGTGGAGCCCTTGGCACAGCGCCTGGCAGGTACTAAGCATTCTGGTAAGGAGTCCAGGGCAGTGGTTAAGAGCGTTGGCAAGATAGGACATTCGGCTCAAATAGCAGCTCCATATTTATTAGATGGGGGACCCCTGGCAAGGCACTTACCTTCCCTGTGCCTCAACTGAGTAACTTGAGGCTAATAATATCTACCTTATGGGGCACACGGAAAGGTCTGTGTTGACTTTTACTCTTCTGGTGATGAGGGTGATAAATAATGCATGCCTTCTACAAAGACATAATTAGTATCGACTCTAGATCTTAGGAATCATAAAATATGAAATGAAAATCTAAAGGACTGGTTTGCCACGTAAACAGCAAGAGTCTTTGTAATCAGGTATTTAAGTGGCTCATAATTTTGCCTAATCAACATGCAACAAAAAGATGATGTAACAGTAGGTTCATGCATGGTTAGTGAAGATGCTCCGAGCTTCATCTTCAGGGTGATTTCATGATGCTGTGAGTCCTGTCATGTGCCATATACTCAGGCAGTGAGGGCCTCCCCGACAACTTAAAACTTGGATGGGGCTGCTTTGAAGAAACCACAATGAGTCTGCCGGATGCCAACACAAGTCTTGGAGCATTAACATCCCCTGCCTGTCAGTGGGCTCTGATTTTCACCTTCCTCCTCCTCCCCTGCCCAGTTTGACAGTAGACCCCTGAGTCACCACACCTGGAACCGAGGGCCAGGGACTTTGGCATTTAATGGTGTTTGGAAAACCCTCGAGTCACTTGTGCCAAAAACAGAGGCAATAATACTATTCTCACTCGGCTCAGCAGTTTAGACACACACACAAATGGCCCTTTTATGGGTAAAACGATGACCCCGAGCTCTGAAATCTGAAGAGCTAAGTGCTAAGTGTGTGGCATTTCCTTAAATGCCTCCTGAAAGGACTCCTGGGACAGTAATGAATGTTCATTTGACATATCTTATCGGAGAAGTGAGAGAGACTGCCTGCATCTCCTCCCAGGGTTTGGCTGGGTTAGTGACAAATGGGGGGGCGGGGAACATGCGGGGGGAGCCTCCAGACAGAGTGTGGCACTAGGCATGGGCCAGGCCTGGGTGGAACCAGGAACCATGTGGCCTCCATCACAGTCACTCCCTGTGTTGACATCGAACCCTTGACCCAACTGTGCGCTGTATCTTCTTGGGCTCAGGGCTGGTCCTCACAGTGGGGTCTGTGGACACCAACATCGGCGTCATGGTTAAAATGCAGATTCTCAGCTAGCCTGAAACCTACTGAATCAAAATTTGCCTTTTTGGGGGGCAGCCCCAGTGGCCCAGCAGTTTAGCACCGCCTTCAGCCCGGGGCATGATCCTGGAGACCCGGGATCGAGTCCCACATCAGGCTCCCTGCATGGAGCCTGCTTCTCCCTCTGCCTGTGTCTCTGCCTCTCTCTCTCTCTCCGTGCCTTTCATGAATAAATAAAATAAAATCTTTAAAAAAAAATCTGCCTTTCTGTAAGATCCCTTGGTGATTTGTGTACATGTTCAAGTTGGAGAAGCGTCGGTCTAGGG
Source organism: Vulpes lagopus (assembly GCF_018345385.1). Classification (NCBI taxonomy): domain Eukaryota; kingdom Metazoa; phylum Chordata; class Mammalia; order Carnivora; family Canidae; genus Vulpes; species Vulpes lagopus. Next base: position 67,974,599 of record NC_054830.1, read on the forward strand.
CCTGCTGGGTCTCAACCGTGACAGTGCAGTAGACTCGGGATGCTTTAAAATAATACCCCTCCCTGACACCCACTCCAGAACAACTCTGCCTAGATCTGTTTTCAAATTTCTGAGGTGATTTTATTGTGCAGCTAGGATTAAGAACCACTGATCTAAAATCTGCTTAATGATGATGATGACAGTGACAACGACAATAATGATTGCAAGGAGCCTTAGCACTTCCATATCTCAGACTCTTCTTATCACTGTATTCACTCACTACAGTCCTAGGAAAAGGTACTATATTTTCCCTACTTCAGAGATGAAGACTTAAGAAACTATCTAAGATCATACAGAGAGGATTTGACAGAGACAGAATTTGCACTTTTAACCTCTTCACAAATCACCGAGCCTGTCCCATGCTGACTTTATCACAATCTCCGAGGGTGGGGCCTAGGGATCTGTATTTTAAGCTTATGCACCAGTCAATCTTCTTCATATGAAAGTATAATATGCGAGAACCACATTTTATCTAGTCTCATAGTGGTTTCTTTAATTTAGGACCTTGAAAATTGAGAAGAAACAGAGTACTCTGGGGAGCTAAAATGAGTTTTCACAGCAGTTACCTTGGGCATCATGAAAAGGACTGTTCATATACATAGTTGTTGATAATTTATACTACACAGATAGAAGTCATAACTAGCCATTCCCTCCTCTAATAACAGATCAGATCATCTAATTGCGGGTGGCCTCAGTTTTAGTTCAGGTTTTTCCCTGTGTTTCCACATAATCCATGACTCAGTTTTCCTTGTCTCAGTTATTATTCATCCAGCCAGCCAGGCAGCCATTTGTCCGTCCATCTGTCCATCCATCCATCCAACCATTCATCTACCCATCTATCCATCAATCTGTCTATCCATCCATCCACCCTCTACTCAATGCCTTCCTTTACTGCACTGGCATTGCAATGTAGAGTTGAGTAGGGCACTCAAAGAGCAACAAAAACCTTAACAGGCCTTTAAAGAACAATGAATAAAAAAATTAAAAAAATAAAGAACAATGAATAAAGTTTGGTGATAGGGGTAAGTCAAAGATGCATTGAGGGTAAAGAGGAGAAAGCCAATACCTGGGGTGTGGGGGAGAATGCTGGGGCAGGAGGTGGTGGTGGTTCCCATGAAGGTTTCTTAGAGGAGGTGAAACAAGAACTGAACTACAAAGTTTGCATAAATCCTCAATAGGGAGGGGAAGGGCACATAAGGAGAGGAAAGAGGCTGGGCAAGGCCAGGAAGCATGGAGGTGCTTCCTCTTTTGGAGAAGGATGTGCAAGGTGGAGGGACGTGGGAGAGGGCACTGCTGGGCTGAGGCAGATACCAGGTCATAGCTTTGCTCAGCAGGTCACATGTTCTCCTGCAGGTGGTGGGACCACTGAAGGGTGTAAGCAGGGAAGTTACTGTGGAAAGATCACTGGGGCTCTTTATCGAGAATGGATTGTTGTGTGAGGACGGTAAGCAGGGAGACTATTTTCAGAGTCCTGAAGAAAGATGGTAAGCTTCTGAAAGGAAAATCATAATTACAATGACTGTAGTAATTGAACAGTCCTGAGAAGATACGTCCAAGTCCTAACTTTGTTATCTTTCTGGAAAGTGGGTCTTTGCACATGTAGTTAAGTTAAGGGCCTTCCTATGAGAGCATCTTGGATTTGGGGTGGGCCCTAAACCCAATGACTGATGTCTTTATAAGAGAAAGTAAGGGGAGATTTGGAACACACAGCACAGACCCAGAGGAGAGAAGGCCATGTGAAGACAGAGGCAGAAGTGGGAGCTATGCAGCTATAGGCCAAAGAACACCCCAGATTTTGGCAGCCGCTGAACACTGAAGAGAGGCATGGCACCGATCTTCCCTCAGAGCTTCCAGAAGGAAGCAACCCTGCCCAGACTTCTGACCTTGAGAACCAAGAGAGAGAGACCATGTTGTCATTGTTTTACTACCAGTTTGGAGTAATTTGTTAGGTTAGTCCTGGGAAACTGACACAGTAGCTAACATGGACTCCTCACCGCATGCCAGGTATGGTGTGAGTGCTTCATGGTGTTAGCTCACTTAGCACCCCCCACAATTCCAGGAGGCAGGTCCTAGTACTATCATTCCCATCTATGGGATGAGAAAACAGGTATCAGGGGAGAAGTACTTTACCCAGGGTTACAAAACCAGTAGGAGGCAGTGCAGGGCTCCACACACCGGCATTCTGGGAGGAGAGCCTTGGCCTCAGGCCCCTGGCCTAATGTGGGAGAGATGGGGAGGAAGGAGCAGACTTGAGCAGGTGAGGAGGATTACTAGAACCTGGCAACTCACCGGGCCTCTGGAAGGTGGGCAGGAGGAATTGAGCCTTCTGGATTTCAGGTGCTGGGGTGCCTCCATCCTCTGAGTTGACATCAGCCTCTATTTTCCATGCCACACTGCCTGGAAACAGGACGTGCTAACCACTCCACCTCTCTACCCCTGCACCTGCTTCCCAAGGAGTTCTCCTTGGCTCTCCTCAAATATGTCCTCCAAGTGGCCCTACTCTTTGACTTCCTGGACAGTGGTCTCTGTGCTTCCTTCTTTCTCTTGGCTCTGGCTGCATGTTCTATCTATCTATCTATCTATCTATCTATCTATCTATCTATCTATCTATCATCTATCTATCTGAGTGGGGAGCAGCAGAGGGAGAGACTCTTCAAGCAGACTCCCTGCTGAGCAAGGAGCCTGACATGGGGCTCGATCCCATGACCCATGAGATCATGACCTGAGCCAAAACCAAGAGTCAGACATTCAACCAACTGAGCCACCCAAGCACCCCGTCTGGTTGCATGTCCTTACAGCTTTGAGCTCTCTCCTGGCACTTCTTCTGACCCTAGAATCCCAATGTTTATTCTGGTTTCTGCTCTCAGCATCCCTGTCCCTTTCTTCCCCTGTCCCCATCCCCCTGCAGAATGAGAAGGAATGACATCCATGTGAAGGGCTGGCAGGAAAATCATGTCTTCCAAGGCAAAAAGTCATTTCCTTTGTGTTGTTTTCCTATTTCCCTTTGTAAAATTTCTCATTCTCTGAGCTTAAGAAATGACCCAAAAAGCATTCAAAAGTACTTTTTTTTTTTTTGCTTCTTTGTAATAATTTAGGGTTTTTTCCCCCTGGTCTACAGTGAGTGAGTTATATTAGTTTGGGTTGCAATGATGAAGCACAGAGTCTGCTGTGTTATTGCCATATAGAGATATACATTGCTATTTCAAGAAATGGCCAGCCCCTACAATTCCTTCTGTGGGTCGGGATGGAATACCTGCCAGTGGGCATAATCGATCAGTAAATTTATTTTTATTAAGATTTTACTTATTTTTTCACGAGAGACACAGAGAGAGAGAGAGAGAGAGACAGAGACATAGGCAGAGAGAGAAGTAGGCTCCCTGCAGGGAGCCCATGGGAGACTCGATCCCAGGACCCCAGGACCACACCCTGGGCTGAAGGCAGATGCTTAACTGCTGAGCCACCAAGGCGTCCCTCAATCAGTAAATTTAAAGGTGGGTATTAGTATCATTCTACAGGACTAGCATTAAAATAGACTTTTACTGGAAAGGCTGATTCAGTTTGGCATCCAACTCTTGATTCTAGCTCAGGTCACCATCTCAGAGGCCTGAGATCAAGCCCCAGATCAGGCTCTGTGCTCAACAGGGAGTCTGCTTGAAGATTCTCTCCCTCCACCCCTCCCCTTCGTCACATTTTCTCTCTCTCTCAAATAAATAAATAAAATCTCTTTAAAAATAATAAAATAGCCTTTTACTATACTCTGGAATAAAATTTCATTGGAAGGCCCAGGATACCAAATAGACAAATGTTTTAAATTTAAAAAATAGATACTTAGACCTATAATCCAGGTGTCACTATACTTCCACTGATCAAAGTTTATCACCAAAAGAGGAACCATTTTGGAGATATAATTATGTAAAGAGAGAATGAGAAATTCAAAGGATCGAAACTTCTCTGAAATGTTTGGAAACCTCTTTGGGAAGTACACAGGTTTATAGGATAAAATGCTATGTTTTACATTGTTCATTTTTGTCCTCAGACATCATTTCCCAACATTCCACAAAGTGATATTGTCAACATTCCTGACATATTCATCTGCTTTCAAGCATCCTGATTGTTTGTAGAAAAGCAATAATCTTATTTGGGAAGAAATTTATCATGTACCCTATTGGTTTGCCAGTAACTTAAAATACCTTAAGATTAGATTTAATTACGATACTATTTTATGTATAGCCTATTTTGTATTTGAATATATCTAAGGCATTAAACATTTATTTAAATTGTTTCTAGGTCTTTATATTAAGTTTGTCTTACCTAACGTTGACTTTTATTCCTTATGGTCTAGAAATAGAACATAGCAAACAACGATTAACTGAATATTGCTTCTGGAGTGGTCTTCAATGAATATAAACCTTCAGTCAAATGACAGACAACCCAAAAGGGGATAGATAGTTGGAACTTGCTCACACTCCATCAATGCACATGCTGAGATAATGTACCCCGACACAAAATCAGAGATTGAGAGATAATTTGCACTTTGCTTCAAATAGAAAAGCAAACTTTAAAAAAAAAAAAAAAGAAAAGCAAACTTTAAACAATTTTGTTTTAATGTGACACTCGAAAAACTCCCAGTGAGCTGCTAGGGAAAATAATTCAGTGTGTTTACATTAGAAGGATTAGAAAGATAGATTCCTCTTTTATTGGTTCATTTAACAGTATTTAATGAGCACCTACTATGTAATAGGCAGAGTGCTAGTTTCTGGGCTTACAGTGAGTGAGTTTCTGGGTGAGACAAAGAAAACTATTCCATCCAGAGCTTACAGGTCTTCTTTTTACCCCCTCCTTTACTAGACTTCAGAGAAAAAGGAGCCTGGAGAAATCCACAAAATAAAGTCTTTCAAATCAGAGCTCAGTTCAATCCCAGCACTTCAGTCACTAAGATTCTTCTGGGGGACAAACCACATAAACAATCTGAACCTCAATGTCTTCATCTGCAGAATGGGAATGATAACAACTTGTAAGTTTGTCGTGCTGATTACACAGAACACTGGGCAGGCTGGAAGTGCTCTACGCAAAGCCACAGTTTCTAAACAATAAAGATTATAACAAATACTAAACTTTTTTTCTGTCTCTGTCTCAATTTCTGTTCTCTCTCCCACTTCCTCTTCACTCCCTCCTTGTGACCACTGTCTAACCACTCACATAATTTTGCCGAGCAAGCCTACTTAGCCTGAATTCCACAAAGCAATGGGGAAATTGTTCCCTCTGTGTTTAATTGCAAAGTACTGTGGCTTAGTGTAAAAATAGCCAAACCCAAAAAGCTGCAGAATTTATGATTCCTCTTATATGACATTGTGGAGAGGACAAAGCTATAGGGGAAAACATCAGATCAGTGAGTGATACGGGCTGCAAGTGAAGCGAGGGAACTGATGGGGAAGGGACCCAAGGAAATACTTTGCAGTGATGGAAATGTTCTGTAGCTTGATTTTGGGGGTGATTACACACCTGTATGTCAGCACTCACTGAACTGTACACTCAAAATGAGTGGATTTTATTGTACGTAAATTATGCTTCAATAAACCCAACCTTAAACATGGAGATTGTGACTTGGGAACTTCCAGGCTTTGTTTAAGAAAAAAAAAAAAAATCTATAAGCAGTCCAGGAAATTAGTGGTGCCCTTGGAAATACTCTTGTATGAAACTAACTGTAAAAAAATAAAATAAAATAAAATAAAATAAAGAAACTAACTGTAACAAAAGCAGACCTGATAATCTTCTAAGAGAGGTACAAAGTTCTCTGGGAATTCAGAGGCAAGAGGAACATCCATCCAGGGACACCAAGATATACTTCATGGAAGAAGTTACATTTAAACAGAGTCTGAAGACTGCAGTTAATCACTTTTTTCCCTTCTCTACCAAGTATGATCAATATCTTAGACTGTAGCTTCTGTTTATAAATTGCTTGCAAGATTTATTATAGGTCTGGTTCATTTTCTGTTCTGAAAGTTCTTACGTTGTGAAGCATTTGCCAGCGATTAAGTGACTCACATTATTTTCCCCTTAAAAAAACAATCATAGTTTTGGGGCTGTTTTCTGAGTTTGTAATATTTAGGAAATTGGTTTTTACGTGTCCATTTATAAAATGTTCTTCCATTGTATGATATGAAGAAAAGTACAATGTTATTAGAGGAGACAGCATGGCCAAGGGTAAAACATTGGAATGGGATCCAAAACCCGGGTTCTATAACTCATAAGTGGCTCTACAAATCAAGAAGAAGAAGATGAATAATCCAAAAGAAAAAGGGAGGGAAACTATAAAAAGACAGTTCAGGAGAGAAAATACAGGGGTTCTTAAAGGTATGGAAATACATTTCAGTGTACAAGATTTCAATGTTCGGTCTGAATATAATTAGCAAATTGGTAACTTTTCTTAATATATGTTTCTATGAATCAGTGAGACATAAGATCATTCATCCAGTTAAAAAAAAAAAAAGAGAGAGATGTCTGGGTGGCCCAGTCAGCTAAGTCTGAGTCTCTTTCTCTCTCTAATAAATAAATAAAATCTAAAAACAACAACAACAACAACAAAAAAGAACAAAGGAAATGAATGAACTGTTCATAGAATAGAAAATACACATAGCACCTTGGAACATATGAAAAGATGCTTAAACTCACTCATATGAAGAGAAAGGCAAATTAAAACTGCACTGTTTGAGGGCACCAGGGTGGCTCAGTCAGTTAAGTATCTGCCCTCGGCTCAGGTGATGATCTCAGGGTCCTGGGATCAAGCCCTGTGTCAGGCTCCCTGACCAGCGGGGAGTCTGCTTCTCCCTCTCCCTTACCCCCACATGTGCTTTCTCTCTCTCTCTCTCTCTCAAATAAATAAATAAAATATATTTTTTTAAACTGCACCTTAAAAAAATTTTTTTTATTGGAGTTCAATTTGCCAACATTTAGCATAACACCCAGTGCTCATCCCACCAACCTATTTCTTAGTAATAATTTTAAAGCACAATGAATACAGTTATACATAAAAAACAACAGCTTCTCATTACCACTAGTGTCTAGCTATGACATCTATTTGAAATTCAAATCCTTGTGAACATATATTTATGTACATCAAAACATATAAGTGTTCAGAGAAATAAAGAAGTTGACTTTATGATTTTCACAAAAAATAAAAACGAAAAATAAAAAAAATTAAAACTGTACCGTTTCAAACTCATCATCCTGGCCACGGTTACTGAGTTTCTTAACAGCAATGTAGAACAATCCACTGCTTCTGGGTCAAGCTTTATGAAGTACACTTAGCAACGTCTATTAAAACTACAAACGTACAATGACTTGACTCAGGAATCCCACTTCCATGAATTTTACCCTACTGATCACCCCTACGCCAAATGACACATATGCCATGTTACTCACTGGGGAATGGCAAATAAATTTGCCTCAGTAGGGTTGAGTTTTTGTACATCAAACAATAGGATACTCTTCTAGTGTAAAAGAGAATAAGAAAGCTCTTCATATATGATAAGGAGCCATCACCAAGATACATTAGAAACAAAAAGTCAAAATGGGAATAGTGGACCGTATGTTAACATTTAGGTTAAAGAAAGGGAGGGGGGTGGTGTTGGAGAATATATGTGAATATTTGCTTAGATATACCTGGACTATCTTTGGAAATGATAAGCAGGCAACCGTAAAAGACTTGTCTATTGGAAACTTCAGAGAAGTGGAGGGGTGGAAGACTTTTAGGGTATTAATCTATACGCCTCTTGAATTTTAGCCATGTGAATAAACTACCCACTCAAAAATAAATAAAATTTTAAAATAATTAAAATCAAAATAGATAAACCAAGGGCCAAAAGAGAAATCTGGGACCTACTATTCATTCTACTGCTACATTTTATGACCACAGAAAAGTCCCTTCCTTTTTTTAAATGGAGTCTCCCCATATATAATACATAAAAAAATATTTACTATCAGATATTCATAAGGGATTTACAGAAAAGGACACAAGACAAGGGGACAGGGAGCAGTGGAGGTGAGGGCTGGATGCTATTTTGGATCAAGTGGTCAAGGAAGGGAGCTCCTTAGAAATCCAGAATCTCAGGCTCTACCCCAGACATCCAGAATGAACGTCTCTAGTATAACAAGATCCCCAGGTAATTATTACGCACATGGAAGTTTGAGACACCTGGTCCAGGTAATTACTACTCATGGTGACTTTGAGTAAGACCTCTTTCCAGAAGTTTTCTCTCACTCTACCTTTATTTTATCCAGTCCACACCGAATGCCTTTCTTTGGTCTCCCATTAATCTATGTGTTTCTCTCCACATTTTTTGCCACATGAACAATTTTCTGTATTCTCCAGTCACCCCCACCAGAAGATGTATGCTGCTGTCTCACGGTACCCAGCATAGAGCCTGGAAGTATGCGACAGGTGTAAATAAATGTTTCTTTAACAAATGGATAAATGAATGGATGAGCCAGGCCAAATAAAAGTATGTGAGAAAGTTTGGTTTAGTTACCTTTTTGCCATTTACATTCTCTTAGACTTAGATGTTTCTCCCTTTGGGTTCCAACCCATCAAGAAAGAACAAGGGCATCCTAGAAATAGCTCTTCTCCCCATCCTCCCACAGGCCAATAGCTGCAGGCATTTTAACAAATATGAGCCTTCAAGCTCTGTGCTTGCTTATGGATTCAGCTCAGATTTGAAATAAAAACTTTGGGTTCGGATGACATTTTTGAAGGACCAGAAATTCCCTAGAAATCCTAGCTTTGCCCTTGCTCGATGAGATAGGTTTCCCAAACTGACTCAACTTCTTTATTTTGCAGCTCCAACTGCTGCAAAATTCCAACCACACCAAGGAGAGGGGATGTAGGAAAAGCCCAAAGCACGTGGGGTATCGGAAAAGATTTACCGCCACGTGTGCATGTGACTTTCAGGAGTGAAATGAAAGGGATGCAAGCCAAATCACAGCATGGCGGGAGTTCCCTCCAGAGGCTGGCCACAGGGATGGCAAGAAAAGCAAACAAAAGGAACATTCTTTCTACTCGTGAGTGAAACAAAGACCCTACTGAGAAAACTGAAGTGAGCAGTAGAGCTGTAAAATCAACAGAAATGGGGGCTGTCTGGGGGGGGGGGGAGGCATCTGGTTTCAATGTAAACATCCTTAAAATGTTTCAAGAATGAATGTACATTTGAATAATTTATTACTAAACTTTTTTTTAAAACCATGGATATTTAGGAAAGATTCAGAATTGAAGATATCCTTGCATAGGCCCAATTCAACTGTAGTTCCCCTTCTGTTTCGACCTTTTCTGGATGGAAAACATTTGAGAGCAAATGGAACTTGAATTGCCTGTGCAAATCCAGAACTGCCCAGCTGGGTGAAGGTATATTTTGAAAGACTCACATGAACAGAGCGCATGAAGCAGATTGTACAGTTTGCACAGGAAGCCAGGGTACGGGTGCAGTGGGGGTGCAGGAGCGTGTCTGCTCTGGTTTCTGTCTGGAGTTTCTTCAACAGAAAGAAACTTGTCTCCAACTACACTTGCTACTTCTGGACATGAATATAATACATAAAGTTATGAAAGATGCTCTAGAAAAGAGGTTGTAAATTAGTGATACAGGCATATTTTGTTTGGGCCACACTAGATCTTTAAAAAGAATGCCTTAAATTGGTTGCCAACATTTAAAAAGTTTCTACATGGCAATGATTGGCTGGATCAGAGTAAAATCCAATTGTTAATCACCCTTAGAAAAGACACACATCTCAGTTCCAACCACACCCCTTTATCTAGCCCAGGTGCTAGACACACACACACACACACACACACACACACACACACACAGCCTAAGCCAACTCTGAGGATGAAATAAGTTTTGTCTCCACTGATGGGCCACCTTTGGCTTTTCTAATTTAGGTACCTTACTTGTTATTTCATGATTTTTCTTTCCTCTATGGTAATAGAAATAATAATAGAAAATATTATATTTTGTAAATAGAAACTTCTTTTTCTTTTTTTCTTTTTTCCTTCCTTCCTTCTTCTCCTCCTTCTCTTTCTCCTCTTCCTTCTTCTATTTTCTTTACCTTGTACTACTTTTGCAGAATTATGTGAACATTACATTTTTATGTCTATTTGCTTTTTTTCCTTCTTTAAAAGGAACCAAACATGCCAGTGTTAGGGAGCATCCTCCTTAGCAGTCTTTGTCTCAAGGAAGGGAAGTGAGAGAACTTTCCTTGGCATTTCTTATTTCATGCAGCTTATTTGGCTCCCTGTCTGTCTGTTGCTAGGTATAGCTCTCTAGGGGTTTACCTACAATCTTGATTTCTGGCTGCTTCTTGATAAATCACGAGGTCTAGCAATATTGGCCATACTGAAATCATTGTTACTGCACTCATGTAGGCTAAAGGGCACAATTTTCATCACTCATGGGAGCAATAAAGCCATGTCGATGATATCTACCAGTCTGGAAGCTGTTTAGGCTCTGGATGTCAAAGGACAGCTAGGATGCAAAGCCCATCGTCTCCAACAGAGATATCTTTGACATTAGCCAAGGGTGCTGAACATCCAAAAGGAAATAGGTTGCCTATGAGCAACTTGAGAGCAGGGGCAGGACTTTTTTGTCTCTGAATTACCAGATCCTAATTGCAGTGCTCAGCCCTGGTGCCATGCATGGAATTAGCATTCAGAAAATGTCAGCCAAATGCAGAAGGTGGAGATCACAGTAAACAGCAAAATGGTGTTGTTAGACAACAGCAAAATGGTCCTGAATCCTTCTACAAGAGATATAAAAATATCTTAACTTTTATAATGAAAATATTTTTGTGAAATTGCAAGTTCTGAAAACTCCCAGTTCCTAGGAAACATTCATAGATCTTTTTCCAACCTGTGAAAACCCACTTGTACTTATTAGAAAATTTACATTTCCCTACCTGAAAATTATCATAAAGCTCATAAAATCTTATTATGCTCAGGTAGCCCCAGAAAAGAAAAAGACTTGTCTCAGAGTAGGCTATTGGCAGTCTGGATAAGAACCAGATCTCTTGATTCCTAGTTCAGTGATTTTTAGCACTAGGGGTTTTCCCAAGCCTAGGTAAGTGGTTCTTTTTTTTTTTTTTTTTTTTAAGATTTTATTTATTTATTCATGAGAGACGCAGAGAGAAAGAGAGGCAGAGACACAAGCAGAGGGAGAAGCAGGCTCCTCGCAGGGAGCCTGATGTGGGACTCGATCCCGGGTCTCCAGGGTCACACCCTGGGCTGAAGGTGGCACTAAACCGCTGAGCCACCCAGGCTGCCCTAGGTAAGTGGTTCTAATATGTCAGGGCACATGACCAATTTCAACAATCTGTTGGAGAAATGTGGATATGCCCTGGTACATACCGTGAAAGGCCTGGATACTTCTGAACGGCATCCCGACCTGTCAGGCTAACTTCTGCAAAGGCTAATGGGCAGCCCAGGGGGATGGAGATGGAAATACAAGAGCTGCTCCTATCACCTCTTGCTTAAAGCAGATGGCCCAGTGGTCCTGGGAGCCTTAAGGAGAAATACATCCCACCCCAACGTCAAACTGTAACTCCCAAGTCCAAGCATAAATGTGTAACTGTAGTGAACACGACACATGACAGTACATGAAGTCAGTCTATGAACTATGAAACATCATGACTCTGTTTCTAATTAAATGGAATAAAGATCACATGTTATTTGACTGAGGTAGAAAAAAAGCAAAAGTCAACTGGGATTGCCATTTTGTAGCCGCTTTACCCCAACTTTTCTTATTCCTCTTCCTAGAGTTCCTGGTTACCTCTAGACGCTAGCACCCCACTGGGAATAAGGACCTGAGCAGTTGACATGCCCCCAAGGGCAGAAGGGCAGCCCAATTCACCAGGTCCAAGTGGAAAGAGTACATGAGCTGGGCATCTATGCCATGGCTCATATTCTTCCTCCTCCATCTGCTTGGTCATTCCATTAGAGTGAAAAAAAAACACAACCCTACTTCATTCCAAGTGATTAATCAAGTAAGTGCCCTAGAATAAATTGTATAATTAAGAAAATGGCCTTCTAAACAGCATAAAAAACAGTTTGAGCTGGTAAGTATTTTAGTGAAACTGGTCAGAAGAATAACTTCTGCTGGATCCATTTTGTGGTCTTTAAAATTATGGAGTCCTTAGTATTTTAGAAATGGGAAGAATCATACCTCCTGACTCACTATTTGTTAATGCCTACCAGATAGGCAACGTTTAGTAAAATTATGTTTTATTACACCTTCTACTCAGAAATGTTGCTTTGTGACGTGCAAGTGACTAGCAAGAAGAACTGTTTCTTTGGTTCTTTTTATGATTTTGCATGACTGTGTAGGATTCTATATCAAATTCTGCACAAAGTCCCAGCCATCATTACCCAGGCATATTTGTTAGCCATCACTTAGAAACGGAATAGAATATATTTTTAAAAACATTTCTAGAGTAAAGTATCAATTTAAGAAGGCATTTTTAAAGAAAGATCTAATACCAGAGACTAACTGGAAAGTCGTGTGGTGGCTTGACATGAACCACTTGTAAGACCAGGGGAAAAAGAACTGAGTGGTGCCCTTTTTAGGTACCTGGAAAGTACAGACCTACACTATTATGTATTTAGTCCAGATGCCATAAACAATTTAAAAACCATGAAAATATTGGCTTTTTGCAGCAGTAGTAGTAGTAGTAGTAGTAGTAATTATGGTGCATCCACATCGGCATTCAAAGCCCTCCATAATATGGTGTTAGTATAAGCTTCTGGTCAGATTTCCCACCACTTTGTAAATATGTTCCAGTCCAACTAGATTGTGACTTTGGGCACGTTTCTCAACCTGTCTGTGCCTTGGTTTCCTCATCTGCAAGATGAAGAAAATAACAGTACTACCTCATAGGGCTGTTGTGATGATTAAGGGAGATACCAGATTTAACATACTTGGTGACTGGGTGGTGGGCACTGAGGTGGGCACTTGATGGGATGAGCACCGGGTGTCATTCTGTATGTTGGCAAATTGAACACCAATAAAAAATAAATTTATTATTTAAAAAAATAAAATAAAATACTTGTAACAGTGCCTGCACCACATCCACACCGTCCTCCCTTCAACCCCCAGGGAATATCGTTGATGCTTCTATTCTACTAGGTTAGCACACTAGGCGACTCTATGATACAGGGACTCTTTGATAGGGTTTTAATAATTATTAATTAATAATGACTAATAATAAGCTTATTTCTGGTAACTCTGACCTAAAGATGGAATTAAAATGATTAAATATTAGCATACGTGATCAAGTACCTACTTTGTAGCTTATTTTTTTCCCCATTTTTTCCATTTGTGGTGGGGCTTCTTTTGCCCACTGCTTATTAACTAACTTACTGGGGTGGGGGTGGGAGGGAAGACATTCTTCTGCGCTTCCTAAAATAGAATCATCTGGTGAGCTGTTGTAAGTGACTCCCGTTGCCCTCCAAACCCACTGGCATTCCCAAATTCATTATCAGAAAGTGGGCTCAAAGACCAGTAGTTCTAGGCAGATAGGACATCCTGGAGCTAAGAGCAGAGTGGATTTTTTGCTGTCATCTGTTTCTCGCTGGCTGACACTCTAAGTGGTTGTCATTCCCTGGTGCAGAAGGAAAACACCATAAAAGGCAAGGCTCAAGCAGGCCGCTAAGCAGTCTGAAGTGCTCCTCAGGGCTGTGAACCCTCTTGGGAAAGAGCCACACACCCCTGGCAAAGGCTGCAGCACACTTCATGGCAAACTTGTGCAGGAACAAAGCACATATTGTTACCTCTGAATGCCAAGCTCCACCAGCTAGTAAAATTACGTAATATACCTTTAATGGGGTGAGGGGAGTTGGCTTCCCTGGAACGTTTTGGATGGAGTCATAACACAAATAAACTGTATTCTGAGGTCTGAATGTATAAAGCCCAGAGCCAAGCTGCGTGGTCACAACTGGGGCAACCCAGACTATTGTGTAAATCAAATGTGGAAGCCAAGCAGTCCTGGCAACGCACCTCCACATGCTCGTGTGTAGGAAAGTTGCCTTTGAAACATCTCCCAGCGGCCTTCACTGTCTGCCACTTTTTCTACATGTGTTTATTGTTCAGAGAATTGATTATTTCTGCTCATTTTTATGGTTGCTAAAAATATGGCAGCTGAGTAACATTTTGGATAACCTGGGGGGGGGGTGGATTTAATAAGACAGGAGAGAGTGTGAGTGTATATTCTGACTGGCGTAGTTCATGTCCATCCCTTCTTGGGGCTGAGTGTAAGCATGTCTGCAAACACACACACACACACACACACACACACACACGTCCATTAGAGTTGACTCCAGAGATCAGGGAGGAAAGAAGCGAGGTAGCATTCCCTGCAGCCAAGTCAAGCCACAGAGGTAGTAAGAACTTTGAACAGTGCACCCCATTTTTTAACGGAGCTCATGCCTGTAACTGGTAATGGTGGTGGGCTAAATGATTTAGGTCTGTCATCCTGCTATTTTGTGAAAGGCAGTTCCTAACAGCTAATAAGTTGAGGATCTGAATATGATCCAGAAGGAAATCTGCATGCCCCATGAGATTTGATTTCAATGCTGATTAAGCTGTCAGAAAAGTCACTTGGTGCCTAAACTGAGAAGAAGGGCTGTGGCATCCAAAAATGATAGGTGGTATAAACATTGGGGTGCAGGTGTCCCGGCGTTTCACTGCATCTGATGAATGGATAAAGAAGCTGTGGTCTATGTATACAATGGAATATTCCTCAGCCATTAGAAATGACAATACCTACTATTTGCTTCAATGTGTATTATGCTGAGTGAAGTAAGTCAATCGGAGAAGGACAAATATATGGTTTCATTCATGGGGAATATAAAAAATAATGAAAGGGAATAAAGGGGAAAGGAGAGAAAATGAGTGGGAAATATCAGTGAGGGAGACAGAACATGAGAGACTCCTAACTCTGGGAAACGAACAAGGGGTAGTGGAAGGGGAGGTGGGCGGGTGGTTGGAGTGACTGGGTGACGGGCACAGAAGGGGGCACTCGATGGGATGAGCACTGGGTGTTATGCTATATGTTGGCATTGAACTCCAATAAATAAATATACAAAAAACAAACAAACAAGCAAGCAAAAATGATGACGTGAGGGCACACGGGTCTTAAAGGGAGCTCAGGGAGAAAGTGCTTTAGCTTTTGCCTCTCCTGGAGGAGAGGACTAGAGTAAGAAGTCAATGTAGCTGGAGACTGTGAGGTCCTGATGTTCCAATGAGAGCATCCAGGCTGCTTATTCCTGGAAGCCCAGTAAACACACTGGAGCAAATGTTAAGGGAAGTAAGCCTTGTTGGGTGGTGGTGGCGGGGAGGACTCCACAAACACCAAAATCAGTTGCTTAGCTTTTCTCAAACGTGATGCTGAAGTTATCAATCACTGGTTTAGACCTTCTAACTCTCAAAACATTTATAAAATCATAAGGTAACCAAGTATCGCAGGGCCTAGTGACTCTCTGCCAATTTTCTCTTTTAAAATTGAAGAAACTGAGGCTCAGAAAAATTGTCTCAGGCCATGAAGCTAGACAATGTCAGCAGAAATTGGCAAGATACTTTTCTTTATCCTTTTGACCCAGAAATATGGTCATTCATTTTGCCTGAAGTGTGACAACCACATTCTTGGTTTCAGCCCAGAAAATTTGTTTTTCAAAGCCCATATAATATTCTTGTTCCAGTTATTCTTAATAACTCAAAAATATCTATTATTTTTCTAATCCATGAGGATGGAATGTTTTTCCATCTCTTGGTTCCTCTTCAATGCCTTTTGTAAGTGTTCTGTAGTTTTTAGGGTACAGATTTATGGCCTTTTTGGTTAGGTTTATTCCTAGGTATCTTACGGTTTTTGGTGCAATTGTACATAGGATCGATTCCTTGATTTTTCTTTCTGCTGCTTCATTATTGGTATATAGAAATGCAATAGATTTCTTTTTTTTTTTTTTCAAAATTCATTTATCTACGATAGTCACAGAGATAGAGAGAGAGAGAGAGGCAGAGACACAGAGGGAGAAGCAGGCTCCATGCACCGGGAGCCCGACGTGGGACCCGATCCCGGGTCTCCAGGATCGCGCCCTGGGCCAAAGGCAAGCGCCAAACCGCTGCGCCACCCAGGGATCCCTGCAATAGATTTCTGTACATTGATTTTATATCCTGCAAATTTACTGAATTTGTATATCAGTTCTAGTAATTTTTTGATGGAGTCTTCTAGATTTCCACATAGAGTATCATGTCATCTACGAATAGTGAAAGTTTGACTTCTTCCTTGCCAATTGGGATGCCTTTTATTTCTTTTTGTTGTGTGATTGCTGAGGCTAGGACTCCCAGTGCTGTTAAATAACAGTGGTGAGAGTGGATATCTCTGTATTATTCCTGACTGTAGAGGAAAAGCTCTCAACTTTTCCCCATCAAGGAAGATATTTGTTGTGGGTCTTTCATATATATATATATATCCTCTATGATGTTGAGAGTTTTTATCAAGAATGGATACTGTATTTCATCAAATACTTTTTCTGCAGCTATTAAGGGGATAATATGGTTCTTATCCTTTCTTTTTTAATGTGGTATATCATGTCAACTGATTTCCAAATATTGAACCACCCCTTGCAGCCCAGGAATAAATCCCACTTAACTGTGGTGAATAATTCTTTTAATGTACTGTTGGATTCAACTGGCTAGTATCTTGTTGAAAATTTTTGCGTCCATGTTCATCAGGGATATTGGCCTATAATTCTCCTTTTTTAGTGAGATCCTTGTCTGGTTTTGGAATCAAGGTAATGCTGGCCTTGTAGAATGAGTTTGGAAGTTTTCCTTCCATTTATATTTTTTGGAACACTTTGGGAAGAATATATACTAACTCTTCTTTTGGTAGAATTCCCCTGGGAGGCTATCTGGTCCTGGACTTCAGGTTGTTGGGAGATTTTTGATTACTGATTCAATTCCTTTGGTGGTTATGAGTCTATTCAAATATTGTTAAAATGTCTATACTACCCAAAGCAGACAGTCTACACATTTAATGCAATCCCTATCAAAATATCACCAGCATTTTTCACAGAGCTGGAACAAATAATCTTAAAATTTGTATACAACCACAAAAGACCCCAAATAGCCAAAGCAATCTTGAAAAAGAAAAGCAAAGCTTGAGGTATCACAATTCTGGACTTCAAACTATATTACAAAGCTGTAGTCATCAAGATAGTATGGTGCTGGCACCAAAACAGACACCTAGATCAATGGAACAGAATAGAAAACCCAGAAATGGACCCACAACTATGTAGTCAATTCATCTTCAACAAAGCAGGAAAGAATATGAAATGTGAAAAAAGTCTCTTCAACAAGTGATACTGGGAAAACTGGATGGCTACATGCAAAAGAATGAAACTGGACCACTTTCTTACACCATACACAAAAGCAAATTCAAAATGGATGAAAGACCTAAATGTGAGACAAGTAATCATCAAAATCCTAGAAGAGAACACAGGCAGCAACCTCTCTGACCTTGACTGTAGCAACTTCTTACTAGACACATCTCTGGAAGTAAAGGAAACAAAAGCAAAAATGAATGTTTGGGACTTCATCAAGATAAAAAGCTTCTGTACAGCAAGGTAATAATCAACAGAACTAAAAGACAACCTATGGAATTGGAGAAGATATTTGCAAATGACATATCTGATAAAGGGTTAGTACCCAAAATCTATATAGAACTTATCAAACTCAACACCCAGAAAACAAATAATCCAGTTAAGAAACAGGCATAAGACACAAATAGACATATTTCCAAAGAAGACATACAGACGGCTAACAGCGACATGAAAAAATACTCAACATCACTCATCAAAAGGGAAATAACAAATCAAAACCACAGTGAGATACCACCTCACACCTGTCAGAATGGCTAAAATTATTAACAGAGGAAACAACAGATGTTGACAAGGCTGTGGAGAAAGGGGAACTCTCTTATATTGTTGGTGGGAATGCAAACTGGTGCAGTCACCCTAGAAAATAGTACGGAGGTTATTTTTTTTTTTAAGTTAAAAATAGAGCTAACCTATGACCCAGCCATTGCACTACTAGGTGTTGATCCAAAGGATACAAAATTACTGGTTACATGCACGCCCATGTTTATAGCAACAGTATCAACAATAGCCAAACTATGGAAAGAGTCCAAATGTCTATCAACTGAGGGATGGATAAAGAAGATGTAAAAGATGTAGTACGTATGTGTGTATGTGTATATATATATATATATATATATATATATATATATATATTCCATTATAAAGTATTGGAATATATTCCATATATATATTCCATCTGTATATTTTCCATATATATAATGGAATATTATTCAGCCATTAAAAAGAATGAAATCTTACCATTTGCAATGACATGGATGGAGCTAGAGCATATCATGCTAAGCAAAATAAGTCAGAGAAAAAAAATCCCATATAATTTCATTCAAACATGGAATTTAAGAAACAAAGCAGATGAACATAAGGGAAGAGGAAAAAAAAAGAGGGAGGCAAACCATAAGAGACTTTTTTTTTAGAGAGATAGGAAACACATAAGCTGAGGGGTGGGAGAGGTCAGGGAGAGGGAGAGAGAGAATCTTAAGCAGGCTCCATGCTCAGTGTGGAACCTGACACAGGCCTCAATCTCATTACCCTAAGACCATGACCTGAGCCAAAATCAAAAGTTAGATGCTTAACTGACTGAGCCACTCTGATGCTCCAAGAGATTCTTAACTACAGAGAACAAAATGAGGGCTGCTAGAGGGGGGGTGGGCAGGGTATGGGCTGGTGGGGTTATGGGTATTAAGGAAGGCACTTGTGATGAGCACTGGGTGTTATATGAACGTGATGAATCACTAAATTCTATAACTGAAACCAAACTAAACCAAACAAAACCAAAAACCTATTATTTCTGGGTTGGAATTCCATTCCCTGCCCTCCCTATCTAACAATATCTTTCCTGCCCGTTGCCCATCTTTTCCCCTTTCCTCTGTATTCCAAGGGAGATTTCTAATTTATCTTCTCCAGTAATACATTCAGTCCTCCACTGGCTCAGTTCAGTTATTTACTACCTCCAATAAGGATTTCCATTCTGCTCATAAGATTTTAGCTTTCGGGTATGTTTAATGCATCTCTTGTTTTCATTTTCATCTCATTCCTCCCTATCCCTATGATCTTGGGATTTTCTGTTTCTATTTTTTAATGGCCATATAGAACATAGACAGATGAGTACATCCATACACTAAACAAGAAACAAAGAGCATATTTTGTCACCTCCTGTAATTCATTCACTATTCATTTAGAATCTACAATGTCCTGAGTGCTGTTCTAAAGCATGTTATGTCCCCTGCTCTCAAAGTACGTGTGAATCCGTATAGGGAGAGAGAGAGAGACAAATGCACATCATAAACAACCATAATATAATGCAAGATAGAACGTCTTCCTTGCCTTAAGAAAGGTTTAAATCTCAAAAGATGTTTTGAATTCTGTACCTTTTTTGAAATTTTCTTCTGGTTCCTACAATAGACAATTTTCAGAGATCTCATTTTCTGCTAAATTTTTAAAATTGATTCTCCTGTTTCAGGAGTCTGCAGCAATTCTTTCTACTGGCTCCAAGTAGTCTTCTGTATTTTTTTTTTTTCCAGTATGATTATTTAAACAAGGTGAGTTCCCCTTGGATTTAGTGTCAACAGTCATACATGGCATGAAGTTGGCGTTGTCAGTACCCACCCTTCATTTCTATGGCGAGGTCATCAGCTGGAGGACACGTGGATGTACAGCTTCTACCCAAATTCCAGATCCTAATGCAGCTCCCCTGAGAGGGCATGTCCTCTTACCCCCACTGTCTGATTCTTTGAGACTTTGACTCAATATACATGAGAAACTACAACTCTGGCATATAGATTTCTTCTGCCAAAAATCATACTTCTGGGACCTACCTGAGTGTTGAACTTATGGAATTGCATTTCCCAGGATGCAATGAAGAATTATAAATGCTTTGAGAGGGGGCAGGGGACGGGGAAGGTCTCTCTCCTTTTTCCATCCAGTTGGTTTGGGGGAGTTATTGAGGTTGGTGGATAATGAAGGAAGGGTGAATAGGCAACAGCCTTGTGGCTGTCTTAAAAGGAAGCAGCCTCTCAGAAGTAAGAGAAGGGGTACTCAGTTTTCTGGTTGGAATAGACCAATGGTTTCCTTTTCCTTCAAAAGGAAGAATCTAGGAGGGTATAAAAGGCCTTTCTGCACTCTGTCCACATCTGCTCTTCCCTCAGGGAGACTACTCCTAGGCCTTGGCAACAGGCAACTTGACAACCATACTGTTCAGTACTGTTCATACTGTAACTTACCACTTACTGTGGTAAGTGTTCCTTCTTGTATCTGAGTCTTTCTGGGCACTTTAGGAGTGAGTGGGAAAAGCTGCAACAAGAGTACAATCCAGATGCCAGGCCTCTGCAGTCCACACATGCCTTTTAATCTTCTCTACCCAAATGTGACAAGTAAAAACAAGAACAAAGATAGAAGCTACGTTAACCATGTGAGGGGCCAGCATATGCTTATGCAGTATGGATCAAAGAAATATATAATCCTGTGTACACATTATAAATGCCCTGTAAATCGGAGACTAACGAACCTAAATGGAAATGGTCACAGTCTGTGTGGGAACCATATAGAGCACAAACAAATGGGTGTACCCACGTACTAAACAAGAAACAAAAAACTAACTTTGTCATTTGTTGGAATTCACTGATTGATTCATTCAGTACCTATGATGTACCAATCAGTATGTTGGGTGCTAAAGTTGGAGATGAAAATCCAAGCAAGGTATAGAGCCTGTCTCAAAATATATGTCCATGTGTTTTAAGATATGCACATAAACAACTACTATGCAAGGTAGAAAATGTTAACTGCCTTCAGAGAGCTCTTCAAACTCTCCAGGAGCTTTCTTCTTACTTGGAATAAAAAAACAAACTCCTTCTGCCAAGACAATTTAATGGGAAAAGAAAGCATTTTCACAAACTATGCTGGAACTGGGTATCTGCATCTTCCTCCTACCTTACTGTGTACACAAAAATTAATATGAGACAGATCTTACAGGTAAACCTAAAAGCTAAAACCATAACACTCCTAGAAGAAAATACTTCCATGACTTTGGAGGAGAAATGATATCTCTTATACAAGACACAAAAAGTGCTAACCATAAAAGAAAAAAAAAAAAGTAGATCAGATATGATCTAATTAAAAATATCTGCCAATGAAAAGGTACCATTAAGAAAACAAATAGGCAATAGGGCACCTGGATGAGCCACCCAGTTGTTTAGATGTCTGACTCTTAATTTTGGCTCAGGTCATGATCTCAGGGTCTTGAGATTTAGCCCTGCCTTGGGCTCCTCAATCAGTGGAGCCTTCCTTCTCCCTCTGCCCCTCCCCTATTCATGTGCATTCTTTTTCTCTGTCATTCAAATAAATAAATCTTTTAAAAATTAAATAAGCAAGCTTCAGACTTGTATAAATAATAGATTGAGGGATGCCTGGGTGGCTCAGTGGTTGAGCATCTGCCTTCGGCTCAGGGCTTGATCCTGGAGTCCCAGGATCCAGGGCTTGATCCTGGAGTCCCAGGATCGAGTCCCATATTGGGCTCCCTGCATGGAGCCTGCTTCTCCCTCTGCCTGTGTCTCTGCCTGTGTGTGTGTGTCATGAATAAATAAACAAAATCTTTAAAAATAATAATAATAATAGA
Organism: Vulpes lagopus; assembly: GCF_018345385.1. Lineage (NCBI taxonomy): Eukaryota > Metazoa > Chordata > Mammalia > Carnivora > Canidae > Vulpes > Vulpes lagopus. The sequence continues at coordinate 67,996,435 of NC_054830.1, forward strand.
TTGATAAGTAGGTAGTTAGATTAAAGGGCTCTTATCAGAATATAGGGTGTTTAATGCCTACAAACAACAATAAAAAGACAATCAACCCAATTTTAAAAGACTAGGCAAAACTCATGATCAGAAACTTCATTAAAAAAATGGATATGAAGATGCCAAAAAAAAAGCTTTCATAATGATAATGTGCTCATTATCGGTAGTTGGCGGATAAATGCAGATTATAACCACAATGAGGAGCATTTCCAACTACCAGAATGATTAGAACAAAACAAACATACTAGACAAGACAAATGTTGGTGACCATGTAGAAAAACTGGAATTCGTAGACATTGCTAGTAGGAGTGTAAAATGACAGCATCGCTTGGGAAAACTGACAGTTTCATATAAAGTTAAACATATACACCCTATGACCCAGCAGTTCCACTCCTACATATGTACCCAAGAGACAGAAAAACATATATCCACAAAAAGACTTGTTCACAGCCAAACTCAAAAATAAAGAACATACTGATGGTTGCCAGAAGTGGGGGGTAAAGGACAGGGGAAATGGGTAGAGGTGGTTAGAAGGTACTAAAAAAGAAAAAAGAAGATTGGTGGCAACTGTATTCAAAATAGACAAAAACAAGCAACATCCTAAATGCCTGCCAGCAGGACAACAGATAAACTAAGACATACGTATAGAGTGGAATACTAGTAGGCAATGAATGACTGATATAAGCAGCTACGTGGGGACGTCTCCAAAACATCACATTGAGTAAAAGAAACCAGACTCAAAAGCATGCATGCTGTATAATTCCTTTTTGATGAAGTTCAAGAATCGTGATAAAAGTCAGAACCCTGGTTGCCTCTGGGCTGGGTGGGGAGTTGACTGCAAAATGTCACAAGGGAGGGCCTCCAGGTAGCTCAGTGGTTGAGCATCTGCTTTTGGCTCATATTGTGATGCTGGAGTCCCAGGATCGAGTCCCACATCAGGCTCCCAGGGAGGAGCCTGCTTCTCCCTCTGCCTATGTCTCTACCTTTCTCTCTGTGTCTCTCATGAATAAATAAATAAAATCTTAAAAAAAGGAAAGAAAAGAAAATGTCACAAGGGAACTTTCTGAGGTGATAGAAATGTTCTGTATCTATCTGGTTTTGAGTGGTGATTACAGAGTGTATGTAATTGCCAAAACCCTTCAATACACGTACTTGAGACCTGGACATTTTATTATATGTAAATTATACCTTCTCAATTTTTAAAACTTCTTTTAAAAGGGGGAGAAAATGGGACACTAGCAGCTTTCCCATTTTGCTCAGCAGTTAAGTATCTGCCTTTAGCTCAGAGCGTGATCCTGGAGTCCCAGGATCAAGTCCCATATTGGGCTCCCTGAGTGGAGCCTGCTTCTCCCTCTGCCTGTGTTTCTGCCTCTCTCTCTCTCTCTCTCTCTCTCTCTCATGAATAAATAAATAAAGTCTTTGAAAGAAAATAAAAATAAAAGGGGGGAAAGATCCCTTAAATTGTTTTATGAGGCCTGTGTGGCCTGGCTACATCCCTGATTTCAACACCCATCACTGTCCACCTAATTCACTCCACTCCAGCTAGGCAGGCCTTTTTGCTGTTGCTTGAACGTACCAAGTGGTCTCCTAATGCAGAGACCATGCCTTACTGTTGCTTCTGTCTGGAAAGTTCTTCTCCCAGGTAGCTACACAGCTTATTTCTCTACCTCCATCAGGTCTCTGCACAAACGCTACCTTAACCTTAGGCATCTAAACCATCCTATAGAAAAATCACAATTGCTACCACCATCTATACCACACTCCCTATCCTCCTTTACCCTTGCCTCTTTGTCATAGAACTCATCAGCATCTGACATATAAAAAAAACTAATTATACCTTTGCTTATTGCCTGTCCCTTTCTCCTGGAATTAAAGCTTTTTGATAGCAAAGGACTTCGTTTTGCTCACTGCTATTTCCCAAGTAAGCAGAACAGTTTCTAGCATGCAGTAAATACCCATTAAATAGTTTGAATGAATGAACAGAAGGTGATGGTACATCTGATGAGAAATATCATAGTAGATTGGTATACTTATTTTTGATTAGGCTTCTTTTTCTAACCACCAGCCAAAACACTTGCATTTTAACACACAAACAAGACGACTAGCAGATGTGTTTCGGGAAAAATAAACAACTTACTTCAAAGAACTCCACAATATTTTCAAGGGCCTGTGTGGCCAGCCTTGAGAAGCCCTTTAAGATGAGAAGTCATAGAGCAAAGTGATATGTGAGACTGGCCTTTGTGTTCTGGGGGTGGACTAGCCCCTGGGAGTGACCATGTTCTGCAGTCCTCTCTCATGGCCCTCCAGAGGGTCAGGCATAGGGTTTCTGAGCTGCCATCATTTGCATTCCAAAATCACAACCATTCAAGACCAGAGACCTGAAAGTTATTATTAAAATTGCCCAATACAAACTAAAAACAGAGGAAACTGTTCCCACACTTGAGGTGTATTACCACAGGACTAGACTAGAATCTGGTTCTGGATTCAAGGACCAATTCCATCATTAATTAGTGGTGTGACCATAAGCAATCAGCTAAAATCTTGGCACTTCATCTCCTTCAATTGCGAAAGAGGGGGGTTCAACTGGAAGAACACTGAGATCACTTTCCAACTCTGAAATTTTTTGAATTTGCGATCTCTATATCCATAGATGAGGAAGAGTTCAACTTTTTATGAGTAAAGACTTCAATTGTGACATCTACATTTTTTAAAAATAGGTTTATTGCAAACGAGTTTGCTATTTCTTTGTACAACTGATGGCATTCTCTAAAACATGAGGCCTAGCTTCCCTTTCGCCATCTTATTGGATCATTGACATAAGTAAACAGATGTAACACCCTGCATTTCCTTAAATAGATCCCAATGCTCAGACACATTCTAAGTCAACAATCTGACTATTTGAATTAATGAAATCTGTCCATGTCAGCCAAGTCTGGTGCTCTTTATGAACAGATATTTTCAAAGCAGATTTTTGTTCCATTTCTAGCTCTGAACCTGTAAGCAATATGACATTGGTGGAGACAAAAGCCCTCTGAGCCTATCTATATATCATCTATAAAACAGATCGTTTCAGCCTTTCTTTACCTACAAGTTATTTTGAGAGTCAAATATATGGGAAAGCTTAGAAAAATACATTATGTGAATATGAGATAATATTATTACAGTATGGCACTTTGAAAGCCAACCTAATACCAAATGGAAATGCTAGGAGTTCGGGAAGAATGTTTGAACCTTTGGGCACTTGGAATGGAGAGTACATCCAGTCTCCCACCATTCCCAGTACACATGGAGAGAACAGGGGTGTTGTGGGGGGAGAAAAAACAATAAATTTTTCAGTCAGTGAAGCCAGAACACACGTCCCCGTTCACAGACTTAGCTGTGTGGTGTGGGGAAAGTTAATCACTCTGGGTCTGTGTAAAGGCTTGTTTAAGTCATCTCAACTCTTCAGAAGTAATAAAGTGAAGAGCGCTTTATTTTCCTAGCAACTGTTCTCTGTTCACTTGCCTAGATAGCTGACTCCCTTAAGGAAATCAGTCAGATCCTAATGCTTTCCAGGAATTCCATTTTTATAAGTGGAACATTTTTTAAAAGTCCTTTTCCAATTGTTCAATGCTAGTATAATAGAAAAGGATGTTTATACACTGACCTTTTATCTTGAGACCTTGTTAAATTCACTGAGTTACTTTTTTGTAGATTTCTTCATTTTCTATATAAACAACCATTATTCTGTGAAGCAAGACAGTTTTATTCTTCTTTTCCTAGCTCTATGTCTTTTATTTCTGGTCATTCCTCAAGAATGGCGCACACGTCAGCAAGTCCTCGATGGCAGCTGTTGTTTCTCCAAACTGTAAGTTCTCAGCAACAGGCTCTAGGGGCAATTGTGAGAAAATGGGAGGAAGATCCTACTTAACAACTTACCCCACCATATCCTTATCCTTAAAATGGAAATGGGGCAACCCAGGGGGCTCAATAGGTTTAGCACTGCTTTCAGCCCAGGGTGTGATCCTGGAGACCCAGGATCGAGTCCCACGTCGGGCTCCCTGCATGGAGCCTGCTTCTCCCTCTGCCTGTGTCTCTGCCTCTGTGTGTGTGTGTCTCATGAACAAATAAATAAAATCTTCTTTAAAAAGGGGGGGGGGTAGGGATCCCTGGGTGGCGCAGAGGTTTGGCGCTTGTCTTTGGCCCAGGGCGCGATCCTGGAGACCCAGGATCGAATCCCACGTCAGGCTCCCGGTGCATGGAGCCTGCTTCTCCCTCTGCCTGTGTCTCTGCGCCTCTCTCTCTCTCTCTGTGTGACTATCATAAATAAATAAAAATTAAAAAAAAAAAAAAGAGGGGGGGGTAATAATGGGCACCTGGGTAGCTCAGTCAATTAAACGTCTACCTTTGGTTCAGGTCATGATCTCAGGGTGCTGGGACCGAGCCCTGTACCTCTCCCTTTCCCCTGCCCCTGCTCATGGTCTCTCTCATTATCTCTCTCTCTCTCAAATAAATAAATAAAATCTTTTTAAAAATAAAATGAAATGGACACAGAAGTTCTACCTACCAGATATGCAATGAGCAAAACACAACATTATTATGTAAAGAAATGTGTGGCAAATACAGTCGATTGCATATAGCTGGTGCTTAATGAATAAGTATTCTTTTTGGCAATACTAACATCAGAAACTATATAGAGACAGCAGTACAGCAGTAGTGTCCTTCGGATTAAAGGCCGATTACATAATGATGGTCCATGTCTCCTGCCATCTCGAAGACACAAACAAGATTTTCCATTCCTAGGCACTAATGCCTTATTAGGCAAGTTGGTATCCATCCACCTGGTCCCAGAAATTTTGGGTTCCAAAGGCTTCAAGAAAACCTAGAATAAAACCTTAAAACTGGATGAAGACCATCCATTTTTAGATTAGTAATAATGTTTGAATGGGGTTCTTTAATTTGGTTCTTTGAAAGCACGTGCTTTGGAACCCTGTGGGTAAACTACTTATAGATTTGCTAAACAATGTAGGGGCAAAATGTACTAATTACAGTGTGGGTTAACTAGCTATTATTCTTAACTAGTTATTATTCTTGCTGGATCATCAATTCCTCTTACTATGAGGTCAGTAAGTGTATCTGGCTAAAATTAGCAAAGCCCCAGTTCTAGCCCTGGTCCTGTTTTCCTTTGACCTTTCATTCTTATGCGTCTGGCTTACTTCTTTTTGTCTGTGGCAGGACCCCTGGCTTGCTTCATTTCCGTTTACAGTGACTGCTGCTCCTGCTGTCTCTAACATTTCATTTACCTCTGCCTCTCTTCAGATGCACGCTTGGCAGAGTCAAGCAATGACTCTTCTCTGCAAAATCAAGCCAGACCTCACCCTTGGCCACATGGTCATGGAGTCAGTGAGTCCTAGCTGTGCTGTCATAGGACAAAGATACAGGTCACTCCTTTCTAGTTGTGATGGGCCCTCAGGCTACCCGAGCTGTTGGTCCTGTATGTTGGTCATACTGACCCCTGGGCCTTCTGTCTTTTCCACCACATCTCCATAAGCCATTCTGATCAGACGGTTCCCAGGCCCCCTTTGATGCCTTCAGTTCAGAACAGTGATCCCTAGCCTTCCTCTTGTTTCTCTTAGGATTTAGGGTGAGAAAGAATGTTTCCGGGCAAAGACCTTCCCAAACCATGTCTCCTGGGAGATAAAAAAGAATCTTTGGCTATGTTGTCTTCCTTCCTAATCAATTTTCAAATGCTTTCTAGTTCTCCCACAGTGATGTTAAAGATTAGAATGGCTGGGCTTGGTATGCAAATGATATGGCCCAACTGGGCAGCTCTTCAGTTCTTTAAGGCTACTTCATTCTTTTCTGCTAACTGCACAAGGGTTGCACTTTCATACCAACATTTTAGATGTGGTCAAAGGGGAAAGATGCTTAACCCAGCCTTCAGAAAATGGTGGTCAAATCCTTTCATTTATGAAGCGAATGTGGCTGCATGTCACTGCCTTCCACTAAAATTGAAGAAAAGGTAACTCACTTCACTTGGACTAGTGTTTGGCTGTGGTGACTGTTAAAGAAGTCCTATAACGTCTAGACCACTGTTTGAACATGTCTTCTAATGCATTATCAACTCATTCAATTTAAACCTAAAGTATCAATTGCTCTCATGTTCATAGTCACTATAGAAAAAAAGAGACTGCTTCTGCAGAGTGTGTTTATACATGCGTTCACAAATATATATGTTTATAACCATTTTCCGGTCAAAAGACCAGGCCCCTGGGACTTATTTTCCATATAGACAGACAAAGGTAAGGTAAAAACACAGGGATTTTTAACCCTGCTTATGCCTTGAAGAAGTGTGATCCTCGAAGCTGGGATGACTGGTGATTTTCCAGATTCCATAAACCAGTGCGAATTTGGCCCATAGCCCTTGAACAGGCAACTTTCTCACAGTGGGAAATGATCTCACCATAGACTAAAGATAACCACCATGGGAGAAACGCCTACTTGGCTTTCTTCTTCACATTTGGCCCCATTCCTTAACATCTGAGAGCCAGAGAGATGGCCTGTCCTCTGAAGCCTGTTGCACACAAACAGAAGGCTAACCCAAGTTGTTGTCCAGAAGGTCAGGGAAAAAATGAGTCTTTGTCCTGCTTCTCTTCTTCCCACTGTCAGCACGATGACAAGGTGCATGAAGGCCAACTTGCCACTGACGCTTTGAATGAAACTAATAAACATTCCAAGGAAAAGCTATTAAGTGAAAATCAGTATCTACACCATCTTCCCTTTTCCCCTGGGCGCACAAACCATCTTTATAAAGGGTAGAACAGAATGAAGGGAACAAAGTTCTAAATCATGCAACAGAAATTCGAGTTTAAAAAAATCATTCGTTTATTCTACTTAACTTGCTGTGTGACTACAGGCATTTTACTGAACCATTCTGTGCCCAATTCTACAGCTTTAAAAATAGAAGTCCTTGGACTCAGGCCTCATGGCTCCCTGCAGGACATGATTTGAGCTGGAGTTTTGTCTCATGAAGCTGCCTTTTAATTGAAGTCAACAGATGCAGGAAGCCCTTGGACCGACAGCTTCCAATAATCTTCGGACACCGTGCTAAGTATGCAAGTAGGCATATATGCACAATGTGTCTTCCTTGCAGCACTAAGATGTCAGAAATGATGGTAAGCCCAAGCTGCACCTGAGTTTGAACTGCCAGAGAGCAGGATCAGCATGAGCCACAAAGGAACTCCAGGAAAAAGCCTGTGGATCTAGTGTCCAGGGGCAATAGCCAGAATCACTTGCCCGAGTCAAGAGAAGAGCACAGAGAGCTGGCAAGAACATAGTCTCTCAACTATGCTTGGAGAACAAGGTAAAGTTCTGATTTGCCTCATCTTGACCAACATGGTATTTGAGAAAGAGAATTGCCATTATTCCTCTATATTCTTTGAAAAACAGCTTGGCCCACCAGAGTCTCACACTTGGAAAGCTGCTTTGCTCTCTACTTCAAGTGACCAATGTAAATATGTTTGTCAGGAAGGCTTCCATCTATTTCTCCAGGGATGAGAATGGCTGAGTTCACTGCAGTAGGGCCTTGTGATTACAGTAGATGGGTTCCTCTTTCCATCCGCTGAAAGTACTCTTGGCCACTTTGCAAAATAACCTAAGCTCTTGGGAACACCAACACTTTGGAAATTGTAGGAAACTTAGCTTCACTTTTCTTCCCCTGGGGTAATCAGTTGGTTCCAGCACACAGATCCATTGCTAAAGATGTCAGTGGCTAAAGGGTATGAAATTAAAATGTCATGGAAGCTGTTTGACAAGAACCTCTTGCCTCTTTATCCATTCTAAAGAACTCTTCTTTTGACTCCAAGCCCTTAAAACTCCTCGAAGAGGATGTCAGATAAAATTGCCTGCAATGAGGGGTGCCTGTGGCACAGTCAGCTAAAATGTCCTACTTGGTTTCAGCTCAGGTCCTGATCTCAAGGTCATGAGACCAAGCCCCATGTCAGGCTCTGAGCTCAGTGGAGAGTCTTCTTGGGATTTCTCTCTCCCTCTGACCCTCCTCCTCCCGAATAAATAAATAAATCTAAAAAAAAAAATAATAATTGCTCACACTGAGGGAAATACTCTATATCTATGCTAGCCACATGTGGCTATTGAGCATTTGAGATGTGTCTAATATGACTGAGGAACTACATTTTAACATTATTTAACTGTAATTAATTTAAATTTAAATAGACACATGTGCCTAATGGCTGTCTATTAGCACAGTCCTGTTAGGTTAAATATTCAATTTGTGATTTATTCTCCTTCGACCAGCTGCAGGGTGCCAGTTATGATGTATTGCTTGTGGCAGTCCAGATTGATTCCCCAGGATATAGACGAGAGGAAAAATAACTGTAAGATTCTTAAAACATTTAAAGCCGCTATCTAAAAAGCAGATAATTGAGTAGGAGGGGTACCTTAAGTGAAAGGAAAACAAAATGGACTCTAGACTCTGCCAAGAAAAAGAGAAGTAGGTTGTAATTATGGTCTTTCCCTTGGGCTTTCATTAAGTCAAGGTTAAATCATCTAGAATCTGTTTTAGCTGTTCTTTAAGGGGACTACTCAAACGTGGCTGCGTCTCCCCTAGGCAATGTGCACTCACCACTGGATATACGTCGGGGCTACCCAGAACCATCCTCTAGTCTCCTCCAAGCCTTCTTTTGTGGTGCAAAAGAAATTATGGTGCTGGCTACGTGGCAGATGGCAGCAACTTTCCATCCCCTGCAGCATCAAAAGCAAGAATCTTTCCTCTGTGTGGTTACACAATCACTATCTGGGGGAGCGGTTAAAAGAAAGAGGAATCCCCTGATGATTTCCAGATTGATCCCCAAATGATTATGTGAGATGCCATGATTAAAATTAAGGACAAATTTACATAGAGTGAGTTTTCTTCTATGCGGCATAAGAGAATCCTAGGACTATAAACTGTTATCCTTGAAAGGGACGCACTCAGGCTGGTTCAATGTCATTCCACAAATGAGGAGATGACCTTAGACACTAAATGAAAGCAAAGCAAGGACGAAGGATGAGGGATGGGGAAAGGAAGGCATACGTAATGAATTTCTGCTTTGCATGTGCTAGGGTGTTTACACATGTGTCACACTTATTCTCACCCTGCTTTGCCGTCAAGTCAGATGTAGCATCTCACACTCACCATACAGGCTCCACTCACCCTAAAGCACTGTTGACCAGGGAAGAACTTCCTGAAGCTTCTCTAGGAGAGAGGAAGTAAGAGTTTCCATCACACACCACACTCTGAACAACCTAATGAAATGTACCTTGGCCATTTCTCTTCTCCTCAAGGTCCTTCTCTAGCCAAGGCAATGGGGGTATGTTTCCCCTCGATCCTCTTCCAAGATGCACCTAAATCACTCTACTCCTGTGTCTCAGCTTCCAATTCCTTCTAGTTCCCTCCCCCACCCTTTTTAAATGCAGCATCAACCAGAGCATTCTCTTAAAAACCCTTCAAGTGGTTCCCACCCCACTCAGGATAAAATCCAAACCTCTTGTCCAAGCCTCCCCACATAACTGGACCCTGCCCACCCTTCAGTCCTCTCCTCCTACCACGAATCCCTCACTCTACTCACTCCTGGTCTGTTGAACTCCCTGGAAAATTCAGCAAACATACTTGGCTCATCCCAGCGGCAGGTCTTTTCACTTCAGCGACCTCTGCCCAAAACACTCTTTAATCATGAGTTTTGCATGGTTTGCTCCAATGACCCAGAGAGAAGCGTCTTCTGAGCAGCCTGTCTAGATGGACACCTCCCTGCCCCCTCCCCGCTATCCTATCTCTACCCCTTTCCCTGGCTTTTTCTGCCTAGCACACTCATCATTGCAAACATTATATTGTTTTTCTTTTTGACTATTTACATATTATCTACCTCCCTTAACTAAAAGGTAAACGGTACTATCCGGGTATTTGTCTCCCCTATTCACTCACATCCCAACTGACCATGTGTCGAAGGAATGAGTGAAAGCAATTTACCTCCATCCTAACTCTTCCCAACTTGCAATCCCACAATCCATCAATCTAATAAGCAAACAAAAAGTCTTCTAATGACTATCATCCACCTCTTCCCCTTAGGTGACAGCAATCAATTATAAGTAAAATCTAATTTTTTCTTAAGGGGTGTCTCCTTAGTCATCATATAGATCTTGTCACAAAGCTGTTATTATATACAATGAACATGTGAGGACATGGTGAGGATACTGTGGCTGAGCTGCTCACACACTGAGGGGTCACACACTGAGCTTCCTAGCTTGATTCTAAAGCTGGTGCTGTTTCCATCACACCATCGTACCCTGCCTGTCTTCTAAAGCAATGTACTCAAGAGTTTTGGGGAAAACACAGGGCAAAGAGCATATGGAAGGATCATTGCTCTTATGTGTAGTCTTTCACTGTCATTGATCCTTGCATAGCATCCAGTCCCACACACAACGAAGCAGGTAGCTTGAATTTGCCTTGAGGAAGTCTAGTCTCATAGGAATCTTCCCGTCTCATTGTGCTTTGTGCCAAATGAGTCCTGCTGAAGGCACTAAGGTGCTGGGCTTCTCAAGGCACAGACCTGGTTGGCCATCTGCCCAAGATGTCCTTTGTGGCACCATCTGCAGTCCCCATCCAGCCCTATAGCTGGAACAAGAATCAAACCCAAGGTCACCTCACACCTTGGCACCTCAGGCCAAAACAAGACAGGGGTCTTACTCTCTCTTCTCTCCTGATGCATGTTGTACCTGTAAATGCATATGTGATGCAGCCCAGGTGTTAACTCTAACTTTAACTCTCTTCAGAATACATGTAACAGTATGATATGATTAAACCTTGTACGATACAATCTCTAAGATTTAATTACCACTGGTAATAAATTAAGCTTAACAGAACTGACACCTGAGGCCCATTGTGATGAAGGATAATTAGGTAGTCTAATAATGCAAAGGTAAGAATATCCTAATTTATCATTTTACTTTAATTTAAAAATTCAGTCCACTATTCTTTCTAGTGAATACAACGAAAGGGAAATTAAGGTATTAGGGCCATGAATCATTTTTTCCCTCTATTTTTGGGAGAGGGAGAAAGTGGAAAGGAAAAGATAAAGGTTACCTTTGCTGAAAACTAAGCTACTCCAAGATGTTTGAGAACACCATCATCTGACGCAGAAAAGAGAGGAAACATGTCCAATATAAGCTGATTTGTTCATGCAGCCTTACTGACTCCATTATTCATTGGCAGTAGAGGCACAGATGGGGCCATTAAGGGAAAAAAAAATCAGGAATTAAGGTACCGATTCCTCTATAATTACTTTAAAATAGTTCAGCCCAGACAGTGTGTGTCTGTATGTATATGCATATATGTTAACTTTCATGTGCACTCTGCATGTGCTTAGTTAACATCTGCAGTACCTAATAAAAATTCATATTCCAGAAAGGTTGGTTAGCATTTGATGGTCCCTAACTGGAAACCGTAGGCAAGCACCTCAGGAATAGCAATCTGAATTGGCACCAGATGGTTTGCGTCAAGGATGTTACACTTTTTCCCCCCATTGGTAAATGAGTACTATTCAGGATATGCGGTTGGTTAGAAAGATCGCCGACTTCCCCAGCCTCACAAGTGTAGGGTATATAATCTAGCGGGCCCAGCGCCCTGATCTTTGGAAATGACTGAACCCCCCTTTAGCTTTTGTGGAGCATCCTACGGGGAGAGAAAGGGTGATCACTCTTCCCGAAGGACTCTGTATGTATACACTAACTTCTGCAAAGACGATGGATGTGATACAGTTATTTCTAAAAGTTGTCTTGGATTTCTTAAGCCAGGTTCATAGTCTCAGAAGAACATTATTGGCAAAAATTTGGCAGTTTGCCAAAGACCAACTGTAGAAGAATTTCCCACTTTATCAAACACAGAAGGTTAGTGTATTTTCCTGACGGGTCTTTGATTCATGAGTACTCCTGGTGAGGCAGCCCCAGGCAACATTCTAGAATAGGTCGACATTATGCAATAGCCTTATAAAACCAGCAGGGAGGAACCTGCCAACTTCCAGAAATGGTTCATCACCTCACAAAGGTAATTGGCCTAATATAATGCGTATGTTGTGTCTAAAGTCCAACTTCTGGCCAATGTCCACAGCAGGGCATTTATGAATTGGGGTTTTATTTGCACTTTGTGAAAGTTTGTCATTTATTACCTTATGCAAGATTTTACTCATGGATTCCTGCTATGAATTATTAGGTCCTTGAAGTCTACGCCTCCATTCCTTTGAGCAGACTGTTTCCTTTTATTGTGATTCCTTTCCCCCATCCATGCTCCCTTCTTTCACCAAGACCCCCCACTTATCCTTTGCTACTCAGCTCCAAAATCTCCCGGGCCAGGTGGCTTCTGTCTCCTTAAGGCATTTACTCACCACTTTAGTGCATTTCTTCATTCAAGAGACAAATATTGGATACCTGCTGTATGCAAACACTGCGACAGGCTCTAGGAACTCAGCAGTGAGCAAGACAAAGAGAGCTCACATGCTTTTATTTTTGGAAGAAAATCAGGCTTAATATAATTTAAGACAAAGTCATAGCATTCTCCCCTACAAAATTCCACCATGCAAGTTTGTCTTTTTAGGAAACAAAAGGTCTTAGGGGACAGAAATATATTTTCTTTTTTTTTTTTCTAACAGAAATGTATTTTCTGGTCACCCAATTGCACAGAAAGGTTAACAGGTCTTCCAGAGATGCCAAGCTCCAGCCAGGGGACTTGCATTCTGGGTAAATCTGTCTCAAGTTTTTGGCTAAATAGCCACTCTGAACTGATCCCCAGCTTTAAGCTGAGGTCTCTAATTCGGCCCTGAAAGCAGAATCACGGTCTCCTCCACTAAAGGGCTGATGCAGTAGGTTTTATCATATTCATCTCCTTTTTTTTTTTCATATTCATCTCCTTAATCAAAAACCAGCTGTGGAAGAGATCAGACTTCAAGATGCCTGTAATGATACTGCTCTATACACATTTATGATCACCTGTACTTATGTTTTCAAAAAATTAGGCTCATGTTTGAAATGTTGGAAAGGCATGTGTCCATTCTAAGTGCCCAGCACCCAATTTGGGACACATTAGGTTGGAGGTGCCTACTAGAGGTCCAGGTGGCCACCTCAGGTCAGCATTAATGCACCTAGAGCATTAATGGAACCTGCTTCTGGAATGTTTATCAACTGGCTGCCTGTCACCTTTGATACAAGGACAATCCAATAGCATGAAATTTGTTGCAGTAAAAACAAACAAACAAACAAAAATCCTGAATGCGTCCTCATAGAAACTAAAAAATTCCAATAGGATTTGAAAAAAGTAGCAGCCAACAGAGACCAAAATAAACCCCTTCAGGCCTATCTCAGTTCAACATGTTAAAATATCCCAAGACCTTTCTCAGCACATATATTATTCAAAGGTCAAAAAATTCCCTGTGCAAATACCTAAAATATCTACAGGATGTTTCAGCGAAATGCCACATTAAATTATTTCTCCACTACAGTTCAGGGCTTAGGTTCCAGGATGAGGAAGGGGGGTGGGGTGAACCTGACCCGTGAGCCACCTCTCACAGGTCTTCATCTTAGCCAGGGAAAAAAAAAAAAATCATTGAATTATTTTTCTACATATTCCTGAATCTAAACGTATCCTTTCACTAAGTTTATGTATCCTTGCATTGGTGGCATTAATTAAAACAAGTCTCTATCAAGTAGGATTCTTGAAGGTGAAAGAAAAACTGACCCCCCAAATGTTGGCCACTCGCCACTTCAAGTGCAGAGGTAGATTTGCCTTGGGCACGGCTGACCTTAGGACCCAATTGCTGCCACTGGGACAAGACTGTCATCAGTTCCTCCCACCTCTTCCTTCTGTGTGCTGTGATCATTTTCCATCTACATGTGGTAGCAAGATGGTTGCGACAGCTCTAAGTTTCAAATCCTCTCAAAGCCATGGATTAACGGTGAACACTAAGGCAAGGCAAGTCACTAAACCTCTCTGTGCCTGTGTCCACATTTGGAAAATGAGGATGTCCATAAAATACTTCCTACACGGAAAATGCTTAATGACAATAAATGTTGCTGTTATCATAATACAGTTCCCTATTGACAGTGAGAACATCCGTTTTTCCTATGAGACAGTGCGAAAAAAGACATTCTCAACTACCAAATCCGTCAGAGCTTAATACCCTCTCACGTAGAATAATACCCTTGCTTCTCAGGAAGCTTTGGCCTCCCATTTGAATCTGGTAATAAAAGCTGTGGGAGCAGGAGATTCACTAGACACTGGTTGATACTCTGTGCATTTGAATTCCTGAATAGAAAACCCTGTCAGGGGCTCGAGTAGTCTTTCGCTGGGATAGACCAGGTGGCTGACCCAAAAGGGTAACTTGAAAATATGTGCTTGAATTTTTTAAAAGAACACACGGTGTTTTGGGAGGAAGACTGTGTTCCCAGAGCAAGAAAGGAGTTGCCAAGCATGGAGCTGGATCACCCAAAGAGAAAGTGCAGATTTCAAACATATTTGCAAGTTGCTTCTGAATGTTTAAACATTAACTACAGGGCAGTAAAGATGCAACAATTGGGTAATTTGAGGAAGAGGTTGTGCTTTGAACCCTCCCTTTGTTATTTTGCCTTTCACATCCTAAGCTTCAACACCTGTAAAATGGGCACCTGCACATCAGATCTTGAATAAAGGCTCATCCCCATATCATCTCTACCTCCGTGACCATTGCCCACCAGCCCCCAGAACTCTATTCTCAGCTCCCTTGAAGAGAAAATAAATAAAGTCTCCAGATTACACATGGGATGAGAGAATCTCTGAATGTTGGTAATGGAAGAGACCCTAGGGATCCCTGGGTGGCGCAGCGGTTTGGCGCCTGCCTTTGGCCCAGGGCACGATCCTGGAGACCCGGGATCGAATCCCACGTCGGGCTCCCGGTGCATGGAGCCTGCTTCTCCCTCTGCCTGTGTCTCTGCCTCTCTCTCTCTCTCTCTCTCTCTCTCTCTCTCTCTCTCTGTGACTATCATAAATAATAAATAAATAAATCTTAAAAAAAAAAAAAAAAAAAAAAAAAAAAAAAAGGAAGAGACCCTAAATGATCTCAGGACGCCTGGGTGGCTCAATGGTTGAGCGTCTGCCTTTGGTTCAGGTTGTGATCAAAGTCACCCATCAGCTTCCCCACAGGAAGCCTGCTTCTCCCTCTGCCTGTGTCTCTGCCTCTCTCTGTGTGTCTCTCATGAATAAATAAATAAAATCTTTAAAAAAAAGAAGAGTTTTTTAAAAAATAAAAATAAAAAATGATCTCATTCGACTTCTTCAGTTGACCAGTGAGGAAACTGGAACCCAGGAAAAGTTGAGTGATTTGCTCAAAGTCAAATGATTCAAATCATAGGATCATCTCATCTCAGGGCTCATTCCATACCAGTCATAAACATGAAAGCCCCTACTCAATTATATTCTTACGCTCATAACAACCCTGTGAAGTTGACAGGTCAAATACTTTCACAGAAACTCATGACATATGCCCAAATAACTTGAACACATTGACCAGCATGGGTTTGGCAAAGAAAGAGAGAGGGAAAAGGGAGGTTGGAAGACAAAGAGCAAGCAAACAAGAATAATTTAAATATTGAAAATAAAACATATCCTCTCTGGTTAGCAAGATTACTCATCTGTGAACATTAAATGTCTGTGCTGCAATGAATATACTCCAATGTGGTCTTTTACTCTCTGTGATGGTTCAGTGAGGTGGACAGGTGAAATCCAAAGAACTTCTAGATTGTGGTCATGGAAATGTTCTAAATCTCACTGCTCAATACCTAAGAGACGAAGACCCAGGGGTAGTGGATGACTGCAGCAAGGAGCTGGTGAAAGGGGAGAACTAGGGAGGGTGCGTGTGTGGTGGGGGTGGGGGAGCCATCTGGTACCTTGGTAGCATCCAAAACAGCATCAGCCATAACCACAGAAATGGCCAGTCAGTCCCAGGGTATCCAGCAGCTCCTGCAAGCTGAGAAGGTGGCAGATGCCAGAAAGAGGAAGGCCCGGCGTCTGAAGCAGGCAAAGGAGGAGGCACGGATGGAGGTGGAGCTGTACTACAGAGAACGAGAGCAGGAGTTCCAGAGCAAGCAACAGGTGGCCATGGGCTCCCAGGGGAACCTATTGGCTTCAGTGGAACAGGCTACCAGATGCCAGGTGCAGGGCATGCAGAGCTCCCAGCAGAGAAACTGTGAACGTGTCCTGGCCCAGCTTCTTGGCATGGTTGGCGACGTCAGGCCCCAGGTCCACCCCAACTACTGGATTGCTGTCTAGTATCCACCGCAGGGCCTGCCTCTTCCCTTCCAGGTCCCTTCCACGAAGAAATCCCCCAATCAAAATTACCTCCCACCATTTCACTGGTTCTTCCCCACTTTCTCTCCATTCCCTGGAAATTCTAAGAGCAAGATCCAATAATTCTGTGAAATTTAGAAGTTATCTTGCTCAGATCTGAATCTCCTTATTGTTCTTTAAACTTCACTGGAGATTTGTAAACTCCCAAGTCACCCTTACCTGACCCCTCTTGGAAATTTGCAGCGTGGAAAAGTAGGGATGTGTAACGCACCTTGGCTTCAGAGCCTGGCAGGCTTCAGTCCTTTTCCCAACCCTGCCACTTGCCGGGACAGGACAAGCTTCTTTTTTAAAAATATTTTATTTATTTATTCATGAGACACGCACACACACACACAGAGGCAGAGACACAGACAGAGGGAGAAAATGGCTCCACACAGGGAGCCCAATGTGGGACTTGATCCTGGGATTCCAGGATCATGCCCTGGGCCAAAGGCAGTTGCTCAACCACTGAACCACCCAGGGGTCCCAGGACAAGTTTCTTTCTTTTTTTTTTTTTTTTAAGATTTATTTATTTATTTATGATAGACATAGAGAGAGAGAGAGAGAGAGAGAGAGAGAGAGAGGCAGAGACACAGGAGGAGGGAGAAGCAGGCTCCATGCAGGGAGCCCGATGTGGGACTTGATCCTGGGACTCCAGGATCGCACCCTGGGCCAAAGGCAGGCACTAAACCGCTGAGCCACCCAGAGATCCCCCCAGGACAAGCTTCTTAACCTGTAGTCCAGTGTCGTCCTCTACAAGACTGGAATGCTAATGATGATAACAATAATAATGATACCTACCTTATGGGGTTGCTGCAATGCTTAGGAATCACTCTGTAAAGGGTGTAGCGTGGTCTCTGGCACATAACAGCTGTGATTCAATAAATGGAAGCCCTATGATATTATTGCCACTCCCTGCCCACCTGCCAAAACCTAAACACAGCTATTTCCTCACATTTGTCAATGGCTCTCTAATTCTACTCATTCATTCTGTGAACTAGTAATTCTCTGAAGAATTCCTTTTTCCCACCTCTCTTTTCCCAGAGACTGTATGGTTCCTGAAAAAGAATAAGACCTAGCTTACTTAGCCTCTCTATTATGGTTCCAGGAAGATGTTACATTTCTTAGTCTCTCTTTTGTCTCTAAGTTGGTCTTTCTCTTAATTGGATTTCCTCTTTTCCGATTTCCCCAAAGACCCATCTGATGCCCACTGTTTCCTGAGATCTAAAGTGATGCTGCGTTCCCTTGTATGCATGGTTTTCCTTTCTACACCCTCAATACCTTTCCCTATGTAACACTGAAAAAGTGTCAATAAAAAACTGTGGAAAAATAAAAAAAAAACCCAACACCTAATAGACATATATGGCTACTGAACACTTGAAATGTGGTAGTGTTACTGAGAAGCTGAATTTTTCATTTTATTTACTTTTAATTAAATCTAACTAGCCACATGTGCCTGGTAGCTACCACATTGGACTACACAGCTCTAGATGAATAAAGCTGCCCAAGACCTTATTTGGCCTGACCTATAAGCTTGTGTGATTATTTTTTTTGGGGGGGAGGGTACCTAAAGGTGTATAATAATAAATGCTGAAATCAGATCCCTCCACAAAATGCATATGTAGCAGCACCAAAAATAAATATGTATGAATCAGGATTCTTAGTTGCAAACAATGCTAATTCAAGCAGAAAAGATATCCTTATGAAAGGATGTTAGGTCACTCACAAAGTCTCTGGAAGGCCGTAAAACTAGGCTTGGAGACTCCATGGTCAGAACCAAAGCACAGTCATACTGCAGAGCATGTCTGGAGGACACACCACAGCCTCACTGCTGGACTCAGGAAGGTGGCCTGTCCAGCTGATTCCACAGACACTGGGCACTGGGTGCCACCATGGTCCTGCCATGGCTGCTTGTGGACAGAGATGGATCTGCTGCCACCATCACCAGATTGGCTACTGCATAGTGCCTGATGCTTGGTATTCCTGGCTTCTGATTCCAAGTCTGGGGCAAGGTCATTCACTGTGAGTAAACCCAGGTCACATGTCTGTACTCGACCTGCAAGGAAGACTGGAATAGCAAGAATTGGGCTTCCACAGAGGGGAGCAAACTTGTAAGTTGAGGAGTTTCCCAAATGGAAGCAAACCTCTATTACACCTGCCTTCTGGGGAAGAGGGCTAATGCGCTACAAGCATAGGGCTCCTGGAGGACAGGTACAGCTACAGAACTGAAGACCTGGGAGCCCGGAGAACGAAAATAGACTATGTCAGAGAATTATGGGGAGGTGAGTTAGCAAAAAGAATTTTGAGAGACAGTCGAGAGTTTTAGAGTAGCTGCTATAATAAGTGAGATTTTTGGAAGTGTAATATTTCCTTTGGCTACATTTTCATATGACTCCAATAAAGACATTACTTTTTTGAGGCTTTTTCAGCGTTGGGTGTGTGTTGTATAATTGGGATTATCGTACATATATAGTTCTTGCTTTTTAAATTTACTCTTTAATACAATATGGATTTTTTCCTTTATGCACACCTCTATGTTATCATTTTTTAAAAATATTTTATTAATTTATTTTAGAGAGAGAGAGTGTGTGTGTACAAGTGGGGGATGAGCAGAAGGAGAAGGAAGGGGAGAGAATCTCAAGCAGATGCCATGCTGAGCATGGAACCCAACATGGGGCTTGATCCCATGACCCTGAGACCACGACCTGAACTGAAACCAAGAGTCGGTCGCTCAACCAACTGAGCCACGCAGGCACCCCTATGCCATCATTTTTAATACTTACATAATAGTCCGTTGCGCAAATACACCATATTTTATTTAACCAACCCTCTACTGATGATCAGTTAGATTATTTATAGTTTTTTCTTCTGAATTGTGCTACAATAAGCATCCTTGTACATATATTGCTACGCACTTGCCCAGTCATACATTTTGGTAAAATTCCTAGAGAAAGTATTGCTGAATTAACGGCTAACCACATCTAACAGGTTGATTTACATTTTTAAGTTATTCTCAAAGGTGGTAATAATTTATTTTTCCATTTAGGGCTGGGACCGGGACAAGATGAATAAGGCACTTTACCTTGGGCTCAATATTTAAGGAGGCATTTAAAAACTCAGTAATTAAGACAAATAATATTTTAGTGCAGGATTTTAAAAATCAAAATGAATGCACAGAAGTCCATGATGAACAAAATAACAGAATTTTAAATCAAGGCAGGATCAGTACTACTGATTTTTCTTTTACCTCAGGCTCTGAGGCAATATTGTTTGGCATGGCACTGTTCCCACCAACATGTTCTAGGGAACCTTAGGCATTTATAAACCCTTTTACTCTTTGCCATTCTGATAGAAAAAAAAACTTCATTTTAATTTTCATTTCTTTGATATTGAAATTGAGCATCTGATATGTTTATTGGTCATCTGTATTTCTTCTTTAATGAACTGGCCTGTTCATATTGATTCCTTACTTTTTCTATTTAGATTTTTGTATTTTATTGATTTGCATATATTGTATATTAATATAATAATTATGCATATATTGTACATTAATATGATTATATAGTTACTATTATAGAATTATGTTATTGCATATCCTGATCTATATAATTATATATTAATTATATAATATAAATAATTATAAATATAAGGATAGTAATCCTTTGCTCTCATATGTTCTGCAAATATTTTCTTAGTTTTCATTTTTCTTTTAACATTATTTTTTTCCATTTATTGTTTGAATGTTTACATAGTCAAATTTGACTATCTCTTATATATATATTTTTTAATTTGTCTGGTTTTCACCTGCAGAAAGACCATTTCATTGCAATTGAAAATGAAGGCTTTGGGATGCCTGGGTGGCTCAGCAGTTAAAGCATCTGCCTTCGGCCCAGGTCGTGATCCTGGAGACCCTGGATCTAGTCCCATGTCGGGCTCCCTGCATGGAACCTGCGTCTTCCTCTCCTGTATCTCTGCCTCTCTCTTTCTTTCTCTGTGTCTCTCATGAATAACTAAATAAAATCTTAAAAAAAAGAAAATGAAGGCTTTGAGTTTGAAAGCCTGAACAGCACCCACTAGCTTGCATGTAGAATAATCTCCATGTGCTTTATTTCTAACATGGAGATAACAATAGGACATCCTCCACAGAGTTTTGTGAGGATTAAATGAGTAATACAAAATATTTAGAAGTGCCAAGCACATAGTAAGTACTCAGTATATGCGAGCTCTCATTATATGCTAACTCCGTATACACACATAAGCCTGTTTCTGGATACTCTATGTGATCCATGCTTCCGTGTGTTCTTGCTCCAGCACCACAGTGTTTTAATTACCATGGACTTATATAGTGTTGTTTGATCTGGTTATGCAAGCTCCCTTCTCATTTTCTTGGTGTTTCAAACTTTTCTTGGCTGTCCTCATTCATTTATACATACAGACAAATTTGAAAAGCTATTTGTCAAGCACCGCAAAATCCCACTGAGATTTTTAACTGAAACTCTATTAAATTTATATATTATTTTAGGGAAGCATGACATCTTTACAATATGAGCCTTCCTGCCCAGGAACATGGTGTTTCTCTTTATTTAGTCAAATCTTCTTTTTTTTACTTCTCTGTCAAGCTTTACAGGTTTCTTACCGTACATCATGCACATTCTTACTTGGTATTTTAAGTTTTTATTGCTATTATTTTATTACTAGCAATTACATTGATATGTATAAGTGGTTGGTGTTTATATGTCTGTTTTGTATCCAGCCTTTGTTTTGAGCCCTTTTATTTGTTTATCCAAAATGAATGTCTAATCATGTCACTCATGAGCCTAAAATCCTCCAGGACAGCCTCAGTCCTCCAGGACAAAGTTCACATTTCGGGAATCGACACACATTCATTTCTTTCATACACAACAAACACGTGTTGAGCAACTCCTCCATGTTAGGTGCTGTGGAGCACCAGTGGTACATCACTAAGCAGACAAAAATCCCTGCCACTAAGAAGCCTACATTCAGAAGGAATTTGTGCTTTGTATTAATTAGCTCATCCCTGTGGGTCCATCCATCCCATCTCCTCTCCTTCTTTGCAGGTGCTGAGTACTTCAGCTGTACTGAATAAGTTGCAATTCTACATGCCTTCCTGTTAGATACCTCTTTCCTTCCCTTGCTCTTTTTCTACTTGCCATCCTGAAAGCTCCTTTTATAGCTTCATGAGTCATATCAAGTTTGGTCTCCTCTTGGCAACTTCCATGATTCCCCCTTGAAGAGTTTGGAGGTCTACTTTCCATGGCCCACTGACTTCAGGGCTGATTTTTTCACTGCAGTGTAATTGTCATCTATTGGTCCATGACTTCCTTAGGGTAAGAAGGGGTCCTGATCTTCTTTTTACTACCTAGTGACATGGTGTCAGGTAATGTTCAATAAATTTGTTGAAGGCATAAATGTATTGAGTTGGTTGGGGGCACAGCACAATCCCCCATGTCTCACGTTAAATGGCCACATGGGTCGGCTTTGGCCAGTCACAACTAGATTTACAGGAATTCAATGGAGATCACCAAGGCTGAGTGAGTAGGCACAGTTGCCTGGGGGGAGATGGACCTGTAGGTGAACATTGAAAGAGCTTGAAACTTCTGTTAGCTCTCTCCACCCCACAAAAGGGCCTAGGATCAAGGATAAGACCCCTCCATTCACATTTGAGAAAGGGGGTGCTATGGATAGGTCCAGTCTGAAGTCACTGACCAGGTCATGTTTCGTAGGGATGAAGTCGTAGGACAAGGAGCATCAACAAAATCACATGAAAGAATCATAGTCCCTGCTCTGACCAAACTGCTCCTCCTTGTGAAGGCTGCTGGGGTCTGTATGGATCTCTCTGAAGTGTGAGCTTTCGGCGGGAAGGAGGTAAAGCAAGCCTTTCTGACACCAAAGTTCTCACCAATGTTGTGCTCCATGAACAACCTAGTTCGCTTAAGCTCAACATTGGAGTATGGGCCTCACTTGTAATAAAGTGTCCACCATACCAGTCTCACCCCAGAGAGGCAGTCTAGCTAGCATAATGATCAGATGCCTGGCCTTGAGATCCAGACTGCCCGGTTCCAAACCCTTGTATTTTCGGGGATCCCTGGGTGGCTCAGTGGTTTGGCGCCTGCCTTTGGCCCAGGGCGTGATACTGGAGTTCCGGGATCGAGTCCCATGTCGGGCTCCCAACATGGAGTCTGCTTCTCCCTCCTCCTGTGTCTCTGCCTCTCTCTCTCTCTCATTCTCTCTATCATAAATAAATAAATAAATAAATAAATAAATAAATAAATAAATCTTAAAAAAAAAAAAAAAAACTTGTATTTTCATTTGTTAGCTATGTGAGTGAGATCCAGGACATTAAGTCAGGTTGAAAGTGAGTGGCCCTAAAGAGGAAAATCTTTGATGAGGGCCAAAAAGCCATTCCATGAAGATCAATGTATCATAATAGCTTGCAAGGAACACTTGGTATAGAGTGTAAAGTGTTTAAGGGCTTGGGACAGATTACACAGGTTCAAATCCCAGCTTCTCCACTTAGTACCTGTGTGACCTTGGGCAAATGACTTGACCTGTGTGGGTCTCAGCTGTTGTATCTCTAAAATAGAAATGCTAATAGTAGCTACTACATAGAGCTACTCTGAGGATTATAAGGGTTACAATGCAAATTGAGTGCTTGGACTAATGCATGGGACAGAGTACATAGTTAAATACTTGTTAGCTATCACTATATTATTATGATTCCGATAGCACATTGTATCTGGTACTGTTTCGGTGGACTGAAAAAGTATGTAGATAGAGTTTTACCATTTTCCTGGCAAAGTCACGTGTGAAGAGCACAAAATTTCTGCACTAGGAAAGGCCTCTGGACCCAGACCTCATGAAATTTGTGCAAAATGAAGACTGAACACCTGCCAACGAACATTTCATAGTCCGAGGATACATTAGAGGATAGCATTAGCTAGAAAGAGGACTCATTTAAGGATCAAGGCAGGTTTTGAAAGGACACCAAACCATAAATACACTTTCAGACCTTCTAAGCAACATATCACCTGGAGGCTTCAGAGATCTAGCATTGGAGAGGACAAGGATTCCTTTCTGGGGACTAAGGAACCCCACCCCACACGAGAGGCAGCCCTCCACATGTACATCATTCCAGGAAAGAAGAAAGGTGGCATTGGCTTCTGGTCAGGAGGGCTCTGGTGCTGGCATTTATTTCTAAGGACAAGTAACTTCACTCCCAGAGCTGCAGTGGGCAGGTATTTAGACTGGTGGGGCAACCCCCTTACAGCACAAGTTTTGCTATTATACCTCATTTGCGTCCTTTAAGTCAGAACCTGATGACTTGAAGGAGAGAGAGGTGGAAAGGATGTTGTCATTACAAATGTCACCATGACTCAGTGAATCCAAAAAGTGAGGAAAGGCTAACTTGAGAAAGCAACACATGGAGGTGGCACACTACTTTTTTCACTGAGGTCCCAGATGATGTGGGTTGTGTGGAACCAGAATTGGCACCTGGCAGTTTGACTATCTCCTATCCCCCATTCCCCATTCCACAGGCAATTGATGTTTCTTAGGTGTGCTTCCAGGGATACAGAAGAAAACATGTGCATGTGTGTATGTGTGCATGTATATCCTTCTTTTAAATTTTAGCTTTATCATTTTACAGTATAGTTTATAGATCATTAACCATCTGTTTGCAAAGAATTTCCTTTTTTTTCCTACCTGAATGGTAACCCACTGTATGTATGAATCATAATTTATCTAATCTGTCCCTGATTAAATGACATTTAATCATTTCCTATCTTTTACTACTACATATAATGCTATAAGTAATTTTGCAAGTAGGTCAATTTGCATTGGTGTGACTGTATTTGTAAGATAAATTCCTAAAAGTGTTCATCACTGGGTCAAAGGGTAGGTGAATGCATTTGGACTCCAACCATGATAGGGATTCATTGAAAGTTCTGGCCAAAGAATGCATATACAGATAGTATTTTAAGAAACTGACTTTATTTATAACTAATTAGATACAATAGATTATGAAAGAAAATGAAGTTTAGGGTTACTCCAAGACTATTAATGAAAATGGCTGAGACAACCAACATTTTGGGCATAATTGAGTATTTTCTCACCCATAAAGATCATCTCCTTCCCATCTCCAATACTATAGGCTTTCAAATAAGTCTCAACCAGACAATGGAGAAAGAACACCTGGGAAGAAAATCTTCCTGGATGGGAAATTACTTTAAAAAACCAAAGAGATTAGAAACATCATCAGATGGTGCCATTAATAGAAACAGAAAATTCAAGAGGTAGAGTTGGTTTATCAACTAATGGGGCCCAGAACAAAATGTAGGAAATGGCCCCAAAATGTAGGAAATCTCTGATCTCCTAATTATCTGAGAAAAACTTAACAACAAATACAATAATGATGATGATGATGATGATAATAAAATAATAATAATAATCTGGGAGAAATCATAAGGTGAAAAAATATAGATTTGCCTTCACTTTTTAGAGTTGGAAGACAACCTACAGTTAGAATATTTGACAAAGGATTGAAATGAAAGAATTTCCAATAAAAAATTATCCCTGCAAGCTTTGTCCTCAGAACCTGCCACCTCATAGTTGAACCATGCCCTATGCTGCTCCCCTGTCATTTGGCAATGACAGTGTGAAGGCAGATCAAGGTCCTGTTGATGCCTCCCCAGTATGAGCTCAGCCTGCAGATGCCCAGCTCCTTGGTAATGTAAGACAGATGCCAAACCAGCTCAGCTTACTGATTAGCTGGGAACTCCTTTAAGGGAAGCATATTTTGGCTAGAATCCCATAATTCAACCGTTCAGTTAACCTTTTAAGTGAAAAAAAAAAAAGACAAATTTAACAGGGCCAAAGCAATATGTGGGGGGTGATGACAGGCAATTCTTTAGGAAGATAAAGGATCTTGGCCCAGTAAAAGCACAAGCCTGTCTACATTTTGCTCTACCTCTTGGGAAGCAGGCTCTAAAGTATTTAGTGTGGTGTAGGGTGTGTGTGTGTGTGCATGTGTGCATACACGCGCCACAATAAAACTCCACTAGGTAAGGGACTTGACCTATTTTGCTCACTATTGTATCCCCTATCCCCAGTGGCTATAATAATTCCAGCCACATAGTAGGTATTCCATAAACATTGATTGAAGGAAAAAATACAGGATCTCTTCCTTGTGCCTCAGTGAGCAATAAACAATATGTCAGGCTGGGAGTCTTATTACAAAAACGAGGGCGATGAAGAAGAAGAGCAAGAAGACGGCCTTGAAGCCAGTGGAGAATATACATATTCAGGAAGAGATAGTTTGATTTTTTTGGTTGATGGTTCTAGGGCCATGTTTGAATCTCAGGGTGAAGTTGAACTGACTCTTTTGACATGAGCATCCAGTGTATCCAGAGTGTGTATACCAATAAGATCATAAGCAGTAATCAAGATCTCTTGGCAGTGGTGTTCTATGGTACTGAGAAGGATAAAAATTCAGTGAATTTCAAAAATATTTACGTCTTACAGGAGTTGGATAATCCAGGTGCTAAACGAGTGCTTGAGCTTGACCAGTTTAAGGGGGAGCGGGGGAAAAAACATTTCCAAGACCTAATTGGCCATGGATCTGACTACTCACTGAGTGAGGTGCTGTGGGTCTGTGCCAACCTCTTTAGCGATGTCCAGGTTAAGATGAGCCATAAGAGGATCATGCTGTTCACCAATGAAGATGACCCCCATGGCAATGACAGTGCCAAAGCTAGCAGGGCCAGGACCAAAGCTGGGGATCTCTGTGACACAGGTATCTTCTTGGACTTGATGCACTTGAAGAAACGTGGGGGTTTTGACATATCCTTGTTCTACCGAGATATCATCAGCATAGCAGAGGATGAGGACCTAGGGGTTCACTTCGAGGAATCGAGCAAGCTAGAAGACCTGTTGAGGAAGGTTCGTGCCAAGGAGACCCGGAAGCGTGTGCTCTGCAGGTTGAAGCTTAAGCTCAGCAAGGATACTGCACTCACTGTCGGCATTTATAATATGGTCCAGAAGGCTGTCAGACCTCCTCCGGTGAGGCTTTGTCGGGAGACCAATGAACCAGTGAAATCCAAAACCCGGACATTTAATGTAAATATGGGCAGTTTGCTTTTGCCTAGTGACACCAAGAGGTCTCAGAACTATGGGAATCGTCAGATTGTACTAGAGAAAGAGGAAACAGAAGAGCTGAAACGCTTTGATGAACCAGGTTTGATTCTCATCGGTTTCAAGCCCTTGATAATGCTGAAGAAGCACCATTACCTGAGGCCCTCCCTATCTGTGTACCCTGAAGAGTCCTTGGTGAATGGGAGCTCAACCCTGTTTATTGCTCTGCTCCCCAAGTGTCTGGAGAAGGAGGTCATGGCAGTGTGCAGATACACCCCCTGTCGGAACATCCCTCCTTATTTTGTGGCCTTGTTGCCACATGAAGAGGAGCTAGATGACCAGAAAATTCAGGTGACACCCCCAGGCTTTCAGCTTGTCTTCTTACCCTATGCTGATGATAAACGCAAGGTGCCCTTTACTGAAAAAGTCATGGCAAACCCAGAGCAGATAGACAAGATGAAGGCTATTGTTCAGAAGCTCCAATTCAATTACAGAAGTGACAGCTTTGAGAACCCAGTGCTGCAGCAACACTTCAGGAACCTGGAGGTGCTGGCTTTGGATTTGATGGAACCCGAGCAGGCAGAGGATCTGACACTGTCTAAGATTGAAGCAATAGATAAAAGACTGGGCTCCTTGGTGAATGAGTTTAAGGAGCTTGTCTACCCACCAGATTACAGTCCTGAAGGAAAAGCTCCCAAGCGGAGACAAGATGATGAAGGTTTTGGAAGCAAAAGGCCCAAGATGGAGTTATCTGAAGAGGAGCTGAGGGCCCATGTCAACAAGGGCACGCTGGGTAAGCTCACTGTGCCCATGCTGAAGGAAGCCTGCAGGGTGTGTGGGCTGAAAGGCGGGTTGAAGAAGCAGGAGCTGCTGGACATACTCACTAAGCACTTCCAGAAGAACTGACCAGCCAGCCAGCCACCCTTCTGCACTACAGCCAGGCTGCCTAGTTTTGTTCTCATCAAGTTAAAATATGTTTCTCCTGAACCAGGAAGAATCTGCCTGATAAAAGCCAAGGACCTTACACTTATGGACCTTACATTTAGTGGAGACTTTCTGTTGCCATGGAGACCGCATAGCCCTCCCACTTTGCTGTGCTTTACTATCTGAATAAAGATCCCTAACTTTGTAAAAAAAAAAAAAAAAAAAAAAAGAAAGAAAGAAAAAATACATTTACTGCGAATTGAGTAAATGCAATGAACAAATCCACTGTGTGCATGTGTCCTTGCCTGTATTGTGTATGTCATTACATAACATAAATCATATCCACACGTGGATATCAATGTATCTTATGTTTTTCACTTATGAAATGACATTAAATTACTTTGTAAATGGCTCCTAAGGAGCCCTATACCTTTTGCTAACTCCAAGCTAATCGCACTACAAGCCAGGTGCCATAGGCTTAAGCATCCTCAGCTGTTAACCCGTTTTCTATGGGTGCCGTATCCAGAGGATTCAAAAGCATTGATCTTGCCTTCAGTCCTCAAAATCTCATTAATTCTCACACATTTCATCAACACCATAGCTAGCACTTTGTGTTGGGACCTCATCCACAGCAAGATCCTAAATGCCAGGTGAATCATCAGATAATACATAAAAGCCTTAGCATTTAGGGAATTTGATGGATGTTGTGGAGTCTAGAATTTAGAAGGAAGGCCTCTTAGTCTGTTTGGACTGCTCTAAAAAAATGCTATAGAATGGGTAGTTTATCAACAGAAGAAGTTTATTGCCCACAGTTCTGGAGGTGGAGATGCCCAAGATTAAGGCGATTCAGTCTCAGGTGAGAGCCCACTTTCTCATAGGTAGCTGTCTTCCTTTGCAACTTCACAGGGCTGAAGGGACAAGGAGGCTTTCTCTGGCTGCCTTTATAATCCCATTCATCAAGCCTCTGCCCGTATAACCTCCCAAAGGCCATGACTTCTAATACCATTCCCTTAGGGATAGGTTTTCAACCTATGAATTTAGGGTAGACAAACATTCCAACCACAGCACTATCTCTAATTGTCTCTCATTTATAGGCAAAGACATCAAGGTCTGAGGTGAAGTTACTTATTTTGGATTATACTGAGAATCTAGAGGTTTCCCGGTCCTGTGTGCTCCTGCTCCCAACATTACACCTTGCTGACCCACTGGAGACTTTCCTGAAAACTAAACTTTTCTTTAGAGCGAATATACAGTGATTATCTTATCCTAAACACTTAACACTCTAACAAAACATGCTTTGGCCTTTCAGTACTAACAGAGCTTTATTGTCTTTGTTCCATGATATTTGATTTCCAGACTGAATTGGTGATGAATTAAGTAATTTTCAAATGATTTGTTTTTATGGGATGATTAAATTCCAGAGTTTGGCTTTGAATTTGGAAAATGAATGTTTTTATTCTACCCCAATTCGTATATTTTTTTCCTCAACAGACCTATGCATTTCTGCTTATTTCAACCCTAGAAGTGCAAAAAAAATCATTTTGAAATAGTTTATTTTACATTTAAGGGTGTAAGTAAAGATCTGGTAAATAAAAAAATCAAGTAAGTGAGAGGAAATACCCTTTGAACAGAGACCACCCAGGGATCCCAAAGCCTGTGGTAGGAAAGCTCAGGCTTCTGGGGAGAAGGAACATATGGTCTTAGGAGAACATTTCTCAGTTCCTGAAATTCAGGCACTTGGAAGTACATTTCAGAGTTACACTAAAAAATATTCAGGGTCAACAGCATCTACATCCAGACAGTGAACTTTTCAACGGTTTAATATAAATCAACTCAGTAGAAAGCAACATGAGTAAGGAATGCCCCATAGAAGCTGGTAATGGCATTGCAAACATTTCTGCATCAAAACAAAAAGCAGAATCAGACCTATAAATACAGAGAACAAACTGATGGTTGCCAGAGGGGAGAAGGCTGGGGGTTGAGCAAAAATAGGTGTAGGGGAGTGGGAAATATGGGCCTCCAATTATGGAATGAGTAAGTCACAGGAGAAAAAAAGGCACAGCATAAAGAATACAGTCAATGGTACTGCAAGAGTGATGTAATGGGACAGATGTAGCTAAACTTGTGATGAGCACAGCAAAACGTATAAACGTGTCAAAAGGCTAAGTTGTACATGGGAAACTAATGTAACATCAAGTATCAGCTACACTCAAATAAAAAATAATTAAAAAGTTAAAACTAACTTAAATTTAAAATGAGATAATAATACCTAGCAGAGACTAGTCTTGAAAGTTGGGTCAAGATGCACAAATCAGAGGAACTAAGGGTCGAGAGCACCTACACGTCTGTATGGTCTCTCTCTTTCCATGACTTTCCTTTTATCTCCTTTGCTTTCCTTCTTTTAATCTCTCATTCACTTTCCCCAAACTCTCTTTCTTGTTAGCTTTGGTGCCCCCAGCCCACCTGAGTTTATTTCTCTGTCTTCGCACAAGGCATTCGATGCAGTTAATCAATGGAGACGTCAGACCTAATGGAAACTTGTGCTTCTCTCCTGAGGGCTCAGGCTGCTCATACTGCAAGCCCCCCCCCCCCCCCCCCCCCCCCCCCCACCCCCCCCACCCCCCCCCCCCCCCCCCCCCCAGTGAAAACCTTTTTAGGACAGGCTCCTGCTGAGTGTGGGAGCCTAGCCAGAGATCATACACAACCTACTAAAGCTTATTCCCACCTTTTTATAATTGTTTCTGTTTTTCAAACAAAGAAGACCTTTCTGGCTTCTAGTGCTATCTTTGTATGATGACTCACCTGCCTTCGGAGCCTGTACTTTCCTGTTTCAGATAGTTGTGCATTCCCTACTGTTTCTGCTGTTTCTTCAAATGGTGTCTGGTACATCACTGTTCTCTATCCCACACACATTCCTGGCACAGATGAGGCCACTCGATGGCTGTTACCCTGGTCTCTCCTGAGCTACTCAGATCTTGGCTCTTCTCTGGGCCTCATGGGCTGAGCACATAGACCCTGGCCAGCCTGACCACACAGACAGGACATGAGCTGCTTCAGTTCCACTCCTGGGCTAGACCTGGAATCAAACAGGTTACCCAGGCAAGGTCATTACAGTGTTGGGAAGAAACCTAGGAGTCCAAACTCTCAAGCTGCCATCTTCATTAACACCCTCTTCCCTAGCCACCACCATTTTATGCCATGTTTTCTGGTTCCCCACTGGATCAAGAGACCTATTACCCCAAGTCTCACCAATCCTCTCTCTCTTCAGGAACCAGGACTTTCTCTTATGATTGGACTGCCACATTGGATCTCATTGGATCTTATTACCAGCCCAAACCAAGGCCAAATTTGTCCTGTAACTAAATACTGGATATCTGACAACCAGACATCCAGTCCTTCAGCCAAGCCAGCTCTGCCATGCTGACTCCCCGTAATCTCATCCTTCTTCCCTTTCCCAGCAAATGGTTATGATGCCAGCACAACCAATGGCTAAACCTGTATCTACATTGGCCAACTGATCTTCCAGATGTACACATATGGGGCCATCTGTCTCATTCCTAGGCCACTGGTTATGTATGTCTACCTCCCCAATTTTTTCTGTTTTTCAAAGGTAGAACAGCTTTTGATCGGGCAATGTGAATTATTTTGACCTTCTTGGCTACCACAAAAAATAGGCTCCTTCCCCCTTGCCCTGCCTAAAGGCTTTACTCATGACCTAAATTTTCCGTGGAGGGAGGAAGGAGGCTTCCCAGGTCCCTGTCAGCCTGGGAAGTTGCCAGATTTAGCAAGTAAAATACAGAATTCCTTTATAATTGAATTTCAGATGAATGACATAATTTTTAGTATAAGTATGTCCCACACAATTTTTAGGACATACTTATACTAAAAAGATATCTGTTGTTCATCCATAATTCAAATGTAACTGGGCATCCTATATGTTACCTGACATTCCCTATGTCAGTCCAAGGAATGGGATTCAGACAGCAGATAACCAAGCTATTCTCATTGGGTCTTGACATAGAATTTATATGTTCAGTAGGTACCATATAGCTAACAGAAATCATGAGTTTCTGCTTTTGATCCTGAATAATATTATAAACATAAGAAGACATATTAAGACTTTCTTGGGAATGATGTGAGTGACATAGAGGGGAGAGAACGCTGACAAGCAGAGCTATCACAATAAAAACCTTTCCTTTCCCTTTTTACACAATTCTCACTCCTAAATTACATCATGGAACAGTTTGGGCTTATTTAAAATCTTACTTGTGCCTTGGCTGACACAACAATTGCTCACATAGGAAAACACTCAGACAGTTCAGTGATTTCCCAGCTGCAGATGATAAAATGTTCTAGACATTCCAGTCAACCTGGCAGAAAAATCCAGGCCCAATGGCATCTGAAAAACACATAGAAATCACATGGGCACCATAGACGTGGTAATAAATAGAGAAGAGTACATCTGCTTAACAAAGCTGGTTAAAATCAGCGTTGTGGGGGTCTATTACTCTAAGAAGCATTAGCAGACAAGTGACACAGTGGTGTCCTGCTCGAGATACTTCTAATCTTCTGGGCAATGGCACAGAAAAAGTGGAAGAAGAGATATGTTGCCCTCTAGGAACTTAAATTCTCCTCAGAACCCACATCTGCTCCAGAGGGGATGGGAGGGCACTGTGCCCCACTCCTCCATATGTCCATAGCAGAGGGAGGTCTTCCTCTAGTCTCTCCATGAACACATAGCTTGAAGGAATATTTCAAATCCCATCCCCTCCTCGCTGCTTGAGCTTCTCTGTCTGCCTGCTGAGACTGAGCTGGTCTTGTCCTCTTTCTCTCTTTTGGACCTGCTAGAACTCAAACAGGGCCTGGGCTCTGGCTTTGCTCCTATTCCCTATGATAACCATACCTGCGTCAGGCCCCATGGTCCAGAACTGCCTCTTCTCAGCCAGGATCCACAAACTCTGAATTTTAGCTTAACAAATTCAGGATTACATTTTGCTTCTTGTGCCTTTTCTCAACTGATTCAGAACAGAAGGGAGATTAGAGCCCCCACCCCAACTCAGTCTTCAGCCTCATCCCAAAAGCTTTATGAACTCTATGACTAAGGAAGGGTATGACTTAAAATATGGGTAGGACAGCTGTAACTATGCTGAGGGTTTAAGTACCATGGCAAGATGAATTCTTTATCCAGATATAGCATTAGGAAAGCCTTCCTAAAGGGCATCCATTTTTAACAAAACTGAAATGGATATGACGGGGAGGGGCTGATGAATGGGCATTTCTGAAGAAAACAGAAAAGTCAGAGGCTGGGCTGGGTTACATTTAGTAGAAAGGGATGGAAAGCAGAGTAGCTGGCTGGAAATGGAAGGCTCATGTGTAGAAAGAGAGTGAGTGAGGCTGTAGGCGTGGGAGTAGAGTAGCCATGAGCCGGTTTTATGGGAAAACTGCCCATTCCCACTCAGTCTCCATCTCCTGTCACCAAACTTGGCCCTGTGCAAGGGGAAGCAAATGATAATTCAGTGCCAAACCACTTGTGTTCTAAGTTATCTTCTTGCCTCCTGACCACCACTCACTGGAATTTCCCTAAGTCCAAAGATCTTTTTGAGTGGAACACAACTGCAGCACACTTCTAAATCCCTTAATTCTTAATATTCTCATCTGGAAAGCAGGCCTATGTCATGAGGTTGATGTAAAGATTAGGACTCACATAAATAAAATATCCTATACAGCACCTGAAACCCAGAAGTTACTCCAAAAATATCAGTTACTTTTAATCCTTTTTTTTTTTCAAGAGTGTACATCAGTGGAACAGTACAGACTTAGAGTCCAGTTGACCTTGGATGCTGTCATAGATGCCAAGATGGAGATTTGAGTGCAGGAAGCTTACTGGATGGTGTGCAGGGAGAGCAAGAGTGGTAGGGCAGTGGAGAGGAGCCTAGCTGCACTGCAGTCACCGCAGAGCAGCCAATCAATGGGGAGCTCTAGTACTCCGATGGCCCTTTTGAAATGCCCTGCGTCAGGGCAAAGAGGGAGGGCGTTATACACCATCATCCACCAGACATTGGGTATGGGCTGCCCCTGGGATGTGGCTGTCTTCAGGTGAGAGACAAGGATTCATCTGATAGCTTCCAGCTGCCAACACTCCCAGCACTGGCTGGAAAAACAGGAGCCTCCACCTGGGCACGCACCCCAGCATCTACTAGAGGTGCTCAATAAATGTTCATGAACATTCAATAATGCAATGCAATGAACATTCAATAAACGCCCATGACATGCTGGGCACTGTGATGAGTGGATAGTTAACTATCTTTGTTGGATCAGTTAGTGGCTGATCGTCATCCAGCTCCCTGTCCTCACCTGGTGGGCACACGCGATATCTCTATCTTTGACCATTCCATTCATTTGGATGCTTGGAAAGAGAGACTTAAAAATTCTCAAGCAGAGGAGAAATAGGATGAAATTGGCATTAGCACAGCATTTTAATAGATGTTAGTGGGTGATCTTAGAATGTGGGAGAAATTAAAAATAAGCAGACCACCCAGGAGGCTCTGAGGGTAGCCTAGGTTTGGAGTGATGAGAGCTCCTACTGCATGGAAATAGCTGAAGAAACCAAATAGATCTGAGATTCCAGACAGAGTAAGAGGATGTGGAGTTGGGGAATTAGTAGGCAGAATTTAGTAATAAATTTAATGTGGTAAATTAAGGAGTAATAGGAACACACCATTCAGTGAGATGAGCCTGAGGACCTCACAGATTAGCAATTGGTGGTAACAGTATCATTTGGGGGGTTGGGGGGGGAAGTGGGACTAATTTGGCTTTTGACTTGAAATATCCCCAGGCAAATAGAGATTTGGTAGTGAATAAACAGACTGGTAATTTGCCTAGCTAATGAGTTTTTTTTTTAATTAATAGACTTTCTTTTGAGCAGTTTTAGGCTTTCAGAAAAAACTGAGCAGAAAGTACAATTTCCATACATTCCCTCACTCAACCATCCCCCAGTTTCCTGATATTAGCATCTTGCATTAGTGTAGCACATTTTTAACAATTGATGAGCCAATATTGATACACTATTACTAACTAAAGTCCTGGGCTTGAGTTAGGATTCATTCTTTGTCTTACACATCCTATGGGTTTTGACAAACATACAATGACCTGCACCTGTCATTGTAGCATCACACAGAATAGTTTCGGTACCCAACAAACCCTGTGTTCCACCTTATTGTCTTCACAGTTTTGCCTTTTATAGCATAACAGAGAACTGGATTCATACGGTATGTAGCCTTTTCTGACTGGCTAGCTAAGGAGATTCTGAACTGGATTTTTATTTGTTTGGAAATTCATTTGATTTTAAAGATAATCGGAGCTTTTTTGGGTTTTGGGTACTTGATTCACCTTTTATTCTTAAATACACCTATGTTTAAAACAAACTTTATATCACCATCATACAAAGGAAAACAGTATCACCTGCCATAATAGAAGGAAACTGAAATATATCACTTAGATTTAAATTTAAATTGCAAAATGATCATCCATGTGCTATCTGAAAAAAATCCTTCTCACCACCTGTCAATGCCAACATTTCAGGAAACACTGATTTAAAGATTTCCCAGCCCCTACCTTCAACTCCATCTCTTTGATCTGCAGTTTAGTGGCTGCGAAAAGAGAAGAGCAAAGGGAAACAGATGTGCTGCCTTCAAGTGTTTAAAGAGCTGAGAAGTAGAAGGAAAGAGGGAACATTCAATAAACGCCCATGATATGCTAGGCACTGTGATGAGCGGGTAAAATATATTATTTGGTCCAAACTCCACAACAGCCCATGTGATTGGGATTCTGTACTTCCTCGAAGGGATCAGGAAGCGAAGGTTCTGAGGGATTCTAAACTGCCCAGCTAGTTAAGCGATGAAGCAGGGCCAAATCCAATATCTCTATCCATTTTTCCAGACCGTGCAGTCCATTATGGAGAAAGGGATTTAGTCTTTGTTGCTTTAGAAAGCAGAACTAGGACCAAATGTTACATAAGCATATTTCAGCTCAACAGAAGAACTTGCCTTGTGCTATTATGGCCTAGCAGTAGAAATAGGCTGCCTTAGGAAGTGGGGCGCATCCCTTTACCAAAGTGTACAGAGACCACAGCTGGAGACCACCTAGAGGGAAAGCCACAGAGGGTATGTCCTCACCATCACCAAGTGGAAGGTGGGCTCAGGAGCTCTAAGCCCCTCTGGGGCAAACATTCCATAAGCCCAAGCCTCTGTGGTTCCTTGTGCTAACACATAAACTTCCAAGAAGGTGCTGATTTGTTTGAATGTCGGCAGGGCATTAAATACTACTTTGGGACACCTCAATCTTTCTGCAAACCATATTCTTTTCTGTAGCCTTTATTAGGGGTCACATGAAAGACATAAAGCATCAAAACAACTGTTTCCAGATGGACCCGACTAGCTGGATTATTTGAAAAAACATGTCACTGGAAGGCTGACAAGCTTCTGGAGACCAGGGAAACTTATTCCATAAGTCTATCGATACCACCTTGGATGGAGATAAAACAGCCTCCCTGTGATGGAGTGTGCTTACCCGTGACTTGGGCATCAGCTTGCTGTTTAGCAAAAGACTCTACGATTAATCTTCTCTTTTGTCAGTAGATATTGGCACAGACTCTGGGACAACATATGGATAATGTTTTAGCTAA
The DNA here is from genome assembly GCF_018345385.1 of Vulpes lagopus. NCBI lineage: Eukaryota > Metazoa > Chordata > Mammalia > Carnivora > Canidae > Vulpes > Vulpes lagopus. The sequence continues at coordinate 68,032,602 of NC_054830.1, forward strand.
TCCTTTAGCATCTTTATTGAACTACCCTTTAAGAAATGAATTTCTGCCTGAGAGTCCCTGGAAATGCTGAGAAGGGGCATACAAACATATCGAAATTCTTATATTACCCCTGCTTCATTGGATGAACAAGTTAATGGTTCCAATGTATATACATCAGTCAGTTCAGAAAGCAGAACTGAGCCCTTTAGAAATGTTTTATGTGAATTGCTCACCCGTGCAAGGACAGGCACTTACCACAGGGATAGCTCAATAAATCCCACTCATTTGCTATGTCTTCATTAATAAATAAATACAAAAGATAAGAAAAGCCACGATTTTGCTAACTCTTGCTCTGAAAGAACTGCAAGACCCTAGCCACTAGATGACCAAATGCCACCTCACTAAGGGCCCTGATTAGACTTTTCAGTAATGCTTACTCATGTATGACCCACAGGGGTTTTACAAACACCATCCAAATCCTTCTACTAGTGCATATTAATATTGTATTTCAACAAACTCTTCTGTTCAGATTCAGAAGATATGGAATGTTCCTACGCTTCAGAACAGCCAAACAGATTCCACTTGATAGAAAAGTGTCAATCCATTCTCCTCTAACCCAAGGCTAAAACCCACTAAACTTTTTTTTTTTTTTTTAATGAAAATGAAGTCATCCCCTTTAGCCTGATAAAGGCAACAACATCCAATCGTGGTCATACTGGAATAAAGAACCCTTTTCCCACTTGAACACTTATTGAGATCAAAATGGTGATTCAAGTGTTTGTATTCAGAGGCACCTGGGCTGGCTCAGTCAGTTACGCATCCAACTCTTGATTTAGGCTCAGGTCACGATCTCAGGGTTGTGAGACTAAGCCATGTATGTTGGTCTTGGCACTTAGCAGGGAGACTGCTGGAGATTCTCTCTCTCTTTCTCTGTCTCTCTCTCTCTCTCTCTCTCTCTCTCCCTATCTCTCTCAAGTAAATAAATTCTAAAAATTTTTAAAATATTTTAAATGCTTATGTTTGATGAGCTTGTTTTAAATCAGTTTTGCACGTTCATAGCATTACATACAAAATAAAGGCGCAGAATAGATTTCCCACTGTGACCATGTCAGGGAAACAGTACTTTTCCACCTTAATTCCTGTTTTCTCCCTTCCCTGTCTTCTCCAGCAGGCCCAAGAAGCCAAGGGCAGATGCCACTGGCTGCCATGTCAAGAGGCCCCCAACATTCCTGAGCTGAAGCAAAGCTGTATGTAGCACAGATCCAAGGAGTCTTCTTCGCCTGCAGTGCTGACACCTGTTACCCATGGGGGGAAGATGAATGGAAATAAATATCTATTGAGGAAGGATGGGACACCAAGTACTGCACACTGTCATCCAGTCCTAACAGCCAGGCAGTGAAACCAGAGGAATAATAATTCCCAGCAAGTAATCAACAATGCTCTTGCCCCATATCTATCTGCAGATAAGCAAATGAAACTCAAAGTCATATTAACTTGTGACAGCAGACTTCTATCTGCTTCCAGAATTTGTTCTTTTACCACTGCCATGTGCTGACTCCCTTTAATTCTTGTGGATTTGGGCTCTGGCTCTTCAGTCTCCATCAGAGCTTTGGTGAATGGCTGTACAGTCTGTGCCTGTGCCATGCTCAAAGAAATCCAGCTGAGGGGCTGAAAGGGGCTCAGAGCCTGCCTGCATTCCGCCCACAAGGCCATGTCCTCTTCCCAGAGTTGTGCATTCGTTTCCTAGGGCTCCTGCAACAAATTGCCGCAAACCAAGACACTTAACATAACAGAAATTTACTCTTTCATGGTTCTGGAGGCCAGAAGTCTGAAATCGGAGTATCAGCAGTGTTGGCTCCTTCTGGAGGCCCTAGGAGAGAATCCTCTCATGCCTCTCTCCTGGCTTACAGTGGTTGCTGGCAATCCTTGGCATTCCTTGGCTTGTGGCTGTGTAGCTTCAATCTCTGCTTCGTCATCATATGGCCTTCTCCCTGTGTCACCCTGTGCTTTTCTTCTTATAAGGACATTTGTCATTAGAATTAGGGCCCACCTCAGTAATCCAGAATGATTTCATTTCAGGTGCTTACTTATATTATCAAGATCCTTATTCCAAATAAAGTCACATTCACAGGTATTGGGGGTTAGGACTTGTATGTACCTTTCTGGGAGCCACATCAATCCACTTTAGGTTGTATCCACCTGGAAGAAAAGCAGCTTATTCTAATTGTTCCACCCAAAGGACACCCAAAATCGATGTGATTTTTATATTTAGCACAAAGACATCTAATGGATACCTTGGTCCATGGGCTAATGGATACCTTGGTCCCCTCAGTGTGTTCCCTGATTTCTGCTGTCCATCTGTTTAGGATTTTAACCCATTCTTTCTCTGCAAGATTATCATACTTTAACCCATGGCTGGCCTCTGACAGCCTACTCAGCTCGTGCTACCTCTCTGAGAAAGAGCCTGGTGAAGTCATCATGTGGTCAGGTCTGGAATTAGGTCTGCCTACCAGGTTTCATGGTAGGAAGATAGGCCCTGAGAGCACAGGCTCTAGCTGGAAAGAGACTGTGAAGGATAGCACTAATGAAAAACTACATATGGCCTTAACAGCAAGCAGGGGTCCAGGTGAGCAAGTAGCATCCAGGAGAGTCACTCACTAGGCTCAAAGCTCATAGCAGCAAGAATGGAGTGATGGCATTTTGGGAGGGGGTATGGGAGGCTGGAGGAGAGAAGGGGCAGCTGTCAGTCATCCAGATGCTAGGCTGGGCCTTACAGTGGGATGTGGCCAGATATTCTCATAGAGTTCACATTCAGAGCCCAAATTTAGGGACAGACCCGGCAATAAAAAGGCCATGCTGTAGTGCCCCAAAATGTGGGCAGTAGACCCTTCAATTCATCTTAGGTCAGGATCTGTTTGAGGCCCCAGTTGCCCCGTTGGAGGGAGAGGAGCAGTATAAGACTGGAGCCAGGTTCAATGTCCACTATGAATGGTCCTGTCCCTCTTGACCAACCCTCCCCTGTACCCCTGCTTTCCAAGTCCACCCTTGGCAGGTGAGAGCCAATCCTCTGCATTATCTTGCTCAGCCTCTTTAATTCATTTGCTTCATAGCATCTCTGATATTGTGGTATATAATAAATATATATTTGGTCTTTGTCCTCATTTCTGGCACAGAGCTCCTAAAACCTTTGGGATCTCCTGTGATACAAATAAAAGTGTCTTTGTTATCCTAATGCAGTAGCTTTTGAAAAACCCTTAAGTAACCTAAGGATGGGAGCTGATTGCCAGGAAAACCAACCACATGATTAGAAGGTTGAACTTTCAGTTCCACCCAACCTGGGGAGGGAGGCTAGAGTTTGAGTTCAGTTGCCAAGAGACAATGATTTAATCAACTGTGTCCAGGTAACAAAGCCTCCATAAACCCAAAACGATGGGGTTCAGAGAGCTTCCAATCTGGTGAACACATGGAATTTAGGGGAGAGTGGTGCATCTGTAGAGGGCATGGAAGTTTCTGTTCTTCTAGCTATTCCTAAGGTAAATCCTCATATAATAAACCAGTAATTTCATAAGTAACATGTTTCTCTGAGTTCTGTGAGCCACTTTAGCAAGTTATTCAAACACAGGGAAGGAGAGGGGGGTCTTAGGAACTTTTGATTTATAGTCAGTCAATCAGAAGTACAGGTAACAACCTGCACTCACAGCTGGAATCTGAAATACAAACAAGAGGTCTTGGAACTTCCAACCTATAGCCAGTTGAAGGGAAGCCCAGATCATAAACCGGGCTTGTGACTAGTATCTGGGAGTGGGAGGGTCTTGTAGGACCGAGCCCTTAACCTGTGGAACGTGACACTATCTCAGGGTAGACTGTGTCAGAATTGAGCTGAATTCTCAGACACGTTGTTGGTATCCAGTAATTTCTTATTGGTGTGAGGGAACCCCCCACCACACACACACACACACACACACACACACACACACACACACACACGAATTGGGTACAGAACCCAAATACCATCCCAGACCTTCCTCTGAGTCTAGGCTTCAACTACCCAATGTTGATTGTGGGAGAGGCAAAGGAGACTCACAAAGTGCATGAGCTTTCCTTGGAAGATTTCCAGTGCAACTAAAGCAGGAAGCATGCAGAGAGCCCCATGATGATTTTATTTTTGGACTTCTTGCCACCAGTGTAAATGAGTAAGAATAGACGTTCAAAGACTTTCTAAGAATGCTCGTGTGTGAAAAGGCTTGACTGGATTGATTTCAGAGAGCAAACCTAAATTCCATTCCAGGAATTGTATAGCCTTGCAAGTTCTTGAGCTTCTAAATAAAAATCTCCGGGACTCTAATAATAAAGTCTTGATGGTACACATGTCTTTACAGTATTTATATTTAGTGATTATTTTCCACTCTGACATGATTTCCTGCCAAGAATATCACATTCCAATAGATTTTGTCATATAATGTTTGATGCCTATTTTATTGTTCCCCAAATCACTGCCATGGAATTTGGGGCTTATGATGGAGGAGTGAATTCAATATTTTGTCTTTAATCTGTCTCCAGATTAAGGAGATTTATTGAGGGCCTACTGTCTGCAGTAAATTGAGTTCAGTTGCCAGACTAAGAAAAAATGGGGCCTGCCCTTGTGGCATATGATGGGCTTATTTAGAATTACTAAGAGATATAGCCAGAGAGGAAGGAGGTGTCAGATGTGAGTAATAAATACCTTTCTGGGGTCCTAGCATCAAGACAATCAGGAGTAGATATAGACTCTTGTACAGAGGAGTCAATACTTTTATGAAGAAATTTAGCAATGATGCCCACGACAATTTAAAGAAAGAAGAGAACAGATGGAGGAAGAGTAGTAGAGCCTTCATGCAGTGGATGGTGGGTGAGATGTGGCCACAGTGAAAATGGAGAAGTGGTCACAAAGATCTAAAGGGAAGGTCACTAGGTCTGGCCTCAGTTTAAATCCACAAGTACTCATCCCAATGACCTTGTTTCCTCATTTGTGCAAGAAAGTCACTAAGTTTATGAGGAATAAGTGAGGTAATGGATGGCACAAAGTAATCACTGAATAAATCAATGCCTATAGTCAAAAGGATGAATCTCAGAGAACCTAGGGGATGAAAATCATCCTGCCGGGGGTACCCAGGTGGCTTAGTTGGTTAAGTGCCCACCTCAGCTCAGGTCATGATCCCAGGGTCCTGCTTGATGGGGAGCCTGCTTTTCCCTTCCCGTCTGCAGCTCCCATTGATTGCGTGCTCTATCAAATAAATAAAATCTTTTTTAAAATAAAATAAAAAGAAAATCATCCTGTTTCACTGATTACATCAAGCAGGGTTCCTAGGTTGTAAGCAGAGAAACTGATCATAGAAGAAAAATAATTGATTGGAAGGATATTAATCTGCTCACAGAATTGCTAAAATGTTGGGGGAACCAGACTTGGAAAACAGGAAGGACCAGAAGACGAAGTATCTCCCAATCACAGCCAAAATCAAGCCAAGAATCCATCCAGTGAGATCACCTCTGTTGCTGAGCACAGTGACCATAGTTTGGACTGCTTCCACTGCCCGGCATTAGACACAGACATGATCCCTGGAAACACAGCTGGCTGTTGCCACTGCTCTCACCCCCATCAGGATGCACTGCCTACTGTCCCTGTGTCTTTGAATCTATCCCTAATGCCTAACTCCCAAGTCTGAGGCAGCTTGGCCAAGCCTAGGTTGGGTGTCTCCGACCTTTGGCAAGAAACTATCTATTGTTTTCCATTCCTATAATGAGAGGTGGCTGATGCACCTGCCAAAACTCATGAACTTGGATATAAACTTAAATGCTAGGACACCAGAAAAATGACAAACATCTGTTAGTATAACTGACTGGTAAGTGAGGCCAGGTGGAGAGAGAAGGTAAAGGTTGTTTATTCTAAAGTACGAAGCCCAAGGCAAGAGAAATTGTGGCTCTATTTTCAACAGCTGGAGAAAATAAACTGATTTTTTACGGATTTATTAAGATACAATTTATATGCCACAAAGTTGAAGTATATAATTTTTTATCATATATAGAGTTGAGCAACCATCACCATAATCTAAATTTAGAATTCATCACTCCAAAAGGAAATGTCATACTCATTAACAGTCACTCCCTCTATTAGCTCTAGGAAACCACTGATTTCTGTATCTCCAGTTTTCTGTGTTCTGGACATTTTATATAAGTTGAACCACACAATATGTAAGCTTTTGTGACTTGCTTCTTTCACTTTCATAATGTTTTTGAGGTTCATCCACATGGAAACATGTATCAGCACATCATTCTTCTTATGGCTGCATAATGTTCCATTATATGGATATCACATTTTATTTATCTGATAATTAGTTGAAGGACATTTGGGTTGTTTCTACTTTTTAGCTATCATGAATAATTCTGCTATAAGCATTAGTGTACAACTTTTTGTGTGTACATATATTTTCATTTCCCATGGGTAGATACTTAGGAGGAAAACTGCTGAGTCAAATGGTAACTCTATGTATAACAGTTTGAGGAACTGCCAGGCTGTTTTCCCAAGTGGTTGTACCATTTTACATTCCCACCAACATAAGAATTCTAGATTCTTCACATCCTTGTGAAGAATACTTGTTATTGTCTTTACTTTTAATTATAGCCATCCTAGTAGGTATGAAGTATTAAATGGATTTTTAAGCTTGATATTTTGCCATAGATACCCAAGAAAATTATCCTGATGCTGTTAGCCATCATCATCATCAACATCACTGAAGAATCAAGTTGGAGGAGTAAAAATATGGAATCAGCTTAGTTTTCCTTGAAATTTGCAATATACTTTTTCTTGATTATTAATTACATCCTGGCTTTATAATTCCATGGCTTTCCAGACATTTTCTGAAAAGTCATTAAAAGTTCAATCTAGTCAAACATTTTGTTCTCAAGTGTATTTAAATCTCATCCCCTCCCTTTCCTTGTTTCCTGCACAGTTCGACTCCTCTCTGGAGAGGTCTTAGGTGCAGAGAGAAACGTGGTGTGCCCCTTCATTCCTCCACTCCTCCACCACTGGGACTGGGAGTGAAGCAGAAAGATCAGGGAATTATAAGGATACTGTCATTGTTCTTAATAGTGGATTCAATCCAATGGAGTAGCAGTAGGTACTATTATTATCCTTATTTTACAGATAAGAAACCAGACACAGAAAGAGGTTAAATAATTCAGCTAAAGGCTTATAAAGTTTGTCAGTGGTGGAGCCAGGATTCAAATCTAGGTAGTCTGGCTCCAAAAACCTTTCAGTGCTCTTGACCACCATGGTATTTTCAGAAAAGGACAAGTATGACTTTAGTTAACTGGGCAGTTCTGCACCCCTCAGTACATCATGGGGAGGTACCTGACCCCAACTGCTGTTGGCTCTTCTCAGAATATGCGACATTTAGCAATGATTTGTCCACAGGATATCTTGTGGAAGCTCTCAGAGTGAATGGGTGCAAAAGTAAAGATGAAAATCTTGAGAACCGAACCATGAAATATGACCCAGGAAGAAGAGAAGTCCAGCAACGGGGTAGGGGATGGTACAAGGTCACCCAAGGGAAGGCAGCATTTCAGGAAATGTGCTTGAGAGTAGCCAGGTTTGCCTGGAGTCCAAAGGACATCACAGAGAAGGTGGGGGACAATTGTGGGATCAAGGAACCGGGGCCCTTGATAACGGCATCTAAGAATGTGGGTTCACAAGTACATTTTGGGGAAAGGTGATGAAGACAGAGTGATATGCAGAAAGTAATATTGAATAACTGAAGGAGAATATGCAGAGGGTGCTTCCTTTCCCAAGTAAAGGAAGAAAAAGGTGGTTTATTCAGTTGAGGAGAGATTACCCATCATCACAGATGACATTCACAGAGCCCTGTTCTCAGGCTCTTAGTGCTTTCCAGATACTATCTTTTCCAGGCTCACAAGTGCTCAGAAGTTAAGTTCTATTTACTATCATCTTTGTTTTCCAGGTGCAGTGAAATTTGATGAAGGTCCTACCGCTGGTGAGTACAGAGCTATTGATGCCCATACCCACATATTCACACACTCACTGTTCTATTCGGACTCTCAGCAGGTACAACTGGGGAGCTAAGGGGAGCCCTCCTGGAGATGGGCCAAGGAGAAAGGAAGAGAAGACTCGTCAAGCACTGGTAAGAGCTAAGCTGATGTGAATGGCAGCTCATGGGAAGCCAGGTCTTCGTGATTATATGTTGTCTCAGCATCTCTGGGGCAGAATGGCCTGAATGGGGAGTGTAGACAGTGGCAGAGATGGGTTTGGAGATTGTTACAAGTATGAAAGGAGACCCCGGGGTCAGAGGTCTGAGCAATGGAAAGGGCAGCCCCGAAACAGAGCCAGGGGCTACCCATTGGCTATCTATCCCTTTAAATTCTATGAGGGCAAATTCTACCAGAATCCCCATTCTGCAGTGTCCTCTCTTTGAAGTTTTTTCTTCCTGCACTGAGGTACCAAGGACCACACTTTGCTACATTTCTCCATTTAATCGGAACACGTCAATAATTTACATATTTATATGAAGTAATTCACAATCATGACTCATCTGATTTCAATCATTTACACATCATGCATAAGGAGGTTCTTTTGAGCCAGGGGCTGGCTTAGCTATTGCTTTATGGGCTAAAAAGTGGGGAAGTTTGGAAGAAGCATGGATCTGAGGGCTTCACAGTCGTGGTCTAGAACTTCCACATCTGAGCACCAGCCATCTTGTCCAAATGGGGATTCTCTCCCTAAGATTCTTCCCTTGAAAGGACATCTATTCTTCTTTCAGTCCCTGAGGACTTGCTTTTTCTGCCTATGCTCCACCTCAGGCTCCCAGAGCCAGGAAACCATCTATCTATTCTCTCAGAAATGGGCACTCACCACTATCTCAAGAATGAAAGGCTCCCCAAGGAGACATCCAACACATAAGGACTGCCCAAGGAGCTTTTCAGAAGTGACCAATGAGGACCAAAAACAAGTAAGGAGGTCCTTCCCCAGTGAGGAAGACCCTACGTAAGACTACATAAGACCCCTGAATTTTTGTATGACCGTCATTCAAGAGGACTGAAGAGTGGCCCCAAAACACACTGAGATTGACTTTCCCCCAGACATAGGCATAAAAACTAAGAGCAGACTAATAAAATTTTAGGAAATAAAAGAATATAAGTGTTCTAGAATGCAAAGGTTGTGTAGTAAAATTAATGTTCTCCATAGATTAATTAACTAAAATATTTTCAAGCTATGAGCCAGGTAAAGAATATTTTTAACTCTTCACTGCTAGGAAAGATCTCTATTGTCTATTACTCTCAATGATTTTTTTTCTCTTTTTTTGTCTCAGTCATTTTTAAATATTAAACTCATATATCTAACATTTTTGTTCCATGAAACACAACCATGCTGCCTAGACTTTCAGATGAACACTATCCTCCCTTTTTTTTTTTTTTTAGGTAATGTTTTAGTTCTTATTTGAACAAATAAGTAAGTTATTCCCAAGGATTCTTAATCATAAAATTCCAAAGAGGACTCATTCAATTGCTAGTTTTCTGATATAGAACAAAGATCAAAGATCCATTTTGAAATAAGTAGGTATCTGTGAACTTTTCCAAAAATTTTGCCACTAAAAAATACCATTTTGAAGATATTTCCAGGACAAAATTATCAGAAAAACATACTGCCAAAATATATTGAGTATGCAATACAATTTTTAAAATAAGTGAGAATATTCTATAATTTTATATATTGAAACTTGGCTAATAAGAAAAATCCCTCTCTTTAGTCACAACACAAACAAACCCCTAACCAAAACTGCTCCTAACAGATGAAGCCTGAAAAATATTTTTATGATAAGTTATATAATGCTGAATAATTTTTACTAGGCGTACTGGTCTGAATACCTGTAACACTGCAAAAAGAAAACTAAAAGTTATTAATATATGTACACGTGAATTTCTAAATTCAGCCGAGTGAAAAAAATTTTTTAAGAAATTATTTTTAAAGTGCTATTAGTATGCCCAAGAATTTATCTGATAGCCATAAAATGTTGTAGGTTTTTCTGTTGTCTCCAATTACAATTTTTATATCCCAATCTTATAGTATCTCATAAAATTTAATTCTTAATGCAAAATCTTCTTATAAGCATTCCCTCTTTCCCAGATATAAAAAGTTGCATTTCAGTCTGAATTTCCATGTCTACCTTACGTAATATACCATACTTTGCGCTTTTTACAATCCCAGTCATATTATTGACCTACTACATTTGTGCCAGCTATTGATTTTCCAATGAAAGGTTCATTTTATCTGGTGTTAAATTGCACAATTTTGAAATATAATATGAGACTGTGGAGCAAAAAGAGAATAGGGAAATAATACATCTGCTTTCCAGATTTTCCTTCCTTTTGTCTCTAAAGAACTCCAGGTGTGACAGAGATATCCAGGAAAAGTGTTTAAATACATACTTAAGGAGGATGAGAACTTCTAGAGTAAATTATCAGATACAGCTCAGACTTTCCAATGAGACACTGGAAGTATAGTTGTGAACATGAAGTTATATCTTGAAGGAATTCTGAGAGTTTCTGAGACAGTTGTATGCAAAAGGACATCAGGAATCTTTAAAGGGATTGAACAAACAGTCATTTATGAATTATATATCTCAATAAAGTTGCTCCAAAGGAAAAAAATACATTTGGCCATAAATATCTGGGTTAGGTGCTAAATGAGTTGGGTAGTATTAATATCTCTTCCTTCTTATTCAATATAATCTTTAGATATTTTATAAAAGTAATCCTTGCTCACAGTTGAAATTGGATAATACAAAGAAAAATTAAAATAGAAATAAAAAACACTCCTTATTCCATTACCTGTAAATAACATTCCTTTCTATGTGCACATTAACTAACCTATTAGAGTTCTTACTGTGCTTTCCTGCTTTCATCACTTAATAATAGATATGAAGCTCTCATATCTTTATTCTCTGAAATATATAAATTTTACTGGTAGAATAATATTCCCCTCTATAATTTCCTTGATAAATTTAAACATCTAATTTTGGAATGGATTATTTGTAATTTTTCATGATTACAAATAATGCTACAATAAACACCCTTGTACAAAAGTCTTTATTTACATCCCTGATTATTCCCTCAAGATAATATTCTGAAAAGTTATGTTACAGAGTCAAGAGGCATAAACTGGTTTCAGGCTCTTGATTTACACAGTCTAATTGTCCAGCAGAGAGGTACCTAAAAGGAGACACCAATTTGCACCACTAACGGCTGGGTAGGAGAGTCTTTCCAACCGCGTTCTTACCTCATGAGGCCCTACAACCAAAACATTTTGATAGTTTAATGGGCAAAAGTTACATCCTATTGATTTACTGGGATCATTTTTTGTGAATTGTCTGTTCATGTCTTTTGCCCATTTTTCTATTGGGCTGTTTGTCTTTCTGTTATTGTTAGGAGCAACCCACCCTATTTTCTGCCCTATATGCCACAATCAAGCTGTTATCTTCAACCTTTCATTTTTGCTTATGCTGTTTCTACTACTGCACAGAAATACAACATTTTATGATAGTCATATAATAAATACATATGTATATAGATACTATATATGCATATAGTGTTAAAATTTACACACACAGACATTTCTCCCTTTCTTCCATGCACATTAAGAGGGTATTTGCTTTTTGTCTTACTCTTATTTGCTTACTGTCTTGCCTCAAATAAATCTACAAACATCATGAGGCTGTACCATATTTACCACTGCATGCCCAGACCTCTAGCACAGAGCATAGCGCATAATAAGGGTTCATTAAATGTTTAGTAAGTGAATGGAAGAACAGATGGCCACCCCAACAAGATGCATTTGCACCAGCTTTCCTGCCCTGTGTCTCCTGTGCCATCTCTGAGGGGGTATACAGATGTGGCAGGGGTGAGAGGTGGGGAGGGGGAGATCGTAGGGGGAAACACTCTGGAAGAATAGTTCGCTTGCCTCCAAAAGCAGCACCCATGCAGTTGAAGAGCGAAGGCCAGGTTTTAGTACATTGTGGTCTTGGGATGTACAGGGAGAGAGATATGAGATATCTTTTATCACATTTCAGTTGCAGAAAGGTTTTTAATATAGGCATGACCTCTGTTTTATGAGGCAGAGATAATGTGCAGCCTCAGATTTTAGGACTGTGCATTGACATTACTTCCTATGTTTAAGTTCCAAATCCAGCATGTTTGATCTTTAACATAATGGGCAATTCACAGCAGATATGTGTGTATAATTTGCAACCAAAGGCCAAGTATAACTAATAACGGTCTGATGTCTGTGTGGCCACAGGCATAAAGGAGGCAGGAAATCTATCATAATTAATGCAGCAAAATGAATGGCAATTAAGTTCAAGTTCAGAAAAAGCACACTCATTTAAATGAAGACACTTGCCAATTTGTGATAATTTGGAAAGGGCCAGTTGGAAGTTGCCATGGCACTACCTACAAGGAAAGTGTTTACTGTGTAAATTAAGAAAATTACAGAAAGAATCCTTAAGATATAGATAATTAGATGATTTTTAAGCACTAAGGACTTCAAAAACATATGTTTCCATTTAGAGTACTGCCATGCTAATTTTTTTAAATGTGATCTATTCCTGAGGGCAAGAGAAAAAAACTTCTGATAACTAATATCCTCTCAAACCTGAATTTTTTAATAGTACTAATGGTTTTTGCTTTAAACATTGTTGACATAACTTACCAAGTAATTTATTTACATCGTGGGATGTTAAAAAGACAGAACAGTATACAATACCAAGTGTACTCTTCTTCCCTCCTATCTCACATACCCCAGTTAGGCTCCCCTTGGCATCAAAGCAAACACTATTAATCATTTCTTGGCTATACTTACAAGGATATTGTATGCACACTCAAACATATTTGTAATTTGCCTATCTAACATAAATGGTTGTATATTATACATATTTATTTGCAATTTGCTTTTTGCACTCTCTTCTGGGGATCATTCCGTATCAGTATGTAGAGAGCTGTTGCCTCTCCTTTTTTAATGTCTAGGTACTACTCCATTATATGGAATACTATATTTATTTGACCAATCTCCTCTCAGTGGATCTCTTAGATCAGATTCTCCAGAAGCAGAGCCCAAAATGGAGATTCTTGCACAAGTGATTTCTTGAGAAGTGATTTCAAAAGAAACCTATACAAAAGCCAGGGAGAAAAGATAGAGCTAGGGAGGAAGCTAAATATAGATGTGGCTTTAGTCATGTCTAACATCAGCCTGATCCCATGGGGAGCTCGGGAAAGGGCGTTGAGCTTTTGCCCAGACATTGGCTTTGGCTGCATCCATGGGTAACCTTCCAGCCAATTCCAAGCAAGAAGGATCCTTTTCAGTTGAGAATAAGTCTCTGGAGAAGGGTGCACCTGTAAACCACTCTAGCCAACATCTACGTGGCTAGAGATGGATGTTCTAGCCCAGGAAAAGGGATCCAGGTAGAGCACTTCAATGGATATTAGGTCCTTTCCAATTTTGCAAGTACAAGCAATGCTGGTATCCTTGTAGGTTCATGCCTCTGTGTATGTACTCATGCCTCTGTACTGAATGGCTGGAAGTGGAATAACTGGGTCAAAAGCTATAAGCACTTAAAATTCTGGTAGATTTTGCCAAGTTGCTCTCCAGTTTAAAAATGTTACTAATTTTTTTAGTCTTTGTCAATCTGATAAGTAGAAAATGGCATCTTGTTGCCAATTTTAATTCACATCTCTCTTACTATGAGAATTATTTAACATCTTTTAATATGTTACAGAGTTATTTCTTTTTTAGTAAACTTTTTAAAAAGATTTTGTTTTTAAGTAATCTCTACACCCAATATGGGGCTCCAATCTACAACCCCAAGATCAAGAGTTGCATGCTCTACCGACCAAGCCAGCCAGGCAACTCATTTTTTAATGAACTCTTTAGGCCCATTTTTCTATTTGGCTGTTGGTCTTTTTCTTACTGAGTCATTAGTGCTATTTAAAATAATTGCAGGGATGCCTGGGTGGCTCAGCAGTTGAGCGTCTGCCTTCTGCTCAGGGGGTGATCCCAGGTCTGGGGATCAAGTCCCGCATCGGGCTCCCTGTAGGAAACCTGCTTCTCCTTCTGCCTATGTCTCTGCCTCTCTGTGTGTCTCATGAATAAATAAATAAAATCTTCTAAAAATAATTAATTACAGTAACCCTTGTGAAAAAATAATATATATGTAGTTTTTCCAAAGTGACTTTTGACTTTGCTTGTGGTATTTTGATTAGAAAATTTAAAATAATTTAATAATCTAGTGTATCATCCTTTTTAATAACATTTCAATTTTGCATCATGCTTCCAAAGACCCCAAGATTGTAAAAAAAAATTCTCTGGTGCTATTTTTTACTTATGTTTATGGGTTGGTTGGTTGGTTGGTTTACATTTAAACATTTGATCTACCTGAAACCTGCAGTGATATAAGAAGTAAAGTAGGAATCCAACTTCTTAAAATATTTTTTTCCCTTTTTGGTAGCTTTTATTTAAATTCCAGTTAGATAAAATACAATGTAATACTCATTTCAGGTGTAGATTTAGTGATTCAACACTTCCATACACTATCCAGTACTCCTCACATCAAGTACCCTCCTTAATCCCCATCACCTACCTATTTAACCCATCCCCCCACCAACCTCCCCTCTGGTAACCATAAGTTTGTTCTCTATAGTTAAGAGCCTGTTTTTCTGGTTTGCCTCTATGGGTTTTTTTCTATGTTTTTGTTGTTGTTGTTTCCCCCCATGTTTGCTTGTTTCTTAAATTCTACATATGAGTGAAGTCATATGGTATTTGTCTTTCTCTGACTTATTTTGCCCAGCATAATACTCTCTAGCTTCATCTATGGCATTACAAATGGCATGATTTCATTCTTTTTAATGGCTGAGTAATAGTCCATTGTACATGTAAAAAAATAAAAGAATTTTTAGATGGCATTCCCTCTTACCTGAACACCACACTTTTAGAAAAAGTGGGTGTCTAATAGTATTGAGTATTTTTTTCCAAGAGAAGGCATTTATTCACTTCAACTTTTACATCTCTTAATCATGTTAAGATTTCTTCCTATATATCTTAAACATTTTTGTTATGTTTATTACTATTTTATTTTTGATGTTGCTGTTGCATATGGGATCTTTTTCCATTATATGTTCTATCTGGTTGGTGTCTGTGTTTCTCCTTTTTAATTCTAAAAATAAAATAGATGGGAATTTTCCTGAATTCTGAATTTAAAAAGTAATTGTGTATGACACATAAGAAAATCATTTAAAAGTAATTTAAGAAAAAATTGTGGATGACACATAAAAATTATTTTTATTTGAGGCTAATTTTTTCCAGGAAACTATGTACATGACAGAAGTTTTTACATTCTTTATTCTAACCAAAAATAAAATGTTTTTAAAGACTTTACTTATTTATTCATGAAAGACACACAGAGAGAGGCAGAGAGATAGGCAGAGGGAGAAGCAGGCTCCTCACAGGGAGCCCGATGTGGGAGTTAACCCCAGGCTCACGCCCTAAGCCAAAGGCAGATGCTCAACCACTAAGCCACCCAGGTGTCCCCTCTAAAAATAAAATGTTTTAAAGTATTCATCTGAGCACCATGGTCTAGCCTGTGGAAAACTTCTGGTATATACATTCTCTTGGTGTTTTAAAGAAAGCTACAGGAATTCATATATTTGTTTAATCATTCATTCATCCAATAACTGAATGCCTGATAAGCATCAGGAGGTGGGAATACTGGAGTGAACAAGGGAGCCTAACTCCTGCTCTCATGGAACATACATTCCAGGTATGAAGTAGATAGGAAGAGTGAGGGACTAGAAAGTAAGCAAAGTAACAAAATCTATGATAAAACATCCTATAAAGGTAAATGTCATGGAAGAAATAAAGGAAATTGTGACAAAAAGCAGAATGGAATGATAAGGGGTAAATAAGATTTATTTTAAGAGAGGGAGAGAGAGAATCTCAGGCAGGCTCCACACCCAGCATGGAGCCTGATGGTGGGGGGTTCTCAATCTCACAACTGTGAAATCATGACCTGAGCCGAAATCAAGAGTCAAGAGTCAGATGTTTAACCAACTGAGCCACCACCCATCTGCCCAGTAAGATACTTTAGATTACAAGGTAAAGGAAGGCTCTTGGAAGAAGTGATATTTGTCCTGAAGCTTAAATAATATGAAGGTGTCAAACAAATATCATGAGACTGGCAGAGGAAACAGCATATGCAAAGGTCCTAACTCGTGAAAAACATTGGTATGTCTGAGTAACAGAAAGGCCACTACAGCTGGAGTTAGTGAAGGAAACAAAGCTGGAGTGATACAAGGAGCAGTAAGAAGTCCAGTCTACTTGCTCTTGGATAAAATTTAAATGGTGCCAAGAAAAGAGAAGAGAATGTTCAGGAAAAAAGTCTAATCATCACTGAGATGTTATAGTTATGTTTCTCATATTATGAATTAAAAATTACTTTTGAGGGATCCCTGGGTGGCGCAGCGGTTTGGCACCTGCCTTTGGCCCAGGGCGCGATCCTGGAGACCCGGGATCGAATCCCACGTCGGGCTCCCGGTGCGTGGAGCCTGCTTCTCCCTCTGCCTGTGTCTCTGCCTCTCTCTCTATGTGTTTGTGACTATCACAAATAAATAAAAATTAAAAAAAAATAAAAATTACTTTTGAAACAAGTATATCTTATTAAAATGGTGCTTGTGAATTTGTGATTGATAAAATGCAGGGTTTCACCCCTCAAATAGCATTTCCTTATACGATGAGGAAGACACCAGCAGCCAAACTGAATTAGGATAAGAAACGGGAAGAAAGTTTCATGTGATGATAAAACATTAAAGTTTAAATATTGAAGAGTGACTTTTACTTCCATTTAAGATGGAATGATAGAGACAATATTTGCTCTTCTACCTTAAACAACTAGGAAATCAGAAATATATATGAAACAATGGTTTTCACATATTGGATAACAGGACTGTACTCTCCTAGAGAAGGATAACAAATAAGATTAACTCCTACTGACTGGAGATGGAACTCAAACAGAGCTTGGAGGTCTCACTGAGTTCAGAGATCCAGAAGAAGAAAATAGGTATAATTTGCTGAAAAGAATACCAAAATAAGACAACTGCATAAAGACTGAGCACCAGAGATCTGAAGAGGGGTCACCTTCACTCTTTGGCTGAATACTGATATGGCCTTCTAAAGAGAAAATTATCTAAAGTGAAGAAAAAATCAGCAGAAAGGAACATGAAGAATGATTCCTGGAAATCACACAAGGTTGTTGAATAGTCCGTTCCCATCAGACATAGTAGAAAGACCTTATATACATGGGCCTTTGGGTAGAATACTTAGAAAGTATTGCATTAGTAGTGGGCCGAATTAGCCCATACAAAATGTTGTTCTAGACATATCCTTACAAATCTTAAAATCAAGGCTCCAAATGAGGCTTGGCATGAAATACCAACTGATTTCACATAACTTAATTGTCAACATTATTTAAATGAATACCAAATCCAGGAACCCACAATAAAAAATGTGCAACATTTGGTACCCAGTCAAAAATTACTAGGCATACAGAGATATAGGAACATATAACCTTTAACTAGGAAAACTATCAACCAATAAAACCCAATCTAGGAAAGTCATAGATCATGCAATTAGGAGACAAAGAACTTAAAACAGCTCTTTTAAATATGCTCTATACTCTCAAGAGGGGAGAGGACAGCTTGACTAGGCTGGAGAGAGAATGGATAATATACAAAAGACCCCAATGGAATTTCTAGAGATTAAAAAAATATAATATTTAAAATGAAAAAATTAACTGTTTTCAGTTAAAGAGTAGATAGACACTCTAAAAAAAAATAGTGAACTTGGAGTGCCTGGGTAGTTCAGTCAGTTGGGCATCCACCTCATGATTTCAGCTCAGATATCAGGGTCTCAGTATCAAGCCCCATGTCAGGCTCCACGCTCAGTGGAGAGTCTGCTTGAGGATTCTCACCTCTCATTCTATCTCTCTCTCTCTCTCTCTCAGTCTAAAATAAATAAAACTTTTAAAAAATAGTAAACTTGAATATGTAATAATAAAAACTATCCAAAATAAAGCTTAGAAAGAAAAAGCCTGGGAAAAAGATGAACAGAGCCTCAGTGATATATGAGATAACACATATGTAATTGGAATCCCAAAAACAAAAGAGCAAGAATATGGGAAGAAAATTTGTTTGAAGAATAAAGACCAGATATTTATCAAATTTGATTAAAACTGTAATCCTACAAAAAAAAAAAAAAAAAAAAAAAAAAAAACCTGTAATCCTACAGATTCACAAAGTTCAACAAAACCCAAGCAGAATAAGCATAAAGAAAACCAGACTACAACACATCATAATCAAGTTGTTAAAAATGAATAATAAAGAGAAAATCTTCAAAGTAGCCATAGAAAGAAGATATATTACATAGAAATACTCAAAGTATGACTGACATTTCATCAGAAACTATGAAGGAAGAGGACAATGAAATTCGATCTTTAAAGCACTAAAAGAAAAAAATCAACCTAGAATTCATTAATGTTGAATATATCTTCCAAATATGAAAGCAAAATGCTTTTCAGACAAACAAAAGCTAAGAGAATTCTTGCCAGCAGACCTACACTACAAGAAATGCTAACAGAAGTTCTTAGGGCAGAAAGAATATACATTAGACACCGAGGCTCCTTCCACAGTTTGACTATTGTGGCCATTGCTGCTAGAAACATTGGGGTGCAGGTGTCCCGACGTTTCACTGCATCTGAATCTTTGGGGTAAACCCCCAACAGTGCAATTGCTGGGTCGTAGGGCAGGTCTATTTTTAACTCTTTGAGGAACCTCCACACAGTTTTCCAGAGTGGCTGCACCAGTTCACATTCCCACCAACAGTGCAGGAGGGTTCCCTTTTCTCCGCATCCTCTCCAACATTTGTTGTTTCCTGCCTTGTTAAGTTTCCCCATTCTCACTGGTGTGAGGTGGGATCTCATTGTGGTTTTGATTTGTATTTCCCTGATGGCCAGTGATGCGGAGCATTTTCTCATGCAGTGTATGTTCTCATTCATTTGGGGAATATAAATAATAGTGAAAGGGAATATAAAGGAAGGGAAAAGAAATGTTGGGAAATATCAGGAAGGGAGACAGAACATAAAGACTCCTAACTCTGGGAAACGAACTAGGGGTGGTGGAAGGGGAGGAGGGCGGGTGTTGGAGGGGAATGGGTGATGAGCACTGAGGCGGACACTTGACGGGATGAGCACTGGGTGTTTTTCTGTATGTTGGTAAATTGAACACCAATAAAAATTAATTTAAAAAAAATAAAAATAAATAAAAAAAGAAAAAAAAAGAAAATCCTATAGAAAAAATAAAAAAATAAAGAATATACATTAGAATGATATTCGGATTGACTTATTTTATTCAGCGTAATATCCTCCAGTTGCATCCATGTCAATGTAAATGGTAGGTATTCATCCTTTCTGATGACTGAGTAATATTCCATTGTATATATATATATATATATACATACATACATACACACACACACACACACACCAAATCTTCTTTTGTGGACATTGCTGCTATGAACGTTGTGGTACAGGTGTCCCATCATTTCACTACATCTTTATCTTTGTGGCAAATACCCAGTAGTGCAATTGCTGGGTCATAGGGTAGCTCTATTTTTAACTTCTTAGGAACCTCCACACTGTTTTCCAGGTGGCTACACAGGCTTTCATTCCCACCAACAGTGCAAGAGGGTTCTCCTTTCTACACATCCCCGCCAACATTTGCTGTTTCCTGCTTGTTAATTTTAGCCATTCTTACTGGTGTAATAAGTCAATCAGAGAAAGACAATTATAATATAGTTTCACTCAGATGTGGAATATAAGAAATAGTGAAAGGGACCATAAGGGAGACTGAGTGGGGAAAAATTAAAGAGGAAGACAAACCATGAGAGACTCCTAACTCTGGGAAACAAACAAAGGGTTGCAGAAGGGGAGGTTGGTGGGGGAGTGGGGTAATGGGTAATGGGCATTAAAGAGAGCACATGATGAGAGGAGCACTTCGTGTTATACTATATGTTGGCAAATTAAGTAAAACATTTTTTAAAAAACATATTTGGATCTACACAGAGCAATGAAGAATGACAGAAATGGGAAATGCTGGAAAAGGACAAACATTATATGGTCTCATTCATTTGGGGAATATAAAAATTAGTGAAAAGGAATAAAGGGAAAGGAGAGAAAATGAGTGAAAATATCAGTGAGGGTGACAGAACATGAGAGACACCTAACTCTGGGAAATGAACAAGGGGTAGGGAAAAGGGAGGTGGGTAGGGGGTTGGGGTGATTGGGTGATGGGCACTGAGGGGGGCACTTGGCGGGATGAGCACTGGGTGTTATGCTAAATGTTGGCAAATTGAACTCAAATAAAAAAAAATTTTTAAAAAGAGAAATGGGAAATGTGGATAAATATAATTGTTTCTTATTTTAATAATCTCTTTAAAAACCATTACCTATTTAGAAAAAATAACAATGTATTATGGCATTTACACTACAAACAGAAGTAAAATGAATGAAAACAGTACAAAGATTGGGAAGG
Source organism: Vulpes lagopus (assembly GCF_018345385.1). NCBI lineage: Eukaryota > Metazoa > Chordata > Mammalia > Carnivora > Canidae > Vulpes > Vulpes lagopus. The sequence continues at coordinate 68,053,257 of NC_054830.1, forward strand.
AGAAATGGTAGTACAGTGCCCAAAGGTGTTATATACCTTGTAGAATGTTACAATATTTGAAAGTAGAATGTGATAAGTTAAAAATAAATGTTACAAATACTAGAGTAACTATACACACAAACAAAAATTAAAGCAAAATGTAGAGCCAATACAGAAAATAAAATAGAATCATAAAAATATTAGTCAATCCAAAAGAAGGCACGAAAACAGGAAAAATTAAGTAAAACATATGGATCAAGTAAAAAACAAGTATCAAAACCAAACCATTGGTAGATTAACACCATTAGTAGATTAAACATATGCTTTGGGGAGGGGCTACATTTAATTTATAGCAGTCACTATTGGGTAGTATGTCCTACAGATGTCAGGTCAAGGTGATTGATAGTATATTCAAGTGTTCTATATTTTTATTGATTACTCTTTGTTATCCTATCAATGAGAGGACCATTGAACAGTGTGGATTAAATGGTAGATTAAACCATTAGTAGATTAACACCAAACCATATAGATAACTACCTTAAACATTAGAAATCTAAATACCCCATTTAAAAAGCAGATACTGGGGACGCCTGAGTGACTCAGTGGTTGAGCATCTGCCTTCGGCTCAGGGTGTGATCCCAGGATCCCGGGATTGAGTCCTGTTCAGGCTCCTCTCGGGAGCCTACTTCTCCCTCTGTCTGTGTCTCTGCCTCTCTCTTTGTGTCTCTCATGAATAAATAAATAAAATCCTAAAAATAAAGGCAGAGACAATCTCATTATCTTAAAAAAGAAGAAGTTAGAACCAATTTTGTGCTGTTTTTCTCAAGGAAAAAACTAGTTTAGAGACAGGTTAAAAGAAAAATAAATAAAAATGATGTTATTGGAAATTAACATAAAGAAAATGGGAATGGCTATATTAATTAATATCAGACAAAGCAGACCTCACAACAAGGACTATAATTAGAGAGAAAAAGGGGCATTTCGCAAGGATAAAGGGAGCAAATTCGGCATAAGACATAACAATATCAAATGTGTTTACACCAAATAATAGAGCTTCAAAATACGTTAACCCAAAACTTAGAGAAATAAGAGGAGAGAGAGACAAATTCAAGTTATATTGGTGATTTCAATGGTCCTCTCATTGATAGGATAACAAAGAGTAATCAATAAAAATATAGAACACTTGAATATACTATCAATCACCTTGACCTGACATCTGTAGGACATACTACCCAATAGTGACTGCTATAAATTAAATGTAGCCCCTCCCCAAAGCATATGTTTAAATCCTAACTACCAAAGAGATGGTATTAAGAGGTGGGTCCTTTGGGAGGTGATTAGGTCAAGAGGGCAGAGCCCTTATGAATGAGATTAGTGACCTCTTACAAGAGGTCTGAGAGCTCCCTTACTCCTTTCACCATATGAAGACACTGAAAGAAGTCAGAAGTCTGCAACCTGCAAGAGAGTTCTCACCAGAACCCAACCATACCAGGACCCTGATTCTTGGACATCAGCCCCCTGAACTGTGAAAAATAAATTTCTCTTGTTTATGAGGCATGTAGTCTGTGGTGTTCTGTTATAACCACCTGAATGGATTCAGATACACGTTGTTTTCAAACGCACATGAAACATTCACCAAAACATTACATTCTGGAAAAAAAAAAAAATTACATTCTGGTCCGTAAAACATGTCTCAGTAAATTTAAGGACTGAAATTTGATTCTAATGGAAATTAAATTCGAAATCAACATTAAAAGAATGTCTTAAGGGATCCCTGGGTGGCGCAGTGGTTTGGCGCCTGCCTTTGGCCCAGGGCGCGATCCTGGAGACCCGGGATCGAATCCCACGTCGGGCTCCCGGTGCTGCATGGAGCCTGCTTCTTCCTCTGCCTATGTCTCTGCCCCTCTCTCTCTCTGTCTGTGCGTGTGACTATCATAAATAAATAAAAATTAAAAAAAAAAAAAGAATGTCTTAAGAAGTCCCTAAATACTTGGAAACTGAGCAATACATTTCACAAAGAAAATGAGAAAATATTCAAAACTGAATGAAAATGAAAGCATAACATATCAAAATTAGCAAAGGGTAGTGAAAGCAGTGGTTAAACAGAATTTATGGAACATAATATAAGAAATGGTAAGTTTAAAATCAATGTTCTAAGCTTCTCCTTGAGGACTAGAAAAAATTAATGGAACCTAAAGTAAGTTGAAGAAAGGAGTTAACAAAGATCAGAAATCAGTGAAATAAAAACTAGAAAAACAAAGTAAATCAATAACAGGTCTTTGAAAAAGTCAGTAAAATTGATAAAACACTTGCTAGATCAAGGAGCACCTGGGTGGCTCAGCTATTTGAAGAGCCAGTTCTTGATTTCGGCTCAGGTCATGATCTCAGGGCCCTGGGATTGAGCCTCATGTCAGGCCCCATCCTCAGTGGGGAGCCTGGTTGAGGATTCTCTCTCTCCCTCTCCATCTGTCCCTCCCCTCACTCTCTCACTCACTCTCTCTCTCCTTCTAAAAATAAATAAATAAGTCTTTTTAAAAAAACACTTGGTAGATCAGAAAAAAGAATAGAAACAAATCACCAATATTATTAATAAAAAGGGGAAAATTTCAGAGGTCTTATAAACGTTAGAAAATTAGGGAATACTTGTAAAAGCTCATGGCAATCAATTTGACAACTCAGATGAACTGAACAAATCATTTGAAAGGCATAAAACATTAAAACTCACTCAAGGAAAAAATAACTAATCTGCATAGCCCTATAGCTATTAAATAATTTGAATCCATAATTGAAAACATTCCCATAAAGAAAATAATAGACTCAGATGGCTTCTCTGGATAAATTCTACTAAATATTTAAGGGAATTTAATACCGATTCTATACAAATCTCCCAGAAAATAGAAAAAAAAAGGGAATACTTTCAAGCTCATTTTATGAGGCCAACTGTACTATTAAAAATAAATGATCCTATGACATTGTTTTAAAAAGGAAACACAGACCAATACTCATTGTGCAATGGATGTGAAATGCCTTTAAAAATGTTTAGCAAGTTAAATTAACTAATATAGAAAAAGCATAATACATCATGACTGATTGCAGTTCATCCCAGAAGGATAAAGTTTAACATTTTAAAATTAGCTAAGCAATGTAATTAATAAGAATATATTCTAAACAGAAAACCATGTGATAATCGTAATAGTGGAAGAAAAACCATTTCACAAAATTCAACACCCATTCATTAAAATAACTCTCAGTAAATACAATATTGAAGGAAACTCTGTAATTTAATAAAGAGCATCTATTAAAAACCTATAGCTGTATTAAACCTAATGGCGAAAGAAGAATGCTTCCTTCCAAAACTAGGAACAAGGCAAGGATGTCTGTTCTCAACACTGCTATTCACCAGTTTATGAGAAGTTTAGTAATAATGCAAAGTAAAGAAATAAAGAGTAGACATAAGAAGAATTGAAACTGTCCTTTCAAAGATGCCATGATTGCTTATGTAGAAAATCTTATAGAGGGATGCCTGGGTGGCTCAGAGGTTGAGTGTCTTCCTTTGGCTCAGGTTGTGATCCTGGAGTCACGGGATTGAGTCCCACATAAGGCTCCCTGCATGGAGCCTGCTTCTCCCTCTACCTGTGTCTCTGTGTCTCTGATGAATGAATAAATAAATAAAATCTTAAAAAAAGAAAATCTTATAGAATTAAAAAAAAAACTATTAGAACTAAAAATGAGTTTAGCAAGGTCTCAAGATACAAAGTCAAAACACAAAAATCAATTGTATATGCATATAGTAACAATTATATACACTACATATAAATAATTGGAAATTGAAATTTAAAATGAAAGACTCCTACCTCTGGGAAACGAACTAGAGGGTGGTGGAAGGGGAGGTGGGCGGGGATGGGGGTGACTGGGTGACGGGCACTGAGGTGGGCACTTGACGGGATGAGCACTGGGTGTTATTCTGTATGTTGGCAAATTGAACACCAATAAAAAATAAATTTATAAAAATAAAAAAAATTAAATGGAAAAAATTTAAAAATACCATTTAAAAACTACAAAATGGTAGTTTTTGCACAACTTAGTGAATATATTGTCATCAAATTATACAGTTTAAAGGGGTAGATTTTATGTGAATTGTAATCTCAATCTTAAAAATCTATGAACTACTTAAAGATAAATTTAACAAATATATGCAAACTGTGAGAAAATGATAAAGTATTGCTGAGAGAAATTAAAGACAACCAACATAAATGGAGAGATATGCCATCTTTAAGGATTGGAAGACTCAATCTTGCTGAGACATTAATTCCTCCTTAAAATGTCATTTCTTGAGATGGGCAAGACTTGGATATAAGTTAGGGGGAAAATAAGTCTATTGTGATCTGAGACGTTTCTTCCAACATCTGGAGTGTCATAAGAGGAAAGCAGAGGACTACATTTATTCCCTTTGGTTCCAAGAGACTGAATGAAATCAAAGGATGGACATTACAGGGAGAGGAAGGTCAACTCAGATCCAAGAGTTTTCTAATGGCTGGCACTGTGTGCGAAGAACATGAGTCCCTCATACTTTCAGAGCTCTGCAACCCTAGGTCTCTTCAAGTAGAAGGAGGAAGACCAGAATTTGGGATGATAGGGAGAAAATTCCAAAATGTAGTGGGAGATCAGACTACATCCTTTCTAAGTTAGATTCCTTCCATATCCCAGGATCCATGAGACTCTATGGTAGATAAATCTAAATTATTCAAAGGGGAAAGGAAATCGAGGAAAGATGGGGAGGAGTTTCTACCCCTCATGCCCCCCCCCCAATCTCACCTTGCAGTCTGGCAGATTACAGGTAGCTGCGGAACATATGAAGACTTGTGCCTGTGTGTTGTGTGTGTGTGTGTGTGTGTGTGTGTGTGTGTAAATTCAAAGTAATGCAGCATCCATACATCTAAAAAATCTGAGTGCTTTGGAGAACCTTTGTATATTTTATATTGTGGTCATATTTTAACCTCCTCTGATTTTACGCCAATAGCAAATTCTTCCACTACCCCCTTCAACTTCCCTCCTCTTCCACTTTCAAGATTTTCCAGGGCCCTCCTGAAGGCACTTAAAGGCCATTTTTACAGCGTTTGTTCGGAAACATACACATTCATTATTCATTTGGAGAAGTGGCCGGTGTGCCCATGCTGAAGTCAGGAGAACGATCACAGACAGGAAGATCTTGTTTTTTTTTTTTTGACAGGAAGATCTTGTATTGCAGAGTTTATAACATGTGAAACTTAGATCTTGTTTTATTCCCATAATTGTGTAGGTACCTTTGAAACCAGTTCCTACATGTGTTGCTTGCCCCGGAGGGTAGAGAATCTTTGTAATTTACACACTTCTAAATTCTATTTACAGAGCAAATATGGATTTAATTATTTAGGACGTTATATCCAAGGTCTCTACATAGTCTGTGTTAATTTTATCTTTGAATTCAGTTTGAGGGCAAAACCCTAAACCTATATATGAGAACAGTTTAGCTGCATATCTACTACAAATTGTGAACATGATGTATTCCTCCTAATTGTGCAGCATTAAGCTATAACAACTAAAGGAAAAGAGAAGACCAGCCAAAATTATGAAGAGTTTTGAAGTCAACTGGATTCTTTGAGAGACATAAATTTAGAGCAGAGATCAGACGGGCCTTTGGAAGAATATGCAAGAGAGAGAAAATTTCAGACCTCCTTCTTTTAGCCAACATCCAGAAAAAATTTATTCTCCTAACTTCAAAATTATCAAGATATAGTTTATCTATAGTTGTTTTCTTTTAAGATCTTTTGCCAAATACTACATATTTCTAGATTATGAACTAAATTAAAGATATCATCTTGGGCATAAGCCAAGGCAGGATGACATGCCAGTGAGCAGAGGATGGTAGGTATGGAGAATAGTCTCACAAGGATGAGAACAGAAGTGCCCTGAGGCCCCATGGATGCCACTCCCTAGGGGGAAGGCCACTCCATGGCTGAGCACAGGCTTAGCAGGTTAAGAAAACAGAAAGCTACTCCCCATTCCTGTTGCTCATGCCCACATGGAAGAAGGTCTATTTCCATGACACTCTTGGCTTCATTTCACTTCTCACTCACTCTCCCCTTGGGAGTCACTCGGTTGAGTGGTGAATATGGTGGCTGGGATTTGACGTGCAAAACACTGCCTCTTTCTCTCAGAAACAGGCCAGTCTATAGGGAACAAGCATATGGATTTGCTCAGCTCCTCCAGAGACAGGATTTGTCCCCATGGCAGGGTCCAGTGTAGCCTGAGACTGGAAGGGTAAGTCTGCCCTGTGCAAGGATTTAGCAGCCTCAAGTCCACGCTAGCTATGGACTCCACCTTAGCCTTTACTAGTAGTCACTAAGATGATATTTTTGTTTTCCATCTATTGGTTCTTTCATCTCATTTCTCAATTTGTTCAGAACTCACACTATTTATTGTGTCCAGTTAAAGAGATATGTCACCACCTATATCACACTGTGACCTCAACAAGGTTTTGAGGGAGGTGTTATTTTTGTCCATTTTGCAGATGAAAAATTGAGGATAAGTATTACGGTGCCCAGAGTTGTCCACTGAACTCATTTGGTGCATCTTATCCCCTCTAATGGGAATATGATTTTCAGCACTTAACACACCCTGAAGAAGAGACATGAATCCCTTAACTCACTGATGCTGGGGAGGTACAGAAGAACTATGGAGTCCTTCAGAGATGATGATAGCATCAAGAGTCTCAAACTCACATAACCAGTCATTACAGAAGGCTATGTGTGGTGTCACAAATGCTAAAAATGAAATTTCACTCTCCCTTGAGAGTTTCTACCTTTTATCTCCCCTGCAGTGCTTAATTTCTTGGCAGTCTGATGAACTGGACTATTATGCACTTCTTTAGAAGTAAACATTTATTTGCCTTTCATTCATTCCATAAAAATTTACTAACAACTACTTTGGTTCCTTTTGAAGATCCTGAGGGAGGATCCATTCCACGTCTCTCTTCTGGATTCTGGTGGCTGCCGGTGATCCTTGGCACGCTCCTTGTTCCTTAACTTCTATCTGCAGTACTCACTCCAATCCCTGCCTCCGTCTTCACATGGCCTTCCACCCTGTCTCTGTGTCTCAGATCTCCCTCTGTCCCTTCTCTTATAAGGACACCTGGCATTGGTCTTGGGGCCCACCCTAAATCCAGGATGATTCCATCTTAATATCTTTAACTTGATTACATCTGCAAAGAATGTTTTTTCCAAATAAGGTCCCATTTGTAGGTTCTGGTCTTAGAACATGGGTGGATCTTTTTGGAATATCACTATTCAAACTACTACAGGAAAAAAGTTCAGAAATAAATTCAAGAAGTCAGAGAAGAGAGGAGGATGCTTCACCAATGACGACACTTATCTATTCAGTGTATAATATGCAATGGTACTTAGGAGGCTCCAGAAAACTGACAGAGACAAAAAAAAATGTTCTCATGCAGCATAAAGTACACCAAACAAATAAAGGATCAAGTGCCCTAAAAACTACCGACATAGAGAAGCAGCCTCAAGGCAGGGACAAATGCATTGGCTGGGTCCTACCTGAGGTCTGCTACTATGGAGTCAAATGATCTTAGGCAAGTCTTTCTCTCTCTCTCTCTCTCTTTCTCTCTCTCTCTCTGGGCTTGGGAGTCTTTATTTACAAAATAAGGTAATTGGACTAGAGCATTTTAAGCCTCTTCTGTTCAATTGTTCCATGATTCTGCACATTCAAAGGCCAAAGATGTACTTAAACAGATGATTATATGAGAAACATATTTTCAGTAGAAGATGCAACTGTTTGATTATCTACTGAACTGTACACAAAGCAATATTTTTCCTACAGTGAGCAAGGCAACGTGATCCAGAAACATCAAAACAGCACATTTTCTGAGAAATGGTTCCATTTGTACCATTCTGTTAGCTAACACTCTGGTCACTAGAGTTTACAAATTATGTTTTGAGCTACATTAAACTGCCAGCTTTCGTTATAAATCAGGGTGCTTCTCATTAGGATAAACAGAGGCATGTCATGGATGATGGCGCTCTAATTGCCTTGACTAGCCCAAGAAAATCAAATCAGATCAAATCACTATGTGTTATTAATCCTCTTAAATTTTTGGTTTGGGAAAACTATGAACCACTACAATGATGTTTAACCGGAGTCTGAGAACAGAGCCGTGCTTCAGACTAGCATTGTTAAGGTTGGTGACAGATGGCATTTAGATGCTCTTTTCCTGTCAAAAAGCCAGAGTTACCTGAATTCTTTGAGCAGTGCTTTCACTGGGGATATAGAGAGGAGTGTTGATTAAACCTAATCTGAAAAAAAACTCAAGATGCAATATGCATTCTGAGAGGCTCCTACAGAATCATTATAACACAGTGTAGAGTGGCCTGAATAAGACAGAGAATTGGCGTTATTGTCATATTACGTTATATCATATCAGTTTTTTTAATTCAACAAACTCGAAGTGTTCATATTCCATGAGAGAAAAAAAGACAAGTAGATGGATAAATGCAAGGCAATGTTTTGTTAGTTTCTTCAACAGATATTTATTGGGAGATGACAGTACACAAAAAGCCTTGCTAACCACCAAACAAAAACATTTATTGTCAGTGGTTTGAGATGTAGTTAACATTCACGTAACTGCACTGAAAAGGAAAGCTTTCCATTTTCGTATACTTCTCTTTTCTTCTGTTTTCGTTATCGTCTAAACTGAGGTCCTTCACCTGGGATGTAATTCAGGGGATCCATAAACCGGTATAGGAAAAAAATTACATACGTATTTTCACTAATCTCTAACTGAAATTTAGTATTTCTTTCCATTACAGATGTAAGTAACCAACCACAGTAGGATTAGCAGTTCCTGTGACTTTGTCACCAACAGAAATCACAGGTGTTTCCAGATTATAATCTTGTTGTTGCAGGTATGTGGGTATAACTGTTTTACTCATCATAATTTTGAAATTACTCACTTGATTTGCTCTTAGGTTTAGTATTTAATGCATAAGTAAAAAGTACATGCCTTACTATGCCACAGATTTATTTTTCAAAATATTTTAATGACTATATTTCAACATATTTTACAGGATTCTTTTAAGGAATCCATAGGCTTCACCATACTGCCAAAGAGATCCTAGCACACAAGAAAGTTGAAGGACTCTTGATTTATGTTCTGATAGTGGTTATTCTTCACGAGTTCTTTCTCTGAGATAATGTCCAAAGCCAGGGCTGAGCTTTGAGGCTTAGTGGCATGTGGCCACTCAACTTGCTGTGGGACAGTGTTTCCAGCCATATGTTGGCAGCAGGAGGGAAAGCATAGGTCTGTGCACTCTCATGGGACTGTCCTGCTCTGATCACCCATGAGAGAAAGTGGACCCATCCACACTGAATCTGAGCCTCGGTATGTGTGTGTGTATGTGTGTGTGCGTGCACGTGCGCCTGGGATTCATTAACAGAGAAGGGAGTTTAAACATAATCTGCCATTTGGATGAAAACCAAATCATACACATCCCAGACAGGAGGAAAGACTCCCAGGTCTAGGTGTAGCCAGAAGCAACTGGGAATCCTGGTGGACCATGAGGCAAATGTGAGTCATCAATGAAAATTAGTTAGTCCCCAGTGCAAACATAATGAAATATAAAATGACAATAGCATGTAAGAGCTGGGGGGGAAAAAACTTTTCTTGCATGAATCTAAAGAGATAAGATTATTATTCCATTTTACAAATGAACTGTTCAGAATGACCAAGGTGACTTTACCAAGTCACACAGATAGTAAATGAAGCATCCTGTCAAGCAAAATTAGATGATATCCATAATATAGTACTGCCACCTCCAGGAGCAATATTTCTTATAAGAAGAGTATCTGGTTGCCTAAGACTAATGAAACACTGTTAACAATCAACCAAAGGAGCTTCTTTGCCCTTTAGAGGGGTGCATTTTTTTTAATGTAGGTCCAGTTGTGATGGAGAACGCTAACCTCTGAACTCACACTCCTGGAGACTAGGCTAAGCCAGACGACCTTTAGAATTCTGTGCTTTGGGGTTTCTCTGCATCTCCCACTGGGGTATGAAAAAGCCAAATATAATTAGTTTAGATCATACTCAAGTGGCACATGAAGCCCAGAACTTCAATTGCCTTCCAGAGATCATATAATAAGTCAGAGTTTCCAAAGGCAAAACTCAGTGACAAGGGACATGGTTTTCTTTCCCAAGAAGTAAGTGGTAATTCACTTCTGCTTGGTGAAGGACAAGGTCTTTACCCATGAAATGGAAGAGAACAGGTCATCTGGCTGGTTAAGGAACCAGACCCAACCTCTTCATGTGGCTTCTTGTTCTATACGCTGTTCCCATCCCCATGCCATTAGTCCTTAAATGTAATATCTTTGCTCTTCTGTTTTCTAGAACAGCTGTTTTTGAGAAAAGTTCCCTCTAAGCTGGTACTGCTACAAAATGAAAGCATTTTCATTTAAGCTAGAGCTCTTGATAGTGAACCCTTCACAGCCATAACTTAGCAATATGTAATCTGGAACGCTCACGGGAAGGAGCACAAGAGAGAGCTAATGTCGTTTCAGGCCTATAGAGGCCTTGTTTCAGAGACACAGCACTTCGAGAGCACAGAGATTTCTAAAATGATGCTCCAGGGTGAAGAGGGGCTTTTGTAATCAGATCTACCGGGGCAGCTCTAAAGCCCCTAAACTCAAATCTGTCTTTGCCATATTGCATTTCTCTGAGTTGTCACCTCAAAAAGCTGTACATGTTAACTCTTACACTTAGATAAACTATTTCAAAGCACACATGTTATTACTCAGTGAAAAAAAAAAAGTATTGATTCCCAGCCACCTATGACTTAGCATTTGTTACACTTATCAAGCCAAACCATCAGCAGTATAATTAAATTTTGGCTTACCTCTAGCCAGAAAAGAAAGCCACTATCACATGTGGGCCAGCAATGATTTCCTCTTCCTAGAACTTTAATTTCCTCTGTCTATACCTTTCACTGCTGGACACTGGCAAGACCCATAGATTATCTCTCCTAGATAAGTATGTGCCCTGAGAAATGGCGTCTATTTGAAAATCTTAATGATTATAAATGAAACCCAACATTATCAGCTTCTAGTACCAAGTGCTTTGCTTCTCTTAGACTGACTGTAAAGCACCGTAAACAATGGAAAAGGGAACTGAAACAGATAATTTTTCATCCACTCTGAAATGAAATGTGGATCCTGTTCCTTTGAGAGGTTTTTAAGGGAATGAAAATTAAGAGTGCAACCCTGGACAGATGTGAGTTGAGGAACTATTGCAGTGTACATAACAGGACCTATGAAAGCAGTCAGAATCTTAAATATTTAGTGTTTATTACATGCCCCTTAATAATGCTGCATTCTGTAAAAGTGATGCACATAGTTGTTTTGTCCTCCATTTCCAGTGAGGAGTATTGCAAAGAAATTCCTATGAAATCTTGTGTATTTATCAAGGGATTAGAGAGCATCCGTGAGAGCAATCTCTCTCAAGCCTCAGTACTAGGAAAACCTTTTTCTCTTTAGTAAATAGGTTGTTTTGGGCCACCTGGGTGGCTCAGTGGTTGAGCGTCTGCCTCTTTGGCTCATGGCATGATCCCGGGGTCCCGTGATCGAGTCCTGTGTCAGACTCCCTACAGGGAGCCTGCTTCTCCCTCTGCCTATGTCTCTGCCTTTCTTAGTTTCTCCCATGAATAGATAAATAAAATCTTTAAAAATAAATAGATAGATAGGTAGTTTCTTTCATTTAGCTGCTTTGAATCTTATAGCCAATTTTTCCCTCTTTGTTCTAAACATTGGCAAGCTTAGAGACAAATTTGCAGCCAACCTTCAGCAACTGAACAGAGCAGTGTGATGTACATTTGCTGTGTACTAATCTTGCTCAGCTTTATTATTTCCAAACCTAATTTCCCTTCTGTCTCGATTTTATCACCCATTTATTTTTACCCAATTGGATTACTAAAATAGCAAATGAGTAATATTTATTAAAATAGGCCATCTCAAAGCCTTTTTATTTTTTTAAAGATAGATAGATAGATTGATTGATTGATTGATTGACTGATTGGAGAGAAAGAGCATCCAGGAGTGGGGAGAAGGACAGAGGAGTGGAAAGACAGAAGTAGATTCCCCGCTGAGCACGAGGCCCCAGAAGAATTCAATCCTACCACCTTGAGATCATGACCTGAGTAGAAATCAAGAGTCAGATGCTCAACCAACTGAGCCACCCTGGCGCCCTTCAAAGCCTTTTTAGAATGAAACCATCTATGTTAGGTTTTTCTGTTAATGTTATTGTTAGTAATCGCATGCTGTAGTTAGGGCACTTCAGGTAGCAAAGACCTCTACAACAACATAATTTTACTTAAAAACTAAGGGATCTAATTGAGGTCTTGTGGAGCACAGTAGGTAGTTTGCCAATAAATTTATCTGTTCCTTCATCTCCCACATCTATCTCAGCTGCTTCCTTTCCTTAAGAATATAAATGCATTGAAGTCGTTCCCCATGAACAAAAGAGCCTTCCCTTAAATTTACATAGCCTTCTAGCTACTGCCTAATATCATTACTTTCAAAATCAAATTTCTACAAGACTTTAAGTTTTATTTATTTAAGCAATCTCCACACCCAACACCCAACATGGGGCTTGAACTCATGACCCACAGATGATCAAAAGTTGCACGCTCTTCTGACGGAGCCAGCCAGATGCCCTTCTATAAGACTTCTGTGGCCCTCACTTGCCCTGTCATCCACTGGACACATGGGAATCTCACTTCCACTCCATCACTCCTATGGAACATCTTCATCAGTTATAACCAAAGGATAACTGGTACCCAATGTCAGCATCACTTCTCAGCATTCATCTTACTTAATCTTACCCAATACATACATTCGGCTTACATACTTATTTAGTTACTTACCTAAACAGAAGCTTTTGACACTGTGAACCATTCTCTCTTTCTTGAAGCACTTGACTCCTTAAGATTCTGAGACACCACCCTCTCCCTGACATCTTTCTATCTCTCCTTCTGTGTCTCCCTCACTTTGCTCATTCTTTTACCTTTGCCAATACTTAGAATGCTGGTCCCCCTTGGGGATTTATCTAGGGCCCTTTTCTCTTATCTATATCCTGACTTCAACTACTATATGTTTTCCAAATCCACATTACTTTAAACTCTAGTCACTCGGACAAGTTCCTACCCGTTATTCCCTGAATCTATTTGAAGAGTCTTAATGATCATAAATTAAAAAAAAATCTAAGAGTACCTCAAATCTTAATGATTACAATAAAACATCACAGGAGCCTCAAACTCAGCATGAATACAACTAAACTCCTCATCTTTCATCTAAATCTGTTCTTCCCTCCTGTATTTCCTAGCTTAATGAAGATACTGACACCCATCCAATTATCATCTCCTTGTCCTGATATAGATAATGAGTTCTATCATTATCTATACTCCAAAATTACAGTGGACCAACAATAATGTCTGTTTCCTTCTCTGTTTTCTTGGCACAGTGGTCACAGAATTTGTCTTGAAATTAATAGAGGTAAAGCTACCTGATTTTCAGACTAGAACAGTTGATCATGCAAAATGGTGGCGTGTGGGCTTTCTCAACCTTCTTTTGGGTATATGAGTCTACTCCCTTACCTGAGGCAAAGCATGGCTAGGACACTGACTTCTGTCCTCTTCCCAATTCCATTGACTGTATAATTAGTGGAAATTCCTTCCACAGGTTGACAATAGATCATTTGCCTCAATTTTGAGGGTTGACCAATTTTGTCTTTTTAGTCTTTTCTGGATATTTTAGTCAGAAACTTTGTATGGGAGGCTGCCTCATGAGCTAATAGGCAGATGCCTCTTGAGGGGGAGTCCTTCATCATGGTTCCAAAAAAATTGTAGGCATGGTAAAAGTAAAGAGATTCACCTTAGGGAGATAAGACATAGGTAAGAGTGGAAAAGCACAACTGGAGAAGAGGCATGTAAAACACCAACTTGTGTCCAGATAAGAGTGAAAAGGAGGAAGCACTAAGTAAAGTTTAATGGTAAAATATTCCCATCAAAGAGGTGTGAAAACTTTTGTTCTTATATTTTATAATTAGAACAGTGATGACTGGAATGTGAAAGTTGAACTATCCCCGGGATGTTTGAATTGTTAAAAGTGAACAAATCCGTGACTGAAATTATAGACAGAATTCAGCTAACAAAATGATGAAATATTCTGTTAATATGTAGTAAAAAGGAGAAGAGATTTAAAAAAATGATGACAAACATAGAAGCCAACTATGGCCAACCAAAGTATGGGAACTCTTTGCTTACTTAGAGCTTTTGACAAGATTAGATTACTGGATGAGCCTTGAGCCTATCAATATATTTTTTTTTTCAAAAGAAAAATCAAGTATCTTGATGTCTTTTTTGTTTTCTCTTGGTGTCCTTTATTAGATGACAAGCCTGAAATGTTTAGAAATATTACAAATAAAATATAAAGTAATCAAAAGCATATTGGGCTTACCTTCATCCACTAAATTTAATATATTAATTCTTCTATTTGAGGTAAAAAATAGTTGATTTTTAAGATGTAGGAATTCAGATAATTTTTTGTTTATTCATATTTTCATAAGTATTTTTTAATATATGATTAAGACAAAGAAAAGGCCAGGCTCAGAGCCAAGAGGGAGAAAGAGGTAGTCTATATGGCAAGATTTTCCCATAAGATACCCCCACAATCTATTGAAATATGTTCTCACCAATTGTCTATATAAAGAAATTTGTTAAACACCTTAAACTTCCCATTAAAACCCGAGAAGGGTCAAACATTAGAAGCAAGGGCATCCTAAATCTAAAGACAACAGTAGACTAGAACTCCCTAATAAAACATAAAATCAAACCTCCACAAAGTTAAGGGAGCACACCAGTAACTTAATTACGTGGTAGTATAACACTATTTAAAAGAGTATAACTGAATCCAGAATCTCTATATTACCTCTAAGGTACATTATATAGTAACAAATTCCTGGACATATTAAAGGACAATGTGACCCAGTCACAAAGAGAGAAATAGTTAACTGAAACAGACTCACAGAAGACCCAAATATTGGAATTAGTGCATACTTTTAAAATAACTATGTTAAGTGTAAAAAAAAACCTGCAGGAAAATGTAGATATAACAGGTGAAAAGATTTTTTAAAATTCACAGAGAAAACAAAGAATCAAAAAGAAATCCTGGGCAGCCCAGGTGGCTCAGCGGTTTAGCGCTGCCTTCAGCCCAGGGTGTAATTCTGGAGACCCGGATCGAGTCCCACATCAGGCTGCCTGCATGGAGCCTGCTTCTCCCTCTGCCTGTGTCTCTGCCTTTCTTTCTCTCTGTGTCCCTCATGAGTAAATAAATAAAATCTTTAAAAAAAAAGAAATCCTGGAACTTAACACTAAAATATCTGAAATAAAATATTTACTGGATGAGATCAACAGCAAACTGTACAATGCAGAAGAAAAAAATTACTGAATGTAAAGATGGGTTAAGAAAAATTATATTTATTTATTTATTTATTTATCCATCCATGGATATCCATCAATCCAGTGGTTGAGCCATCTGCCTTTGGGTCAGGGCATGATCCCAGGGTCCTAGGATCTAGTTCCACATCAGGCTCCCCATAGGGAAGCCTATGTCTGCCTGTGTCTCTGCCTCTCTCTCTCTCTCTCTCTCTCTCTCTCTCTCTGTGTCTCTCATAAATAAATAAATAAAATCTTTTTAAAAAATCTCTAACAAGTTTAGATAATAATATATCAATGTTGGCTTCTTAGTTGTGACAAATGTACACTAGTTATGTAAGATGTAAACAACATAAGAAATAACGTAAGGGGCATAAATGTGAACTTGGAACTATCTTTGCAACTTTTGTATAAATCTAAAACTATCTTAAAATAAAAAATATTTAAATTTAGAAAGTGCAAAAACATGAGCAGAGTCTCAATGACCTGTGGGATAGCATTAAGCACTCCACTATGTGACTAATTGGAGTTCCAAAAGAGAAGGATAGAGAAGGGAGTGGGAAAAGTATTTGAAAAAATACATGCTGAGAATCTTCCAGAACCCCAAGTAGGAAATATTATAAGAAAATTACATCAGGCACATTATAGTCAAACTGCTGAAAACCAAAGAAAATGAGAAAATCCTAAGAACAACCAAAGGATAAAAGACATATTACACATAGGGGAACAAAAATAAAAATTATGTTAGTCAAAAATATTGAAAGTGAAAAACAACAGAAAGTCATCTTTAAAGTACTAAAAGAAAAAAAAACCATCAACCTAGAATTCTATATTCAGCAAAAATATTCTTCAAAATGAAGGTAAATTACAAAAACCAGAAGAATTGGGTGGGGGTGAATGGGTGACGGGTACTGAGGGGGGCACTTGATGGGATGAGCACTGGGTGTTATTCTGTATGTTGGCAAATTGAACACCAATAAAAAATAAATTTATTATTTAAAAAAAAAAACAGAAGAATTTGTCACCATCATAAGCATGTTAGTTACATAGAAACAAGTGGAAAGAATTTCTTCAGGCTGAAGGAATATGATAATAGATGGTATTTCATGAGTCAAAAAAGGAATTACAGAGAAATTAGAAAAAAATCAAACTAAATGATAATGAAAATACAACAGGGGCCCCTGGCTGGCTCAGTTGGTGGAGCATGACTCTTTTTTTTAAAGATTTATTTATTTACTTATTCATGATAGACATAGAGAGAGAGAGAGGCAGAGACACAGGAGGAGGGAGAAGCAGGCTCCATGCCGGGAGCCCAACGCGGGACTCGATCCCGGGACCCCAGGATCACGCCCTGGGCCAAAGGCAGGCACTAAACTGCTGAGCCACCCAGGCATCCCCAGAGCATGACTCTTGATCCGGAGATTGTAAGTTTGAGCCTCCCATGGGGTATAGAGATTACTTAATAATAATCAAAAAATATTTAAGACAAAGGAAAATACAACAAATCAAAATATGCTGCTAAAGCGCTTAGATGGAAATTTATAACTTGAAATATTAATATCAGTACAGGAGATCTTTTTAATGACCTAAGTTTTCATATGAAGATGCTAGGAAAATAATGAAATAAACCCAAGGTACTTAGAATACAAGAAATAAAAAGGAAAGGAATTGATTTCCAAGAAATGGAAATCAATGAAATGTAAAGTAAATGATAAAGAACCCATTAAACCAAAAGTTTGTACTTTGAAAAGATTAACAAAATTGACAAATCTATATTAAAATTAATCAAGGGACACCTGGGTCGTTCAATTGGTTGAACGTCCAACTCTTGGTTTCAGCTCAGGTCATGATCTCAGGGTCCTGACTTCAAGCCCTGCATCAGGCTCCCCCCTGAATGGGGAGTCTGCTTAGGATTCTCTCTCTCTCCCTGTCTCTCAAATAAATAAATAAAACTCTTTAAAAAATAAAAACAAAACTGACCAAGAGAAAAAGAGGGAAAACACTAATAATAAATATCAGGAATGAAATCAAGGACATCACAATTGATTCCTGGGCACATTACAAAGATAACAGCAGAAGATTTTATCAATAGATACAACAACTTAAGTGATATGAACAAACTCCTTGGAAATGCGACTTCCTGAAAACAACGCACACAAAAACTTAAATCTGTAAAAAAAAAAAATTAAATCTGTGTTCCTTTATCTATTAAACAAATGAGATTTGTAATTACAAACCCTCTAATCAAGAAAAATTCAGCCCAGTTTCACTAGTGAATTCTATCAAATATTTAAGGAATAATACTATTTCTATGTGTACTTATCCAGAAAAACAGGCAAGGAATACATCCTTCCTAAAGTTTTATGATGTCAGCATGACACTGACACCAAAACCTGATAACAGCATCACAACAAAAGAAAATTAGAGGCAATATGTTTCATGAATGTAGATGCAAAAACCTCCACAAAATATTAGCAGAGGGAATCCATGTGATTATCTCATTAGATCTAGAAAAAAAATATTTGACAAATGAAATGGCTGTTTATTTAAAAAACAAAACAACTGTCAGCACAGGAGAGGAAGAAAGGAACATCCCATTTCTGATCAAGAGCATCTATTAAAAGCCTGAAGCTAACTTACTGGTGGAAAGGCCAAATCTTTTACCCTCCCTAAATGTAGACCTATTTATAAGCTAATCGTCTAAGTGTGGGTGAGTTTTCTCCATCAACTGCAAGCCTAAGCTTCCACTCCAGTAATAGGCAGATTTTAGGCAATAGTATTACCTCTGATCTCAGGTTTATGTGTTTCCACCCTACAGATCTCTCTTTTTCTATGGGCTAAAACAGTGGCAACCAAAGCTTTGAGAGTCTCAAGATAGGTCCCCAGCTGTTGATGCTCACATGGAATCTGCATCTTAGTACCCCTTGGAAAGCAAAAATATAAGGATATTGGCTTAAGACATGATGAGACACAGACAGGCCTGTTGCAAGTGGAACACAGTTCCTGTTAGGTTCCAGGGTGATGTCGCGAAGGTGGCGGTATAGGATACCCCAGCCTCTGTCCCCCAACAATCAGCAATTAGACAGCTATCCATGAACAAAAATAGCTCGGAGAGAGATCAGAAGCCTGCTTAAGAAACTTCAGTAACACAGTGGAACAAAGATAACCCCACAAACAGGGAAGGAAGAACAGCTTCATTTTACCTACAGCATCCTGTCCTACTGGCTGACACTGCTCAGTGCCAAGCGGGAACTCTCCAGCTAGGAGGGCCCTTCCCTGAAAAGGAGAGAACCGGGTGAACAGCCAGCTTCCCTAGCCTTTCAGGATGCTACATTCAGGACCCCCTTGGGTTTTACCCCATCCAGAAACTGGTAAGGCTGATACACAGAACCAGCTGGGAACAAGGAAGAAAAGCAGGAGCTACCATCAGCCACACAGTGGAATGACCATAGTTCCAGTGATCTGCTCCTCAGATGAACTCAGCAGCTCTCCCCACTGAAGAAACCAACAGCCACCAAGGACCTCGGGCAGATTTCACCAGCTTTTGCCCTATAGGTTTTTGTGTTCACAGCTGTCTGTGCCCCTTCCTGCCCTCAGTCACCCTTTTGTCCCCAACTCCTCATTCCTCCATCACCAACACCCCCTACCCACCCATGCCAGAGCTCAGAATCTGCACCAGCAGCCAGCCCTGGCTTCTGCGGCAATGGGGGTGCAAGATGCCAGCCTAGACCCCAAGCAGGCAAATCTGGACAGTGGGTGACAAGGGCCAAAGCTTTTCCATCAACCTGGGGATTCTGGTCTTAGAAATCCTTTTAAAATTCCCAAGGTAAGGATGAATGGGAGAAGAGTGAAAGTATCAAAATAAGACACAGATATATTGGAAGAAAGGCATTTTAGAAGGAGGTCTTGGGGTGCCCGGGTGCCTCAGTCTGTTAAGCATCTCACCCTTGATTTCAAGTCAGGTCATGATCTCAGTTCAGGTCTTCCTGTCTCCTTCTAGCCCTCCCTCTGCTCATTCTCGCTCATTCTCTCTTTCTCTCTCATAAATAAATAAATAAATAAATAAATAAATAAATAAATAAATCTATCTATCTATCTATCTATCTATCTATCTTTAAAAAAAAGGTGGTCTTGAAAAGTAGAGTTCCATACACACACACACACACACACACACACACACACACAACCTAATCTTTGTTTCTCCAGGGCATGACGCTCTTACTTTTCTTGTACTAACATCATACGCCCACCACCCTGATATAAAAAAAAACTCTCCTAACTTCAAGACCTGGGGTAAAACTAACAGGCAGGCAAATTGTGTGGCTGACACAGGCTAAAGGAGGATGTATTGAGAGCCCTTAAGAACTGTGCTTTAATTCCTGAAAATGTAATTAGGCTTGGAGAGCCATCATTTTATTAAGCAACCAAGAATCCTTGACAGAACTTTGTTCTGTACAGTTTAGCTCTCCAATATGTATTGTCCTTATAGTATTTAGTTCCCATAATAAGGAAAGAGTTTGGGAGATATTTCCCGTCTTCCATTAATGAAAATACAACTTAATAACATTTGAATTATCCTTTAAATAGGATGAGTTTGAATTATCCTTCATGAAATAGGTTGCTCTTCCCTGGCTTTCAAGAACCCTAAGTTTGTCAGTCTTGCTCAGAAAATGTAATACCACAAGCTACTTAGTCCTAATATATCATGTTCATACTCACAGGAATATATTTATAGAATCATAACTTGACATTTATACCAAGATATTACTGATTAGCAGACTCTTGAGGCTACAGATAATTAGATTCACTAGTTATTTTTTTTAATATTAAGGAATTGGCCAAAGAAAAATATTTTTGGATTTTAAATTATTTATGACCACACAAATTTTCAAATTCATATTTTAAAAGATAAACATTACTCTTTTTTTTTTTTACCTCATAACACTTTTTTTCACAACCCCCTATCCATTCTGATTTTCCAAAAAATAAAGACTTTACCTATTCCCATGGAACTGTCGTCATGTTATGCCAACTAAAATGAAGAGCCTGGTTTTGCTCTGTTAGAGTGGCCAGTTTCACACAGAGATTACTGAACTCCAGTTCTGTTTTGAGGGAGGAAGTGTAAAAGAATGAGGCCCTTACTTCTTGCATTATGTACAGCCCTACACTGTGTCTTTGCTCTGTGAACGTTGCTACTCAAAGTGTGGTCTACAGACCAGCAGCAAGAACAGCCTCTTCTTCTAGAAGCTTGCTGGGAATGTAGAATCACTAACCCTACCCCATCCTTACAGATTTGGGATTTGCCTTTTCACACTATTTCCAGGTGATTCATACGCACATTACAGTGTGAGTGTCTCAGGAAATGAGACTTTATTTTGGCGTCAGTAACTTTAAATGCTGGGCACCTCCCTCTTTGGAGACAAGAAGATAAGGAAAGCATTAGAAGGAGGGAGAACTTCCAGTCATTTCTAGGTCAACGTCCTTAGTGCTTCCCTGGTTTATCTGTACAGTGTAGGAGATCTTGATGACTTTCAAAAGTTAGAGGCTTTTAATATGATTTCAACAAAGATGGCAAACACAATTCAAGTACTGTGCCTTAAAAATGTGTAGCAGAGACCTGTAAGTCTTTAAGTGTTTGTGTTTGTTCTGTTTGCATTTTGTCCTTTGTTTTGTCTTTTGTTTTGTTTTGTTTTGTCTTTATCAGTGATCTCACTCTGCATTGTCATCTGGACAACTGAGTCTCTCATTCCTCAAGGGGGCAGGCATTCACCATGGTACTGATTGTAACATGCTTGGTCATGGAGGTAGCATGAGCCATAGGTTCGTTAGCACAAACAAAAACATTTGAAGACTGTTGACTATTTAAACTAGTTTTAACAGTGGAGTTGGCTTGACTAGTATTTTGGAAAGTGACTTAAGAAGTTGTAAGATGACTAGTCCAGACATTAAAAACAAAATGTTTTATGCTAAATTAATTTCAGGGGCTAAGAATTAGGCTTGGATTTTGACCTCAGAGAACATCTGAGCTCTTTCAATTCATTTAGGCTCTTGTCCCCTTGCTATGTCATAGCTTCAGACAGTATCCCACCAAAACTTCCCCCAGCACAACACTTAGCATACTTTATTATAATAACTTGGCCACTTATGTCTGTTCCTCATTAGATCGTGGTCTCCATGAAGGCAGGGACTGGCATATTCATTTTTGTATCACAGGTACCTAGCACATAATAGGTACTTAATAATTATGAGTGAAATGAATGAATAAATGAAGATAATTGACAGAGAAATAGAAATACTTAAGGAAGGATAAAGAATCTAAATATCTTTCTTTTTTAAAAAAAGATTTTATTTATTTGAGACAGAGTGTGTGTGTGCATGGGGAGTGGGAGAGGGAGAGGAATAATCTCAAGCAGACGCATGCTAAGCATGGAGCCCAACATTGGACTTGATCCCATGACTCTGAGATCATGACCTGACCAAAATCAAGAGTCAGACACCTAACCAACTGAGCCTCCTATGCACCCTTAAACTCACTTTCTAAGCATGAAATGCTATATGAAAATACATGGAGTAAAATATATTTAATTTAGATCCCATCTATTCAGAACTTGTAAAGCACACCTTTTGATTAGACTATATTTTATGCTTTTGTGCTGTGAAGAAGATTAAATAAGATGGGACAGATTTTATTGATTTGACAGTAATTTGGAAGTATTCATTTAGATACAACTGATAAGTTAACACTTTTATTTAAATAGTAGGTCAGATACTATGAAGTTCTATTCATGAAAACAATTTTTCTATTATGAGAACACATAAAATTTCATTTCCTTAAATAAAATTCTTTTTTTAAGATTTTATTTAGTTATTTATTTATCTGACAGAGAGAGAACAGATAGAGGGAGCAGCAGAGGGAGAGGAAGCAGCAGGCTCCCCACTGAGCTGGGAGCCCAACGAGGGGCTCAATCCCAGGACCCTGGGATCATGACCTGAACCAAAGGCAGATGCTTAACCAACTAAGCCACCCCAGCATCCCTCCTCAAATACAATTCTAATTAAGTCACCTCATAACTGAGATTGGTGTTCCCTCTGAGGAGTCAAACTGAGGGAATTTTTGTTATAAGAAAAATGACATTCAACGGCAAGCAATCACCTCAGTAACTTGCGGCATTAGAACTTCTCCTTCTGTCCTTCTCCGACTGACTTATTTCACTCAGCATAATACCCTCCAGTTCCATCCACGTTGAAGCAAATGGTGGGTATTTGTCATTTCTAATGGCTGAGGAATATTCCATTGTATATATAAACCACATCTTCTTTATCCATTCATCTTTCAATGGACACCAAGGTATATGGTCTCATTCATTTGGGGAATATAAATAATGGTAAAAGGGAATAGAAGGGAAGGGAGAAGAAATGGGTAGGAAATATCAGAAAGGGAGACAGAACATAAAGACTCCTAACTCTGGGAAACGAACTAGGGGTGGTGGAAGGGGAGGAGGGCAAGGGGTGGGGGTGAATGGGTGACGGGCACTGAGGGGGGCACTTGACGGGATGAGCACTGGGTGTTATTCTGAATGTTGGCAAATTGAACACCAATAAAAAATAAATTTATTATTTAAAAAAAAGAACTTCTTCTGAAGTTCAAGAGTCAACTCATAACGATTATCAAATAGCTTCTTCATATTTTGGAGCCTTGACCTCCAATGACCAAAATGTGTAAACAAAACAGAAAGTTGCCAAGTTCCAACCCAGTAATATGAAGTATTTTTTTTAAACCTTCAAACACTTCTATCCTTTGCACACTCTGTGAGCTGGAATCCCAGCTAGAAATAGAAGGCATGCTTAACCTGGATAATTGAAATGAGCTTAATAATGGGTCTGCTTTACAAAACCAGTTAAGGGAAACCAACAGGAATGGTGAAACATGCCAGGGGCAAACCAAGTAGGGAGATCAGCCACAGTCTCACCAAGCCCTGAAGGAGGAAGGGGAGGGAATGGTTACCAGAATTAGTAGAGAACTAGAAGCAGGAAAGGGCTGCAGGCAGGAGGTGTAGCCTTCACATGAGGAAAGCAGCCAGAGCCAATGCCCTACCCTACTGGAAGGGAGACCATAAAGCATATACGCTGACCTCACTCTTCTTTCCACCCTTAGGTCTCCTGCTGGTGTCTTGCATTGATCCAACCCAACAGGAAACCAAAGGACAAAAGAGCCTAACTGATGCAGTCCACAGAAGTCAGCCTCATGGGGCAGTACGCAGAAGTAGAGAATGGATTTGAAGGGTGGACAGAAAATACCTGCTATGCACACCTCCTTCAAAATTCTTCTACTGCAGGGGCACCTGGGTGGCTCAGATGGTTAAGCATCTGCCTTCAGCTCGGGTCAGGATCTCCTGGTCCTAGGATTGAGCCCCATAGTGCTCCCAGCTCAGCAAAGAGTCTGCTTCCCCTTTTCTCTCTGCCTCTCCCCCTGCTCATGCGCTTTCTCTCTCCCTGTATCTGTCTCAAATGAAGAAATAAAATCTTTAAAAAAAAATTATTCTACTGCAAAGTATTTACAATATTATTCACAAACTTATTCTGTCCTAACACTGCTGAGAACTGATTGAAGAAAGGATCTATGATAACAACAAATTTTCCAATAATGATGACATTTGCTAGTTCCTAATATTTTCATGGGGATGCAAGATTGGCTGATTCTTTCACTCAGAGACAGGGTAAAGGCAAATTTTCTATCTCCCTGAAACCTGCTGAGATGAAAGAAAAGTTGGACAAAATTTATCTTCTATGAAACTAGGAGAGTTAAGATTTCTAAATCACGGATTCTAAGAATCACCTTCCCTAAGGAGTAAAAATTGTGTTAAAACAGTGGACAATCCTAAAAGGTGATCTCTACCTCTAGAGATTCCAGTTGGCTTTCAAAATTTTCTCTGTAAGTAAAGAGAGAGCTCACAGAGGCCCAACGCTGGGATGGTGAGGAGTGGCATGAACAAGTCATGAAAGACATGGGAAACATCTGTGTGGAGCGACTGGTTCCATACCAGCATGGTGCAGAAATGACTCCAATGGAGCTACTACTGTGTGAAATCTCTCTCTCTCTCTCTCTCTCTCTCTCTATCTATATATATATATATATCTCTATCTCTATCTCTTATCAGTGAAAGTCTAAAATTTTAAAACTTAATGTAGAGGACTCGTCTGAACACATAGAGGGTAGTCATAATCTACCAGTCTAGCCATAGTTTGGAGGTTAGAGTAGAAAAGAAGGAAAGTAACAATCGCCCTTGTAGATGGCTTGCCCCCTCCCCTCTGTTTGTAGATGCTAAACAGAGCTGACCACATAGCGACAAATAAGCACCCAATATCTGTCTGCCCCCCCCCCACTCTGAGACACATGCACACACACACACACACACACACACAGAGCTGGAATATGTGATCTATCTCAGTGAACTGCTCACATACTACAAGGCATTTTTAGAGAAGATATTATAGAGTTGTAAGAAATATTTATGAGACAAAGATCACATCTAAAGTCACAATCTTGGGCAGCCCAGGTGGCTCACTGGTTTAGCGCTGCCATCAGCCCAGGGCGTGATCCTGGAGACCTGGGATCGAGTCCCACATCGGGCTCCCTGCATGGAGCCTGCTTCTCCCTCTGCCTGTGTCTCTTCCTCTCTCTCTCTCTGTGTCTCTCATGAAGAAATAAATAAAATCTTTTTTAAAAAATTAAAAAAATAAAGTCACGATCTTCTCCAAACACTGTCTCCCCCCTATTCTTGGGCCAACAGAATGCTTGGATAGAACACCTGTTTGGAAATGAGGAGTAATAAATGTAAAACTTTCAACATGCATAGGTTCTATATGCTTAATTATTATTTTTTTAAAAAGAGAGGAAAGATTTACATGCAAAAGGCAAGTAAGTATATTTCAAAAAAAATAACACAAGTAAATGAAATTTTCAGATAAATTCTCCATGCAAAGAAATTAAAGAAAATATGAAACCTTTTTAAACTGTGCAAAATGAGCTGGAGGAGTCAGAAAACAAATTGAAGATGACAATAAAACCATTATAGAAATGAAATCTACATTAGGATGAGTAAGAACTAAACAAATATTGCTAAGAACCAGTCAGTTGCCTAGAGGATTGACTTTAAAATGTAACAAAAACTCACAGGAAAAATCAGGGAAAAAAACATAATCAATTTGAGATAGTTATGGATAACTATGGTTAGTTATGGAGTTATCAATTTGAGATAGATATGGATACGACACATACATCTATTATGTATAATACACATATGTGTCGTAAATAAGAGAACAAGTATATTGTTTAATTGAAAGCCATAAAGAAAATGTCTTTACCAAAAAAAAGGAAAATATAAATCTTTAGATCAAGGGAATGTATCATTTTCCAGGAAAAACTGACCAGTGACTTGCAGTGAGGAATATCACGAAAAGTTATTAAACTCTCATGTTTAAAAATAATTTTATCAGTACCAAGGTTAAAAAAAAAATTGCAAGAGTGGGAGGGCTTGCATTGCAAGCCAGTTCAAAGAGTAAATAATCAGGCTAGCCTCACTCTTTTTCAGAGCAACAGTCCATGCCACAACACAGCGGAACAATGTCTTATAGAATTACGGGGGGGCGGGGGGGGGGGAGGTACAGGAATGTATAATTTTACAGTCAATTTATTTGTTCATAGAAGCAACAGAAAGGCATTCAGAATATAATGCCCTTGGGCCATGTTTGAAAACAGTACTTTCCAACTAAACACTTAATGCTCAGGAAAGAGGATGCCAGTGAGGAAGGGGCTGGTGATCTTTGCTCCATACAGATCCAAGACTAACACTAAGCCCACAAAGCATGGTGCTGCCTCAGGGCCTTTGCAACTGCTCTTCCTTCTGAGGCTCACCTACTCACTTGTTCAAGACTCTGTTCAAACACTCCCACTCAGAAACCTGTCTCCTGATTCCTCCATCAAAAATAACCTTCCATCATCACCCTCCAGTCTCCTAATATGTTTTATTTTTAGTCTTAACATATAACACTTCCTGACATTAATGTATATATACATTGGGTCTCCTCTATGAAATAAAAGCTCTGTGATGGGAGGATCTTTTTCAGTTTTGTTCACTGCGGTATTCTCAGCACTTAGAATGGTGCCCAGTGCATAAGGGGTGCTCAGTTGATTGAGTGAACTGTGAGAATTATGGTTACAAATCAAAATTGCCAATGTTAAAAACTTTGAAAATGTAAAACGAACAATGTAACAAATGGTAAATGGAGGGCTGAGTGATATACTCTCATTTCCTCTATTATAGGAGTAAGAAACCAACCAATGAAATTGAAATTTGACAAACTCTACAAATATTACTTGATCACTTTTTAAAGTAAATTAGGCATTTTAAGCTTTCCCTTTGTAAATAATTTTCATCCTCTTCTGGACTCAAGCTTGCTATTTATATTTTATGGCTCCATAGTGCTCTCTGAAAAAATGAAAAGTAGCCTGGAGGCCCTCAGTCCAGGGAGGAAAAGCACAGACTGTGACCACTGAGTAGTTACATTAAGTTAGATGAGTCAAATATAAATGTATTACTCAGATATAAATATATGCTTGAGTATATATACTCAGTGGTGGCGAGGGTCGTCAAGGAGTTGAGGAAACAGGGACTCAAAATTACCGATTGCGATGTAAAGTGATAGAACATTTTTGGATGCACTTTGACAGTATATAGAGAAATTCATAATATGCATATTCACTCACTCAGCAATTCCATTTCTGGAAAGTAGTATACAGATTCAGCTGCAGGATGTACAAAGATGTTCGTTGCAACATTGCATATAATAGCAAAAAAAAAAGTGGTAACAAACCTAAATCTTTATCAAAGAGGACTGATGAACTATATTCCAAAAGTAAATGCTAATCAGCTAATAAAAGCACATGTGAGGGACACCTGGGTGACTCAGTGGTTTAGAGCCTGCGTTCAGCCCAGGGCGTGATCCTGGAGTCCCGGGATCGAGTCCCACATCAGAGTCCCTGCATGGAGCCTGCTTCTCCCTCTGCCTCTCTCTCTCTTTCTGTGTCTCTCATGAATAAATAAATAAAATCTTTAAAAAAAGCATATGTGATAGATGTATACATATTGATATATAAAATTATGCACCATATATTAAGAGGAAAAAGCAAGCTACAGAATAATGTATGTGGTATGATTTCATTTATATAAAAGAAGTATTTACACTTACATAAGTATGTGTTTCCAACTCTCTTTTGTTTGCATGGAAAATATCTGGAAGGATACCTCCAAACTGTTCATGGTAATGCTCGAAGGACTAAGCCTTGGGGGAAAGCATAGGGAAAGGGGGAGGTTTACTTCCTAAACTAAACCCCAAAACATTTGAACTGTTGTAAAAAGCATACACTTCTTCCATCATAAAATTAACTTTTAAAAGCCTTCACACATTTTTTAACACGTTTATTCAATGTCTACAAATTGCTGAACATGTGAAATGGCACACTTTGTGTAATAGGAGGACAGACTTAGCCAACAAAAAGGGTTCAAGGTCATATAGCACCCATAGTCACATTTAGACTAAACAGGAAATTCCTTGAAGACAGGATCAGGTCACCATTTATCCCCAGTACCTATCACAGTGCTTGGCACATAGGAAATATTCAATAAATGTTTGCTGAATAAATGGGTGAATGTATGAATGAGGCATATATTAAAAATCATAAATCAGCTATGACTCAATATCCCTCACACACTTATCCTCTTCATGAGACTAGATTTGTTCATGTGAAAGAACAATCTTTAGCTGAGATGCTCTGTGATCTCCTGTGGCTTGGCCTGTGGCTAAGTCTATGTGAAAGCAGGCACCTAAAAAATAAATAAAATAAATAAAAATAAATAAAAAGCAGGCACCTGACAAGCGATGGGAAATGTCATTTCTGAGTCCCATCACATCAGTTCTGAGGCTGCCATCTATGTTGTCAGAGGCCCAGTGCAGGCAGAGAGGGCAACAATTTAAAGAGCTCCCACGTTACGTCCTCTGTGCCTTTCAGCTCCCACAGTTTTGAAGACGGTGTTCTAGAGAAGTATCCAGCAAAACCAATAGGTGTGTCGTATCAAATTAATAACCACACATACTAAAGTTTGTTCCCACATATAACATTGATCTCACACTCAACCCAACAAGGAGGGCAGCCAGGTACAATCAGTTAGAACTCTGCTGGCTATCTGTATTTTTTTTCCTATTTCAATGGAGATGCCCTTGTTTTATTAAAAGCAATAATACTCATGAATAAATGTTTATATTTTCATTTTCACCATATTTGATTTAAAATTAATGACCTTGGCTTATTCAAAACTATCAGGTACTAGATTATCACACACTGTCTGGCTTTTTAAATTGATAATCCGCTTCTCCTATAGCAGATATTTGCAGGATTCTGATGCCTGGCTATGACACGTATTTTCTTTTTTTTTTTTTTTTCTTCCAAGTTTTTATTTGAATTCAAGTTAGTTAACATTAGTGTAGTATTGGTTTCAGGAGTAGAATCTAGTGATTCATCACTTACATATAACACCCAGTGCTCATCACAAAAGAACCCTTAATGCCAGTCCCCACCTATAACCCATCCTCCATCCCCCTCCCTCCATCAACCCTCAGTTTGTTCTTTATTGTTAAGAGTATCTTATGATTTGCCTCCTTCTGTTTTTATCTTGTTTCCTTCCCTTCCCCTTGTTCATCTGTTTTACTTCTTAAATTCTACATATGAGTGGAATCATATGGTATTTGTCTTTTTCTGACTGACTTATTTCACTCAGCATAACCCTCTAGTTCCATTCATGTTGTTGCAAATGGCAAGATTTCATTCATTTTGGTGGCTGAGTAATATTCCATTGCATCTATATGATGGAATAATATAATATAATGTGATATATACACAATCTTCTTTATCCATTCATCAGTCGAGGGCCATCTGGGCTCCTTCCATAATTTGGCTATTGTTGATAATGCTGCTATAAACATTGGGGTGCATGCACTCCTTCAAATCAGCATCTTTGTATCCTTTGGCTAAATACCTACTAGTACCATTGCTGGGTCATAGAATAAAATAGTTCTATTTTTAACTTTTTGAGGAGCCTCCACACTGTTTTCCAGAGTGGCTGCACCAGTTTGCATTCCCATCAACAGTACAAGAGGGTTCCCCTTTCTCTGTCTTTACCAACATCTGTTATTTCCTGAGTTACTAATTTTAGCCATTCTGACAGGTGTAAGGTGGTATCTCATTATTGTTTTGATTTGTATTTCCCTGATGATGAGTGATGCTGAGCATTTTTCCATGTGTCTGTTTGCCATCTGTATGTCCTCTTTGTAGAAATGTCTGTTCATGTCTTCTGCCCCTTTTGTAACTGGATTATTTTGGGTGTGTTGACTTCGATAAGTTCTTTACAGATTTTGGATACTAGCCCTCTATCTGATATGCTATGGCACATTTTCTATGCCGTCTATTTTACATACGTTCAGAGGAAAAGTTTATATTAGCTTCTTGAACTTTTAAGCCTCAAAGTTTCAAAAGACAAATAATTATCATCACGCCCATTCATAAAGCTCTTTGGTGGCTCTCCATAGCACTTAGCCACGTCTCTAAACCACCTTCCTCTCACTGCCAAAGCTCCAGCCATACCACCCTTCTTTCGGTTTTTCCAACCTTCCAAAGACCTCTCCTGGGCCAGGGCCTTAGCACGTGCTGTTGTCTCAGCCCAAACGGCTTCTTACCTCTACTCCTCACCTAGCCAACTCCTTCTCATCCTCTAGATCTCACATCAGATATCAGTCCCCCAGGGAGGCTTTGCTGACACTCTAATCTAACTTATATCCCCTTCCTGTTATTTTCTCTGTGCATTTCCCTCCATGGCATTTATTGCACCTTTATTTATATATACATTTGTGTTTACTGCTTTAACATCTACCTTTTCATTCGACTATGAACTTCAGATGATGAGAATCGTGACTGCTTTGTTGACCAATGCTAATCTCAACAAGGATTTGTTAGCTAAATGAAAAAATAAAAGAAGGAAGTGAAATTTTATTCCCCATTTAATTCTTTTTCATAAACATAAGCTGAACCCCATAAGAAAAAAGAATTGAGCCCCTATCTCACTGATATTTAAAGCAGCCTGTTCTATTTAAGATGAGATTTTGAGAGAGCTTGGGATGAGAAGAATAGGTGCTGAGAAATTTTGTTAGACCCAAGACAGGAAAAGGTGGTATTCTGAAAGGAGAGAAAAAGAGTTAAAAAGTTGATTATGTTAATGAAGCAAGGAAAGTGGGACTGAGAACAGACAGACAGTTGGAAATGCAGGAGGTTAACTGGAAGGTGAGAAGGACTTTGGAATGTCACAGGGGAACAGGAAAGCCAGGGCCAGGTTGACCAGGAGAGAAGGGGGCTGGTTGTGGCACCTATGTGGATCCTGCAGGAGAGGAAGGGCGCGGGAGGTGAGCACACCGGGAGCAAAAACTTAGCTGGAGGAGGGAGAGGAAATGAGGGAGGGTCCGAGGAAGGGAAGTGACAAATTCTTTATGCTGTTCCACAGTTACTGAGCACTCAAGTTGTGAGTCTGGAAGATACACAATACATTCATGTACTAACGTGGGAGGGTAAAGATGGAAGTTGCTGCCCTGGCAAACGGCCAGGGTACCCCTTAACCTCTCCCCGTGCGATGACTAGTTCTACACTCATTCTCTTATTAAGGACAGTCTCCATGTCTAAACAAACAGCAATGGCAATAAGAATAGAACATACCAGGGGCCCCTGGGTGGCTCGGTCGGTGAAGTGTCTGCCTCCAGCTCAGGTCATGATCTCAGCGCCTGGGATCGAGCCCCACATGGGACTCCCTGCTCAGCAGGGAGTCTGCTTCTCCCTCTGCCCATCCCTATCACTGAGGCTTGCTCTCTCTATCAAATAAAAAAACTAAATAAATAAGAATAGAACATGCTAAAGGCCAAGTTGTCCAGCTTCTGCTCTGTGTACCCAGGTCTGTTCTATCTTTTGGTCGCTTCTCCAAATCTCCAATGGTATCTTGAGAATTGTGTTACTCTCAGCTGCCCTTGGGGCATTGAGCTTCTTTATAAATTGTCTGGAGGGGAAAAAAACCAGCTTGGTGCCAACCTGAGACCTCACAAAATGTCCATGGAGTAGGCTGGAGACCACAGTAGTAATAATAGTAGACAACAGATAATATTTATATATAAGAGATGATATTTATTGAGCTTCCTTTGTGCCAGGCTCTGAGACCATTATATGTATCAATCTGTTTAATCTTCACAAAAATTGCATGAAATCGCTATTATTCCTGCTTCCAGAAATGAGGCCCAGAGAGACTGACGTCATTCAGCAAAGTGCACAGGGACTCAAGCCCAGCAAACTGATTTTCCAGAGACTTAATCATTAACTCCTTACATTTGTATACACCTTACACTTTACAAAGCCCCTTAGAAGAGACAGAAACATTATCTGATCCTCTTAAGGATGCTTAAAAAGTAAGTCAGGAACATCCTTGTCTCCACTGTATACACAGGGAAACTGAGGCTCAGAGACATTAAATTACTGGCATAGGAAATCAGTAGCACTGGTCCCAGCCAAGGCAGGGGCTGAAATGTGCAACTCCTCGCTCCTAAAACGCCACCATCTCCTACCCCTGCTTTAGCAGCCTTGTTGGTGAGAATTAAATTGCATCTACACGATCAGATACGCAGAGGGATAAAAGCTGCATCTAGGGTTTGTTGGGCTTGGCATGAAGGTCCTGATACCTGAACACTGGACGTTATCTCCAGGCTGAAATATGATTTCCTACAGCCCCAGTGTCAGGGAGTACCCGTGGGAAGGGAGCAGGAGGCGGAGAAGCTGGCCAAGGCAGCAGCCTGTGAGAGCTGGCTTCAGAACCGACCCTTCCCCGGAGCCTGTCGCCTGTCGCCTGTCAGTGGCCCTGCTGCGGCAGCAGCCTGGGAGAGTGACCAGAAAGCAATGCAGCAGGCACAGACTGACGAGGAAGAAGCCCCAGTTCGAACCCACAGCCCAGGCCCTTTATTGTGTCTTTCTGGTTAACGCCCCTCTTGCTCCCTGCCCTCTGCTGCCCAACCCTCCCGTGCCGTGCCCACGGGGCCAAACGTTGTAACCGCCCCCCCCACCCCGGCGGGCGGCTGCTCCCACCTTTCTTTCTCATTTGCCAATTACCCCAGGAACAAATCAATCATGGGGGGGGGGGGGGGCGGGGGGTCGTCTGATGGTTCCTAGTAGCCGGGGCATCGCAGCTCTGGTCCTATTACCCACCAACTCATCATCCTTCCATGACACGCTTCACACCGAACCACATTAGCTTCCCATCCGCAGTGACCCCCCCCCCCTTCTAACTGCAGTCAATACTGCTGACTGGGTGAGGACCGCCAGGGACGGCCCTCGCAGCCAACTCCCAGGGAGCCGAGCCCGGGACGTGCCTCCCCCTCGGCGGCCCCTCCCGAGGCCCTGCTGGCCGGGCTCCCGCCCCCCGCGGCGGCGGCTGCTCTGGAGACGCGGGGCGACACGCGACACCCATCCCGGACCGGGACCCGGGCGGGCGCGGCCTGCCGCCGCCGTCGTCATGGCAACCCGGCGGGCGGGCGGCGCGGGGATACTCACTCCATCGCGGCGCTGCTGCGGGGCTCGGGGCTCGGGGCGCGGGGCGCGGGGCTCGGGGCTCGGGGCTCGCGGCGCTGCTCGCTCTGCCGGAGCCGGAGCCGGAGCCGGAGCCGCGCGCGAGGTGGAGCCCGAGCCGCAAGCCTCTCCCCTCCGCGCCCGCACCCCGCCTCCCCTCGAGGGTTCAAAGTGAACGCTCGGGCTCTCGCGGCTCCCCGCCTGCGAGTAAGACGGGAGGCAATTGGATAACGCGGCTCGCTGGGCGCTGGACCCGCCGCCCCGCGTGCAGGCTCCGGGGGGGAGCGCGCGGGCACCTGCGCGCAGTGCCCGGGGCGCCCGGGGCGGCAGGTGCGCCCGCGGCGGCTCCCCGGGGACGGGCGCGGGGGGGGGGGGGGGCACGGCCCCGAGGGCTCGGGGAAACGCGTGAGTCATCCGCAAGCCTGCAGCTCCCCTCTGGGCGCTGGGAAGTTGCAAAAGGACCTGCCCCCCGCGGGCCGGGCGTGCGTGGGTCGGGCACCCCGCGGTGCCAGCCCAGCGGGCAGCCGCCCGAGTTTCCCAAGGAAAACTCTAGCAGCGCAGCGGCGCGTTCAGGCGGCGCTTCCTTTTTCTTTTTTTAAATAAATTTATTATTTTTTATATAAATTTATTTTTTTATTGGTGTTCAATTTGCCAACATATAGCTTCCTATCCTGGGCGACCTCAGGCCCTTCTTATCTCTCCATATCCTGCGTGACCTGCCCACCAGGAAGGTATTATCCAGTGATCCTCTCCCTCGTTCGTTCTTTGAAAACAATAGGTACACTGGATATGGTTTCCCAAATTACCATAGCCCCACCCCAGAGTTACAAGCCGCCCTAGAGCATGGATCTCTCTCCTTATACCGCCTCTGAGGAGTCCCTATTCCTAACGGTTTCCCAAGTGGAAACCTGGCGCCCATCCAGGTGCCCTGCACCTGCTGCAATGAAGGAGACACGGGACAGGCGCCTTGAGGTCGGGTCCCTCGGTGAGGGGGGTCCGCAGGGTGCTGAGGATGCAGCCCTAACCATGGTCTTCACAGTCCCTGCCCTAGGGCAGCTTGCGGGATAAAGCAGAAAGACAAAGCACGGAGAAAGAGAAAAATAGACATCACCCCAGGCTGAAAATATTGCTCTAAAAATTAAGTAATAAAATATCAAGATGAAGGTTTTAAAATCAAGTTGTGGGCAGCCCGGGTGGCTCAGCGGTTTAGCGCCGCCTTCAGCCCAGGGCCTGATCCTGGAGCCCCGGGATGGAGTCCCAAGTCGGGCTCCCTGCATGGGGCCTGCTTCTCCCTCTGCCTGGGTCTCTGACTCACTCTGTGTGTGTGTGTGTGTGTGTGTGTGTGTGTGTGTGTGTGTGTGTCATGAATAAATAAATAAAATCTTTTAAAAATTATTTTAAAAAGTTGTGATGAAAAAAAAAGTGATGATGATTACACAAATTCACAAGATACTAGAAAAGCACTAAATTGTACATTCTGGGTGAATTTTATGGCATGTGTACTATATCTTAATAAGGCAGTTTAAAAAAAATACTCCAATGGGGGATAAAGGGGAAGTGGACCTGCTATGGTAAGGTGTTCAGGGAAGGACCCCTGAAGAGACTGGCCTGAGAGAGCATGGGCCCTGATATGCAGCCCCAGCTTGCTTGGTGATTCTAGATGGGAAAGAGCTCTGCACGATCAAGGGGCTGGAAGGAGATGGCTGCAACATGTTCTGGGGAATGCATTGCTCCTCCTTTCCCTCTGGAAGGAAAGTGAGCCACAAAGTCAATCTTAGTAAAGATTCACAGGGCTGTTTTGTGGAAAGAAACCCTGGGTCATCTCCAGGTCTCCATTCACAGAGAATCTGGTGTGAATTTGGAGATCACAAAATCCTCCCTCAACCCATGTCCCTCTTCAGCTACCATCCTATCTTTACTCTTTCCCTTCATAGTCAAGGCTCTTGAAAACATTGCCCATACTCACCATCTCTCCATCGTCACCCCCTATTTGCTCCTGGTAGTTTATAGGATTAAACCCAACTGTGAGTAATTAAGAGGCTCAATCAGGAGAGAGATTTAAGAGATTTTAAGAGGCAGACTTTTAGGAGTCTACCTCTTAAAAGTTCAGAGGTAAGCAATCCTGGACTGGTTTAGTATCTCTCAAAGAGCTAAGAGACCCAGGCTCCTCCAAAATATTGTTCTGTCACGTGTGATCTCCCTTCCTGAAGTCATGTCATAGTCAGAGCTGGCTGCTCCGGCTCCAGCCATCATGTCTGCATTCCAGCCTCCACAAAGGTGGAAGGAGCAAAGAAGAGAGGCCAAGGAAGCGCGCCAGCTGCCTCTAATGGAACACTACCAGAAGCTTCCTCAGGACACTTTCACTTACATCTCTTTGGCCAGAATTCAGTCACATGGCCTTATTCAGGTTCCAGGGAGACTGGGCAGACAGTCTTTGTTCTGCACAGCCATGAGCCTCGCCAGAAATCCAGGGCTCCATTCCCGTGGAAGAAGGAGTATTTTCTTACTCCTCAACCCTTAGCAGTCCAGCTTCTGCCTCTCCCATGCCACTAACACTGCTCCCCATAGTCACTGGCGCCAGATGCAACAGGCCTGTCTCAGGCCTCTTCTTGCATCTTTTTATGAGCAGCGTTTGGCATTCTGACCACTCCCTTTCATATCTGTATTTTCTTTCTTTAAGTTGGTTTTATTGACACATGATTTATATACAGTTGAATTCATCCTTCTTAGGTGTACAGGTCGACGAGTTTGGATACACTATACGCTCTTGTAACCACCACCATAATCAAGATAAGGAACACCACCATCACCCCAAACAGTTCCTCTGAATCCCTAGTCGATCCCCTTCTCCTGCCTCTAGCTCCTGGCAACCACTGACCTGATTTCTGTCTCTGTGGTTTTGCTTTTCCAGAATGTCATCTAAACAGTATGTAGCCTTTTATATTTGTCTTCTTTCACTTAGCAAATGCTTCTGGGAGTCATCAATGTTGTGTGGAGAGGCAGTTTCTTTTCATTGTTGAGTAGATTGTACAAGCGCACTACAATTTATTTATTCATTCACCAGTTGATGAATATTTAGACTGTTTCCAGTTTGTGGCAATTACTAATAAACTTCTATAAACATTCAAGTACAGAGCTTTGGTGAACATATGCTTTCACTTCTTTTGAGTAAATACCTGGGGTCACTCCTTCCATTCTGAACGTGTCCTATTCGACACCATATTACCACAGCTCTATCTACCCTTTCTCTGATTCTTGTCTTCTAAATGTTAATGTTCTGCAGGATCTGGTCTAAACTCTCTTCCCTTCTGACCATACATACCTTCCCTGAGCAATTTTATCTACTTCCATGGCTTTAATTAGCTGCTTTTACGGTACTCACTTCCAAAACTAAATCTCCAGCACTTGTCACTACATGGAATATCCAAAGTCCACTGTAACATCTTCACAAAGACCTCGAACCCAATATGTCCAAAAAGCACTTATCATTTTCACCTGTAAATCCCCTCCTAGTAACCTGTATGTCTCTCCTAACAACAGAGAGGAAAATGTCCACACAGAAACCTGGGCACCTTCTTCAATTCATCACCATCCTCACCTCCTATATCCAGTCAATCAAGATTTATCCAGGCTGCCACCTGAAGAGTCACGGAGCCCATTCACTCCTATCTATCTCCCCAGCTGCTGATAAAACAGCCTCCCTTCTGGCCTCTTTGCCTCTAGTCCCACCTTACTGAGTTCCAACTCATCCAACTGTACAGCCAGAGCAATCTTCCAAAGACACAGATCTAATTATATCATCCCCTTACCTAACACCTTTCAACGGGCATCTCTTAACTTTAAGATAAAGGTCAAATTGCATTGTAGGTGCACCCTAAGTTTTTTGAAGTTAGATATTCACTATTAGAATTTTCAAATGCAGTAGGAAAATAAGAATTAACTCGTTTTACAGGGCTGGCCTATACCTTATTAAGAGTCGGAAATAAATCATCTGCTACATTTAACTGTAGGAAAAAATAACAGATTCTAGAGCCAAACAGACTCCGGTTAAAATTCCAGCTTAGTCATTTATTAGCTTTGTGATTTGGGAAATGTTTTTTAACCTAATTCATAGGTTTCTTCATCTATAAAATGAGGACAATAATTCCTATCTTTAAAGATTGGCTTGAAAATTAGATATAGTGTATACAAAATGTCTAGTACAGTGCCTGGTATTTAGTAGACACTCAATTAACAGTAGTAATAAGCTATTATCATAATTATTACTGTTGCCATATCATTGTTATTACATTGTAACTTTCCTCTGAAATCCCAAACATCATAACAAGCTCTATCTTCACAGCATCCTTTGAAGAACTGAAACTAAAACAGGTGTAGAGACTGTAAAGATCAACTTGCTTAGTCTCTTTGATAAAATGAGAATATTACACTAGATATTCTCTAATGTTTACTTATTTAAGTTGAGCTCACTAGACACTATTAGTACACCAAATACACATGAACACCTCTCTAACTTGGAAGTCAATACCATAACAACTTTATCCATCTGAAATTTAGTCTAGAACCGGTAAATAAAAGGGTGATATAAAGTCCATGCTATAAGCAATTATTCTTAACCTCCTTAGGGTCATGAGTCCCTTGAGTATCTGACAAAAACTAGGGATCCTTCTCCCAATAAAATCATACAGGTGGCACAAACTCAATTTTTCTTATAATACCAGGTGGTTTGCAGAACCCCTGAAGCCCACCCATTGTCCATGGACCTCAGGCTAAGTTCTGCTGGCCTGGAGTTTGCAACTTGCTCCCATATACATTGTTTTATATTTATCCTGTGATTGTCTTATGGACAGTTATTATTATCCCCATTTTGTAGATGAAGAGACTGAAGCTTAGAGTAGGGTTTTTTTTAATATATTTTTTTATTTATTCATGAGAGACACAGAGAGATAAAGGCAGAGACAGGCAGAGGGAGAAGCAGACTCCATGCAGGGAGCCCGACGTGGGACTCGATCCCGGGTCTCCAGGATCACGCCCTGGGCCGAAGGCAGGCGCTAAACTGCTGAGCCACCCAGGCTGCCCCTGAAGCTTAGAGTAGTTAAATACTTGCATGAGTCGCATGCAACAAGGATCAAATTCATAAACAAAACCAAAGTCCTCAACCTCCTGGCCTAAAAAGAGAATAAGCAGCTCTGAGAGAAACCCCAACATGATTTCTATCTAACATCATAATGTCTAAACTTTGGAATTCTCAAACTGGGCACCATGGATGGGCTTTGTGGGATCTGCCTCAGACTACAGGCAAAATTATGGGCTGGGATTGGTGTATGAAGTACAGAGAACAGGTCCTTGCCTCTCCCTGTGTTTCCTCAGTGTTCCCTGATTCAAAACAAAATTCTGAATATGACTACTAATACTTAGTATGTTTGATTAAATGGTTTATGGGTCACTAGAATTAGAAACACACATTAGAAGAGGTTGGAGAGGATCGGCAAAGTGTCACTTTGGGCCATGACAGCCAAAAAAAAATGAGGAAGAAAAGTATGAAAATGGTCACGGGACAATGAAACAAAAACACCAGCGTGGAATCATTCAGTGTAGGACCTGACAGTCGTAGACATCAAAGTTGCTCCTGAGAACATCACAAGATAATCATGTTCAGCACCTGTGTTTAAGACTAAACAGGCTCTCAAATGTTCCCCTTCATCATAGGTTTTTAATGTTTATATTTCAGCTGGGCTAGAATCGAGTTATTTGGAAAGTGCATTGGTGATTCATGTTCAGTCTCATTTCTCATCCATGTTTGGTTAATGGAGATATTACTATAATTTTCAATGTCTAACTGGGTGGGAAGGGAATAAAAATAGGCACAATCACTTTGCTAAGCTCAAGGTATAATTCAAATACATGAACAAACCCAAAGCAACTTATTAGACTGATCATTAAAATAGAAACACAGGCAGTTTCCTAATTTACCTGGCATTACTGGATTTTAACTCTAATCCTAGAAGTAATAGGTCCTATGGAGATTTATGTATTTTTTTATACTGTATAACACACCAGTTTACCTTTTCACTTCCATGTAAATAATGTTACTACTAGAGGTATGTAGGAAAGAAACATCTCTAACAGAAACCGGGTTATTTGCTCATCTAGAGCTGTGCATGTGGGGGATGGGGAAGTGTAATTAATTTACTGAGTTTCATTGATCTGTAGATTTCCCACTTGGCTTATAGAGCTGGAGTTAATACGGAGGAGGCACTATTAGACTTCAAGTCTCACTCTTCTTCCACCATTAATAAGTCCTCTCTAAAAATATGTCAACTCAAATGGCTCCATGTAATTCTGACGTTGGGTAAAATTAACCCATAGATTGTGAGGGGAAGGATATTGGCAAAATGCAAGGAGGTCTTTTGTTTGGTTAAACACGGGCAAAGTTTCTCTCTCTTCTTCATAGTCCTTCTATTGACTTCTCTATATATTTATGACTACGCTCAGACAAGACACTAATAGCACTGACTTCTGATTCATGGATGATTCTTAGAATCAGTCTATTGACAACGGGAGGGATTCTGGGGTTTACCTAGTCCATCAGACAACACAAACTTCTACAATTGACCTGGGATCATCCTTCTTGTTGAAACACATTTATTGTTTTCTTTTAGTTCAAAAAGCTGAAAAGGCCTATTTGTTTTTTGTTTTTAGAATCCTCTCACCCACCCACAAAATGACGTATGTGTTCAGAACAGCCCATGATTATGTATGTACAGATGTAGCAAGAACATTTATTTCACTACTGCCAAGTCTGACCTATGATGGAAGATGAACAATGACCTCTCAGAGATAACGCCAGTGACACCATGGACTCATCAAGGGGACTTTGCCAAGGAAAAGCTGCCCCTCTACCACACACTGGAGAAAAACCAGTTCAATGTCATCCAGCTACACTGCACATTGGTTGAGCTGGGAACCAGAAGACCTTGGTGATGTTTAATTGATATAAGGCCATTAATACTTAATTTAGTATAATCCTATCAACTCTATCATTCATTATCCTGAATGAAGCTGGAAAAGCTATTTGGTTACTTGGTGGTATTCTTAAAGGTTGGCTTATCTATATACTCATTAAATACTTTCATCTCCTGATACAAATATTAAATGTCAATGTTAAAAGTAACACGACTGAATATGAACCTCAAGATTTTTTTGAAACCTGTTTCGGGGAGGATCATTGGAAAGTTGAAAACCACTTCTCCCTTCTGAGAATTGGAACCTTGGATTTATTCTTGAGGTAAATTCTTTGACTCTAGGAAAAAGAAATTTGAGCAGAACATTTTACTTTTGCAAATGCAATCAAGTACCCATTAGAATATAAGCCCTATGGGGACAGAGATTTCTTTTTCTATTTTGTTCACCCATATATCCCCTAGAACAGTGCCTAGCACATAGTAGGCTCTGAATAAATACTTGTTAAATAAAATAATGAAAAAAATCATCTTATGTAAGACCCCAAGAAATTGTACTTTCTTGGATGTACCTTTTATCAAATCCAAGTCTTTCCCATAGAAGTGTTTCTTTCTATAAATCTGCATTGACTGCTCTGTATAATAGTGTTCATGTGTGTATGATCCTATCTCAGGGATCAGGAACATGACCCATTCACTCAAGTACACACACACACACACATACACACAAACACACACACACAGATAGGCAAGAAAGTGTGCAGATCTGTTTCACTTGGATGCTGGAGAACATTTTAAAAAGGAACTGGATAATGCTCAGGTGATACAACTTGGTGTAGACCTCTTCAGTGTTTCACCTATTGATTGCTATTACTATTAATGCAAAAATGGTACTGGCATTTGGTATTAATATTCAACAAACCTAGACCCTGGGAATATGTGTGGGTCCAAGTATTGTGTTTAATGCCATTCAGGGATTAGGAAAAAAATCATACACCAGTAGGTAGGGCAAGGTTTCCAGTGAAGGAAGTATATAGTTCCATTCTCATCATCCAGGGAATGGGCAAGCCTTAGGATAGGAAATCTGAACTGCAGAGAGGAATGTTAGCAAATGGTCAAAGGAAAGATGGTGTCAGTTCCTACTTGGTAGGAACTGGGACTGCAATGATGCTTGAGACATGGTGTCTGCTCTAAGTATCTTAGGGTTTAGTGGAGGAAAAACTTGTATCTAGTCAAAATTGAAATACAATGTTGTGAATGTGATCACAAAGGTGAGGATGAGTAGGGAAATAGGAAAAGCTTGCTGGTAGAGTTTGATGCCTATGCTAGGTCTTTAAAGATGAATAACACTTAACCAGAAGTGTCTGTATGTGTCTGTATGTGTCTGTGCGTCCAAGGATGTGGGAAAAAGTATCAAAAAGATCTTTCAGGAGGGACCAGAAAAATCAAAGGCAAAGAAACAAGACCCAGCAGGGTAAGGTCTACATATTTCTGGCATTTACTGGAGTGTACAAAGAGAAGGATCATAGTATCCCACAACTCCAGAGGCAGCATTTATATACAATCCAATGTAATGATATCTGTTGGAGTTGCCCTAAAGGAAGTGTTAAGGGTGACACTAAAGAAGGTCACCAGAGGTATTGAAACTTACCTAAAGGACCGGATGACATTGGCAAACACAACACCCCTCCTTACCTCCAAATCACAGCAGATTATCAAGCTGAGAGGCATTCATGGTCTCTCTTAATTTATAATCCTATTTCTTCAAAACGTTTGGGATGCGCACAGAATATACTCATGTTTCATGATTGACACAGCTGATTTCATCTGTAATCATAATTTATGTTTGCCACATTTCAAACAGTTTAGGTTTCCTCCCCTCTGGGATATTGAGACAATATGTGCTGCGAGGAAGGGGCTATCTGGAGGTTTGGCATCATGACTTCTCCCACTCAGTCTTGTGTTATTGTTTCCGTGTCATGTTGGCAAGGTACTGGCACTCCGTGACAGCATGGATGATGGATTTTAGGGTGGACAAGACTGAAGGCTGGAAAGCTAGTTAAAAAGCTGTTGCAATAGTTTAGACAGGTGATAAGGTCTTAAATTAGGGCAGTCAAAGTTGGTATTGAAAGGAAAAAGGGGGCGGCCCAGGTGGCTCAGCAGTTTAGCGCCGCCTTCAGCCCAGGGCCTGATACTGGAGACCCAGGATCGAGTCCCACATCGAGCTCCCTGCATGGAGCCTGCTTCTCCCTCTG
Source organism: Vulpes lagopus (assembly GCF_018345385.1). NCBI lineage: Eukaryota > Metazoa > Chordata > Mammalia > Carnivora > Canidae > Vulpes > Vulpes lagopus. Next base: position 68,095,684 of record NC_054830.1, read on the forward strand.
CCTGTGTCTCTGCCTCTCTTTCTCTCTCTGTTCCTCTCATTAATAAATAAATAAAATCTCTAAAAAAAAGAAAAGAAAGGAAAAAGGGTCAAGAAATATGCCAGGGTGCAGAATGTGTGAGTAAGAGAAAGGCATTACGCCTGATTCTCACTGCTCAAATGACTCACTGAAAGGTGATAAGACCAACTGAGCCAGAGTATTCCAGAGGAGGCTGCAGGTGCCACCAGAGGATTCTGACCTCAACAAATAAGCAGCTTATCATTTCCCTCTGGACCAAGACCACCTTGTATTTTGTACATTGAGCTGCTAACAGTAGAGCTGTGCAGAAAAGTCAGGAGAGGGGAAGCAACATTTGAGGAAAATGGAATTTAATTTTCTACCATATACTATTCCAGAGAGCTATGAAAATATAGTATCAAAGGGCTCAGGGAAAGTCAGTAAAGTAACCAATTATTCAAAAGTTGTGCTATTCGGTTATGTGTTAATCTAGAGAACTAGGTAAGTTACTCTCAATAAGAAATCACTTGATTTTCAGGTAGCAAACTTTCCATCAGTAGAAAGATCAGTAAATTAGGCCAGGTATCCTCTTAGTTCCCAGTTGCCACTTCTTCCCCATGAAACTTCTATTCTCAGATAAAACTTTTAAATATCTTCCTTTGAACCAAGTAAACCAACTACTCCCTCCATTACCTTTGCCAGTTACTCACATTCATTGACACTCCCAGAATTCCTCTGTAAGCCAGATACCATCATCACATCATTGGCTTAAATGCTCATGTGAATGTCTTGGGAAAATCCTTTCTTCACAGTGTCTTGACCTCCTCAACCCAGCAACTTAACTTCCATTCCACTTAAGCCAATGACACCCATCAGATTTCACCCTGAAATGCCAAATATGAACATGACCTACTTTTAAAGGAAAGATAAGTTTTATTTTACTTTCTCAGATTTCTAGAATCCATGTTTTTCCATATCTACTTTCCTTCTTTATATTCCTACAAACTTATTGCAACATGAAAAGAACAGGGGGTGGCGAGGGTACTCCTGGGTTGAGGTGCAGATCTTAGGAAAGAGATGGTACAGTGGCATCTCCACACTCTTCTTGATTCTCCTTTACACAGGCATAGATTTCGGAAACAGAAGCTGAGAGGAGGTATGGGGCAAGGGCAGGTTCTCTCCTTGCTTCCCCGAGCTAATATTCTTGGCCCTGGAACTCTCAGATTGCTTAGGGAAAATGGAAGTATACCTTGGTCTCTTTCCAATGAATGAGAGGGAATATTCCTGCCCACATCTCCAATGTGTGCCCACTGAGGCTGACACAAATGCAGATCTGGACAGGAAACGTGAGTCTGTAAGAAGGTCCAAGTGAGGATAAGGATAAGGTTTTATGGCCTGTAAGGAGTGAGTGTCTGGTACAACTTTTTGAAAGAGGATCATTTTGTCTGTAGAACCTCCCTACTGCTTTCCTATCCTCTCTGAACCATTTTCTCTGAACTTACTCGTACCTAGTGAAGATGTTAGCTAAGGATAGTTACCGGTGAGTTTGGCAAACTCAGCATACAGAGACCAGGCACATATTGTAAGTGATAAAGTGGGTTTGGTAGAGTGATAATAGGGAACTGTGGAAAATGTGACCAATCTATACACCATCTAGAGGTAATAACCTCTACTCAGCCTCAGCCAATTACCACTATGTAGGAATATAGGTCTGGTATGTCCAGATCTTCTGAATTTTCTCAAAGAAAAAAATTATTTTTGTAAAATCTCCCCCAAGAAAATATGAGTACCTACTAAAAATTTCTAAATAATCCTGTGGCCCTTTACACAACCTCTGCTTTAAGGAATCCGCAGTGATGGATTTGAATTTCCCAAATCACATGGATGTCTTATAGCATCTTGCAGGGTCACACAGTTTATTGCATGGCTATTCAGTGATGGATTGGGAATGAAGGGTGTCCGAATAATGTTGGTTGTTAGGAATGGGGAGAGGCCAGGGCATATACAAGTTTTCTTAGGGGAATTATGGGTTTCAGGACAAGTCAGAACAAGCTACTTAAGGAGCCTATCAGCAAATGAGTAACAGGAGGGGAACAGGAGTACTTCTCACAGAGCTCAGAGGTGGCAGCAGTCTCTGCAGCTTCTCTTCCTGGAGATGACTGGCTCAAAACCCAGTTAACAAAGATGTCAACTGTAGGTGTTATATGCAAGATGGTGGCCTGAAGTGCATATGTCCCTTTGTCAGACTCTCTGCCAAGGGTGGCCTTTCTGCCTCTCCAGTTGTCCTTGAAGCCTCTCAAGCCCACTCTCTGGGCCCCTGCCTTCACCCATGGTTTTATTTCACATTACAGATAACTCTCCCTCTAGGTATTCTATTTAATTTGAGCTCTTAAGCAGCCTACAAAGATGAACTTGAGCTAACTGTGTTTGTCTCCAACAATAAATAACTTCCCCTTTAATTTTCCATAATTCATAAGCTTCATTTGCACAGCACTGCAAAACCAAAACATGAGAAAGTGTTTGAGAAGTTTAAACAAAAATAGTGGGCAAGGAGAGGCTGCTCTAAAAAGTGAAATTGATCTCAAGAACCCCAGAACCTCTCCCAGTCTTACCATCCTCCTGTGGAGATTCAGATTTCCATGGAGGGCACTTAAGGACCAAAAATATTTTCAAGCTCCCTTCATCATCAAATGAATCTCTGATGTTCAGATTCAGACACCGTGACTGGTCTTGGGAAAAATATTTGGGTACCACTTAGTCTTTGGAATAATATCAATTTTAAAACGAATATTAAAGTCACAGTATGAAGTTGCAGATTGACTAGACCAAATACAACATTGTATAAATCATAGGATTCTCCCATAAATAAAATGCTAACAATCAATGCCTTTTAGAATATTATAATTCTGGGCTTTGACTTCCTTTGCTATAAGGCAAAATGTTCTAGAATGTGTTTTGCTTCTGCACCATGTGCCTTTCAATTACCTTGTGAAAATCAAAGAAGCCTTTGCCTGATTAGCACTGCAGGAGCCAGGTCAATAACCAAATCAAGTGGAGACTGCCAAGTCAACAGAGGAGAGGGGAAGACATCAGACTCAGGGACAATCTGAGGTCAGAATCAGAAAACTTGAGGAAGGGCAAGATGAGATACCAACAAACCCAAGAAAAATATGCAATCTCACTAATGACTGGGTCAGAGTACCCTCAGGAAGTAGAGTTTGTTAGATGAAGAGTCAAGCAAGTCCCATGGGTCTTCCTGCAACTTTACAGGGTAAGAGCACAGGAGGAGTTTCAGGTGTGGAGTGTGTTGTCATTATTAGATCTAAATGTCAATAATAGGCTCTTCCAAAAGTTTGGCCTATTTTGATTTTTAACATACCGTAGCCCATTCTACCTCCACAGAATCCTGGAACCCATATGCACAATGGTTACTTTGTTGGCATATCGGTCATTTGGGGCATTTTCTTTGGCTTTAATTTTAATAACTGAGATTTTCTTCAGCTCTTGAAGTGCCTCTTCAAGAAGTCATTACCTTTCACTTTTATTTTTATACCATGTCAACCAACTCTGAAGACATACCCCCAATTGGTAGAGATGTTAACTCTTAAACCTCTAGTAGGGAGACTATCTGAAGAGAATAAGCACAGGTAACAATATATTTTCTATATTGTTTTATATATATACATTTTTATATAATAAAATATTTAAAAGTTATTGTATATCAGAACAAGGAATACCTTGGTTATTTTTAATATATGAGGTATTATTAAACAACATATTGGGATTACAATCAGAGTTGAATTATCAGTCAACTCAAAATGAGGATGGTGACATAGCCTGGAGACTGGTCAGGAAGAGCAAACAAATAAGTAAATGCAGATGGGTAATCAGAGCCAGGTTTCTCAGTATCTGCAAAAGGAGCAATAAATATACAAAGAGTGAAAATCAAAATGAAACCTGTGGTGTTGGACTGGAATTAGAGATATTGGTGTTAATGCATGGTCTTTAAATATAGATTGGTAGATATAAAAATTAATATAGATACAAATGTGTGTATATGTAAGATGTATCTGGAATATAAATGTGCAAACATATTCACTCTGGCTCTGTTCATAGAGGGTCTGAAAACAATGACACCCCAACAAAAGTGAGGTGAGGATACCTACTCCCCCAATCTGGGTTTCTGGATACTATTCTCCACTAAAAGGCACCAAAGCCCCCAGGAGAAGTGACTCATTTCAAAATTGTGTCAAAAAAGTACAAGATGAGCCTGAAACAACTTATGCCAGAGAGCAAAAAAGTACTTGAAGAATGAAGAATACATCAGAAAGGCACAGGAACTGACTTGCACTGATTTGGTCTCTGGAACAATTAGGGACAATAGAAGTAATGATGGAAACAGATTATAACCCATTAGAAATCCATGAGTCAATAGTAATAGAAGGGAGGGACAGAGCAAGAGAAAAACAGCAAAAGAAGGTAGCTAAGTTGGATGACAAATGAGCTACTGGGAAGAGACCTTTACAGTGGAGAAGACTGGAAGACACCACCTTAGCCAAGTGACTGAAGTGAGCACCCCCAGTAATGGGACAAAGTGACAGCCTGCACCACCTGATGGGATGCTGTGAAAAGAATAAGCATCACTTCACTTCTGTGATATTCCTGTCGAAGAAGCTTAACCTGTGTTAAGTCATGAGGAAACATCAGACAAATTCAAAATGAGGGATACTCTATAAAATAAGTGACCTATAATCTTCAAAGTTTTCAAAGTCATGAGAGTCAAGGAAAGAGTGAAACATTCCAGACTAAAGGAAACAAAAGAGATGTGACAACTGGATGCAATTCAGCAATTCATGATTCTGAACTGGGTCCTTTTCTTTTAAAGGATATTATTAGAAAGTTTGAATGGGGACGCCTGGGTGGCTCAGTGGTTGAGCACCTGCCTTTGGCCCAGGGCGCAATCCTGGAGTCCCAGGATCGAGTCCCACGTCTGGCTCCTGCATGGAGCCTGCCTCTTTCTGCCTATGTCTCTGTGCTCGCGCTCTCTCTCCTTGTCTCTCATAAATAAATAAAAAAAATTAAAAAAAAAAAAGAAAGTTTGAATGTGGTCTGAGGATTGTAGAGTGAATGTATCCTTTTCTTATAAAGGATATTATTAGAAAGTTTGAATGTGGTCTGAGGATTGTAGAGTGATAACATATCAAGGTTAATTCCCCAATTCCAATGGTTGTATCTTGGTTTTACAGAAAAATGGCTTTATTCATAAGAAATATTGTACACATTAGACAGAGTGATAGGGCATTGGGCTGGCAAATTGCTCTCCAATTGCCCAGGAAATAAAAGGTCTTTGTAGTATTTCCAGCCTTTCTATGTGATTGTGATGGTTTCATCTGTGAAATGTATAAGACTGTATAAATGCATATGTATAAATGTGTAAAATATAAATATATATAATATACAAAATTTGCCATCTTAATAAACTGTACAATTCCCTTGATAAACAGACAAAACATCCATTCTTTTGTATATCAACATTTGTTATTTATTTATTTACGACAGGGACAGGGCAGAGAGAGTCTCAAGCAGACTCCATACTGAAACCCAAGCCTGACAAGGGGCTGGATCCCATGACGCAGAGATCACAGCCTGAGCCAAAACCAAGAGTCGGCCACTTCACCGACTATGCCATCTAAGTACCTCTCGTATTTATTTTTTAATATGTTATACCAATATATCAGCTTTTTCTATTAATTGCTTCCTTTAACCAAAGCAACCAATTTTTTTCTCCAGATACAGAAAACATGAAGCAGAAAAGCAAGAACTACTTTTATCTATGTTATATCTTTCTACAAAGAAATTACCTTTTAAATTTTAATTTAGTTGAACACATGCTTTTGTAATTTTGTCATCTTAAATAAAGGGATGTTAGTTTACCTAACCAACTAAACCAGTATTAAGAATTTAGGAAATTAAAAAAAAAATTTAGGAAATTCAAATTAATTAGGCTTTTCTGTGAGAAAATATATCCAACATTGGCATAAAAGAAAGAGCTAATGTCTTTAAACAAATGTATTAAATCTGTCTAGTTTTCAGAGGCATTTTGATTATAAATATTAAAAGAAACTATTTTCTATAACTTTATATTACCATATGTTAAAGCATCCAACATGTTTAAAACCAAATTTTTCCATTTGATTTTTGACCCTAGTATCCAAGGCTGTTAACGAAACTTTCAATAAAACCTTTTTCTGAGTTACAGCTTTAGCAAGAAAAACCTCTTATACAGTCAACTTATTTAAATCATATGTAGAATTTTTAGTTTCTCTTACTTGACATTTATATAAGGACTTAATATTTTGAAATTGTAAAAGCTAACTGGAAAAGGTATTTGCCCCATTAGATTTTAAGTACCCTTATAATCTAATTTATTAGCTAGCTCTGTAGGTAAACAAAATATATCCATTTAGTTGCTCAGAAAATGATTCATATTTATAAGCTGGGAACTTGTATCAGTTTTTATGCAAGTTAGAGGAGCTAATTGTGATAGGGAACTGAATTTAAAGTGGAAATACAGGTACCCATATTTGTTAAGGATATTGATCAGCTAAAGAATAAAGCATGTAATTGATCACCACTTGCTCCTTTTAGGAAGCATTAGTGTTGATATTGTGTAATTTTGTGAGTTTTCCTTCTAAATCTTGGTAGATTTAGAAAGAATCTACAAAGATTCTTTTTTATCTAGTGCCCCTCCCCCTTTTTAAATAATAGTGACAAATCTTGCTTTGACCTTATTTATAATTACTGAAGAAAGTAATTCTGGAATTATTCAATCACCAAAAGATATGAAATCTGACCCCTGAATACTCATTCTGGATCTGGGACTAAGAAAGTACATGAGGGAAACCTGAATGGGAAGTCATCAGAGAGGGAGAAAAACCATGAGAGACTCTTAACTATAGGAAACAAACTGATGGTTGCTGGAGGGGCAGTGGGTAAAGGGGATGGGGTAAGTGGGTGATGGGCATTAGGAGGGCACGTGATGTGATAAGCACTGGGCATTATATGCAACTGATTAATTATTAAACACGACATCCGAAGCTAATGATGTACTATATGTTGGCTAATTGAATTTAAATAATAAATAAGTAAATAAATAAATAAATAAATAAATAAATAAATAAATACAAGATGAGCCTGAAATCATTTATGCCAGAAAGCAGAGATTCTGCTTCCTTTTAATTTGGGTGTAGCAATTTTCACTTTGCAGATATTGGCTCAATCAATTGGGTCCAGAATAAATACACGTGAAAAATTACCAGAGTTTTGAAAAAAAGGCTAAAGACTCTGATGTTTGGAGTCAGAGGAGCCCAAATTGACACAAACCAAAATACATATAAATAGAAAGAATGCTATCAAATGCTATCAAAGCTATAATCAAAATGCTATGAATGCAAGAAAAACACTAAAAACTTTTCAACCCTGCATTCTCCAGTGTCAGGCACCATCAGAATCCCCATGCAAACAACCCAAGAAGGTCATGGAAACCAGACTGCAGACTCCCTTCAGCTACAACTTGACAGATATGACTTAATGAACAGGCCATAAAATTAAAACCCAGATCCTACCACTGTTGTCACCAAAGTAGGTTCAATCAACCTGGTTCAAGCAGAGCAAGAACCAGAAGCAGAGAGAGATGGGACCAAGAATCAGCTTTAGCATGTAAGAGCCAGAGAGCACAACTGCCACATGACATAGGAACCAAGGGATGAGTCGAGGACCCAATGGTCCAGGTACAGACAAGATACAGACCAGGCGAGGGGCGCCTGGGTGGCTCAGCGGTTGAGCGTCTGCCTTTGGCCCACGGCATGATCCTGGAGTCCCAGGATCAACTCCCACGTCGGGCTCCCTGCAGGGAGCCTGCTTCTCCCCGCTTGTATCTCTGCCTCTCTCCCTGTGTTTCTCATGAATAAATAAATAAATAAAATCTAAAAAAAAAAAAAAAGAAAAGATACAGACCTGGTACACTTTAATCCACATGTTTCTGTGATGGGCTGTGTCACAGTGGACCCTCCAGAATCATGGTCAAAAAATAACTCCAAGACTTACAGTAAAACTAACATGCTATTTTTTTTTTTTGTACACAGGGAGAAATATCAATAAGCTGGTTTCCTCTAACAGAGCAGAAAAAAAAATAATCGAACAGGATTTAGATATGAGAAAGAAGCAGAAGAGGAAAAAAAAGCCATTTTGGAATACAAACTTTAATTTCCATACTTAGGGTACAACGCTGATTGGCTGGCAGCCACCAAAAAGCAAAAGGCCAGTGCGGGGATAGGATTCTGTCCCTGGGCAGCCGAATGGCTCATCAAAAGAAGCCACTTGACTCGTTTGTTTATTCTCCAGAAGACCTGAGGAGGTTAACTCAGACTCTTACAGAACACAGTGTCTCTACATCGTGCATTACATCCCTCCGCGTATTCTCTGTCAAAGCTTCCGATTCAGACTAGGCTGGGTCTGCACCATTTCTTTATTTGAATTGTGCACTTATCATCAAAAAAGGTAAAGTAAAACAAGCCAAGTCAATCCAGATTTCAAATGAAATTGCAAAAAATGAAAATGCATTTCCACTGTTGCAAGTGCAAGAATCCCTGATTGGGCTTGCTTTCAGATCAAGACTGCTTCCGCCCCCCCCCCCCCCGTCTCTCATGAATAAATAAATAATAAAATCTATAATAATAGTAAAAAAGGGAGATCCCTGGGTGGCTCAGAGGTCTGGCGCCTGCCTTTGGCCCATGAGGTGATCCTGGAGTCTCGGGATTGAGTCCCGCATCGGGCTTGCTGCATGGAGCCTGCTTCTCCCTGCCTGTGTCTCTGCCTCTCTCTCTGTCTCTCATGAATAAATAAATAATAAAATCTTAAAAAAAAAAAAAAAGGCTGCTTCCCCCCCCCCCAACCCCCCATCTTGTTCTCCATGGTCAGCAATCCTGCCATCCTGTTGTCTTTCTTCTTCAAGATTGGCCTTTGCTGGATACTGTGAAGGTAACCAACTTGCTTCTGCTTTCCTGAGGCTCTCCAGTTTGGGCACTGAAAGTCCCACCTCCTAAAAAACCTCTCCATCCCGGGCACAGGGGGACAGTTGGGACCCCCCTTGCACTTTCCCTCTGGATTTTATTAATTAAGACCACACCACAAGGGTAATAAGATCAGGAATGCTACACTTTGAAGAGGTTTCTGGAAGCATCTTGTATTTTCCATCAAGTTTTTTCAGTAATTTTTTATATTGTGGTAAAATTATACATGACATAAAATGTACCATTTTAACCATTTTTAAGCCTACAGTTCTGGTGGCACTGAGTACATTCACATCATTGGGCAACCATCCATCTCCAAAACTTTTCCAGCTTCCCCACCTAACACTCCATGCCTATTAAACACTAACTCCCCTGTCCCTCCTCCCCCGAGCCCTTGGCAACCACATTCTACTTTTTGTCTCTATCAGTCTGACTGCTCTAAGTATTTCATATACATGGAATCATATAATCTTTGTCCTTTTCTGGTTTCAAGAACTTATTAAAGTAGGGACACCTGGGTGGCTCAGCAGTTGAGTATCTGACTTCAACTCAGGGCATGATCCGAGGTCCAGGATCGAGTCCCACATTGGGCTTCTTGCAGGGAGCTGCTTCTCTCTCTCTTTCTCTCTCTCTCTCTCTCTCTCGCTCTCGGTCTCTCATGAATGAATGAATGAATGAATGAATAAATAATAAATAAATAAATAAATCTTTTAAAAAAATTTTAAGGTATAAATTGAATGTTATTGGTTTACAATTATCGTAGCTAAAATAACCAGCTGTAGACTGGGTATCACTAGCAGAATGAAATCAATACACAACTTTTTCTTTTTGGCCTTCCACCCGCCTGTAAAAATTCATTCAGTGAATGAATGAATGGTACCCCGATCCCTGCCTCAAAACTTAGGCCCTTGGGACTTTTGCTAGTAGCTCTTAAACAATTAACAGTTGGTCACACTCAGTAGCAAGCAAAAATCTCAGTTCCAAAATCAGGGCACTTTTGAAGTGTTATCGAAATCCTGTCATCTTATCATTCATTTGGGGGGTGCTTTGTGTTTGGCAAAGCACCCTCCTGGGCCTCTTGGTGACAGTGACACCCTTTGTAGCATTCACATATTGAGGAAAGAAGAAAGCGTGTGGTTGGTTCTCACAAATCTTTTGTAAATCTGATCTCACAAGACAGTGAGCGGAGGTATCTGATAGGAAGCCAGCTGAAGTACATTTACCTTTATACCTATGCTCTTCCCCCAATTGTAGTACACCCGGGACCTGGGACCCAAAAGCCAGAATTTCCTTGCACGTAATACACACTGTAATATTCTACATTTTTTATACAAAAAAATGTATAGGTTTACTGTTAACAAGTAGAATACTACAAAGATATAAAAAGTAAAAATTAATGATTTTCCACACCATTCTCATCTTCAGAACCCCAAAGGGGGAAAGAAACCACACAAATAGGATGGAGTCTATCTTCTACCTCTTTTTTTGTCATAAAAATATTTCATGACAATATTTCATAAAAATCATAACAATGTTTCATCATAAAAGTATTACAAATATATATAGATAGATATTATGTTACATTATATCATTCATTCATATCACTCATTAGCTTGTACCGTGCTCTCTTTTCTTTAGCAAATCATATACTACTCTCTTTGAGTCTTTGTAATCCCAAAACTTTGAGAACAAGAGAGAGCAACCGCAGTGGGTACTCAGGGTATGATTTAGAGACACAGATATAAAGGAGACATTGTCTGGTTGTCCAAAGCTAGCATTATTTGTCTAGCTGTGAAAGGCTGCTGACTTTCATTCATAAAGCATAGGTGACTGTGTTCTTGAATGAAAGAAAAGAGGAAATGAATGAATGCCCCTTAGACGGAGGAGGTAAATGATCAAATTAAGCAGCCGGTTGGTTTAATTTCAGCTTTTAGGCTTCCTGCAGCTAATAAACATTGCAATCATTCCCCCTCTGGTCACATATAATAAGTAGATTGTATTATGTTTGTGATTATATGTCTGAAATCCATGAAGGGAAAAACAAATAGTAAATTCATTCCTCGGATTTTTTTTTCTTACAGTTTTACATGTGATCTATCTATTTTGCAAAGATTCCACTGTTTCCACGTAATGCTGTGTAGACCTTCAGTATCATAATTGTGAGGAATGCTAAGTGCAAATGCAGATGCCTAGGCCATAGTTAGACCTCTTCTACTCCAATCAAAATATCTGGAGAGGGAGAGAAATAATTTGCATTAAAAAAAACTTTCCCCAGGTGATTCTAATGTACACTAATCTGCTTGAGAACTTCCTTGAGGCCTTCTCAGAGGCTCTAAAATTTACCATCTTTCCTTTAAAATACTCTAGCCATCTTCTCTAGACTTCAGACTCCTGACACCCCTCTTATCTCCTCCCCATCTCCATCTGCTACACCTAAGTAGGTCATGAAAGGGGGAACCTTACCTACTCTTGGGCCTGACCCAGTGCAGGTAGGTCTATATAGCACCTAAGTCCCAGTAGAACATGCAGAAGAAGCTGATGATTTGACTGAACCTAAGAACTGCCCTTGACTCTGTTCAGATACAAGGAATATTCGCTTTAAGTCAGCTAGGACCCTGTGAGGTGCTAGAGATAAAATACTTTCTATCTCCAGGAGAGGCCAGAACAGTGTATGCTAAGAAGAAATGCCATGAAGAGTGAGGAGAGCAAGGACCAACAAGGGCACTGGCCACTGTCAACACTAGCAGCCATGACCATGTAAAGGTTACTCTGTGAATGAGTGACTGAATTAATCAGTTTACCACACTTTGATGACCAAAAAGAACAGCCACAACAACAGATTTCTAATTCCTGAGATGTTGCCCACTTGAAAAAGATACATAGGTGCTTTATATTTGTCATCAAAAATGGCATATATATATAATATAAATTGCAGAATTATAAATATAAGTTGCAGAATGTCATCTACAACTTTTAGTAATGTCTACAAGGAAAACTGGCGGGAACATATTCGATAGGTTTTAAGATTCCAGAGGATAAAGCATGGAATTCCCTAAAAGTGTTTTGTCATGACTACTCCACAAAGAAAGAGCTCTGGAAATGTGTGGGTGTCTGATTCAGGGCCTCACAAACATGAGAGAGAAATAGTGAAACTGAGAAAAGCTAAGGTCAGGAGGCTGCCCTGCACACACAACACTGCCCACCAGCTAATTCTAGACTATTCTGCCCAAACTCAAGGAATCTGAGCTCTTTCCTGGTTCTAATTTGACCAGACATTTCCTCCGTTAGATTATGATGAAAGGGGGTATAAAAGAAAAGAGATTTTTGGAGGGAATAGAAAATAATGTTTTATGGGAAAGATTAAAAAATCAGCTGATATAGGGACATAAATTTGCCACTGGGACATTATAGTTTCTCCAGGAATATGCTTTGTCTGCTGAACCTATCCACAAAACTTTTTGAAACTCTGGAATATGCAGCACATTCTTTATAAGAGAATATTACTATGATTCCCTCAGCCAGGGACCACATCTTTGTGGTGGGTTGATTCCAGGTGGTTCCTAATGATCTCCTGGTATTCACACCTCCTGCGTAATCCCCTCCCCACGAGAGTGGGGTGGTCAAGAGAGTACAGTGGAGATGATGGCTTTTGCGTATATGATTATTATCATAATCTCTGTTTTGCTAACAGATTCTCATTGTTTTCTCTGCTTGCAAACTTTGATGAAATAAATGGCCATGTTGGAGAGGTCCACTTGGCAACGAACTCAGGGGAGCCTCCAGCCAATAGCTATAAGAATTTGAGGCACTCAGTCAATCGGTCCTCCAGGAACTGAATTTTGCCAACAATCCGAATGAGCTTAGAAGTGACTTTTTCCCCATGTGAGCTTTCACATGAAACCACAGCCCTAGCTGGTAACTTGACCCCTTAAAACAGAGGAATCAGCTAAACGGTCCCCATGCCCAGATTCCTGATGCACAGAAACCGAGGTAATAAATGTGTATCATTTTAAGCCACTCAATTTGCAGTAACTTGTTAAACAGCAATAAATAACTAATACAACCCTGATCCAAGCTGAGATACTGAGGGAAGGATGTCTGGTTTTCACAGCTCTGAACAAGTGCTGCCCTTGCCTTTTCTAGAGTCTGTGAAATAAGCCATACTCTTCCAAGCTGGCTGTGCCCAGCACATATATGACAACCACTGCAGCCACAGGAGGGCTCTGGGATGTTGCCAAATGGGGAAGATTATGTCCACAAAGATACTTACTGATTTGTTAAAATAGCAACTGGTATTGGTTTATGTTCTAAAGAGTCCTTTAAATATCAGGAAAGAAGATGATAAATCGAGAGCCACATCCTCATTTTCAGTCAGAGGCTTTAGATACAAGTAATTCCATGTGCTGGGACCATCCACTGTCTGCAAGGGGGCTACCATATGACATAAGCCTCCATTTACCTGAAGTCAGGACTTATTTTTTTCTTTAAAATGAGATCTACATCACCACACACACACCACACCACCCCACACCAGGCAGTGTTTGTGGAAGGATGGATTCCTTTTAACTTACTTTTCAATTGCATCAGCTTTTTTTATGTAGTGATGAATGGATTCAATTAGATGAAAACCATATTTGTGGTTGGCATATCAATGTGTCCTCTTTCTTCCCACAGATTTCATAATGTGCAATGACTAAAGGCATCGATTGCCTTTCTTTGCTGTCTCTTCAGGTCACACCTGTATGCAGCCCTCCCCTGAGACAGTTGTCAAGAGACAACAGCCTTTAAAAAAATAAAAAATAAATAAAAGAGACAACAGCATTCTTTGTTTTCTTTTTACTCCTCAGGCCTTTCTAGACTCAGCTAACCAATGGAGTGTAAGGGCTGGGTCACCCAGGGTTTCTCTTTGCCAAATCTGTACCCCCCATTACAAAGGTCAGGAGTCTACAAAATTATCTTCACCTCTGTCACCAACTGCAAGTTAGGATGTAGAGGTCCCTAAAATTACAATTCTAAACAACACGGAACTGTTGAAAGTTTTTGAGCAAGGACTTACCATGACCAAAACTGTACTTTAAAAGAATTGAACTGGGGATCCCTGGTGGCTCAGCGGTTTGGCACCTGCCTTCGGCCCAGGGCATGATTCTGGAGACCCCGGGATCAAGTCCCAGGTTAGGCTCCCAGCATGGAGCCTGCTTCTCCCTCCTCCTGTGTCTCTGCCTCTCTCTCTCTCTCTCTCTGTGTGTGTTTCTCATGAATGGATAAATAAAATCTTTAAAAAAAAAAAAAAAGAATTGAACTAAGGGCACCTGGGTGGCTCAGTCAGTTAAGCCTCTGAATCTTGGTTTCAGCTCAGGTCATGTGAGATGAAGCCCCGCATCATGCTCTGCACTCAGCAGGAGTATGCTTGAGATTCTTTTCCCCTCCCTCCCCCTCCCCCTCCACTCCTCTCTCTGTCTAATAAATAAATAAAATAAAAAAATATATTTTTTTTTAATAAAAATATTTTTTTAAAAAAGAACTCAGGCAAGATCAGCTTCGTGGCTATACAAACTATCCAGTCACATAGGAGGGTCCTACGCATGGTGCAATGCACTGCTGTTGTGTTGAAAGTTTGAATAATTTTGAATATGAGTCCATGCATTTTCATCTTGTCTTGTGACCTCCACATTATGTGGCTGGTCATGAATTTAGGATATGGGGTTATGAATGATTAAAATGAGGGGGAAGTCAGGAGGCAAGGAGTCTAGATAAGAAACCACAGTCACAGTTCAAGTGAGAGCTAATGAGGAAAAGAAGTGGGGTAGCCTTTCTGATCTAAGTAGATACTATAAGTATTTAGGGGTAAAGAAAGCCTTGGGTCACAGACCTAAGGATATTCTCTGAATCCCTCAGCCCCAAACTATACAGAATGATTTGTCATTAAATCCTGAAGTCAGGAGGTAGTCAAAAGACTACAAGAAAACTTGAAAATGTTTAAGCAAAGCTATTACATAAGACCATCCAATATTTATTGAACACCTGCCATCTGCCAAGAAGAGTGGTGGGGTTAGGAACCCACTGGGCAGCAAAAGATTGACAATTCCTGCCATAAATGCTGCCACATTTGGGAGAATTTTGAGAACAGCTATCATTCAGTTATGGTCACTACATTTGATCATCGTGTAAAGTGGCGAACAGAAAGAATTTACCAGTTTGTGGGAAAAGATGGGAGAAAAGCATTCTGCTGTTAGAAATGCTCTGAGGACCTGTCAGTAAGAAACCGGGTGGTAGGTGAGGAATTGGATCCAAGAGGAATTTAAACCCCATGTCAAGCAATGTGCCATTTCAAAATGCAGGGCTAGCTTCTGGGATCTTCAAAATCAAATCAACAAATCTCAAAGAATACACTAGTCTTTGTGTTATGGGTCAGCTGCAATTTTTTTTCATTTTCAGCAGGCACAATGACAGAAAATGACCAGCTGGGACCTAGCTGGAAATATAGAGAATGATTTATTTTTTATTTTTTGTTTTTTTTAGACAATGATTTAGGATCATTCCAGCCTACATTGGCTGTTACTTACGACTGACACTAAGCAAAAGAATAGAACTCTTGTCCAGGTAATAATCCTACAGCCTTTCTCTACATTACTAGGGACAACTGTAAATTTTCTTTTTTTTTTTAGACCAAATGCCCCACCAATACATTCTTCCTGGTTTTTCCTTTGGTTATTCTGCTGACCTCAGAGTTCACAGCTGTTGGCTTACATAACCTGGAAAAATCTAATGGAATCCATGAAGTTGCCATTGAGGGTGAGCTGGCTAAGTAAGCTCTTGAATTTGTATCGCCCTCTCACAGGGGCAGGGTTTATTTTTCTTCCCATGGAAACAGGAGGTTGGCAGGGAAGGCGGTGAACAATACAAATGCAGAGACATGGCTGCTGTCTGAGATTTTTCATCTCCTCCTCAGAAGGTAATGTGAATAGACGTGGGTGTCTTTACTGTTCTTCTGCTTTGTTCCTTCCCAACCTCTTCCCTTCTAGCATAATCATGCATCAAAATTAAGCCTTTTGGGTAATGGGTATTGGCAAGAGAAAGGTGGATTTGTCTGGTAGGTGCCCCATTCTGAGAAGTGCAAAGATCTACTGCTATCTTCCCAAGATGCAGCAGTCTCATGGGCCAAAGGGGTACATGGTGGCCCAGGCTTGGCCACATGGCAGCCGGATGGAACCAAAACCCTGACAGGGAGAGTAGGGGGCTAGGGAAAAGGCAGAGGATCAGAGAAGGAGGAAATGGGGGAAACCTGAGAAGGGCTCCCTGAACTCCAATTTAGGGTGTAATGTATATATACTACACCTTTGGTTAATCCCCTGGGATGATAGTAACTGCTTGTGAGGAGGACAGCTCTCCCAGCACAGAGGTGGTCATGCACACCTTTCTAGTTCTGCAGGGCGTCATGACTCCCAGGGAACCAATTTCTTAATATGAAGTCTTCTCGCCCTCTAGGTCTTTACATATGCTACCCCTCTGCCCTCAATTCTAATCCTCCATGTTGACAGCCATTTAAGACTCGATTTGCATTCTATTTCCTCTTGGGAGCTTTCCCTGACCTCTATAGACAGTTAGGGTCCCCTTTTCTAAGCTACTTCTGGACATCTCTGACATGTTGTAAGTAACCATCACTTGTATAATTGTCTCCTTCACTCAGTTGTGAACTGCACAAAGGCCGACTGGGTCTTATTAATTTCACGTCCATACTAACTAGGTCACTAGCCCTTATACTAAGGTATAAACACCTTTTAAGTGTTTAATTAGTGTTTAGTGAAGGAAAAAGCCAAGAACAAAGGACCAACTTTTGTAAGTACATGTGCTACCCACTTGGAGATATGTACCCAGTGTAGGGTCTTAGAGACCTAAAGATCATACCTTCCATGGTGTTCTGTAAAATTTGGGGTAGATGGAAATTGTCTTGCTAGCCTAAGGAGAGCATCCATGCTCAATGCTCCCCTCTAGGGAGCTCCAAAGAAATCATCATGAACTGCCATGAAAAATGAGAGTGATATGGAGTAAATTCCTCAGACCTCTCAGGAAATCTTATCCATTCATAATCTATGGTGTTAGAGATTTGTGTGTTCCTCTCTAAATGTCACTCTTCTACTTGTCTACTTATAAAGGGCCAACAAAGGGCAGAAACAACCCTTCTTCATCTGATTAAAGATATTCTCACAAGCATCTAAAAACAAAGTTACCCATGAGTTTAGAGTCCCATTGAAGTAACTATTGGGGGTAGGGTGGGTCATGCCATGTGTTACCTTGGCCATGGCCTCTTCTCCAGGGTGTTGTGCATTAATTTTTTGTTGTTGTTGCTGTTGTGCATTAATTTTGAATGGTTCTTGATGTTTGGGCAGAACCGAGAAAATCATTTTCAGGAAAAGGCGCCTGTCCTCAAAATAAGTGTGTTTCCTCTTAATCTAAATGATATGAGTTAGAATTATTATCCTACCCAAAAGAGGCATATGATAATAATAGGAACTATCTGGGTGTGATATGCAACTGATAAATTATTGAATTATCTGAAACTAATGATATAGTATATGCTGGTTAATTGAATTTAAATTTAAAAAATTAAAAATTTACAAAAATTTAAAAATAGGAGCAAAGCTTTATCTATAAAGCTTTTTTTCACATTTCAGAGTATTTTCATATATAGTATCTCACTAATAAACTCACCAACAATCCTAAAGGTAGCCAGATCAGAGGCTATGACCACGATGTTAAGATAAAGGAATTTGGGCTCAGAAGAGGAATAAGTGACCTATCCAAAAGTACAAGGTGATAAGTGGCAGATTTAGTCTCAAGATTTCAAAACCCTATTAAAACTTAACCTGATTTTGCCTAAAATATAAATGATGATGTTTCCAGATAATATTAAAGTATATAGTACAGGGATCTAACTCCTTGTATCAACTATTTCAGATTCTCCACATAGGCACATGGTGGGATTTGCACTTTAGTGTCCCTTGAAGTGAGGTGTGACCAAATGACTTGCTTTGAAAGATTGAAGTTTTAGGATCCAGTGCATAAGTTGTGACACTTCTTCCCCCTGCCACAACAACCAGCACCACTTGGGTGCATGGCTGCTCCGTCAGCCTGGGTCCCAGAGTAAAGACGATGAGGAGCAGACCCCCAGTTGATCCACAGTGAACCCAGGAAAAGGATAAACCTTTGTTTTATTGAGGTGTATTGTTACCACAGCACAACCTGACTCACTCTGCTTGATACACTATACACGTGGGCTTTCATTCAAGGGCGCCATTGAAATAACCAAAGAATCATAAAAATAGGGGGAAATGGCATCTCTCTAGAAGCTAAGGAAGAGTACCACCCATACGCCACAGGGTTTGGGGAATTTCAGCAAAATTTCAGCAAAAATAGGTTTAAAGAAGGATCCAAGGGATGATCCAATACTCCTTCTTTAAACAAATTATATCTTAGAAAATTTTACTTCTTCATGCTAAATAGGGACATGGTGAGGAATTTTCGCAACACACACACACACACACACACACACACACACTAATGCTCTCCAAGTTTATACTGGTTTTGGAGAAGGAAGTGCCTTAACAGTATTTGGTGGGGCATGCTTTGACAAGTACTAGCTTTGTTCTAGAACATGCCATTCTGCTCTCCCTAAGATAACACACAAAATACACACACAAAAAGAGCAAACTAGAGCTCACCTCCCAGGTGGAGCTGGTGGTGTGTGGTGACTCAAAAACTATGTGCTGAATCCAATGGAGTGTTGAGTCATGGGCAACACTGGCCCACCTGTTTCCCAACCAGTGTTCATATGGTGCCCCTGTGGAAGACTCCATCTCCTGAAGCAAAACTTGAAGAGTGAAAACGGAAACATACTTGGCATATTTCTGTTGCCTTTTAAATCACAGAGAATAAAAACAGAAATAACACTACATGAAAATTATTCGCATTTTGGGTAAAAATGACGTCAGAGTGAAATGAAGCACATTCAGACTGATAAGGTATGCCTACCACATGGGGAGCAGAGGAGGGACAGGCGGTGGGGAGTATCAGGTCACGGAAAGGGCAAACAAACCAGAAGGCAATCCCTGCCTCTCCCATTTAGCAGCTGAATCGTGTTGGCTAAAATTCTCATTAAAGTTCAGACTCTTGATCAGTGAAGATAATAAATAATACCTGCAATTGAGCATTGCTGTGAAGGTAAAACAAAATCACATGTGTGCAGAAATGCTTTGTAAATTATGAAGCCCTGGTACAAGTGGTAATTGCTTATCTTTGGGTAGTTCGGAGCATTGTAAAGTCCTTTTTTAAATAGCTTAAAGCTGCCTCCTCTATCCCCCTGAGTCCACCAGTTCAGGTCCTGACAAGTGACATGTTGGAGGGAAGGAGGAAAGTAGGGAAAAAGGAAACAAAAAAAGCACAAATTTTGAAAGGTTGCAGAAGTAAGAATAATACAAGGGGAGGGAGAGGAATGAGCTTGGGAGAGGAGGGGCTTTCAGTTAGGCTATGTAGGGAATCACCAACTGGTTCCAAGCTTTGCCTTCAACACAAGAAACAGCATCATATATACAATTCCAACATCCATGGGGCAAAAAACAGATCCAGCATTCAGTAGTAAAGATAAGAACTTTCCCAAGAGGACACCATGGAAGGAAAGAATGACATCCTAGTATTGCTTTTTGACAGAATCAGAAGCTTCCTAGGGCTTGGTGCATGAAGACACTAAAGACATGCTAAAGGCTGAAGACATCAAATCAAGAAGCAATTCCCCAAAGCAAACTGCATGCCACCAGGACAGTGCAACCCACCTTCCTGGGTGTCTTTGATTCAATAGGACTCAGAATATGATGGATTATCTGGAGGAAATGATCATTAGCATGTCCTTCAGCAGTGGTCCCCAAACAGCATTCAAGTCCCCACAAATGCTTAACTCTGCCAAAGGGTATGTAGGACAAATAATAGTAAATGACCCTAAACATAGTACTATGTGACCAAGAACTCTTGGTGCAACTCAAGGCGAGAGGATGAAATAGTGAAGACAAACCTCGACTTGTTGATCAGCGATAAAATCAAAACCACAAGATAGAGTTTCCTGTCATACAAGAGGGACTGCTTGACAAGAGTCCCTCTGAGGCTGATGGGATTAAGGGCACGTATTTCCCCCTTTATTTCTGCCATGTAGACAGTATAAAGACAAAGATATAAAGCCTAAAATTAGGACTATACCAAGGTAAATGTGCTGAAAGCAGATTATTTATAACCATAACACATAGTAAAATGTTTTCTCAGTAAAGGCAATGTATGGGTCTCTTACCTTTCCAGAAGAACAGTCACACAGAAGGCCTCTCAAGGGAATGCGACAGGACAATGCACCCAGCTTTTTCATGATGTGGGTGGCTCCCCACCTCGATGGGCTGGCCCTCTCTTTCTCTTAGCTCCTTGCTTATATCAAGGCAAGCTCTGTGGGCCAAGGACAGGCATTTTCATAATTTCCTGATGGGAAGTAAAGCCGAAGCTTGTAAAGGTCAGATCAGTCGTCACTAAGTGGGACTCATGGGAAAGAGAAGCCTCAAAACTCATGGCTAGAGAGAGGAATCAGATCATAAAACTGGCAGGGGAAGAACAGGAGCACCATCTTTCAGGAAAGACAGTGAGGGGAAGAGAGTAACAGTGAGAATAAGGACTAATAATTTCTTGAGCACCTGCTCTATCGCAGACACTGAGCACCCCTCTTCACACATAACCTTGATTATTGCCAAAATTAACTCTGGAAGCAGATACTCTTATTCTCTCCACTTTACCTAGGCTGCGGTGGAGGATGCAAGGTGCTAAAGAGTGCTTCCAACAGCTGAGTCGGGGGTGCGGGAAGGTGAATGGGCTGTGATGCTCCTCCAGGGAGCATGACGTCCCTCAGTGGAATCTACAAAAGTCTCCAACAGAGGATAGTCTCTGTAAGAGAAGCCCTTCAGAGAGTTGAAACCCACTTCTCCAAGTAAGCTTCATTTAGGTTCTAGAGTCCTTTGAATATCATTTATTCTCTAGTCTAAGCATTCTTGATAAGGATGACATCAACCCCAGAGGGGCCAATATTGGTTCTTGGGATCTGTACTGGGTCAAATAGTGTCCCCCCAAATTATGTCCACCTAGAACCTCAGAATATATCCTTGTCTGGAAATAGGGTCTTTGCAAATATAATTAAGGTAAAGCTTGAGATCATGCTGGATGGGACCACTCTCCAATCAGAGTGTCCTTGTAAGATGCAGGAAAGGACGGACAAAAACACGGAGAGAAGAAGGCCATGTGAAAACTGTCACTGGAGTTATGCAGCCACAAGCCAAGCAATGGTTGGGGCCACCAGAGCTAGACGCAGCAGGGAAGGTTCTCCCCTAGAACCTTCAGGAGGTGCACCACCTTGCCAACACTTTGATTCTGGACTTCTAGTCTCCAGACTCATAAGAGAATAAAGTTGTGTTGTTTTAGGTCACCAAATTGATGACAGTTTTGTTATAGCAATCCTAGAAAATTAATATAGGTGGTGAAAAAAATCTTACTCTTTTATGTATAAAACACAGATAAGCATACAATAAGTACATAAGCAGATATGCGATATTAAATTTTTGTGGGAGAAGGAGAGTAGGGGAATAAATGTCTGAAAAAGCTCCTTACTGGGCCATAATGAATAAAGGGTGAGAAACCTTGCTCTAGGCTGTGAAGATTTTGAGGGAGGCTGGGGGGATGGGCAGGGCAGGGAGAATGATTTGGTCAAAGGCTACGTTCTGTAGCTGCTAACATCATTCTTGTTCTTAGCATTTAAACTCACTATTCCCAATTGTTTCCTCTTCCATTCCGGCCCAGATGCAATTATTACAACTTCTCAAAAGTTTGTTCTGCTATCTATTTGCAATAGGTTATCCCCAAACGAGGCAGAGCAATCACCTGCAATATCTCCCCTTGACATGTTCTCTTGTTGTCACAGGAGTTGTAAGGCCGTAAGGCAATGTTGATGTTCTCTGCATTTTTTTCCCTCTGGAATCTCCAGCTCTATCTCACAACTTTGATGTTTTACAGAAAGATAAAGGTAGTTGGTTATCTCTCCGTTAAACTTGCTTTTTCCCTAATATCTCTAGGATAGCTAAAAGGAAATTGCAAATGGTTGTTCATTATACTGACCTTCCATGGAAGCCATGGAATTAGATCATAGTCCTATGAAGACCATTCAGTGAATTAATTGCCTGTCCTGGCCTGATATGGGAGAGAGAGTCTAGACGGCTGGGGTAGCTCCAACTGTGCCCAAGATATTGACAGAAACCATCTGGCAGTCAATGCAAAAATGGAGATCTCTAGAGACTTCCCAAAAGCTAAGCAATCCTGAGTATTTGATGTGTTTAAGTTTCTAAATTCTTCACAGTGAAAGACAGGGAATGTGAAGCTGTTGGCCCAGTGGATTTTGAGAGCAGGCATTACTCAACCACGTCTACTGCAGTAGGATCTTAATTATCGTGCTTCCTCTGGAATGTTCTGTTTTACTCAGAACTGCCTCTGGGTGTGTGCAGTTCGAGTTACAGGGTGTTAAATAGGACTTCTCGCATCGAAGTTTCAGCTGAGGACCATAAGGACAAGGTCACCCTCCTAGGATGTGCTAGGAAATGTGAGGGAGGCTGTTCGGTCCTTCACTCTTCACATTGGGACAGACTCAAGGATTTGCCACAGATATCAGGAAGTGGGCAGGTTTTTTTTTTAGAAAGAGACTTGGTGCACTGTGGCATTTCTCCTCCCTTCCCACTGGGAACTAGGAAGGACGTGGGAAGTTGTTTTCACCGTAAGCCACATAAGGTTACTGAGCTGAGGCTACTTTCAGGTCTCAGAGAGCTTGATAGGTATACTCTAGTGATAGAGAATGGACCTGTCCCACACTTGACATTGTCAGCATATGAAAGGTCAGCTGGCCAGAGGGACTGCTGGTCAAAGGGGGCTGCAGTAAAACTGGCCAGCACTTGAAGCATGTGGAGGGGTCAGAGATGCATATACGCTCCCCACATGTTAGATAGGGATCCCTCAGAAGGAAAGAAGGCTCAGGCATCTAGAGAGACAAAGGACAAGTCATCTAGGGGGACAATCCCACCAGAAAGGGTATGGAGGGAGCCACTGAGAGTCAGGGAGTGTCCAAGGAAAGTGCTGTGTCAAGGAACAGGAGGGCTCCTTCCAGGAAGGAGCCTGTAGAGAGACTGGCATCTGTCCCCTGGCCCCGCCCAGAGGGCACCCATGTGGATTATAACGATAGCAGTCAAGGCAACATTTTCTGACTCTTCAGTCCCTCCCTTTCTGGCCGGAACCATGCAGAAGCCAGAGCAACAGAGAAGAGGACAAAGAGTACAGGAGTGAGGAAGAGTGAAGAATGCAGCCACACCTCCATTCCCCCCACAGCTCGTCTCCTGCCTGGCAGAGAGCCACACTGTGGGGGAGAAGAGGCTTTAACTGGGATGAAAAATTGAAGTTTGCTACTCAACAGACCTAGACTTAACGAATGCCTGGAAAATTAGACAATGTGTTAACACCTGAAGATTATTGGAAAGGCTGTGGGAGCTACCCTCAGTTTCATCCAGGGCAGAGGAAGATGAGTCAAGGGACAGATTTAGAGAAAAGGTAAAGCCCTGCTTCTTCAATAAGCCGATGCCCTTGAGAACAAAAGTGCACCTA
This sequence comes from Vulpes lagopus, assembly GCF_018345385.1. NCBI lineage: Eukaryota > Metazoa > Chordata > Mammalia > Carnivora > Canidae > Vulpes > Vulpes lagopus. Next base: position 68,119,467 of record NC_054830.1, read on the forward strand.
CAAGGTTTATCGGATTAGGCGAGCCCATGAAATGTGTCCTCAATACTGCACGAGTTAACCTCCCTTCATTATATGGGTGATGTTGTTCAGCTGCCTCAATAGTTCCAGGACAAAGGCAGAGTTTTAGTAAATGAAAATATTGTTTATACGTGACTTCATAACTGATGCCCATTACAAGGGCATGACTCGGAAATCCTAAGCGAACTCAGTGTGGAAACGCATTTGACATGCCCACAATTACTGATGCTTTATAGCTTAATCTCAGGAGTCATCGAGGCCGTGGCTGACTTACATCTATGTGCTCTCTCTTGGAGATATCCAAGAATATTTGGAAGGAGCCTCTATTTCCCTTTCAGCCCTGAAATGATTTTCATAACCACTCTCTTCTTCTGACCTGGGAGGGTCCTCCATTCTCCTCCAGACACAGCCACCTTCTGGGAAGCCCCGGCCCAACTGGGGTTCTGATCACATCCCTACCTGCAACACCCTAGTCTTAGGAGCAGGTGAGTGCTGGGAACACTACAGACGCGAGGGGTACAGTGGTCAACAATAAGCAAACTTTTTGGCATTTAGTGAACATCTCATTCTGCTGCATACCCTTCAGTTATATTTATTTTCAACTGGTCAAAGAGTGTTTTCCATCCTGATTCTATCCTCAAATAGCTCTTTTGCAAGTACAGTTTTCCAAAAGCTTGGTAGAGAATAACCGTGCCTTAGGAATCCAAATGCTTAGGACGCCTGGGTGGCTCAGCAGTTGAGTGTCTGCCTTCCACTCAGGGCGTGATCCTGGGGTCCTGGGATCGAGCCCTGCATCAGGCTCCCCTCGAGGAGCCTGCTTCTCCCTCTGCTTATGTCTCTGCCTCTGTGTGTCTCTCATGAATAAATAATATCTTTTTTAAAATGTTGGGGAAAAAAAGAGTCCAAATGCTGTATGTTACAAATGAACTTAAGCTGCATTAGTCACCCAAAACTCTTAAATTCATTGTCTTGTCCAAATCAAAAAGCTCTGGGTGTAGGGATGAACTACTCCCCCATAACCTCGCTACCAGGTTTTTATGAAAGCAGATCAGAGACTAAATTCTTTCACATGTACAGATTTATTGATTAAACAAACTTTTATTAGTAGTAGGCATAAAACATCATACAACCCCTTTTGGTTTATAGGTGCTCTGACTGCACCTCGCATAGAAAGCAACCAGAATCATCCCCCTCTGGCTCAACACAGGACCACTTAGGGACCAAACCTTGAGGGCCATCCCCCCCCCCAAAAAAAAACAGGCTATAGGACTTGCTAAGGTGGCAACAGTCTCTAAAATATTATCGCCAATCTCCATATCTGGGGAACATGTCATTTTACTAGGAAAAGCTTATTTCTAGTATCTATTATGCAGATTAGCAAGACATAAAGTTCATCCATGAAAACTCATTCCCGACATTCATTATGTTAATTAATAAAGTCTCGGGTGGTGATTGAGATCCAACAGCTTAAATGCTATAGCAGCTCCCTTTGGGTGATGGACTTTCAGATTAAATGCTAAACTCACACCCCTGGAGTGTGAATTATGGTTGAGGGCAACCGACAGCCCTTAGAAGCTCAGATTCATTCTCAATCTCTCTCCCTCTCTTTCTCTCTCTCTCTCTCTCTCTCTCTCTCTCTCTCACATATCCATGCTGAAGTAATTTAAAGCAAACTATAGACATCATAAAAATCTACAAATAGAAAAGAACATCTGCCCAAAGAACAGGCTACCTCATTTTGGTATTGCTATAACTGACATTCATAACCATAAGTGGAATACTCCTTTCAATAATATAAAAGTAATGAAAGGTGTTGGTTTTATTCTTATGAACTCCACCTTTTAATTTTTTTTCAATTTGGGAACATAAAACCATGAATTGGGTTAAAATCGACCACAATCAAAAAAATAAAAATAAATAAAAATAAATCGACCACAATCCTATATAGAATTCATATTAACTTTTAGTCTTTTTCTATGTACTCATTAGACACACTTTCTTTTCTAAAATTGGGTAGTCCTGAAGATAATATGGGACCATTTTAATTTGTCATTAAGTATTTTTTCAAAAACTTGAATTCAGACGCTACCTATTATTTTATCTCATAGCTACACCACAGTTTGATCAACGAATCCTCTGCCATTTGTGATTATTTTAGGTGGTTGCTCACCTTTTACCACTTGTCCTACCTCTCAGCAGGACACAGGTGGTACATTGAATCGGGAAACTCAAGGAGAGCTTAATCAAAGTACTATTTACCAAAAATAAAAATTAAGGTACTATTTACAAGTGAAGGGGAGGATTTAAGAAAAGCGACTGCAGATGGTGCACTGCCTGGTGGCTTGAAGTGCTGAGGAGCTGTTACCCTCCCCAGGCCTGATGGAGAATGAGTGCACACAAGAAACCAGACAGCATATGGAGAGAGCTGCCAGACAGGAGCTGTAGCCTGCATCAGAGGGATGCGGCCAAGCCACAGTGACCAGGCAGGGAGGGAGCGACAGGAATAAAATCGGGTCCCCAGGGACCAAGCCCAGTCGGAGCCAGAGGGGGGGAAAATAGCCCTCTGCTGTCGTGCATAGAGCATCAACCTCCCAACACAGAGCAAGATAAAGGATGGAGAGTGAATCAGGAAAGGCAGATATGCCACAACTTTGAGAAATATTTTTTATTTCCCTGCACAAAATCCACCAAAACGTATATGCTTAATGAAAGGTAAGCACATGGGGATCCCTGGGTGGCGCAGCGGTTTGGCGCCTGCCTTTGGCCCAGGGCGCGATCCTGGAGACCCGGGATCGAATCCCCACGTCCGGCTCCTGGTGCATGGAGCCTGCTTCTCCCTCTGTCTGTGTCTCTGCCTCTCTCTCTCTCTTTCTCTCTGTGACTATCATAAATAAATAAAATAACAAAAATAAAAAAAAGAAAGGTAAGCACATGATAAATAGCTTCAATATTAAGAAATACTATTGATGAGCACAGTAAGGGGCGAGGGGGGTAGCCTTCTCTTCAGGGTAGGTTTAAGAACCCCAGCTGCCTAATCTGTTGATGGAGAAAGCTGATGCAGGACTGAACAAGCCAAATCACCGTGGAACTGGCAGGGAGAGAGGACTGATGTTTGGCAGGGACTTCGACGTGTCTGGATGAATCAGTGAGGTAAAAGCCTGTCTCAAGAGGCTTCTCATAACGGTTCCCATTTTTCTAACCCAAACTACTTAACAGGCCCTGTGATAAGTGCCTTCCATACATTATCTCATTTAACACAAGATTCAAAATGAATATTATTTCCTCATGTTTATACAGAGGAGACACTGAGGCTCGGAGGAGTCAGGTGCCGTGGCTAAGATCACACACCTGCTAAGTGTGTGGAGCCAGGATGTGGACCTAGATCCACCAGAGCCCAATGCCAGTCCACTTAAGCACCCCGATAGACAGCTCCCTCCATCAACTATCCCACCTGGAGCTGCTTTAGGAAGGAATGAATGGTGGAAACCTGCAGAGGAAAGATTGAGCCTCTCCAGGGAACATCTGCCAAGAATGAAAGGAACGAGAAAACCACCTGAGGGTGCGCCCCAGGTTATGTGATCATTTAAAAATAATGACAATAGGGGCACCCAGGTGGTTCAGTCAGTTGAGTGACTCTTGGTTTCAGCTCAGGTCATGATCTCAGGATCGTGAGATCGAGCCCCACGTCAGTCTCTACATTTAGCACAGAGTCTGCTTGATATTCTCTCTCCCTCTGCCTCTCCTCCCACTCATGCTCAATCAATCAATAAAATCCAAAAAATAAAAATTAAATAAATAAATAAATAAATAAAAATAATGATAATAATACCCATTGGTCACTTTGTGCAGGATATCAACTCATTAGGATATTGACACACAAGAAGCAACTGGCCAAATCCAGGATATAGGAATTCCTGCAAGAGAAATGACCATATTTCTTCCTCAAATGAATAGCATGACAAAGGTGCGGGTGGGAGTGGAGGGCACAGGATTGTTACAGATCAAAAAAGATTTAAGGGAGCGACGGTTACTACTTTTTCCAACTTCTGGCCTTGTGTAACCATTACTTTCACTACCAAAAAAGAAAAAAAATTATCTTTTCCAAGGTGACCTAGCCCACCTTGAAGCAGGACTCAACATTTCATCTCAGCCTGTGGCCCCAAATATTTTCCATCATCAGGAAGGAGTAATATAAACTTTACCAGGTTTTGATGATGTGATGGAGGGAGGATCTCCCACCCCACTAATCCCAGTCCAACACAAGCCTTCTCCCAAACGTCTTTCCCCCTAGCTGCCCTCTAATCATTCTCTAGCTTTCACCTGCAATCCCAGAATGCTAAAGGTTATCTTCCCAAGGATGACTTTGATTTCAGCAAACAAAACAGTGTTCGACCACAACCAATTCAATGGGAGAATTATAAATTTCAAATAATTTTCTTCTTTTATGACGTTCCCTGTCACAAGCTGATGCCTCCAACTCCTTAGACTACTGCACACACCACACAGCTGTCCCCACTTATGTGGGAGGTTACATTGCAGGACGCCGGCTGGATGCCCAAAACCACACACGGTACATTACCCTACATATACTAAAGCTTTCTTCCTATACCTGTGATATAGGTACATACCTGCGATACAGCTGAATGTCTGGGTGGCTCCGGAGGCCTGGGTGGCCCAGTGGTTGAGCGTCTGCCTTGGGCTCAGGGCATGATCCTGAGGTCCCAGGATCGAGTCCTACATCCGGCTCCCTGCATGGAGCCTGCTTCTCCCTCTGCCTGTGTCTCTGCCTCTCTCTCTCTGTGTCTCTCTCATGAATAAATAAATAAAATCTTTATTAAAAAAAAAGCTGAATGCCTAAATCAGGCACAGCAAGAGATGAACAGCAATGATTAATAATAAAAGAGAACAACTCTAACAATATACTGTAATAAAAGTTCCGTAAGTGTGGTCTCTCTCTCCCTCTCTCCAAATATCCCACTTTCCCATACTCAGCCTTCTTTGATGATGTGAGAGGATAAGATGCTGCAAGGTGAGAGACAAGTGACGTGGATGACACAGGTGTGGGACATCGTGTGACGCGTGGCTGCTAATGACCCGCTGAGGATTCATCAGAAGGAGGAGCATCTGCTTCCCCAGGGCTGAAGCTGCGCAAAGCCAAACCACAGGTTTGGGGCAACTACTGTAGTTTCAAATGTTCTCACTTTCCTACACAAACATTTGAATTTACTCCACTTTCGTTATACCCACCTTCACACATAGAACACAAAACTACATGTAAGATCATGGCCTGAGATTTTAAATATAAGAAAGGACCCTAATCTCCGTCATGCTAATGATTTTGCTTCCACGGATGTGGCTTCAGACCCCAAAAACTTCCATAGGGATCGCTTTCCACCAGTTATTTATGTTGAGATTCCTGGCAACAGAAATTCTTTTTTGCACATGCTTCCCTTAAACCACATCCTTTCCCCCATCCTGTACTTGAGGCATTGTTTTCACATAGAAGGGCTGACGTCTACAAGTTCTCCCAATTAAATATAATTTTAATAGATTACTCTATCATTTTGACCTGTCAACATTTGGGGCACCCCAATTCTATTACCCAGCATTTCTATATTCCTAACTTTTTAACGTCACATCGGAAAATTTGAGACATGTTCCATCTAGAAATTCTAAATAAGGCAGAACCGAGGGCAGAGCACTATCATCTGCCCTAGAAATCTCTCTCCAAGTTAACTTGTCTCCGTAAATCAAAATTCCTGATGAGTCCTACTGATCATCACATTATTTTCTAAATGTTCCCAGGTAGGATAGTTGAATGCTCTTCAATTCTTCCAACGATCATATCCATCATGTTCCTGGTCTATAATTTCTGTCATTTACCCTTTTCCTGTCCTGAAAATCCACGACTCTGGGCAAGGTGTGCAGGTGATACACTACTTTAAGAGCGACACACAGAGAGACCATACACCTGGGGGATATTGTAGATTTGAGTCCTGAATATTACCCAGATTGTTCTGGCAGAAGGCCATGAAGTGTCTTATTCTCTAAAAATTATATTATGATAATTTTTCTACAGATGGAAGCAAAGCATGTTGAGAAAGAGGTGCCTTTTGCTATGTCACACAAAGTCTTCATATGGGCCGGCGGTGGACTTGCTGAAAATTCATTAACTCATACTACGACTGAATGTTTTTGCTCCCCCAAAACTCTCCATTAAACCCAGTCCCCAGTGTGAGGGTACTTGGAGGTGGGGCCTTTGGGAGGTGCTGGGGTTATGAGCATGGAGTCCTCATGAATGGGAATAGCGCCTTTCCAAAGAAGACCCCAAAGAGTTCCCTTGCCCCTTTAGCCACATGAGGACTCAGGGAGAAGAAGGCCATCTATGAAGCAGGACCTCAGCAGACATCAAATCTGAGACCACCTGAATCTTGAATTCCTTCCTCAGAACTGTGAGAAATAAGTGGTTTCTGTTTGTAAGCCACCCAGTCCATGGTACGTGGTTCCAGCGGCCCAAGCAGACTGAGACGACTCCCCTCCAATCTCCTGGATGGCACCAATTTTCTACAGTTTCTCATAGGTTGTTGCCAGCTACTTCCTATGGTGGTTCTAGCCCTTTAATCTCCAGAATATGCTTCATCTGGGCCGAGCACCTGCTATTTCCTTAACCCAACAGTTGCAGTTCCCTTTTCTCACCGTTCTACCCTTTCCAGTTCGAAGACCATACCCTTGAGTGAGAGAGAATGGAAGAAGAGATGGGAATCACTCTTCCTTCTCTGTCAACAGCCTAGGGCCAAGCTATGGCCCTGTCACTCTCTCCCGTATGCCCCCTGGGATCCCTTCCTCCCAAGCTTCCTGTCCCCACCTTCCTCCCGAGTGTGGTCCATTGTCCAGGGCTTCCTCTCTGATCCCATTTCACTGATGACTGCCATTGATCGGGCTTCTGTTCTCACACCTGTCTCCCAGCTCACTTGTTCACCTCAACTTGATGTGATTATCAAGTTCTTCCTCCTTGAATCAACGATCTCTTTTATTGGATCGCTTTCCTCTCTCCACAACACCTAAGTATAATTTTTCTGAGCCAGCTCTGTTTTGCAAAACCTGCCATTCAGTCCAGCAGGTCTGCTCCCCAGCTGGCCTGCAACTTGCCCCGTGAAGCCACCTTTCTCCTGTCACTGTGAAAGCCTCCCCTGAGGAGAGCTGTCATGACACCCAGCGGACAATGTGCTCTGAGAAACTCACGATTCCTCTCTTTTCACTCTAAAATTCTTATTGATTTTTCTCCAGAGAGACAATAAAGCCATTTCTAACATAAAGTCAGCCAGGCCTCTTTTTTTTTTTTTTTTAAGTTGCCTTCAATAGGTCACTTTCTTGGAGAAATGTTTTCTCTGCAAGCTCCCTCTTTCTAGTTTTGCTGTTCATACTTCTCAGGTGTGTCCCCTTCATCAAGAATGCCTTTGTTTACCTTTGACTTAATTTGGAGCTGCTGGTCAGTGTCACAGCACCTCCTCAAGTCATCAGAGTTGTTAAATTATTAGGGGTGGGAGGCCCCAATTGCAAGATTTTTGTCCTAGCAAATTGACCCTTATATACATGTGTTCATGCATTTGTTCCACAAATATGAGGACCTACTACATGGCAAGCATTGAGATAAATAAAGTCACAATCTCCATCATTAGAGACCTAAAGTCCTGTCTAAATATAACTAGAGCTCTAGGTGACTCCATTTGGTGCATGGAGTTGTAACCAAATAAACCATAGTTTGGGGGGTGCATCTGCCTTCGGCTCCTGTCGTGATCCTGGGATCCTGGGATCAAGTCCTGCATTGGGCTTCCTGCAGGGAGCCTGTTTCTCCCTCTGCCCATGTCTCTGATTCTCTCTCTGTGTCTCTCATGAATAAATAAATAAACAAATCTTTAAAAAATAAACTATAGTTTGATAAACAAAGATAATTAAAAACAACTCATTATCAGCGGCAAGCAGAAGACCACATTCTCAGTCCTTGGCAAAACACTATAACGTGCCCTTTGCCTATCTCTCCCATCCTCTGTGTCTCTGGATGTTGGCAGAAGTCTCCTGGATGCCCTGGGTCACCACAAAACACCGACCGGTCACAAAAGCATCTCCTCCCTCTCCCCACCTCAGCTACAAGCATGTAGAAATGCAAGATAAAATGCACAAGTCTCTCAAAATAAGAACCTTTTCAATATACATATGAATTAGCAAGAAAGAAAATCCATAGATACAGTGAAGGGGAGATATGCACAGCTCCACCCAGGGGCAAACCCTAACACCATGTGGTTCACAGAAGGATGAGAACTGGGTCTGGCCTCTAGTGGTCGGGAGGGTCAAGGACAAGGGGCAAAGCCTCAATGTTCTTGCAAAAAAGAGAAGATAGATCAGGACTCCACACACCATGCCTTGAGCTACAAAGGGTTGCCTGGGGCATCAGATGGAGGCCAGAAAAATGCCACATACTGACCTGGAGAAAGGATCTGTTCCCTATCTCAGGCCACTCTCTTCCTGCCCTTGTGTCTAGAATCAGACTTATTCCCACACCCACCCTAAGCCACAAGCACACCTTGAGGCTTCCAGCCATGTCCAGCTTCCCTTCCTAGGAAACCCCACATTCCACCCACTAGGACTAGGCCCTGGACCCTGAACACCACCCACGGTATTCAAAAGAAAATTTTAATTTAATTTAATTTTAATTTTAATAAGATGTGGTTTCTATCTCCTGACAAGACCTTGACTGCTATGCATCAGCAGTGCCCTTATAAGGAACCCTGAGCATCCCCTCTGAGTGAGGCCTTCTTGACAGGCCCAAGGCCAGGGCCAGGTGAATGATGATCAAGTCCTGTGTTTCATGCAGGCTGGTGTTCCTCGTGGACTGAGAAATCTACAGACCTGCATGATTTCCACATTCTTGGGTAACCTTTACTCATAACTGACACATAAGGATTAGCTAAATCAAGGATCAGATTAACACAGGACGAAATCTCATTCGGAGTATCTCTCTTGTTCTCAAAACAATGCATGAGCTCCTGTTGGTAGATTCTTTTAAAAAAAAAAAAAAAAGATTGTATTTGTTTATTCATGAGAGACACAGGGAGAGGCAGAGACACAGGCAGAGGGAGAAGCAGGCTCCCTGCAGGGAGCCCGATGCAGGACTCTATCCCAGGACCCCGGGATCATGACCTGAGCCAAAGGAGATACTCAACCACTGAGCCACCAGCTGCCCCGGTAGATTCTTTAATTGTGATTTCAGCTTCGCCAGTCTAACCTACTGCTTCTGCTAGATTCGCTTAGGAATAGGCCTGTGTGTTCTGGAAGCTTCTTCTCAGTGAACAGGAGAAACGCTGAAAGGTTATGCTGAGGACGCGAGTGACTGGACATATCTGACCCTGCAAATGTTTGAACAAACATCCACTAAGCAGCTACAAAGTCTGCAGGTCACAAGGGCTTGGGGGATAGTTTAACTTTGTGCCAGGAAAAGCAAATACATCATATATTATCTCTTTTGTGAGGAGAAGTGCAGACACCTGATGGAGACAGGTCTATAATGAAACCATCACTCTCTGTCATCTCAGCCCATCTTATCCCTGTGGCCACCCGACTCCACAGCCAAGGCTCCAGGCCCCAACATGAATATACCACCAGCCTTTCCCCCATGTGTTGTCATTGGCCTTGCGGTGAGCCTGAGGCTGAGCAAGTCTAGCACATATTTTCTTTGTAGTGCTAACATGAACTGAAAATTAGAAAAAAGGCAAAGTATGGTACACAGTGGGGAGGAATCCTCCTTGCTAATCCTTGCCATTAGTGATGACATCAGGTGCACCCTTAGGGGACTTGCCTTGGACATCAGATCACACTGTGGGCACTCACAGGGGGGAGGAGCCACTCTGTGAAATCTCAAGAGCAAAGGGATCAGGAGACTCCTCTGAAGGCAGGAGAGAAGTTCATGGACAGATTAGAAGCGGCAAAAGAACCCATAGTTCCAGGAACTCACATGAGACACCTCCTGGGGCACCAGAGGAAGCCCCACCGACCTCCTGCTGAAGGCCAAAGTGTCAGATCTTACAAGACACAAGAGGAGTCTAGATGATTTTTTTTCTTCCATTGGGGAGGGTGTGCTAGGTCCTCAAAACTCTAAGCCTAAAAAGAGGACTGTTGGAAAAAAAGAGGGGGTCTAGGGAATGAGGTATGATCATCATAGGGAAGCTGTACCCCCTTAGGCCAAGTGCTCTGTAGCAAGCAGGGAAGATGCAAAACAGGATCCTAATTCCCTATTCCTGCCTCACCCCTGTTGCCCTCCCCATCATCCAGCTTTGGTCATTGACTTGAGCTCTTGCAGGAAAACAAATGAGCAGATCTCCAACAGAGTCAAATGTTTAATTAGTCTAGGGGATGCAGGCAATGCGTGGGCTTCTGATAGGCATCACATGGATTATTAAGCGGAGAGGAGAACTGACCAGCTGACAGACTCTTCGGCCTAAGAGAACCATGAGGCTGATTCCTCAGGTTCATTCCCCGCTCACCCTCCTCTCACAGCCCCCAGCATCCTAGAGAACAGCCAGGGACCCCTTTCAAGGCACGTAGGTCACTCCCCCTTCAAGCCCTGGGTGTCTTCCTCTTCGGTACTCCTATTCTTGCTGAAAATTGGATAAGCCAAGGTTTCCTAAAATCATGTTCAGAATCAATCCGTGTTTATTCCAGTATATGCTGCGGGAAAAGGCAAGATCTCATCGCAGTCCAAACCCCCCCTGCCTGCCATGAGAGTGTGCAGAAATGCAGGAAAGCCAGCCCCACTTGGAAACCTCAGTAATTACTATGGGAACCTGTCGGATGCCAGGAGGCTGGGAAGACAGCTTAATTAAGTGCAGCCTCTGACGGTTCTGATTGGGAAATTGAGGGCACGGTAACAGGGTGCCATTCAGGCAACAATCTGCTCCTTTTGTTAAGACACAGGGAGGGTCTCTTCTTTTGCCTACAACAAACAGGAGAGCTATAATTACACAATGGCAGACTGCAGCTGGGCGTGCTATTTTGGATTTCATATTTTCCTGAAGGGTTTTACAACCAAAAAGATGAAGTGCCTCCCCACTCACATAGTGGTTGTATTTAAGGTACTTGAGGTCCTACAACACTCTACAGCCTTAATTCTACTTCTCATGGTAAAGAGGGGGCAGCAAGCCAAAATCTGGTGGTTCACACTGCATGTAGCTATAGCTGCCTTGTGTATTTGTTTCCTAGGGCTGCCGTGACAAAGTACGACAACTGGGTGGCTTAAACAACAGAAATGTATTGCCTCCCAGTTCTGAAGGCCTAGAAGTCCAAGGTCAAGGTGTTGGCAGGTCGGTTCCTCCTAAGGATCATCTCCATGCCTCTCATCTAGCTCATGGTTGTTTGCTGGCAATCTCTGACATTCCTTGGCTTGTAGATGCATCAGCCTGACCTCTGCCTTTTTCACCTGGCCTTCTCCCTGGATGTGGGTTTCTATCTCCGGGTACAAATTTCCCATTTATAAGGCTACAGTCATGTTGGATGAAAGCCCACCCTAATGACTCATCCTAACTTGATCATCCGCAAAGACCCTGTTTCCAATGATGGTACGTTCACAGGTACTGGGAGGCAGGACTTCAACACCTTTTAGAGGGACACAACCCATGACACTATGGTTCCACTGAAATCTAATGAGGATGCTCTCAAAAAAAACAAATGGAGCTTCTCTAGTTGACATGAGCCTGCTGAGTTTCGGCCACCCCCCTTAGCACCACCCCCTTCCTGCAGTCTCTGCAGGGTGTAACAACTTTCCCCAGTTTTAGGGCAAGTCAACTGAGAGAAAGGGGACCTGGAGGGGTTTCTGTTTTTTGGTTTTTTTTAATTTTTTTATTTATTTATGATAGTCACACAGAGAGAGGGAAAGAGAGGCAGAGACACAGGCAGAGGGAGAAGCAGGCTCCATGCACCAGGAGCCTGACGTGGGATTCAATCCCTGGTCTCCAGGATCACGCCCTGGGCCAAAGGCAGGCGCCAAACCGCTGTGCCACCCAGGGATCCCACCTGGAGGGGTTTCTCCTTTCGTTTTTGTTTTTTTTTTTCCAATGAGCACATGTCAAAGATTTATTTAATCACAAATATGAGAACAAATATGAGAAGGTGTTACAACCAGATCAAAGGAGCATTCAAAGAACACACAGAGGGAGTCAATCCGGAATACAGAAATGAATTTACAAACAAATGCAAACCTAGTCCACATCCGCAGTGCAATAACCAACTGCATCTCCCCTGGACAAAATGTATTTGCATTTCTATGGGCAAGAATCATTTGCATCACTATCAGTTTTCTACAAATGACAGAATTATAAAAAAGATCCGAAGCAATGAAAGATGCAGATAACCACGAAGGGTGCACTAGACAAGACACCCAGTAGGCATTTTTTTGCCCATTTCAAAGTCTTTCACATTTTCTTTTCCTGGCAGACTATATGCCTCCCAGGTGCTAGGGCCACCTGCTTAAATGTCATCAATCATCTAAGGCATTTACATCTGTGAGGGGGGAGTCTCCTGGGGGGAAGGAAGTGGCCTTCAGGAACTTTTAGGATGGCCTCTCTCCTCCTTTACCCACTGCTGCTCCCAAGGCCCTGACAGCAGGGAAATGAATTTCTCAGTGGTTACAGGGCTTCCTCAGCTCCTCCAGGAAGACCAAGCTTTCCCGTCCCATTGCCCTTACTACCAAGTCCTTTTATTCCCTGCCCCTGGTGCCACCAATTTTTCTCTCCTTTTCCAGTACACACTTCCGGGGTCAGTTCAGCCCTGGCCAAGCATCCTCCTCGGGCCACTTTGCTAAACTGGGAAGTCCATCAGTCTCAAGACCAACCTTGTTCTGCTTCTCTGTTGTGCGTCCTAACCCCTTGGAGACTTCGAGCTAAAAGTCGGAGACCAGAGGCGTACATTTTTCTAGGTCACTTGATGGCTATGCGATCTAAGCGACATAATTTCCCTGAGCCCCAATTTCCATCATCCTAAATCTCCGCACTTGTGTTTGTATAAATGAATATAGCAAACGCTATGGTCTTCCATCCAGAACCCCCCACCCCAGGATCTAGAACTGGGGCACTCATTCCCCCAGCTCCTAGCACAGCCTTTCCCCAGGGCCAAAGGGAGCTGCCTCACCCAAGGATATGATCTCCCCGAACCACCCCTTCCCCCTACCCCCTACCCCCACCAGGAGCAGCCTACTTGCAACTCAGTCCAGGTGGGGATACAGAGCCTCAGCCCTCTTGCCTCAATGTGGAACATCTCCAAAAGGCCACTTCCACTTCGGTGCTCCCCATGGGATCGGCTGGGGTCTCTGTTGCAACTAAATCACAGCTCAACTTCTCCTTCCGCCCAGTCCTGCCTCTTCAGCTCCCTTACAGGTGCATTCCCAAGGGTCTATCCAATAAATTTCTTGCATGAGAGCCTCTGAGTCTCAGAGTGGGTTTCCTTGGGAACACCATCCTGCAACAATGAGAGAATACTGAGCATATGGTAGGGGCTCAAATATGCCACTAGCAAGCCACATGAGTCCCTTCTCTCTTCACAAACACGCGGTTCCACGCTGGCACAGGTATGAGAAGAAAGGCAGGCCGGCCTTGGCAACTTGGCTAAGAAGTGGAGCGGTGGGCGGGCAGGGCCCGGTGTTTGCTTTCTGCCTGCCCTGGTGGAAATTCCACATGGCAGGATGAGAGTGGGGCCAGGTAAGCCAGCCTGAGATTGTTTCCCTTCCACATCCTGCCAGCCTCCCGAAACGGATATCCCTGGGAAAGGCTGACATCTTACAGAGTTACATTCTCCGGCAGGTCAGCGTCATCCTCGGCCAGGCCTCGTACATCTCAGATAAGGGCTGGGATCTTGTCAGGCAGCCACACAGCAGCAGCCACATGGGGGATGAAGTTTCAGTCCACTTTTGGGGTCACTGCTCCTTGCTCAGCCATGCCCAGGAGCAGAAGGACATGGTGCACCCTCAATCCCTTGACTAGGGTACCGTGTGGTCACTGAGACTCACATTTCTCTTTCCTGCAGGGAATTGCGGGGGGACCTTGGGGACCATAGAGCCCATAAACAGTGGTAGAAGTGCACTACACACACACACACACACACACACACACACACACACACACTTGCCACCATTATCTGACTGCCATTCTCGCCACGTCATTCCCAAAAAAACACACGTGATTCAAACTTACGTAGATCTTTGTTATTTGTGAGACCTTGGACAAATAAAATGTTCTGAGGCTGTTTTTTTCCCTCTACAATGGAGATGAGTGTTCATGTGAGTACCACGGCTGCTCTAATAAGCAAGCTCCAAAAAATCTCACTGGTTTAACCCAGTAAACCTTTATTTGTTGCTTGCTGGAAGTTGAAAATGGGTGTCACTGAGTGGTGGTTGTCCTCCAAGATGTCACTCAAAAGTCAGACTCTGGGGCACCTGGGTGGCTCAGTGAATGAGCATCTGACTTTGGCTCAGGTCGTGACCCCGTGGTCCTGGGATTGAGTCCCTCATCAGGGTCCCCACAGGGAGCCTGCCTCTCCCTCTGCCTATGTCTCTGCCTCTGTGTCTCTCATGAATAAATAAAATGTTTAAAAAAACAAAAAAGTCATACTCCTCCCAGCTTATAGTTCCAACATCACCAGGCTTGCCTTCATAAGACAGAGGAGGAGAAAAGGACATGGAGGGCCAGAGGTAGGGCAGGAGTGGTCAGCCAGGCCTGGAAGGAACACACAACACTTTCGCTAACAAGCCTTTGACCCAAATTCAATCATATCACCATTCTTTTTTTTTTTTTTTCATATCACCATTCTTAACTGCAGAGGAGCCTGGGAAATAGAGTTTAGCTGTGTGCCCACAAGGGGAAGCCAGCCAGTCGCTGCCATAGGGTGATGACCTTATAGGATTATGGCAAGGTTCATAAAATAAGCATTCCAGGTGCACTGTGAGTGTTCAGTAGATATTACGGGTCACGGTTATTAAAACCCACAAAGACAACTCAAAAGGTCCCTGAGAAGTGGCTACAAATGCTGCATTAGACGTGGGTCCCGGGCTAAGGAGATTGATTTTTGCCTTGCTTGGGTCCAAACACCACCCACGATAGGCTCGCACGATGAACTCAAGCTCACCTCTGCTGACTCCCCTTGTGGGGAGGAGGGGGGGTGGGCTTTAGTTCTGACAAAGGAGGAGGCAGGAAATAGTGGGTTCTTCATTGCTCCCCACCTACCATACTGTGACCAGTTTTCTCCCTAAAATACTAAAAGGCTAACATGACTTGGAACCACAAGAATTCATTACCCTTCCTAGGACTCCCAGTCAGGCTGTAGGAAGAATGTACGTTCTGGCACAACTTTGACACTGGCCCACCCCTTGAGAAATAATAGCCTTGGCATTATATTTCCATATATAATATATTTCATTATATTTGCTTCTTTTCTTCCTTATTTTAAAATGTCTGCTTAAGACATTTGGGACAAAAGCTCCATGCTCAAATTTCTTCTCTCTGACCTCCAAGGTTCTTGCTCTCTCTCTCTCTCTCTTTTTTTAAGATTGTATTTATTGGGGTGCAAGGGTGGCTCAGGTGGTTAAGCATCCACCTTTAGTTCAGGTCATGATCTCAGGCTCTGGGATCGAGCCCTGCATCGAGCTCCCAGCTCATTGGAGAGCCTGCTTCTCCCTCTCCCTCTCCCTCTGCTGCTCCCCTTGCTTGTGCTCTCTCTGTCTCTCTCAGATAGATAGATAGATAGATAGATAGATAGATAGATAGATAGATATTTTAAAAAATAAAGAAGGAGAAGCAGACTCTTTGCTGAGCAGGGGGCCTCACGGGAGGCTCCATCCCAGGAACCCAGGATCATGACCTGAGCTGAAAGCAGACACTTAACCAACTGAACTGCCCAGGCACCCGAGTTTGTTCATCTTTTTTTCCGAGTTTGTTCCTAATAGTAGAACAAAGGAAAGGGGTATTAAAGCCAACATACAGGAAAAACACAAAACACAATTATCTGATCCAACTGCTACCTTCCTTACATACATGCATGTACATATGTGAGTGCACACACACAAGCAACAGCAACAACCCTCAGATACACCTGTCATTTTGGCTTGGGACACAGGAAAGAAGCAGGAAATGGAGAAGAAGGGAAGTCAAGGTAAAAGGAAGATGCATATAAGATTTGGGAGAAAAAGGCAAGTAAAAGTTCCTTAGAGCTGTGCATGATGTGTATTGTTGCCATCAAAAATAACTTTATTTCTAATGACCTAGGCTTCTAACAAGAAAGAAGCACCTTGCAGCAAATATTTTTTTTAAAAGCTCAAGATGCAGAAAAACAGAATAAAATGATTTTATAGTAAAACACCAGTCTTTTGAGAAATATTGGTTCAGTGCCTTATGCAGATCTTCTAAATGTTGGCTCATATTATTATACAACATCAAAAAAATCCCATGTGTTAATATTACCACAATTACATTAGAAAATTCTTTAAGAACTGAGAAGCTGTCAAGCTCAAGGTTGCAGAAACAAGTTTTCCAAAAATTCAAATTTTTGGTTGCAATTTTGTATTTTTATCATTGGTAGCAAATACCATCAGTTATTTTCCTTGATTAAATAGGTTCATTTTGTTAACTTCCAAGAAAATATCCCCCAAACACCCTAGTCTGAATAACCACAATTTGTCTGCCAATCATTCTTTCAAGTAAAAGTGGTGTTCTATTAAAAAGAGAGAGAGAGAGAGAGAGGGAACTAATTGAGTTCTCAACTCAAACATACAAGTGCTTTTTTTTTGCTTTTTTTACACAAGCACTTTTAACAAAGACAACCATTGTACCTCAGAATGCAGCAAAGGTACTTTATACATACTTCAATACTCCGGACATATTTTTTTGAAGATTTTTTTATTTTTAAGCAATCTCTACACCCAAAGCAGGGCTCAAACTCACAACCCCAAGATCAAGAGTGGTGCACTCCACTCACTTAGCCAGCCAGGTACCCCCTACTCAGGATATATTTTTAAAATGTGTATCCAAGAGGGGCCACCTGGGTGGCTCCGTTGATTGAGTAGCCAACTCTGGATTTTAGCTCATGTCATGATCCCAGGGTCCTCGGATGGAGCCCCCATTCGGGCTCCATGCTGAGCAAGGAATCTGCTTGAGGATTCTCTCTCCTTCTCTGTCCTTCCTCCCACTCGCTCAACTCTTTCTTTCTTTCTCTCAAATAAGTAAATGAATCTGTAAAGAAAAAAAAATTGTGGCAGGACAGGACACAATGACAGCTCCTACGGTTTGGGGCCCGGGCACTAAGGACTCATGTCAATACCATGAAAAAGACAAAGAACATCTTGATGTTGTTGTAAAAACAGTTTTGATTCTGAGGACCCCTGGAAGAGTCATGGAGACTCTCAGGGATCCTCAGACCACACTTTTGAACAGCTGCTATGGATCAAGCACAAGTCCTCTTCATCTGTCACCAAACCCATTTCCTCCAGTAAAGCCACCACCTCCCAGACACTGAAATACCCATAATTATCGGATTGGTAATTGGCTATGGACTATAGCCATAGAAAATCTGTAGATTCTTTGTTATTTTTACATTTGGATAAATATCATGCTGAGAATGCCAGTTTGCAATGTGCTATTTTCAGGCAATAATGCATTTTTGAGCTTCACTCATACTGATTCAGACAGATCTAGTCCACTCTTTTAATTGTACAGAATTCCATCAAATGTATTACCCTGTTTTATTTAACCACTCCTCTCCTCAAAAACTGTTCTCTCTTTTTTTTGAAAACATTAGTCTTACTTTGTTTACATTTTAAGCAGTACATTTTGAATTGTATCATGAGATGTTCCACACACATGATAAGCTCTATATAACATGCATCAAGAATAATATACGGTCGGAGCCCCAGGGACAAGGGTGCACTCACCCCGCTGCAGGGGCCTCATGTTCAGCTGGGAATGGTGCAGACCTGGCCAGGGTGAGTTGGGTTTGGTTTCTCACTCAAGAGTTTTGGCAGGGCCTCAGGTACCCCTTGAAGACATGAAAAGACATCATTCTTGAAGGTTAAGATGAAACTTGCTATTTTACCCAGGCACAAGGCCCCCCCTTCTTCTGGAACTGAAAGATACACAAAGTTTCCTTGTTCCCCTAAAGTGGAGCCCAGGTTGGAAAGACAGGTCATTTTCCACTGTTTGCTGTCCACACAGGAAAGCACAATGAGTTTATTTTTTAAATGCCTTTAACATTTCTGAGGTTCCCAGGTTGCACTGTGAAAACAAGTGATCGTCTTCTTTGGCAATTCTGTGAAAACTTCAGCATTTTTATTTGAAAAAGTGATTACTCTGTCAGTAGTCGCTAATTGTTTTCAGGCAATTAAAAATGGGGGGATGTCCTGAGGTTGGAGCTGAGGTTCAGAGGGATGGCCATGCACTCTGGGGTGGGGCAGAGATGAGTGCAACTTGCAGCTCTATCGCGCAGTGGTGGTGTGATCTTGAGCAGGTCGCTTAGATCCCCTGCACTTCACTTCCTGCAGTGGAGGGGAGGAAAGGGGCATTCCTTTGCCCCTTTCGTGTGCCCATCCCTGTGTCACATCGGACAACATAGGCAGTGTGTGGCAATCTGAGTGCACGATAAAGCACAGCCGTGGATGCTTATTTGTCAGCTTTGAGGATTATATCACAACTTGAGGATACATTACTTTGATGATCAGAATGACAGATTTGACTTGAATCTATGATTCTGAGAAATTTTATAAATACAACCTGAAATGAGATACCACCTCACACCAGTGAGAATGGGGAAAATTAACAAGGCAGGAAACCACAAATATTGGAGAGGATGCGGAGAAAGGGGAACCCTCCTGCACTGTTGGTGGGAATGTGAACTGGTGCAGCCACTCTGGAAAACTGTGTGGAGGTTCCTCAGAGTTAAAAATACACCTGCCCTACGACCCAGCAATTGCACTGTTGGGGATTTACCCCAAAGATACAGATGCAGTGAAACACCGGGACACCTGCACCCCGATGTTGATAGCAGCAATGTCCACAATAGCCAAACTGTGGCAGGAGCCTCAGTGTCCATCAAAAGTTGAATGGATCAAGAAGATGTGGTCTCTGTATACAATGGAATATTCCTCAGCCATTAGAGATGACAAATACCCACCATTTGCTTCGACGTGGATGGAACTGGAGGGTATTATGCTGAGTGAAATAAGTGAATCGGAGAAGGACAAACATTATATGTTCTCTTTCATTTGGGGAATATAAAAAATAGTGAAAGGGAATAAAGGGGAAAGGAGAGAAAATGGGTGGGAAATATCAGAAAGGGAGACAGAACTCCTAAATCTGGGAAATGAACTAGGGGTGGTGGAAGGGGAGGTAGGCAAGGGGTGGGGGTGACTGGGTGATGGGCACTGAGGGGGGCACTTGATGGGATGAGCACTGGGTGTTATGCTATATGTTGGCAAATTGAACACCAATTTAAAAATTAATTTATTTTAAAAAAAAGAATAAATACAGCCTGACTCTTCATTCCTCCTTGGACTGCCATTCACACTAAGCTTTCTGTGATCCATCTTCAGTCCGCCACGTCACAGAACCTTTCCTTTCCATAGAAGACATGACCTTCACGTGGCTGAACCCAGTGGCACATCCGTGCCCTCATTATATCTGACCTCTTCATGGCACTGACATTGCCAACAACTTCCTGCTCCTTGAGACTCTGGCCTCCTTGGCTTCTGTGACCATTGTGTCTCCTAGCTCTCCCCAGCTCCCAGGCAACAACATCCTTCGTGGACATCTAACTGGCAGTGTGCCCCCGGCTTGGTCTCCAGCCCTCATCTCTTATCACTTTTCATTTCTCTTCCTGAGTGATCTCATTTGGTCTCACATACAGATAAGACCCATATCTCCATCTCCAGACCTGGCCTCTCTCTGAACTTCTGATTCTGTTTTTGACTCTAATGAACTCCTCTGCATTGCAGTCTTTGAGCATCTTGAAGTCAACATATCCAAAAGTCACCATCCCACATGGCTTCATCCTGAATTTGTGCTTCCTTCTGAAAGCCCCACCTTGGTCATTACCTTGTCACCATCCATTTGGTCACCTAAGTCAAAAACATTAGTATACGCCTAGGAGCATCACATCAGCCACCAGCTGTATAAATGCTGCTTCCATTTAAAAAGAAAAAGAAATACACCTGCATTCTGAATTCTCCAGTCTCACCTGTGTCATTCAAGACCCTCCTAGAGGAGCTCTCTGTCTCTGGTCTAGCTAGTGTCCTCCAAATCCGTTCTGCAACGTGTATCCAGGATGATCTCCCTAAAACATCCACATACACATAGAGTTGACCCACAAATTGCCAACTAGGTGTGCCACGTAATTTATCAGCCAAACAGACACTTTTGATAGTAATAGGGTGTGCTATGAGTAATTGCCCTGGAATGGGAAATAAACCCTAAGTCTCTGCCAGGTACTGTGCTAAGTACTTTCTATACCCAATACACTTATCAAGTAACTATTATTATCCACTTGAGATGAGGAAATTAAGGTTTGCAGAGGTTAAGTGATTTGCCCATAAACACACAGCTTGAAACTCACAGTTGGAATGAGTAAGATTCAAACTTGGCACCAGCAGCTGATCCTAGAACTCATACTCTTTCTTTTCTTTTCTTTTCTTTTCTTTTCTTTTCTTTTCTTTTCTTTTCTTTTCTTTTCTTTTTTCTTTTCTTTCTTTTCTTTTCTTTTCTTTCTTTTCTTTTCTTTTCTTTTTTTTTCTTTTCTTTTTTTTCTTTTTTTTCTTTTCCTTTCTTTTCTTTCTTTTCTTTTTTTTGAGGTATAGTTGACACACAATGTTACATTAGTTTCAGAAGTACAACATAGTGATTGCATAAGCCTATATATTATGGAGCTCATATGCTTAACCACTTCCCTATACTAATGCTTATCATCCTCTTATTTAAAAAAAAAATGTGCTAGGCTTCCCTGTCGATTTCACAACCAAGTTGTCATGGTCTGACATGACCCCCACCTTCTCTCTGACCACTCCATCATAGGATCCTTTATGCAGCTGGGCACAACCGACCGACTTTTTCTTACCTCAGTACACTTGCTCTTCGTTTTCCCCACAACTTTTCTCCTATCTAATCCCTCGTAGTCCATCAAACTCAGCTCATATGTCATCTTTCCAGGTTGGCTGCCTCTCCTGTGTATATATAGTCGGAGTGTGAATTGTGCTATAATTTCTGTCCCCCACCAGTAGAACTTGCTCTGTTGTCTTCTTCAAACTACTGTAACCAAATGCTTCATTTATTTGCCTTTAAATGTTCCTGTTTTCTGATGAATGCATTTGAAACTATAATCTTCCAGGGCACCTGGGTGGCTTAGTCGGTTAAGCATCTGCCTTTGGCTCAGATCTGATCCTGGGGTCCTGGGATTGAGCCCCATGTCTGGCTCCCTGCTCAGCAGCGAAATCTGCTTCTCCCTCTCCCTCTGCCCCTCCCTTGGCTCGTGCTCTCTCTCTCTCTCTCTATCAAATAAATAAAATCTTTTTTAAAAACTATAATTTTCCCTTTAAATGCTGTTTTTTGGCTATGCTTCATGAATTTTGACATACAATGATCCCTTTAACCCAAAGATTTGGGGGGCCTTTCTTTGGTTTTGGTTTTGGTTTGTTCATTGTTAATTTCCAGGAAATGGAAAATGTTTAACTCTTTTATTGTTCTTGGTTTTTTATTTTATTACATTATGATCGTAGGACATAGTTGACATGATATTGACTCTTTAGAATGAACTGTGTACCTTTTTCTATGGCCTAGAACCTGGCCAATTCTAATAAATGTACAATGTATGATCAACATGTACAGATTCTGTATGTTGGCTATGAAGTGTGATGTAAATGTATTTTCTCAGTCTTGTTAGGTATGCTATTTAGTTCTTCTATACCTTGCTTATTTTAAGTCTGCTCTGTAATAAAATTCTAATTACTCTACACAAAACTGTATACCAGTATGTAGTATAAGTACTAGACATAGTACAGTTTGTAGTTGAATAAGTAAAGATACTGCCATGACCTTCTCTATATCTAGGACTCACCTCATTACAGACAAGTTATTTATATTTTTCAAAGACTTTATGTATTTGAGAGAGAGAGAGAGTATAAGCAAGGGGAAGGGCAGAAGGAGTGGAAGAAACAGACTCCCCGCTGAGCAGGGGGCCCAAATCGGAATTTGTTCCCAGGATTTGGGATCCCGGGATCATGACCTGAGCCGAAGGCAGATGCTTGACCAACTGAGCCACCCAGATGCCCTAGGCACAAGTCATTTAGAACTCAACTAACCTTTAGCTCTGACTCAATATGCCCTCGGCCACCCCAGTGCCACTTCTAGAGAAGGGTTACAGGGTGGACAGAGGCCAGAGCCCATGCAACAGAGGGTGCTAGTCCTTAAGCTTCATAAACTCTGTGGCAACTCTTTCATTTGTGAAAGTTCTTTCTTGTGATGTAGGCATTTGGTTTTAGCTTCATGCCAGGACCACCAGGGAAGTGAGTAGGGCTTGCTTGCTTGCTTTTTTTTATGGGGAATGGGAGGGGGTACAATTCAGGTTTTATTATCTCAAATCTCCAACTGAGAATCTGAAAGACTAGATCACACTACAGGTAATGATCGAGAATGATTGGTAATGACAGACATCCCAGTCTGGTTGTTTCACAGCAGCATACAAAAGCCTACTAATTTCCTTAGAAAAAAAAAAAATTAAGGGCATATTATTTGGAACCATGTTTGAGAATCTGGTGATTTCCCCTTCATTAATTTGTGGTCACAAGAACACGGTAAATCAATAACAAGTATTGGCAAGTATATGGAGAAAAATGCAAGTGGGAATGTAAAACGGAGCAACTATTGAGGAAAACAGTCTGGAAGTCTCTCAAAAAGCTCAGTAAAGAGGTCACCTGGGTGACTAAGTGATTGAGCATCTGCCTATGATTGAGCTATGGTCCCGGGGTCCTGGGATCAAGTCCTACATTGGCTCCCTGTGGGAAGCTTGCTTCTCCCTCTGCCTGTGTCTCTGCCTCTCTGTGTGTTTGTGTTTCTCATGAATAAATAAATAAAATCTTAAAAAAAAAAAACAAACAGGGATCCCTGGGTGGCTCAGCGGTTTAGCGCTGCCTTTGGCCCAGGGACCGGTCCTGGAGTCCCAGGATCAAGTCCCATGTCAGGCTCCCGGCATGGAGCCTGCTTCTCCCTCTGCCTGTGTCTCTGCCTCTCTCTCTCTCTCTCTCTCTCTCTCTCTCTCTCTCTGTGTCTATCATAAATAAATAAATAAATAAATAAATAAATAAATAAATCTTTAAAAAAAAAAACAAAAAAGCTCAGAGAGACCACATATGACCCAGCAATTCCACTCTGAGGTATATACCCGAGAGAATTGAAAACATATGTTCACACAAAAATTTATGCATAAATGTTCATGGCAGCATTATTCATAATTGCTAAAAATTGGAAACATCCCAAGTGTCCATCAATTGACAAATGGATAGATGAAGTGTAGTATATCTATATGATGGAATATTATTCAGACATAAAAAGGAATGAGGGATTGATATAGGTTGCAACATGGATGAGCCTCGAAAACACAATGCTCAGTGAACAAAGCCTAACACAAAAGGCCACATATTGTATGATTTATATGAAATGCCTGGAATTGGCCAATCTTTAGGGATAGAAAAGTAAATTCATGGTTTCAGCTGGAGGGAGGGGAGGGTTGTCGGGGAAGAGGAAATGAGGAGTGACTGCTAATGAGTGTGGATCTCTCTTTGGGGTAACAAAAATAATCTGGAAATAGTGACAACGGTTGCACAACCTTGTGTTTATACCAAAAACCAGTGAACTGTGCATTTTAGAAGGGTATATTTTATGGCATATGAATCACACCTCAATTTTTAAAAAGGATGGCAAATAAGAATCACAGACCCCTGCCCTAAATCCCAGGAGGAAATGCCTTGAAGGCAGTGCAGCATACATGACCTGGACCTCGGAAAAATACAAAGTGTGTTCAAGTTCTACCCCTCCAACTATGATCTCCAGAACTCGGGTATTTTATTTCATCTCTATAAACATCAGTTTAAAAAAAAAAAAAACATCAGTTTTATTTCCTCTAAAACGAGGGCATTATTACCTATTTCACGTGGTGGTTGTAAGGATTAAATGAAGCCATCTACCCAAGACAGCTAGTACTCTATCACAGCATGTAATAAATGACCGCTGTTATTATTTTTACTTGTATTATCACAATTATTATTTTCACATCTTTAAGATCATTCGTATCTAATAATTTTTTTTTAGTACTACTCTCATATGACACTTCCAATAACAGAGATACTGAATGGTCCCAGTTTCTAGGAGCACAATCTTGGCAAATTCTTTAGACAATATGGCGTAAAGGAAAATCTATTTTTAGTATACTGAGATATGCACCGTGCTTGTTCCATGAAATAAATAATAATTAGCAAAACAGCTGCTGAAAGCCTGTCACATGAATTCATTTAATATATGTTATAAATAGCCCTAGAAATATTTGCCCATTGCGCCCTCTTGTGAGAGTTTAGGGGAACTATCTTTATTCTAGAGAGAATAAAGGGAACTGTGGGCCTTGCAATTCAAAGGGTGGTCCTCAGATCAGCAGCGTGGGCATCATATTAAAGCTTGCTAGATTTGTGTGGAATCAGAAAAGACCCCGAATAGCCAGGGGAATTTTAAAAAAGAAAACCATAGCTGGGGGCATCACAATGCCAGATTTCAGGTTGTACTACAAAGCTGTGGTCATCAAGACAGTGTGGTACTGGCACAAAAACAGACACATAGATCAATGGAACAGAATAGAGAACCCAGAAGTGGACCCTGAACTTTTTGGTCAACTAATATTCGATAAAGGAGGAAAGACTATCCATTGGAATAAAGACAGTCTCTTCAATAAATGGTGCTGGGAAAATTGGACATCCACATGCAGAAGAATGAAACTGGACCACTCTCTTGCACCATACACAAAGATAAACTCAAAATGGATGAAAGATCTAAATATGAGACAAGATTCCATCAAAATCCTAGAGGAGAACACAGGCAACACCCTTTTTGAACTTGCCCACAGCAACTTCTTGCAAGATACATCCACGAAGGCAAAAGAAACAAAAGCAAAAATGAACTGTTGGGACTTCAAGATAAGAAGCTTTTGCACTGCAAAGGATACAGTCAACAAAACTCAAAGACAACCTACAGAATGGGAGAAGATATTTGCAAATGACCTATCAGATAAAGGGCTAGTTTCCAAGATCTATAAAGAACTTCTTAAACTCAACAGCAAAGAAACAAACAATCCAATCATGAAATGGGCAAAAGACATGAAGAGAAATCTCACAGAGGAAGACATGGACATGGCCAACATGCACATGAGAAAATTCTCCGCATCACTGGCCATCAGGGAAATACAAATCAAAACCACAATGAGATACCACCTCACACCAGTGAGAATGGGGAAAATTAACAAGGCAGGAAACCACAAATGTTGGAGAGGATGCGGAGAAAAGGGAACCCTCTTACACTGTTGGTGGGAATGGGAACTGGTGCAGCCACTCTGGAAAACTGTGTGGAGGTTCCTCAAAGAGTTAAAAATAGACCTGCCCTACGACCCAGCAATTGCACTGTTGGGGATTTACCCCAAAGATTCGGATGCAGTGAAACGCTGGGACACCTGCACCCCGATGTTGATAGCAGCAATGTCCACAATAGCCAAACTGTGGAAGGAGCCTCAGTGTCCATCGAAACATGGATGGATAAAGAAGCTGTGGTCTATGTATACAATGGAATATTCCTCAGCCATTAGAAACGACAAATACCCACCATTTGCTTCAACGTGGATGGAACTGGAGGGTATTATGCTGAGTGAAGTAAGTCAATCGGAGAAGGACAAACAGTGTATGTTCTCATTCATTTGAGGAATATAAATAATAGTGAAAGGGAATATAAGGGAAGGGAGAAGAAATGTGTGGGAAATATCAGAAAGGGAGACAGAACATAAAGACTCCTAACTCTGGGAAATGAACTAGGGGTGGTGGAAGGGGAGGAGGATGGGGGGTGGGGGTGAGTGGGTGACGGGCACTGAGGGGGACACTTGACAGGATGAGCACTAGGTGTTATTCTGAATGTTGGTAAACTGAACACCAATAAAAATTTAATTTATTAAAAAATAAAAATAAAAAAATAAAGCTTGCTAGAAATGTAGATCTTGCATTCCAGCATCCTCCATTAGAATCTACATCTTAATACTCTCCCCAAATGATGTTTATACATATTAATTTCGAGAAGTACTGGCTTGGAGCATATAGTACACACTTATTTTTTATTCAGGAAACATTTATTGAGTGTCTTACTATCAAATGTTAAACATTATGCCAGGAACTGGAAAAAGCAAGACAGATGTCACTTTTCCACAAAGAAATCTGTGATTAAAAGCATGTAAGAAATAGGATTAATTGTGCACCTTAAAGAGGTAGATTATATGATTGGTGAATTAGATTCCACCCCCTCCCTACCAAAAAAAAGTATGGCAAATCAAGAGCCATAGATCACTGCTTTAAATTCCAATAGAAAAGTTCCAAGGAAGAAGCAGAGCACACAAGAGTGTGGACTTTTTAAATAGATGCACCATATTAAAATTTTACACTTCCCATCCAATGAACACTATGGTGGAGTTGTACATAAAATCAATGGTATACAAAGATGAGAACAACTAACTCTGGCTGGAAGAACAGAAGGAAGATTCAAGGAGGGGGCTGAATTTGAGACTGAGCTTGGTAAGCAGAAATAAACCATGTGGAGAATGTTGGGCAGAGTATTCCAGTCTGAAGGAATCTACATCCATGAGGCAAAGCACATACGCTCAAGAGCATGTGATATGTTAGAAGAACGTCGAACCCTTTGCTGACTCTTTGGTGGGCGGAGTGTTGGTTTAAAAAAAAAGGCGGGGGAGGCAGTTCTCTTGGGGGCGTCTGAGTGACACAGTTGGGAAGTATCTGACTCTCAGTTTTGACTCAGGTCATGATCTCATGGTTTGGGATGCTGACTCCCCACACACACACACACACAGTCAGGCTGCA
The DNA here is from genome assembly GCF_018345385.1 of Vulpes lagopus. Classification (NCBI taxonomy): domain Eukaryota; kingdom Metazoa; phylum Chordata; class Mammalia; order Carnivora; family Canidae; genus Vulpes; species Vulpes lagopus. The sequence goes on from NC_054830.1 coordinate 68,146,669, forward strand.
TGCTCAGCAGGGTCGGCCTGAAAGTCTCTCCCTCTCCCTCTGCTCCTCCCTCTGCTCCTGCCCCGGCTCACATGGGCTCTCTCTCAAATAAATAAATAAATAAATAAATAAATAAATAAATAAATGCAAAGTACGTAGAAGGGAGAAAATAATAAACATAAGAGCAGAAATCAATGACATAGAATATGGTCAAACAAACAAAAATCAATTACACCAAAAGCGAAGTCCATGAAGAAAATCAGCAAAATTTGACAAATCCTTAGCCAGACTGCCAAGTTAAAAAGAGAGAAAACACAATTACCAATATTATAAATGAAAGAGGGGTTGTAAGAATGGACAGTAGGGTGACTATGGCTAACAGTGTATTGCATATTTAAAAGTTGCTGAGTAGATCTTAAAAGTCTTCATTACACACAAAAAAAATAACCTGTAACTATGTACAGTGAGAGATGTCAACAAGTCTTCTGTGGTGATCATTTCACAATATAGACACATATCAGATTGTTATGTTGTACGCCTGAAACTAATATAATGTTATATGTCAATTATACATCAATTTTTTTAGAAAGAAAGAGGAGAAACACAAGTTAGTGATCTCAGAAATAAAGGAACACCACCATCGCATTTGCAATCATGAAAGCAACAAAAAGATAATATTAAAGGATTTTTGCCAATAAATTCAACAACCTCAATGAAGTAGATAATTGTCTTGAAAGATACAAATTAGCAAAACTGACTCAAAAAAAATTAGGAAAAAAGAAAAAATCAGGAAATCTGAGTATCCCAATATCTGTTATAGAAAATAAATTATTTGTGATTTTAAAACCTTCTGACAAAGACACCTTCAGACCCAGACATATTTACTGACAAACTCTAGCGAGCGCTTAAAGAAAAAATAATACCAATTCTACACAAACTCTTTCAGGTAATAGAGGAAAAGAGATCACTTCCCAACTCACTTTATGAGACCAGGACAACTTGGTGTCGTAAACCAGGCAAGAAATGAAAAACTGAGACCAATATCCATCATACAAACGCAAAAATCTGTAATAAAATTTTAGCAAATCGAATCAGCCACTGTATAAAAAAAGGTAACACATGGGCCAAGTGTTAACAGATCAAAGGAGAAAACCCACGTGATTTGCTCAATTGATGCAGAAAAAAGCATTTGCAGGACAACAATTTCTTATAAAGTTAAATACACATGTGCCACAAACTCTGCAATTCTACTCCTAGGTGTTCCCCCCAGGGGGGGATTAAAACATATGTCAACCCAAAGACTAGTATGCAAATGTTCATAGCAGTGTTTGTCACACTGATCAAAAACCCGACACAATCCAAATGCCCATTAACAGGGGAATGGACACACAAATTAGTACATCCATCCAATGGGAAACTACTCAGCATAACATAAAAGAGTACATATTGTATGATTTCATTTATATGAAACTGCAAAAAAAGACAAATCTATGGTAATAAAAAGCGGATCACTGGAAGCCTAGGACCAGGGGCAGATGGAAAATTGACTGAGGAAAGGCACAGGGAACATTGTAGGATGGTGAACATGTTCTTATAGATTGATTGTGATCCTGATTTTACGAATGTATAAATACGTCAAAAGTCACCAAATGAAACCAGAAGAAGTGCAGTTTAATATGGAAGTTATCTCAATAAAACTGATTTTTTTTTTTTTTTTTTTTTTTTTTTTTACAAAAACACATCCTTGGGGATTCCCATTGGAGAAAAGAAGTGTCCTTACAGGGTCTTGCAGATGCAATGAGGTATGAGTTTGGGCTGGACCACGGAATTCTCCAGCATCCCCGACTGGTGAGGTCAGAGAAGCCTGTCTGCTGGGGTTCTGGTGACAGTTTGAACCCCAACCTCATATCAGCGCAGTGGATATAGACAGAGCTGCTTCTGTTGCCAGATCGGTGAAGATGTGAAGATCTCAAAACACATGGGGGGGTGGGGGGAGCTTAGTACTTGGGTCACTCATGACAGTTCCCAGACTGGCAATATCAGCCTGGCTACATGGACAAAGGGGATCAAGTCTCCAGCCGCTTTTCCAGGAACCTCCTGGGGCTGGGGCTGGCCCTGTAGTGAAGAGGAACGAAGAGGGATGAAGTGAGAGGCAGCCACAGGCAAGGGGAATATAGCTGTAAGAGTGGAGAGCCCAGTCGGTGGCACAAAGCCAGCTAGGCAGGACTGTCTTTCCTAGGGAGGAAGTGAGAGTGAGAACCCGGGGTTCCTGGCTAGGATGGAGGGCAGAGAGGCACAGGGGAGGCTAGAATCTTCCATGTCCTTTCTAGGGGACCCAAGTGGCCTGAGGAAAGGCACTGCCTCCATGTCCCAATCCCTACCTTCTCAGAGCTTCCCTCCCAAAGCTGCCTGTTCCGGGCCAGCTCCGGGCACACACCTCTTGCCTGAATTACTCTCTTCAGACACAGAGCTGCTGCTCCATTGAACTGGGTCCTTTCCTATTCTCTCCCATTTCCAGTACTGCTTGATGGTCCCCTAGGATCCTTGGGGTTAGAATGATGGTCTTAGAATCAGTTGTACCCCTTCATATTCTGAGAAGGAAAGCAGAGATTTAGTAGGGGGGAGGTGGTGGTGGAGGGTGACGTCCAAATTATGAATTAGAGAACTTTAGATCCAAACGGATCTGAGTTCAAATTTCCCTCTCTCATTTACTAGCTGGATCAAACCGAACAATCTCCTCAAAGTCTTCAAGCCTCCTTTACCTTAACTGTAAAATAGGTACAATGACCATTTTAGGTCATTAGTACATCATGGGGTTGTCCCAAGGATGACACAAGACAACCTGTGCCCTGCACCTGCAGGCTGTCCATCACATCACAGGCCATCAAAAACCATCTTGGGGGTAGGAGGGAGTGCTGTATCTTGCCGGATAGCTGTCCTGGACGTATCTCATCGCCTTCTCTGGCCTCTGCTCCTGCATAGCTGAACCTCAATGTTCATCTTGGTTACTTACGGTTCATTAGTATCTTTTCTTCTTCCTTTTTTTCTGCTCTTCTTTATCTATGTAGAGGAAACTGAGCTCTCAATGGGAGTTTATTGGACCAACCCATTCCCTTTGCCAGCTGTGTAACTGAGGGTGGTGGTGGCAGAGTCAGGGACACCAATAGCCATGGTAGGAAGGTTGTTGACATCCAATCCCACCCACACAAGCAGGCTCTGTCCTCTTTTGAAGCAGCAAGGGGCCAGGAACACATCAAGGCACAGATTGCCACAGTCCCTGGCAAGCTAAACCCACACACAGAAGCCACTGTCTCCCCGTACAGAGTGTTCTCTCACCATGGCCTGGGCGAGCAGGACAGACGAGGGCATGAAGCTTATTCTAACAGGTCTCAGCCATGCCTGGAAGAGAAATTACAGGCAGATACATGTGCAAGAGGCTTTCAAACTCCAGCCCAAGGCACCTCTCTATCTAGAGCTCACATTCTTCCCTCAGTAGCTGGCCCCTCCCAACCCCTTCCTCTAGGTGGGGCTCATGAGCCACAGATTACTATTACTGATTCCTAGTTACTTCATCTGTAGGGCAGTGGCGCATCATGCTGTCATCAGCATAAAGAGGCACCTCAAAACTCAGGAAACCAGAAAGGAGACTCACACCATCAGCCCTTGGCCAAGACCCCAGGTCATATTCCATGAGTGTCCTTGGCTCACTTCCCTACAGTGGTCACAAGAAAGTCAAAACTTCATAGCTTTAAAAGAAAAAAAAAGAAACTTCATAGCTTTCTACCCGAATACATTCCATGTGCTTACTACTAAAACCTCATAACTGTCTATATTCTGATACTGTAGATTTGTCTTACGATTGACGCTACTCTTCAAATATTATCAGTAATGGCCAACACTTACTGAGCCCTGCTAAGTCCAAAGAACTGTGCTAAGCATTAGAGATACAAGGCTTTCACCTAATCCCTACAACATTCTGTGAGGTAGTTATCATTATTATCCTCACTTCACGAAAGAGGAAACTGAGGTTCTGAGCCTTTGAGTCACTTGCTCGACTGGTAAATAATAGAGGAGGTATTTGAACCCAGGTCTGTTCTAATTATCATCCCCAACCCCATTCTGTCATCACTGGTTAGAAAGCAGAAGAGAACCTTTTCTCTTAGCCGCTGTGATGTGGGGATAATTTCTTGGTGATGGAGACACATGATCTCCTATTAGGGAGACATTTTACTTACTAGACAATCAGTTTATTATAAAAGAATACGACTGAACAACAGCCAGATGGATGAGATGCAGAGGCCAAAGTATGGAGAAAGGGCGCAGAGCTTCCAAGGGGTCTCCAGGGGCTGCACTCTCCCCAAATCTCCACCTGTTTGCCATCCTGGAAGTGCTCCAAACCCATCCTTTTGGGTTTTTACCCCAATCATTGGTCATTGACAATTGATTCAACCTCCAATCCCTCTCCCCTCCTGAGGTCTGAAAGTTCCAACCCTCTAATCTCAGGGGTGCTTCTCCTGCCAACCACTCCCCATCCTTAAAGGTCTTCTAGAGGTTACCTCTTTAACATAACAAGACACCTTTATCACTGTTGGCATTTAGGAAATTCCAAGGGTTTTAGGAGATCTGCACCAGAGAGGAGAATGAAGCTCAAATATATATTACAGATTATAGGGGCACCTGGGTGGCTCAGTGGTTGAGCATCTGCCTTTGGCTCAGGTTGTGATCCTCGGGTCCCGGGATCGAGTCCCACATCAGGCTTTCTGCAGGGAGCCTGCTTCTCCCTCTGCCTATGTCTCTGTGTCTCTCATGAATAAATAAATAAAATCTTACAAAATATAGATATTATACATTACAACATCACAGAAGGCAAGTGCTTTCATTGTGTCACCTTGTCACCTAGGCCTAACACAGTCCAACACAGCTCCCAGCCCCTTGCAGATGCACAAAGGTCACTGGCAGGCAGTGCAGGTTGCAGTTGAATTGCATAATGTAAGAAAACGCCCATCTGTAAAATCTCGCCCCACCGCGCACCTTTTCTTGATAAAACAGCTGGAAGCTTATTTTAGGTTCACAGCCAGGAAAATGAGACTTGACCTTGCAGTCTTCCTAAGCTTTTGCCCTCTGTGCCTGAGGGTGGCTTCCAACCACAGGCATGTTGTCTGGGGCTGATCTTTCCTTCCTCCGCAGGCCCGGAAAGCAGGGACCTTACCCCAGCCTTTGCTGTTGCATCTCCTCTCCCTCAAGCAAGACACATTGGACAGGCATTTCAACACCATTCCACCTCCTGCTGTCCCTTGGGGTCACATTAGAGTTTGTCAGTCTTTCTTGTATAGTGGAGGACTTGGTCCTGAAGCCTGCTCAGAAAAGAAGCTTGCACAGAGCTGAGCATCTGGGAACATGTGGCTCAATCAGTAGAGCACCTGACCCTTGATCTCAGGGTTATAGGTTTGAGCCCCGTGTAGGATGTAGAGACTACTTGGGAAACTCTTCACCATCTGGGAACCCTCAAACGTCAGAGATACACAAGCCCATTAACTTGGATCTTTCCAAGCAGGAGCCTGTTTCTCAGAAAGAATCCCCTCCCTTCCCACCTCCACCTACATTTCCTGATAACTCCTGGCACCTCCACCTTGACTACAGGTGTGGCTTCTCAGGACCTTGACAATTAATTTAGATGTTTGTTTCGTGTTTGTGAACTTGAATAGACCTCTGGGAATAGGAGCCACTCTCTGCCGGGCACCTGTTCTTGCAGGCAAGATAGTTTCTATTCACTTCCCCTGGGTGACGTCATTCAACACTGCCGCAAAGATAGAGAGGTTGGTTCTACCGGGCCCAGTTTGGATTAGAGGACCCTGAAGCAGTAAGAGGTGAAGTTGCTTATCTGAGTTCACAGAACTAGGAATTGAGGGACGCAAGATGCTCTGTCTTATTCTGAAGCCCAAGCTCTATACACCTATGTTCTGGTGCAGGGCTCCCCAATGTTGGAATCCCTGAGCCGGTACGGTAGTGACTTACATTTAAATTTAAGTCAATGAAAATCAAGTAAAATTAAAAATCCACTTCCTCTGTAGTAACAGCCCCATTCCAAGTGCCCCATAGCCATGCCTGGCCAGACCACAAACACAGAACATGTCCATCCTGGTGCGAGTTCTCCGGGACAGCCTACAATGTGGTGCTCCTATCATATATACACCTGGGCATGATGCAAAGTCAGTGCCTTGCCTCCCTGCCCTCACTGCTACCCAGTCCATTCACTGGAATAGCCCCAAAGGCTTCTTTGGAGAAGCATGACCCTGGCTTGTCTTTCTTTTCTCTCTCCCCTCTCTCTTCAGGCTCTAGGAGTGTGGCAGGAACCCTCACCACAGAACCGGGAGGGGGGAATGAGATTTGAGGGCCTCCCCACCCATCCTGGCTGTCCAGCAGGAGAACTGCAGTGAGTGAGGTCCCCAGCCGAGGCCCCAGGCAAAGGGGCAGTCTGGACGTCACTGACCTTTCAGAGCGTGCTCCTGGCCCCCAGCTTGTTATGTCTTGGCCAACTGTCCCTGGAAACAAGGCTTCTACTAGGCTTCTGGGAGGGTTAGTGTTTTCCTGAAGCTTTGGGCTCCTCTTGGCTTCTCTACACTCAGAGCTTACGTCTGGAAAAGAGACTTCATTCTCAGATCAGCTACCATGTGGTTTCTTTCTACAAATAAACTTTACGGAAGGAATGTTCCCAGCACATGGCCTGTCGCCCCACCCTGTCACCACCCCCAGCAGCATTTAGAGCCATGCTCCGAAAGGATATCCAGTGCCCCCCACCCCCCAGCCCCAATTTGCATCCTGTTCATGTCTGGTCCAGACACAGCCTCCTGCTGGCTGTGGGTCCTGCTTAGCTTGCTTTTCTGTGACCACCCCCTACTCCAGTGGGGTGAGGGACAGGAGTGAGCCCTGCTGGTATGGCTACATGCCAGTTGACCCATGATGAAGTAGAAATCAAGGTGCCGAAGTTCTTCTCAACGCAGTACTGAGTGTACATTCCAAGCCTCAAGCCACTGCGGCCAACCCAATTGGTGATTCAATCACAGGATAACTGAACCTCTTTTCCTTGGGTAGCATCTCTAGCAGAGAGAACGACTAGGACCTTTCCTCTGGCTTCACTCCTCCACATCAGACTCAGTGTCAGACAAGAGATTGCCAATGGACACACCCTCCCTACAGTCACCCCTTCTGGAAGGGCTTCTCTCCAGGTGACTCTGGACCCTCCCTCAGCTAGGGACATGCTTTACCATTTGGACTTGCAAATGGCAGGCATTAAGGATCCTCTTCCCATTGGATAACACAGAGAAAGCAGAAGGAAGAAGAGCAGGAGGAGGACCAAGCCCTGAAGAAAGGTTGACTGGAAGTAAAAGTATTTACAAAACATTTGCTAACGAGCCACTGTCAGGTCCAAATTCGTAACTATTCTGCTACTAGAAAAACAGCCCATACAGGCTGATAAAATTTTCAGTGAAACCCTTAAAAAAAATAAGCAGAGGGGATCCCTGGGTGGCGCAGCGGTTTAGCGCCTGCCTTTGGCCCAGGGCGCGATCCTGGAGACCCGGGATCGAATCCCACGTCGGGCTCCCGGTGCATGGAGCCTGCTTCTCCCTCTGCCTGTGTCTCTGCCTCTCTCTCTCTCTCTCACTGTGTGCCTATCATAAATAAATAAAATAAAATAAAAATTAAAAAAAAAATAAGCAGAGTTTATGAAAAGGCAATGCTCACACACATACATAGATGTGCCCACAGGATAACTGAAACGTCTAAAATGGAATGTGTTCCATTGCACTGACCGCCAGGGAAACAAAATGTAGGTAACTATGAGAAACCGGTTCTCACCCATTAGATTGGCAAAAATTAAACAATGATCATTGCCCATGCTGGCAGGTTGCTTTGCCAAGAACTGTGAAGGGTCTGGAATGTCAGGTCACTTGCACAATTTTTGTACTTTCTCTGTGTGGATACGGTACAAATATGAGGTGCTTGGATGGGGGAAGGCATTCTTTACTGATGAACAATCAGAGTAAATTGCAGTGTCAGGCCCTGACACCCATATCAGTCCCTGACACCTAGACCCACAGGCAATGCTGGGACTGCCATAGCAATTCTCTCGTGAGTGGCAGGTTTCACTCCACAGACAGGGGGTAGGAGAAAGGATTTCTTCCATTTGTATACAGGAGAAAGGCAGCCATCCCCCTTCTATCTAGAAAAGAAGGAGAAAAACCTTAGCTCTTTGGAAAAGGGATGAGAAGGAGCCTGGCTTCTCACTCTGCCCTTCAGAACATAAAAACAACTCTCCAAGGGCCAGCTAAAACCCAGAGTCTTGGGCTTTTACAATCAAGAGATGTCTCTGAGGTCTGGGCTTCATTCCCTTGGAAATGTAAATACCTGGCAAGATAGCAGTCCAGTATTCCTGACACTTTGGAAGCTTAACAGAAGTCTAGTCCAGATTATAATCATTGGTCCCTCTTGGAGAGAGAAGTTTGATTACCCTCTTGAACTAGAGGAATTGACCAAAAAGTCTACAGATCTAATTCTCATATTCGGTGGAAAGCAAAATGTGCCTAGGAGAAGTGAAGTCAGACATTCCCTGGCTTTGCACCATGCACATTCCTCTGTCTCAGGAGGCGAGGGCTTTTTACAGGAATGCTGACAAGTCCAGGGAAGATTTGTGTCCCCACAAAGGGTTGCAGAGAGAAAAGAGCATTCTTGGGCTTTGCTGGTAGAATGTGAATTGTCATAGCTCTTTGGGGAAGTAATCTAGCAAATCTATTCTGACCACACACCTTCATACTCTAGAAATCCCACTTACGGAAGGCAACAAAGAGAAATGAAGCACAAGGTCAAAAGAATATACATGGAAGAATGCAAATTGCAGAATTGATAGAGAAATGGCAACAAACGGAAAACAATCAAAAGGCCTATCAGTATGAACTATAGTATAAATTGCTGAAACAGTTATGCCATCCATGAAATATTATGCGAGGGTTTTTTTTTTTTTAATGCTTATTCTGTGTCTTGACCTAGAAGAATTTCCATTATGTGAGAAAGGCAGATGCAAGAGCTATATAAAACACCAGTTTTGAAAAACAATGAAAAAAACATACATGTACATATGTCATATGTGTGCATGATTGTACAACCAGGGAGAAAGATAAGGGAGGATTGACTTTTACTATTCATTGCCTTTGGGAAAGTGGAGATGGGAAAAGAGGAAGGTAAGCTTAAATGCAGAAAAAAAAAAAAAAAAGAAAGAAAGAAGAAAGAAAAGAAAGAAAGAAAGAAAGAAAGAAAGAAAGAAAGGAAGGAAGGAAGGAAGGAAGGAAGGAAGGAAGGAAGGAAGGAAGGAAGGAAGAAAGAAAGAAAGAAAGAAAGAAAGAAAGAAAAAGAAAAAGAAAGAAAGAAAAAAGAAAGAAAGAGGCATGGATGGCCTGGTACCAATGGAAAATTCAGGACATAAAATTCTTTCTGTGGTATTGCCAGAAGTATATACAAATTGGATCCATTCGTGGACAAGGACTAGAATAGGATATCAACACACGAGAATATTCGCGGACGGAGATTTATTTATTCACTCAACAAATACATTGAGTATGGACTCTGTGCCAGGCACTCTTCTCATCCCTGGAGGGATAGTCCTGGACAATTATCTTTGAGCTCCTGGAGTTTACTCTCTAGTGGGGGAGCTAGACAGTGGCTTATGGTTGGAAACAAACGTATCAGAAGACGTCAGGAGGCAATGAGAGCTAAGAAGAAAAATTAAACAGGAGAAGGGCCGGCACAACGAGGCTGCTGTTTGAAACACGGTGATCGGGGAAGGGCTGTCTCACCTGAGCAGGGATCTGAACAAAGTCAGGAAGCCATCCCGTGCTTTCTCTTCCCCAGGTGGAGCATCATCAGGCTCTCGGCCCCTCCTTTTGTTACCAGAGCCGGGTTCTTGGACCTGACAAGGATAGAAATGAGGCCAGACCCATAAATCAGAGGCACAGGCAAGGATTTATGGGGACAACAGCACCAGCTAGCTGAAGGAGACATGGCAAAAACAGAGTGGTGAGGCTGGCCTCCCCAACAATCCCAAGGCCGTGCTTCTCTAGAGAACTTTCTAGGAGACAGTTCTGCTCAGGTTCTCTGGGCCATTATATTAATGAGGGATACAAACCATGAGAGACTCCTAACTCTGGGAAACAAAGGGTTGGAGAAGGGGAACTGGGGGGAAAATGGGGTAACTGAGTGATGGGCACTGAGGAGGATATTTGATGGGATAAGCACTGGGTGTTATACTATATGCCAGCAAATGGAATTTAAATTGAATTTTAAAAAATATAAGGGATAGAAAAACGTCTCGTCCTGGTTCGTTGATACTGGCAAGAGCAACTCATGCAGCTCTTTGGTGCTTAGGGGAGCTGTTTTTCAGGTTTGCGGAGGCTCTTGTGGGTTTTTTGCATGTCCGCCGGGTATGGCTGCAGCTGTTGGATTTAAGTCTGGCTTGTGCACTGGGCCACATCCTGGTTCTGCTCTGTAAGAGAGGCAATTCAGCAATCACAGCCAACAGGAAGTACCCCACGTGCAAAATGTTGGTCACTCGGGGCCTGCTCCCATGGTCCCTGACTGTCTCACTTTCAAGATTTATTTCCGGACCCTCTCTCAGAGGACTCCACTTGGTAGAGCCCAAAACCAAACACAGCTGTCTTCTGTGCCACATAGTTAGCGCAGGGTAGAGGCCGTGAGTCCATGTCTACCTTTCTCCTGGAAACATACACCATGTCATGAGTCGAAGAAAATTCTTCTGGAGCCAGGAAGATGTCACAGTGAAAAGTATGCAATCCAGAGTCAAGCATTCTGGATTCTGCTCCTGGTTCTCCTACTTCTCAGCTGCATGGCCTTGAGCAAGCTGTTTAACTTCTGTGTGACCTTACCGACAAAATGGGGCACAATAATTTTATCTAGTCTCATAGAGACAAAACATTTTAAAGATTTAATGCCTGGTGCATAATAAGAGCTAAAAACAAAACAACTCTTGCAAGAAAATGCAATGAGAAAAAGTCTCCTCAATAAATGGTATTGGGACAACTGGACAGCTACATGTGAAAAGAAAATGAAACTGGACCACTTTTTTATACCATACACAAACTCAATAAACTCAAAACGGATTAAAGACTTGAATGTTTGACCTGAAACCATAAGAATCCTAGAGAAGAACACAGTAATTTCTCTGACATCAGCCATAGCCACATTTTTCTCCACATGTCTCCAGAGGCAAGGGAAACAAAAACAAACAATAAACTGTTGGGACAACATCAAAATAAAAAGCTTCTGCGCAGCAAAGGAAACAACCAACAAAACTAAAAGACAACCTCCTGAATGGGAGAGGATATTTGCAAATGACATATACAATAAGGAGTTCATATCCAAGATACATTAAAAAAACCTATACAACTCAACACACACACAAAATAATCCAGTTAAAAAATGGGCAGCCTATGTGAACAGGCATTTCTCCAAAGAAGACATATAGATGGCCAATAGACACATGAAAAGGTGCTCAACATCACTCATCATCAGAGAAATGAGAATCAAAACCACAATGAGATATCACCTCACACCTATTAGAATGGCTAAAATCAAAACCACAAGAGACTAGTGTTGCCAAGGATGTGAAGAAAAGGGAACCCTGTGGGAATGCAAACTAGTGCAGCCACTGTGGAAAAAGAGTGGGGAGTTTCCTCAAAAAATTTAAGATAGAACCACCATATAACCCAGCAATTCTACTTCTGGGTATTTACCTGAAGAAAATAAAAACACTAATTAGAAAGGATATATGCACCCTTATGTTTGTTGCAGCATTATTTACAATAGCCAAATTATGGACGCAGCCCAAGCATCCATGGATTGATGAATGGATAAAGAAAATGTGGTGTACACATACCAACAACATGGATAGATTTAGAGAGTATAATACTAAGCAAAATAAGTCAGAGAAAGACAAATGCCATATATTTCACTCATATGTGGAATTTAAGAAACAAATGAACAAAAGGGGGAAAAAAAAAAGAAACCAAAAAGCAGACTTTTAGCTATAGAGAACAAAATGATGGTCACCAGAGGGAAGGAGGGCGGGGGGAGGGGGGTTGGTGGGATGGATGAAACAGGTGAAGGGGATTAAGAAGACACTGATCACAATGAGCTCTGAGTCTTGCACAGGACTGTTGAATCACTATATTGTACATCTGAAACTGATGTAACACTATGTTAATTACACTAGAATTTTAAAGAAGTAAAAAATAAAAATAAATTAAAAAAAAAAAAAACAAAGAGAACCAAATATCCTTTTAAAAATAGCTCTTAGGGATCCCTGGGTGGCGCAGTGGTTTGGCACCTGCCTTTGGCCCAGGGCGCGATCCTGGAGACCCGGGATCGAGTCCCACGTCAGGCTCCTGGTGCATGGAGCCTGCTTCTCCCTCTGCCTATGTCTCTGCCTCTCTCTCTCTCTCTCTCTCTCTCTGTGACTATCATAAAAATTAAAATAAAATAAAATAAAATAAAATAAAATAAAAATAGCTCTTAAAAAATAAAAAATAATAAAAACATAAAAAATAGCTCTTGTTATTGCAGTTACTAGTACTACTTATTATTGCTATGCCTACTAACCGAAGGATCAGCATCCCTCTTACAAGGTTGACTCACATTGAGCCTGTAGAATTCTGAGGGCCCAGTTAAAAGTTATAAATTGTCACTGCTCTTCTCTTAGCACTTACCGCCTGTTGGCAGGGAGGAAGGGGGACTGAGGCAAAGCCAGTAATGAGGCACTGGTATTTTTGAATCATGCAGTCCAACCAGGCTTCTCCAAGGAGGTGATATTTAAGTTGAAAGAAGTATGACAGACAAATATTTTTCATTATTAAGAAAATGAGCTTGTATGAAAGATTATGTACCCAACCTGAAGATACTTTTGGGTTCACTCTTAATTGAATCAATGAAACATGAAAAAAATTTTGACATCTGGAATATTAGTCATAGGATGAATTTTACAAAGTAATTTATTTGTGTTAATGTTCTTCTTTAATATTTTATTTAAAAATATCAGATAAAAATCATTTCCGCATGTTTTTGAAATATATAATCTTATCACAGCCCATTGAGTCACAATTAACAAACCTTGTATTTTTTTATTATGTCAGGTTTTTAAATCAGAAAATCTCTAAAACTTTGGGTATAACTCAACCCCAGAAAAATGATTCCTTGTTTACTATTAATGGTCACTCGTCATTTTAAAACAAGTAAAGTTATGAAAAATTATGTTTTAGATTTTTAAAGAGAATAACATTATTTGGAGAATCCCCCCCAAATTCCAAGAAACTGCCATTTTTTGTTCTTAAATCCCTAAGATAAATATCTATCAGGAATTTGGAAGCATTGCTTTCTAGTGGGGGGAGAAGTCATGCAATAATATGGAAAATATGAATATATCAGAGAATGTCAGGTGGTGTTAGGAGCCATGAAGGAAAATAAAGCAAGATAAGGGGCTAAAGAGAAATGAAGTTTCCGGTTTTATTTTTTTTTTAAGATTTATTTCTTTATTTACTTATTTATTTATTCATGAGAGACAGAGAGAGGCAGAGTCACAGGCAGAGGAAGAAGCAGGCTCCCTGCTCAATGTGGGACTCGATCCCAGGATCTCAGGACCAGGACCTGAGCCAAAGGCAGATGCTCAACCACTGAGCCACCCAGGTGCCCCTGAAGGTTGCTGGTTTAAATAGGACCGTTGGCAATGAGGAAAACATGCAAAGAGAAAAAAGACAAAGTAGAAGAAATCCTAGCAAGTCTTTGAGCAATCACAAAGGAGGGAATGATGGATCATGAACCCATGGAGGAGGTCCTAATGAGCTTTGAGTTGAAAGCTCAATGTTTGGAAATGTTCTGGCAAGGAAGGGAGGAAAGTGCCTTCCAGCTGCCAGGCACTGCAATGCATTCAGTAAGGGGAACTGAACCTGCCTGGGCGTGTTTAGAAACACGAAGGCGCTGGGTGTGGCCGAAGCGCAGGAGTGGGGCAGGTTGCAATGTCCAGGGAAGTGGAACTGGGACAGGTGCAGAATGCCTTGCATTCCGTGCTCTGGAGTTCAGCGGACAGGAAACCACCAGCATATCGTGGCTGTGATCTGGTTCATTTTGAGGAAGATGCCTCAGGCCACAGCAGCATGACTGATGGACTGAACCCTTCCTTCCCAAAATCCCCACCAGGATCGTAGCACAGACCACAGCAGGACATGTCCTAATTTTCCTGCCTTTGCCTTCCCACTTCCCACTCTTAATCCATGCTGGGCTTGTGCTAAGGGCTGTGTCTAAAAACAGGAGAACCCAGGTCTTGTTTTAAACCTGAGGAATATAGAGGTCTTCAGAGGGAGGCAGACAGATAATCAAAACAATACCACATACAGTTAGAGGTGCCAGGACAAAGGTGTGACTCACTCCATGACACTATGAAGCAGGTAGTAGGGACAGTGAGGATGGGGTGTGTTAAAAATGGGTCCAGAGTAGAGGTAATACCTAAGCTAGACAGGAAGGACATATTGCCCAGGCAAAGGGCAGATGCAGTGGAGGTGGGAGGTGAAGCCAAAGAGCACCAAGGCTGGACCACCACTGTCCTTTAGAGCAAGGTACGCCGCGCACAGAGACTGATTGCTCGAATGTGGGGACTGAGATCAGGGATGCATCAGAACATCACATAACTAGGTGAGGGACCAGGGTCCACTAGATAATTTAATCTGGGAAGAAATCTGATCTAAATTTAAGTCTTTAAAAATTATGTTAGTAGTAATACCCAGGATAGATTTGGAGAGGGCATATTTTTAAGCTTACAATCAGATATATCTAATGTTTTAATGCCATGGTAAACTCCGAAGAGTTGAAAGCTTTGGAATCCAGGGATCTCAACCAAGGTTCATGCTCTGTCACTCCCCAGTTATGAGGCCTCAAGTAGCTCATATAACTATATTGAGCCTCAGTCTCCTCATCTGTAAGGTGGGGATAATAACCCACTACCCAGAGTTGTTATGAATGAATGAATGAAAAAAATTGTGTGAAGGCTCCTTGTAAACCTCACAGGACCACACAAATGTGCACATTTGTTCTTGTTTTGCTCTGAAGGGCATTTTTTGATCAAGGTGTCATAATCGAATAAAATCGATAATAATGTTTAATGTCTGTGAAGTGAAACAGGGAATTTGGAGATGGCAGGTTGTTGAGGTTTTTTGTTTATTTGTTTGTTTTGCTTTTTGAGGTTACAAGATGGCCTATTGGATGGGAGAGCTGGGCCTTGACGTTCAAATAGACCCAGATGACAGACCATCACTGGCTAATTGTCAAGGGCAAAACATAGGAGTCCAAACCAGAAGATCAGTTAGAGAAGGCAGGCAGAGGCGGAAGCAAGCCTCACAAGCCAAGGTCCACACTAATTCAAGGCCTGTCCCAGACAGGTGCACATCTAGGCAGCAGAAACCAGTGATCAGCAGAGATCCACAGCATAGAGATCCAAGCCACCGGGGTAGGTGGTATGAGAAGAGTATGATGGCTCTTGAGGAGCCCCCTCTACAAAGATGTGGGTTTGTTCATTCAACAAACATGTACTTAGCACCAATTACATTTCGTGGTCTAGGAATACAAAATTAAAGAGTGAAGGAGCTAACAATCTCATGAAAAAGACAGATGCGCGTGATAATGCTAATACAACCTGGTAAAAGAAACAGCAGAGAGAAACACAAAGTATTCTTGGACTACCAGGAGGAGCAGCTGATCCAGGCTAAGCTGTGTCGGGGACAATTCTGGAGGACGTGATGACTGAGTGGAGTGCTAAAGGATGAACTGGAGTTAGCCAGGTGAACCAGATACATTTGGCGGGTGAGGGCATCTGAGGCAGCAGGAGCAGCAGGAGCAACAGTAGGGAAACAAGAAACAGGAAACAAGGGGATTCTGAGGAGGAGTGGCTGGAGGTGATGGATGATGGGGACCATGTGGGGTGAGACTGGAGAAGTTGACAAGAAAGCTCCCGGGTCCAGCCTAGGAAAACTGGGACTTCATCCTGAAAGCCACAGGGAGCCACAGAAAAGCCGAGTGTTAGGATAGGAAGAAAATTACCGAGATCCAGGGTGCTCCGGCTGAGGGGACAAAGCAAGGGATTTGGGTACAGAGGAGGTGATGGGCCAGGAAGACACAGAAGAACAAGGCAGGAAGTTGCATTAGGCAGGGGTCTCCAGAGAAACAGAACATATCCGTATTTAAATATGTATTCCCATATTTAGGAATTTATTATAAAAGATTTATTATAGAGGTTGAGAAGTCCCAAGATCTGCAGTTGATAAGCTAGAGACCCAGGAGAGCCAATGGCATAATTACAGTCCAAGTCTGAAGGCCTAAGAAACAGGAGAACCAATGGTGTAAATTCTGATTCAAGCTTGAGCACAAAAGCAAGAGAAAATTGATGTCCCAGCTCCAAGAGAGTCAGGCAGAGAGAGCAAAATCTCCCTTACTCCACCTTTTTGTTCTATTCAGGCCTTCAGTGGATCGGGAGAGGCCCACCACTCTGGGGAAGGCATTCTGCTCTCCTCAGTCTACTGATTCAGATGTTGATCTCATCCTAAAACACCCCCACAGACACAATGAGAATAATGTGTATTTTTTTTAATTTATTCATGAGAGACACAGAGAAAGAGAGAGGGAGAGGGAGAAGCAGGCTCCATGCAGGGAGCCTGACGCGGAACTCGATCCCAGGTCTCCAGGATCACGCCCTGGGCTGAAGGTGGTGCTTAAACCGCTGAGCCCACCCTGGGCTGCCCAAGAATAATGTTTAATCAAATATCTTGACACCCCACGGCCCAAGCAAAATCATGTGACACTCAAAATTAACCATCACAGAAGCCCCACCAGAATCAAGGTCCCACAATGGAGCATCTCCAGCTGCCTGATGGACTTGAGCGCTGAGCCCAAGAGCTGCTACTCGGAGCGAGGCCAAAATGGGAAGTGGACCGTGCATGGAGAAGGAGTGAGAGGGAGGTCAGAAGTGTGCAACAGAGCTATTAGAAATTGTGATTAAGGTGGGATCCCTGGGTGGCGCAGCGGTTTGGCGCCTGCCTTTGGCCCAGGGCGCGATCCTGGAGACCCGGGATCGAATCCCACATCAGGCTCCCGGTGCATGGAGCCTGCTTCTCCCTCCGCCTGTGTCTCTGCCTCTCTCTCTCTCTCTGTGACTATCATAAATAAATAAATAAATAAATAAATAAATAAATAAATAAATAAATAAAGAAATTGTGATTAAGGTATAAATCTGTATTTCTAGACAGAGAAAGGTGTCCACTCAATATTGTCAAGATTAAGAGGTTTAAAAGGCAGAATTTCACAATGAGTGTGAAACAACCTCATTTAAAATCACGTCGTGTGTATGTGTGTGGGTGGATGTACGCGCACCTAGGGGAAAGTCTGGAAGGATAAGCACATATGTTAACTGCAGTTTCTCTTGGTGTTGGAATTCCAGGTGACCTTCTTCCTTGTATCTTCCTGAACTATCTCTGTTTTCACAACTGGCATGGATCATGTTTATAAATCAGAAAAATCAAACTATTTCCATCTTGAAAAAAAATAACATTACAAAATGCAAATGAAAATCTTACTAATTCACCCTTTGTTTCCACTTTTGGGTGGTTCCTTGACATAACCCGCAGGATCTTTCACAATGTGGCTACTGCTATGAGAATACTGGCTTCTGACTACTGTTCTTTTTTTTTTTTTTTTAAGATTTTATGTATTTATTCATGAGAGACACACAGAGAGAGGCAGAGACACAGGCAGAGGGAGAAGCAGGCTCCCTGTGGGGAGCCCCATGTGGGACTCAATCCCAGGACCCCGGGATCATGTCGTGAGCTGAAGGCAGACGCTCAACCACTGAGCTACCCAGACGTCCCCTAACCACTGTTCTAACACCTCACACTGCCTCCTCGAGCAACACTGAGCCAGCACATGTGGACACACCCTGCTGTTTGTCGGTGTGAGTCTTTGGCTCCACTCTCTCCTCTCCCTGCTAATTCCTTCCCCCTCTTTGTAACGAATGGTTACTCTCTACAAGACTCAGTCCAGACACCTCTCCTCCCGAAGCCATTTCTAATGGCCCTTTGTCAGCCTTCCACATATGCCCTGATGCATGTCTCTACTACAGCACCTTCGTGCTGAATTTCAGGACATGAGTGTGTGTCTTTCTCCACTACTGGATAATGTGTCTCTTTTTTCTGTCTCTCTCCAGGGTTCTGGTCCACAACCAGACTCAGAAGCTTTTGGTTGACTAATTGGGCTTTCTGAGTGATCTGTAAGAAGTGGGATCCAGGTTATATTTTATCATGGTGGGTAACAGGGGGCAGGGGTAAGAAAGATTTACAAAGGGGAGATGCTGATACTCTAATTCACAATAGTAGCTCGTCTCCTCTCTTCTCCTATTTTGTCTCCTGCTCTCTTTTCCTCTCCCCTTTCCCCTCTCCCATCCCCATACCCACCCTCTTCCTTTTCTTTCTAGAGAAGTGTTCCACAAATGTTGGTGCACAGAAGAATTACCTGGGGAGCCTGCCAAATGCAGGTTCCCAGGCCCTGCCCACAGTTCTAATTTCTTACAGCAGGGATGGGGCCCTGCATCCTAGCAAGGGTACCAGACAATTCTGTTCCGACTTTGAAAAACACTACCTTAGAAAATGTAGGATTCCTGGGATCCCTGGGTGGCTCAGCGGTTTAGCGCCACCTTCAACCCAGGGCGTGATCCTGGAGTCCTGGGATTGAGTCCCACATCAGGATCCCTGCATGGAGCCTGTTTCTCCCTCTGCCGGTGTCTCTGCCTCTCTCTGTGTGTCTCTCATGAATAAATAAATAAAATCTTTGAAAAAAAAAAAACAAAACCTCACACATATTCTGGGGTAGAAAGCAGCTTTCTATGTGGTTTGAAGCATGTACAGTGGCTGAGCAACATCTCCCTGAGCCCTCAGTGAACCTGATGCACAAGTGTGATGACTCCGCCTCATTACTTACATAACAGCAATTATCACCATCATCATACCCCCTGTAGCTGGACCAAGTCCCTACTAGGTGCCTGACACTGTGCAAAGTGCTTTACTAGCATTATCTCACTTAATATGCACAGCAGCTCCATGAGGCAGATGCTACAATTATCCCCACTACTCCAGTGAAGAAGCTGGAATTAGGGAGGTTAAGGCCAAAGTCACACACTCCTAAGTGGTGGAGTCACCTGCAACCAGACTAATCTGACTGCAAATCCCATGGTCTTCCCACTCTGGTTCCTGATTTATTTTCCTACCAAAGATGTCCTATAATAAAAACAACAAACAATATAGCAAACTCCATTACTCCTTACATTAAAATCAAGTCCAGAAGGATCAAAGATTTTTAAAAGATGAAACTTAATAAGTTTCAGAAGAACTTCTGGTGGGGTGCCTGGGTGGCTACATTGGTTAAGAGTCTGACTCTTGGTTTCGGCTCAAGTCATGATCTCAGGGTGGTGAGATCAAGCCCTGCGTCGGCAGACAAGATGAATGATGCCCACTATCGTCTATCTCTGGAGGAAGGATAGGAAGAAGAAAAGGAGAAAGAGAAAGAGAGGAAAATGAAACAGGAAATGCTTGAAACTGTTTAAAAAAGGGGGGGGGCTATGCCAGCTCAGTTAGAGAGATTTAGGGGTGGGAGTTTGGACTGGGGAAATAGCCAAGCTGGGTGTGAGAACGATGAGTCAATGATAGATGATGGATGGATGGGTGGATGGATGGATGAATAGATAGATGGATGATAGGTAGATAGGATAAATAGGAAGGGAAAGGGGAGGAAAAAATGAGAAAAGAACATATGGAAAAAGGGGGAAATTTGCTCTCTATAAAGAATATACTCTCAGAGCTTCTTTGAGAGGCAGAGGTAAAAATTTGGATTATTTCAGGATGCCAGATTGGTGTTTCTTGACATGCAGTGGTGCCTACCAGAGGCTACTGAGTAACCCTGCCTTCATAGGGGCCACATGGACATAACCCTACTCACTCTTGAGGTGGAGAAGGCCAGTGAGATCAATTGTTTTATCATAAAGTTTCCTTTGGTTCTCTACTCAGATCTTAGTTCAGATCAGTTGCCCAAAATTGTGAGCACCAAATAGCTAGAATAACGAGGAAATTGTAGAATTGTAGCCTTTGCTTAGGTCTCCGGGGAGCACCAGTTGCACCCTACATCTGCTTCCAGTCAGCCACCACATTGCACTGCCCTCCTTCCCCTGGGCTACGGCTGGGGGTGAGGGGCATGCTTGTGCTTAGGGATATCAGGTACAGCCCAGGTTGGTTTGGTACATCCTGGAGGAGAAGGGACCTGTGCCTCACACCAGGTGATACCTGAGGAGAGATGGGGAAACAGCCTCCTCTGCCCACCTCCATGCACAGGATAGGAGGGAGCAACTTTAGAACAAAAATGACATATGACAAGGCTAGACCAAGAAGGCCTGAGATAGCCCTCTGGCATTCCCCAGATCCTCTGCGTGGCCCAGGAGAGCCACCAAACATCTCCCTTACAAGGAAGACACAGAAACTAGCGGAAAGAAAGAGAGCTAGCAGTTCTACAGATGCCTCAAGATCACGTTTAAACAAACCGACAAACAAAAACACCACATAACAATGAATGCCAAAAAAAAAACCAAAAACAAAAAACAATGAATGCCAGCATTTTCCAAATGTCTGAAGACCAGACGGGCCACACATTTTAATAGCAGCCAGGGTGGGAAGACCTCTGACCTCTGAAGGCCATACATGTCCTCCATCTCTCTCTCTCTCTCTCTCTCTCTCTCTCTCTCTCTCACACACACACACACACACACACTCCTTTCAGTGGCTTGAACTTACATACAACCATGGAAAATAAGGGAGGGTTGGGGAAGTGCTGAGCCAGCTGAGAAAACCTAGAATTGACAAATTTCTACTACCAGAAGGAATTAGGGCCCGGGAGAGAATGCAATTGAAGCTGTGGAAGAAGAAAGCCACCTTTGTGGGCAGATCTGAATTCTAAGTCCCCAGAGTCATACTCCCTACAAATGTTTGTTGATTGAATGAATGAACCAATTGTGTTGGGGGAAGGAAACTGTTGCATGCAGCCAGTTCCTTGGTAGAGCAGGCCTGGCTGTTCTCCAGGGAAAAATAGTAATTACTCAAAAGAGTATCTGCTCTCTAGCCCTCGCTGGGTGCTTATCATCTGTTGTTCCTTGAGCAGGTCGCAAGGTTCGTTAGGACTTGGTTCTCCGGTCTGTAAAATGGGCATAATGAAATCTGCCCCGCCTTCCTCTTATCAGGAGAACAGATGGAGATAAGGTATAGGAAGTTGCTGTACATGGACTGTCAATTAGGACGTGTGGATCCCCTCGGTCTTGGGATTCAAGAAGCAAGAGTAAATGAGCTCAAGGATGAGAGTTGTGGGGTACCCCTCTCCTCCACCAAAAGGTCTTAAGAGCCCACAGGGAGCAGTGACCAAGTTTTCCCTGCGACCACAGTAGTGCTACTGGGAGGCTTCCGAGCACTGCACTCTCCACATCACAGAGCATACTTCACCGGGAAGAAACTCTCGGGGCACGAAACAGATTTATTTTCATTGTGAAATCGTCCGTCTGCTATGCAACAACAAATTAAGCTCCGGGTGACTATTCCCGTAAAACACGTCCTGCGCTCAGCGCTGCTATTATGGGGTGGATCGCCGAGGTAAAGAATCAATTAAAACTCTGACACATTAAATGGAGCTCAAAGACCTGTTGCACAGGTTTCCCCAGAGGAAAATAATCACGTTGCATTATGGTTTGGGAGCCGATCGAGGCAAGAGTCCTGAGACAGGTTCTGGGGTTTACCAGACAGACTTCGGCCTTTCTAAGTCATTTTCGAAGCGCCACTCGCAGCGTTAGGGCATCCCACTCTCCCTTCGTCCCGGGGCACCATGGTCGAGCAGGAGGGATTATCGTCCTGCGGGCATCCTTCTCCGGAAAACCGTAAGTTCCCTGGACACAAAGCATTTAAAGAAATGGTGGAAATATTGCGGCGTTTGTATTCATGCCCATTCTGGAATGGAAGCAAATGTCAAAGCAAGGAAAACCAGAGGCCTAATAAAACTGAATATCCTTTCTATTTTTATAATAGGGCTTTGCCACCCAAAGGGGACTCATGGTTTAGAAGGTCTGTTTCCAAAGAAGTTCTAGGATTTCAAGGGGAGCCTCACAAGAGAAAAGGAGAAAAGGAGAAAGAAGGAAAGAAAGAGAGAAAGAAAAGAAAGAAAGAAAGAAAGAAAGAAAGAAAGAAAGAAAGAAAGAAAGGAGGGAGGGAGGGAGAGAGAGAGAAAGAAAGAAAGAGAAAGAAAGAGAGAAAGAAAGAAAAGAAAGAAAGAAAGAAAGAAAGAAAGAAGAGTTAATGCTAGAATGGGAATAACGAAAAAATAAAATAAAATAGAATGGGAATAACGTTTGTGGTTGCACTGCTCAAACCACGTTTCCATGACAGCCGGTAGGAATGTTAATGTCAAGAACAACGTGTGTGCTGGGCCAATCCAGACATCTGTGTAAACCATCTTCGATCTCAGTGCCTGAGTAACTTCTGTGCCTCGACCTGAAAGAGGAGAAGAGATGTTGAAGTTCAGGCGGTGTCTTTTCAGCAGTGTGGCCTGCAAATGAGCTTCACAGCAATAAAGAACCGGACGAGGCCCAAGCAAGGCGAGTGTCAGCAGTGACCATTGCCCAGGGGACAGGTTGCGGCCTGCCAGCGTCACAGGCGCGGCAGGAAACGGTCGGGGGGGGGACCCAGCTAACCCCTGACTTTGCGGGCTCACTCAAAAGCAGAGAAAAGGCAACGCGAGGGTGATGTCACACTTGCTTTTAAGATATTTTTCCCCCAAGAA
Source organism: Vulpes lagopus (assembly GCF_018345385.1). NCBI lineage: Eukaryota > Metazoa > Chordata > Mammalia > Carnivora > Canidae > Vulpes > Vulpes lagopus. The sequence continues at coordinate 68,169,607 of NC_054830.1, forward strand.
AGCGAGAGGGATAGAAAGAAAAGGAAACTCGGAGGGTTAGGACAAGACGAAGCCTGCCCGTTGACGTGCTCGGCTTTGGTTCAGAACAGGACATTTTTCAGAGGAAATGCTCTCATGGTGCAGGAATCCGTTCGGTTAGGAATGTAAACTGTGTGACAACTCTGTCACGGAGTCAACCGCCAGTAGCTCTGCTTCTTCCTTTTTTCAGGATGAGGAGGTGAGAAGGAGGTGGGAACCCCTCTTCTTAATCAAGTGCGCCACTCACTATAACTTTTCATAAAGAAAGACCTTTTGTGCTTTGCTCACATTGCTGCCCCGATCCTTGAGTTCCCCTTTATTGCTTGGGGGGGTGGGGAGGGAAGAAAACTTTTTTACAGAATAATATGTACCGGTGCACAAATGCTTTCCTAATCTTTGTGGAACAGAGGTCTCTCGCAGCTACTGAGGGCAGCTCAGAATGTGCTGGCACCTTGGGATCTTGGGGTCTTGCCAAGGTCCTTGGGGCTGCAGGAATAGAGGGTGCCCTGCATTCTGGCCTCCCTCTCAACTCTTTCTCCTCAAAGGGGTACCCCAACCCCATTGAGTTCACAGGAAAAACAGTGCCCATTGCTTTAAAGGAAACCAAAAAAAATATGCGACCTTTTCATTCCACCGAGAGGGGACTCTAACTTGCCAGAGAATTATAATGAGTTAGCTAAAGGCAAATCAGCAATAGACGCCAGGCATATGGATGACTGGTTCTAACTGGTTCTACTACACTGGTGTTCCCTTCCCCTTGTCCAAAGGAGTCGGTAGGCTCTTCTTCACCTCACCCACTCTCCATCTCCACTTAGCTCGTTACTCATGTTCAAAGCTTTACCGCATACACCACATTTTCCTCAAGGATAAAACTGTATTTAGTCCTCCTAGAGTCAATCCAGTTCCACAAACATTTTATTTTATTTAAGATTTTATTTATTTATTCATGAGAGACACGGGGGTGGGGGGTTGTGCGGGCAGAGACACAGGCAGAGGGAGAAGAAGGCTCCATGCAGGGAGCCCGATGCAGGACTCGATCCCAGGACTCCAGGACTATGCCCTGGCCCAAAGGCAGGTGCTAAACTGCTGAGCCACCCAGGGATCCCACAAACATTTTACTGAGCACCTTCTCCGTGAAGTCCCAGACTAGCCCCCCTGAGATTCACAGATGAAGAAGACACAATCCCTGCTCTCAGATACGTATATAGCCTGTTACGATTAAAGGCATCTTCTAATTGTACTATGACAGAAATTCACCTGAACATATGGTGCTATTGAAACACAAGAGAAAGGAGAGGAAGACAGTCTGGCAGTTCCTAAAAATATTAAATATCAAATTATCACGTGACCCAGCAACTCCACTTTTAGGCATATACCCAAAAGAATTGAAAACAGGTACTTAGACAAACACATGTGTACGCTGTGCTATTTACAATAGCCAAAGATGGAAGCAATCCAAATGTCCACCATCAACAGATGAACGGGGAAACAAAATGTGGTATATTCATTCTATGGAATACTATTCAGCCATTAAAAAGAAATGATTTCAAGGTCACCTGGGTGGCTCAGTGGTTGAGCATCTGCCTTTGGCTCAGGGCATGATCCCGGGGTCCTGGGATCGAGTCCTGCATCGGGCTCCCTGCATGGAGCCTGCTTCTCCCTCTGCCTGTGTCTCTGCCTCTCTCTCTGTCTCTTTTGTGAGTAAATAAATCTTGTTTTAAAAAAATGGCACGAATTTCTAACACTGCCACCACCACAGCTGAGCCTCAAAAATTCTGCATTACTTAAAATAAACTAGACACAAAGGTCACTCATTGTATGATTCCATTTATGTAAAACATTCAAAATAGGGAAGCCTGGGTGGCTCAGTGGTTTAGTGCTTGCCTTTGGCCCAGGTTGTGATCCTGGAGTCCCAGGATCGAGTCCCACATCAGGCTCCCTGCATGGAGCCTGCTTCTCCCTCTGCCTGTGTCTCTGCCTCTCTCTCTCTCTCTCTATGTCTCTCATGAATAAATAAATAAAATCTTTTTTAAAAAATTCAAAATAGATAAATCCACAGAGATCAAAAGCAGATTGGGGATGGCCAGGAACTGGGGAGCAGGGCAACAGGGAGTGACTGCTTCATGGAATGCAAATGCTCCAAAACTAAAGGGTAGCAATGGACTGCACAACATTGCAAATGCACTAATGCTTCTGAACTCTTCACTTTAAAATGGTTAGTTTTATATTCTGTAACTAAGAGGAGGGCTCTGAAGAACCCGGGAGGGAGCCAGGAAGCAAGCTTATAGAATCCATTGAGGATAGGCTCCTGCAAACTGGGGATATCTTTGGACTTCATCCTGGGACAAGTGGGATAGTCAGTGAGGAATTTTAAGCAGGTGGATGACCTTTTAAACTGGACATTTGGGGGATGCCGGGTGGCTCAGTCGGGTGAGCATCCGACTCCTGGTTTCCACTCAGGTCATGATCTTGCGGTCATGAGAATGAGCCCTGAGTAGGGCTCCTCACTCTGCATGGAGTCTGCCTGAGATTCTCTGTCTCTCCCTTCACCTCTCCTCCCACTCCCGTGCTTGCTCTCTCTCCAAAATAAATAAATAAAATCTTTGAAAACAAACAAACAACCTAGACATTTTGAGTGGATGGCTGATAACAGTAGGGAGGGGCTGAACCCATGGAAACAGAATGTGCAGTCCGCTGGCCCAGGGAGAGAGCATAGCAGATATACCAGGATGCACACTACCTCCCTGATCATGTTTCAGTCAAGTGATTAAAACCATCTTCCACTAAATGTGAACTCAGAAACAGTAACTGGGAAGAAAAGTTGTGGGTGTTTTTTAAACAGCTAAAGCCCCTATTTTTGCACATCCTACCACCTTTGGCATCCAACAGATTTTAACGTAAAATTAACCTGCTTCCTCTTTCTCTAAAGATTACTCATTAAAGACTTGTCTTTGAGCAAATACTTCACCGCAGAAGAAAGGCTGGTTTTGATGAAAGCAAATTGCAGTCTGAAAATAGTTTTAGAAAAGGAAGTATGATCCAAAATTAATACACTTATTTTCTCAGTCTCAATTTCAGCCATGGTACCATGTCAAGAAATACGGCATGCTGTAATTTTTTTAATTTTTTTTTTTAATGCATTACTCACTTTAATTGAAAACTATGCATTTACCTGTACTGGGAAGATTGTATCAGTCATTATGCATGGTATGTCATATTAAACAGCAAAATTTTAAAACATATATTAAAAAATTAGCATTCATTCACTCAAAATTCTCTACCCTATACATTTTATATTCACTCCAAGCTTAGGTCATTTTTTTTTCCATTTGTTTTTTTTTTTAATTAATTTTTATTGGTGTTCAATTTACCAACATACAGAAAAACACCCAGTGCTCATCCCGTCAAGTGTCCACCTCAGTGCCCATCACCCCTTCCCCTCCAACACCCGCCCTCCTCCCCTTCCACCACCCCTAGTTCGTTTCCCCAAGTTAGGAGTCATTATGTTCTGTCTCCCTTCCTGATATTTCCCAACATTTCTTCTCCCTTCCTTTATATTCCCTTTCACTATTATTCATATTCCCCAAATGAATGAGAACATACACTGTTTGTCCTTCTCCGATTGACTTATTTCACTCAGCATAATACCCTCCAGTTCCATCCACGTTGAAGCAAATGGTGGGTATTTGTCGTTTCTAATGGCTGAGGAATATTCCATTGTATACATAAACCACATCTTCTTTATCCATTCATCTTTCGATGGACACCGAGGCTCCTTCCACAGTTTGGCTATTGTGGCCATTGCAATTTTTTTAATTTAAATTCAATTTGCCAACATGTAACACCCAGCGCATATCCCATCAAGTGCCCTCCTTAATGCCCATCACCCAGTTACCCCATCCCCCCACCCACCTCCCCTTCTGCAATCCTTTGTTTCCCAGAGTTAGGAGTCTCTCATGGTTTGTCTTCCTCTTTAATTTTTCCCTCCTTTCCTTCATGGTTCCTTTCATTATTTCTTATACTCCACATACGAATGAAACCATGTGATAATTGTCTTTCTCCGATTGACTGATTTCACTCAGCATTGTACCCTCTAGTTCCATCCACATAGATGTAAATGATAGGTATTCATCCTTTCTGGTGGCTGAGTAATATTCTATTGTATATATACCACATCTTTATCCATTCATCCATCGAAGGACATCGTGGCTCCTTCCACAGTTTGGCTACTGTGGACATTGCTGCTATGAACATTGGGGTGCAGGTGTCCCATCATTTCACTACATCTGTACCTTTGGGGCAAATACCCAGTAGTACAATTGCTGGGTCATAGGGTAGCTCTGTTTTGAACTTCTTAAGGAACCTCTACACTGTTTTCCAGAGTGGCTGCACCACTTTGCATTCCCATCAACAGTGCAAGAGGGTTCCCCTTCCTCCACATTCTCACCAACATTTGTTGTTTCCTGTCTTGTTAATTTTAGCCATTCTCACTGGTGTGAGGTGGCATCTCATTGTGGTTTTGATTTGTATTTCCCTGATAGCAAGTGATGCGGAGCATTTTTTCATGTGTCTGTTGGCCATGTGTATGGCGTCTTTGGAGAAATGTCTGTTCACGTCTTCTGCCCATTTTATGACTGGATTGTTAGTTTCTTGGGTGTTAAGTTTGAGAAGTTCTTTATAGATCTTGGATACTAGTCCTTTATCTGATATGTCATTTGCAAATATCTTCTCCCATTCTGTAGGTTGTCTTTTATTCTGCTGACTGTATCCTTTGCTGTGCAGAAGCCTTTTATCTTGATGAAGTCCCAATAGTTCATTTTTGTTTCTCTTGGCTTTGTAGATGTGTCTTGCAAGAAGTTACTATGGTCAAGTTCAAAAACGTTGTTGCCTGTGTTCTCCTCTAGGATTTTGGTGAACTCTTGTCTCACATTAGGTCTTTCATCCATTCTGAGTCTATGTTTGTGTCTGGTGTAAGAGAATGATCTAGTTTCATTCTTCTGCATGTAGCTATCCAATTTTCCCAACGCCATTTATTGAGGAGATTGCCTTTTTTTCATTGGATATTTTTTCCTGTTTCATTGAAGATGAGTTAACCACAGAGTTGAGGGTTCATTTCTGGGTTCTCTATTCTGTTTCATTGATCTATGTGTCTGTTTTTGTGCCAGTACCATACTGTCTTGATGATTAGAGGCTTTGTAATACAGCTTGATGTCAGACATTGTGATGCCCCCAGCTTTGGTTTTCTTTTTCAACACTCCTCTATTTGGGGTCTTTTCTGGTTCCAAACAAATCTTAGAATTATTTCTTCCAACTCTGTGAAGAAGTTCAGAGTATTTTGATAGGAGTTGCACTGAATGTGTAAATTGCCCTGGGTAGCATAGACATTTCCACAATATTTATTCTTCTAATCCATGAGCATGGAATGTTTTTCCATATCTTTGTGTCTCATGCTGTAACTTTTTAAAGGTAGTCAAATGGGATTTCTGTGTACAGAGAATAAAAATTTGAATGAAGCCACAAGGAAAATCTGATCTACTCCATGCTCACCAAATACTAAATTGAATGTGACGGATGGGGACCATACAGATTCCATCTAACTGAACTTTAGAGGAAATTCAAAAGGTCTTGATCTTGTAGTTAGTGTATCTGCCAGTCAGCTTCCCCTTGTCTTTTTAGAGTGACCAATGGTTCCGAAGAAAGCCCCAGGAGAGAGGGGTTTCCCAGACCCCAGACTTCCAGTACTGAAGCCAGAACATTTGGGTACCTGGTTTCACTGCACCCACAACCCCTTCCAAAATTCTTTCTTTTTAAATATTTTATTTATTTTTTTAATTTTTTATTTTTTTTAATTTTTAATTTTTTTATTTACTTATGAGAGACAAAGAGAGAGAGGCAGAGACACAGGTAGAGGGAGAATCAGGCCACTTGCAGGGAGCCTCATCTGGGACTCGATCCCGGGACTCCAGGATCACGCTCTGGGCTTAAGGCAGGTGCTAAACCACTAAGCCTCCCAGGGATCACCCCCCTTCCAAAATTCTATCTTCTGGGCAGGATTGTTTTCAATTGGAAAGTAAAAAATAAATTAATTAATAATAATAAATAATAATAATAACAACAGCAGTGAAGAAGAGAGAGGGAAAGATGGGCATCATTTGGCATCCATCATGTAGAAAGAGCAAGATTGCAGGAAGTCAGTAGGGTGCAGCAGTCAAGGCTGCAGTGCATTCCACAGGAGCTCCGAGACTCGAGCTTCACACATGTGTGCCATGATAACCACGTGACTTTCACGCCGGCTACAAGGGAATGTCTTCTCACCCTCCAACTCACTCACTGAGCAAACGTCTACCCAGGTCCTTACTTACCATGCATGTGCCAGGCTTGGGATCAGGTGTTGGGATCCGGAGATGAAGATGTGTTAAGTTGGCCTCAGGAGTTGCTCACAGGCCAGAGGCCAAGTAGAGGAGATGCACTAAGTGACCATCAGATCTAACACCATGTAATTAATAATTAGAGCTCCCAGCTTCCAAGAACCAGACATTTATATAGATTGTCTGTCATTCTCAAGGTAGGTAAGATTATCCCCATTTTAAAGAAAAAATAAAATAAAATAAAAACTGAAACTCAGATTTGCAGAACTTGCTCAGGGCCACCCAGCTGGCAGCGGCAGAGGCAGGCTGTAATCCAACATTTTGAGCAAGTTTCCCTTGATCTCCAAAGCTCTGTCCATTCTACTATTCTCAGGTCCCTTCTCAGTGTGACCAAGGTTAATATCAAGATCATTCTGATTCCTGACCTACTTACTCCAGCCTATCTTCGTCTTCCATCAGAGAGCAGCTATGTCTGCCCTTTGAATTGATAGCAAAAGTGCTGAGTTTTAACTATTCATGCTAATGACAGAGGCAGGGTGGAGGTGGAAAAAGCTAGATATTTATGCATAATTAGCAGACAATTGGAAACTGTTATGAGAGGTTGGATCAAGACAGCATGCAGAGAAGAACAATGAGGCTTCAACGCTATTGGAATTGGCCCTGATTTTCTTGGGGAAGACACTCAAGTCACAAGCAACAAGAGAATCAACAAAGTGGACTTCATCGAATAAAAAACTTTTTTCCATCAAAGGACACGATCAACAGAGTGACAAGGTAGCTGATAGAATGAGAAAAGATATTTGAAAATTACATCTGACAAAACATTGATATCCAGAATATATAAAGAATGACAAAAAAAAAAAAAAAAAGAATGACAAAAACACAAACAACCAGATTCAGGTAAAGTACTAGAACAGACATTTCTCCAAGGAAGATATACAAATGATTAATAAGCACATGAACAGATGCTCAACTTCGCTAATCATTAGGGAAATGAAAATCAAGAACTCTAATGGGATACCACTCCATATTTGTTAGGATGACTACATTATCAAAAACAAAACAAAACTAAGAGAACAACAAGTGTGGGCAAGGATGTGGAGAAATTTGAATCCTTGTGCACCACTGTGATGTAAACTGGTGCAGCTGCTATGGGAAACAGTATGGCAGTCCCTCAGAAAATTAAAAATAGAATTACTACATGATCCAGCTATTCCACTTCTGGCTATATACCCAAAAGTATTAAAAGAATTGGAAGCAGGGACATGAAGAAATATTTGTACACCCACGTTCACAGCAGGAGTATTTACGATAGTCAAAAAGTGGAAAGAAACCCAGGCATCCTTGATAAACAAAATGCAGTATATACATACAATAGATACTATTCAGTCTTTTAAAAAAAAAAGAAAAGAGAGAGAAAGAAAGAAATTCCAACACAGGGCATGACTTGCATAAAACTTGAAGACAATATGCTAAGTGAAATAAGCCAGTCACAAAAGGGGCAAACACTGTATAATTCCACGTAGGATAGTGAAATCCATAGAGACAGAAAGTAGAAGGGTAGTTAGTTGCCAGGCACTGTTGGAGAGGAAGGAATGGAAGTTGGTGTTTCATGGGTACAAACTTTCAGTTTGGGAAGGAGTAAAAGTTCTAGAGTGGGAAGGTGGTGCTGGTTGCACAAAAATGCAATACACTTCATGCCATTGAACTATACAATACCTAAAAACGGTTAAAATGGTAACTTTCATATAATATATATTTAACCACAATTTTTAAAAGATGGCATGCAAAGGACGTGCATCTACAGACTCAAATTCCACTTCAAGTTCTATTTAGTGATGGAAAAAATACAATGTATAGAAAGTGTACCAATAGTTCAGTCAATTTTTATACTTACATAGACTGTTGAAATCACCACTCAGATCAAAATAAACATCCAGCCCTCCAGAAGGCTCCCCACCCTAAAGATAGTCACCATTCTGCCCTTCAACATCATAGATTTGTTTCGACTGTTTTTGAACCTCATACAAATGGAACCAGAAATTACAATGCTTCCTTGCATCTGGCTTCTTTTTGAGCAATTTATCCCTTTGAGATTCATCCTCTTTATTGTGTGTAGCAGTTTGTCCTTTTTCGTTGATACATAGTTTTCCATTGTAGAAATATATCACAATTTGTTTTTTATGCTACGATTAATGAATATTTGAGTTTTTTCAATTTGCTAAGAATATTCATATACGTGTCCTTTGACGAACATAGGAATGTGCTTGTCTTTGGTATACACAGTGGCATGTTTGGACATAGATTTACTTATGTTTAACTTTAATAAATACTGCCAGTTTTCCAAAGTGGTTGTAGCCACAGGAATTCCCGTTGCTCTATATCCTCATTAACATCACCTTTATTAATACTTTTAATCATATCAAGAGATGGGGTGGGGAAGAATGGAGGATCACGTGGGGGTCTTATCCCTAGTTTTACAGAGAAATAATTGACATACATCACTATATAAGTTTTTGGGTTTTTTTTTTTTTTGGTTGGTTGGTTGGTTGGTTGGTTGTTTTTTTGTGTTTGTTTTTATAGAGGGAGGGGGGGCAGTGGGAGGAGGAGAAGGAGAGAGTGAATCTTAAGCAGATTTCAGGCCCAGTGCAGAGCTGGGGCTCGATCTTACAACCCTAAGATCATGACCTGAGCCAAAATCAAGAGTCAGACACTTAACCGACTGAACCACCCAAATAATCCATCACTGGATAGGTTTAAGGCATATACCCTGATGGTTTGATGTACCTACGGTGTGAAATGATTACTACAATACATTCAACTAACATACATCTTCTCTTAAATTCAATTTTAAAAAAGAAAAAAGGAAGAAAAAAAAGACAAAAAAAAATTTTCTCCTTGGGATGAGAATGCTTAGGATCTATTCTCTTAATGTCTTTCCTATATATCCTACAGCACTGTTGGCTACAGTGATCATGTTGTACACTACATCCCTAATATTTATTTATTACCAGAAGTTTGTACCTTTTGACTCCCTCCAACTACTGCTCCCTGCACTGTCCACCTCTGATAACAGCTCTGATCTTTTTTCTACGAGTTTGTTGTTGTTGTCCCTTATCAATAACTTTTTTAACTAACAGACTGTCTCTTGAGCAGTTATAGTTACAGAGTTCCCATACATCCCCTCAGAGGATCATGAGGTTTTAACTTGCATTAGCCAAATAAATAATGATACTGAGCACCTATTCATAAACAACTGACATTTGGATATCCTCTTTTCTGAAACAATCATTGCTGTCTATTTTTAAAATTAGACTGTATGTCCTTTGTTTCTTGATTTGTGAGAGCTATTTATATATGCTGAGTATGAGTCGTTCATCAGATATATGTGTATTGCTAATATTTTCGACTAGTCTGTGGTTTGCCTTCTCTGTTAATAGTACTTATGATGCATAGAAGTCATTCATGTTAATGAAATCCAATGTATCAAGCTTTTCTCTTATGGTTTATACTTTTTTGTATCCTATTTTTAAAAATCTTTGCATACCCCCAAGATCACGAAGATATTCTGCAATGCTTCCTTTTAGAATCTTTATTATTTCATCTTTCACATTTGTATTTATGGTCCATCATGAATGTTTGTACATTATGTGAAGGGTGCAGTTTCTTCATTTTCTTTTCCTTTTTTTGAAAGTAGATACTTTCTTCATTGATTTCCTGTTGAACATTTGGCATAAATCAAATGAGCATATATGGATGAGAATGTTACTGGGCTCTATTTTATTTCATTGGCCTATTTGTTTATCCAGGTATCACACTCTCTTCATTTCTGTAGCTTTATAATAAGTTTATACCTGGTAGTGGAAGTCCTCAGCTTTGTTAATCTTCTTCGATAATGCCTTGGCTATTCTACATCCTTTGCTTCCATATAAATTTTAAAACAAACTTGCCAATATCCACTTAAAAAAAAGAAAGAAAGAAAGAAAGCTTCCTGGAAGTTTTATTGAGTTTGCATTAAGTCTGTAGATTCATTTAAGGGAAATTCATATCCTATCCATCCTGTGTCTTCCAACTCATGAACATGGTTTATCCCTCAATTTATTTCATTTTTCTTTAATTTCTCTCAGGAATGTTTTATGGTTGGCTGTATACAGGTCTTCAAAATCTTTCATTGGAGTCGTTCCTAGTTATTTTGTGTTTCCTGTATTATAAATTGTATTGTAAAAATTTTTTCTAGTTGTTTGCTGCTAGTATGTAGAGGTATAAACGTGTTTTGTACATCGACCTTGTATTCAGCTCCCTTGCCAATTTACTTATTTAATACTTTATATTAGATTTCCTTACATTCAAAACATACAATCTGTGAATAAATACATTTTATTTCTTCCTTCCCAAGATTCATATCTTTTTTTAAAAATGTCTTAATAAAGTATAGGCTTCCATGAAATAAAACTGGCCAATTTTCATTATACAATTTCATGAGTTTTGACAAATGTATACAGTCATGTAGCCATTGAGATGTGGTATTTGGCTGATATTTCCATCAGCCAAAAAGTCCTCTCAAGGGCCTCCTTGCAAAAAAGATTGGAAAAAAAACAGTCATATTGTTTGCCCCTTCCTGGGCCAGAGCAAAAAGCTTGAGTTAAGTAGCATAGGGTTGCAGAACACAAGGCAGCTAGATTCTCCGGAAGAAGAGTGGGAGGTGAAGCTTCTCCACGAAGTTAGTCTTCAATCCTACTTGCACGCTAAAATCGGCTCTTAAAATACTGCTGCCTGGACCCAACCCCCAGAGAGCCTGATTTACTTCATCTGTGTTGGAGCCCAGGCACTGGGTATCTTTTCAAATAGACAAGGTGATTCTCATGTGCAACCAACGCTAAGAACTTAGTAGGCTAAAGGCAGGAATTTTTGCAGATGGAAGACAACTTTTTTAAAATTGTAAAAACCATATGGCAGCTGTCACTGAGGGAAATTACTTAAGAGGAGAAGAAGCATACGTAATCCTGTCTTTGTTGCACAGCAAATATTCTCAACATGCAGACATATTTTTGCACAACTGTGCTCACTGTGGTGATGCAATTTTACTTCGTTATTTACCATTTATAATGAATTTCTTGCTTATATCCCTTCATAAGGGTAGTGGTTCTGAGTGTGGGCTTTGGAGTTAGACACACCTGGATTAAAATCTAAGATTTTTGACTTGCCAGCTGTGGGTCTCCAGCAAACCGTTCAATATACTTGAACTTCACAGACAACTTGAGAGGTAGGAAGAATGGTACCTACCTCATAGGTTCACTATGAGGATGGATGCTTGTAAAGAAACAACAGGAGAACGACTTGCCCACTTTGGGCTCTCTATGAATGGTTGCTGTTACCACCATTGGAACAAGTGAGGTTATCGACTGAATGGAAGCTATTCTAGGGCAGTAAATGTAAATAGACCAAGGGCTTGGGAGATAAAGGAAAAGATCTCATTTCCCCTCAGCAATAAAGACTCAGGCATAGTGAAGAGTTACGTGTGTGTGTGTGTGTGTATGTACACGAAAGAGCTGGGAGTCCAGGGCTCTGTGGGGTTCAGTTCCCATGGTTGAGCATGATTCTAGGGGAGGGAAAATTGAAGAGGGCCCCTGAACCACTTGTTTCAATGGCAACACCAGACACCCACAAAAGCCATTTAGAATGGAATGCAGAGGCCCTTGAGGCAAATTCTCTTGTTTTCTCTTCTTGAGGCTAGAGAACCATACTGACTCTAAGGAGCACAGAGGAAACATCCCTGGGGTCTTGGACTTATCACAGGAGGTCAGGCCCTGACGGTGAAAGAAAAGCATTCTTAGGCAAATGGGGTGGGAGTATCAGGTCATTCAATCTGACAGTTAAAAATAATAGGGGCACCTGGGTGGTTCAATGGTTGAGCGGCTGCCTTCGGCTCAGGGTGTGATCCTGGGGTCCTGGGATTGAGTTCCACGTTGGGCTCCCTGAAGGGATCCTACATCTCCTTCTGCCTCTTTCTCTGTTTGTGTCTCCGCATTTTTCTCTGTGTCTCTCATGAATAAATGAAATATTTTTTAAAATAAAATTAATAATAATAATAATAATAATAATAATAATATAGCAGTGCCTAGGTGGCTCAGTCAACTGAGCATCCCACTCTTAATTTCAGCTCAGGGTCGTGAGATAGTCCCCCCCCCACCTCCCCATCCATCAGGCTCTGTGCTCAGCAGGGAGTCTGCTTGAGGATTCTCTCTCCCTCTCCATATGCCCCTTCCCTGACTCATGCACTCACTCATGCTCTCTCTCAAATAAATAAATCTTAAAAATATAATAACAATATACATTCACGGAGAGGACCATTCCAGGCACTCCAATCAATTCAATTAAATTAAGCACTTAAAAAAAATTTTTTTAAATAAATTAAGCACTTACTCCTCACAACAGTCTCATGAAGTAGGTATTGTTAGTAACCTTGTTTTACAGATGAGGAAACTGAGGCATAGAGCAGTTAAGTAAACTTGCCCAAGGTTACACAGAAAGTAGTAGAGTCAGGATCGAAAACCCAGAGATGATGCTCTTAACTACCCGCGTACACCAAGCCAATGAAGTGAGACATATTAGTTACACTATAATTGTAAACGGTCTTTGGAAAGATCCCATATCCTGATTTGCTCAGACCGTTCTCTTTTCATTTCTTATTTTCCGCTTTCAGCTGAAATAAGCATCCTCCTGCATCTAGCTTCTCTCGTCTGTCGAAGTCTCCTAGGATCACTTTCTGTAAATGGCATTACTTGCTCCAGCAGGATAAAGTATGCTATGGTTGTTCCTACATATTGTTGTAGCGTTTACCAAACAGGCTGCACCAGTTGACAATGTCACCACCACCTCAAGCAGCACGGTTGGAATTATTTGTATAAATGAATATACATTTGGGAAAAAAAAAAAAATATATATATATATATATAAATTTTTTTTTCATTGGAGAACTTTAAAAAGCTGGAAATTTGCAGCAGAGGCTTGCTGATTAGCTGTGCTTCTGGGAGTTTCCCTTTATTCAAAGTGCCTTTATTCACCTCACCTGAATTTGAACCATCGTCCCCTACCAGGCCAGGCCCTGGACTTCCAAACCACCTGGAACTTTGGAAGGGGAGGGGGCACATGCTTCTGATCTTTCGCCTACAGCATGCACCAAATGCCACAATATTTTTGGGCCAGGTTCTCTTTCCCACTTTTCAAGCTGGCTTTCCTGAACAAACTGGGATGACTTTTAAGCCAGGCTCGCTGTCCCCTTGGTCACTGAAACCAGCACCTCTCAGACTGTATGTATCTACAAAACACCTGAGATCTCATCAAAACTAAGATTGTGGTTCAGTGCATCTGGGCAGCCCCACAAGTCCCAGGTGGTGCTAACGCTGCTGGTCCTAAGAGCTTAACTCCTTTATCTCTTAGATAAACCAGACAGCAAAGTCAACCCAGACAATCCACACCAGAGCCGTCTAACTCCAGCTCTGCCTCTGACAGCCTGCAGGGCCTCTCTGAGCCTCAATTTTCCCATCTGTACAATGAAAGGATGACACTCTCTGACACTCTGAGTCCCTTCTATGATTTTCATCTCGATCTTGGATTTCTTGAGCCCGTTCATGTTATTTTTCACATACTATTTACTCAACAAACAATATTTAAGCTGCAGGGGGGAAGCACGGGCACCTTTTTAAACACCAGCAACAGAAGAGCGAACAAGAGAAGCACAGTCCCTGCTCTCATGGGAGCGCAAGTGTACTGAGGAAGACGAGCAAATGGGAGTTGGAAATGGTTTGCTAAGTGTTTTGGGAGGAAGAGCTCAGGGCACCGTGGCCCCAAATAGAAAACAGATGTCACTGCGACCAGTGGGAGTCAGAGGAGAGCTCCCAAAGGAAATCATTACTGAGCTGACCCCAGAAGGAACAAGGTGGGATCAAGTGGGATCCAGGTGAAGCCAGGCATGGGAAGTGGGAAGTGTTCCCACTGTGTTCCAGGCAGATGGGAAGGCATGGCCAGCCCAGCGTTCACTGGTTCCAAGCTCAGAGCTGCCCCTATACTCCTGCTCCTCCCCAGCCTAGACTTTTCTGCAGGGGGCCCTCTCTCTTGTTGGTTCATTCATTCTTCTCACCATTCATCAGCCATTCAGTAAGCCTGAACTGAGGGCCTTTGTGTCACACACTCTTCTGGGGGGCAGGAAGGGAATATAGAATGAGCAAGCCCAGGTACCGTGCTTATTAGGATGAACGACACGTCCACAAGTAGCTGCCACACAACCCGAGGACCATCAGAGTGCAGGTGGCACCGTGTCGGGGCGTAGAGGCTTCGGGCAACAACTGAAATTGTGTGGGCAGGACTTCTGAGTCTTGGAAAGCATGCAACAGGCCTGGCCTTTGCTTCGCATCCTGGGGGCTTCTCCTGGGGGCGCCCTTGCTTGCTCACCGCTGGGTGCAGACCTAGGCGGCCTCTCCTTTCAAACCGCTGGCAGGGCTGCAATTGGACAGCAGAGGGCAGTGAAAGACCGCGCTTGAGCCAAGCTGCCCGGGGCTTGGCAATCCAGGGAAATGCTTTTGCAAAGGCTTAGGCCGAGGAGGAAGTAGACAAAATCCAGAGAGGGGAAGACATGTGCCCAGGATAACACAACTGCTTAGTAGCAGAACGAGCACATTGCACCAGGCCCATGCAATTTGCTCTGCAAGGTCCTAAATTTTCTAAGACTCTCAGTTTGTATAATTCAGGATGTTTCTAGAAATATTCTTCTTTTCCTTGTCCCTCCTCCCCCCCCTGCCCCTGCCCCAGCATAATGTAGAGGCATAGTTTTGGTTTATAAACCTCTTGCAGATAAATACTAGATATAGAGGGGCGCCTGAGTGGCTCAGTAGGTTAAGCATCTGACTCGATTTTGGCTCAGGTCATGATCTCAGGGTGGTGAGACGGAGCCCTAGGTCAGGCTCTGCGCTGGGCACGGAGTCTGCTTAAGATTCTCTCTCTCCCTCTGCCTTCGTCCCTCTCCCACTAAAAAAAAAAAAAAAACAGCAACAAAAACGACAAATACAATATATGTAAGTGCTTCCTCTTTCTTCCTGAATCTAAAGCTGGTGACACGCTCCCTGGGGAAAGTGCAGTGGTTTGGGGCATTGGCTCCAGAACAAGGCTGAGTTTGAAGGCAAGCTCTGCCTCTCCGTGGGTGCATTTCTTAACCGCTTCTCTAGATTCTAATGTTTAGAATCAGGCAATGATTGCACACATACCTCCCGAAGCTGAGGTCAGGGTTAAGTGAGCTGCTGGAAATGGAGCGCTCCAACAATTCCTGGTCAGGAGCAATCATTCTGTCAACGGGTGCTCTTGTTTTCAGTCTCCTGGCCGAGGAGCACTGGTCAGCCACTGCACGCCACGCCCGTGTGGGTGAAGAGCCCAGTCATGTGTGCTTGAGCCCTTGGAATCAACAGGCTTGCTCGGGTTCAAGTCCCAGTTGTGTCCTGTCATTTATGGGCTGTGCCACCATGATGAGCAAGCCCCTTCACTGCCCCTGGGCCACAGTCCCTCATTCCTCTAATAGGGCTTCTGCTAATACAGCAAGAATTCCTTTTAGTTCTGTTCAGCAGATATTTTCTCATGCCCTGTTATGCCCTGGGCCCAGTGCGGGGTCCCAGAGAAAAAGAGACGAGTAGGTCACAGCTATGTGTGCAAGGATCTAGTCGTTGAACGGGCTAGAAAGGCCGGTGATCGTACACATTACCAAAGACTATGATGAATATAAAGAATGAGGGAGTTCCAGGAAGTCTTCCTGGAGAAGGTGGACTCTCAGTTGGCTTTTGAAGGATGAATAAGAGTTTGCCAGACTCGTCTTCCTTTAAAGACAATGGAGATAGTTTGTGGCGTCAGGAGTCCCAAATGGGAAGTGTGTTGCATATACCCACCAGAGCTGCTCTTTTGTCTTAACCTCATGGACCAGCCCCCCTCCCCCCACACACATTACTGCATGCAATCTCCCCTCTTTTCTCCCAGACAACCCTTGGAGCGTAGACCTGCTTTAGAAGGAGAGGAGTCCAGATCACAGAAGCTGGGAAAGAATGGGAGGTTCCCGGGCCACGGAGAACACTTGGAGGCAGGGGTACCCTGAGCAGCACCTGCCCCAGGCGCGCCCCCCACATCTCAAGACTCTGAGTTGGCTCCCAGCAGAGCGGGCACGAAGAGCTCAGCTTCTGTTCCTCCTCTCAGCAGACAAAGCAGACCTAACGCTTCTGTCTCCACCTGAACTTCTATCTCATTCTTTTCCTGCCCACCCAAATTCTCCTGTCCCCTCTCCTGGGAAGCCTCTGTGTCCTGCCAGTGCTGGCATAGCGGTGCCCCCGGCACTTCCAACGTCACCCTGGGCCGCCACATCACCGCCCTGCATCCCGGGGCTCTGTCTCCCGTTAGGCTGCGAGCCCTCTCTAGGCAGGTACTGGGTCTAAGTCACTCTCCGTGTCCCCGGCTTCTGGCACCGAGCCCGGCTCGGAGGACCTCGCTCAGCAAACATGTTTGCTGAATTGAATTGAACTGAACTGAACTGGGCCCAGAATTCCTGACTCTTTCCAGTCACTGTTTTTGTTTTTCTGCCTTGGCAGGAAGCGGAGGGCACACTCCAAGAGGTAATTGATGAGCACGTAATAAACGAATTATTTAGATGTCTGGATGGAGTTAGAGGAAATAAAGACAGCGAAGCCCCCCGGAGGCCAGCTGCTGTGAGAAGCCGTGACTACCCCGGGCCTGCAGGGGTACAGGAAGGGAGCTGGTATAGAATCTGGGGAGAGCGGCAGCCAGCAGGGGGGCTGCCCAACAGGAGCCGTGGATGGCAGCCAAACCACAGCTTGGCGGGGGTTAGGAGGTGGGGGCAATGCCCACCCTGGTGCAGGCCACAGAAGGCAGCCTGACTGGACACAGACTACAGCTACCAGTAAAAGCAAAGAGCAGATCTGGAGGGAGAAATGGGGAATATCCAGCACGAGTGGCTTTGCTCAAAATATGGCCCACATTGCATCAGCATCAGAAACCTTTCAGGGAACACCTGGGTGGCTCAGTCGATGAGCATCTGCCTTCAGCTCAGGGCATGATCCCGGGGTCCTGGGATCAAGTCCCACATTGGGCTCCCGGCAGGGAGCCTGCTTCTCCCTCTGCCTGTGTCTCTGCCCCTCTCTGTGTGTCCCTCATGAATAAATAAATAAAAATCTTTTTTTTTTTTTTTTTAAAAAGAAACCTTTCAGGAGCTTGTTTCAAAAGCAGAGTCTTAGGCTCTGGCCCAGACCAACTAAATCAACATATCTATCCGTGGGGCCTGAGGATTTGTACTCTCAGAAAATACCTGAAGGTGACTGTAGAGATCACCTGGGGATCTCTGGAAGGTATGGAATTAGAATTCTGAATGCTGTTAATTCGTAACTTGAACCTACAGAATCAGGTTATTTTTTAATTTTTTTAAAATTAATTAATTAATTTATTTGTGAGACACACAGAAAGAGGCAGAGACACAGGCAGAGGGAGAAGCAGGCTCCATGCAGGGAGCCTGATGTGGGACTCGATCCTGGGACTCCAGAATCATGCCCTGAGCCGAAGGCAGACACTCAACCACTGAGCCACCCAGGGATCCCCCAGAATCAGGTTATGATACAAGGTCTAACAAAGCTGGTTTTCCATCTGCTACTTCCAGAGCACCAGGGGACTTCACTCGTTCAATACTGAGCATGGCCTGGGCTCCCTGGAGGGTTCTGGCCAGATGAAGGTGAAAAAGGATGGTCCCCGCGTGAATATCCTAGGATAACCTCTTACATACATGTAGGGGTTCTTCTTGGACTTCCAAAGTCATTCCTACCATGTGCAGATGACTCTTCAGTGCGTCTGCAAGCACCAGCTCTGGGCAGGCAAAATAACAAGCCAAACCCATGATTTCAACCACCATCACACCTTATGATACCCAAATACTTATTTCTCCTGAGTGTGGGTGTTCAGCTGCCTATGAGACACACATTTAGAGGCTCCCCAGGCCCCCTGCTGACTCACGTGACCCTAAGGCAACACATCTTCCTCCCCACCCCACCCAAAGGCTCCCAACCTCAGTAAGTGGTATCATCATGCGGCCTGTGTTTAAGCAGCAGCCTGGGGCCATCTCAACACTGCTCTCTCCAGGTACCAGGCGCCAGGAACCAGATACCTGGTCCATCCATTCAACCCCCTAACTCTCCCATTCCCTCACTTTTCTAGGTTTCTAGCAACACTCCAGGTCATCGAAATTTTCCCCCTGTATTCCTGTTATGACCGAATAAGCTCCCTTGCTCCTTCCCAAGCCACGACCACCGTCAGAAGGATCTTTTAAATACGTAAAATCTAAACATTTCACTCCCCTGCTTGGAATCTTCAGTGCTCCCCAGTGTCCTCAGGGCCTAGTCCAGACTCCTCACTGTAGCACACAAGGCTCTTCACACCTGGCCAGGCCTGAGTTTCTACCTCATTTCCCATCATTTCCCACACCCTCCCCGCCCTCCCCCCACACCCGGACACCCTCATCATGGATTTTAAGTTCATGCACTTGCTCACCTTCCTCCCCAGAACGTTCTTCTCCTTTTTCTACCTGGTCAACTCCTCTTTGCCAATCAAAACTCAAGTGTCATCTTATCCTTGAAGTCTTTTTCTGAGCCACCAAGCTGGATTAGTCTGCACTGCCTTCCTATCTTGTTCTCATTTCTCTGACAGATCTTATCTCAGCACCTTGGAATAGTCTACTTATCTTTCTATTAATCTGTGATCTCTACTAGGACAAGATCAGCCATGCCTGATTTGCCTGTATATCTCAGGGCCCGGCACAGTGTCTTCCTTTTACCAATGGCAGGGTGTGGGGGTGGAATGGACAGATAAACTGAATTTACAATAGCCTCCTGCATGGAAAAAGATCTCCGGAGAGACAGGATCTAGGGAAGACTGCTTCATTAAATTCACTTATTGTGACCAGAGTTTCATCTGGTCTCACAACTAGTGGGGTATACCATGCACTACACCAGGTTCTGTGCCAGTATCTCTTCCCTCAGGGACCTGTGACAGTAGAGGAGGCATCGCCTAAGTTAGGCTCATTCGGGTTGCAAGGAAAAGACCTACTTGGGTTTCTTGTCTTTCTTTTCTTATTTTTTAAAAGATTTTATTTATGTATTTGACACACAAAGAGAGAGCAGCAGGCAAAGGGAAAAGGAGAAGCAGGCTCCCCGCTGAGCAAGGAGCCCGATGAGGGGCTTGATCCCATGGGCCCAGGATCATGACCTGAGCTGAAGGTAGATGCTTAACCGACTGAACCACCCAGGGACCCCATACTCAGGTGTCTTAGGTGCTGGTGTAAATGGCTACATTAAAATATTCCTTACATGGAAGGGTTTACTTGTTCAGAGGAAAGGAAGTATGAGAGACCCCCACCCCCACCCCCCACAGCTGCCCAGTTCCTCTGGAACAGCATGCCCGTGCAGGGATGTCGAGAGGAGCTCATGGAGGAAAGAATCGATCTGCTGTTGCTCCAACAATGTTACATAACAAACCACTCCAAACACAGCATCTTAAAGCGACCACCATTCCTTCACAGTGTGGTTCTACTTCTCGGGTTTCTCGTTCTCCTGGGACCAGCAATCTACCTGGGGCAGTCTTTTTATGGCAGAAGCAGAAATGCAAGAAGGACAAGCTTAACTACGCAGACATATTTCAAGCCTCTAATTGTGTAACAGCTGCTAACAACCCATTGACCCATTGGCCAAAGCAAGTCACACAGCCAGGCCCCCGAGTTGAGCAGGGACATATCCATCTACTTGTAGCATAAGGAGCTTCAAAGTTATGTGGCAAAGAGCATGGATGCAGAGAGGAGGGAAGAACTGGAGCCAATGCAATCCATGCAGTCCTGCTTTTCAGGCTACAGGTCATCGTAAAAGCAGACGACAGTGACTCCACTTTCTCTCTTCACATTTAAGCTCCAAAAAATCAAAGACTTCACACTATCCCCAGAACCTAGAACAGAGTATGACGCATCACGGGTGCTAATCAATATTTGGTGAACAAATGAAGGCTTCTTGCTGCCTCCTCCTTACATTCTCACTTCCCAGGAGATGCCATGGAATCAGACAGATGTGTTGCTATCAAATACCCTGCAGACTAAGGAGTTTAGACTTTTCCAGGAGGTAGGCCATGGGGAAGCATTGTATATTTTCAAGCAGAGGAACACTTGTTCAAATCCGTGCTTCAGCAAGATGAACCTGTTATCAGTATTCCGAGAAAAAAAGTGAGAGGAAGCTGGCCGACCCACTGGGAGGCTATTTGCAAGAGCTCCGGTGAGAGACAAGAGGTCCTGAAGCAGAAAGCAGAGCTTGGGAAGGATGTGAGAAATCTTGTGGGGGTAGAATAAAGAGAAGAAGTCGTTTTTCTTGGATGGCAAGAGAAAGGGATGGAGGGAAAGAGGGAGGATTTGGAGCTGGGAGCCCAGGCCCCCGGGCAGATAGTCAATGGACATGGAGCAGGCTTGTGGGCTGGAGCCAATTTGTTAGTTTGGAACTGGTTGGGTTTGAAGTGCTTCTGGGACACCCAGCTGGAGGTAGCTAGTAGACACCAGCAATTCAGAACTGGCCTTCAGAAGAGATTTCTCACTAATATCTTAAATTTTCATTTATATCAAACATCACATTTATAATAATACCCACTTAGGAAAACTCTCTTGAACCTGCTGGATAGTCCCACCCATTCGAGGTCAGGCAAGCAGCTTGTTGCAAGTTGTTTGGTTTTCCTAAGTCTTGGCATGGAGGAGAGAGGGATAAAGGACAACAGCAGGAAATCAGAGTCAGAGAGCCATAAGTGGCCACTGCCAGGCAGGAGCATTTTTCTTTCCCTAGAAGTTAAGACCTCCCCAAAGACAGCCCGGAACTTTCATGCAATCAACAAATATTTGTTAGTCCCTTCTCTGTGCCAGGCACTGTGCTCAGGGCCAGAGACACAGGAAGGAGTCAGGAAACGTGCCTGCCCTCGAGGTGAAGAAGCTCCATAAAATCAAAGACTTTTGTCTTTGTAGAGTGATCTAGGTAAGTGCAACCAAGTGCTATAGGATCCTATAGGATCTATAGGATCTTGGATGGATGTTCAGTGGGGGTTCGAAACAGAGGCTGGTCAATTCTGACCAGAGGGTGGAAGATAGTAACAGACACCAAAGGTTCAGGAAAGGTCCAGGTAGACAGGGATTGGACATTAATAAGGAACATTCCAGATGTAGTGCCCCAGCTTGAGCCAGGGCTTGTGGAGGAGGTGAGCCAGCAATGCTGCATTAGCGTTTCTGAAGGGCTGGCACGGGGCAGGGTGGGAATGAGGGGGAGCAGGAAGGTGTGGAAGAGAGGGGTCAGGAGAGATGAAGGTGATGCAGGGCTCAGATTACACATGGCTTTGAACACCACGTGAAGGAATTAGAAACGTAGCCAGGGCTTCCTATCCCTGAAACATTTTATGTGGGGATCCCAAAGGTCTGGCTCTCCCTTCCTTAGGAGAACGAGATAACCCATAATGAATCTGATTGCTTATCTAAAAGTCAATGGAAATATTATAATCCCTCGCATGACACATTTATGATTAAAGGCTCACGAATCACGTGCATGGTGTGCTCAGTTTCAAAGTGCCGTCATGCACCTCACCTCATTTTAGTCCTTCAGGCACTAAAGAGGGCAGGTGTTAGGAACATCTGATTGACAGATGAGACATTTAGGCATAGAAAGAGTCCCTAACAAATACTTCTCACAGTCATCATGAAAACCTCTTTAAAAAAAAAAAAAAGAGAGAGAGATTAGTGTGAGATATCTAATTGAGGGAGGGATGTGTCCTCTGTTCTCCAGAATGAGAAAAGTGTGTCTGGTGGCCAAATGACTTTCAGAAAATTGTGTTGGTTGGGCCAGTGGTTTCCAAATGCCCTTACGCTTGTGGACCAGCTGCATCACATTCACCCAGGAGTTTCTTAATAATACACAGAATAGATTTTCACTTTCAGCGATTTTCAGATTTGGTAGGTCAGGAGTGAGGAGCAGGGACTAATATCAAGAACAAGCTCCCCAAGTGATTCTGGTGCACAGACAGCTGGAAAATTGATCAATTGGCTTTTGATTTTGAGTAACTTGAGGCCCTGATGGTGAAGATGGGTCCCACAGGCCGCCTGCCTTGGCTTCACTCAGGTGGCTTAATAATGGTGCAATTTCCAGAGGAGGATGGGGGAATGGGGTGACGGGGTGACTGGGTGACGGGGACTAAGGAGGGCACTTGATGGGAACTCACTGGGTGTTCTACTATACATTGGCAAATTGAATTTGAATAAAATATTTTATAGAAAATCATGATGCAGTTTCCTGGACCCAACCCAGAGTCAGAGTCTCCAGAGGTGGGGCCCTGGAATATATATTTTATTTTACTTTATTTTATTTATTTTGAGAGTGAGAGCAAGTGTGGGAGCATGGAGCTGGGGGGAAGGGCAGGGGAAGCGGGGGGGGGGGGGGGGGGGGGCAGGGAGTATCTTAAGCAGGCTATATGCCCAGCACAGAGCCTGACGTGGGGCTCTATCTCACAACCCTGAGATCATGACCTGATCGAGAGTCAGACACTTAACTGACTGTGCCACTCAGGCACCCCTAGAATCTATATTTTAAATAAGCTCCCAAGATCTGCTTGTTCATTTACTACAAATATCTCCTAAGGTCTTGCTATGTGACAGACACCATTCCATTTGGGTGTCATGGTGAATAAGACCCACAACATCCCTCTCCTAAAGACAGTTGGATTTCGGCTCAGGTCTTTGAACACTGGGGTTTGACACCACCACCTGCCTTAAAATAACACAGTGTTGCTATAAGACTAAAAAGATAAGTAGAGATGATGGAAATCTCAACGAAAAGCAGTTTGGAAATGGAAAGGATGTAAGGCGGAGTCCTCAGTAACAGGACTTCCTGTTCCTTCCAGTTATCCATTGCTGGTCACAAACCACTCCCAACACAGTGGCTGAAAACGACAATTTTTAATCTTAAAAAATATTTCATGATTCAATGTGTTGGCTGAGTGGTTCTTTTACTGGTCTTCTCTGGGTTCAGCTGAGACAAACCTGCACGGCTGTGCCTCTCTCCTCTCTCCTCTTCATCCTGGGCTTCTAAACAGCGTGGTGGTCTCAGGGTTCCAAGAGAGCCAGTCCTCGTGCACAGGTGTCTGTTAAACATCTACTTGTGTCATATTCACTGATGTCCCATTGGCCAAATCAAGTCACTTTGGCTAAGCCTCTGTGTGGGAGGGGACAATACAGGGGTGTGTACATCAGGAAGTCAGTTTGGTACAAGTCTTTTGTGTAATATTCAACCACAGTTCCTCTGGCTGTCTCTTGATCTTGGGCTTTCTTTGTGTGTCTTCACATCTTTTCTGCTGTGTTTAAATTTCTAGGAGGGAATCCAACTGATCATGCTAAGTGTCTCCCTGGCTCATGGGCTTCCCAACCAATGGGGATTCTAGGACTCAGAAGAACTGCCAAGAGGCCTGGTATAAGGGAGATGAGGTGGCCATGGGGATCATAGGTACCATAGTTAAACCTCCCACAGAAGAGTCATGAAATTCCTGTGGTCAAGGCTACAGTCACCCGGATATAAAAATACCTTCCCATATGATTATCTGAGAAAAAAGCTTTATGTTTGCTACTGGTCACATAGATTTTAAAAAATATTTCATTCTTATTTTTGAAGTGCTATACATATGTTGTAGAAGAT
The DNA here is from genome assembly GCF_018345385.1 of Vulpes lagopus. Classification (NCBI taxonomy): domain Eukaryota; kingdom Metazoa; phylum Chordata; class Mammalia; order Carnivora; family Canidae; genus Vulpes; species Vulpes lagopus. The sequence continues at coordinate 68,193,776 of NC_054830.1, forward strand.
TTGAAAAATATGAAGAAAATCACCAGTTGTTATAAACTGAACGTGTCCCGCCAAAATGTCTAGGTTGAAATCTAATCCCTAATGTGATGATATTTGGAGGTGGGGCCTTTGGCAGGTGATTAGGTCATGAACATAGAGCCCTCATGATTGGGATCCGTGGCCTTATAAAAGAGACCCCAAAGAGTTCCCTCACCCCATTCTATTGTGTGAGAACAAAGTGAGAAGAAGCTGTCTATAAACCTTGGAAGCACGTCCTCACCTGACACTGAATCTACCAATGCCTTGATCTTGGAATTCCCAGCCTCCAAAACTGTAAGAAATAAATGTTTGTTGTTTATAGGCCACCCAGTGTATGGTATTTTGTTGTAGCAGCCCGAACAAACAAGACATCGGATAGATATATCATTATCTAGAAGTCATTACTCTTAATATTTTACTATACTTTCAGGATTTTTTTTATGTTCATAAATTTATTTTTTTTTACAAAGTTATGCTATGAATACAGCTTTGTCTTACACTCTTTATCTAAACTATATCACAAGCATTTTCCCAGGTCATTACAAACTCTTCGTAAAATAGTTTTAAGAGTTATAGGGTAATCGGTGGGACACAGGGTTGCATATTCATTCAGTCCCTTATTTCATATTTTTAGCAATTATCAACAGTGCTAAAATAATCCATTTCTATTCATAAGGCTTTATCTGCATTTGGATTTTTCCTCTGAATAGATTGGGTCCATATTTTTTTTTCTTTGAATAGCATGGTTTTCAAGATCACTTCAGTGTTTCTTAATAAATAGCAAAAGAGATCTCTTTCCTCCTGGATGGGACAGGTACTCTCCTCGGCTCCACACACCAAGGCTGGTTTGCAGAAGGGGTGTACTTCCTCTTGCTCTGCAGTCCTTGTCTCTCCTCATTTCCGTGTGGGCGCACAGGATAGCCAGGCTGGGTTGGCTTTTCAATGACTTCACCAGAACCAGAGACAGAGCTGTACATGTTCCCACGGTCACCTCTTTATCCAAACCATGGAAAACTGACTTTTTTTTTTTTTCATAACTGGCACAGGCTGTGTTTGGGTCAGGAACCCAACATTAACTACAAAGACTGACCTCAACCCAGGGAACTTGAGAAGAAACTAGATAACACTGTTGGGAAATTGTTCTCTCATGTGAATTGGCATTTGAAATATGCGCTAGTATTATGTACATTTTTTTTATGCCAATGAACCAAATGTAATGGAAAATAATATGCTGGCCTTAGGAAGCCAAGGGACTTGGACTGACAGAAACACATCAATAAAGCAATCCAATTTCAACTAATTTTCTCACTCTTCACACTCTTATTAGGTGCCAGATTCTATCTAGGTTCCCATCATAAAAAAAAAAAAAATGATGTGAGTTCACAGTTGGGGCAGCTGGCTTGCTCAATTGTATGTGATGTGTTAAGTGTAAATCTAGTGGGATCTAAATGCAGAAGGAGGGGCTCCTGAGTCTGCCTATGCAGTCAAAGAAAGCCTCCTCTTACTCAGATTGTAAACGGCCGAGAGAGAAATGAAGACTGCTCTCAATCCTTTGGACCCTATAATGTAAGGATAAAATATTTTCATGGGTGCTGACAAAACCGGGGCAGCTTCCCAAACTTGAGACTGATCGTGATTCTAGATTACAGTGAAATTGAAACTGCAAGACATCAAGGAGTTTTTAGGCCCCCTCTATCCCCTGGTAATTTCTATGATGGATTTTATTCACCCTGTGGTTCCAGGTCCTACTGCCCAAAGATGAAGGTCATGGGCCCCAGAGCTGGTTTGGAATTAGCTCACGCAGCAACCTAGGTAGACAACAAAGGGGTGTGTCCTTGACCTGTAGACCTTCTGCCAGCACAAGGAGGTGACTCCCAAGTGTGGAGAGGCAGGGGCAATGTCCTAATTCCTTTAATTGTTTTACATAGAAATTGAGAGTGCGCAAATTAATTATACTTTATTTGAGACACTACTGCTCATTTTTCTCCCTTAGCTTATCTTCTATATCTCCTTATATTCCCAATGTGTCTACATCTGTCTGTATCTCTTTTCTGTCTATTGGCCACTTAACTATTAAGCTCGCAAGCAGAATTCCAGAAAGAACTCCAGAAGGATTTTAGATATGCCAGAACTTCTTGCTTATTGCAGAGAGGCAGGCAATTTTTGAGAAGAGACTCATGGCCCTTTGCATACCTTGCTCAGAAATAATAGTCACAGCCCACATGGCATCATGGCATCATGGCATCATGACCCCATTGAGAAGATTTTCCAAGAGCCTTCCAAAAGGGGCATGTACATTAATAATTACATGGGAGTCAGCACACGATGAGAAGCATGAAAGAACAGACCAAAACTGCAGGGGTGCAGGGATTAGACTGTTCATAACCACTTGGGGTAACCTAGGAAGAGGTAGCTTGTCAGATAACTTCAAAAGAAGGGTATGAGTTCAACAGGCAGCGATGGTCAAATGATCTGTTTTAGGAGGTTGACATGAGTCGCCTTCATTCTTCAAGAGGAAGCAAGAAAGATTTGCCAATGATTGGGCCGGATGACAAGGCTGGGCAAGGTGGTGGCATTGAGACCAAACTAGGAGAAGCCCAAGAAGATAAAGAAATGGACAGAGAGTAATGTTTTCTGATATAATAGCTGGAGAACTTCACCCTGGATCAGAGAATTTTGCGTGAAGAAGAACAATATCTGGGTAGGCCTTGGTGGCTGCCACATGAAGTCTGTCCCTGATCACTGCCCGGGTGTGTTGGCAGAAAATCATATGACTCTCATGAACCGGGACGCTGTATGTGAGGATGGCTTGCCTTAGGAACTCTGATGTCCCTGGCCGAACACGGATTCCTTAAACTTCCCATGTGACTCGTGTTTATGGAGGCATCGCTGGACTATCTGTTTGGACTTCAATGCAGTGACTGTGTGTACCATGGAAAAAATGAGAGCAACATCCTAGCAGGACGCCGGGGCGCAGTTGAGGAAATCCTGTGGTGTGTCATCCACGCAACACTAGAAGGTCACCAGAGCACTGGGCAGGCTGAACAGTGCCCCCTGTTCTTGAAATGTCACCAGGGATTGGAAGCACAGTTTTCTTTGGGGGCCAGATCAGGTTTCTAGTGTCCCCGAGGATAGAATGGTCAGCCAAGCAAGAACAGATTTCAGATGATCGTCTTTCCATGCCTGTGACTTCCAGGCAAGGCGTGGGTAGCTACTCTGTCTTACTTCCCGGCCGTTTTCTTACCAGCTGTGTCAGGAAAGCATCATTCTTGACCTCGGGATCACTGAAGTGATTTTTCTTATTCCTTTATCCTCCTCCAAAGTGCTCTTTCCGTTCCATCCCTCAGCCACATGAATTGCCAGTAGGAGTAAGAGCCCATGACCTATGGCTCTTTCGAGCAAGCCACACCGTGTTACGCCCTGCTGTTATTCATAGTTACGGCCTTGATTTGTCAAGTAACCTGGGCTTTGTATTTGGCCAGTAAAATTTAGAGGGACTCAAAATGTAAAACAAAACAATTTTTTAAAAACCATCATGTGTGCATCATGATAGATTTTTTTTTTCCCGCAGAGAATGTACTTTTAAACAGGTTACACATCACATGGTACATAATTCAGAAGGAACAAAAGGGTTTATGGCAAAAGGTAAACACTCATCCCTCCCCTGCCCCCACTTGTCCAATTCTTCAGGAGGTAATGACCTTCTCAGTTTCAGTTTTGTGTGTACTCTACACACTCCAATGTGTTTATTTTAGTGTCTACTCCTCTCAGCAAACATCACCACCACTGTGACTATCACCATTACCACCTCCTCTCCAGTCACATGGTTCGCTTCCTCCTGGCCCCAGGAGAGCATGGTCAGGTGGATGGAGTCAGAGATCCAAGGTCAAGAGTAGAAAGCAGAAAGCCTGGCAGCTCTCTACTAGGGGTCCCTATTTGCCTGCAGGAGATGCCCTCTCTCAACCTCCTGTCCCCTCTCTTTCTACCCCTTTAAATGGTTAAGAAGCTGAGCCTGTGGTCCTTTGCCCCATCCATCTAAGTAAGCATCAGTGATTTCTACAGGACCACGGTCATCTCTTGGTAAAATTTCCCATCCTCTTAGTTTATCAGACTAGGTTCTTAGTGTGGAGGCTACAGGACAGAAATTATAACACTTCAGTGTACAAAAGATTTCCTTTTTTTAAAGATTTTATTTGTTTATTTGAGAAAGAGAGAGCACACACGTGTGTGCACACACGAGTGGGAGGAAGGGCAAAGGGAGAGGGAAAAGCAGACTCCCCACTCAGCAGGGAGAGGGCTCCATCCCAGGACCCTGGGATCATGACCCGAGCTGAAGGCAGACACTTAAACGACTGAGCCACCCAGGCACCCCTTTATAGCTAATTATAAAATGCAGGTTCTTGGAGTCCACAAGCGGAATCAGAAGCTCTGAGCTGAGGCCAGAAGTCTGCTTTTACACAAGGACTCCATCTCTCAAGGTGATCATGATGTGTGGTTCTGGATCAAAGTTTAAAAAATGCTGCCTTCAGTATTTCCCAGGCTCTACTCCCTAGAATCTTCTATTAGGGTATTCCTTGAATCTTTCCTTTAAGGTTGCTGATTTTTCGAAGCCACGACCTCTGTATGACCATTCTATATTCCCTGGGTATTTTTCTCTCTCTCCTTCTGTTGTTGGACATTTGAACCTTAAAGGTGTGGTTGGGAGACTTGACAAACCCATTCTCTCCAGCTTTTGTAAGATGACACCACCCACAGCTTAACCACCAACAGCCACAGTTCAGGATACCAACTCTCATTCCCCACATTTGTCATCATTTCTCTATGTCTCTAAAGCTACAACCTTCTGCTGCCATTACAAGAGCAGGTTCCCGAAATCCCTAGACTTACCTTTCCATTTCTTGTGTAGCAGCAAATCTATATGGTGGTCCATGGGCCTATTATTTTTAAAGATTTTTAAAATTTATTTATTCATAAGAGACACAGAGAGAGACATAGAGACAGAGGGAGAAGCAGGCTCCCCATGGGAAGCCCGATACAAGACTCGATTCCCAGGACCTTGGGATCATGATGCGACCCAAAGGCAGATGCTCAACTACTAAGCCACCCAGGCATCCCACCACTGAGCCACCCTGGCAGTCCCCGTGGACCTATAATGGTCCCTCCGGTCCTCTGGTACATCCACAGTGTGTGCACCAGGAAATTATTTTTCCAACTCAGGTGTGTGTATCCCTAAGCGTTCATTCAAGTGTTCTTGAAGGTCCAAGATCCCTCTGAGATAACTGGTTACATTATTTTTGCATTTACGTGATAATATTAAAAATGTATGCATACTCGGGATCATATGGCTGACTCTCTTATAACAGAGGCCTGCCACATCGAGCCCTGCATTGGGCTCCTTGCAGGGAGCCTGCTTCTCCCTCTGCCTGTGTCTCTGCCTCTCTCTCTCTGTCTCTCATGAGTAAATAAAGAAAATCTTAAAATAAAATAAAATTGCAACTCCCCAACCACCTCACGTCGAGCACCCTTTCTATGAGCCTTACCCTCGGTCTCTTAACATACAACATAATTCACCGGTTTATCATGCTTGTTGTTCATTGTCTGGCTTGCCCGGGTAGAGCATGAGAGCAGAAATTGTTGTTTCTTTTGTTCACTTATGTCTCCCAAGCACTTAGAGCAGTGCCTGACACACAGTAGGTGCTTCATAAACATGTGATGAATGGGGGCAGCCCTGATGGCCCAGTGGTTTAGCGTCGCCTTCGGCCCAGGGTGTGATCCTGGAGACCCAGGATCAAGTCCCACATTGGGCTCTGGGCATGGAGCCTGCCTCTCCCTCTGCCTGTGTCTCTGCCTCTCTCTCTCTCTCTCTCTCTCTGTCTCTCATGAATAAATTTTTTTTAAAAATGTGATGAATGAATCCACAACACTGCTCTTGTACCCAAGCCAAGTTCGTTCATCAAAGGACAAAGGACAAGACTCCTTTGGTGGTGGTAATTTGCAATGGAAAGACACTTTTCAATGGATCCCACTTTAGGCGAACAATTTGTGTTTCTCAAAGGGACATCCGCGAAGTCCCAGAGTCCCAAGAACACAGGCTGAGGGGATGAACTGGGTCCCGAGTCAGACGAACACTCCTCCACAGGCTCCTGACTAGGCCACTGACCCACCGCTCCCTCCTCTCCCTCCCTCCTGGGCCTGGAGCAGACATTCTGTCAACTGCCAGTGCAGGGCAGGGCAGGGTGGCCTGCCCTCTCCGTGAAAGGAACCTCTCACGTGTCTGTACAATTCCACAGTAGCTGTTTCCCCTCTCTCAGCCATTTTGTTTGGCTTGCCAGCTTTTAAAGCTTGTTTCGCTTTTCCTGATAATGAAAGAAACCTACCGTAAAATAAGATTTAGGGACATAGCAAAGAAGTAGATGCCCAAAGACCTGAGGTTCTCCTATTAAAGCTCCCTTCCATACCTTGTTTCTCTGCTTGTAAATGCAACGCTCAGAGTCACCATTAGTATTTTGGTGCAGTTCTTTCCAGTCTTTTTTCTATGTGCGTGTATTAAGTTGAAATTTAGGAAGTTGCCAATGTTCAACCATTATTGACCTACAAAATGGCCGTTTTATGTGGTTTGACTTGGTAATTCAACGCGGAGGCCCTACTATTTATATAATTTTACATTGTATTCTTTTTGCTTGTCATTAACAGCACCACTTGCCCACGTATTTGCTGATGCTTAGGCCCTTCATGAGCTTGCATTAACTACACAAATAATTGATGAGCATTAGCATCTCAGCTGGGAGCCCTGCCCTGTAAATCATTGAAACTGTCTATGTGGTGCCCAGACTTCCTGAGTTTGATGTGAATGACAATCCTCAGTGATTCTTCCAGGAAATCCTTCCTATAAATGCCCCCAGCCAATTGCCTGTGTGCAGCGCTTGGCACCAGATTTTCTGTCCAAACGGCAGCTTCTGGGAATATGCTAGTAACTGTGTCCAGTTGCACATCTTGCATTCCTCTTGTATGAACCTGGTCCATTACGAGTGATGCCTACTGGCTTCGTGGCACACCTTCTTCTCCAATGAAATGACCCTTTGGCTTTCTGTGTTTCTTGTTGTTTCGTGATTTCTGGGCCAGGAACAGTCAACCAGCATTACTAAAAGAGAGAGCTGGGGTGTTTTGTTTTGTTTTTGTTTATCAGCAGTAGGAGGAGGGCTGCTCTTAGGGCTCTGGCTTTCTCTTGGCAAACATGGTCAGGACTATCAGCCCTGTATCTTTTCATCACAGTAAAGTTCTGAGGAGTCCGTGGGCCAGGTAGTTCCATTATGCTGTGATTTTGACTCCCAAATGATTACCCAGGGAAAAATAATCTATGTCTGGACTGGCCTCATGATCTGGGACTTGGGATGGCCTTAGTCCCGACAAGGCCTCTATTTGCTCTCAATTTGGCTGGGTTCAACCACACAAAGTTATGTGTCCATCCAAAAGCTTCATTTCCATAAAGTTTGGGAGCTTATGATATAACATCAACTGTCATTGCTGATAATAATGTCATGTCACTCTAGGTGCAACAGCTGTAAAGGATGGACTTTAACATTTTGGCTCCAACAATAAAATAGTAACAGGAAGCCAGAACATTTAAACGCAATCTGCAGCCTGCAAGCACATCAAAGGTAGAAAAAACAAGGCAAAAAAGACACAAAATGAAAGAATATGTGGTTTCTCTTCTGATCAATACATTGTAAGCTACTACACAGGCAGGCAGTGTTGTAAACCCTAACACCCTGGTTTTGAGGTCAGACCAACTGTGTTCAGTCCTAACCTTGTCTCTTACTAGTTGTGAATGGCTCCTAGATTGTTTCCTCTTCTATAAAACTGAGCTAGAAACACTCATCCTGGAGAGTGACTATGAGGATTAAAGACACATTATATGTAAAATGTCAAGCGTACTTGAGCCTGATAATAGTAACTATTGTTTTATTATGATTAGACTTTCCCAAAACTTCACAAATTTGTAATTTGGTCTTTTGCTGTTTATTACTGCAAACACAACACCGTGACAATAATAAACTTGTTTTTCGTGTTTTTTTAGCAATAAACTCAAAGAAACCAACCACACTCCTTCCTCCCACCCCCCCCCCATTAAATTATTGACATTTTCCCGTATTTCCTTCCAGTCTGGGTGAATGTGCAGACATAATCTTTATGCAGTGTATTTGTGTTTTCAGCTTTTCCCTCCCTCTTAACATTGTACTTTAAGTTTCCCCCTGCTGCAGTATGGTCTACTAGCTTAGTCTAAACTAGTTATTATTTCAACGAATATACCATAACCTAACCATTCTGCTAATTTCGGACGTTCATTAGTTTCCAGTTCGCGGAATATTCTTTCCTTTTGTACCTGCTTCTGTTTATGGTGATCGAAACACGCAATTTTAGAAAGATCTAGGTCTCTTTCCTTTATGTGTGCAGATATGTTTTCGCTTGAATATAAGAACACTGTTTAAGCTCATGACTGTTGAATGTGGGGAAAGAAAAGGTAGTTACTGCCTCAGCCGTCATGGAAGGCAAACTGAGACAACTCCAAGAATCCACATGTCGGTGAACGTACCTTTTCCTTGCAAGCACTCAGCAAGCTAGTAGCAGATGACACACTGAGGTAGGTGCTTAGGACATGGATCTTTTTAATTAATTAATTTATTAATTAATTTATTTATTTATTCTTAAAACATATTTTATTTATTTATTCATAGAGACACACAGAGAGGGGCAGAGACACAGGCAGAGGGAGAAGCAGGCTCCCTGCAGGGAGCCTGACGTAGGACTTGCACCCCAGTCCGCAGGCGGCGCTAAACCGCTGAGCCACCAGGGCTGCCCCATGGATCTTTTTGTAAAATCTTTAGTTTTTAAGATTTTATTTATTTATTCATGAGAGACACAAGCAGAGGGAGAAGCAGGCTCCACGCAGGGAGCCCGAGGTGGGACTTGATCCCAGCACTTCAGGATCAGGCCCTGGGCCTAAGGCAGGCGCCCAACCACTGAGCCACTCAGGTGTTCCAGGACATGGATCTTTAAAGTTGGATTAAACACGTTCACTTTTTTTTTTTTTTTTTATCCCGTTCAGCCCTCACATTCCGCCCAGATCCAAGTGATAGGTATTCGAGTTACTGGAAGCACAGAGAGGGTAAGGGGCTTGGCCCAGATCACACAGCGCAGAGGGCAGAGAATAATGCCCTTTGGAGACTCTGAATTCCCAGGTTTCCTATTGCGCTTTGCGGGGTGGGCGCCCCCAGGCCCTCCGGGAGGTGTCGACAACCAAGGAGGTGCGGGCTGGGCTCTGCGGGGGCGCCCCCGGGAGACCCCCCCCGGGCTCCGAGCATGCCCAGTGAACCCCCGTCCGGCTCCACGGGCGGGGCGGGCGCGGCGGCTCCAGGGTTTGCGAGCCACCGGAGGGCGGGGCAGGGCCGGGGCAGGGCCGGGGCGGGTCCTGTTCCTGGGACTCCGCGCCCGGGTCGGAATTCCCCCGACGCGCCCGCTGCGGTGGCGCTCCCGGGACCAGGACCCAAGGAGGTGCCAGGGGCTGCCGGCGGCCACCGAGTGGCCCCGGGGCAGACCGGCCCCCAGGACCGCGGGGCCCCAGACCCCAGGCCACCCCCCCATTCACACATTCACTCCACAAACAATGTTTGAGCGCTTACTGTGTGCCACGTGCCGCCGGACGGGAGCTGGGACACCGCAGGTAAGCCCGGCAGGGCCGCGCAGCTGCAGCGGGTCCCTAGGTGAAGACACAGAAGTCAGCGCAGGAGGGACAGTCACCTCGCCGACCTCATCCCCTACTCGGTCCTCCTCGCCAAAGCCCTAAGGTGTCGCCCCTTAGTGTCCGCGCCAGGTGTCCCCCGTGCGGGGCTGCAGCGTCACCTTCTCAAGGTCACTCCCACAGGCTGATGAGACCGCCTCTTTGAGAACCGTGTCCCCTAGACCATCACCTCCTTACCCTGTTCTTTTTTTTCCCTTTTGGGGACTCCCACCACCCTGTAATATCCCCGCACAGCTTGCGGGTTTACCCGTTGACTGGTGCCTGCCTCTCTTTCCCCCAAACTCCACCTGGGGACAGGATCTTTGCCTCTGTTTACCCGGCGTGAGGAAGCGGGAGTAAGGTGATCGATCAGTAATTCTTCGCTGGATGGCTCCATGGATGATGACCAACGTGAAGGAAATGAAATGAGGGCATGGAGAGTGTCCAGGAACAGGGTGTTGGTTTAGCAAAGGTGCTCGGGCCAGGCCTCGCGGATCAGGAGGACACAGGTACGAGGAGAAGGTGCCAGCCGCGTACAAGCGTACAAGGCCGGGCAAAGAAGCCCCACACGGCGCGGGGGGGGACAGGCATGTGCAAATGTCCTGAGAGTCTGGGGGACCGAAAGGCGCCCGCGGGGCTGCAGGAAGGCCGGGGTCAGAGGAGCTGTCAGAGGGCAGCAGCGCCCAGACTGGGGCGGGGGGAGGGGAGGGGGCAGGCACCGAGAAGTTCTGGGAGGAAGGTTTAAGCCGGTGAGCTGGCGGGAGGGCGGGAGGGGCGGGAGGAGCCCCGGACTGCGAGTCGCGGGCCGCCGGCGGGGCCACGCTCGCCCTCCCGAGATGTGCTGAGCGCCGCCTGCGCGACCCTCGGAGGGCCCGGGCACGGCAGGTCCCCGGGAGGCGGAGAGCGAGCGGACGCCGCGGGCCTGCGCCAGGGCCCGGGGGCGCGGGGCGGCGCGTCGGGGCGCGCCAGGCCGGGGCGGAGCAGGGGCGCCCCCCGCAGGGCGGCCCGGGCGCCCGCCCCCCGCCCCCCGCCCCGCGCGCGGGCCCGTCGCGGCCAGCCCGGCCGGCGGGAGCCGCCCGCGGGCGGCACTGGGCATGCTCAGACGGCGGCCAGGTCGCGGCGCGAGCGAGCTTCCGCGCCGCCCGCTCGCGCGACCTACCTGGGCGCCCCGCGCCCCCGGATGCTGCAGGTACGGGCGGGCGCGACCCCGGCGGCCCCGGGCAGGGCGCGCGGCTCCCCGGGGCTGGGGCGCGCTCCGAGCCGCCCCGCCCCCACCCGGCCCCGCGAGCGCGGCAGGCGGGCGGGCGGGCGGGCAGGGGGCGCCGCGCCGGGGTCCCGGGCGCCACGTCGGGGCGGGGGGGCCGGGCCGCGCTCACCTGGCGGGGCGGCGGCGGCGGCGGCGGGAGGGAGCCCGCGGGGCGGGGTGGGGCTCGGTCCCGGGCGGGACGCGGCGGCGGCGGCGGGGCGTGGGCGTGCGCTCCGAGCCGGGCAGGGGCGACCCGGAGGGCCCCGGCCGCGGCCGCCCAGCCCCAGCCCCAGCCCCAGCCCCAGCCCCAGCCCCAGCCCCAGCCCCCGGCGCCGGGGGGCGCGCGGCCCCGCGGGGAGCCAGCCGGGCGCGGCGGCCAGACCTTCCCGGCTCCCGGGGCGAATCCGCCTCTCGGCTTTCAAAGATGGCATTTCCTGGGCCTGGCACGAACTCCAGCGCCGGTAAATCCTCCCCGCTCCGCGGGCGATGGGGAATGATTTATCAGGTAGCTGCGGTGAGACAGCTGCAGGGGGGAGGGCAGGTGCGATGGGCCACCCCCCGCCCTCCCCTCCCCCCACCGCCCACCCCAAGAAATTCCCATTTCCAGCGACCTGAACTTACGGAGAAGTTGCGGTTGCCTTAAAAATTCATGGGAAGTTGAGACAACTTGACACCTGGGTTTTCCGAGCTGGTGGAAAGAGCTTGTGACTTGGAAACTGGAGACCTCCGTGCAAGTTGGGCTCCCCCGGGCCAGCTGGTGACCTTGGGCGACTTGTTTAACCTCTCTGATCTCCCATTTCCTCCCCTGCTAGCAGCCGGTAATAATGCCCACCTCACTCGGTGGTTGGGTGGATTAAGTGGGATAAATTATGTGGAGGTGTTTGGCACCGTGCCCAGCACAAAGCAAGGGAGCAGTTGGCGTGATGTGAATTTAATTCGTTTAGAGACCCTCGTGGCTCCCATTTGACCAGGAAATTAGAATTACGAAAGCATCTTCAGGGCCTGGTGGCAGAGTGACAGACCCTGTCTGGTGCCCTGGAGAACTGCAGAAGTCAAGGGCTTCGGAAAAACAATTTAGCCGAATTGTAGTCGGAGAGCATCTTAGTTAAAAGCAGTTTTATACATTCAGAAACTCCAGAAGTTGGCAGTTCAGCTTTACTTACAAAAGAGCTGTTTTGCAAGATGATCCATCTTGCGAATGTTTAAAGAGATGATGCGGGGAAGAACAGCCTGGTTAGGAGGATTTCTGTTCTAAAAAGCTCTCCTACCCAACTTTCCCTATTATTTAGATCGGGGTTTCTTAACCTCAGCACTGTTTTTGGGGTTGGATAATTTTTTTTTTTCTTTTTTGTGGGGCCTGTCCAATGCATTGCAACACGTTTAGCAGCATCCCTGGTCTTAGCCGGTAGATTCCAGTAGCAATCCTTCTCCCTCAATGGTGCCAACCAAAAATGTCTCCAGCCGTGGCCAAGTGTCTCCTGGAGGAGGGCAAAATATCTCCTCTCCCCCTTTAGAACCACCCTGCTGTCGTTGGCCTACCTGAGTTGTTCGAGAATTTTATCTTATGTTTGTTTAACTCGCCTTTTATAGATAGCTTCATAGAACTGTACAGGGCGCATCCACATGCATCACCTCAATTTGTACAACTGCCCCATGAGGCCAGGTGTTATTCCCATTTTACAGATGAGGCAATTGAGGTCTTAAACAGCCATCACAGGGTATTGGCCTAGGTGGGATATAACTCAGGTCTTCTGCTTCTATGGGCAGGTCTTTTTCTTTTGCATCAAGCGGCTCTTTATTGTATGGAGACTTGCAAATAGATGACTTTCCTGGCGATTAAATCAACATGTAAAGGAGACTGGAAGCTGGAAACCTTCCTGAGATTGACTAGTTGAAAATTAACAACGGTAAGCTATTATCTGACAGAGAGTAGGCTGTTCTAGTTAAATATTCTAGTTTATAGTGAGCTCCCATAAATCCCACATACACTTAATGGAATACCAATTTGCAGAGAATTAGAGTAGAATAAAACATGCCTAATACTCTGTATCGATCCTGAATTGTCTCTGGTGATTTGCCATCTCCTAAAACAGACTCTTATATGTAAATTAGGCATTAGCTGAGGAATGTAAAAGGTCAAGTTACTGAAGGCATTTTTCTGAGTGGCATTCCGTTCAAGCAAGCATTTATTGAGCTGCTTCTGTATATTAGATGCAGTGCTGGGCGGGGATGCTGAGTAGGCCAGCGGACCCCAGCAAACTCAGGGTACCTGGAAGAAATTCCCTGCAAGGAGAGGGCAGGTCCTCGGGGACAGCTGGGAGCAGGAAAAAGAACCCAACTTAACACAGTCAAATTCAGGAAAACTCACGGCTTCACCATTCCTGCTTTGAAAGTCTTCTCTCACATTTTTTTCATAGAGAAGAATTCTGGTAGCTTTTAACCTCAGTCAAGTGGCAGGAACTTGGTCAGAGACAAATCTTATCCCTGAAAGAAGTTGGGCTTCCCAGCTGGTAACTGGCCTCCGGGGATTGGGACTAACTTCCTTGATTGTTGACCGTGAATCGGGAAGGTTCACGTACATTGTTCAGTTTTAGTGCTGTTGTCTCCCACTATTGCAGTTGAGAAAACTGAGTTTAGCAAAGGCAGCCTGGGGCCAGGAGCAAGAGGGACCAACTGTGACCTTCTGAACCTTGGGTCCAGGCACAGAAGGAATTGTGTTCTCCAGGATGCACAGAACCCACCAGCTTTGGGGATTTGAGGGAGCGGGAAGGCCTGGCCCCCTACCTCCCCGCTGAGCCCTCAGGGTTCCTGGTAGGATGGAAGGGAACCTGCGCGTGTGACTGTAATCCCAGTGCTCAGCTTCCTTACGCCAGACAGCAGTGGTTCCTGGAAAGCGGGGCCAGTCCCTCTTCATCTGTTCCCAGGTCCGTTGCAGGGGCTGGAATGCCTAAGGCAGTCGGCACTTGCCCTGGCCTTGACTTGGGCTGGTGGAGGCAGGGCAGCCTGCTGATGTTTCCCAAGCTTGGGCTCTTCTTACCGGCTCTCTTAGAGGCAGGCCAGGATCTGGTCAGTGTCCACGCCGCTCGGGTCTCACAGGTGTCTCCTTTCATCCACCTGAAGAGGGATGAAAGGGAATGCTTTGGTAGGCCCCTGGCTAAAATCTGATCTAGTCATGGGCTCCAAGACCCAGAGATCTTGCATCTACGTAGCTTCTGGTTGTGTGTCCACCTGAAGCTACTTTCTGCCTCCGGGGTAAAGGCCAGCGGAGAACACAGATTTCACAGCAAATTCAGACACCTGTTGAGCTGTGCGTCAGGCCCTAGGGTTACCGAGAGGAAAGTCAGACCCTTATCTTGGAAGGATGAGTGGTAGAATTGGGAAGACAATGACGCGCCTACGCACACGTGCTCTGTCTAGTTGTGTGTCTCACAATTACTTTAAAAGGAGATAAAGGCAGATGCCGGAGAGACCAGTGGAGGCAACCATTCATTCTGATGGAAGTCAAGGAACACCATAAGGAGTAGTAGGCATTTTAATTCAGTCTTGAAGGTAGAAAAAGATAGTATGGGGGGGTTTGGGGGGGTGAGCAGAACATCAGGTGCTAAGGCCCCGAGGCACAGAGACCTTGTGTATTTCAGAAGTGATGACTCTTCCCCAGATCCAGCATCCTGACCTTGGCAAATGCAGGCCCTACCTCCCATAGTGAGGGTGTCCACCCCCACCCCGTGTCTGGAAGGGGCCCCAGCCTCACTCAACCCAGGGGTAAGGGCCCATTCTCCTTATTCTCCCAGAAGTGATGCCTGTGGGTTGAGGCATGAGCACCTTCTGCCCAGGATGCCTTTGGTTTTCGTTATGAAACACTGTTATGGCACTTACTGGCTGCCAGGCACTGTTCTGAATGTTTTCTAAATATTAACTCATTCATTTAAACCTTGGAACAACCCTCCGGCCGTGCTTCCTACCTGGGTACCGGCAGCTTGCTGGGTGGGTGGGGGCAGAGCTCATCTGACCAGTCTGTGTCCCTCTGGGGGGGGGGTGCTCTGATCATGGTATGGCTTCTCCTGGCTGCGGTTTATACCAGCGTGCCGGGAAACAGCCCAGCCGAGTCTGAGCTGGGATGGAGTACTGGCTGCCACGACTCCGTTTCCATCGGGAGGCCAGCAGGACTCCACCGGCTATATTTTCTGAACAGAAGACTAGGATCTGTAGTCTGAAAAAGAATGTTTGTGCTGCTTCTTCATGTAAGAGGAGGCCTGGGAGGTGTTGTTTGGATACTGAGAGAGTGGAATTTTTGAGACCTTTTGATGCTTTCTGTGGAAAGTTAGGACAGAGGATTTGAAGTTGGGATAGTCCTGGAAAATTCAGGTCCCATGATTTACTGTCAGGATACACAAGCTTTTAGTAAATATTTAAGCGATGTGTAGTTTGGAGTGGATTTTCTGTACTGAGCCCCTTGGTGCCTCAAAAGGGAATAAATAGTACTGTCTAGTCCCAGAATCTTATTCATTCCCACCAGCCCCACCTTGCCGGTAGAGTGAAAAAAACGAGGCTCAGAGAGATGGAGTGACCACCCAAAGGGCTCGTTACTCATAAGCAGGAGAGCCAAGATGTGAACCCAAGTCTTTTTCCTGAACAAATCATTTAACTGTAAAATGAGGATAATAATGGAACCTATTTCCTTTAAGTGGTCCATTTTAAAGGAGTTACTGAATGAAAACCCACTATGACAGAACTTGGCACAGGAAAGGGTCCCCTCCCTTTGTGGTTGGGCCTCTGACCCTCCAGACAAATGGTTTGTTCAGTGTTCAGTGCCAAGAGTCACTGTGGGTGAGTAATGGTCCAGTCCTAGGCCAGGGCTTCAGGTCCTGGGTCTCAGGGCTAAAGGGACATTCCAAGGAGTAGGATCCAGGACCAGAAGGGGGGCCGTGGGCAGCTGGATGCTGTGTGATGGAAGGCGCTGGGCTGACTTTGGGAGTGGAGCATGAAGACCTGACCTCTCCCGCCCCCCTTGCTTCCCTAAGGTGGAGTCAGCCTCAATTTAGACCCAGGGTACTTGTGAGCAAAGCAGCAACCACCTCCATCAGCCATCCCTTGACCCTAACCACTAGCAGGTCTGGAAAGGGGGTGTGACAGTCTGAGCCTGCTTCACCCCCGCCAGCCCTGTCCCCTGGTCTGGTTATCAATGAGTTCATACATGGTTGCCGTAGAAAATTAAAGTGTCAGGGAGCAGAAAAAATTATTAGCGATGTTCATCCTGGAGGCGACAGTCGCCACCACCGCTACGGTGGACTCCACGTGCCTCCCACCTGCCAGCCCGTTCTCTGCAGTCACGGGGGTCTTTCAGAAACACCTCCTATTGCTCTGAGAGGAGAAGACTGGTGTGGGCATCTCCCGCAGGCAGGCCCCCGTGTGGCATGCGTGGTTTGGTCTCTGCCCTGCCTTACCTGCCACGGGGCTGTGAGAACCTGGAACCTTGCCTCCCCGCCCCCCCCCCCCCCAACTCCTGCTTTGGGTGTTAGTCCGTGACTGCACATGACTGGGGTAAAACTGCCTGCTGTAAACGCTCATGCCTCCGGATCGCTCTCCTTTTACAGTGTTCTCGCAGTTGCAATTTTGCAGTTAATTAGTGTAATTATTTGTATTAGTACCTGTCTCCCCAGCGACACGGGGAGCTCTCTGAAGTCAGGGTCGATCTGGCTTTGTTTTCAAAAAAGGAAAAAAAAAAAAAAAAAGAAAACAACCTTTCTCTGGGACTTTTTTTTTTCTTTTAACTTTTTATTTTGACCTAATTCAGACGTACAGCAAGGTTCTCAGAATAGAACAAAGAACTCTCATACCCTTCACCCAGATTGCCCAAATGTTACCGTTTTATCACATTTATTTTATTCTGCTCTTTATGTATATATATATATTTTTTTTTCTCTTGAGTCATTTGAAGGTTATTTATAGATTTTTCCTTTCCCTCAAAATACTTCAGTGTATTTCCTAAAAGCAATGACAGTCTTCTATATAACTCCAGCACAATTTTCAGAACCAAGAAATCATTATTGAAACAATACTATTATCTAATCTGTAGATCTCACTTGGGTTTCTGCTAGCTGTCTCCATAGTGTCCTTTGTGGCAAAGAACCTCCTCCCCCCATCCTGCATTTCATAAGGTCATCCTGTCTCTTTAATCTCCTTTAAACTGGAACTGTTACTCAGCCTTTCTTTGCCCTTTATGACCTTGACATTTTTGGAAAGCACAGGCCACTTATTGTATAGAATGCCCTTCAATTTGAGTCTGTTTTAACTCACCACTCTGTCCCCAGTACCACTGGAACATCAGATGCACTCCGTAAATATTTATTGAATGGAAGGAGGTGGAAGGGAAAAAGCAGAGGTTTTCAAGCCCGCCCCCCCCCCCACTACTTTCCTTGCCGAAGGATGTTGTTGTTGCAGTCATACTGTCTATAGGTTTGCATCCTGCTATTTTTATGACACAGCTTTTCCCCAAAAAAGAGAGGCTTCATCAGGGGCGAGCGAGCCTGCCGTCCCTGGAAGTATACAAGCAGACGCCGGGTGACGGCCTGGCGGGGGTGCTGGAGAGGAGAATGGGGCGTTTGAGGAGGGGTGAGACTCAGCCTGGAGGTCCCTTGAGTGCTCAGCACCTTTCTCTATCTGGGACGCCTCCTTTGCAGGCTCAGGGGCCCCAAGAATCAAGCGACGAGAATTCATCATCTAAACCAGAACAGTTTGAGATAAAAGTGGGGCTATTAATAATTGCATCTCGTGAACTGGCTTCAGCTGGGGCTGCCCTAGGCAAATCTGGAGTTGTGATCACCCTACCCAAATGTGACTTTGAGGTTGGAGATCAGCCTGGAAAGCCCTCTAGCACTGGGAATCCTCTGCCTGGATAAAAACAGAACTAAACTCCTTGGCACCGCCTGTCCAGCCCCTGTTCGAGGCTCTAGCCCTCGTGGTGGTCACACTTCCCTTGCCCTCCCCAGTTTTGCTCCTGCTACACCAGCCTTGTTGTGGACCTTCCTGCCTGGGGACTAGGGAGGTCGTTTACATACTTTGGGCTGGACGGAGGAGGAGGGACTGGCTCTGTGATGGACCAACAAGCCAGCTGTGTTTCCCACTGATAAATTCTAATGGAATTTAAGAGCCAGGGTGTATAAGCGAGGTGGGGCGGGAGACCAGAGCCTCCCTGCCTAGACCTTATCTTTTTTCCCCTGGTGCTCACACTTCCACTGTCCTTCCTGCACAAACACCACATCCCTCTCCCAGCCCTAGTTCTGAGATCAGAACCAAGCTACTGGCCTTTGGCAGAGGCAGGGAAGCAGGTGGCATCAGGGACCCAGGCACAAGAGGAGGCGCATTGGATGACCAGTAGGTGTAGACAGGGAGTTGGATGCAGAGAAACCAGGCAGGAAACCAGCGTCTCGGGATTCCGGTAACAAGGTCAATACGAGGCCATTTATCAGGAAGCCTAGACTTGCAATGCCCTGTCCCCAGACACTGGGGTCAGAGGGGGCAGGCACGGGGGTCTGTATGGTACAGCTCTTTAACTCGTTCTCTGCCCAGCAAAAGAGAACAAACCCCGCCTTCTTGGATTAAAAAGTATCAGGATAAAAATGTGAAGGTTTGGAGATACTTTCTGGGCCATCCCAGTCATGTGGACTTCATGAACACAGGCCAGTGCAGGATAGTATTTTTATAACTCGAGGCATTGGTGGCTTTAATGGCAAAGCCAGTGAGGGAGTGTCCTCGTTCTTAGAATGCGAGACACTAGCACTTACTGAACTTTGGAAAGGTTTTCTAGTTAACTGTGATATGATGTTTTTACCAGTTAAAGATACTCTTTCTCCCTTGCCGAAGCACAGCTATGTAGAAGCACTTGGTCCAAGGTCACTTTTTTATAGGACAGAAGGAATCACAGTGTCAGAACTGGATGAGACCTCAGAAGAAATGTTTATAGCTCCCTCGTTTTACAGATGGGTAAACTGAGGTCCCAGAAGGTCTGTAGCATGCTCCACGGCACACAAGTAGCGAGTTGCTGAGTGGGGACTAGTCCCGCATTTCCAACCCCAGATCTGAGGTGTGTTTTCTAGATCTCCGTCTAAGGAAGTTTATGAGGTGGACCGCATATTTCAGTGGTTAACAGAAATTTTATTAACCACAGAAATGAATTGTGTTGGCATTAAAGCAGTTATCATTTCTGGCTCTTTTACGTGGAAGTTGCTAGGCTGTTTTTTTTTTTTTTTTTTCTATTTTCATATGAGAAAAATGCTTTGTCTCTTCCCCTGAATTTCTATAGTATATACTGGTTTCTCAGATTTTATCACATCAGAATCATGTTAAAACATGGGCTGCTGGGCCCCACTCCCAGAGTTTCTGATTCAGTGGGTCTGAATCAGACTCAGGTGGGGCCTGAAAACTTGGATTTCTAACAGGCCCCAGGTGCTCCCGAGACCAAGGACTGTCCTTTGAGGACCTGAGGCTCAGCGGTAGTGTCAGACAAGTGCTCTGTGCTTTGCAGCCAGCTTGTCCCCACCCACCCCCAGCCACCTCCCCTCCATCCCACCATGCAGCCAGCTCTCTCCCCTGTTACTCCCACACCAGCTACCCTGACCATTACACTCTCTCCAGGTCTCCTACCTGTTGTCCTCACCTTGCCTCTCCAGACGGCCCGTGGCCCTGAAATGCCCAGATTCCATCACCTTTCCGGCCCTGTCCTTCACACTCTGGCTCCTCTTCTCTTTCTTCCTGTTCTCCAGTCTGAGAAAATGAGTGTCCTTTGGCTCAGGCTTGCCTCTTCACTTACAGCTGAAGGCTGTCGCCCCATCACCTGGGAAAGAAAGACTTCCCCGAGCCCAGCTTCACCATTAGGTCACCACCCAGTTACTCTCCTCCCTTTTACTGCCAGGCTGGCTACAGGAGGAGTCTATGGCCCCTTGAAAAAGATTTGCTCTCACCTGTCAACACAGACCTCCTGCTCAGTTCTGTGAGTGCAGATTTTCTATGCCTGTGACAAAAGATGTAATTGTTCTAGATTGTGGTAGAATGCACCTAAGTATACAGTTCAGTGGCTGATATTAGGTGGCAGTCATGTTGGTGCGCTCCTGTCACCCCCCGTGCACCACATGCCACTCTTCATCTTGTAAAACAAACTCCGTACCCATTAAAACACTAACTTCCCAGCCCCCCAGCGACCACCCTTCTACTTTCTGTCTCTCTGTGTTAGATGATTCTAGTTACCTCACATACGTGGACTCACACGGTATCTGATGTTTTATGACTAGTTTAGCATTTAGCATGATGTCCCCAAGGTTCATCTGTGTTACAGCATGTGTCAGAATTTCTTTCCTTTTCAAGGGTGAGTACCATTCCGTGGAATGCACCTATACCATATTTTGTTTATCATTCATCTGTCACTGGACACTTAAATTGCTTCCACCTTTTAGCCATTGCAAGTAATGCTGCTGTGAACATGGGCGTACACAAAGGCGTCACTGGTTGGGACTTGCAACCTCAGGCAGGGTGTTGAAACATTTGTATAGCAGTCCTGCCTTTATCTACCCCAGCGTCCCCCAGCTGCCTCTTGACCAGCACTGCCCTCACCATGATGGTCAGAGACCACTCACTCATCGAGACCAATGGCTGGTTCTCATGTCTCAGCCTGCTGGGTCTCTGTGCAGCGGGCTGATTGCCCCTCCCTCATACCACGGCTTTTATGATGTGGCTCCACACCCCCCTCCACACACAAACACAAACACACACACACACACACACACACACACACACACACCATGGCTCATCCTGTTTTCATCCTTCTGCAAATGTTTCTGGGTAGACTCACCAGATGCCATCATCAGGGCCTCACAGGACCAGGTCATCTCTGGGCAGTTTTGGTCATATGTGCATCACATATGGACCTCTCCATGAGCGTCCCCAGGTCCCTCCTCTGCACCTTCTTCCTTAAAAACACCCTCTCCATAAGTGACAGGTCTTCCAGGTTAGAAACCCAGGGACATCCTTTACTCACCCCCACACCTGCACTGGACAGATCCTGCTCATTGCACCTCAGACATTCCACCTCCAGCCTGCAGCCTGCCCTTCCTTTCTACCCAATCCCCCACCCTCCCCACCCCTGCAAAAAAGTGGGTTAGTCCCTGTGCTTCTCCCATTTGCCTCTACTCTGGCTTCCTTCCCCTTCTCCCCAGTAGGTTCCTCACACCTATACCTCCTTCATATTGTTGCCAAAAAAATGTTCCCTATAAAAGCACCTAAGATCACCCTGTTCCCCCCATCTGGCCTTGATTCCCCCATCTCCAACCCCAACCCCACAAGCCAAGTGCTGTAAGCCAGGGTTTCCCAAGCTTTGGTGTTAAGTTGCAGATTCTGCTTCTAGGATGTCTGGGGTTGGGCCTACAGTCTGCATTTGTTACAGGCTCCCGGGTGGTGTTGAGACTGATCCACAGACCACACGTTGAGAAGCCAGACTCTGGAATAGATCTGTGTTTTACAAATAAAGTTCTTTTTTTTTTTTAAATTTTTTATTTATTTTTGATAGTCACAGAGAGAGAGAGAGGCAGAGACATAGGCAGAGGGAGAAGCAGGCTCCATGCACCGGGAGCCCGACGTGGGATTCGATCCCGGGTCTCCAGGATCGCGCCCTGGGCCAAAGGCAGGCGCTAAACCGCTGCGCCACCCAGGGATCCCACAAATAAAGTTCTACCAACATATTTTCAATCTATAAATAATGCAAGAATTTTTTTAATGTTGTGGTATAGTTTTAATGTTTTCTTTTTTATACAGTTCGTCTTTACTTTCTCAATCATAAAGACTGACTCACTGTTGCAGTGATTACTTGCACTTTAAAGACATTTTAGAAGACAAAGGCTTCCATTTTTAAGACTTACCAAATAAGTCAAAGTGTGTGAGAGTACAGGGGTCTCGAAGATGTTTTCCTCTTAAAGAGCTGTATACTCAGGGTCAGGGCTCCCTCTTAGCTTCTGCAGGGCAGAGACTGTCTCTTAATCAGCTCCATCCCTAGGGCCCAGCCCGGACCTCCTCTGGATGTTGGCTGGAGGCGAGGAGGAATCTGGGTCTTCCTCCAAGAGGAGCCCATCATGGAAAACTGTTGGTGTGATGTGCAACGCCTAGGTGGGAAGGGGAGCCTGTGCCCCCGGCCCTTCTGGAGAAGGCACTATCCATCCTAGGAGGAGGGAAGGGATTCCTGACAGCTGGCCCTGGTTGAGGAGCACGTTGGCCCTCATTTTATGACTCTTAATAAGGCTTTGCAGAAGGGAGCCGATTGGGAGAGATGTGCTGGTGGTTTTTTGGGAGCTGGGCTTCAGCTTGGGAGGGGAGAGAGGAGGCCCTGGAGGGCTGAAGGCAAGGAGGCAGGGAGTACCTGGGAGAGTCTGACACCAGGAGGGCAGCAAGGACCACAGGCAAAGAATCCTGTACATGGGGGTGAATTGTGGGATGGATGTAGCCATTTTTGACCAGCCTGCTCCAAAATATTGTTACCTTCCTGTCACCCAGTAAGTCTAAGCTCTGTAGTCTGTTAGCAAAGTGTTTCATGACCTGGCCTCTCCCACTTGTGGGACCTGGCTCCTGGGCCAGTGCACACGGGTGGCCTCAGCCCAAAGCCCACATTCCACAGTTTTCTCTGCAAGGCTGCAGGGCTTGTTCTCTCTTGGTACAGGTGGTAAGCTTGGGATCCTCTCTGGCCCCCTCTGCACTAACTCCGTGGCCCTAGTTGAGCTCCTAACGTCTCAATTTCCTCATCTTCACACTGGGAATGACAAGTATCTCCAACTCACCAGGTCCGGGGAAGTGTTTCTCTCAGTGGCATCATGGTTTTACTTAGGAGCTGCAAGGTTTTCACTTGCTGCCTGCCATCCTGTCTCCTCAGTAAGCTTGACAAAAGGACCATGGTGATACTTGTCCGCAGGTGGAGCCAGAGGTCGCAGCTGGAGAGAGCTGTGGGCGCTGCCCTGGGCAGGGTGGGCCCGAGGTGGTGCCACGGTGGGGGATGGATGGGAAGGTCCTTGGAGCTGAAGACACAGGCGCTCTGGGGGTTGGGAGTCCGCTTGTTGTGTGAATGATAAAGGCACCAAAAGAAAAGATGGCAGCTGGCAACAGTAAAAAGGAGGAAGCTGAAGACCAGGGGGACGTTGGATTGAGGTGGAGAGCAGGGTCCCTCAGACTTTAACGTGCATACAGGAGGCTTCAGGTCCTGTAGGTCTGGGGTGGGGCCTGAGATTCTGCATTACTAACAAGCCCTCAGGTGACGCTGATGCCAGCTGCCTAGAAACTACTCTTTGAGTGGCATTGGTCTGGAACGTGACTATGGTAGGGAGGAGGCTCCTGGAGAACATATAGAAAAAGCAAAATAAGCACAGCTGTACCCCTTTCTCTTCAGCTCCGTGGACTCAGGTGTCTGCAGCCTGGCAGCTAGATTGAAATCAGATTGTGGTGATGGTGGAGGAGGGGCAGGAGGGGACCCTGAGAGCTCTGAGATCAGCGTTGAGTTTTGACTTCGTTGCTTCATAGTTCATCCTTCAAGGTCTAGCTTTGCCAGAAGAATTTCCATAGAAGCTGTCTTCGTCGCAGGCTGAGCTTTGGTCACAGCCTAGACAAGGCCCAGCGGCCAGGGGCACACAGCTGTTTTCAGAGCACTGCCACACTGAAAGGCGATTATTTGATTATTCATGCGTTTCTCTCTCTGACCAGCCTGTGACAGCCAGAGAGCAGCGAGCTGAGACAGCCTCTTGGTCACCTGAACCCCAGCCCTTGGCGTGGAGTCTGGCCACAGGTGGGGCTCATTAAATGCCTCAGGTATTAGGGACGAAGGCAGAATGTTCAAGAAGGAAGCATGTGTAAATCCCTGTGACCGAGAGAGCAGGGGAAGCAGGCACTGAGCTGAGATGGTGGGAGAACGTTGGTGTGAAGGAAGGAAGATGACTGAAGGAGTCTTCAGGACCTTAAGTAAAACACCAGGAATGTCTTCTGAAGATAGAATGGGGCCTCACGAGGGACAGCTGCTGGGGATTTGGGCATCAGCTCTGCGAGTTGGGCTGCGTGCTCTCTAACGGAGAAGGCCAACTAGGGGATAGGGATTTCAGCCAGGCACCCATTATCTTGGTCTGAGGTCCAGGAGCAAACTTGCTTTTCTTCTCCCTTCAGGAGAGGACAGGTGCCCAGACTTAGGCAGACAAAGGATAAAAAATTTCAGCTTCATGAGCCTGGGCAGAAGCAGCAGGTTGAATCAACACGTCAGGGCTGGAGCATATTCATAGCCCTTAGCACGTTGAACCTCCCCCTACAGAAGGGTCCTGCGGGGTAGGGGTCCATTGGCTCCCTGGACCTCAGTGCCTTGCGAGGTGGGGGTCCATTGGCTCCCTGGACCTCAGTGCCCTGCCAGGTGGGGGTCCATTGGCTCCCTGGACCTCAGTGCCCTGCGAGGTGGGGTCCATTGGCTCCCTGGACCTCAGTGCCCTGCGAGGTGGGGGTCTGTTGGCTCCCTGGACCTCAGTGTCCTAAGAGGTGGGGGTCTGTTAGCTCCCTGGACCTTCAGAGGCTCCCATGAATTGGGGTCAGCCTCATTCTCCTGAGTTGGAGATGGTGTCTCAGATGTTCAGTAACTTGCTCAAAGCCACAGAGCTGGGAAGTCAAGGAGCAGGCCTGGGGTCTGATTGCTGGGAGAGTTGGGTGGGGCAGCCCAGCCTTGGAGCAGAATTTCTGGGGGAGGATTGGTTGCAGGTGTGGCTGACAAGGCCCAAGCGCTGGCTGCGGTTGGGAGGGGAGTTGGGGGCAGGCCAGAGGAAGAGGAAGAAACAGGGTGGGGTGAATGCAGAAACAGGAGAGGAGGACGGGAAAGAGGAGGAGTGATGGACAGAAGGAGAAGGAGGTGGCCAGACTTGCATACTCTGGGGGCCAATAAAATATCAGGTGACAGCTTTTTTTTTTTTTTTTTTTTAGGTTCTGTCAGTTTGATTTTCTTCAAACTCGTTATTGCTTATTATAATTTAGGAAATACAGAAAAGGCTGAAAGGATAGGAAAGCCTAGCAATTATATTTATGGCCTTGAGTTCCTTTAATTATCTTTCATAGTTGTATTCGCTGTAGATACACTGTAAAAAAAAAAAAAAAAAAAAACCAGCCTATTTTACTTAATATTGTAACATTTTCCATTGTGTCACTATGCCATTATGAAGTCTTCATGGGCATCCTGGGCCTGTTTTGTGATTTACCTACCTAGCCCTCTACAGTTGGAAATTAGCTTTTCTGATTGTAATTCTCAATGTGAAGCATTGTTGGGAGGAAAATCTTGGCTGTTGACTTTCATGTCTGGCTATATCCTGGCTACTAAGAGGTTCCTAGGCATGAAGTCCGTCAGACCACCTCCCAGCATTGTTGGGATGATCTTATTGCTGACACAAGCCTTCTGAAAGTGCAGGTGTAAGCCCTGTGCACATTAGTTGTTTGTTCACTCACTCCTGTGTGCATTTCCCAAGCATTTATTAAGCGCCTGTGGGGAAAGGCTCCATTTTCTCTGGCCAGGTCAGCAGAGGAACAGCTGCCAGCATCTCTGGCTTGCCTGAGACGTGTGGGAGTGTTTGATCACACACGGCGTCCCAGCCCCGCAAGCCCCCGCCAGCAGGGACGGCCCGTGGGTCCAGAAGTAAACTTGCAGGCTTCGTGGCTGCAGGGTCCAGGCAGTGCTAACCATGAGTTTGGAGCTGTCTGCCCTGCCTGCTGTAATGCTTAGCGGTCTGGTGAATACTGGCCATGCTGTTCCCCACTTTACCTTCTGTTCATGCATGCCACAGACACCTACTGAATACTTCTGTGTGCGAGACACTATTCCAGGGGTGAGGGGTACAGCCCTTAACTAACCAAAGTCCCTGACTTTTAAGGAACTACCATTCCTGTAGGAGGGAGGGATGTGGCAATTGTGAGGAGACAAGAAATAATACATCCAGTGGTGATAAATGGTAGGGAGAAATAGGGAGTTAGAATGACAGGAAGCCCATCCTGATACGTAAAATTCGAGCAGACACAGGGAGAGCGCAAGGGTGGAGGATGTCCGAAGGAAGCAAGCTTCCAGCAGTGGGAATGAGCTGGGCATGACCTGGGAACGGGCAGAA
Source organism: Vulpes lagopus (assembly GCF_018345385.1). Lineage (NCBI taxonomy): Eukaryota > Metazoa > Chordata > Mammalia > Carnivora > Canidae > Vulpes > Vulpes lagopus. Next base: position 68,219,964 of record NC_054830.1, read on the forward strand.
GGGCAGAGTGAGAGCAGTGAGGTGCTCTCTAGGAGGGCAGGAGATGGACCTTGTAGCGTAATGAGATCTAGGACCCAAGGTTCAGTCTTTTCACTAGGAGGCTTTCCTGCTATTTGAAGCAATTCAGACTAACCTCCTACCTTTTTGTTGCTTATCTATGGCGGGTGATCGCCAACGCCTGTGTTGGGTGGGGAGAGTCGTGGGAGCTGAAACCCAGACTTGGGAAAGTCAAGACTTCCGTTGGCCCTTGGGTCTCCTCTTCTGTGCGACGTGGAATGTGAGCTAGGAAATTGGTAGCTGGGGCTTTCCAGGGCTAGGACTCCATTAAGTGCCATTAGTTAAATCTTGGTTATTTCAAGTTAACTTATTAGAGTGTATAAAAAATCGTTGACAGATGTTTCTTTTAAGATTTATTTTTATTTTTTTAAAGAGAGCCCAAGTATACGAGCATGAGCAGGGGAAGGGGCAGAGGGAGAGACTCTTCCGGCAGACTCCTCGCTGAGCTTGGAGCCCAACATGTGGCTTGATCCCACAACCCATGAGATCATAACCTGAGCCGAAACCAAGAATTGGACCCCCAACCAACTGAGCCACCCAGGTGCCCCCATAGATGTTTAGTTCTTGGTAAGTGTAGCCTGTCAGATTTATTACAAGCAAGAGTTGCTCAGCTAGCTGTGAGTACTTGCGTAGTGCCAGGAAGGTGGTGGGGATGGAACATGCCCCCCAGTTTATCCATTCAGTCACCCATCCATCTTGCAATTATCGAGCACCTAATGCATACCAGGCAGTTGGCTGCCTACCCCAAAGTGGTGATTTATTAAGATTTTTATTTATTCATTTGACTGAGTGAGAGTGCAAGCAAGGGGAACAGCAGGGAGAGGGAGAAGCAGGCTCCTTGTTGATCAGGTAGCCTGATTTGGGGCTCCATCCCAGGACCTTGGGATCATGACCTCAGTTAAGGGCCAACACTTACCAATTGAGCCACCCAGGTGCCCCTCACAGTGGTGATTTTTAAGAGACCCAGATTTCTGTCTTCATGAATTTCATGGTGTAGTACAGCAATGCTAGCCCTGCCAGAGGATCATGGTGGGGAGGGACCCTGGTCAGAAAGGCCAGGGCAACCCTACCTCACACCATATACAAAAATTAACTCAAAATGGATCAGTGACCTAATATGAGCCAAAGTCCTAAAACTCCTAGGGATAATAAATAAATCACGACCTTGAGGTTAGCAGTGGGTTCTTAGATATAAGAAAGCACGAGCAAAAGAAAAGTAGATGTACTTCATGAAAATTAAAAACTTGTGCGTCAAAGGACATTATCAAAAAAGAAAAGACAACCTACAGATTAGGAGGAAATACTTGCAAATCCTGTATCTGGCAAAGGTATATTCAGGGTATGTAAAGAACTTCAGTAACTCATCGTAAATTAAGATAACCCAATTAAAAATATGGACAGAGAACTTTGAGTAGACAGGTCTCTGAAGATCTACACATGGCCAATAAGCACATGAAAAGATGCTCGACATCATTAGGCATCAGGGAAATGTGAATCAAAACCACAGTGAGACACCACTTGACGCCTACTGAGATGGCTATAATCAAAAAGGATAAAAAGTACGAGAGCAGATGTAGAGAAATTGGAACCCCCTTCCATTGCTGATGGGAATGTAAAATGGTGCAACCTCCATAGAAAAGTCTGGTTTCCTCAAGAAGCTAAACATAGAATCACCATGTCCCAACAATTCCACTCCTAGGTATATACCCAAAAGAATTGGAAGGGGGCTCAAATAAATGCACGGAGATGTTAAATGCAACACTGTTCATAGTAGCCACACAGGAAACGAAGTGTCCCACAGACAGATGAACAAAATGTGTCTCTGTACGATGGTGTATTATTCAGCCTGAAAAAGGCATGGCATTTTGACACCTGCTACCACATGGATGAACCTTGAAGATACTATGCTAAGGGAAATAAGCCAGACACAAAAGGACAAATAGTGTCTAGTTCCACGTATATGAAATATCCAGAGCAGGTAAATTCATAGAGACAAATTCGAGGTTGCCAAAGGTTGAGGGAGGAATGAAATGAGAGTTATTGCTTAATGGGTACAGAGTTTCTGTTTGGAGTGACAAAAAAGTTTTGGAAATAGTGGTTGGTTGCGCAATGCGGTGAATGTAATTCATGCCCATCAATTATATGCTTTAAAATGGCTAAAGTGGCAAATTTTGTGTCCTGTGTGTTTTACCACAAGAAAGATGGGGGAGAAGCAGTGTGAGGTTTGGGAGGAGCATGACTGCCCAGAGCCTCCTAGTTTGATTCCCTTCCGATTTTCCCTGCACACCGGATCAGCTCAGGCTCCGTCCTTGCCACCTGTAGCCTGGTTCTCCTTTGATATGGAAGTCAGATGTAGAGTGTGGTTCATGAGGGACACCTTCCCATCCCCTTTAAATGTGTCCTTCCCAAATGCAAAAAGATTGTTCTGTCTGGTGGAAAAGACCAGAAAACAGTACATCTGGAGGCTTTGCCCAAATCCTCATCGATTATCTCCTCCTCTGTTTTGCCATTTTCCCTGGGGAGGTGGGGGGAGGGGTGGTTAGCCTCTTCCTGTCCCCTTGCTGCCACATGTCTCTGGTGCTTTTGCCCTAAAGCAGGGCTCCTACGCCCCCTCCCTTCCCTGACCTTTGTGGCAGCCCTTGGTCACGTGCTTCTTCTCTTTTCACATTTACTATGAGTTCTTTCAGAAGTCGGAGCCCTACAAACTAGAGTCACCTGGACACCTAGCCATGGTTATATGATATTACCAGGTGGACTATTGTAAACTGTCACCAAAAAAATACCAATGAAGTGTTTGAAATACCTGGACAAATGTTTGATATGGGATAAGGAACAAGTACTACTAAAAAAAAAAAAAAAAAAGCCCCCAATCAAGACAACACCGTCACTTGGCTTGTTCTATCCAATGTGCACGGATCTCGGAGCACACCTTGTGTGGCAGCTCGTCTGCCTAACTGCCACCCCCTTCCCCTCCAGGGTTAGCTACCTTCGGGTGATGGGAGCCACCTTGACCTTCACAGCCATGCAGCTAGATTCTGTGTGGCTTGCATACCTCCCACAGCTCGCTAAGAGCAAGGTTTAGATGCTGTGCAGCTGCCCTCCCTGGATCCTCCTGGAGACCCAGACCCTGGCACACCTCGAATGCCCCACCCCACAGCTGTCCTCCTGAGATCCTTGGCTTAGAGCTCCCGTCCATGAAGGTGAAGGGAAAGGGTCCAGGTGAGCTCAAGTTCACTAAGAAGCCCAGCCTCCCGAGGGCTGCAGTGAACCTGGGTTTCCATCGGGACTCCTCCAAGTTCGAGGATCCCCGGAGGCAGGTGCAGTGGAAGGGGGCACTGGCTGCGTCGGGACGGGCCTGTCACTCTCAGGGTCTCCCTGGCAGGAGAGCCCTTGGTCACAGAGGCCCCAGGCCACCCTGAGGGCCTGGCCTCAAAAAATGAAGTGACCTACTCCTGTTCTCCTGCTGCTAATAATTAACCCGGGGTGGCTGCCTGTGGAGCTGGACGGGCCTGTAGATATCATGCACACGCACTCCAGCCCACACCTTTTGCAAAAATGAGAGGAAGTCCTTTACTACGGTTTCCTCAACCCTGAGAGTTGTGTGCCGCGTCTTAACTCCTCTCTAATCAGCAGGACCTTGGCGATCCAGGGGTACTTTGTGCTCTTTCTTTAAAAACATTTTTTTTGAAACACCTGTTAAATCAATTGTGTCATCTTAGAACAGAGGGATTAGGGTAATAAATACCCAAGTCATTACTCAGGATTCTGATGTTGCAGAATTAGGGGGAAAAGGTCTTCTGGACCATTTCCTCCTCAAGAGGAAATCTACCAACATGTGGCTATAGGGAGTGTTTACCAAGATTATCTCAAAAGGTAAGAACATACCTTTAGTCAGTAAATTACAGAGTGTCGAGCTTCAATGGGGCCTCACCATCCCCCCACCCCCACCCCACCCCCACCCCGCCGGCAGTAGTGAATCACCAGTAATTCAACTTCCTTCCGGGTCACGTGGGCCAGCAGACTCACTGGGCAGGTGCGTGGTGCCTTGCGCTGCGCTTGGGCTCATCACCCCGTTTGGAGACTGTGTGACCTGAGCATGGCTAATCTACCAATCTGTAAAATGGGAACAGGAGTATTGCCCACTAGGCCGTGGCAGAGTGAATGGAGTCAGGAGGAATGGTGCAAAAAGGGTATTTAGGAAGCTCTGAAGCCCTGTAGGACCCTCGGCTGTTCCTCAGGACAAGAAGCCTGGGGATGGCAATGGTCCAGGGACTACAAGTGAGGTGTTGGAATGGGTGGGAGCGTCAGTGCTCCCAGCAGCTGGCGGTGCCTGCCGTGGGCCAGGCAGGAGGGCATTGCTCCTCAGAATTCTTCACCTATGAGGACACAGACTTAAACAGAGTCTTCTGACCCAGGGGCCTGTCATCTTCCGGTGGCAGGGCAGAGACTGGAGCTCAGGTCTGGCTTACTCCTTACTCTGGGCCCCCAGGAACCCCCAGGGCAGTGGTGTTGCTCTTGCTCTTTGAAATCAAAGAACTGACTTTGTATTTGTACAGTCCCAGCTCCTAGCACGTGGAAGGCCCCAGGACAAATAAATGTAACCCAGGGCAGCAACCAGATACATTATTTGCATTCAGATCTTCCTAAGCCCTGTTACTCTGATTAGCATTTTGGCAGGCCCTTATAAATCTTTTTTAGAATCTATGCGATTTCCTTTCATTAATCTTCTGACTCCATCTCACCAAACCCTAAAGCCCCGGCTGATTTAGGCTGCATAAAAATACGTCTTATCTGGGTTTCTAGAGACGCCGGTTAGGTACCTAATATAACCCGAGATGGCGAGATGGCCCCTCGGGTTAAAACCTTACAGGCAGGGGGTTCTAAAAGCTGGGAGGAGCCTTTGGCGGGCTCCAGAGCTGGGAAATACACGAAAAGAAATCAGTGAAAACTAAAGAAAAATGGAGCAGCAGCTTCCCGGGCCACTTGGCTGGTTAGTGACCAGTGGGATGATGCTTTTAGGGGGAGGCCTGGAGGGTATTTTTCTGAGTTTCCTTGAGATAAAGTGATGGCGAGGGCTGCTGGTGGTTGAGGATTGGGTTTCTCTGGCCAGGCCACCACTGGCTTCAGACTCCCTGGCAGGAACAAAGCTGGCAGCACGGTCCTGGTGTGGGAGAGTCCAGCAGCTCCTTGGCTGGGATGAGTTGCGATTAGCACATCTCAAACCTTTCAAAGTGACTTTAGCTGTTTTCTTTTCCGCAGGCTTCTGCTACTTTTGGCTGTAAAGGGGTGGGGGCTGGAGCCCAGGATAGAAATACCAGGGACTGACACCCAAATGGGCGTGTCTCTGCCGCCAGGGCAAATATTAGCACAGTATTTTTGTAAAGTTTATGCAACTTGATTCATGTCCCTGTAGAGTAAATTTATTCCATCCTGTTTTCCAGTCTGTTTGGGGCCTCATGGAACTATCCAGAGGGAGAATGGAAAGAGACTGGTAGCTTAATTTTCGATGGAAGCGGCTCAGTATAAAACATTCTATTGTCTGTATTTTGAGCTTTATGCATTGCTTTTTGTCCATGCCTATTCTTTTATCCCGCCCCCCCCCTTCCAACGATGGGCCATTCTAGTGTTTTTCAAGAACGAGGTCTCCCTTCAGAATTATTTCCCATGAATAGTCTGAGAAATCCAGTTTCAACAGCGCTGCTTTGAGTGGGCTTACATGCACAGAAACTTAACCTTTGGCATCGTTGAAACAGAAGTCCTAATAGGAGCATGGTCTTGGAAGCTCGTGGTGAACCCATCCCACCTCGCCCAGCACCAGCCTGCCCTCTGCAGCCTTCTCACTGAAGGTCTGAGCCAGCCCCTCTGCTTGATCACCTCTGGTGACGAGGAGCTCCCTCTCTCCTGACACAGTCCCTTCCGTAGTTGCGTGGCCTTTACTGTTCCAAAGCTCTTCCTTATGTTGAAGGGAAATCCTGTTTCTCTTAACCTTCTACCCATTGAACCCTTGGGGTCTAAGTAAACCAGTCTAATGATAATAGTAATAAGTACCTTTGATTGGACCCAGCTAGGTGCCAGTTAATGTGCATACATATTCAGTGCTTAAGACTTTGGAAAGCAAATTTCTCCCCTTTTACAGGTAAGGAAATGGGTGAGTGATTTCTAAATTCATGCAGCTACTAAGTGGTTAAGCTGGATTCCAGCCCACATCTGGGTCCATTGTTGTTGACCTCCCCGAAGCCTAATCTCCTGGAAGCGCCTAATCTCCCTGAGATTTCTCTAGGATACCAGTTACTCCTTAGACACTCCCGCTAAATCTCTTTGTTTGGAGATCATAAAATGTGTTTTCCCTCCTGGCTTTTGCATATGTACTGTGGTGTTGGAACCCATTCTACCAAGTAGACTGTTTTATTCTGCGGAATTCCCCCACGAGACCATTGTGGACTGGTCCCACTGGCCATCCCAGGCAGGTTGGGAGCCCTTCTCCTGTTCCTCTGGTGTCCTGGGAAGCCATCTCCCTTAGACACTGAAACTCCAGGCACCTTACTCTCCCCGCCTCGCCCCTTCAACCCCGCCTGACACAGAGCAGGTGCCCAGTAAATGAACATTGAGAAATGGTCCGGAACTCCTTTGCCAAAGTAGTAATCAAGGCTAAAAGTAATTGTAAACAAGATTAAGGGTCTGTGAAATTGTAGTCCCAGTCCAACTGGGACTTTGTGGGACTTTGGCCAGTCGTTGGGAAGATGTAAGGACAGCTTGTCTGGGAAGTCCTGGCAGTCCTTTTCCTCAGCCTGGTTTGGTTCAGTCTCTCTAAGGGCTGGCAGGTGTCCCCCCTCTTTCTTCCGGGAGGCAAGCTTGCTGGCCTCTGTAGTTTCTGGGTTCACTGAGGTGACATCTTAATGGGAGAAGTTCACTAGGCACTGTTCAGAGCCTTACCTGTGGGGAGACCACATCCCAGCCTTCTCATCTCTCTGTAGCCCACACTACACAGGTGCCAGAAGCATCCACATGCATGCTGAAAACAGCCCTGGGAGCTCTGAGTCCTGGGAAATTTGGGGATGGGGGTGCAGTTTAACACTGTACCATGATAACATTTTTTAAACATAAACAAAAACAACCCGACCTTCTAAAAAAATCTCACTTAAAAAAAAAAATCTCATGAAAGGGCACCTGTCTTGGTCAGTAGAACATGTAGCTCTTGACCTCAGTCAGGGTTGTGAGTTTGACCCCATTTTGGGAGTAAAGATTACTTTTCAAAAATTCTCGTGAAGATAGTGTTACAAGTCAGAAGAGTAGTCCCCTCTGGGGGAGGTCATGTTGGAAAGAAGGCATGGGGGGGCTCGTGCCAGGCTTCTTGAGAGCTGTGCACTAAGGAGTTGTGCTTTCCCTCCCCTCCCCCATGTGATCTTTGAAGGGGGTGGTGATAATGACTTCATTTATTAGACTCACAAGTCTAACATGAATTTTTCTCATTGCTTGGGGGCAAACTGTGTGTTGAGTTCCTCAGCGTCTCATTGCCATCCTGAAAACTTTGCTCAAAACTTTGCTCCTAAGAGGTTGGCTTCTCTTTATAACAGCGTTCCCTCTTTGCCCAAACTGCATGCAGCTCCCACAGGGCTCTTTATCTTGCCCTTCAGGGAGCTTAAAACTACTTCTTGTTATCCTCCCAGTATCAAGTATAACTCTCTCATTTTGTTAGTTTTGCAAGTGTCATGGTGTTGAACCTATAAATAAACCCCGACTCCATAATAAGAAAACTATTTGGCATTTTGAAGTTGTAGGAGAAGGAGGGTGCTAATTACCGGTCTCTGTTTGAATACAACTAATCCTACAAATTACTCCACCCTGCTTCCCAGGGGGCTCCGGTTCAGAGATCCACTCCCTGAACAAATTACAGGATCTATGGAACAAATGATTTGATCCCAAGACTGTACTTCTGGAGTGTGAGGATTAATAATTGCAAGATAATTTGAGTATTGAGCTGTGCTATTGAAGTGACTTGGGTGAGCATCTTCTCTCACATGATGACAAATAATGTGACATGTGAGAGTTAAGAGCTTTCATAAATGTGTTCATAGAAGCTTTATTTTTCCTCTGACCAGATTTATTGAACATAAGAAAATTTTATGTATAAAGTGACCTGGATGTGCTGCTTCAAAACATGATCTTTTCTTACTACTATTCTGATAAGTCAGTCCATTGAGTGTCAAAAAGCAGCTTACTCTAAAATTAACAGAAAAGTGCCCAATGCACACTAAATAAATGGCTTAACTACTGAAACTTTAGTCATTCTACAAGATAATTAACATAGGATGGAGCCCCTATGACAGGCTGCTGGAGAATTGGTGAGACGTCAAGAGGCCACTTTGTGCACTGCCACTGTGATGCCGTCATGTTTCTGGATCATAATGTTCCCGTTATCTGACTCTAGACACACCACAGGAATATCAGTGGGGTCTGAGGTCAGCTTAGCTGCTTGCTGGGCTAGAACAGATACCACCACAGCATGCTCATCGGACAGGGTCCCATTGCAGCTCAGATTAAGTCCTTGTGAATCTGTGCACAGGACTCCCCAACAGTGGATGGATTCTTCATGGTATCCTCCAAGTGCTGCTCCAAGTGGCCTTCATCCTGCTGCCTTACACCCAGCCCGGGGTGCATTTATTTTTTTAATATAAATATTACTTTTATATATGCATGCCCCAAATTAAAAATAAATCTCGTGCACCAATACTTCCATTGTCGGCTGTGATCGTTTTCAAACCAAGCTTTAAGCCTTAAAAATGCTATTTAAAAATTAATTCATCCTGAGCCTCTATGCCAAAAAATGAGTGCATTGGCTATAATGTGGAATTAGCAATATGAAAATGCCACCCTTCATAGACTTTTTTTTTCTAATTTAGTGATACTCGTAGTGATTGTTTACATTATAAACTAGTTTTTAAAAGAAGCCTGGGTATTTATCTTCGTATTGTTATGCAGCGTAGTACTTTGGATATTAAAAAAGCCAAGAAGGGGAAGGGGTGGTGATTGCCAGAAAGTAGTGTTGATAAAATTATGGAAATTGGTCATGAGGAAAATTAGATTTCATGTACCAATTGTAATTTTATCAATTGCACATAATTTGAAATTATTAAAGTGAAGGGCACCTGGGTGGCTCAGACCAGTTAAGCATCCAACTCTTGATTTCGGCTCAGGTCATGATCTCAGGGTTGTGAGATCAAGGCCCACGTCGGGCTCTGTGCAGGCTGTGAAGATGGGCGTGGAACCTGCTTCAGCTTCTCCCCCTCCCTCTGCTTGCACACAAGCCTTCTCTCTCTCTCTCTCTCTCTCTCTCTTTCTCTTTCTCTCAAAAACAAATTAATAGGGACGTCTGGGTAGTTCAGTGGTTGAGCACCTGACTTCAGCCCAGGGCGTGATCCTGGAGTCCCAGGATCGAGTCCCACATGGGGATCCCTGAATGGAGCCTGCTTCTCCTTCTGCCTGTGTCTCTGCCTCTCTCTGTCTCTCATGAATAAATAAATAAAATCTTTTTAAAAATTAATAAAATGAAATAGTATATATGGAAGTGTTTTTTTATGGTATATGGGTTTTTAAAAAATAAACTAAAATCACTGATTGGTTGAGCTGACTTTCATTAAAAATATTTGCAAAACCTAATAAATCCCAAAACACGTGCATCTCTTTTCCTTTTGTCTCTTTCCTTCCTCGCCACGGTAGTAATGGACTTTATCCCCCATTTCTGAGGAAGTACATCACAGAAGGCACTGCTGTCTTTTTTATAACTTGGATATTACAAATTGTCAAGAGTCACTGTGCAAGATTGTGAACTAATTTGAGTGAACAAGCCAAGACATCTGGTTACGTAATATCAAGTGATAGAATCCTTTTTGAACTAATATTATTTTCATGTTGCTTTCTTCCTCTGTTATGACAACAGTGCTAATCCCAGCACTGACATATAGACTGGAAAGCCTGTGTTATTTCAACAGTGTCTTAGGAAGGGCTTCCCCAGACTGAGTAAGGGGACAGCTGCTAAGCTACAGAAACTGCTGTTAGCTCTGGGAAGTGGTTTGTAATGTAGGAAAACTGACCCGGCCTGGGCGGGTGGCCTGGGCGGTACCGACCTAACCAAGCCCCTTGGCTGTAGATAGGGATGCTTATTAAAAATGCGACTTCTTTCTGACAACTAACTCAAGGCAAGGTCCTGATTTGGATCCTGGATCAGGAGGAAAGAAATAAAGGATGTTAGAATGATTTGCAAAACTTGAATATGGGCTGTGTTACGTAAGTGCTTTATCAATGTTAAATTGGCTCCGTGCAATAACTGTACTGTGGTTTGAAAGGCCCTCGTTCTTGAGAGACATGCTAAAATATTCAGAGGTAAAGGGGCATGATCTTGACACCTTCTGAGTGTTCAGTAAAAAGCATGAGGGGTGGTGTGTGTGCAGGAGAGAAAGCGTGTTGGCAAAATGTTAATTAAATCCAGGCCGATAAGGGTATGTGAGAGTTCTGTTTTTCTATAAGTTGGGGGAAAAAATTAACTTTTAAGATGCAAAATTTCCTTGGTCCTTACCAAACCATAATTTCTGTGGGTGGTGCCCAAGGATCTATTTTTAACAAGTTCCCCCAGATGATTGAATCAAGCACATTGAAGTTTAAGTCTTTGGTTTAAAAAGTCTCGTTTTAATCGCTATTTCTTTGTTAGCTTAATTACTGAGCATACATTCTCACAGTTTGATCTGACCTTAATCTAGCACTTAATAAATAAATCCCCCATCTAGGCATTTATAAATCTTTAGAAGGGAATCCCCCACTTCAGAGGCGATGGAGGAACTGTTAAGCCTGGCCATAAAACAGACCAGAGCTAGAAGCCATCATCCTATGCGAGATGAGTCAGCCAGCAGTCGGGAGGTGGTTTATGTTCTCCTCCGGGCATGCAGTGAAGTCTTGAGTAGTGTGCATTTGCCCCCTGAAGACTTGGTTAAACCATGAGTGCAGCCTGACTGCTGTGCATTTACAGGGAAGAGGAGGAGAAGGCAATATTGGTGTTTGATGAGTCATCCCTCTAGCATGGCTGATGATCCTTGAGTGTTTATTACTTTTCCACGCTCTCCATCAGGCATCTGTTGGGGCTTAGAAATATCCTCCCCACCTCCCAGAAGCTGTTCTGAGTTTACCAGGGAAGAAGAGTTTAGGGAAAAGGAGAGAATTGGGATACAAAGAAGGCCTTCTGTATGGTGAGGGATTTTTTTTGAAGTTGAACTGGAATAAGAAGGAGGGAGCGAGGCTGTGCCTGTTCCCCTCCAGGAAGGAAGCAGGAAGTCCTAGGGTAGGAGGTGAAGTGTTTTCCTCTCGAGCCCACTAGATGGTAGCATCGGCCTAGGTCAGCTTGATGAGTATTCCGGTTGATTCCTGTATTGAGCCACTTGTGGTTCATTTGCAGGGTTTATTCACAGACCAGGTGTTAATAAATCAGGATTGCTTTCTTTTTTTTCTTTCTTTCTCTTTCCTTTCCTTTCTTAACTGAAACGTGCACTCTTCAACTAGAGGCCTAACTTCTTATTTTTTGGGGGGAAAAAAGGGTATGAAATAACCTTAACACTTTCTTTTAAAATGACCAAAATGGAATTGAGTTCCTTTCCGACTTCGTCTAATGGAGAAGAGCATAGTTCTCTCCCTCTTTTCTGTCTGTGGTTCATGAGCTTGTGAAAGAATAGAGTTCCCCAGGTCTATGTGTGGACTCGGGAAATCAAGCCTCACCCTCTTCCCCATCCTAAGCTCCAGGGCAGACAGGGAGCCCAGAAGGGATAGTGCTGAAGCCTTGTTACCCACCCCTACCCACGAGGGCTCTAGCAACACACGTGCCCCAGATTGCCATACCCCAGGCGACGTGCTTCTGCTCCTGGAACCCGAGTTTATAGAGCAGCTGATAGGACTGTCACACAGCTATTGTATCTTTTAACCTTAAAAGCTGTCTTTATTCAGGTTTTTAGAAACAGAACATTTGTATATCTAGAAGGTATTTGAAATCAGGATTGCCTACAAAATCTGGAATCTAGTTGTCACCCGATGGCATTAACTTAGCATTTTTAACGAGATGCCTTTTATCGAGTACCTAGTAGGTGTCTCACGTTGGGTAGACACTTTACACATGCTAACCCTAACACCCTTGGTATGCACTGGGGCCCAACTGTGTACCAAGTGAGAGGTGGCCTCTTCCTATATGTCTGGCAAATACAGTCAGATAAAAACTATAGTCACAGTAGAACCTTTGTTGTGCCATACAGATACTGAAGCCATAACAGATTGGTTTTTGTTTTGAAAAATGTGAAGAGGGGTGCCTGGGTGGCTCAGCGGTTTGGTGTCTGCCTTTGGCCCAGGACATGATCCCAGAGCCCCGCGATCGAGTCCCACATCAGGCTTCCTGCATGGAGCCTGCTTCTCCCTCTGCCTGTGTCTCTGCCCCCCCGCCCTCTCTCTGTCTCTCATGAATAAATAAATAAAATCTTAAAAATGTGAAGAACAAGCTTGGCTTCCATATTATAAAGTGGGTCAGTTGCAGCTGTAATCACTTGTGGTTGGGGAGGCCGGTGTGTTCCTGGTTGGGGCTGTGGCTTTGTTTAGAATGAAGAGGCTTATAAAGGAAGCCATAGAAAGCCTGAGTTCCCCGATTGCTGTGGCACAGGAAACAGGCCAGGCAGGCAGCATCCATTGTCTTGACCCGATCAGCATCCATTGTCTTGACCCGATCGTTTAAGATAGAATTTCAAGACCATCTGAAAACGCCCCTTGGTTATTCAGCATGAGGCTTGCTCTGATCAAGGCTTGCTGCGGGAACAACCGTGGGAAGAACATTTCTGCGACTTTCATGAAATTCCTATTTCCGAACGTTGTCGTTAGGTGTCAAGCCCTTTTCTATTAGCAGAGATCGATGTGCGGAGGAAAAAGTGTCTCTTCTGGGTTACTGATGTCCCTTGTCAGTTGGCTATGTGACTGTGCTGGGGGGGGCACCATTAATCATGGTCAAGTTACTAAGTCCCACTGGTACCCACACTGGTGCCAGCTACGTGGAGCTGCTCAGGTGAGGAGCAGTTTGAAAATTAGTGCCCGCGATTAGCCCATCAGTCCATGGTACTGTCACTTGGAGACTCTTGTTCAACAGCACCTTTGGCTTTTTCCATCCAAAGGGCTGGCATGACTAGCGGTTAGTTTTAGCTGTTGTGAGGAACTGCCCTCCTGTTGCATGAGTGCACCCTCAGTGAGTGGCTCAGATCCCGTGGGACCTGTGTTCTGTGACCCTCCGAGACACATCCTGAATTTCCCTGAAAACCCACTCCTCTGGCCCTTCCTTTGAGGGCTTCCCAGAGGAAAAGTCATTCTGTGCCACACCCCAGGATGCTGAATCACCGTCCACGGGTGTGGCCAGGACAGGCCTTTTTTTTTTTTTGGAAAGCTCCCCAGGTAATACTTATGTGTACCTCCCACCAGGAACCACGCTTACAATGCTTCTATTCTATTGTATCTTTAAAAAACATATAGCCCACTTGAAATTCTTAGACAAAGATTAAATTTGACACTTTTAATGCAGTACGGTTAAGGTATTATGGATCACATTTGTTGTCTTTTGATGACTTTTGCCATTACTCAGAAAACGCATCCCTGCCTCTGATGACATTTTCGATGGAAAGAGCAAGGTGGAGGTGGTGGGGTGGGCGGAATTGTGTAAGTGAGACAGAGTAAGTTTTCTTCCGCGGCCCGTCCCAGGGATTTGTTTTGCTGGTATTAGAGATTTCCCTGTGCCTGACTACAGAAGGATGGAGGTTTGCCTGGAGCTCCTTCAGGAGCAGGAGGACAAGGGACCAAGTGCACCTTCCCTCCTGGAGGCTCCACCTCCTTTGGGTTTTAGCTTCCTGCAGCTGAGCTATGGGCCTGTGGTTCCTTGAGGCTTCGATTCTAGAGGCATGGCTCTGCTTTGTCCTCCCCCCTCACTTGCTACTGATTCTCAGATCTTGATCTCTGGCCCTGCCTGACATTTAGAGCTGCTTTTCCAGCGTGGACCCTGGAGCCGTGTGGGAGGCCGAGAAATGCAGACTCTAGGGCATCACTCAGATGCACTTGAATCCTAGTTTGCATCTGATCAAGGTCCCCAGAGGGTGTGTTGTGTGCCAGGAGCCCTGGTCTTCGGGATGTCCCCACCCTCATTGCATCCTCCTTTCCTGCTCCCACCAACCCACGTTTGTCTGTTAGGTAGCACTGTTTCTCCAGTGCTTCCGTTTTCGTTTCATCCTTCCTTTGTTCAGCTTTTTATTGGCTGCCTCCCAGAGGTGGGTGTTGGGAGATGCAGTGAGCAAAACCAGAGCTGTTTCCTACCCTGTGAAGCTTAGCTTGGAGGGGCAGAAGGAGATCTTACATACCTCACCAGCTATGACTGTGGAATTATGACAAGCATCGGAGAGGAGAGTCAGTAATGCAAATGGAGAGTAGTTAGGGACACCAGGGAAGACTTTGCTAAGGAAGCGATGCCTGTGCTGGGTACTGGGGCCTGAAGAGGAACAGAGAGAACTTTCTAGGCAGAGGGAATAGCATGTGCAAAGGCCCAGCTCATCATAGAAAGTTTACAGAGAATTAATTTAAAAAAGAACATTAAATTGCACTCAAGTCCTCCATCTTTATCTGTTCTTCCATCCAACCTCATCGGATTTTAAACCTCCTCCATTCCCTAAGCCGTGGAGCTAGCCCAGGCCCTTGGCTTTCCTGCCTGCGTGATGTGGCCCTGTGCTCAGTCGCACACTTCCTCAGTCATATTTAGTCTCCCATTCTACAATTGCATTTGCTGGGAAAACCTCTTTTTTCACTGTTCCCTGAGTACACCAAAGTCAGATTGTAGATTAACTCCCGCTTCATATGTGTGTTATTTTGTGTGTTATTTTAAGTGAACTTGATATCAAAATATACAGAAAAGAACACAAATAAGAATGGAGCTTGATGGAGCTTTACAAAGTAAGTACACCGGTATCATCAATACCCAGATCAATAGATAGAGTATTATAAGCTTCCCAGAAGACCTCTCTCTCTGTTTCTCTCTTTCTCTTTCTCTCTCTCTCTCACACACACACACACACACACACACACACACACACACACGTCACTTGATACGGAAGTGACCACGCTTCTGTCTTCTATTAGCATTGATTAGTTTTGCCTGTTTCTGAACTTTATGTGAATGGGTTCAGGCTATTGGTAATGTATCGTGTCTGGCTGCTTTTGCCAACATAACATGAGAAGAATCCATTTGTTTCTGGCCTAACAGTAGTTCATTTATTTCCTTTGCTATACGGTCATGCGTGGTATGACTGTACCGTAATTTCCCCATCCTATTGATGGGCATTTGAGTCTTTTCCAGTTTGGAGCTATTATAAAAATTCTCATGCGTGTCTTTTAATGGCTAAATCTACATTCTCCTGTCGGGAATGTGCCTGGGAGTGGGATTATGTCACAGGGTATGCGTATGTTCAGCTAGTAGTAGTAAATACGGCCAGTAATTTTTCCAAAATAGTTGTGCTAATTTTCATTCTTACCAGTCGTGCCAGAAAGGCCCAGTTGCTACAAGTGCTACCACTTGGTTTTGTCAGATTTTATTGTAGCCACTCTTGGTGGGCCATATAGTGCTATTACTTTGTGGTTTTAATTTGCATTTCTTTGATGACTAATGTGGTTCCCATTTTCTACAGATCCCTTTGTTTTTTCTCTTAGTGATTTATAGGAGTTCTTTATATATTCTTTATATATGCATATTGCAAATATCTCTGTGGGTTGTCTTTTAAGTGGTGTCTTTTAATGAATGTAAATTATTTAATGCAGTTTATAAGCATCTTCATGTTAGATCATTTTTACACCACAGTTCTGTAAAAAAAAAAAAGTAGAATACACAAATATACATTTTTTAAAAATGATAAAAAATTAAAAACCTGGGAAATATAAATTAAATTTAGACTGGGGAGATAAGACACACAAATAACCCATATAATTCTATTAAGGTATTATAATTGAACAATAAATTTTGCTTAGAGCCACTTAGAAGTCAAAATTCAAATGGAAACATGGTCTGTTATGTGGTTCACATTCATTGTGAGTTCTTCAGTTTTATGAGGGGTCAAAGCAGACAAGGGATGGATGGACTGTGAGGTGCATCCACATGTAACAGGCAATTTGATTGTCAGAGAGCTAACAGGTGTACCTTCTGTTACAGGTTATTCAGCGATAGTTATGACCTCCCGGTTACGTGCGTTGGGTGGAAGAATTAATAGTATACGCACCTCAGAACTACCCAAAGAGAAAACTCGGTCCGAAGTCGTCTGCAGCATCCGCTTCCTAGATGGCTTGGTACAGACCTTCAAAGCTAATGTAAGTTCTCCAAATTTAATGTTTTCTAAATTAATGCCACTGGAAATAATTGTTCTTCATTTTATAAGCCAAGAGATGAAAACTATTTTAAAATAAAACCCTGAGGGGGTGCCTGGGTGGCTTAGTCGGTTAAGCGCCAACTCTTGATGTTGGCTTAGGTCATGATCTCATGGTCCTGGGATCGAGCCCCACATCAGGCTCTGCACTCAGCAAGGAGTCTGCTTGCCCCTCTCCCTTTGCCCCTCATCCAGGCTCGAGTTTTCTGTCTTTCTCTCTGACTCTCATAAATAAAATTTAAAAAATAAATAAAATAAAAGCTTGAGATCTCAGTTCTTGAATATTGATATTGAACTGGAAATAACCCTAAAAACCTTGCCCACGTTCCTGTTCACCTGGAGTGTCTTCCCCCCGCCCCCCTTCTTGGTGACATGAACCCAGAGACTCTTTGATGTTACTTCTTCTCTGTGACATCTTCGTCAGCTTCCTGAATTAGTTCTTCCATAATGGTGCCTTGTATGCTTTAGTGGAGCCCATATCGCATTTCATTAATAGTAGTTATAATCACTAGATTATATGTTCTTTAAACCGTGAGCTCCTCAAGGACAGAAATAGTATCATTTCCCCCTGAGCCTGGTCCAGAGCCGGGCACTTAGGACATGTGTGAGTGGATGGGTCCAACCTGAGGGGTGGTGAGACAGTTCCACTCATAGATGGTCGGGCTCAGGAGAGCCTGGCTCCTCCCACCTCAAGCCCACGACAGAGGCAGGACCAGAAATGCCGCCTCCAGTCTCAAGAGTTGCCTGAGTTGCAATAAGATGCCTGAACTGTAAGCAGTCCATGCTGCCTCACTCTACCCCAGTCACCGCTTCAGCGAATGACCTCTGCCTCCCTCTCCCATCCTCTAGCCAGGCCTGAAGGGGTCAACCCCAAGTCTGGACTGGCTGCCAGCATCTGCCCCAACCTGGAAAGTTCAGTGTGCAAGGAAAGGGGTCAGAAAGAGAAGAGTGGGAAAAAAAAGAGTGGGTACAGGAGAACAACTAGGGGTAATAGAAGGCACAGAACTTGAAAGGGTAACAGTAACTGGCCCCTGGGTCTTCCATTCCCACCTCTAACTTTGCCTCCCGCTGGCCCCAGGTCACTATGGGCCTTGATGGCTGAATAGACCAGAGGAGAGGCTTGCAGGAGGTCGCAGCATGGTGGGTGCTCTCAGAAGGTCACAAGTGTCTCTTCCACGTGCTATAAGCTGACAGTACAAGTCTGCTCCTTTGTTAAAATGTATGTTTTCTGTTTAGGAGCTATTTCTTCGCTATATATCTTCCTCCTGACAAGAACATGAATGTTTATCTAACATGTTTACTGAGCACCTACTATGTGCCAGGTTTCACGCTGGGTATAATGAATATAGCAGTGAACAAAACGGCAAAGTATCTGGCCTTTTATTTTATTTTATTTTTTTATTTTTTTATTTTTTTTATTTTTTTAATTTTTATTTATTTATGATAGTCACACAGAGAGAGAGAAACAGGCAGAGACACAGGCAGAGGGAGAAGCAGGCTCCATGCACCGGGAGCCTGATGTGGGATTCGATCCCGGGTCTCCAGGATCGCGCCCTGGGCCAAAGGCAGGCGCCAAACCGCTGCGCCACCCAGGGATCCTGTATCTGGCCTTTTAAAGCTCACATCCTCGTGTGAAGAAATGGACCATAATGAAATGTGTATCAGGTGGTATGTGCTTAGAAGAAAAATAAAGTGGGATGAGGAGGGTAGAGCATGCCAGAGCAGGACAGGGGTGGGATTGTCACTCTACAGAAGTGATCAGGAAAGACCTCACCTGAAGGAAGTGCAGGAAAGAACCATGTGATTCTCTGGAAGGGAAGCTTATTCCCGGTTTTTGAAAAGAGCAGAGCAAAGGTCCTGAGGCAGGATCCTACTCAGTGTAGTTGTAGTATGGACACTAGTATGTCTGGAGTGGAATGAGCAAAGGGGAGAGTAGCAAGGGAGGTCAGAGGTAATTGGTTTCAGGATGGTCAGGGGGACTGTGGGAAGCCTTATGGGTCATCCTGAGGGCTCTGGCTTTATTCTGAGAGAGGCAGCAAGCATTGGTAGTTTTGGGCAAAGACCTTACATAATCTGTCTCACTCTAGATCCCCGTCAACAGTGGACTTGATGGGGGTGGGGTGGCAAGGGCTAAGAGATTATTCTAACAGTCCAGGGGGGTTGGGGAGGAAGAGGGTTGGTGGACACGGTGGTGGTAGTGTGGAGGTGGCTAAGAGTAAACCAAGTCTGAAAATATTTTTGAGGGCAGAGCCTGTGGGATTTGCCAACAGGTGGAATTTGGGATGCGAAAGGGGCCTGATGGTGACTCCGAAGGTTGTTGGCCTGGACAAGCAGCAAGATGGAGTTGTAGTTAAGAGATGGGAAAGGCTGTAGGAAGGGCGGGCTTTGTCATGGACACGTTGAGTCTGAGGTGCCTGTTCCTCATCCCCATAGAGATGGTGATACACAAAGAAGAAGGTTCGGGGGAGGGTCTAGGCTGGGATACAGATGTGGGGCTTACTAGGGCAGAGATGGTATTTCAAGCTACAAATCTGGATGAGGTCCCCTGACAAGTGAGGACAAGGAAGATAGGAACATGGTTCAGCGTCGGAAGGTTAGACGAAGAACAGGCATTACAGGGGATGGGGACAGACTGTCCCGGGAGGGAGGAGGAGAGCAAGAGCCAATGTCTGAGAATCTGGGCTAAGAACCTCTTTAAGGAGGAGTGATGAGCCTGTAAATGGGGATGAGGAAAGCGCCTGCCCAGAGCAATGATCCTAGAACACAGCCTGGCGCTCAGCGGGCGTCCTGTTGTTCTTGGTCACAGGCACCGCTGTTCGTGTGTGACTTCCCCAAGCCGCCAGCAGTCGGGTCAAAGCTGACTCACACTGAACTTGAACCTGAGGGTTCTGGAGGTCTGGTGGCAGCTGAAACCCCATTTGCGTTAAATTTTCCACTTGCAGGGATCATTGGCACCAACTCTTGAGGCATCATTGGGAAGCTGGCCTGGACATCCGTTCTTAGCCTGGCCCAAGGAGCAAGCTGGTCACGGACAGTGACCTGGCGTAGCAAAGATGACCTCTTGTGGGGTGGGGAACTGGGCTGGGAGGCTTGTTCTTTATAAATGTGTGCTTTATTGTATTTCAGTTCCTTTTGAGAACTTGGAAACTTGGGCAGAAATACTAGAGGGGGGGTGAGTTACACACTCTACAGGGGAGATGCGGCGCCATGGGGACGTGCAGGCTTTGGCAGCCAAGGGCCTGGAGTCAGGCAGGCAGACCGACCATCCATCATCAGCTGATGGCATATGGCATGGAGCCTCCCAGCACCTCTGTTTGCTTACAGCCAAGGGGATGCTGGTGATGCCTTCACAAGTAGCCACAGAGAGTAGAGATGGTTTAGAAAAAGTGCACCTCGTATCATGGCTTGTTGTGGGTGTTCAATAGTTATTTACCTTTTATTTTTTTTATTTTTTATTTAAAAAAATTATTTATTTATTTATTTATGATAGTCACACAGAGAGAGAGAGAGGCAGAGACACAGGCAGAGGGAGAAGCAGGCTCCATGCACTGGGAGCCCAACGTGGGATTCGATCCCGGGTCTCCAGGATCACGCCCTGGGCCAAAGGCAGGCGCCAAACCGCTGCGCCACCCAGGGATCCCAGTTATTTACCTTTTAAATACAAAATCCTATAGAGATTTTAATAAGGGGAACCGATAGCTCTTTGATGCACCAGGAGAGTAGGAGAGCATCTCATGACTTGGAATATGTGGCCTGGGCTGCCTTTCCCACACTGTCACGATTCCCTCGTGAAGGAAGCTGTCCTGGGTAGAGGAAGCAGCAGGTGCAGGGCCCTCGGGCAGGAAGGGGGATGTGTTCGGGGAAATGGGTGTATCTCCTGTTCCCACACTTATGACCGAATAATACAAGATCCCATCAAAGAAGAGGTTGCAGGAGGGGGCCTGCCAGCTACCTAATTCTCCTCTTCCTGGTCCCAGTGGCCTTTTTCCAGGTACATCATCTGCTCTGAAGCACTCAAAAGAGGAGCTGTCATTTGCTCGTTCTACGTAGTCTATTTCTGAGTCTCATTGTCCTTAAGTCAATGCCTTGGTTCAAAGGATTCCTGAGAAGCCTGCCCGATAAAGGAGAACTTGCGATTTCCCAGCAGCACCATGCTGTCTCCCTCCCCTGTGCCTTTGTACCAGGCCCTCTGCTTAATGTTGCCTTTTCTTCATTTCCTCTGGAGGGGGACGGGTGACACTCAGCCAGGGGGACGGGTGACACTCAGCCCTGTCACCCTCCCCGTCCCGGGTCAGGAGTTGCTTCCGCTTGTCCCCAAGTTGAATTACCATCTGTGTCTGTTCTGTGTGTTTACTGGGCCCAGAGTGTCTCACGGCACTTGATAGCATCTGACACACCACGTCCTGGTCACTGCTTCCACGCCTGGCCTCTCTGGGACACTTACTGTGGCTCTGTCTCCGTGCCCAGCATCGTGCCTGCTCCGTAAGCTCCGAGTGGTGACGGTAGCCGAGTCCTGCTCTGGACGTGAAGCGTGGCCAAATGTCTCCACTGGCTTCTCACTTCAGATGGCGGAGAGCGGAGACGCAGATAATCCCTCAGGGTGTCACGTATCAAGTCACTTTGAGGGGGGTTTAGGATGGCATTTTCATGTCCTTAGCCATCTTCTTTCACACCGTTAGTAGAGCTGTGTTCCCTGTACACACTGCCGTGGCTCCCAAAGAGCCAACAAACTGATGTGGGATTAGCATTTTGCTCTGGGTAATCCACGGGTAGGTCATGGAGAGTTTACTCTCGTAGTGATCTCTGTTTTCCAATTCAGACATCACTTGGGAATCTCAGCTGAGGGGAAGGAAAAAGTCTTAGAAAATTAAGCTATGCTATCTTAAATCCTATTTATGTGGTTTTTCTTAGCCCCACTTCCCATATATACCATGTGACTTCTTGATGTGACATTTATTAAAGCATTTCTTACTGTGAGGTATGAGTGCATATAAAATCTCTAAATGTTTTAACTCCTTTTTTGCCTACAGTAAAGACTTTTAAGAAGATTTATTATCTTAGCACGCAAGCGCATGCAGCGGGAAGGGCAAAGGGAGAGAAAGAAAAAGAACCTCAAGCAGAGTCCATGCTGAGTGTGGAGCCCGACGTGGGGCTCAGTCCCAGGACCCTAAGATTAAGACCTCAGCAGAAATCAAGAGTTGACTTCCTATCTGAGCCACCCAGGCATCCCTACAATAAAGACATTAATTTGTTTTAAAAATCTGCCCACTAGAGGCACCTGGGTGGCTCAGTTGGTGAAATGTCTGCCTTTGGCTCAGGTCGTGATCTCAGGGTCCTGGCATCGAGTCCCCTGTTGGGCTCCTTGCTCAGCAGGGAGTCTGCTTCTCCCTCTCCCTCTGCTCATTCTCTCTCTCTCTCTCTTTTTCTTAAATAAATAAAATTTTAAAGAGACGCTTGGGTGGCTCAGCAGTTGAGCGTCTGCCTTTGGCTCAGGGTGTGATCCCAGTCCCGGGATCGAGTCCCACATCGGGCTTCCTGCATGGAGCCTGCTTCTCCCTCTGCCTGTGTCTCTGTCTCTCTCTCTGTGTCTCTCACAAATAAATGAAAATCTTTAAAAAAATAAAATAAAATCTTTAAAAAAAAATTTACCCACTAGACACTTTTTTTTTTTTTCCTAGAAACAAGACACCGGTCAAGTTCTTCTGGATATGGCATACAACCACTTGGGTGTGACTGAAAAGGAGTATTTTGGTTTGCAGCATGGCGATGACTCAGTCGACTCTCTGGTAAGTACCAGCCCTTTAAGACATGCTGGACTCCTACATGGTTTGGTTTTATATCTTATGTTTTCTTACCCAACAGAGATGGCTGGAATCAAGCAAACCCATCAGGAAGCAGTTAAAAGGTGAGTGTGACCTTCTCATTTCAGTTGCACACCAAACATTAGTATATCGTGGCCCCTTTCTCACCTCCAACCCTCAGTGTGCTCCTAACATCTGGGACCTGGATTCTCAGTGGTCCAGGTGGTATGATATGTCTGACTTCTCAGTGAGCGGAGATGCTTCCAAATCAGTCCTCCCCAGCTATGAGCAGGAAAGGGAAAGGTGAAAGAAGGCAGCCAAGAGCCCAGGAACCTACTTGCTTCTTATAAGGGAAGGAGGATGGCCTCTCTTAGACCAGTGTGAGAGCCAGGGTGGGAAGGACACATGTGCATGCACACACACACACTCACACTCCCTCCCACTGGAGCCTAAGACATAGGTAGGTAATATCACAGATACAACATACTGCTCCCCAGTCATGAGTGGGCCCCAGTGCTGTACTTAAACTCCCAGTCAGGAAGGGCTTCACAGCATGCCCCGTCCCCACCCTCCACCCAGACTGTTCCCAGCCTGGTTTCCCAGCATCACACTCTCTGTTCCCCTTTCTGCACCTTATGCTCCAGACAAATCTGGCTGCCCTGCCAGGCTGCACACATTCCTCAGTGTCTTCCTTCTGTCCCTTCCCTCTTGTTTGAAATGCTTTTCTCTCTCCTATATCCAAATCTTGCTGTTCTTCCAAGCCACTCAGACTGCCGTCTCTTTTATTAGAGGCCGTGACTCTCCCTACCCTCCCTTACATTTGTCGTTACCTGCTTAGCTCCCGAGAGCACTCTTTCATCTTGTAGTTGCCTGCCTTTATCTTCCTTGGAAACTGCAAACTCCTTCAGGGAAGGATGCTTGCAACGTTGTCTGGGCACCTCACAATGCGCCCCCCTCCTCAGGAGGCGGCCAGTGAATGGCTGAAGGGTAGACAGCAGGTGGATTTCATACAAGTGTAAACACACGTATGCCACCTCCCCCCACCTGCCCCAGCACCCCGATGGAAAGGAGTAGAGAGAAGGAACCATGGCCATGATCCCACTGCTGCCTCCAAGCCCTTACCTCCCTTAGTATTCAGAACTACCCATGGGGAGCCACAGAGCCACGGTGCAAGTGAATATCTGCCCCCATTTGAATTCTCAGAGCCTTAAGTCCCCACAGGCATGAATAGGTATCATCATTCATTCTCTCACTAACTTATTCATTCAGGAAATGTGCCCTGAGCTCAGATTTTGGTAACACATTGGGCTAAGCTCTGAGAACCTGGTTCAAATCAGATTGGGACCCTGCACTCGAAAAGCTGACAGCCAAGCATGGGGATGTAGACAAGGAGAGCGATGGTTCTAGGCTAGTTCTGAGCACATGATAGGATGTTCTGGGTGCACAAAGGTATCCTGAGACACTGTGACAAGTTACAGTGAGGAGGGGAGCTGGAAGACTAGTCCAAGGCAGTAGGAAGACTGAGCTATCCCCCAGATGTACGGGTGGTCAGACTATACCGAGTTACAGCACCACCCACTGGTACCCGAGCACCTGTGCAGAGGTACCTTCGTAGGTGAACACACCACCCCCCATACCTTTGACACATGCCAGAGAGACACTGACATTAAGTACTTCAGAGAGGGAAGGTGAGGTATCCCGCTCCGTGGCAGGATCAGCGAGAGGAGCAGGGTGGAGAAGGCTTGAATTTCAGAAGCAGCGAAGCGCTGAGCACACAGGGCCAGCAAACATTCAGTGTGTAATGGAGAGGGGTGCCGTTGACCTGAAGAAGAGCATGGAATCTTAGCAGCACAACCTGATCCTCTCCTGTGACCATCTCCAGCAAAAGAAATGGGCTAATTTTATCTCTACAAGCAAACTGACTCTTGGTATTGTTGCATAAAGCCATATTTGAGTATGTTAATTCTATAACACTTGCCGGTATGTTCATCACTTTGGGAATTTACTTTGCGTTAAAAGCATGAACTGTTTCCCAGTATCCAAAAGACTGAGGTGTGGCATAGCAGAATCAAAAACCTCAGTGCTAAAGTTCTGATTTTGTCCTCAGTTGTGTGCTGAAGGCCCATGTCTATGCCTGTTGGCTTCTCTGCACAGCCGTGCCATCAGTATCACCCTAGCCTACTCATAGTCTTGGCTATGACTGGTCTTTATGCTCAAGAACATACATGGAAGTGTTTGGGGAAAAGTACAAAATCGCTATCTATGTGAGATTATTTCCTTGTGAATGTTGTATAATCTGTCGATTTAAAGAATTCAGAAATTCCTGCTACAAGTGACGGAGTGCGTTGTTTGAACACAGCCATGTAGTAGGGAGGGGATAATACCTCATTCTGTGCTCGTGTTGCAAAATATCTGACTCTTTGCAGACTTGGAGATTTCTAAACAGTCGATTGTCTTGTGCACTCCTTTTGAAATTCGTCCTTCTATTGATGAAAAAAAGCTGTGGTCTAGTGAAAAAAAATGCATCACTTGTGGGAGAGTAGCCGCTTACCTGCATTGACTTTTTTAAAGGGAAAACTTAAATTTGTTTTTGAAAAATGTTGTAGGAGGTTTCCCCTGTACTCTGCATTTTCGAGTAAGATTTTTTATACCTGATCCCAACACACTGCAGCAAGAACAAACCAGGTAATAACATTTTTTTTTAAAGTTTCCTTTTTAATATATGAAAATGAGTAACCACTAAAAATGTACTCTTTATCTTATCACTGTGGCCGTACACTGCATTTGGGTATAACCACACCAGCGGTTATGAAACAAGTGAAAATCAGAGGGGTGCATAATTGAAATTTTCATCAGCCAATTAGTTTCTCTGTCTTGGGCCTACTTCCTTCCTTATTTGGTGCAATTTCAAGTACACTCCCACCCACCACCTCCTGCCCCTCCTGCTACCCCAAACCCCTCCTGCCTGTGGAGCCTGCAGGGGCCCAAAGAAAGTGCTCCTTCCTTCATTTGCTAACGCAGGCAGGGTTTGGAAGATAACACGGTATCACGGTGGGGCGAGCATGGGGGCCCTTTAGGATCACAAGAGGTCTCTGAACTGAGCATTCTCCACCAGATCCCCAGTTGGTAGAAATAGAAAGGAATGCAGGCTGGACCAGCTCCTCTCCTGGGTGAATCAGGCTGTGCAGGCAAAATGTGAACCAGATAAGGGAGAGAGCCCAGATAGGATTGTTTACCCCTCAGGGCTTGGCGTAGGGCCTGGCCCTTGTTTTGTACTGGCACGTGGGTTTTCTGGGTGGGGAACAGTGTTTGGAATGGAGGGGGCGGGCACAGGAAGGTGGCTGCTGTTTGAACAGTGACCCCGCCTCTACTTGCCCTCCCCCACAGCAATGGTGAGCCCTTTTATTAATATGTTTGTTTTTCATAGGGAGGGCAGCTTCCAGAGTTTTTTTTTTTTCCTCTACCAGAAAAAAAAAGAAAGAAAACCCAATGTATGTTCAGGAATATTGACTCCCATTCTTTGTTCACTGTGCCCATGAGACTGTGTCCAAGAAGGTGACATTAACTCAGGCATCGAGTACGGTGTTTTGTTTTATTTTTTTGAGGGTCCTCACATGATGACATTTTAGCTTTCGGTTTGTTTAAAGGCTAAATATTAGTCTATTATTCTGTTTTGCCTTTGTGCACCTCTTCCCTCCACAATAGCAGACATTGGAGATTTAACTGTGTTTACTGTTGAGTTAAATTGTAAGCCAGAGTCAGAGATGTCGGCAGGGCTCATCGGGTAGCTGTGGGGGGTTCATGTAGTGCTTTGAGTTTTCCCCATCATGGCTCCTTATGCTGGTGGCCTAAGGGGTTAGTGTAGGAGCTCAGTTCAGAAGCCAATGGACACCCAGGGGTGACACTGTCTATAGGAATAGGCGTTTGAGGTCACCCCACTACGGTTCCCCCAGGCCATTACTAAATATCAAGTTCTGTTCAAGGGATGCATTAAAAATATTATGACGACACACACAGTATATGTTGTGTGTGTCTACATGTGTGTGGTTTTAGCCAGTGGACTTTTAAATCACAACCAAGCAGCAAAGATACATTGTGCTTCACCATGCAGTACAGATATGTATTATGAAGCAAGTGTTTACACTAGCAAGGACAGAGCACTCTCAGGTTCTTCTTCTCCGTTTCCTTCTTTTAAAATTTCAATTGTGACCCATTAAATTTATGACCAACTGATAGGTCCCAATGCCAGGTATGAACCACCTTGCCTAAACTAGTCCTTGTCACCCCTCATTCTGTCTCCCCCGTGATGCTGGAGCCACCAGGGGTGTGGCGGCCAGCGGGCACGATGGAGGTCTCCAAACGTAGAACTAGAGTGGAAGGATTGCTAGGGCTGGTCCATCTCCAGTGGCCCTCTTGGTCATTGGGCATCCGCTTCCCGACCCCACCAGAGAGAAGCTTCCTCCCTCTGGGTGCCAACAAAATCATCCTGCTGAGCCTCCTTGTCATTTGAGGGACCATTTGAGATGGAGGGAGGACTTGGGGAGAAACCGGGCTGTCTTGAGATCTGGAAGGGCCAACATGGGTAAGGGGAATTAGACGTGCTTGGTGGTAGATCATGGCCAGTGGGGGGAGGATGCAGACAGGCAGATTTGGGCACAAGATGAGTAATAGATAAATTTTTGTCTTTCCCTGAGTCTAAGATCAAAGTTTGTTTGAATCCCTGCTACAGTTCACTGTGTTAGGACTAACACCTGACCCTAACCACCCCACCTTCCAACTTAAGATGCATGGTATTCCCCAGGGTGGAATAGAGTGTAGTTGTCACCTCCTGGGAGTCTGGGCACCAGATTTCAATGTAACAGGAGCCATAGCAGCAGCCACCCACGTGGCTCCTATAGAGCTGGTGGGCAGCCAGGACTGACAGATCTTTTTCTTATGCTGAGCTAGACTTCCACCATTAATTCACGTGTGTGTGTGTGTTTAACTTAGAGTTTTGCCTTGTTTTGCCTTTATTCCTGACACACAGTATCTTATTAAGCCCCAGCTCTGTAGTTTATCCAGAAATAAGTCCCTTTTAGAGAAATTTAGCTCTCAAGTGTCAGAGAAAGCAGTATTTGTTGTTTTCTGTTTGTCTTCTAAAATTCTAGGCAGGGAGGCATTCGTTGCTTTTGTGTGTGTGTGTGAAGTTGAGGTCACGGATGGGATACACTCTAGGAATGATCTTTACATTTCTGAAGTTGGATGCGCTGAGCATCTCTTCTGTATGGTTTTCTTTTATTCTAATTGCTAGACATCTCTTTGACTGTGAGCCTCCACAACTGCTGTTCCTGATAAATTTAGGTCGTTGTATACCGAATTTCATTTACTGGCAGTCTCGAAATGAGGCTCCTTCAGGATTTCCAAGAGACCCCTTACTTTGGGCCTCCTCCCGCTATTACAGCCTCTTTGTATGATGTCATGGGGTTGACTCAGGCAAAATAGCCTTTGATGAATGGTGACATCCAGGTTCATGTTCTCCTTTTCTATCCCTAGGAAGATACACCAATTAGCCAGGCTCGTCACTGGAGGGCCAGATTCACCATCGGATTATCTAGCATTCTCTCCCTTCTCTACTTTCTTCCAGTAGCATTGTAGGAGGAGAGAACACTTAATTCTGGTTGAATGTCAGCTTGGATAAACATAGGAACAAACTAGAAAGGACTGGTGATGTTCTCCTAGGTGAAAAATATAGTCTCCAATACAGAGTAAGTGTGAATCAGCAAATGTATGCTACACGATGTTTCATTGCTGGTCTTCAACACGTTAAAGATAGTTGATGATAACTACAGGCTATGTAATGATATCAGAAATAGGAAATTGACCCTAAGCTGAAGTCATTAGATGCAGAAGAAATTTGTAGCATAGTCAGGTTTTTTCATAGTGTGAGCGTCCAGGTTAAAATAAGATCTAACTGACCCCATGTAACCTATCTGAATGCCTGTTTCCCCAAAAAAGAGGAGGTGGTGGTGCCTTCTTCAGAGCTGGTAGGAGGCTAAAACGAGGCAGTACATTATAAATTTCCCACACCCGGCCTACATCTGTGCAGAGAGGAGGTCGTAATGCCCTGTGAAGTAGTCACATCTCGGAACACCAGCCTTGACCTTTGAATGTATAGCTATAAAGGAATAAGGAGACCCCATGTGTTTTAAATTGCCAAAATTATCACTCTCCTGCCCCAGAACACTCCTGCTGCATCTGTATTATATTTCAAGAAGTTTCCCTTTTGTCCTCTTGGCCAGACGCTGGAATGTCTATCCCATTTGAATCTGGGCTTTAAAAAAGAGTGGGGGCTAGTAGCCAAGTGTCACATGTATGCCACATCCCAAAATATAAAGCTTTCCATGGCCCTTCGTGGCTGGTGCAGCACTCTTGCTGCTGTTACCCAGTCCCTGGATGGTGGGCAGGTTCACAGGGCGAGGAGCCCGTGATGGCTTCCTGAGCGCTGCCCACAAATCAGGTCCTGGGTTTTGAAGTGACATTGCTGGTGGCTCACAAGGGCCAACCAAATTCAGCTCGGAGGTCCTGGCAGCTGATAGCTGACTGATGTTTATGTTTCTGCTCAAGTACCCACAGTTCCTGGGACACAGGAAAAAACTCAGCTGGGTGCTTGCACCCAGCCAAGGAGGTGTCCGCATGGCCCCACCTCCTCTCTGCAGCTTCATGCGGAGGGAATGTGGGTGTGTTCTGAACCGCGGCCCCCCAGCACATGGGGGCTGCCAATGCATGATGCCTGTGGGTCCTGTGCTCTTGGAAGCCCCAAATTTGGTTGGGAATGTCCAGGGTGGGGGTGCCCACTGGCAACAGCACCAGCTGATCTTTGGCGGGCTCAACCATCCCTGGGACAGCATGTGCTGGCCTGGGGCTGGCTGCAAGTCAGCAGCCACATGAACCATTGTTACTGAAGGGGCAGCTTTGCAACGTACAAAATAGTGCCTGATAATTCAGATGGAAATGTGTGTGTATGCATTTTGTCCTCCACATGTACAGACCTTGTCCTTATCACCTTTTTTTTTTTTTTGTATTTCCATTTGAGTATGATGAATTAATAAAAACAATTGTTTCGTAGGCATTTGTATTTCTTACAACTGAAGATGGATATTTGTGAAGGAAGGTAATGAGAATTTCACATTCTTCTTTTCCTGTCAGCTGCTGGGCACTAAAATTCCTGGTTTTTTAATCTAATGAGCGTGTATTTCTGGTAACAGTATTAAATCTAAACAAAGGGTGGATGTTGAAAGCAGCATCCTGCACGGCATTACGTTCTGGACATCTGGTTTTAACTCAGTCTTGATTTTGAGAAGCCGAGGATGGATAAAACTTCAGTTTTATGGGAAAAGGTACAGTTATCTTTCTGGTAAAGACCTGAGAAATTTTGAAGGGAGAATGTGAGACGGGCTTCATTCCAGAAGGCAGATTGGACCTAATATAGATTCACTTCCAAGCCCCTCAGTTACCTAGAGGTGATTCCTTTTCTCTCTGGGAGCCTTTCTGCTGGAAGACGAGTGTCTGCCTGCAAGTCAGCACGTCTTGTGCGTCAGGACCATCTCCAGGAGTGTCTGAAATGGCTCGGGAAGGAAGAAAAAATGCCAAGCCACTTGTCCCTGAGCTCCCTCCTTCAAATCCTGGC
Source organism: Vulpes lagopus (assembly GCF_018345385.1). Lineage (NCBI taxonomy): Eukaryota > Metazoa > Chordata > Mammalia > Carnivora > Canidae > Vulpes > Vulpes lagopus. The sequence goes on from NC_054830.1 coordinate 68,249,948, forward strand.
TTTTCCTTGACCTAAGGGAGAACCTGCAGCAGGTGAACTGGTGGAAACAGTCACTGCTTATTCTCCTCATTCCTGCTTTCCTCCTGCCAGCTATCCTGAAGAGGGTCTTCAGAAGCCTCTATGAGGGAGCCTGCCATGAGGTTGGGGGCAGTGAGACAGGAGCCCTTGAGGCAATTGGGACCAGTATGGACGTTGCAGACCCCGGTTGCCATGAGGATTTAGAAGGAGTGCGGGCTGGAGGTCTTTGCCCTGTGCCACCCCCTTGGTCTCAGCTGAAGAGCACATGTTGCAGGCTTACAGAATAGAGTCGGGAGGCTCTTCCTGTCAAAGCTAGACAAGCATCTTGTGTCCAGCAGGCAGAGGAGAGCTGTTGGAGGTTCTTAATTGGAAGGCATGTGGCCAGAGCAGCATCTACAAAGATCATGGCAGTGCAAGGAAGGGAAGGCTACAAGAGGCTGGAGGGGCTTCATCTAGGTGGAAGGGAGATTTGCGGGCAGGGCCATGAAGATCCTGGGGATGGGGTGGGGGAGGAACATTTAGAAACAAGACATGTGTTGCTTTCTGGACTTCCAGAACCTGTTGACTGCTCAGAGCTCCTGGAATTCGAGAATTTTTGTGATTTAGCTCCTTCTCGCACTGAGAGAAGGAAGGAACCCCTTCTCTAGCACAACTGCAGGCCTTGGGCCTCTGCTTAAGCATCCCCCAGAAAGGAGCTCCCCCTTTTGTGAGAGAGCCTTTTCACATGTGAGGGTGACTCAGGTGAAATTACCCACCCCTCTCCTGGGTCCAGCCTGCCCTCTGCACCAAAAGAAACTTGTCTCTCCCTCTCTCCTAGGCACTAATTTCTTTTCCCAGCAAATGTTTTGCAAGCGCCTGTTACATGGGCTCTGTGCTGTGCTGGTCAGATAAGGCCGGGCCTCCCACCCCCAGGAGCTCTCGGTCCAGCCAGTGGAAATTGGCTGTCTTCATTCATTCTTCTCCAAACACAATACCCCCATTAGTCTCTAGTCACACCTGTTGAGGGGCACCTCCTGCCTTCAATCCCTGGCATAGCTGGTCAGGCCTGCTGGTTGCCTTCACCACCTCTCTCAGGAGAGGGTCTCCTGCTACCAGACACTTGCTGGGTGTGTTAGGGTGGGCCTGGCCATTTGTGGCTGTGGGTCTTTGAACAGACGGGATGGATCTAGTTAGCCTTCTTCCTGGGTGCCCTGACTTGCTCCAACCATCTGTGTCAGCGGCTCTGGCTCCAAGGCATGCTCTCCTTCCAGCTGAGAACAGGTGACCCTGTCTGTCAGAGTGAGACTCTAAAGCCTGGAGGGAAAGAAAGGGGTCTGCCTGGGGGCATCGTTGAGTGGCCATGCAGGCTCTCAGCATTCCTTTTTAGTTTGTATTTACACTATTATTTGGAAATGTTCTTTTCTGACTTCTTCATAGTTGTTCCTTCCCTGTAAATGGAACCTCCGTAGCTTCTTCTCAGTTCCTTGAATCCCATTCGTCTGCTCTGCCTCTAGCAGGAACACTGACTTAGGTGTCTTTGAAGCCCATCTGGGTCGGACAGCAAGTGGCTGGGGTTTGCTCTCCCCACGGGCTCTCTGGGTCCCCAGATGAACAAACAGATGGTGAGATCCCTGGACATATCTCCAGACGTGGAGAGATCATTCAGCAGTTCTAGCAGGAAACACCTAGTCACCTGAGGAAAGTTGGGGGCCCCTCCATTGGGGAAGGCCGGCTTCTCGTGCAGCTTCAGGACAGGTCCCAGCCCAGCAGACAGGAAGGGGAACCCTGGGCTGCCCAACCTGATTAGTCAGAGAGATGGGGGTGACTCACATCTTGGGAATTCAGGAGCTGCCATGGAAACAGTACTTTTCCCCACTTCCCCCGGGGCTGCTGGGAAGAATGCTCTTGAAATCTGGTTTCCCCACCCAGCGAGCCTTCCTTCGTGCTGCTTTTCTTCAGCCTCTCCTCAGCACATTTCTCCACCTGGCAGGGATCCCTGGCCCGGGTCTGCTGGCCAAGCTCAGGCAGATGGTGGCGTTCATGGTTGAACAGAGGGAAGGGAGCAACCGGGAGACTCGAAGTATGACTAAGCTAGAGCTGGGGTCATTGGCCGAAATGGGCTGTTTGGAGGATAGTGAGCCTGAGGGCCAGGGAGCTCAAGTATAACCCCAGTCCTTGGGTCTCTGGCAGGTGGCAGGCAAACTGGGAGGCAGATGGACCATTCCCTACAGATCAGAAACTTCAGGAGGGTAAATAGATTTAGGAAACTTAAGTAGCTGTTACTAAGCAATTTAGAACTCACAGGAGTTTTTAAATTTTTTTTTTTTTAGGAGTTTTTAAATTTTAAGATCCTTTTTTATTTTTCCCATCTAAGAGGGTGTCCCCTCTCTAGAAAGTGGGTAATCAAGAATCACGAAGTCAACAAAAGTCAACAATTGAGTTAGAAAGCCCTACAAAAAGTCTCACGTCTTTACTAGAAAGATATGAAGGTGGCCCATTGATCTAAGAGTATAATTTTCCTCACTTTTCCCTCTTAGTGATATGAGCCTGGCCTCTCTTGACCAGCCCAACAGTAGGCCTCTAGCTTCATGGTATTTGTATTAATGTGCATTAAACACAACGAAGTTCTCTTTTAATTGTGACTCTTTAGTGTTACATTTATCTTTACTATTTGAATTATATCCTAAAATTGTCTTTGTTACGATCCATGATGTTTTTTTAATGGTTAATCCGTGAAAGGGACAGGTGTTCCCCATGATGGATGGTTCAGGCTGTTGTTGGTTCTTGTGACTTTGCTAATATCTTTTTCTCCTGACAGGTTAACCTGCCCCCTTAACTCGGCAGTGGTTCTAGCATCCTATGCAGTACAATGTAAGTCACCCAGGGAGCATTTCCGAGATGGACAGACTGTTCTGACCGATGTATTAAAAAAGTCCCTGGCCTTTCCTGTTTGACCAGGTCATTTCCCCTCTTCCCAGGAATCCTGTTGGGCACGCTTCACTCCCACTTTCACCCTGACGTTCTCCGCTGGCACAGGGATGTTGGTTAGGGAAGGTGTGGCTGAGCCCATACAACAGAAGTCACCTATCACACATTGCCTTAACCAGACCTTTGCTCATGTATTAGATCTTATAACAAGCCCCAGGGGGCAGATATTTCTACCAGTCACCTCTTATAAACATGGAAACCGGATCCCACAGTTAAGGAATTTGCTGGAGGCCACTCATGCTACTTGCTTAGGACCGTAGGAATTTATTTTTAGAATTTCAGTAGAGTTAATGAGTTATTTATTGGTTTGTACCAGCAGTGTCCAGTAGAAGTATAATGTGAGCCACCTCTATAATGTTAAGTTTTCAAGTACCTAGTAGTATTAAAAAAGGAAAATGAAACAGGTGCAATTAGCTTTAATACTTTAATTAATCCAGTATATCCTGAATGTTATTTTATTTTTTTAAAATATTTTATTTATTCATGAGCGACAGAGAGAGGCAGAGACACAAGCAAGAGGGAGAAGCAGGCTCCATGCAGGGACCCCAATGAGGGACTCAATCCCAGGACTCTGGGATCATGCCCTGGGCCGAAGGCAGCTGCTCAACCGCTGAGCCACCCAGGCGTCCCCTGAATATTATTTTAATATGTAAGCAATATAAAAAATTAACAAGATATTTTACCTTTTTTTTTTTTTTACGTGAAGTCTTTGAAAACCAGTCCAGATTTTATACTAAACAGCATATCTCAATTGGACCAGCCACACGTTGCTAGTGGCTGCCACATTGGATAGAAAGTCTGTTGGAATTTCCCATTAAGACTTGTTTAAGAATTCACTCATTCAGTTGAACTTTGTTGAACATATATTCCACATCAGGCCCGGTGGTAGGTGCTGGGTGTGCACCATAGAAAGGGTACGTAGCCAGATGGAGGGCGAGGTATCGCTTCAGAGTTAGCTGTGTGGTGCCACTGCAGTACACTAACAGAGTTACATGGTAGCCCAAGACTGAAGAAGGCTCCTCCACCTTTCTGTAAGCTCCACACTGTAACTCTTTTGGCTGGCTCTATGGTAGGGAGTTGAGAGGACAAGATGGTCAGGTCTCAGAGCAAGTGCTGGCTAAATTACTCACTCTAATTTGGTCTCAGCGGCAAAATAGCAAGAGAAGGCTGACAAGGACTCCTGAGGTGACCTTAAGTCTGTCTACACCCCTGGCTTCAAGGAACAGGAATAAAAGAGGTAAAGAGCAAAGTGGCTGGGCCTGTAGCTTACCTGCCCACCTGTGTGATACTGGGAGACAGAAGACAGACTTAACAGTGACCCTACTCACTAGTCAGCTAAGACCTGGTTTCAGTCTCTGCAGATAGCCTGCATCTCCTCCTCAGTGGGAAACTGAGAAGAGGTTGCACGGTGGTGGGTCTGGGTAGATTTGAAAGTTCCCCTCTCCCTGCAGTGCAGCTGGAACAGACTCTGCTAATGTTACATCTGGATGGGAAATGACATGGCCACAGTCAACTTGTATCCTTACTGATCCCTAGACCTCATGGATTCCGTCTCTGCCAGGCTGATCAGCTGAAGAGACAAACTTAGCCACATTCCAGAGTGAGTTTGTTTTCACAGTGAGAGCTTCAGGTTTGAGAGACAGGAACACTTTTAGAAAGGACATAGCTTCGGATGCATTCCGACTAAATTTAAAGCCTGGCTCCTTCATTTGCCATGTATGTGGTATTACCTCCCTGAATCGCCCATTTTTTCCATCTGTAAGATGGAGGTGAGGATGTTGATGACAACTCAGAACTGACTGAGTCCAATCACACATGTGAGATGATCTATAACTGGAAACTATAGTTGGACCCTTGCCGTTAACTGAGTCGATGAGAGCACACCTGAAGCCGTATTACCTGGGCTTTGGCTCTTCCACACACACACCTATGACCCTGAGCCTCTCCAGGCCTCAGCTTTTTCATCTGTCAAGTGGGGCTAACAGTGTTTCTCTATGGGGTAGTAGTGAAGATAGAATGAGTGATTATATGGAAAACCCTGAGAACGTGCTTGGCACACGGCAAGTGTTAACTCTCCATTTTCATGTCTTCCCAGAAGAACGCTTTCTAGAGAACTGCCTGTTGTAAACAATAAACTCTATTTAGAGTAAAATTTAAATAAGAAAAATCCTATTCTAAGTGTCAGTGGTCGGGTTCCCCTCTGCCAAGGATGATAGACTGAGGGTAAAGGACTGTATTAGCACCTAGCAAGTACAAACTAGTTTCAGCAGAAATAGTAGCAAGATCACCATGCTAATAAAATCATGGGTTGTCAGACAAGCATTTTTTAAGTATAAGCTCTTTATTCCTTCACTATCAGGAGGCACATATGTATTTTTCCTCAAACTTCCCTGCACACATTTCTGTAAGATTAATTGTGGGATGGGATACTGCTGGATAGTCTACATTTTTATCTGCTACCTTTCACTAAATAGTCCCAACAGGGTGTGTCGTAGCATGATAAGCCCCACCAGTGATGAGCAAACCAAAAGCACATTTTCTTATTAGATAAAAAGCAATGTAGGTAAATACTGACAAGACTGTAGGTGGCTGGTGACCTCAAGTATTTACGAGGCTCAGAGAATGAAGTTTTCAGAAATACATAACTTATCCCGTAATGTCTGCTGACCTCTGTCACGCGCAGGCTCTGCACCCACCTCAGGGCACAAAAACAGACAAAGCATGACCTCTCTGCGAGGGGTGTCCTGCCTGGTGGGCAGGCAAAGGTGGGCCCGCTGATGCTGGCATTGAGGGCGAGCATAGAGGATACACTGCATCCTGCGTGGGGTGAGAAGCGGGTGAGTCCAGAAAAGCTTCTTAGTGATGACCACTGAGAAAAACCTCCAAGATCAAGTTGGAGATGGACAAATAACATGGAAAAGACTTATAAGATGCAAAGGACTTTCCCAGCAGAAGAGTGTAACCTCTGGAAATGCTGCACATTTGTGTGCCTAGAATATACCTCTCTCTTTCCTGAACAATATAAAATATTAGCCAGAAGAATGCATGGAACTTAAGACAATGTATTTCCCAAATAAACACTCATTTCCTTTTCTTCCTGCTATAATTAGCTTTTGTATGCGTTGCTTCTCCACAAATAGGAAAGTGTATTACCCTGGAGGTTAGGGTATGTGGTAGAGTCACTAGATGAAGGATTTTGGACTGTGGTCAGAGTCTAGGCTCCAAGTTACCAGCTGAGCAAAATGGGCAGGTCCCCTCCTTGAGTCTCCCTTACCTTAACTGTTTCATGAAGATAAAAGCGATGCCTGTCACTGGGTTGTAATGAGCATCTAATGGGTTGACGGCTTTGAAAACATCCTGGGAACGTCCCTGTGCTTTCCTGGTGTTTGCAGATGACTGTTTGACTTTGTTTCCCTCTAGTGGTTAGCATAGGACTTTGCACAGAGTAGCCAACTAAGATTTCAAAGGAAGACCACCCTACTGGGAGGCCCTTGACCATTTATTTAAGTTCAGATATTTGTCAGTGACTTAACAAAAGACGGCCTTGCTATTCATATTTGTAGAAGGGCCTGGGGGTTGGGACTTGTTAGCTAATATGGTTGACCAAATCAAGATCCAAGAGGATCTCCATGAGCTATAAAACCTACAGAGTAAAAAAAAATTTTTAAGATTTTAAAAAAATTTATTATTTATTCATGAGAGACAGGCAGAGGGAGAAGCAGGCTCCATGCAGAGAGCCCGACATGGGACTCGATCCCGGGACTCCAGGATCCCACCCCAGGCCGAAGGTGGCACTAAACCGCTGCACCACCAGGGCTGCCCTACAGAGTAAAATTTAATAGGACTCTGCCTTGAGGCTCAGGACAATCCCTTGTAGCATTTGCCTGCCTTCTGGGGACATGACCGATGTCCTCAGCAAATGGCCCACCAGCAGCAGCCTTGGACCTGGCAGGCTGGCTGGTAGGTTAGGAGCACCAGCTGGGGCATGCATCACCTGGGTTCTGGTTGATTGCTGAAAGTGGCTTCTGTGACCGGGAAGTCACAGTGAGAGCTTCAGGTTTGAGAGATTGCTTCTTCCCTTTTAAAATGAATTTACACAAGGTACCTTTATGGCTTTCTCAAGCTTTCCTCCCTGGGTGCTCTGTGTCAGGGCATCTAAATTATTTCCCAGATGTACTGTTGTACATTTCACCATTGTACAGACTCACCTGAGCGTCACACTGATGCTTGCATAACCCAGCCTTGATGTTTTTGTCCATAGCTTAGCTGCATTTGGCTGGCCTTAACGGCCAATGGTCTGCCCTTGACCAAATCTGCATGCGTAGATCACTTGACTTTCTGCCGCCTTCCCCTTCCAAAATCGAACTTTGTAGTAGCTTTTATCTGGGTTAGTTCCAAGCACGGCATCCTTGAGCACCTACCGTGCGTGTACTGTGCATATTTGCTAGGCCCCACAGATGAGTCGGCCTCACTCCCAGCCCCCAGGGAAGACTGTAAGGAGGAAGCCTCCCTTTACGACAGTATGGATCTCAAAGAGCAGCTCTTATGTGTGATGGCAGTTGAGGATGAGTAGGGCCACACGGATGTAAAGAAAGACATGGCTTGCATCTGGCTTCTCATATTTGTGATGAAATCTCCCGAAGCAGCTCCCTGGCTCCTCTCCTTCCCTTCTGAGATTGGCCACAAAGCATCACTGCAGCTTCTGCCAATCCCCATCCTTGTGACACAGATGGAGCTATTTGATTTAGAAATCTGTGTTGAATGGGTACTGTGAAACATCAGTCCTCAGAAGCTCGCTGGCGTGGAGACCAGCTGCAGGAAGAATTCATTGCAACCTCTGGAAAGGTCAAGGTTAATATTTTTAAGAAAAAGATGAAAGTGTCTTATTAAGAAAATGAAATACCACATAATTGCCCATCCAAACTAGAACTTATTCTCCTATTTTTATAAAGCTGGAAGAACTGAATCAAGAAGGGAAGCAGGTGTCCTTGGGTCCCACAAGCCAGATCCTTGGCTGTTCCACCCAGGGTCTTTTTCCCAGTCTTAACAGTCCAGACACCCAGACAGTTTGAATCCTCAGGGCAACCATGTATGCTTGTACAGGTTGGCTACTGCACAACTCTCAGGAATACCTATGGCCATAGATATCAATGAAGCATGTTTGTAGAATGGCAGGCAAGGATCTCAAGGGAGAGGTACTATTTGGACCAGGGATGCATCTGGTAATCCTTCTAGACAGCCACTTTCCTCTTAACCTTGCAGTTGCAGGTCCTCGTTTCCCTGATTCCTCTAAGAATGTTTCCTTCTTCCCAAGAACTCTGCCCTCAGCCTTGCCAGGGCCCAGACCCATGAGCCCCACCCACTCCCACCCCCTCATGCCATCCCCCACCTTCCCTCTGGGCCTCCAAACACATCCTGGTTCCATTTCTTCCAACCTTATCCAAATTCCAGGGAGCCGATCAAGGTGCAAGTAGTAGGTCAGTGTGACCTCTTTGCTGCCCACACCCATTGTTTTAGAGCAGGTTGGTCCAGTGCTATAATCACCTGGGGGTACTAGACAGCCTGTCTGCACGGTGCCTGGCATACAGGACATGGCATTTCCGAGTGGGCACTCATGTGTCTGTATCCGGGGTACAGTGCAAACTGCTGTGGGTTTAGATCAGGACCTAGGTCAGACTGCTTAAACATCTGGCCTCAGGGAAAGAGCATTCATCCGAAGCATGCATGGAGGTACTTGACCCATGTAGGGTCCGATAACCGTGTGGAATCTGAAGCCAATGAGAAGGCCAAGGGCACCTGGTGATAGAACCTCTCGGAAGAACGCTTCCCATGCTTTGCTTGTGATGCTGTCGATGCCCGTGAATGCAGACCGTATTGAAAAGGCGATTTCCTCCTCATTCTGTCTTGGTAGCTCATTTTGGAGACTATAATTCTTCCATTCATCATCCGGGCTATCTTTCTGATAGTCAGTTTATACCAGACCAGAACGATGACTTTTTAACGAAGGTGGAATCGCTCCACGAGCAGCACAGGTGAGAGGAGGGGTGGGGTGGTGGCCTACTTTGGGAACCCAGGCTGGGCATTTCGGACCTTGCATCCTTATGTTTGATGTTTGCTTCCTTTAGTTCATGAATCCTCTTTTAAGCTGTCGGGGGTTTGTGAATCTTTGAGCTGTTATGGCAGATATATTTGGCATAACTAGCATTTCTGTAAAGTGCAAAATCCAGTAAGAGTTTAGGGGGATTTACAGCGTTCTTTTTTAGGATGTCATTGAAATCCGTTAATTCCTAGGGGAAATGCCCTTTTTAAAGCGGACCGCCCCACGAATGACCTACCAGGCAGACCTTTGAACGGTTGGCCACATTTAATAAAATGGGTGGCTCCTTTGGGCATCGTGGAATAGCCAGGCATCTGGACTAAGGTCACCAGGCTGTGTGAATCCCACGTCCTCTCTGGGATAGGGTCACAAAACTGCCTAAATTCCCGAAAGGAGCCCCAGTGTCCCGCAGCTGCCTCAGGCCAAGCCTGCCCTCCACCAGACAGGCCCACTCCTGGCCTCCTCATCCTTTGCCTCGATTTAGTCAAAGCTGCAGTGGCATCTGTTCAGTCCCGGGTCAAAAAAGCACCGTCCCAACCGGGAAGGCCAGGTCTCAAGGGACCTGCCATTCTCTGGAAGGCTGAAAAAACAAAGGCCAAGCAGCCAGCGTCCCTTCTAAAAGGCAACTGCCAATCCTCCCTCCCAGAATTGTTTCCCAGGCAGAAGCCAGCATCCTAAAATAGCCCAGTGACGTCTGGGAGCTGGAGGCTGCCGGAAGAATAGATAAAGGTGGAGAGACCTGAACTTGGAACAAGGAAGGTGGGAATTTCAAAAGGTGGCTGTCTTCTGGATCTGATACTGAGAGCCCACTGGGTAAGAAGTAGTATTTAGTAAAGGATGGAGCAGGCTAGATGAAGTCCTATTCGGTGGACAAGAAAAGGTCCTGGTTTAGTAGAATCCAGGGTTAAGTTGTTTAAGATTTATAACATAAGGCATCTAATGACCTTACAACAATGTTATGAATTTGGAGAGGGATTTTATTTTTAAAGTTGGAATTATATACTCTATTGATTGGCAAACTCTGCGTCTTCTCTCCTCTTCTGTAGCGGGCTAAAGCAATCAGAAGCCGAATCTTGCTTCATCAACATAGCACGGACCCTCGACTTCTATGGAGTGGAGCTGCACGGCGGTAGGGTAGGTACCCTTGGCCCAGTCAGGTTCAGAAATTAACTTCCGAAAGTTTGAAAACTTCTTGAAACTGCCTTTTCCAGAATAATAATAATAAATAATAATAAATAATAAATAATAATAAAAGACCTTCTTAAACAATATTTAGAAACTTTATAAAGTAATGTTGAGTTTGGTTGGTTATTTATCCAGTTGCTTGTTTCATGTTTCCATGGGGTAGGGGCGTCATGGGGATTAGAAACAAGTAGTTTTTGTAAGATGATTTCGTGTTGCGGTTAAAGAAGCGAAGGAAGTATATGCTCATTAGAGCGATGCTTTAATAAGCCAAGGGTTTAACTGTTTCATCTTCATGCTGCTCAAAATACAGCTAGCTGCTCAAATATGACCGCTTCTAAAAATTATTGAAAACTATTTTAAATCGGTTGTTCCTTTTAAATAAAATTGGCTAATATCCTTCAATGACTGAGCAATTTCTATCTGCCAGACACAGTGGCTTGCTTATTTCAGTGATGCCATGAGGTGAGTATCCTCATTACCCCATTTTACAGATGGAGAAACTGATACTCAGGGACTTCTTAAGGGTCACATAGCACACAGGTAGCAGCTTCAGTACGTGACCCCAGCACTAATTGGCATCCAGTCTTTATATTTTCTACCAGTAATTGTCCCACATCATGTCCAAAAGGAAGCAAATATTGGTTGAACAGCTAATAGGTACTAGCCATTGTTCCAGATGCTTTTCACAAGACCACAAGGTCTCATTTAAAGATTATTAGCAATCTTGTGAAATTGGTATGCTAATCATCCCGTTTTACACTGAGAAAATGGAGGCTCAGGGAAGTTGAGTAAATGACCAGCTTTACATCTGTAGAGTATTTTTGTAATTCATAGACACACTTTCATTTCTTTTGTGCCTCTTCAGTCTTATAACCCTGTGATAGGCAAGTTATGACCTAAGTAATAAATTAGGAAAAATATATGGGATCTTAGAAAATACTAACTTTGGGACCTGATGGTTAATTTTTATTACATCTGCAAATAACAATTTGTTGTAGAATGTTGTCAAGAAACTTCTACACTGCCCTCAGCCTTGCCAGGGTGAAGTGGGCTTTATATGTATCTGAGTTGATCTATACTCTCCCCACCACTTGCGTCCCATGAGAGACCTCAGGCCAGATGATTACCTGCCTGGCTGACACCCCCCAAGGTGTCAGAGGGAGTTACCTTTGGCTATGCTGGATCACCCGAAACCCCCTAAGTATCAATAACTCAATACCATAAAGTTCATTCTTCAGTAGTTCAAAAGCTGCGATGGGTCCCAACAACCCTCCAGAGTAGCCTTCCTTCATGCAGTGACTTGCTTGGCAGCCAGGCTGCTTCCGTCTTGTGGCTTCCCAAGCTTCACACATGGCCTCATGCTTGTGGCAAGGAAGGAGGAAGCTGGAAGGCGGGGTAGCAGCTCCTAAAATGATTCAGCCCAGAAGAGACCCATCACTTCTCCTAGAACATTGACAGTGCCTGGTCATGTGGCCCTGCTGAGAAATGTGGGGATGGGCACGGGAATTCAGTGAACAGTAACCGTCCGGGGATGAGACGCATGTGATTTCAGTGGGTTGCCCAATAGTAAATGCTCTCCAGACTTTTGCATGTGTCAGCACTGTTTCCTTTGGACAGTTTCTCTAATTCCCCACGTTCACATCACTGTTCACAAGTGATTTATCCCTCTGTCTCGCGAGGCAAAAGAGAATGAAAGTTCATTACACCTGCCCCATATTCTCTAATTTCAGCCTGATAAAAACCCTTGGAGAGGTGGGTTTGATAATCGTTCTTGTACAAAAGAAAACTTGAGGCTCAATAGCCCAAAATAACACAGCTAGTAAGTGGCAAACCTACCATTCACACTCAGTGGTAACTAAGTCAGACTGTGCCCCCCTCCTTTTTTAATATAATTACAAGTATCTGATTGGGTAAATTGGGATATAGATGACTCAGGGGAAGGAGCCCTTTTATTTTTAAATTTTATTGTACTCACCTTGTTCTTAAATGACTTTAAAACACCCTGTAGTTAGTCACCATATCTTCTGTATTTTCATTGTCAATGGCAATGCGTGGCACACAGGCTCTTAATGAATGTTGAGTGTACTGGATTTATAGGCAATATTTATTTATTCATTGGATTTAAAGACAGCAGTCTTCCCCTTCACAACAATAGCTAACTAACGCCTTTTTAGTGATGGGAGCTGAGATTAGTGGGAAGCTGTGCGGAGGGCGAGGCCTTTCTGATACCAGCATGATATCTGATTGTTGAAAATGTATAATCGGATGCTCATGTGAAGATTCTGTGGAATGATGTGTGGACCTGCCTGGTAACAGAGTCTCTAGGCTGCTGGGACCCAGGTGTAGGTGCCAGGCAGTGTGCATTCGCTTTAGAAGCATCTGGTGCTGAGTATTTGGATCTGAAGTATCCCTCGCCTGTTTTCCATAACGTTTCCCCTTTGGAGCTTATACATACGCTATTTATAAAAGCGTGGGTGCTTGAGTTACCAGAGGGCATCGGCATGACTGTGACACGCTGTGAATCTGAGTTCCTCCCTTTTACAGGATCTGCACAATTTAGAGCTAATGATTGGGATTGCTTCTGCGGGCATCGCCGTGTACCGAAAATATATTTGCACAAGTTTCTATCCTTGGTAAGTGCAAACCAGTTCTAATTATTTTTCTGAATCATGCTTTAAAAATATGCCGAACAAAAGAAACGTTATGTCTAATTTTAAACTTTTATTTCTGAAGGAGGGGTAGAGACTTTACCCTAGGTTTTTACCTCTGACCTCTGGGAGGCTTGACCCAGATTCAGTACTTGGGACCAGTAGTTGGGTTTTCACCGGCATCCTCTTCCCCCAGTCACCCTATTGTTTGGGATACTCTTTAGAAACATGGATAAACTGGTACAAGCCCTGGGCAGCACAGTGGCCAGAATTCAGAGAACTTCCTCTGGGCAGGAATTGTATTGTCAGTGTGGTTCCTCAGTTAGTAGTTGGCCCTTTACAAGTGTTCAGACTTGAATCCTCCCAAGACCCTCTGGAGAAGGCAGTGCTCTCCACGGACTTCTGATGCAGGACTCCACGCATTCCTAGTTGCATGATCTTGAGCAGTTAGGTGAGGTCTCTGAGCCTCAGTTTTGCTTTCCGAAAATGGGCGTAATCATGGATTTCAGGACTGTTCCAAGGCTTAATTGAGGGACTGCTAGTAAAGCTTTTAGTAGGGGACTTGTGTATAAAGATGCTGTCTGTGGGAGCTCTAATCGTGTCCTTATGCAAATAATAGAGGAGCTGTTGACACGCAGCCACAAAGTACCAGAGCTGGGGTGTAGATCCAGGTCTGTCTGTCCTCCTGCTTCCTGTCCTCCTGCTGCTGCTCCACGCTGCCCTCAGCCGTTCTCCCCAGGCCCACACAAGCTCAGGCCAAGCTGCAACATCACAAAAGCAGCTGACCACAAAGAGAGCACATTGCCCATGGTTCTTGTTCTTTAAAAGTTACGTCATAATCCAACGGCCCTTATGTGATCCTCAGCTTCAGTCAGCTCCTTGGTATCTGGCCGAGGCAACGAGCTGCCATCATTTCTACCCTGAGGTAAATTCTTGGAAGCTAGGAGCCCGCCTTCCTCGTGGTCACAGAGTAGAGGACACACATGGAGAGGTGTCAGCTGCCACCCATCTGATCCCTATGTGCCTTTTGTGTGTGTGTTTTTTTTTTGCAGGGTGAACATTCTGAAAATTTCTTTCAAAAGGAAAAAGTTCTTTATACATCAGCGACAAAAACAGGTGAGTTATGTCTGTGCTTGCTTTGTTTCTTGAGGTTTTAGCCACCTCAGCCAGTAGCTCTACGGCAGGTGCAGGCAGCTGGCCATCTGTTGGGGGAGAAAGAGCTTGGCGTGTAGTGGATGGAAAATGGGAGTCGGAATCCAGAGTTCCCATAGAATTCCCTGTGCTTCTCTGGTTGGAGATGTAACTTGCTTGGGAGTCAGTGAGATGGGTTTAGATCATCACTCCTCCACCTCCACTGACCAGCTGGGCAGGTCCCTTAACCTCCCTTAGCCTAAGCTGTCTTGTTCCAGGAATGCAGTAGGACCTGCCTCTCAGGGAATCAAGAACATTAAACGAAAGAGCATTGGACAGAGCACCTGGCATGAGCCCACACAGAGTAGCAATGAATGTCAACAAGATGAGTTCCTTCCCGTGATGTGTTTAACGTGCACAGGAGGGGCACCTGGGTGGCTCAGTTGGCTAAGCGTCTAACTTTGGCTCAGGTCATGATCTTGGGGTCCTTGGATCGAGCCCCGTGTCAGGCTCTGTGCTCAGCGGGGAGTCTGCTCCTCCATCTCCCTCTGCCCCTCCTCCTGCTTGTGTGTATGCTCACTCTCAGTCTCTCAAATAAACAAAATCTTTAAAAAAATAAAATGCACAGTCATCTTCGCATATGTCTCCTAAGAGGTGACCACCCTTCTCCAGATGACTCTGGATAGAGAAGAAGACTCAAAGTTTTCGAAACTGAGGCTCCCACAGTTTTCTGAATTTGAATCAGAGACACCTGCTCTTTCCACGATACCACACTCTGTCCTGTTATACTCTATATTTTTTTACTTATCGTCGCTATGTTCATTTTCCAGGGTTTCAGAGATAATACGTACTTAAAATGTCTCCATATAGCAGTGAATGCTTGGAAATGAGGACACTAATGCTCAAAGCAAACTAGAACTAGAATCTGGGTCTCCTCTGACCCCCACCCCATTGCAAGATTGAAAGTGGCCCCAAAATGCAGAAGGTGGTAATTTAATTTGAAAACAAAAGAAAAGCTTAGGTAGTTGAAGATCAAGGAAATCATTAAAATGAAAATATGTGAGCACTTGATTTAACTCTGTGCTCGGGGGACAAATAGAGAAATCCACAGGCTTATAAAATATCAAGTTGCAGAGAAATGGAAGAGTGTTTCTTCAGGAGAGATTTTCCCAGAGCTAAATTTTAAAAGATGTATCACACAGCCTTTTTCTGGTTGCTCCAAATATATCCAACCTAGGAATGTAAGCACGTTCAAAATCAGTCTTCGTGAAGGATCACAAGTGATGGTAAAGAGTAGAGTCAGGTCATCTTTACCGCATTAATAAGATGGTTAACAGATCCTGTTCCTGAATATTCCTGTAACGTTGATTTATGGCCTCGGGCATTTTGAAGCTTGTTTTCTGCTCTCTGTTGCACCTTACCTGGTGTGGACACAGAACACCTGTGAGCCTCTGCTCCTTCACCTGTCGAGATGAAATCTCTACTCTGTTTTTCTCCCCCAGACTGAATCCAGGGAACATATCGTGGCCTTCAACATGTTAAATTACCGATCTTGCAAAAACTTGTGGAAATCCTGTGTCGAGCATCATACATTCTTTCAGGCAAAGAAGCTACTACCTCAAGAAAAGAATGTCCTGTCTCAGTACTGGACTATGGGCTCTAGGAACCTGAAAAAGTGAGTATTCTTAAGTATCCACAGTAGGCTGAGATGTAAATATGTCCTGGTCACTGCCGGGTAGCGGACATCCTCGGGGGAAGGGGTTGCCATCATCCAGGGACCCCAGGCACTGGAGCTGGAGCTGCACGGCTGAAAGTGTCTCCAGGGACAGCACGGTCTCCTTCCACGAGGACTCAGGTACTGCTCGTGTTCTCATCCTTCCTTTCGGCCTCCACAACTCTGTTGCCCGGGCAGCGCCCAGGCAGCCAGAATTACAACTGCTCCCACTCCATGTCCCTGTAAGGGAAGCACGTGGCAGTGACTCTGAGGATTGTCATGGTACTAAGACAGCCTCTCCCACAGAATGTTAATTCGATACAGTGCTCCCAAATAGTGAATGAGCAGAGATGAAGTTTCCCAGAGTCAAGTGACGTTGGGACATAATACATGTAACAGTCATAAAATAACAGCAATAATGAAAACTGGCAATTGTTTCCTTTGTACCATGCACATACTTAATTATATTTAAATCTTATAACAATCCCATGTGTACTAGTATCTACAGGAGGGATAATCAGAATATTTCATGAGCAGTGCAGCGAAAGAAATTACTCTTAAAAATTTTACCTTTAGATTAAAGTGGATTTCCTAAACTAATCCAGTTTGTATTTTTGTGTATTTATTCTAAGACTGCCGCCTTCTTTTTTTTTTAATATTTTATTTATTCATGAGAGACAGAGGAGCAGAGACGTAGGCAGAGGCAGAAACGGGCTCCCTGCAGGGAGCCCAATGTGGGACTCGATCCCAGGACTCTGGGATCAGGGCCTGAGCCAAAGGCAGACGCTCAACCACTGAGCCACCCAGGTGCCCCCTAAGACTGCCTTTCTAAGTAAAGATACAACAGAAACTATCAAGTTAATTGTAAACTGTTTGTTGACTTGAAAAATTGTTTTCATAATTTTGTGTTGTTGATGTGGCTGTTACTAATGGAACAATGCCCCCTGTCTGAACCATTATCTCCTACGTGGCACTGTATGCTGATAATCATTAGGTAGCTTTTTATAGACTCAATTAGTATTTCTGTTAGCATCAGTGATAGTATTTATGGTGCTAAGTGCTCTCTCTCAGCTTCTGATGAACCAAGAACAAATACAAAAAGTTTCTAGCTCCTATAATATCATCTAGTATTTTATACATTCAGTAGCCCTTCCTGAACATGTCACAGACATAATTTATTGGAATATAGTATTCACTTTAGTTGGATCTGAGCCTTCGGGCCAGCTGACAGGATTGAATTGGGAGCAGTTGAAAACATGGACTTTGCTAAGAAGACTGAGTTCAAATCCTACTACCTGCATCACTTTTAGTTTGAATTTGTTTGAATTTTTTCTTTTTTTTTTTTTTTAAGATTTTATTTATTTATTCATGAGAGATACAGAGAGATAGAGACATAGAGGGAGAAGCAGACCCCATGCAGGGAATCTGATAATGGGACTCGATCCCAGGACTCCAGGATTATACCTGGGCTGAAGGCAGACGCCCAACTGCTGAGCCACCCAGGCGTCCCGAATTTCCTCATTTCTGTAACATACAGCCAACACAGAGTTAGGGGTGAATTGGGCAGGTTCTGTTTATCCATTATGGCAAAATAAACTACCCCTATTTTCGTATGATAGAACAGTTGGTTAGGCGTCTGCCTCAAGTCATGATCTCAGGGTCATGGGATTGTGTCCCACATGGGGCCCCAGGCACTCAGCAAAGAGTCTCCTTGTCCTCTCCCTCTGCTCCTCCCCTGCACACACACATGCTCTCTTTCTCTCTCTCAAATAAATAACATTTTTTAAAAACAAAAAAACAACCATCTTTCTGTTCTATCTTGAGATTTTGTGAATTGAGAAATTGAGAAGGGCTTGGCCAGCCACCTCTTTTGATCCATGTAGCATAGACCAGGGTTTCTCAGTGACAAGCAGCTGGTGGCT
The DNA here is from genome assembly GCF_018345385.1 of Vulpes lagopus. Lineage (NCBI taxonomy): Eukaryota > Metazoa > Chordata > Mammalia > Carnivora > Canidae > Vulpes > Vulpes lagopus. Next base: position 68,267,630 of record NC_054830.1, read on the forward strand.
GGGCTGGGCTGGGCTGGGCTGGGCTGGGCTGTAGGTCCAAGATAACATGGCTTCCATGCTTGATGGAATGATTGGAAGGCTGGATTCACTTGGACCCCCCACTTCTCTCTGCTCTCAGGCCCTCTTCATGTGCACTCTCCAGCAGGGTCATTTGATGTCTTGTGCAGAAATTCAGGCTCCAAGGGCCTAAGGCAGAAGCAGCCAGTCATCATCAAGGCCAGGCCCAGAACTGGCACAGCTACTCTTGGTCAGAGCAGTCACAGGCCAGCCAACATTCAAGAGTCCAAGAACTTGAGCTATTTTTAATCTGCCGTTGAGGGTCATTTGGGATATCGGTAGTTGGGGGGCATGGATCAGCAGTTCTTTATTATTAAGACCAACTTCATTGTATTGCAAATTTCAGCCCTCACTGTGTCCATTTCATAGATGAGAAAATTGAGGCTTAGTTTACATGATTTGCCCAATCCTAGAGCTAGACATACATATTTGCATATGGGGCCTCCAGATAGAGGTTCCACATAAAAGGAACTTGATCAGAATTTTGCAAACTTAAGAGACATTGGGACTCCTCCCTGCCCCAATCAAAGAGAATCTATTAATAATCTGTGACACATGGGCAGCCCGGGTGGCTCAGTGGTTCAGCGCCACCTTTGGCCCAGGGCATGATCCTAGAGACCCGGGATTGGGTCCCACACCGAGCTCCCTGCATGGAGCCTGCTTCTCCCTCTGCCTGTGTCTCTGCCTCTCTCTCTCTGTGTCTCATGAATAAATAAAATATTTTAAAAAATAATAATCCGTGACACATACTGTGGGGAACTATGACCTTAAACTTGTGAGTCCTCTCACGTGCTCCCCTTGTTCTGAGGCAGTGTTCTCAATCAATGCTAATTTGCTTTCTGATGTGGATTCTCTTAGTGATGCTGCAGTGAGCATTTTGAGCAGGGTGACAACGGAGATTTGTTACTGTAAATTAGCACATTGATATTCTAGGGGGACTTTTGTGTTCTTCTGGGGTCTTAAGGCATTGTTTAAAATTTAGGAATGTCAGGGGATCCCTGGGTGGCGCAGCGGTTTGGTGCCTGCCTTTGGCCCAGGGCGCGATCCTGGAGACCCGGGATCGAATCCCACGTCGGGCTCCTGGTGCATGGAGCCTGCTTCTCCCTCTGCCTATGTCTCTGCCTCTCTCTCTCTCTGTGTGTGTGACTATCATAAATAAAAATTTAAAAAAACAAAAAAAACAAAAAAAATTTAGGAATGTCAGAGCTGAGTTTCCTTTAAACTGACTTCAAATGCCATCCTTTCAAGTAGTTCATTCCTTGAGGGGTCTCATTAGATAAGATTTAAATTCTGTAGGTGTCAATAAAACATGAAAGTCAGCTTCAGGGAGGCCCATTCATGTAGCACGTGGCATGGAACTCTGCTGCCGAAGCATGTTCTCGGGCCTTCTTTCAAAGAGTTCTGTGATTTAGGGCTCATGGCTTCTGCCAGCTAGGATGGCAAAGAGCACCTTCCTGGAAGGATGGTTCATGTTTGTATTCAAGCCATTGTGAGCGAAGCGAACATTCCTTGACATTATGCAAACTGTGTTATCCTGAAAATTCCTCCTCATCTCGTGGAAAGGTTTGGTTATATCCTGAAAGCAGCTGTATTGCTTGCAGTAGTAAGGCCCAAGAAAATATTTTCACCAGAAGAGAAGAAACAACAAGAAAAAGCCAGGACAAAAAGGAACCACTTGTGATCTGTGTACCTCTACTCCTTGTAACCTTGGCTGGTGTCATCCAGGTGCTAACCAGCCCTTCATCAGAAAGGGAGCATGGATAGACTGTTTATTATATGCTGTAATTTCTTGTTGAACACATCTGTCCATGTAGAAAGTGAACCTTGCGTCTGGTTTTTCAGGTCTGTAAATAACCAGTATTGTAAAAAGGTGATTGGAGGGATGGTGTGGAACCCAGCCATGCGGAGATCATTGTCAGTGGAGCACTTAGAAACCAAGAGCCTGCCTTCTCGATCCCCTCCCATCACTCCCAACTGGTACGTCCTCCTTTTTTTTTTTTTTTGTATTACCCACCACTAAACACTTTATGTCTCTTAAAAATTCAGCTTTGTAAGTTTTCCCAATATAGATGCGGCCTGTAGTCGGAGTTTATGTTTGCATGCTTGGCTGTTACAGAACTAACAGTTGGCTGTTTTTGTGAAACATGCAAGCCTAGCTGAACATTTTCCTTAGTGTGTAATGCTGGGATGTCCTTTTTTAAAAACTTGCTGGTCTGAATTTGAGAACTACAGCCTACTGAAAAAAACACCCCTCTTGGAATTAAGGGACTCACTGGGAGATTAATGTTCCGGGAAACCCTGTGATAAGGAAGCCCGCTGAGATTTATTTAAGCTGTTTTTCCATTAACATCACACAAAATGAACTTGGGGAGAATGTGGTAAAGGTATACGGTGTAGGATGCGTGGCCCTCAGCAACAGTAGTAGCAAATGCACTGGGGAAGTAGCCTGCCAGCATTTAACATGATGGCTTAACAGGAAGGAAGTTGCACTTGGCGAAGTGCGAAGGACGTGTGTGGCTGCATCACCCAGACTCAGATTTTGGCTCTTTTGTTAATTCATAAGTTTCTTTACCTCTCTGGTCTCAGTATTCCCATCTGTCAGAGGGTTCAAACAATCACCACAAATGACAGTGTACAAGTGCTTTGTAAGTGATTTTTTTAAAAAAATGAGGTGGAATTATTATCATTATTTTATTAGAATGGTTCTTCAGAGACATTGGATCAGTTTTGTGAACGTGTCCAAAATGGCCAGGCACTGTCAGCAGGAGGGAAACTAAGCCAGAAACATTGCCCCAGCTCCACGCAGGACTAGAGACCGTGGCTTTGTATTCATTTCACAGAAGACCCAGGTGGACCTGTAAATTACCAAGGAGGGATCTAGGAGGACTGAGGGAGATTCTCTTTCTTTTTTCTCTAACTTTTTTTTTTTTTAATTTTTTTAATTTTTATTTATTTATGATAGTCACAGAGAGAGAGAGAGAGAGAGAGAGAGAGAGAGAGAGAGAGGGGCAGAGACATAGGCAGAGGGAGAAGCAGGCTCCATGCACCAGGAGCCCGATGTGGGACTCGATCCCGGTTCTCCAGGATCGCGCCCTGGGCCAAAGGCAGGCACCAAACCGCTGCACCACCCAGGGATCCCTTTTCTCTAACTTTTAAACCCTTTTAATTTGTGTAATAATTTATGTAAATGGAAATGGACAGTATGTCTTAGAAATCGGAAAAATTCTAAAAGAATCCATGGAATTCAGTAAATTTGATAAAAGCAGTAAGAATGTTTGAACATTGATCATTCTTTAGGGCCCTGAATAGTAATGACTGAGAAAGTCTAAGGAAAATTATACAAAATGAGCAGACACAAAAGGGGTTCTGAAAAGAACAATTATTCGTTATTATTGCCTCAATAGGTATAATCAATGATGATGATAATAGTGTTTTTGAGTACTTATTACTAACTCATTTCATCTTCACAGCAATTGTATGAGGATATACTATTATTATTTCCATTTAACCGATGAGTAAATTGAGGCACAGAGAAATAATATAAGTAATCTAAGGTTAGATCTGGGATTTGAGTTTAGTATCACTGGGTCAGAGTTCATATTCTTTTAATTTTTTTTAATTCAATTGATTAACATATAGTGTATTACTAGTTTCAGAGGTAGAGGTCAGTAATTCATCAGTCTTATACAACCCCCAGTGCTCATCATATCCCGTGCCCTGCTTAATGTAGGACCAAGGGAGATCCTAACAGGCACAAATGGAGTTACTGTGCAAGACGGCTGGGTGAGGACCCTGCCCTGGGGCCAAATGCTCTAGGCAGAGATGCTGATGGTATTTAGTGTCAGAAATATTAACATGACAACGTAGATTTGTGTCCTGGTTTCCCCAGATTTAGGCACTTCGTTCTAAAACGGTAAGTTTATTCTGTAAAGTAGCAGCTTAATTTGTCTGAAAGCCTCCGAGGCAGCGATGCCAGGGCCCCAGAGCAGAGGCCCAGGACAGCATCCAGGAGAACAGCGGGCTTTGATGTCGCCACACCCGTGGCCTGGAGCTCCTACTACTATTTATAGGTCCCCTCCTGAGGAGTCACAAGCCTTTCTCCCCTACTCTGGACGCAGTATTATTGATTATCTGGGCCCCAAGGGAATAGGAATAGTGGAGGCCCTGACGGTGTCCAGGAAAAATGGCTAAGGAAGAAGGAGGTGGAAACACAGAGAGAAAATAGAAGGCGGCTCAGCAGCCTGGGGTCACCCACTACAGGAGCTGATGTCCGGGGAACATCGCTTCATTTGGTTCACTCTCAGGAGCAGGTAGGTACAGCTGAGGCCCAGAAAGGTGGTGTGACTTGCCTGAAGCCACACAGCTGCTGCTGCTATCAGGGGAACGGGATGGTGCTGCCGTGCCCATCTCATAGGACATAGAGGATATATTTTTAAAAGAAAACCTTTCTTCTTGGATTAAGTGAAATTCACATGAAGGGATACAATTGAAGTAAGGTTTCGGTTTTGCCAATAACTAACCTTTTGCTTCTAAACCCTTTAGTTAATACTGGTGTTTGAATGAATCTGGAGAACAGATCAGTAGTCAGTACAGCCTATTGTGCATTGAGAGCTTAAGTCCTCCCAGAAGAATAACCCACCCTAAATCAACACTCCCCACTTCCCAAAGGGCATAAATTAGTCTTGTCTGCCTATTTATATGGCTGAGGCTTCCTTTCTGGAGGCTGCACTGCGGGGCTGAGAGTATCAAGGATTCGTGTGGCCCTTGGTGGATTGCAGTGTAGTAACGGGTTAACCGGTTCTTCATTTCCAACAGCGTCTGCCAAGGCATCCTTAGAAAGGTCAGGGCACAAAGTTGGATCCCGATGCCTGATAAAGTTTTTCAGTGGAATTTGCTTTCAACACTTCCCACTCGACCTTTTCCCCACACAGGCGAAGTCCTCGGCTCCGGCACGAAATCCGAAAGCCACGGCACTCTTCTGCAGATAACCTTGCGAACGAGATGACCTACATTACCGAAACCGAAGATGTGTTTTACACGTACAAGGGCTCCCTGTCCCCAAAAGACAGCGAATCCGAGGTTTCTCAGAACCGAAGCCCGCACCGAGAGTAAGAAACCTGTTCTCTTCTTTGTATCTGCTTGTGGTGGCTGTTGAGGAATTTGCCCAGGCCCAGAGAGAGCCGTTAAAGTCAAGAGCTGGAGCCTGCAGCCAGCTCCCTAGGCTGCTCTGTGCCAGGATGGCAGCATAAATCAGACTGTCCCTTCTGCCACAGGAGGACAAGCCGTGTGCCTGGGGTCTCGAGCTCGCACTTCTTTTTTGTATGACAAAGACCTACCGTCCACATACATGTTAGCTTTCTTAAATAAGTTTCCAGTTGATGAGCAAAGCCCAGTTTAAATCAGTTCACATTCCAGAAGTATAGTTATGTTAACCTGAATAGTAATATTTCTCTAGATTGTCAGAGTTTTACCCCTGCAAGATTTCTGGATTGCTGGAAATATGCTTACGTGGACCTATCCACAGAAAGCCTTCTCAGATCCACAGTAGGCACTCAGGGTGTTGGGTGGGGAGAGAGGGTTGTTTTTAATGAATTGTTGGTGTAAAGCAAAAACGTGCACAGAACGTCTCCTGAATTTCTGTTAAGTTTTTTGTCAGCGGTTCACGTTAAATTCTTGTATGTCCCCTCTTTGCTTTTTTAAATGTGACAAACTCCCTTCACATCTCAAGGCCAGGAAAAACTGTCTCTCCAAAAGTACTGGCTTGAGTTCTTTTATTATTCAGTAGCTGTATCGAATTCACGAAGTTTCCTTTTTGTCTTGATTGCCAGGGAACTGAGAGCTCCAAGTTAAGGGTCAGTTGCATGGACTTCCCTTAGTACAGGTTTCTGGTGTAGTCCCTATTCTTCTTTGTCTTATTCATGGGTCTTTTTTTTTTTCTCTCTCTCTTAATGAATTCACAATTCTTCTGTATCCATACATTTTAGAGTAAGCTATCCTAAATCAAATTTTTGAAGTGGACAAGCCCTAATCATAAATAAAATGACATTTTAAGCTGAAGTATGAGAGGACTGGATCAACCATTAGGGAGTCAGCCAGAGGCACTGGGTATTGATTCTGTTAGGGCCCAAACTATACTTGATATATAGAAACCTAACACCTCCCTTCACAGCGTGGGATTAGGGAGAGGGCACTTCAATTAATCTGTCAATTTTTACCACTCTAGCTGCTAGGCTTAAAGCATTAAATGCGTCCTGATTGTATTCTAGACATCGCAGGTGAATTGCAAATCTTCCCACTTACAATATGAGGTTGTTACCTCTCTGTTGTCTCTGACCGCAGCAAACATGGTTTCCAGCTTATCTGTGTTCTTAACACCTCTGGGTAAATAATCCTCTGGTCACTCTTTCCTTGTGACCTGAGCTCTGGATGATGCTTTTGTTGAAATGATCACTATCTCTTGCTTTAACTTGCAGCCCCATTGAAGTGACAGTGTGGAAGGGCGTGAGTTCCTTTGTGTGACACCATGGTTTTGCAGATCTAGATCTACCGGGCGGGAAAGGCAGGCAGGCAGGCATGACCTGAGCCCCTTGGGAGTCGGAGGTGGGGTCCTGTGGCTTTGGGGAAAGGAGAAAGAGGGTTTAGGAAATGGACTGGTGGTTCTGGGAAGCTCGGTCACACTGTCCCTGCCAGCCCCCCCTCTTGTGGCTTGCAGTCCCATCCTGGAACTGTGGACCATCTAGACTTCCACGGACCAGTGCAGTAGCCAGTAGGTACCTGCGGGTGTTCGGATTTAAGTTACTTAACAGTTATATCCCATTCCTCAGTCATATAAGCCTCCTTTCAGGGGCTCAAGAACACCACATGTAGGTAGTGACTACAATACTGGCCAGCACAGAGAGAGTCTCTTTCCATCGTCACAGAAAGTGCTGCTTGCAGTACTTAGTGCTGGGTAGAGAGAGATGGATTCTTCCTGGCGGAGCGTGGATGTTGTCAAGGGTTCCGTGCATTCTGAGTGCAGCAGCACACCTCATACACCCTATGCTGCTCACAGAGGGAACATCAAGGCAAATTAGACAAGTCTTTGCCTTAAGGGGCCTCCAGGCCAGCCAAGCAAATAGCACATTGTCAGCCTCTATCGCTGCATTGTCTGCCACTTAGGTACAAGCAATGAGTTTGGGGAATGGTCTGAGGGTTCTGAGAAGCCCAATTACGTGTCCCACGTCAGATTTTCTTGCTGTGGTCTGCACTGTGCAGCAGCCAGACCTTCACGGTCCAACACAGAAGCCACCAGCCATGTAGGGCTATTTAAATTCATATTCAGGAGCTCCTGGGTGGCTCATTTGGTTATGCTGCCAACCCCTGATGGCAGCCCAAGTCTCCATCTCAGGATCGTGAGTCCACACCCCAGAGGTGGGCTCCGTGCTGAGTGTGGAGCCTACTTACAAAAAAAAAAAAAAAGAAAGAAAAGAAAAGAAAAAAAATTTACATTCATTGAAGTTAGTTTGAAAATTCACTTCCTTAAATCCTGTTTGATTCAAGTAATCTCAGGCCCCGTGCACCCCTACGCATTGCACATCAGTTCTTTCTGAAACTCCTCCATGAGACCTTGTAAGATGCGTCATCCTGGGGCCCTTTTTATTTTGCAGCTAAATGTTAAAAGTAGCAAATAAAGGTGATTGATTCAGAAGCAGCCTTCGTTGCAGCAGCTTCGCCAGGTGCACCAGTAGACGCCTCACGGGGTCAGGTTAGCAGCCATGGGTTGCAAGTAGGGTGAGCAGTTGAAAATGGCAGCCCTTACCACCTCGGGGGGCAGGGGGGGTACCCCTTCCTGCTGGCAGGAAGCTGCGGCCTGCTGGGTCCTCAGGCAGCTGCCACCCCCTTCCCCTGAGAGTCTGGGGGCCCTCCCCTGCCCAAGGCAAGCAGGAAAGGCTGGTCTGTGCCCGGTGTGTGTGTGTGTGGGGGAAGCCAAGGTAGTTACCTGAGTATTTATTTGCAAGGCATTTAAGGAACGTCTGGCCTGTTTTACGCAGCCTGGTTGTGCAAAGAGGCGAAAAGAAGCATTCTGTCAGAGAAGTCAGATGAATAATAGCAGACAGTCCGGAGGGTTCCTTGTAGAAAGGAGAATTAAGTGTAACGTTCTGTACCCATGTAAACAAGAAGAAGAAAGAGAAAGGAGAAAAAGAGCAGATAGACTTTGGCTCTGAACCCAGAGCGGCGCGGCTCGGGCTCTCTGAACATTATCTTAGCGGGTGAGTCACCCTCCGGCTTGTTCCGTATTTATAGCAGCACAGCAAAGTTTATGATTATAGTTATGAATCCTTGGCAGTTTGCTTTGTGCCCGAGTCAGCTGCACTCTTGTTACTCCCAGGGCTCGCTCAGCCCGTCCGGGGCCCTTGGCTTGCTTCAGAGCGAAGGCCGAACTCTACAGAAAAGGAAGTTTCCATCATGGCAAAAAATAAAATAAAATAAAAATTCAATCCCATCACTCCCCACCACCCAGAAAACGTGGCAGGGGAGGAGGAGGTTCCCTAAAGGGAAAGCGACTTTGCACAGCAGAGATTGGAGGAAACCCCACTTGGGCGCAGATGAGGGCTGTATTCCAAGAACTTTTCGGTGGGCGCTTCTTCACACTTGTCCCGACGGGTCCTCCGAGGGAGCAGGGCTTCGTGTCGCAATGCCCCGATGTTTGCTTGCCCCTTTCTTTAGAGCCTGCCTTGTTCCAGAGGACACAGGGCAGCTGTCACTTTTTATCTCAAAACTGCACGCAACGGTGTGAATGCACTTAATGCTCCTGAACTGTGCACTGAAGAAAGGTTAGGATGGTACATTTTATACTGTGTGCATTTAACCACTGTTAAAAGCCTCTAAAAAGAACTTCCATGCCTTGAGAGGGACTTTGGGAATGCTCGGCAGCCCCGGCGGCTGTGCAGGAACGCCCTGGGCCCTGTCACCTATCACCCGGGCACCCCGCTGGCAACGGGGAGCTCTCCTGGGGTGTGGCAGCCTCTTTTGGGCCTCGACTGCCTGGTTTTTCCAGCGCAGGAAGCGTTGTCCTTGACGCTGACCCAGCACGAGCACTGCCGTCCCCAGATCCCTGCCTGGAGCTTCTAGAACAACACAAGTAGCGTCCATTTCTAATTCTCCCTGGCGACCTCGTCTGCTCTCCCTTAAATGAATTCCAGCTCCATCAGCCACTGTCCGCCCTCCAGCCTGCTAGTTACTGTTCTCTGAGTGCACCTCCGTCCCGTACCAGGGGATGACACCCAGATTTGGACACGGTGATGGGACCCGTGTACATAAGGGTCTCTGTCGGAGGAGGCCAGCCAGCGACAGGGTTGAGCCATTCTGTGTCCATGATCCCTGCACCTTGCCTGTCCTCCACCAGGCATCTGTCATTTATTTTGCAGCTGAATGTTACAAGCACCAAATAATGGTGATTCAAAGGCAGACTTCCCTGTGGCGGCTTCACCAGGTGCACCAGTAGGCGTCTTTCATGGGGTCAGGTTGGTGGTCACAGGTTGCAAGTGGGGTGAACAGTTGAAAAATAGCGGCCCCTACCACGTTGATTTGGGGGACCCCTTCCTGCTGGGACGTATGACCGATACTTTTTTTTTTTTAGATTTTATTTATTCATGAGAGACCCAGAGAGAAAGGCAGAGACACAGGCAGAGGGAGAAGGCAGGCTCTGTGCAAGGGAGCCCGATGTGGGATTTGATCCTGGGTCTCCAGGATCACACCCTGGGCCAAAGGCAGGTGCTAAACCTCTGAGCCACCCAGGGATCCCATATGACTGATACTTTAAACCCCAGGGCCCCCGTCTCCACCTGTCATCTCTCTATCCTTACCTGTAGCTCCTCCTGACCCTGGCGAGGGGCCACGTTTCGCTACCACCCTGTTTGCGCCCATATCAGGAGCTTCAGTCGTCCTCGGCTCCCTTTTCTTTGCCCTTCCTCAGCTAGGCTCTCACCTTGGTAATCTTCCTCCCAGACCTGCCTTGAATCGGACTCCTGCCCCATGCCACCACACTGCCCGGGGTCAGCCACCATCATCTGTCACAGGATTGTCGCGACAGTGCCCCATTAGTGTCCTCCTATCTTGGGTTTCTCCTCCTTCACGAGCTGACGAGCTTCTCTTTGTGAAATCTGTGCCCCCGTGCATCACCGCCCCCCCGCCCCATGCTTTTTCAGAGTTTCATGCCTCTGCACGTGCTGCTGTTTTGTCTTTTTTGTTCTTAGTAATCTGCCTCAACCACCTTCTCCTTCCCTCTTCCCTATACCTCTTAAGACTCCTGCTGATGCGTCTTTCAAAGGCCGGGTCCAGTGCCCCCCTCCTCTGAAGGCTCTCCTGGCTCCCCGCTCTTCCCCAGACGTCTGAGCGTCTCAGTTACAGCATGAGGATTTTATTCGATTGAGCTCTTTGAGGGCAAGGATAGTGCTCTGTTCACCTCTCCTTCCCCCAGACCTGGCATGATGCCTGGCATTTGGTATATATTCAGTGAGTACTTGCTATGGTTGGACAGACAGATGGACAGATGGTCACAGGGCAAACTCCTGCGTCTTCACAGTGGGACGCCCCGTCTGCCGCCTCCATGCTAGGTACCCATAGCCTATGAACAGCATCACCCGGGATTTATATGCCACGAGGAGAGCAAACAGATCTACTTTGATGCTGTCATCGGTGAGCAGAGCCATGCGGTGGGTGCTGCTGCAGGGCACATGGCAGGAAACTCTTATCTGACAACTAAAGCATGAATTGACAGAAGTGTAACAAGTGCTCTCTTGCTGTTGAGATGTCTTAATGTCTGAGGGGCAGCCTGGGGTGCGGAATGAATGCATACCCCATGATTCCGTTAGTGAGGAAATGGAGAGCCCAGAAAGCAACCCATGTGCACCATACCCCCTGAGCCACTTCAGCAACTTCCTGCATTTTGATCTTGGGCTCTTGGCATTTATCACGTGAAGAATGTCTCCAAGTCATAAAAACCCACACTTGAAAAGAGTATTCTGTTTGTCATTCAGTGACCCTGATGTGAAGATAAGAATCCACATGAAAAATTTCTCCAGGAATCTCATTCAACACAAACATGGCATTGGGAGTGAGCCAGTGTCCCTTCTTCTAGTCCCTCGTACTTCTGTTCTGGCCACAGCGCCAGGACATCAGCATCTCCTAAGAGCTCGCTGGAAATGTGAACCTCAGGGGGCACCTGGGTGGCTCAGCGGTTGAGCCTCTCCCTTCAGCTCAGGGTATGATCCCAGGTCTGGGGATTGGGTCCTGCATCGGGCTCCCCACAGGGAGCCTGCCTCTCCCTCTGCCTCTGCCCCTGCCCCTCTCTCTGCGTCTCTCATGCATAAATAAATAAAATCTTTAAAGAAAAAGAAAGAAAAGAAATGTGAACCTCAGGCCCACCACAGGCCTGCTGAATCAGAGTCTGCATTTTAACAAGAGCCTCAGGGGACCTGTAGGAATGTGCCACTCTCAGAAGCTCTGAGCTCACGGGAGCGGAGAACTCTCTAGCCCACCTTTCCACCTCTGCTTCCAGGGGACTGAGTGAGTTCTGTGCTCTTCTAGAGTAACTCGGCCAAGCCCAGATGCTTCAGCACCTGGCTTGAGCACTTGCTGCGTGCCTGGCTGTCATATGCACTAGGAGAAAAAGAGAAAGAAGATGAAGGTCTGTTCCAACCTGAAGAAGCTCATAGAGAGAGAGAAATGTGACACCAATGTGACACCAATGGCCCCTGTCCCATCACATCACACAGCACACGCTTCCTCCCCGGGCACCTGGTTAGAGCCGGACACCCTCCGTGGAGCACTGCTCTGCTCCCTTTAACAGGCTTGAGGGTAGAGGTCATCGTCCTTTCGTAGGCTTTAGGGAAGTGTAGAGAAGCATCACGCAGGAGGCTTCCTTTCGTGGACAGTCCTGCCATTTATAACTTCTTTGGCTTTGCTTCTCTTCTGAGAAATGACTTCCGGCATGGCTTCTCTTCCTGATACCTGTCGATGGCACTTGCAGTTCTGAAGCATCTGCTTCCTCAGGGTGACTACCCCCTGGTCTCCCCATCGGTCTGTCCTTGCCCCTTTCTCCCCAGGGAGCTGGAGGTGGTCAGTCCCCCCCTGGCTGCTCTGGCTCCCAGACCTCAGTGACAGTCCCTCCTGAGTCCCCTGAGCACTCTGACAAGTGCTCCCTTCCTGCCTTGGGGACAGACCACTTTCCCGTTACTGGCTTTGTCAGCCCACACTGTCTTCTTGCTCTGGCTCACCCTACTCCTTTCCCTAGAACCCAGGTACCCCCGGCAGCTCCCCTTGTCCCTCATCCCCCCCTCACTAGCACCTCACATTCTGCCCCAAGGAAGGAGGAAGCCCACTTGGTTTGGTCTCTTCACTCCTGGCATCCATCCAGCTGCCACGTTCTTGTTGCTTCTCGTTTGATGTCCTCCTCACCATCTGTCTGTCCAGCCTCCACGCTGAGCAGAACGTTACTGCAGCCTACAGGGAACGTCTGCACATAGCTGATCAGCCAAAAAAAAAAAAAAAAAAAATCGTCATATGTTTAATAAATTGCTCTCCAAAAGTAACCTCTCAATCCCTACTCAGAAAATAGGATTGGGTGCATAATGGCTTTGAACATACTATTTTTAGCATTGTGGGCTGCGTTAGATAGACCTGTTACATTTTATACTGGAAAGGAAAAATACTTCAAAACTTTATGTGATGTAAGCCATACATCCAAAATGTAGGAATTAAATATAATGACTATAAAATTAGAATTTTACTGAAATCAGCCTGTTCTCTTCTTCTGCTTTGTCACCCTGCTCTTCTGCTTCCTTGTTGATACGCCCTTCACCCGTTCTGTGACTATCAGCCTCCAGAGTCTTCCAAACGTTTGCTAATAGTGTGTTTGCTATTCGCAACTTCATGTTAAAGGTTCAGCTCCACCCCTAGAACTGGAAATAGTGTTTCCTAAACCGGGTTTGGCCTGGTGTTGGTCTGGCAACTGTCAAGCAGTTGCCCTTCTTGCCACGAGGGGGTGCTCTTAGCAACATTAAAACGGTGGAGTTACCCTACCTGGGGGTAATTTTTTAAATTTTTTTTAAAGCTTTAAGTAAATTAAATATTAGTTCCTTTTCACTCTGAAAACTTACCCCTGGGAGATAGCTTTACTTAACAAATATCCTGTCTCTGAAATGCCTTCCCATCCGTTGCACCCCTTCCCTCGCCCAGCAACTGGAAAGCCATAAGGCCAAACTCTTCTCTAGCATGTTGCAGTGTAATTTCCACGCTGGTCTGTCACTGAATTTTTATATCCACATAAATTGAGATTGTGATTTATCGTGTGAATATGATACAGATTTTATATTTAGAGTGAGATAATTTGAACTTGCTAGGAAACCGAGAAGCCCCAATTTAATGAGAAATCCATGGAGAAGGGTTGGAGATAAAAATTTAATGAGGCAGCAGCAACCATCTTTTGCCTATTATGTGTCACTGAATGCCTTGTCTACTGACCTCAGTCATCTCCTGAGTCCATATGAGGTTAGAATGTGGCAGAGTCGGTAGAAGGTAAGGAAAACCCTATAGGCTGTAGGCATCTTAAGGCATCTTCTGCTAGGCTTGTGGTTCTGGAAGGGAGATAGTGTAGGTGTGTGTGATGCAGAGAAGTCGAGTGTCCTACACAGTGACAGCTGAGATGGTTAATCCCGTGGCCCTCTGTGGTGGAGAGGAGGGGGTCCCTAGGAACAGACTTGGCGTGGCCTGGAAGAGAGAGATGCTTGGGGACCCCAGTCCATCAGATTCTGTATGAGAAATGAGGGGAAAGCTGAGTGCCTTTGGGTGAGGCACTCCGCCTCTCTAGACCACAGTTTCTTCATCTGTGAAATGGGAGTTGGACCAGAGGACCTCGGAGGTGTGTTCAGTTCTGATAGTCTGTAATCCTCTAAGACAGCACCGTCTCGTAGAACTTCCCATGCTGATGAAAATTTTTCTATAAATGATGTGTCCAAAACAGGAGCCGCAAGCCGTCTGTGGCTCTTGAGCATTTTTGAAATGAGACTGATACAACCAAGGAACTTCCTGATCTTCATTTAAATTTAAATGGCCACGTATGACTAGGGGCTACCATATTGGACCCCGTGTGGGCTCTGAGACACGGGAGGACATAAATGAGAGGGTGAGAAAGTATAATCTTGTTGTAGACAATTAATGGAGGTCACAGCGAGTAATGCAAACTAGGATTAATGTAAATCTTGGATGTGGAACATTAGTCCTATTTGGGCGTGGGGGGGGTAGCCAAGGGTCCTACTGAAACAGAGCTAACAGCAGGAAAGAAATGGAAGGTAAAAGCTTTCAGAAGGGATGGAGGCATGCATCTGAGTGAGCTTCAGTAATTAAGCCACCAAAGTAGCTGGCACATTTCCTTGTCACCTTCAGAGCAGCTGGGAACGGAGCTGAGTTTTCAGCAGCTCCTGGATTCTCCCTGCCCTCCTGTTCCTTTTCCCCAAAATGAAAGGTGATGATATTTGGCCAGACAAGGGGAAGGGTGGCCAGTGGACCCCCACGTGTGCCAGAGCCCTGGGCTTGACCTTTGGAGCTCTTCTATGGTTGCAGGGATTCATGACAGCCCTGGGATGCCAGGCCCCAAAAGTCAGTAATGCTTGCTCTGCTAAAATGTCAATCCAGTTATTAAGATATTTCCTCCTTCCCCATAATGAAGGAGTATATCCGAGAACAATCCAGCACAAAGCTGCCTGACCCAGAAGTCATCCAGTTCTGTGTCTCCATCTTCAAATGCTCCAGGCTCCTGCTCACCAGAGGGCGTCGATCAGCAGTTCTTAGAGGACTTCCACAGGGTGACCAAAGGGGGCTCCACCGAGGACTCCAGCCAGTACTACTGTGACAAGGTGGGTGAGCTCGGGTCCTGTGGCACCTGAGCTGCCAGGCGACCACCCAGGCTTTCCTGTGCCGAGGTGCCTCGTGGGCAACGTAAGTGGTTAGGACCAAGAGAAAATACCTCCTCACCACCCGTTGGAGAGAGAAGTAACATAATTAATCATTTTTGCAATGTTTTCCAGAATGATAATGGTGACGGCTACTTAGTTTTGATCCGCATCACACCAGATGAAGATGGAAAATTTGGATTTAATCTGAAGGTAAGTTGTGTGTCTTTTTAAGGGTGGCTTTTAAATTTCCATTAGGAGTGTGTTGCGTGCCTAAGTCTACATTAGGAAACTGGCTCAGCCCTCAGAACTGGGGAGGTTTTAAAGTGGCCGTAATGCTGCCTCACACTAAGGGCCTACTCTGTGTTTGGTACTTGCTGTGTACTTTTTTTTTTTTTCTTAAAGATTTTATTTATTTATTTGAGAGAGAGAGAGGAGACAGCAGCCAGCAGCAGAGGCAGAGGGAGAAGCAGGCTCCCCCCTGAGCAGGGAGCCCAACGTGGGGCTCGGTCCCAGGACCCTGGGATCATGACCAGAGCCAAAGGCAGACGCTTAACCAACTGAGCCACCCAGGCGCCCCATGCTGTGTGCTTCTTTATGTCGCCTTACTGAGTGCTTATAATCGGTGAAGGTGGTATTTTTAAACCCGTTTTAGAAATATGTACTAAGGCTCAGAGATGACACACAGTTGGCCAGAAGAGGGGTGTTTTGAGGGAACCTGTTGGCATCACTAAAGCCGATGAGAGAGAGAAACAGCTCAAGTTGCAGGGCCATTTCCAGGGCCTTCACCTACATGTGCCTGCTTTGGCCCACAAGCCTCATCCTATCTGTTTCTGAAAATAAAGTTTTATTGGAACGTGGCCACACCCATTCATTTACAAATGGTCTGCGGCGCTCTTGGCACTGTGGTGGCAGAGGTCAGTAGTTGCACCAGAACCCTCGCTCCCTTACCTCAAATGTTGGGTACCCTCAAGCCTTTTACAAAGTTAGAGCAGAATGAGGGCAGGTGGTCTCCGCTGTCCCTGTGCTGTACCCAGCCCCCTGCTGGGAACCTGCCCTCAGGCATGTGACGACTTCCTACAGCTTCTCTCTCCAATGATGCTGGAAACTCCCTTCCCAGCAGTACTTCTAGGCTGTGCTTTTAGAGTCCTCTAAGCACGTTTGCATTTTTAAAAAGAACGTTGACCCCTCCGAGCTCATCTTTAGTTCATGGAATCGTAGGGGTGGCAGTGAGAGGCTTCTGGTTATCCCACTAGACCCCGAGGAGTCAGGAAACTTGTAATTCTGAAAGGATTCCCTGGGCTTAGAATAGGGTAAAGTGGAATTTGAACCCTCCGTGTGTCAGCAGTATCTGCATGTCTTTGTTGCTGTGAGCTATTCAAGTGTTTCTTTCTTTTTTTTTTTTTTAATTTAACATGTTTATAGGGAGGAGTGGATCAAAAGATGCCTCTTGTGGTATCAAGGATAAACCCAGAGTCACCTGTAAGTGAACATATTTCGTTCTCGCCTACGTTGGTTTTCTATTAAATCTAACGTTCCTATTTCTGTGTCCTGTTTCTCTGCCAGCAACAAAGGGGGTGTGTAAATGCATGCAGATAGATGGAAAGAAAGTGTGGAATCCACGTTTTTCCAGAACTTTGCTAGTCAGGGTAGCACCTGCATCACCTGGGAACTCATTAGAAATGTGGAATCTCAGGCCCCACCCTAGACCTCCCAAACCAGAGTCTGCATTTTTAGCAAGATTCCTGAGTGATTCGTGTGCACATTAACATTCAGAAGTACTCTCAAGAAAAGGAAACTGAGGCGCAGAGTGTGTTGCTCTGCTCACTCTGTGCACGTGCACCCACCATCCCACCAGCAGCACCCTGCCCTCTGCGCTCGGTCTAGGCCTCCTCAGGAGAGGATTTGCTTTTCTGGAGCAGATGAGCAGCCAAGAGTCACTCACTGCGTCTCCTAAGGAGGAACTAGTTCGGGGGTTTTACCCGTAAGTGGTCCTTCAGCACGTAGTTTGCTTTCCCCTACTGCTTAGGGCCCTCAGGTCAGGAGGGCTTCCATTCCTACCCTGTTCAGTGCGCCCTTCTCTCCGTGCTGGCTTCTGCCTTCGGTGTTATTTATGCTGACGGAGGCTTTCTCCACCGCAAGATAGACAAACGCTCACGTTCGGCTGACAAGCCATTTTCCAGCAGCACATCGAGAAAACAAAAGATCAGAAGCCTCGCGGTGACATTACAGTAATAGGTGAAGGTTGGCTCCCATAGAGAAATGGCTTCGGTACGTGGCGTAGCTTTGTTCCGAAATGCCGCATGACTTAGGTCGTGAGCAGCACTTCCTTAGACTCCCACAACCAGTGACCACGTCCGCGTAGCAGCAGATGTAAAAATAATGGCCCGGCCGCCCCCGAGGGAGACGAGAACCCGGACCTGGTCTCAGGTGTCTGGGCTCCGAGAGCGCCCGCGTCCTGCCCTTGAGGATTGTGTTATGGTAACCGAAGAAACTCGCTCTTCCTCTCCACCCAGGCCGACACCTGCATTCCTAAGCTGAACGAAGGGGATCAAATCGTCTTAATCAATGGCCGGGACATCTCAGAGCACACCCATGACCAGGTGGTGATGTTCATCAAAGCCAGCCGGGAGTCCCACACGCGGGAGCTGGCCCTGGTGATCCGGAGGAAAGGTAACAGCCACCGCAGGGGAGGAGCCACGGGGCCTCAGGGAAGCGGGGCCCTCTCTGGCCCATTCCGTGGTTTTCGAAATGTTGAGCTCGTAGCCAGCACTGGAAAATGGAGACCTTTCGCCTGACAACCAGGATGTGGGACTTCTCACTTGAAAAATGTGAAGATGCGCCCACGCGGGGCCCAGCCCCTCAGGGCCAGTGCTCTGGAGGTAGGCAGCACCTGCCCAGCCCCTCTAGCCAGGACACCAGCCCCGATTCCTCGCAGGCCCGCTGCCCGCACATCATGCCCCTCCCTTCGCCGTCTGGCCCTGCACACGTTTGCTTTTTCAGCCCCTTCGTAAAGTGTTGGGTTCTGTTGACGTCTGTAAAGCAGAAGTGGGGCAGGAGCCTGGCTGTCCCCGGGGTGATCCTGCCTCCACCTCTGTTGGGTTGAGGGATCTCGAGCAAGTTTTTACCCAAGTATGTGCGTCAGTTCCCTCCGATGTAGAATAAGGGCACGATAACCACTCCGTCACAGGGTTCTAGCAAAGATAGAGGGATGCTTATACTTGGAAAGCACCTAGAGTGCTTCCTGATACCTGGTGGGCATTTGAAGGATGGCCGCTGTTAAATACCATTATTTGTGGTGTTGTTATTATTGTAAAACAAGCCGAGTCCTTGGATCCTTCTGCCCAGGTTAAAAATACTGAAGGTAAATGTGTGTGTACCTCGAGGCCCTGCCACGCATCTCTGTTCTGGTTGCACAGGTGTACGTACAGCTCCCAGTCCCCCTTCACACCTGCTTTCCCTCTGCTTCCATAAATCTCCAAGCCCAGAGCTGTGCTGCATGTGTGAGGCCTCACCAGATCTCTCCAGATCCCTTCCCGTGCCCCCCAAACCTCGATGCCACACCCAGCCACAGCCTCCCACCTGACAATGGCCTTGAGGTAGAGGTCGCCTGGGCTCTGTGGGACCGTGTTGTTATAAGAGAGACAGGTGGGTGGAAGAGTAACCAGGTCAGAACAAAAGCAGAAAAAGTGAAGTCTCTTTAAAAACATTAAAATAATAAATTTATTTATTTATTTATTTATTTATTTATTTATTTATTTATTTATTCATTCATGAGAGACAGAGAGAGAAGCAGGCTCCCTGCAGGGAGCCCGATGCAGGACTTGATCCCAGGACCCCAGGATCACACCCTGAGCCAAAGGCAGACACTCAACCACTGAGCCACCCAGTCACCCCGCTTTAAAAACATTCTTTCTGGGCACCTGGGTGGTTCAGTTGGTTGAGCCCACTTCTCCCTCTGCCCCTCCCCTGCTTGTGCTCTCTCTCGCTCTCCCTCTCAAAAAAAAAAAAAAAATTCTTTCCCTTTCTCCTACCTTTGTCAAAAGGCTCTAAGTACAAAACACCATCATTTAAGACTAACCAGAAAGATTAGTATGTCATTTTGTATAATTAGCACTTACTGAATCATTCAAGAAGTAGTGTCTTTGGTGAAAGTGATTACCATGAGCTTAATCGTTTAATAAGCTGTTTTAAACCATCTGCATTCAGGTGTCGTAAGTATAATTTTTTTTGAGGAAACTGATCAACCAGAACGTTTCTACCCCTGCCAGACACACTCTTTCTTGTTCACTACAGCTGTCCACTCATTCACTGACATCAAATCCGATGATGAGCTGAACCAGCTTTTCCCAGAGGCCATTTTCCCCATTTGCCCAGAGGGTGGGGATACCTTGGAGGGATCCATGGACCAGTTAAAGAAGGGCCTTGAAAGCGGGACGGTGCTGATCCAGTTCGAGGTAAGAGGCCACAAGGGCCATGTCCTGGGCCTGTGGGGAAGCCACAGCAGCCCAGTGTCTCCGTGGGCTGCTCGGATGCTGCTGAGTGACCCGAGTCTCCAGGCAGCCTGTGCTCGTCATGGGAACACAGCAGGGGACTCAGAGCACAGGGCAGCAGAGCGGGCCCAGAACACGGGGAATGGGACCACAGCCTGGTGCTGAACTCAGCCTCACCCTCTTACCTAGTAATGCTCCGTAGCCATGGAGAAACGTGTCAGAAATTGAGGAGGAGGGACTCTGAGCATATTTAGCTGCCAACACAAAAGCTCAGAATGCTCGGCAGTGGAAGGTGCTGGAGAGGCAGTGTGGGTGAGCCCCGGAGGGTGGCGGAGGAGCCAGCCAGTCCCTGACCCCACCAGACACCCTCTGTAGTTTGGAGCAGGTAGGTAGCATCATCCCATAAGGGTGGAGCGGCCGGCCTGCCCGGGTCCCCCAGAACCGTGTGAACGGAGGTAGAATCCAGAGACAGACCCCGTCTTCCTTCCCCAGGAGGAACCTCTAGTCACAGAATTGAGCCTGTGACACAGGCATACCCAGGGCCCTCCCAGAACAAAGCAGGAACACAGGAGATTCGGTTTTTAAGTCCACAGATGGATTGCTAGCAGAGTGAAAATGGAGCGTGTGTATCTTCTAAATTTTTTAAAGGTAGAAGAAGAGTAGTTCATGCCATAAAGGATAACAGAGGAGCACAAAGAAACCTAACATAGACCGTTAAAAGAAAATAGATCGTGATTAGCGACTACTTACAGAGTCAGGATTCATAAATTAGGAAAGAGTCCAGATTCGGTTCAAGCGCAGATGTCAGCAATGCCATTTGTATTTGGAAAGCTACAGAAAGGGAAAAGTCACAAAAGCAAAACTGAGAAGTTTGTCAAATGCATGTGGTCCCATATGGATTCAGGAAAGCATAAGTGACCTCAATATTGAAGAGCAAACACCATAAAGCAAAGACTCTTAAGTGAAAGAAAGGTTTATAATGGCTTAAGGAGTAGCATGTAGATAATGTGCGTTACTAGAGCATGTGTATCCAAACAATAGTAGAAAGTATAAAAAAAAAAAAAACCTAGAAATAAAAGATGAGAAAACCAAAAAACGAAAAATACTCTGAAAACCAAAAAACGAAAAATAACCTCCTATCTTGTGGAAATGAAATCAGGGTAAGAGGGTAGGAGCACTGTCATTACTTGGTAGAAGTAGTAGACAGGCACTGAGTATCTACAAAGAGGAGCAGCCCCTCTTTCCAGTGTCCTGCAGGAGGCTGCATTGATTGAAGATTTTGAAGGACAAAAACGTAGAGGTTATGTTGTCGGGCCCTGCACTGCAAAAAAGTTCAGAATTGAAATATACATTGTAAACACTGTAAAGCTCAACTTTTTAAACACCCTCCAAAAACCATTGAAACGAGAAGATAAAAGCCGGTTACAGAATATGAATAAATACTTGGCATTGGACGGGATGGTTCGGAAAGGCGGGGAGACGCTTTGGAGGGGCTCGTTCGGCGAGCCTGTGTTAGGGATTCACCACATGCCAAACATTGGGTCAGGAACACAGGGGAAGAGAGGATTTCTGGCCCCAAGGAGCTAATGGTCTAAAATTGGTGTATCTGGGGGATGTATCACGAGTCCCTGAAACAGCTACAGACCAAGGATAGGGCAAGATTTCCTTACGTAGGACGTAGGACGTATGTTCCCTAGGAAATGGAGGTGGGGCGGGCGGGGGTGGTTCCAGGAGGTCCTCCAGGGTGAGATGTATGAAGAGGATGGATGGGATTAAGTGTGGAGGGAAGGTCATGCCAGGAGGGTCACAGCCTGAAGGCAGACTAAGTTCCTAAGGTGTCAGGTAGTACAGGGAATCACACGTACCTACCTGGGTTGAGCAGTGCCACAAGGAGTCCTGGGAGGAGTCTCCAGGTGTTGGGAGTCCTTGGATGGCGCACCTCTGTCCTCGATCGGGTTGTCCACAAGGAGGCACTGTGGGTCCTCAAAGAGGGGAAAAGAGCTTAACCGTGGTCTTCCACAGTGCTCCGGGAAACCCCCTCTGTGCGGCCAGCTCCGCTTCGGTTTTACATATGGGAGTCCCACGTAAGATTTTCCTTGAGCACTGTCCAACCGACCTTCACGGAGAGGTTTAAAAATACTTGAGAGACAAGTACCTGCCATCCCCTGCAGTTTTGAGTAGTGTCTCTCCAAGGGTGACCCACTGACCGACCGCCTGCATGGAATATACCCCCAGGTGCTTGTGAAATGGGGCTCAGCCCACAGCTGCTGGATGAGCCGCACGCATGGGGATGGGGCCTGGCTGTTGATCCTCCTCACAAGATTGGCGGGAGATTTCTGATGGACACGCTGCCCTAGGGGGGCCACAGAGTGGGGACTGTACCACTGCTGCCCATGTCAAGTGTCCTCTTTAGAGCTTACAGTTGGACAGCAGCATGAGAAATGGAGACCTTAGAAATTTTAGGGTTACATTTTAGGATGTGCACGTTTCGTTCAGTCTATACGTTTCCTAGAAATCGAGTGGGGGGGAAAACCCTTTTTAACTATGGTCTTTTGCAAAAGAGCTAACACCAGAGCTGCTCCCTGATGGAGCTGGTGGGGTACCTGGAGCCCTGCCTCCTTGATCTCCCCACACTACCCCCCCCCACCAAGGAACCCTAGAGTGTGGAACATAATATAACGACCCCTGTTATAGAAGGAGGAAGATGTCTCCTGCACCTCCTTAGAGGGGAGGGATGCTCAAGGAAACCAGATCAAACAGGAAATGACTACAAAGGGAAACCTTTAATTGAGCACTTGGTTCATGTGCCAAGCACCTTGTGGGCATCGCCTTACAGAACTGTTCTCCCCACTGTATTGACGAACGGTCAGAGTCTCAGAGAGCTTATTGCACAGTAAATGGTTCAGCCTGATTAGAACCAGACAAGCTAATTCAGGAGCTTGTTCTCTTAACAAGTATACAACTTTGGAAATAACAAAGTGGTATTTACGTGTGGGAGTTGTTATTAGAATAGTCCAGCAGCATCAGAGCTGGAAAAGATCTGAGAAGCAATCTAGCCACACAGAGCCAGGCTTTAAATCCTGGCTCTGTCACTCACTCCCGGCGTGACCTCAGGCAGCACGTCCCTTCACCTCTCTGTACCCTCTACTTCCCTGTCTATAAATTGGGGAGCTCATGAGTTGGCTATAAGGGTTAGATGAGAAACATACTCAACGCATGGTTTAGCACATGGTAAGAATGCAATAAAGAGTAACAACTATTATTATTTATAAACAACACACTTAGTCTCCATATAAGAAGTGGTCGTGCCTCCTGGGTTTGGAACTCTGGGCTATCTGACTCCAGCGTCTTGGCTGTTCTGATTTTCCACCTGTTTCTCCAGTACCATTGGCAGATGGTGGCAGCATATCTGATGGGGGCTGTGCTCTTGGCAGGAGCGGGGGGCGGGGGGGAAGGGCTGGTCCCTAGCAGGTGCCCACACTACCCACCCCCTTAGCGTCAGCTAAGGGCCTGCCCTGGGGTAGCCGGGCCATGGATGCACTACCCCCTGTGATGGCTAGCTGGTTTGCAGCAAAGCTTGTTTGGAAGCATTTTTTTCATTAGGGGAATTCCCCATCCCTCCCATGGCTTTTGGTAAACAATTACTAATGTGTTCCAGAAAGCATTTGGTCCCAGCTGCGATAAAATCACGCTTAATAATTATTAGCATTTCTGTAGCACTTTGGAATCTGCCAAGTATGTTGCACATATGTTGTCTCTGTTGATTCTCGCAACTTTAGGAGGGCGCCTGTGTAGATGGAGAAAATGAGGCTTGCGGGGTGGGGACTTGCCTCGTGTCAAGTGGCCGGTGGGACAGAGGTAGGGTTAGAACCTGTTAACGTCTAGTGAGTGTCTGAACTCACCACTGCCGGGTGCCCCCCCAGCTCCTCACCCAGCCTCCAATCGGAGCCCTTCCCTCCGGGAGCTACAGATTGGCATCTAACTGCCTCAGTACTCTACCTGGTTCAGCCAAGCGAGGGCGTCACTCTGTCTCACGTTAAAGGAGAAGATTTGGGGTTTGCACGGCTCCAAGTCTTACCATCTCCAGGGTGCTCTTTTGTTAAGGAACTCATTAAGTCGGCCCCAGGTTCATTCCTTTGCGAAGGAAACTCGGTGGCTCGTTTCATGCTTTCCCTGAGTTGACCTATTTAAGCAAGGGGTGGGGTGTCCTTTGAGAACCAGCTTCCCAGCAAAGGACTTTTGCGCCCTTTCCCATGCAGTGACCAAGTGATGTGTAACTTCTCTGCCTCCTTCTTGTCCAGTGAAGACTTCTTTTTGGACATTTGGAGTGAGGACAATAGGAAATGAACCTCTGTCCTCCTCCCTCTCTGCACTGATACAGCAGAGACCTCAGGACTCCAGCTCAGAAACCCCCACCCATTGCACTTCAGCATCATTGTCCTCCTCTACGAAACCCGGAGCTTTTTCTCTTCCGACCCATTTTTCCTGAAGTCCCTCCTACATCCCCCTTACAGGAAACATCCATTAGTGTGAAAACTAGTGACTCACTGGCTCCTATGACTACTATAAAAGTCGATTTGGAAGGACTGAGGTAGCTGAAGACTTAATGAGAGGTTCAAATTGACACACGTAGGAATTAGTGAAGGCAATTATAATTAGAATTCATACCTTAAAAAAAAACATTTAAGAATTTTCCCGGTTTTTTTTCTTTATGGAAAATGTTTCATAATTGTAGAATACAGAAAGCAAGTGGGAGGGCTTTGCATTTGAAATTCCGGAAGCCCTTTAAAGGCAGTGTCACCCCAACTCATTATCCTGTATTTATGTGTGAAAAGGACTCAAAGGAATGCTTAATCCCAGGCTGCGGGGATCTACATCTGGGACTGTGTATTTGAAGTAGCACTTTTGGAGGTCCCCAAATTACTAGCAATAGTGTTTATTTCAGCAAACCTTTATGGGAATATGAGGGGAGGCTTCAGGTCCCCTCCAGACAGCGTCCCTTGCCCTCTGGCTGGGTCAAGTACCATCTTTCTCTTACCAAGGGAAAGAGAGGGGAAGTCCCCAGTGTAGACAGATCGCCCCTGAGTAGTGAATTATGTCTACAAAGTACTGCAAGGGAAACAGCCTCTCAAGACCTGCACCCTCGGCTTCCCTGTATGGCTCCGTGACGCCTCTTGTCGTGCTTTACTCAGTGGTCTGCACCCTCTGTTCAAGCTGCAGATCGCACTGCTCCATCGCTCTACACATTTTGATGAAGCACCTACTGTGTGCCAGGTCCAGTGCTGGCCTAGGGTTTATGGCGATGAACAAAGCAAACAAGATGCTGCCTCCATGAAGACCGCCGTTGGGTGCTTGATACAGGAAGTAGGCTGTAAGCAGCTGTTTGAAAAATCCTTGCCCTTCAGTAGATCCTGGTCGTTGCTGAGGGTGTGAAAGGAACCTTCCTACTGTTGGAGCTCTCCTTGCCTCTTGCCCCTTCAACTCCCCCCTCCTTTTCTTTCTCCCTACCCCCGGCCCCACCCCTTTGGGTTCTCAGCCTTCGAGAATTCTCCTTTTCTCCCGTGAGAGAGCTGACAAAATGTTCTCTTGCCCCGTGTGGGGCCTTGCCAGCATCCACGGATCAGAGCCCGTGGGGTGTCTGAAGCCTTCGTCCGAGGATGGCGACCACATTTCACACTTTTGCTTGGGCCAGTAGTCTGGGGAGATCAGAATCCTCTCCTGACGGCCTCTTTCTAATGTTAGAGGATCTTTGGAAGAAGAAGAACTGTTTAGGCTGGAAAGCCACACATCCTACCCATCCCCGCGGTACTGTGTTGGGGACGTCTAGTTTCCCCTGCTCAGCTTTCTGTCTTTGGAGGCCAGGGCCACTGATACTGGTGCTAACTTAAATATGGTTGTTCCACGGCAACCCTTTCTCCGCTGATGTTTTTATCATTCACTCTTGGTTTCACGGCTTCTTAGAACTACAGTCCGCTAAGATGAGAACAAAGCACTATAGGATTTAAAAAATAATAGTTTTTAATAAAACTTCTAACCCTCTGCCCCTGAGACTCCCTCTCCAGCCTCCCGGTTGCTCTTGTCTTAGGGCACAATTGAAGGGTGCCGGAACTGGCAGCTCTTGCTTGCCTCACATACCTTCAGCCTGGGAATAACTGAAGCCAAGTATACTTTTATAATGAGTAGTAGTTGAAAGAGCCTGCTCTAAAGGTCCCCTCCAGACAGGGGGCTGTGGGACTTTAATTTCTTTCCCTCCATCCCTCACCCTTCTGGGAAGACACATCTGGGTTTCCAACCCCTCACTCTCCACCCCGGCCCACCCTTTTCAGAGTAGTGTTTGCATAGCCTACTGAGGAACTCACAAGATCTTGAGAAAAGGCCAATAAATTAAAGGAAGTGGAAATCCAACTCTTAACACCTTCAGAAGCTAAGTGGATGACTAGGAAGCAGTTCAGTAGAAATGGGGTTCAGTGTTCACCTTGGCGAGGTAGACATGAATATGAGTGTGTTGTCCTGCTTTCTAAAGGCCCCCCAAAATCATCTCCCTGTTCACCCAGCTTTTGGTTGAATTTTAAAATTTTATGTATAGATTTATTCTAGTTTTTTTTTTTTTTTTTCCTCATTTAGTCATTTGAATTTAAGAAATATTTTGGCTGGGCCTCCTGGGTGGTTCAGTCAGTTGGGCATCCAGCTCTTGGTTTCCGTTCAGGTGGTGATCTCACAGTGGTAGGATCGAGCCCTGCCTGCATCAGGCTTCATGCTCAGCAGTCAGCAGAGATTCTCTCCCTCTCCCCAGTCACTTGCACTCTTATGCACACACTCTCTCTCTCTCTCTCTCTCTAAAATCATAAAAAGAAAGAATTTGGCCGGAGGGGAGGAGTGGGTGATGGGATAAATGCATGATGAGTATTAAGGAGGACACTTGTGATGAGCATTGGCTGTGGTATGTACGTGATGAATCATTAAATTCTACACTTGAAACCAATATGACACTATATGTTAACCAACTAAATTTTAAGACTTTTTAAAACAGAATTTGCATTGTAATAATTCAAGCAATTCAGGAATAGCCAAAGTAGAATTGTCTCCTGACTCCCTTCTTGTTTACCTCTGTTTGTTACAGTTTACAAAAAAAAAAAATTTGGTGCCTGTCCTTCCTTACTTGTTCTGGTGCTCTTGCAAATATGTTTTATACACAAAAGTGCACACACATATACATATATATGCGTTATGTGTGTGTGCTGTTGTACACAGAAGGGATCACCACTTTATTCTGTGATTTGCATTCTTTGCTTAAAAATAGATGGATGCATATCATTCCAAATCTGCACTTTAATCTTATTCTTTTCATTGCCCATCGTTTTGTGGTATGACGGTACCATAATTTAATGCAACACTTCTTTCTCCCTATTGGGAAATTTTCAGGCTGTTTCCAGTATTCTGCTAATAAAAAAATACTTTGCTGTGAAGAAGTTTCTTTGATATGAATCTTTATGCATTCCTGTCAGATAAACCCAGGGTATGCACATTTAAAAATGTCTAAACACTGCTATTTTATTTTAGTACCTTAATCTTATCAACAGATCATTATTGCTAAGATATATTTATTCACATACTGTACTTAACGCCTTTTGTTACATCTGTGCTTTTCTGTTAGACCATCTCAAGTTGATTTACATTTATGATTTTTTATTTGGGGGGAAAAAATCTTTGAACCTCCGGCTTAGCTTTACTGATTATATTCACTTAATTGGATTTTACCTCCATGCAGTTAGAACCAAAAAGTCATTTTGGGAAATTTGACTCAGATATTCTCCTTACAGTATCAGACCAAACCTTTTCATAAATCATAAATTTATGTCTAGAATGGTCTCTGTCCATTAAAGCTGGCAAATGTGTAAGAAGTTGTTCAGTGGCTACTTGATGGTTATGAACCTGAATTGTGAAGTTCAGTAGCTGAGCTGGGGGAGAGATTGCAAATTCTAAACATTTGGTAAATGCATGAGACCTGAAACCATTACTGTTGCCAAAACTCAGTGCTAATCCTCTCCTGGTGATTTCTATGCAGCTTGCTTATTTAGTGAAAAAAGAACTAATAAGAGAAACGCAGACTCCCAGAGGTCAGTTTACAAAACAAGAAATACAATTTGCAAAAACATTGGGGGGGAAATACTCTTCAGCCTTCTTATTCAAATTGTAAACACATTGATGATTTTGGCCACAATTTGATGGACTAACCATTCTCATTCATCCCTGTAGGGCAACTTAGTTATACGTATCAAAGTCCCTAAAAATATGTTTTGAAGTAATTCTCCAGGAAATTTATAAGAATAAGAACATTGAAAACAGCCCAATCAAAAAAGTAGAGTCAAAGTTAAGTTGAGGGATGCCTGGGTGGCTCAGTGGTTGAGTGTCTGCCTTTGGCTCAGTGTGTGATCCCAGTTGGGGGATCGAGTCTCAGGTTGTGCTCCCTGCAAGGAGCCTGCTTCTCCCTCTGTCTATGTCTCTGCTTCTCTCTGTGTCTCTCATGAATAAATAAATAAAAATCTTTAAAAAGAAAAAAAGTTAAATTGTAAGAATATAAATTAATACAGGGAAAACATCATTTTATGTAGAGAATATTTAGAAGATTTAATGGCACAGGGAAGTAGACACTGTAATAAGGAGGAAAAAACAGCCTACAAAATTATGGTGGCATTTCCCAGAATACCTCTTAGGAGATGTGAGTTCCTCCATGGCCTCCAAATTAGCTTGAGAAATGCTCAGGTAATCAGAATTAAGATAAAGTACTTTAGGGCTGGCCTTCTTGGAGAGTCCTAGAACCTAAAGGTGGCTTGTATTTCCCAAATTTCTTTGACCTTGAAACTTTCTCTAAAATACTTATTAGCGTCTTTCAAAACGCTCAGGTTCCATGGAACATAGTATAGGAGATGCTAATATGTAGTTGAGTCTCATTTTTTATTTTTAAAAATGTAGCATGTCTCTGTCTTACGTGTTTACATGTGTACTTATGTTTATTTGTATGCATAGAAAATTAGAGAAAACATATGAAAAGGGTTGTCTTGGGGGTTGTGAAATTACTGGTAATATTTTTTTCTTTAAACTTGTCTGAATTTCCCAGATTTTCTAGGGGGAAGAAAAGAACACTTCCAATATTGAAAAAAAATTGCATTGTTTTAAAATTTTCATAAAGTTAATTAAAAAAAAAAAACTGGCAAAAAAAAACACTGGCAAGGGGCATCTGGGTGGCTCAGTTACTTGAGTGCCCAACTCTTGGCTTCAGCTCAGATCATGATCTCAGGGTCATGAGATCTAGCCCCAGGTGGGGCTCCACCCTCAGTGCAGAATCAGCTTGAGATTCCCTCTCCATTTCTGCCTCTTCTCTGCTCACTCAGGCTTTTTCACTCTCTAGTTCAAAGAATGAGAAACAGTTGTATTAAAAAAAAAAAAAAACTCTAGGGGCACCTGGGTGATTCAGTTGGTTAAGCATCTGCCTTCAGCACAGGTCGTGATCCCAAGGTCCTGGGATTGAGCCCCACATGGAGCTCTCTGCTCCGTGGGGAGTTTACTTCTCCCTCTGCTCCTCCTCCTCACTCATGCTCTGTCTCAAATAAATAGATAAAAATGTTTTTAAAAAAAGAAAACCCAAGAGCAGGGGAAACTGGTACGGAATGGATGTGTCTGTGGCCTTTGTGGCGGTGGTGGTGGTTTCACTGGTATATACTTATCCCCACCCGACTCAGCGAATTGTATACGTGAACTATGTACTACATTGTACATGACAACCACACCTCCGTAGTCTGGTTTCAAAGAAAAAGAAAACTCAAGCTTTGAGTCAGATCTGAATTCAGCCTGTCATTCGTGATTGTGAGCAAGATATTTGATCTCTGCATCTTGCTTGCAAAGTAAGGGTACCTCCACGAGCTGTTACCAGAATCATATCAGGTGCCGCACCAGTGTGCCCATAGGTGCTTAGAGATGTGCAAAGGTGGTTTGAATTGCATTTTTTTTTTTTTTGCTAGCTATTACATGCACAGGGAAATGCCTGTTTAAATGAAGTTTACCGTTTTTTGCTGTAGAAACAGACTTCTGAAATGATGAATGAAATGCTCTTGTTCTTTAGTTAAGAAGCTGGTTCCTTCCATTGAACCAGAGGGAAATGTTCCTAGACTAATGTAAATGGTTTCCATGCAACTTTGAGTCAGGATCCTTTCCTTTCTCTACTTGCTCCTAGCATTTGTCAAATAACTGTCATAAAGGCGAGGTTTTACTTACCAACGTTCCATTATCTATGACTCAGACCCCTTCCTATGACTTCCTTTCCCCCAAAGATCCTTAGGTTAAAAAAAAAAAAAAAAGTGAATCTAGTCTGTTTCTCATGGGAGTGTAAAATTTCTCATTAGGAAGAGTTTTCTTTTAAAATCTAGTACCCACGGGCACCTGGGTAGCTCAGTCGGTTGAGCATCTCACTCTTGATTTGAACTCAGTTCGTGATCTCAGAGTTGTAAGATCGAGCCCCCTGTCAGGCTCTGTGAGATTTTTCTGCCTCCCCCGTCCCCCACTCTCTCAATTAATTAATTAAAGCATCTAATCACTTTTAAGTGCTAAGATCTAGTGCCAGGAGTGGTAGACTTTATTGTTAAAGTAGGTTTCCTCACTCCCTCCATAGCTGTCTTTTGCAGTGTTGGGTTGTTGGGTTTTTGGGTTTTTTTTTTTTTTTTTCTTCTCACTTCTGTATTTGTTATATAGCAACTCTATAGAAAGAAGCCCGGTCTGGCCATCACGTTTGCAAAGCTGCCTCAAAATTTGGACAAAAACCGCTATAAAGATGTGCTGCCTTGTGAGTACCCAGTGTGAATGCCTCCCTCCCCTCCTCCACCGCCACCAGCCCAGGCCTCCCCCCGCCCCCCCAACACGCTGAGATAATGTTTCCCTTTTTAAAACAGATTGTCTGGTATTCTGGAACGATTTTCACTGTGTCTGTAAACACCACCGTCTTTATTGCCTCCATGTCAGACTCGGAACAGTTGGGGAATAGTGTTCATGCTAATGAGGCGAGAGCTGCAGATGGGGTTGCGGACTGAACCCTTGTTTACTTGGCATGATAAAAATAACGCTCGGGATAATCGGCAAATTTTTTTGTTGTTGTTTTTCTCCCCCGCAGATGACACCACCCGGGTCTTGTTGCAGGGAAATGAAGATTATATTAATGCGAGTTCTGTGAACGTAAGTCAAGAATCTGGACCCCGGAGTACATTGATCACTGTCACGAGCGCGATCGTGGCTCGGGTGGGGCTTGCCGTGGACGAACCCCCTCATTTCAGCCCCTCAGCAGCCACTGAGGGAAGGCAGTGTGGTCCCATTTTACGGAGGGCAAGACTAAGGTTCAGAGATTAAATAATTTGAAAAGTCACAAAGCTCACGGAAGGTGAGACCAGAACCCAGATCCCCAAAGTTCACATGCCTTCTGGCCTCAGCTGTGGACATTTTGTGGGCTTTTTTATTTTTTCTGTTGTTCTGGGGTTTTGTTTTTTGTTTTTTTCCCTTGCCAGTGGTATGCTTGTAACTTTCTGTGTTTCCACCCCCCTCCCACATTATTACCGTACATCCCACCTAAAAATAAGGGGGAAAAAATCTGCTTGTGCACATAATCTCAACAGAAAAGGTACAGGATATCACATGTTGTAGGAAGGGCATTCATTTCACCCTGAAAATGCATCGTGGGCAGCTTACTTGGGCTCTCTGAACCTCAGTTTCTTCATTTAAACCAGGGTCAGTACACTTTTTCTGTAGAGGGCCAAGTGATAAATATTTTGGTTTTTGCAAGCTGTGGCAAAATGGAGGATATTACTTAGGTACTAACAGGACCATTTAAAACACCACCATGTAAAAATGCTTTTTACACACTCTGAGCTTGCAGGGCACCTGGGTGGATCAAATAGGTGTATGACTCTTGATTTCATCTCAGGTTGTGATCCTCAAGGTCATGAGATTGAGCCCTGCATCAGGCTCCACATCTCACACGGGGTCTGCTTGAGCTTCTCTCTCTCTCCTTCTGCCTCTGTTCCCTCCCCTGCTCACACTCTCTGAGTAAACAAGTTAAATCTTTGAAAAAAGAAAGACAGACTCTGAGCTTGCAAAGTGACAGTTCCATTTGGCCCTCAGGCCACAGTTTGCCAACCCCTGCTCTAAATGAACAGAGGATTTCTCAAGTTCTCAAGTTACAGCAAAGTATCAAGAACTACCCTAAAAAAATGGGTCTTATCAGTGCTTCCATTTATTCCAAAACACCTATGGAATTCGTTATCCTCACTTCACCATTCCTGGTGTCTTGACAGCAGAGCATCAGAATTGGTGAGGTCAGCAAGGTCAGGCGATCCAATCTCTCTGATCATGGGGATGTAGGGACACTAAGGGTTGATGAAGCCATTTACCCAAGCATCAACCAAACCATGAATTAGGCGCCTCTGTTTGCCTTCCCCACCTAAGAATGAGTGAATCACAGTGTCACTTCAAAGCTCAGCAGGTTCTGCGTCGTTTTTCATAGAAATGACTCAGTTCAGAGGGAAGAAGTCAAAGCAGACCAACCAGGATTGGGGAGAGACACTGAGGACAGTTGAAAACATTTTGACGTTTAACGTTAATCAACTCAAGTGGTAACTGAGGTGGCAGATGTGTTCATTAGCTTGATTGTGGTGATCATTTCACAACATATGCGTCTATCAGAGCGTCGTGTTGTAGACCTTAAACACATACAGTTTTGTGTCGATCCTACATCAGGAAGGCTGGGTGGAGGAGAGGACTGGTCAACTCAGTGACACAAGCGTTGGCGGCCCCGCAGAGAGCTAAGTGCAGCATTTGCAGTGGCATAAACCTGTATGGGCTGTGCTTCAAAGAAAAGTAAATGGATTTTGATAGAAAGCCCTGTCTGGGGAAAGATTTGGAGCATGAGGACTGGTATGTATTGCTGAAAATACAGATGGCCACTATGGATTATATTTAGGATACAGCAGTAAAGGTCATTAAAATTCTTTTGCCCTCTCGTAGGCACATTTCTTGATTATTGCCTCCTGAGTGTCAAACAGCTTTAAGTGGTTAATGCTAGTGTTACGCCAAGGGTCTTTCAAGGATTTTTAGAAATAGCTTTTTCTTTGATTTTCCTTATTGGCTGTAAATTGATAGGATATTCTGATGTGACTGACATCAATTATCAATTTGAAGAGTTTAAGATCCAGTTCCGTGTCCACCTTGTCGCAGTGACAGGTACTAATGCCTTAACAATCTCTTGCCAGATGGAAATTCCTGCTGCTAACCTTGTGAACAAGTACATTGCTGCTCAGGGTCCCCTGCCACACACCTGTGCACAATTTTGGCAAGTCGTCTGGGATCAGAAGTTGTCACTCATTGTCATGTTGACGACTCTCACAGAGCGAGGACGGGTAAGTGGCTTGATTTCCAGTTCCAGTGTGGCCATGTCACACTGTGCTCTGTGGAACCTGAATCTCAGACCTGGAAAGGGTCTTAAATGTCCTCTGGTCCAGCCTGTAAATGACCCATAAGACTCCTTTACAGAGCTACTGATAGGCACCTCCAGTGATGGGCACCTCAGCACTCCTGCTCCCTCCCTGGCCTTCCCTGAGCTCACGAGTGATCCAACAGCCCCTCACTCCTAGCTTAGATCCATCATAACAAGCCAGAAGGCAATTCCCCTTGCCTCCTCTCCCCTCACCTGCCCCAGAACCCCTGTGTTGACTATATTCTCAGCCACCTAGGACAAGCGCTGGTCCTGAAAAGAACAGTGTGGGGTGCCACAGTGGCCATTAAAAAGTAGGAGAAGTTGTAACCTCTGTCAGCCTTCACTTGGGTTGCCTCAAAACCCAATGCACAAAGAGGAATAAGGGCTTGATTAGGAGAGTGATGGGCACCACACTGTGCTTAGCAGGCAGGCATTTCCAGAGGAGCAGATCGCTGGTTGTATAACAGAAGTCACTGTGCAAGGGATACCTGTGTTGTGCATCCTCTAACTTGTGCATGCATCAACATAACTTCATTATGAAACATTTATTCAGAAACCCATTCCAGAATCAGATATAAATTAACTTTGAGCCACCTGCTTTGAATGATTTGTGTGCAGCTTCCTCCGAGGCCTTTCTCCTTGGTACATAGTTCGGAATACCAAATTGATCCAGGCTGAAAATCAGATTATGCAGGATAAAATGACTAGTATGTTTGAGAACAGTCTACACTCTCACCTGAAACAGCAAAATAAGGATTCCTCTACTTATTCTGCAGAGCCCTGTGGATTGCAAAGGACTTCAGTGCGTTGTCCAGGCAAAGGGCTCCCGACTCTTGCAAAAACACCTCCAGGGTCCATCCTGTGGGTATTCAGCTCTAATTTAAAAAAAAAAAAAAAATTCTTCCTTACAACTAGCTGAAATCCACATGACTTTGGACCTTCACCCCTTGTGCTTCTCCCACTTGGAAGATGCAGAATAAGTTACCCCTGTCTTCTCGTAACTGGCCTTTTAGGTATCTCAGACTTTGTGAAAGCTTATAACCTCAGCTCTTTTAATCCTGTGACCAGCAGAAAGTGTCTGGTCTCTGCCTCGGTGCTGCTCTTGGGCCAGTTGCCCCCATTTGTACTCTGTCTTCAACTCTTAAAACCTACATACAGAATGCTGGCAGGGCTCTGGAGCCACACTGGGTTCACAACATGATTCGCCCTGAACACGTTACTTAACCTCTCTGACCTTCGGCTTCCCCGTATGTGAAGTGGAGGTGATCCTAGGGCCCATCTTGGACAGTTTGTGAAGATGGAGACCATACCTGTAAAAAGCTTAGAGAACCGCATGTTGCAAGTGTCCAGCAAACGGTCAACGTTGTTTTGTGTGTCATCACCACTGGTTGCATTCAGCCGTTGGGTCCAGCCTTTCAAGTGCTCTCTGGGGCTTTTTGGGCTTGCCTTCTATTGTTGTCTGCGTTGGCTACCACTCTTAGCTTCTTGTCACTCACAGTTTGATCAGAATCTCTTCTCTTCACGTAAGTCCCTGTTTAAAACATGAAGGTCCTCAAGAGGCAATAGAAACTCCTCTTCGAATGCTGTGAGTCAGAGGCATCAATGTGCCAGCTCCCACATTTCCCCACTTTGTCCATGCACTTACCCTGACAGACTGTCTGAGGCTTCGGTAAAATCACAAGGCATCCCCTGACCTTGTCCTGAAGTCTCAGTTTCATCTTTTTTTTTTTTTTTTTTTGATTTCTGTTTATATTTTGGGGTTTTTTTTTTGGGGGGGGGAGGTTGGTAATTTTTGTTTTGAATAGGAAATGAAGTGAGTTGGACCTTTTTTTGAACTTAGGGAACCCTGGCTGACTCTCAGGCCTGCCTTCTCTCTCTCTGGAGCACTCACAGCCATCTTGGTCTACACTGTGGTGGGTAAGAGGGCAGACTCAGATTCAGATCCCAGCTCTATCGTTTCCTCCCTGTGTGACTTAGGAAAACTACAAATCCTCTGGGTAAAACAGAATAATCATAGCGCCTATCTTGTGGGATTGTCAGGAGTTAATGCAGGTAGGTTTCTTGGAAGAGTGCTTGGCACACAATAAATACTGCAAGCGCTCTCACACTGTCTCTAAATACAAATCTCTAAAAAAGGAAAAAAAAAAAAAAGAAAAAGTTTGCTTTACCACCATGCACATCGTTCCGTGTTATTTGATCCCCCGACTGAACCAGCACGTCCTACACTTTGCGGGCCCTGCTCTGGGCCGCTTCCGCTATTTTGTAGGCGACTAACATCACCTTAGTCACCTTCTCGTTTCCACAGTCTGCCAGTCTCCCCGTTTGAACCCTGTGCTATCTTTGCCTGTATTGTTCTGTGACCTCTGGGTGCCCAGATGCTCCAGGTTCCCTCACAGTATTCGTGGCGGTGCCGCTCTCCTGGGTCATCAGGCCTCCTCACCTGGTTGGGCTTCTCTTTCCCCTGTAAAGTGGGCTCAGCCCTTCCCGGCTCTGACATTAGCGAGCTGCAGCAGGCGTGGTTAGTGACAGCCGATCTGGCCTGGACAGCAGCCCCTTCTTCCCTCGTCCTGCTTGTTCCGACTCAGACAGAAAGGCCCTTTCTTCCGGCCCACAGGCCCTGCTTCCTCCACCTGCCCTTGCGGGTCCTGCCCCGCCTGCTGCCTGCTGACGTCCCACCTCCCTGCCTTTTTGTTGGCATCTGCCCTGAGCCCCTCTGAGGTCTCCCTGTGACCGTGGGCTTTGTCTCCCAGCCATCTTCCTGAGCATCCCAGCCGGCCCCCAGTCCTGAGTCAGCATTCCCTTCACCATCCGGGGCCCTGGGGACTTAGCCCTCCTGTTTATCGATCATTAGAAACCTGTTCTTCTAAAATCCAGGCTGCACGTTTCCTCCTCCTGCTGTTACACACCCTTGGCTGACCTGAGCCCTTTATCTTGAGGTCCCTTATCTGTTCCTCACCACCATCCACGGGTTCTCCCCAGGCCAGCAGCTTCACCCCGTCCTTGTTCTGAGAGATGAGGCTTTCAGCATGCCCCATGTGCTTTCACCCCCCTACCCGTGCATTTAGCAGAGCGGGCCCCCCCCACAGGCATGGGGCTGGCCGGAGTCCCCTCTCACGGCTGCACCCAGCAGGCACGTCTGCTGGTGCAGGGTCTCCTCTAGCGCCTGTGTCGCCCTGTAGCCTGTGAGGGGCTCCCACTGCAGCATCACTTTGAGTTCTGCCTTTTCTCATGCCCACCCAAAATGTTTTTCATTATAGTCTCTCTTCGGGTTCACAGGTTTTCTCATAGAGAAAAAAAGACCTATGGAGATACGGCTTTTCTACTGAAAAAGCATTCTCCCGAACCTTCCATCAGGGATGCTTCCTTTGAGTGAAAATTATTTCTTAGATCTATGTGTGCACCACTTCTGATATGTATGATCGGCGGCAGATTCACACTCAGAGCCTCCATTTACTCATATGCAAAGTAGAGACACCAATGCTGCCTACCTCGTAAGGTTTTTTGAGGCCCAGCTAATGTCCTTAAAAAGTCCCATTTAGCGCTGGGCATGCCTTGTTCAATAGCTGGTAGGCTCTAGCATCCTCACCCCCCACAGCCAGCATTAACATGGAGACGGAGACTCAAAAGTCTGGTGACGTGCCCAGGATCACACAGTTGGTTAGTGGAGCTTATTATTAGAAACTCCGGGATTCCACAGACGCCTTGCTCTTTCTACTACACCCTTAGTGCTTTGAGATGCAAACAGACCTAAAATCTAAATTGGACCAAAGGGTAGAGTCTAGTTCTGGTCACATTCACTGGGAGTCTCTGGAAGTAGGTATTTGCATCTCTGCCTTGTATGGGCTCATCACTTCAGAGGCCCTTCCCATCAGCTGTCCTGTGGGCGGGACACTCAGGAGTCTGCAGCAGAGAGCTACGCCACCTCATATTGGTCCTACCCTCCCGGGGGCTACCCAGGTGTGCTCTGCACCCTCACCCCCACCCCTCTATGCAGGGGGTAGGGAGAAACTGAAGGCAGGCCACCCCAGGTTGGCAGGTGGCAGTTGTAATAAGCAAAGGGAACTTCCAAGTCTAGTCTTGGGCAGCAGCAAGACACACGGATCCCTGCAATTCCCGATAAATCTTAAAAGTTTATAACGAGGGATCCCTGGGTGGCGCAGCAGTTTGGCGCCTGCCTTTGGCCCAGGGCACGATCCTGGAGACCCAGGATCGAATCCCACGTCGGGCTCCCGGTGCATGGAACCTGCTTCTCCCTCTGCCTGTGTCTCTGGCTCTCTGTCTCTCTCTGTGTGACTATCATAAATTAAAAAAAAAAAAAAAAAGTTTATAGTGAGAGAGACCCTAACTGGGCTCAGTTATGTATGTGGTATGAGTGTCTTCAGCACCACATTACTTACTGTCTTAAGGCTGTGCCCTTGGAGCAGCCTCTGGCAAGCAGAACCCACATTCTCAGGTCGGGGGACGGCGGAGGGTTGAGAGGGTGAGATGCCTCTGAGTGCTCAGGGCCAGTTCACGGGCCACAGTGCGGTCACATCCTTTTGATGATGTTTTCGAACACCCTGTGAGGATGAGGCAGGTGTAGACCAGTGGGTGTCGACTCTGCCTTGGGTTGGGGGCGCAGCTGCCCCTTCATGTCTAAGGGAAGTTGGGAAATGGCCACTAACCAAAACACACCCATATTTAAGGTTTACAAGTTAATTCTTAACTCCAGCTCTCCAGCCGCATATTTTAATTTCAGATATTCACTGTGACGTTCAGAAATAAGAATAGAAAAGCTGTTCTAGACAAATTACGTGCATCTGTTGGTTTATAGCCCCTTTTAGCTGTACGCAAATATAATTTTTATGTAAGATGTTGCAACTATAGGCTTGGAGGAAAAAAAAATTTGAATGAGTCAGAATTTGATGGAACTATGATGGGATGGACAGCTTGGTCCTGAGTTTTGCTTTGAAGCCGGAGGCAAGAGCGGAGACAGCTGTGGCCCGAGCGTCAGGATTTGGAAGGGAGGATCAAACACAGGGAGAGGCTGTGGGCTCAGGGAGCCGGTGGGGAAGCCACAGCAGCCCTATGACCCTGGGCAAGTCGCTTACCCCCTGTGAGGCCGAGGTTCCCCGTCTGCCATCTGGGAGATGCGTCAGCTCCGTGAGTCACGGACAATGGCATCTGAGGGTCTAGGGGATACGGCTTGAATGTAACGGGATGTTCATCTCAGTTTGGAGACTTCTTTCACTGAGATTTCTGAGGAATTTCTGATCACCCTTAGTGAAGTTGATGTGGGGCCCATAGCAACAATGATAACCTGCCCCCCCCAACCCACCCCTGGGTAAGCCTAGTACTACACACTGTTAACCTCCCGCCTCTGTCACCACCTGGGAAGCAGGTGCAGTCCCCATCTATCAGGCAAAGACCGTGAAAATCTGAGAGGTCGAGTAGCAGGTTCAAAGTCACAAGGCTAACCAGTAGAGGAGAGGAGTCCAGGGCCGCTCTGACTTCCCCCTGTGTGCTCTTAACTGCTATGCCTTGAGGCCCCCTACTCGAAGAGGCAGGGGATGGATGGTGAAGGAGGGTGAGGTGAAAGGGGCGTGGAGAGCAGAGAAGGTGGGGCCTGCGGCCTGGAGTGGGCTTGATGGGGGATGGGGATGGATGAGGAGGAGAGGTCGCTCCTGTATCAAGACACCATGTCTGAGGCCTCTCCAGTTCTTCCAGCAACGGGGCCCCCGTAATGAAGAGGATGAGCTCTAGACTCCTTCTCCAGCCCCAGCCCCTGGCAGGCCCACCCCCACCCTGCTCTCCAGGGGAGGAGGGGAGGCTCCTCTGCTGCCCTCAGGGGACAGACACAGAGCAGATTGGCTTTGCCTGAGTCTCTCTCCACCTGCAGCTCTCACGGTCCCTGGTGTGAGTGTGAGGACTCTGGCCAACACCCCACCTGGCCGTCCAGGTGACTGCTCATGTGTGCCCCCCACAGCGGAAGTCAGCTCACCCCCAGTGGTTCCCTTGCAGACCAAATGTCACCAGTACTGGCCCGATCCTCCCGATGTCATGGAACATGGCAACTTTCACATCCGATGTCAGTCAGAGGACTGCACCCTCGCTTACGTGTTCCGAGAAATGCTGGTCACCAACACTGAGGTAAGCAGCGCCCCTGCAGGGACTGGTCGGGGACAGCCCAGCTTAGAGGCAGGTGCCACATCAGCATCCACCATGGTCCCGGATGATAGGGCAGTGCTTCCAGGTCTGTTCCCCATTTTCACCTGGTGCACATTTCGGTAAACGTACAAGCCGACTCGTGAAAGAACCAGCATCCTTGTTCACAGCACCACTGTTCACACTAGCCCGCAGGTGGGGACATGCGATGGACATTGAGGGGTGAACCGGTGACCAAGATGCGGTATATTTATACGGTGGGATCAATTCAGCCTTTCGAAGGAAGGCCCTTCTGATGCCTTTATAGCAGGGGTAAACCCTGAAGGCATCGTACGAGGTCAGGTTAGCCCGGCGTGAGAGGAAAGTACCGTGTGACCGTGTGGAGCACTTGAAGTAGTCCAAATCAGAGACAGGAAGTGGAAGGGTGGTTGGCCGCGGGGAGCGGCGCATGAAGAGTTAGTGCTTCGTGAGTACAGAGTTTCGGCTTGAGAAGATGAAAAAGTTCTGGAAGTAGTGGTGATGGTTGCACAACGCTGGGAACGTATGTAATGCCACTGAGCTGTACTCTTCATAGTTAATGGCAGACTTCACGTTACGTATATTTTGCCCCACTGATGGCAAGTACTGTAGGAGTGGAAGGGAAGAAATCATAGTGGGCGCGAGAGGAGAAGGAAGAGGTCCTGAGGGGGGCAGGCCCGAGCCGAGTCCTAGAGGATGGGCGCGTGGGAGAGTAGCCGTGGAGGGTGAGTGGGAGCTTCCAGGGGCCTCGGCAGGGTTGTGCACAGTGGGCGGAAGGGCAGCAGGAGACCGCACCACCGGAGCTGGGGCCAGGCCCGGAGCCTGCTGCCCGCCTTCCAGATTGACTCACCAAGGCCGCCCTGCATCTTCCGCAGACCGGGGAGGAGCACACGGTCACGCATCTCCAGTACGTCGCGTGGCCCGACCACGGCGTTCCTGATGACTCCTCGGACTTTCTGGAGTTCGTAAACTATGTGAGGTCCCTGAGAGCGGATGGCGAACCCATGTTAGTTCACTGCAGGTACCGTGGCTGGTCTTGTTTGTTTGAATCCACAGACTCCGTAGGGAAAGACCTGGAGAGAGTTGGCAAGGATCACCCTCAATCCCCCGAGACCATATGCTTTTACCAGAAGGCTCTGTTTACTTTATTTCTTCACTATTTCAAAAGATTTGGGATTTTACGAAAGCGTAAGTCTCTGGATGTAGACCAGAGGAGGAAAGCCCCACCCTCCGCTTTCCCTCTCTCCTTGGGTCGCTTCACATGAGATGTGAGAGTGGGGTGCAGCCGGCACTGAAAGGTGGGTTTCTTTTCATTGGTGTTTAAGCCCCTGGCCTCAGAATATATGAGGAGAGGCCTTTTCAGCCTGTTGGAGAGCACGCCCTGAATGTGTGTTCTGTATTCTTGAAGGTCAGGGGAGGGAAGCTCTGTTTGAGTAAACGTGGGAACTGGCTAGGAGTTAAGCTGGGCCGTGCAGGAATACGGCCTGAGCAAATCCCAAGTCTCCGCTTCTGTCCCCCCAGTGCTGGAATAGGTCGGACCGGTGTGCTGGTCACCATGGAAACAGCCATGTGCCTAATTGAGAGAAACCTGCCTGTTTACCCACTGGATATTGTCCGGAAGATGCGAGACCAGCGCGCCATGATGGTGCAGACATCAGTGAGTAGAAAGCCATTTGATAAAAGTAGTAACGATGGGCGACACTTTCTGAGCCCTTGCCCTGGGCTGGACCTGCCGAAGGGTTTTGCAGGTCAAGAGACCAAGGCCACAGAGCTTGTCAGTGGCTGAGCGACCCCAACGCCCACCCCTTCACTGTCCTTCCCTTTTCCCTCCCTCCGTAATGTTTTTCCTGCCAACCCCACAGCCAGGCAGCAGCCCTGGTTGCATTTTTTTTTCAAGATTTTTATTTATTCATGAAAGACATACACACACACACACACACACAGAGGCAGAGACACAGGCAGAGGGAGAAGGAGGCTCCATGCAGGGAGCCCGACATGGGTCTCGATCCCGGGACTCCAGGATCATGCCCTGGGCCAAAGGCAGGCACCAAACCACTGAGCCACCCAGGGATATCCCCTGGTTGCATTCTACATCGTCAAGCCCCTGGCCCATCATTTATCCATCAGAAGTAAGCAGAATCACCCGAAGATTTTACCCCACCTGCCTGTCTGTGGGTGAGCCTTTTGGCTTAATGGATGTTTCACACGGCCCTACCCTCTCCTCCTTGGGCCGTCTCCCGGGTGTATCACATCCGGGTAATGGACACTGCAAGTGTCCTCAAGAGGAAATCTTGTGGTTTTCCCCCTGGAACTTCAAGAGAAGCGGGGGATGGGGGGTGATGTAGAAAAAAAAGAGCATGATTCCGGCTACCCCACATATTGGGTGACCTTTGGATGGTCCCTTAACCTCTCTCCAAGCCTCAACTTCCGCATCTGCAAAATGGGGACCAGCCCACATTCGTCTAGAGGATTGCACACGCTGGAAAGACCCGGGCTTGTATGTGGTGGGAAAACTGGATTAGTCAGTTATAAATGTCAACGGTAATGGAGGAAGTCCAGGGGGGAGTCTGAGAACTCAATGGAGAGCAGCGAAAGCCGACTTTGGAAAGTCAAGGAAGGCTTTCTGGAGGAGTGACTCCAGATGAAGGAGGTGGAGTCAGCAAAGAAAGGAGCGGAAATTCCACGTTACAGCCAGCTCTGTGTCCTCACAAGCTCATGGACAGAGCGTATAAGATTTCTCTAATAATTGTGAGCTCTTGTTTTATATTATACTCCGGAAATATGGTTAAGAGGAAAAAATCAGACACTATTGTTCTCTGCCCTGTTTCATGTTACGGGGACGGCTGGTTAAAAATGTTTACAGTGCATCCTGGTAGATCTTCCTAGCTGCTGAAGCACGGTCTGAATGCTTTCTTTCAGCCTGTACACGTCACTAAGTAAGTTCCTTAGGTGTTGGTGACTAGAAAGAACCGTATCCTGCAGAGCAACTCTCAGTGGCCCTCCTTAAGACAAAGTCCAGACCCCTCACCCCGGCACAAGGCCCTGCACAACCACCTCCCAGCCACCTATGCAAGCCTCGCCTCCCAGGCCCAGGGGTTCCAGGCAGGGGCTCTGAGCCCTGACTGTGCCACGCGGAACGGGCTGTCAGAGTCTCCACACTTGAGCATACACTAGAATGGTCACCCTGCAGGGTCCTGTCCCCGACCCCACCCCCCACCCCCGACTCCTCCAGACCCCTGCTCCCTCCCTCCACTGTGGTTTCCGCATCCGTTGCCCAGCCCTCACATGTAGGCCTGACGGCTTCACGGGTGTATCTGCTCCACGGGGGCTTCCCTGGCCGTAGCACAGAGTGTGGCCTGGCCCAGAGCTGGACCTCAGGGCGTATTTATGAGCGATGTGAAAGAGTGGGCATAGATGCGAAACGGTGCAGTGTTCGTGGAGCTGTGGGTGGACCGACAGCTTGCTTTTCTCTTCTTTTCCAGAGCCAGTACAAGTTTGTATGTGAAGCGATTCTTCGTGTTTATGAAGAGGGCTTAGTCCAAATGCTGGATCCCAGTTAAGACAACTGTGAAAAACGTTCATTCCTCTTTCCCAAGGGCATCCTCCTTAAGGACAGACCTTCTCTCTGGAAGCAGCAAGAGGGATTTGTAGGCTGTGGGGGAGGAATGAGCACATTTGAAGCCGGGCACTTTAAAGTTCTGTAGAAGAGGTATCGTGTACATAGGAACTGTGTAGATACGCATGCAGTTACAGCAACATTTAGGCCTGTTATTCCTCAGAAATAAGCAAAAGGGGATCTCAGTTTGGGGCCTGTCCTATTTGCCTTCCTCCCTAGACATTACTATGTTCCTGTAAACCATCCTTGGGCAGTTGAGAGGGGATGCCAGCGATGCTGCTGACCTCACACAAACAAGAGGGTGCGGCGCTTCGGATTTGCTTGGATGTTTTGTGTGTATATGTGTATAGGACTCTAAGGGCTGAGCTTTCTGGGCTTCGGGGCGGAGCTGGAAGCATTGGCCTTCACCTGCCGATGCTAAGGGCACCCTGCTGGATGTACTAAGTGGCAGGGTGGGGGGAATTCAGGCTGCAGGGCGGGCAGTACCCCTTCTGCCCGGCCTTCCTCTGTCCCCACTCCCTCCCACTTCCCATACTCGTGTTTCTGAGAATCCTGTCTGAAACGCCCCGCTTGCTCCCTGCATCACCGACCCTCTTCGGGGGCTCACACAGGGCCTGGACCGGATTAGTAACGTAGGTTCGGGCGAGTTTTCAGTTGAGACTCAGAACGAAGACTCCCGGTGCGTCTTGTCATCCGCCGCTAGTCTTAGGAGTGGGTGCTTCTCGCCTCCGCCTGCCTCTTGCTGCACCTGCAGAACCCAAGACTGGAATTATCGACTACTGAATCTACTACATGGATTGCTGCTACTTCAAGCTATTAAACTTGAAACATTACGATTTTCCTGAGGGGAGATGGGATATCATCTAACTATTCAGAATCTTTGGCCCTTCTGAGGAAAGATCTAGTCATGGAACCATGGGAACCCCAGCTTCTAGAGGGTTGTCCGTGGATGTGTGTGGATGTGTGTGTGTGCGCCCATGGTAAGTGTTTCTCAGGATTCCTAACTTGATTCAAATTACAGTTGAGTTTCTATAAAGAATGAGTCTCTGTATAGAAGAACAAATGTGTGCATTCACCCTCGGTTAGAATGGTCTCCATTTCATTTCAAAGGAGAGGATCAGGCTATCTGAATATAAACACAATTTGATGTTAATTTATTCTAAGTGCACCCTAATTTTGATTTTCCTAAAGAATTCTGCCTTTGTTCATACTGTGTTAAATTTTTTAAAAATTGACAGGATTGTAGCAAATTATTATTTAAGGAAAATAAATTAC
The DNA here is from genome assembly GCF_018345385.1 of Vulpes lagopus. Classification (NCBI taxonomy): domain Eukaryota; kingdom Metazoa; phylum Chordata; class Mammalia; order Carnivora; family Canidae; genus Vulpes; species Vulpes lagopus. Next base: position 68,311,676 of record NC_054830.1, read on the forward strand.
ATAAAAATTTTAACGTGGTATTTTTAAATAGCGGCTTTTATGTGTCCCGAAGGAAGAGGAAGCTAAGCCAGTTTCTCAATGGGACTTATAGAAAAAGGATGCTTTTATATCATAGTGCACAGAAGTGAAGCCATTTTGATGCCTTGCAAACTCTGGACCAATCGAGTAGTTTCCTGGTTGCAGGCTGGATAAAGACCTAGATGATGGGAGCCGGGTTTCTAAAGGTTCTTTATCTCCAGACTTAGCACATTTAGTTGCAAACTCCCCATCTTTTGCCCACTAATATTTTACTGCTCACCGGCAGCGGTGGGAGGGAAGTGTTACGCAGGGCCATAGCGCTACCGTGACCCCGGAGACCACTGAAGCCCCGTCGTTGTCCAGTTCGTGCTAAGCGAGCAGAATGAGCCGGGAAGGCTTGGAATTAACGCAGTTGGAGATCTGGTTCGTGGTCCCACTCATCGATTAACTGTCTCCTGGCCTGGTCACTTGAGAGCATGACCTCCCTTTCATCTATTTCCTGTAAAACAGGAGAAATAATACTGAGGCTGTGGGTTGAATATGAGGACTGAATAAAATGCTCTCAGCGGGAGTTGTCCTCAGCGGGTAGCGATCTGGCACTGCCACAGGTGCGTTACTTGGAAAAGTTAACTTACCAGCCATTAGCCCAGAAACCCATGAAATAGAAGTAGGATCGTATGGCTCTTTCCACAAAAGAAAATTTCTTTTGCCGAGAACAGAAGCACAAAGGAATATCCTCGTACCAGTGCCTTTCTTCAGTCTGGACTCAAAACATTCTATCAGTTACGTCCCAAAAAGAGGGGAAGGTGGAAAGCTGACCTAAATTTAAATGCCATCAGGATGCCTAGCAAATCACTGCTATTTCATAAAAATGCATCGTTTCCTTGTGTACAAGAAGCTTGAGAAGTCTAAATGCGTTTGGAGTGTTGTTTTTTTTTTTTACTTAAAAAAGCAAATTATTCAATATAGTTGCGGAAATGCTGTCATTATTGTACATAAATTTCTAAAACGCTGGCCACGAGCCTTTTTCTGTCATCAGGCAGGCCAGTAGTTCAGACCCAGCAGGGAACACAATTCATGAAATGCAGAGGAAGAACAGGACAAGAGAATTATCTAAAGGGGCGAAATACACAAATAAGTTATTACTACAGATACAGCCGATTAAATTCTGTGCCTCAACATTCGTGCTTCACTACCTTGTACACGTAGGCAATTACACTTAAGCCTTTTTTAGTCGTTAAGTGAAAAGCATCAAAACCACAGGGAATACTTTGCCTGGGAAAAATTGAGTGAATAGAGAGGACATTTTACATCTGTGTTTTGTTTTCTGGAAAATCTGCTGGGACCCATTGATGTGCTGACTTAAGATGGGACACCCCTCCCTGTGTCACTGTAGTACCTGCACTTGGGGTTTTGACTTTACAAGAAAGAAAGCTTGAACACCATTGGGGTGGGGCAGGATGGGGAGGGTTCTATCACGGACATGCTGGTCTGTAATTCCTACCATCGTAATTTATACTTTAAAATGTGTTTTAATTAAGTTTTTTTTTGTTTTAATTCCAGATAGTTAACATTAAAAATGCTTTTAAGTTAGTTGCTATTGCTCCTGTGTTGCTACCTGATATTTTGTTGTTGTTCCTCAGAAATGATCATTTGAGTGGGAAACAACAGGCTGCTTCATCCTTCAAAGGCAAACAGAGAGGCAGGATCAATAGGAAAGGCTCAGAGGAGCTCAGATGAGGGAAAGCTCACTGGGGTCCAGACCTAGATTTGGTGAGATGCGTCGCCCTCAGGCCTCCATTTCCTTATGTGTAAAAAAGGAAGAGGTTGGGCTGGACTAAATGAGTTCTTTGAATGTTTATCATTCTGGGAATCATTGTTCCAGAGAATTGAAATTAGCCCCCAAATCAAAGCCATATAGCTATTAGAGAGGTATCCCACTTCCATGACCTGTCTCCAAGAGATTGTCCCTCCAACCGTAGCAGGGTTGAATGCTGAGAATGACCAGGATTGCCACCATCTGGTTCTCGCCATTCTACGCTGAGATCGGAATCCGTAAAGACCGCAAAGACCCTGACCTCAGCCTAACTCTGAGGAGCCAAACACGTGAGAGTCCAGTGGCTGACTGTCCACCGTCTTTAAAACCCATTCTGTTTGGAGCAACAGAAAGATTGGTATTATGTAGTTTGGAAAAGTATCTTAACAAGCAATATTTTTTTTTTCTGTAAATCGAGGATGTTTTGCACTCTGTCAGTGACTACTGGAAAAGTTTAATCAATATAAAGACATTCAAGCTATGCAACACTTACGGTGTGTTGACATTTTTATTCTAGTAATTGTCTTGATTTCTGAAAGGGTTTTCTCACTCTGTTTTTGTTTTGTTTTGTTTTAAGTAAATATTACCTCTCTCGGACGAGAGTGCTGTCTGCCCATCCCTCCCTTCCCTCTGATCAGGAGCATGAATGACCACGCACAGTCCCTGTTTCTGTCTTGACTTTGTGGGGCAAATTCTAGATCTGAATTAGGTTCAATTGTCATTGACAACAGTAGCTTTTACAGAAAGAAGTTTCTGTATTTTCTATCGCACAGGACTGTCAGGGGGGCTCCATAATCCCTGGGGTCCCAGGTTCCTTTTCACTTGGTGCCCTGCCAACCCCAGTATGCGGCTCTGATGCTGAGGTCCACGATGATGGCTCCAGCCAGCAGGATGGTGGAAAGAGGAAGGAGAAAACAAAACCGCTTCCCTGGGGTGTGTTGTCTGGATGTTGTACATCACGTCGATCAGAACTTAGTGGCAGGGCTATACCTACTGCAAGAGAGCCTAGGGAAGGTTTTTATTCCACGAAACATGTATCTAATGAATTCAGGAGTTCTTTTCTGAGAAGAAAAGAATGAGTTTGAGGAACAATTAATTATCTCTGCCATAGTTCAACCCTTTGGTTCTGCCATTCCTCTTCTCCCCAAGGTAGACAACCCAAGCCCCAGCCACCTGTGGTGTGAAGCTAAAGCTAAGATCACCTTCAGGTGTTCTGCGGACTTCTCCATCTCCAACTCTGGGTGGCTTCTTGTCTAATAACCTATAAATTTGAGACAGGTGATCGCTCAGCACAGCCCATAACAGCAGTGAAGTAGAAAGAGGAAAACCATTCCCTCATAAGAGGGAAGAACGGCAAACGCTACACCCAGCGATTATCCAAGCCCACTGCACAGGAAGAATGAAGACGCTTCTGGCACGCCAGTAAGTCCCTTCGATAGCTGCCTCACAACCAGGTCCTGCTCCCTGGGAGGACCTTATCCGTGGGCCTCCATGGCCACATCCAAGGTGGGACCACGGTGGGCAGCCTTCTTGGGGACAGCTTTTGTAGCCTATCTGCTCCTGGGGCAGTCTTGGCAGGGGCCCCAAGGTTGTGACTGCTTTGTCAACAGAATTCCAGCAAGTACCCACAGCTGAAGGTCTGGCCTAGAATGATGTTCTGCGCTCTGCTTGTACGTCTTAACTTAAAAGGTGGCTACCTAGAGGCGACCAGAAAGAGAAGCTTGGGTGGGAAGGCAAGACCCTTCAGCTGACCTTTGGAGCTACCTGGTTCCTATTTCCTAGCAGAAAAGTCTTGAAGATGGCTTGCTGCCCCTAGCCTTGTCCCCTGCTTGAAGGTCACCACTTTGAGTAGCTGCACTTTGAAGAACAGCAGCAGTTGGCATTTATTGTACTTGAAGACCATCAGTTTTGAGCACAGGCTCTAGATTGCCTCCCTTGGCAAGCCAGGCTCCCTTCCGTCTCTGCTGCAGCACTCCCCCCACCCCGCCCCCGTCCTGCAGGGCTCTAGCCCCAGGCAATCTCACTTCTAGGGGACTTTGCAAGCAGCAAGAAGGAGCAACACCCACACTGTCTGTACGCTCCCACCATTTTCTCCATTATTGTGGCCTTGGTCAGCATGAGGTCCCTCCTCCAAAGTACCACAGATGACACTTTCATCAAAGTGACACGTTAATCACTCGATAAAGGGCAATATCTGTCTTTGCCATCTGCTGGCCTGCCAATTCCACTAAGCCAATGCCACATTTTAGATATTATTTGCAGCATCCCACTTTTGAGGACCAGATTCCGAATCCCAAAAACCAAAGTGAAGTGGACTGGAGCAAAACAGAAGTTTCTTTCTCTCTCAGATCAACACAGGTGTCCAGAGCTGGTATAGTGGCTGCGTGATTACCATTCTCTGTGCCTCTCCCATCTGGTTCCTCCCCTCGCCTCAACCGACACCTTCCAACTTTCCACCTCATGGTCCAATATGGCTGCTCCAGCTGCAGTCATCACATCTGCATCCCAGCTGGAAAGAAAGAGGAAGTGGAGTCTTTATTTTGGATGGCACTCTACCCAAACAAAATTCAGGAGTTTTTGGACTGAAGAAGGGGAGATGATTCTTAGGGCACATTAGCAGCTCCCCTGCAGATTTCTTGACTGCAGATCTACTGAAGAGCTGACTTAGGAGGCATTACCCTGCTCCAGCCCCAGCACACAGGAACAGATGTAATGATGTCATTTAAGTGAGGCTGATCCAGCGCCCAGGAGTACAGCACTCGCCTGCTGATAAGATCAGCACCCACCCATTACATGCAGAAGTCATTGCAATAGGAGCAAACTCATAACCCAAACTTCACCTCTTTTGTAGAAACCCCAGAGCCCCACCCCTGAATTAGGCAAGTCAGTCTTCCTGTGCAGCGTCCACCACCCCCCCACTTGTATCCAATGCTCATTAGTCCCTAAACCTCTGGATTCCTCTCGTGGTCAAGGAAGGCTCCAGGATTTCTCCTGAGGCTGCCCCCAGGACTTCCAGCATCATCGTCCAAACCAGAGGAAGAGCCAGGAAAGACCTGTTGGGACCTGCGATGGCAGAGGTCCGGGAGAGAGATGGTGGTGAGGATGAGGCACGTGGTCACAGCCCCGACATATGTAAGAGGAAGGAGAGGGGACTCTGTAACCAGTGGGTCTGCCCAGGAGCCCAGGATGGGCCAGCGTCTAGGGTTGGGCAGCGGGGTGGGGGTGGGGGGGTGCGGGTGCCACCAGCCAGGGGGACTAGGTGTGGAGTAGGGGGTGAGATTGTTGTTTGGGTCTGAAGTACAACATTAGGGACACAGTAGCCCTGAGGAGTCTCAGCAGTGTCTGAGCACAGAGGTTCGTTGTTACCTGACGTAGACCCCCTGGGTCCCGGGCACCCCCGTTGGCCACAGTGGATGCTTTTTGTTTGGTACCATTGGTGCTCACATTCTGATCTGCTCTAAAGCTCTCCAGGTTGCTCAGTTATGAAGCAGCCGTCCGCAGTGATCCGCCGTTGTCCTGGGCACGTCAGGCTGTGGTCACAGAAGAGCACAGACAGGACGTAAAGCAGTAAAGGGAGAAGTGAGAGAAGAAAAGCAAGGTAAGATATCTTTAATATTGATGCGGCAGGGGTGCCCGGGTGGCTCAGCGGTTGAGCATCTGCCTTCGGCCCAGGGCGTGACCCCGGGGTCCTGGGATCGAGTCCTGCATGGGGCTCCCTGCAGGGAGCCTGCTTCTCCCTCTGCCTGTGTCTCTGCCTCTCTGTCTCTCATGAGCAAATAAATAAAATCTTTAAAACATATAAACAATCTTTAAAACAAGATGTATTGATGCAGCCAGGACAAAGTATGACACAACTGCCTGGTGTGAAGGGACCTGGCCATGGAGGCACGCCGGCTGGACTCTGTCCCGGTTGCGGGGTCACTGTGGCCTGGGCCTCCGGGGCTCCAGCAAGGAACTGGGCGCAGCCTCGGCGGTGGTGAGACACCAACCTGGCCACGGCCGGACATGTGCACATGAGAGCAGGCCTCATAGTGATCGAGGCCGGGACGTCAAGTCACCCATAAATTTTTTTTTTAAGATTTTATTTATTGGGGATCCCTGGGTGGCGCAGTGGTTTAGCGCCTGCCTTTGGCCCAGGGCGCAATCCTGGAGACCCGGGATCGAATCCCACATCAGGCTCCCGGTGCATGGAGCCTGCTTTTCCCTCTTCCTGTGTCTCTGCCTCTCTCTCTCTCTCTCTCTCTCTCTGTGACTATCATAAATAAATAAATAAAGAGATTTTATTTATTTATTCATGAGAGACACACAGAGAGAGAGAGGCAGAGACATAGGCAGAGGGAGAAGCAGGCTCCATGTAGGGAGCCCAACATGGGACTCGATCCTGGGTCTCCAGGATCACACCCTGGGCTGAAGGTGGTGCTGAGGCACCCGGGCTGCCCAAGTCACCCATAAAAACTCAAGAAAATGGAAACAGAAACAACTGAGCAATGCCTAGAAAGAGTCTAAGGTAAACACTAAGGGTAGAGCCCTCCAGTGGCCAGTCCTTTCTGGGAGCAAACCTGGGTGGTGCTGCCTACCGGGCACCCTGTGTCCCCTGTGTCCGTCTTTGCGGGCACTGTGGCCGCAAGGGGCCCCGGAGGCTGCCCTGCTGCTCCCCAGACTGCAGACGGTGCCCAGCAGCCTCCTGTGGGCTCAGGCCAAAAGGAGACTGGCCTCGGCGGGCCCGCGCCTGCGGATTCTTTATCATCCCCTTCCTGCCTCGCTCTCCCAGGTAGGCTCTCCTGCCTTTGCTTCATCCCACCGAGAACTGCAAAAGATGTCCACGGCAGACAAGACGGGAAACCAGCCAGACGTCCTCAGCTGATGCCTAGAGACCCAATGCCTGCTCTGTCCTTGCAGTGGAATATTATTCGGCCACGAAGAGGAATGCAGTGCTGACACACATGACACCGTGGGTGAACTTTGAGAACATGACAAGTGAGGCAGCCAGACGTGGAAGGTCACAGATTGTTAGGATTTTGTGTGTAGGAATGATCCAGAAAAGGCGAATTCGTAGAGACCAAGTAGATCCCAGGGGCTGGGAGGAAGAGGGCTGGGGAGTGACAGCTAGTGAGCGTGGGTTCCCTTTGTGTGGCCCTCTGATGGCTGGGAATATGTCCCCCTCTGCTGTGTTAGCCCCTGGTGACGCTTACCTTCTCTCCCCGCCCGAGAGAATCACAGCACAAGTGGGTGTCGGTAAGCGCCTGTTGAATGAACACGAGCCAGTGCCCTCTCCCGTATGTTGCTGATCTCAGATAGGACCCCGTTCCCCCTAACATGCTGCCTTTTTTATGTTACTTAACACCCCCTCTCTCACCTATATCCCTCTGGCGAGAAGTTTTTTTTTTTTTTTTTTTTTTAAGATTTTATTTATTCATGAGAGACACAGAGAGATGCAGAGACACAGGCAGAGGGAGAAGCAGGCTCCATGCAGGGAGCCTGACGTGGGACTTGATCCCAGGATCAGGCCCTGGGCTGAAAACGGTGCTAAACCACTGAGCCACCCGGGCTGCCCTGGCAAGAAGTTTTTAAAGGGGCTGGGAGGAGAGATGAAAGAAAAAAGATCTCTAGATCTGACCACATAAAAATTCAGGACACCATAAACACAAGAAAAAGGCAATCAATAAACTGAGAAAAATATTTGTAACAAATATGACAAAATTTTCAAATAAGAGATGCCATTTGCAGCTCACTCTTGGCAAAAATAAAAGTCATGTTTTTAAGCATATTTAATGACAATCTTATGGGAGATATTTGAATGGAGAAAAGCCTAGAAAGAAAGAAAGTCAACATTTTAATCATGATTAGACCATAATTGTGGGATTGGCCGGAGGGGAATTTTTTTGTTAGGTTTCGCTCTTTTCCACTTGTTTATAATAAATGAGCATAATCTGTATAATCATAAGGGCAAAGCAACAGATGCCACGTTTTGCTGACTTTCCTATAGGATCAGCCTCTATGTTGGTAAGGGGGTCATGTGATGAGGGTGTTGGATCATAAACGGGTACAAGCTTCCAGGAGGGCTACCAGTTTAACAGCATGTATTAAGATCTTGAAAAATATGGATATTGTTGTATCTAAATTCCACTTCCAGTCATTGATTCTGATGATTAGAATAAAAAGTGGCTATGAAATCAAACAGAAATGGGATCAATTTATATACAGCATTATCCATTGCAGAGGCTTCTAAAACATGGAAAAATTGGAAACAACATAAGTGTCCAATATCGAGGATGTAAGTTAAATAAATTATGGTATGGCCGTATAATAGAATACGCAATCACGGAAAATGCCATTTGTAAAAAACGCTTAAATAAAATTAAAAACAATGATGATGTAATGTTCAGGGTAAAGGCTCAATACAAACTAGGTAAGTAGCATGATCTTCAAGCTGTGTATGCGTGTGCGTGTGTGTGCATAAAAAGAGGCTCCAAGGATTATACCAGTAGGTTAACGGGGAATATTATCTAGGTTTTTTTTTTTTAGATTTATTTATTTATTTATGATAGAGAGAGAGAAAGGCAGAGACACAGGAGGAGGGAGAACCAGGCTCCATGCAGGGACCCCGACATGGGACTCAATCCCGGGTCTCCAGGATCGCACCCTGGGCTGAAGGCAGGTGCTAAACCGCTGAGCCACCCAAGGATCCCATATTCTCTAGGTTTATGAATTAAAGGTGCTTTTAGGTTTTTTCCACAACTACCATGTATGTTTTTATAATCAGGAAAAAAAAACATTTTCTAAAAGGTCCCCAGGACTTTTAACTGGTCACAGGTTGCTTAGTAGTACAACTTAACATCACAAAGGGACATCGCTTTGGCCTGGCACACCCTCTTGAGTGTGTTCCTCACTTGTGTGAAGTAGCCCGTGTACCCGATTATTCACTACAGCACTATAATGGCCAAAAGCCGAAAATAACCTGCATGCCCAGCATCGAGGTCTAAGGAAATTATAATACAGACTTACAATGGGATATTCAGCAGGCACAAAGAGGAAGCCCTTTATCGTCATCACTCTGTAGTCATACATTACTGGTAATCCTAAATATTCCATATTGCTCTTTTATTATTCTTCTGTACTAATACAGAATGCTCTCCAGGATAGTGTTAAATGAAAACAGCAAGATAAGAACCGAGTGTAGAGGAAACTTCCAATTACATAAAAAAGTTGAAAAAACATCCATCTATGTGGGCAGATAACTTGTATATACGTGCACGTAGAGACACCTGCTTCTGTGGGCATGAAATAACTGGAAGTTCACCCAAGAAACTTGGAACACTGGTTTTCAAAAAACAGACACATTGCAGTCTAGACGCTTCTGTACCTTTTTTTTTTTCATTTTTATATTTTTTGTTTCAGTAGGACTAACATCCGATCACCAACTGTATTGCCCATTCAATAATAAGTAACACAAAAAATTAAAGGCAAAACGAACAACCGCTGGTTCCCTAGCATCGTTGTTCAGAGCTCGAACTGGATTCAGCTTGCCTCATTTTAAAATCCCAACTACACTGCCTGGTGACAGGTGTAGACATTAGGGAGATTTCTTAATGGCTGTAAGCTCAGCCTCCTCCTTCAAGAAATAGAGGTGACAGTAACACCAGCCTTGAGGGATTGTTAGAGGGATTAATGAAATTACTAAGTGAGGATTAAATGAGATAATCCATGCAAAGTGCTTTATTGTTTACATACAATACACCCTATTATTATTCCTTGACTGTGCTGGGCATGGCTGGTTCACAGGCCCACTGGAATCTTCCCTGCCTCCCTAGTGTGGAATGGTTATCACCCGCTTCAAAAGACTGAGCAGATTAAGTGAATTAATACATTTGAAATCCCTGAAACAGTGCCTGGGCCATAGGGAAGGCCAAGGATTGTTATGAACAGAAACCTTTAAAAGGCCGTTCCCATTCTTTCCTCACATCTCTGAACTCATGGGCTCCCTGTATTTCAATAATTGTATCTTCCCTAGAATCTCTATGTAGAGGGCACCTGGGTGGCTCGGTCAGTTGAGCAGCCTGCTCTTGATTTCGGCTCAGATCGTGATCTCAGGGTCCTGGGGTTGAGCCCCGTGTCAGGCTCCACGCTCAGCTTGGAGTCGGCTTCAAGATTCTCCGTCTCTCTCTCCTTTTGCCCCTACCCCTGCTTGCTCACACACACACTCTCTCTCTCTCTCTCTCTCTAAAATAATAAATCTGGGCAGCCCCAGTGGCACAGGGTTTAGCGCCGCCTGCAGCCCAGGGCCTGATCCTGGGGACCCGGGATTGAGTCCCGTGTCGGGCTCCCTGCATGGAGCCTGCTTCTCCCTCTGCCTGTGTCTCTGCCCCCCCCCCTCTCTCTCTCTCTGTGTCTCTCATGAATAAATAAATAAAATCTTTAAAAAATAAAATAAAATAATCTTAAAACTTTTTTTAAAAAAATTTTCTATGTAGACACTTTTCAAACCTGCCCATTATTTTTCCCATACTGTTCTGCTCTGGTTTTAAGGTTCAACATACCTGCTTCTTTATCACTCCAACTGTAAACCTGCTTGCTTTAAAGGTTTTTTTCACATCGTCTTCTTATCTTTAGTTCTTGGGTTATGAATTCTCCATTTGTTGCAGCAGCCGACTACATGTGGCTGATTTCCTCACTTGGGTTTGGAAATGTGTTGCAAACCCATCTTTATTGGGTGTCTGAGTGCCCCGTGCCTCCGACTATACAAGTGTCCCTGTCCCTTGGCTTCATAAAGGACCTTCATGCCCCCCTCCCGTTCTGGACAAGTTTTTACAATCATCTCTCCACTTGGATAGGTGAGGGGCACCCTATGTCTCCCCGAGGGCCAGAGCAAGAGGCCGAGTTGTTGGTCCGCTTCCTTAGCCAGGCAGCCTTTATGCCTCGTAGCTTTTTTCGGGCAGGCAACGCATTTTCATCTGCCTGCAAGCACAGAGCCCCAGGCGGGACTCCCCACGCAGGCGGGCCTGAGATCTCCAGCACCCACCACCCAGGTTTGATATTTTATTAGCTCCTGCCTTGAGCTTCACTGTGTAGTGGTCGTGGCACACTTCACAGGGACGGAGAACCTCCGTGAATCCAGGACTACACTGACATCTGAAGAGAGAAATAGGCCCAGGAGCTTGAGAAAGGCTGGGAGAAGAAAGCAGTAAGTGTCTGGCCCCACAAACCTCTTGGAAAATCAGTTTTTGGGATGCTCGGGTGGCTCAGTGGTGGAGCATCTGCCTTCAGCTCGGGTCGTGATCCCAGGGTCCTGGGATCGAGTCCCGCTTTGGGTTTCCTGCATGGAGCCTGCTTCTCCCTCTGCCTTTGTCTCTGCCTCTCTCTGGTGTCTCTCATGAATAAATAAAATCTTTTAAAAAATCAGTTTTCAAAAGCAAATGACATAGACTCGTGGAAAACCTTTTAACAGTACACCTCTACATTGTTAAAACCACGTGCCCAAAATGGCATCATTTAGACCAAATCCCCAAACCGGGGGGCTTAATACCTAATATAATTGCAGTTTCAACATTCCCCAGGGGGTGAATCTGAATCAGCCAGTCAGGAATTTTCTGATCAGCACCAATTAGGGGACCAGCCACAGGAGCTCTCTCTTTCCCCTAAATGAAGATGAGGTCATCTGCATGAGAGGACCCTCTGCTCTTCCCCCTAAAGGCAAGTGACCTTCCCTGGATACAATCCTGTTCCCTTGCTAATAACTTCCTTGGCCCAGCCTCCTTCCTATAAAAACCTTCCGTTTTGTGCAACTCCTCGAAGCATCTCTCTACTTGCTAGATGGGATGCTGTCCAATTCATGGGTCATTTAATAAAGCCAGCTTTTTAAAAAGATTTATTTATTTATTTTAGAGAGCACAAGCAGGAGGGGAAGAGGGAGAGGGAGAAGAATCCCAAGCAGATTCCACACTTGAGTGTGGAGACCAACCTCAGGCTGTGATCTCAACCCGAGATCAAGACCTGAGCCAAAACCAGGAATCAGACGCTTCCAGGCACCCCAGATGTGTAAATTTACTGCTTTGAATTTTGTTTTTTTAACAGTACTGAAAAGACATTTGGAGGACATGTACCAAAATGTTAACTGAGCCAGTTTTTGCGTTAACAGGTATGAGTTACTTTTCTTTTTCCTTGCCTGTATTTGCCACATTCTCTATTCCCTTCACCTTAGAGGAAAACATCATAAGCCATTTTTTAGAAGTGGTTTTCCAATCAGGTGGTGGGAGGTTGCTGGGGTGACAACGGAGGACCCACCTTCTCCTGTCAGAGCCTGGGGGCCAATAAAGCAGGGGCAGGGAGAGACTGAACAAGCCGTGTGCTGGCAGGGGGAAGGATGGGCCGGAGTCCCTGCTCGGTCGCATATCTGCTTCACCACCCCTGAAAGTAGCATCTCTCCGAATCTTCTTTCCCCCCTTGTCAGTGGAGACTGTCAGTCAACTCAGTCATCCCACAATGGTTCACTGATGACATGCAGGTCCTCGGCCCTGCTGTGAGGTGGAGGCATGCCGCAAGGAGCTGGACAGACACACGCTCAAGTTCCCAGCCAAGGGCAGCACCACCCAGGAGCACTGGGCAGGATGATGAACATGTGCTCTGTCTCCACCATCCAGGCCACTGACACATGCAGCTGCTGAGCACTTGGAATGTGAGCACTCCTGAGGGGCAGACATTTAGGAATTAAATGCAAACAGCCACGTGAGGCAGGTGGCCACCTCAACAGACTGTGCCTGGAAGAGCAGATGACACCTATCACCCTCTCTCCTAGTCTGTAAGAGGATCAAAGCAATGTATAAATGGGGCCGCAAGCATCCTGGGATGTGCGGATGTGTCAGCGGAGAAACCTCCACCGCGGGGATCTTGCTGAGCAGGAGGCTGCTGCTGTGAGCTCAGGCCGGGGAAGAAAACATGCAAAGTGGCAGCGTGTGGACTGCGATCACCTGCTCCCCGGGCCAGCGGGGGCCCCCCGGGGGCACAAGGCATTCTATACGTGACAACAGGGAACCACATCCGTCCCAGGGACATCCGACCGCCCACTGGCTCCAGCTCGCTCCTGCAGTGGCCCTGGGTCCCCCCTCTGCCTCCGTCCCCGTGGTCCCCTATCTGCAGTTCAACTGCCCTTGAGATGGGCCGCACCAGCCCACGTGGCTTCATTCCACACACACCTGCTCTTCCCTCTGCCACCCTCACCCCTTCATTCCAGATCAAGCCGGTTTTCTCCTTAGCCGAGAACACAGGGGCAGCAGCCCCGCCTTCTTGCTCTGCCTGGCACAGTGCTGTCACCCTTTCCCGGGCTCTCAGGGGCCTCACTTGCTCCGGGAGCACCCTTTATAATATACTGGACACCTTTCCCACGACACCTACCTTCCCCGCTGAGCCCTGCTCAGGGGGAGGCCCTGGGCCACCGTCCCTTCTGCACCCCCTGCTCCCCCCAACCACAGTTGATTGACCAGTGGTGAGTGCATGACCTCCCAACCAGCCAATCTAGAGGCCCCCCGGCAGCCTGTGGGGTGCTTGACCTGCAAAGGTGGGCCGAGCCTAGCTGGTGCTTTCTTGCAGGGACTCGTACAGAAATGCCCAGAGAATGAGGGAGTTAGCAGTGGGAGGTCAAGTAAAAGAAGTTCTGAGATGGCACCAGAACTACCAGAAGTCACGGGCCAGCCTGGCTCTCGGAGGCGGCAGTGCGCAGGAGCTGCGAGGGGTGGTGAGAGAGACCAGAGCAGCTGGCTCATGCCTCTCCAGCTCAAGGCCCAGCCCCTGTAATGAAGGCACCTGAGAAATCTCTTGTGGGTACCTTGTCATGTATCACAGTCGGGTTTCCAGGAAACGGGCTCTGAGGCGGGCTGTGTGCCCAAGAGGTATTGGAGAAGCTTCCGGGAGGTAGGCCAGGGAGAAGTGAAGGAAGAAGGACTGCGTTGAGGGAAAAACGATGAAATGCAGCTGCCACTGAGCCTCAGTTGATCCTCCAGGGAATTCCAGAGCCAGGATGGCCCTTGAGAGTTGTCCCAAAATCAAGACAAAGGGGCTGGACTTTTGTTTTTTTTTTTTAAAGATTTTATTTATTTATTCTTGAGAGATAGAAGGAGAGACAGAGCCAGAGACATAGCCAGAGGGAGAAGCAGGCTCCATGCACCGGGAGCCCAACGTGGGATTCGATCCCAGGTCTCCAGGATCGCGCCCTGGGCCAAAGGCAGGCGCCAAACCGCTGCGCCACCCAGGGATCCGGGGCTGGACTTTTGATCTGTGCATCAGCCAGTCCTTGGCCATGGACCACCCCCTAGGAGGGTGCCTAATGTGGGGCAGGCGGTCCCCAGCAGCTGAAGGCAATGTCCCCTGAAGTGCACAGCTGGGAGCCATCAGCGACTGGGGTACAGGAGCAGGGACACTGAAGAAAGAATCTGCGTGGAGTAGCATGGCACGGTGCGACACGTCTTCACACACACGTACACACGCACACACGCACTTAGAGTTCCTGGAGGGCAGAGATTATGTGCTGTTGTGTTTTTTCACTTCTAGCCTAGCACCTGGCGCAGAGTATTGTTAGAGTCAATAGAAACGTTGAGCATCTCTCCTGTGCCAGGCATTGTGCTGGGCACATTACATGGAATATTCGCAGAATCCCTGAAATGATTCTGTATGGTGCAAATCATTCCAAAGTACAAGTTGTTAACAGCATCTTACAGAAGCAGAAATCGAATCTCAAAAAGCAATGTGCCCTGTCAGCCAACAAATAAGGGCAAAATTAGCATTTGAATACAGGATTTGACCCAAGGCTCTTTCTTTCTTTCTTTCTTTTTTAAGATTTTATTTATTTATCCATGAGAGACACACACACAGAGAGAGAGAGAGAGAGAGAGGCAGAGACACAGGCAGAGGGAGAAGCAGGCTCCATGCAGGGAGCCCAACGTGGGACTCGATCCCGGGTCTCCAGGAATGCGCCCTGGGCCAAAGGTGACACTAAACCACCGAGCCACCCGGGCTGCCCCCAGGGCTCTTTCTGAGACACCACCTATGACCAAGACAGGTAACTGCCCGCCCAGTACCCATTCTCTTCTTTTCTCTTACTGAGGGAACCTTAATTTTATTTGGGGATGACTTGTTATCAGCTAAAAGGCTATATTTCCCAACATTCGTTGTTTAAAGGGTGGCCAGTGTGACACAAACAGAAATCCTTAGCTGAGACTTTGAGAAAGTTTTTGGAGCAGAGGCATTGACTCAACTTGAAGACTCACACTTGTCCAGTCCCACTCCCTTCCTCCTGCCTGAAAGTTGACATGAGACCTGAAGCTGCAATAACCATCTTGGGACTTGGAAGATAGAAGCCATGCTCTCAAGTTGGCAAAGCAGAATGATAGAAGTCTGGGACATCAGAGAGTTGCCATGCCAGTCTTAGAAGGCCCACCGCTATCTGTTTAAGCCCCTGGTTGTAGAATCCACAATTCCTTACAGGTATATTAGAGTTTGCTTATTCTGTTGTCTTGTAGATACAACCTAAAATTATATTTGGGTTGCACGGTCCCTCAAAATATACTTTTGCCCCAGTTGGAAATTCTATTAGGTAAATATGGGTGGGTTTTTTTTTTTTTAATATTGCAATGTTTATTTCCCACACTAACATATAACACCAGATCAAAGTAATAGTAACACCCTACTTTCATTTGGCTCCTTGTGGAATATGCATTATCTAATTTGGTCTTTGTAACAACTGTGCAAAATAGACAGGAAAGTGCTACTCTTCTAAATGTATTAATGAGAGAAACTGAAATTCAGAGATAGCAAGTCAGAGAGTCTTCAGATCTTGGGACAATAAGAGACTGTAAATAGTTGGATCATGTCCATTTCATAGCAAGTATCCTTCGGCTCTTTCTTCTGGACCAAATAGAATCCAAACTTCTTAGATGGCATCGCAAGCCTTTAAAACCAGAATCCCACCTAGCTCTTGTACTTCAGGAGGAGTAATGTGATTTGACAACTGAGCATTAGCCTGGGATCCCTCCAGAAACGGAAACAAGAACTTGAGTGCAGACAGTTTATTTGGGAGTTGACCCCAAAAGTGAGAGGTACCAGACAAAGTGAAACAGGGAAAGTAAGAAAAGACAGTTGAAGAGTATGTTATGTTAGTCACCACTGGGGCCATTGGACCTCAGTCTTGCTATGGCCCCCCCTGAGGAGCACACAGGAATCATCTACTCTAAAATCAACATGGAGAAGTATTTATCCATTGACTCCCATCCCCCACTATATGATGGCTGCCCCAGAAGGCCCACACTTCCCCACCCTTCTGGGCCTCACATGTGTAAACCATCCTTCCCAGGAGCATTGGAGAAGCCAAGTAGCAGAACAATGAAAACCGTAGAGCTTGTCCTTGAGGTGAGATCTGTCAGGGCTAAATGAATTAAAAATCTGATTAAATAAGATATTGCTAGATGAATAATCCTACAGACCACAGCTATAAAATCTGGGCATGATGCAATGAACAGCTCCCTGAAATCACTAGAAGGGGGACCAGAAATCAGGCAGATTCTGGGGCAGGGAAATCGTACAACATGACTTCCCATTTTCATAATGTCCAATTTACAATGTAAAATAACCCAGTGTGTAATGAACCAGGAAAATGGAACACATTCTCAAGACAAAAGAAAAGTAACTGGAAACAGCCCCAAGATAATCCAGATGTTAGAACTAGAAGATGAGGGTTTTTCAATGGCTGTTACAACTATTCACAATGGAATAAAAGAAAATATACTTCTGATGGATGAAAAGCTAGAAAATCTCAATAGGGAAAGAAAAATCAAAATGATTTTTTTCAATGAAATGGACATTCTAGAAATTAAACACACACTATTTTAATTTTTTTAAATGTAATGGATAGATTTAAAAGCCAAGTGAAAATAACAGAGGGAAGAGTAAGTGAACTTGAACGTAGAGCAACAAAAGTTATATAATATGAAGAACACAGAGAAAAAGAGGTTGTGTGGGTCTGGTTTTGTTTTTTGTTTTTTTAAGAAGAGACTCAGGGAGCGCCTGGGTGGCTCAATTAAACGTCTGCCTTCAGCTCAGGTCATGATCTCAGGGTCCTGGGATCCAGCCCCACGTCAGGCTCCCTGCTCACTGGGAAACCTGTTTCTCCCTCTCCCACTTCCTGTGGCTCTGCCCACTTGTGCTCTCTCTCTTTGTCAAATAAATAATAAATAGAATCTTTAAAAATAAAGAAGAGACTCAGGGCTTGTTAGTTACTACCAAGTGGTCTGGCATATATAATTGGAGTGCCGGAAGGACAGGAGAGAAGGGAGTGCAGCAGAGAAAATATTTGAAAAAAAAATGGCTGAAATTTCTCCAAATTTGGTTAAAAGCATAAATTTCAAGATTTAAGATACTCAGTGGACATTAAACAGGATAAACATGAAGAAGGCTATGCTGAGCTACATTATAGTCAACTAAAGCCAGTGATAAGGAATAAATCATGACA
The DNA here is from genome assembly GCF_018345385.1 of Vulpes lagopus. Taxonomy (NCBI): domain Eukaryota; kingdom Metazoa; phylum Chordata; class Mammalia; order Carnivora; family Canidae; genus Vulpes; species Vulpes lagopus. The sequence goes on from NC_054830.1 coordinate 68,329,003, forward strand.
GTGACAAGGATAACAGCAGGTTACATACAGGAAAAATTGTGTCTGTGGGCATCATGAAAGTGTGCACAGAACATCCTAAGGAATATACAAAAGAAGAAAAAAAGCTATAGAATAATAAGTGAATCCATCAAGATTAAAGGAGTCAAGGCCAAGATACAAAACCTAATTGCATTACTATACTGAGACGAGCAATTGGAAAATAAAATTAAGAAATCAACTGCATGTATAATACACTCTAATGTACTATAATCAAGTCACTGAGACCCTAGCATAAAGGTAGACACAAAAATCAATGGAAAAAATAGAGATTTTAGAAATAGCCCCGTTCTAATGTGGTCAATTGATTAGACAAAGAAGCCAAGGCATTTTAAATGGGGAAAGAATAGACTTTTCAACGAGTGGTGCTGGAACAACTGGGTATCCATATGGAAAAATTTAACTTTGACCCATATAGCAAACCACGTAAGAAATTAACTCAAAAGTATTCACAGATCTAAGTATAAAAGCTAAAACTATAAATCTCCTAGGAAAAATAAAAAGAGAAAAATGCTTGTGACCTTGGGTATAGGCAAAGAAAACAAACTTTTTTAAAAAATTGATAAAATGGACTTCGTCAAAATGTAAGCTTTTGATCTTCGGAAGATATTGTTAAGAAAACCAAAGACAAACCAGAGACTGGGAGAAAGTATTTACAAAACATATATGTGACGGGAATCAGAGATTTAGAGACGTGATGTGATCCACAAGTACCTGAAATACAGAACTTAAACAGATGAGGGTTTATTTTTCTCACACAACCAAAAATCTAGAGGTGAGAAATAGATGGCAATGGTTTGGCCTCTCAACGATGCTGTCAGAGACACTGGCTCCTTCTTTTTTCTCTGTGCTATTACTGGCATGATGTCTTTATCCTCACGTTTCTTGCTTCATTGCTCAAGATAGCTGCCATGGTTCCAGTCAACGCTTCATCACATAAAGCAGGAAAAAGGAAAAAAAGACAAGGAGCCATCCCTGCTGCATCTCTTTTCTTTTATCATGGCAATAAAAGACTTTTCCAGAAGCTCCCTTTAGCTGAAGTCTGCTGAGTTCTCACTGGCCAGGAGAAAAATCACATGGCCATCACTAGCTCCAAAGGGATCTAAAAAGTGAGGAACAAAATGGTCATAATTGGCCTAGATCTCCTTGTCATGATCATCTTGGAAATGGTACTACAGATGCCTCTAGGATCTAAAATCAAGGATCTTTATCAGCAAGGAAAAAGAAGGGTGACCATATATTGGGAGTCAACTTAGTAGTGCTGTCACTTTACCCTAAACTCTAGCCATAAGCTTGTACTTTCCCATATATTCCAAGCTCTTTTGTGTATCCATTTCTTTGCATCTGCTGCCTGGAAAGGCCTTGCTCTTTGTCTTCACTCAACAAATGCCTTCTTAGCCTTCAAAATTCAGGGCAATTTTACCACGATAAAAATACATATTAAAATGACAAACAAACAAAAAACAACTGGGCAGACATCATCTCCTTTGGAATGCCTTTCTCTCTCTCTCTCTCCCTAACGTGGATTAAATATCCACCATCAGGAATGCCCGAGCTCCCTGCAAAGTGCACCTAATGGATTGTCCATGAAGCGAACGGCCAGCTTACTCCCTTTTCTCTTCACAAAATGGTACCAGAGCCAGAGAAATCTTGCAATGGCTCTGCATCTCCTGATTCTAATCCCTGCCTGACGTTCAGTTGCATTTCTGCCATTTGGTTCTCGAGGACCACCCCAAATCCTTAAAACTCTTATAATAAACTTCCCTTTTTGTTTATGCTAACTCAAGCCAGTTTCTGTTACTTGAATCCAAAGAATCCTGGTTAATACATGATTCCTTACTCACTGGTATCGTCGCATTACCCGCGGGGACAAAGACCCACCCATGAGGTGTCTGTGAGCTCCCCTGCATTTCCCAACCTCCACAGATGGTAATTTAGGGGTGGTCAGGTGACCCAGGTCTAGACAGTGAGCTATGGACAGAAGTGATGTGTGTTATTTCTGGGCCAAGGCAGTTAAGAGCCAAGGTACCCCTTCACCTCTCCTTATCCGACTGCGACCGTAATGTGTCCTATATGGTGTGGCTATGAGACGGAAGGGGGCTTCTTAACCGGCATTGGACTTTGCATGAGCAAAAAAAAAAAAAAAAAAAAAAAAAAAAAAAACTGGCTTTATTTCATGATCGGCCACTATTCTTGGCAAGTTTGTTTGATGCAGCAGCTACCATTAATTACACTATTCCATCCATTAAATTATAGCTCTGTGTTACCGATCTCTTTCATTAGAACGTGATCCATTTGAGGTCATTAGTAAGTGTTTGTTGTATCGCTCTAGCACCCGCCCCTACAGAGCCCGGGACAAGTGTGTTAAATGTGTGTTAGGCGACTTACGAGTGAATGAGTCATTCCACCTGATGTTTTAACACCTCAAGTAAACACTAGTAACCGGAGAGAAACTTCTAGAGCTGGAAATTGAGCCTAGAATCTTCTAACTCCACGCCAAGGGCTTTTTTGTGACTAGCCATCATCATTGCGGGTAGGTGACGGGAACTGTGAATTAACGCCAATGTGCGGCAATTCAGAGACAGGCAGTCTATGTGCAGCTTTCTAGGACAATTATTCTGGAAAGTCTTTTCTGGGAAAGGGCCCAAGAATTTATGCACAGCAAAGGAGAAAGACTTCTTTAAACATTGACTGCTTCTGTTGCTCTGGTCATGAAACTCTGAAAACAACGCAAGTCAGAAGCTTCCTCGGGGACAGAGGAGCATCTGTCCTTTCCAAAAAGTCAACATTCCTATTAAAAACTCTACTACTGTCTGTCTTAAACGTGCCCCTCCGGTCACTCTACCTTTCTGCTCTGAGCTTCATAATGCCAACCAGTATGCGCTACGGTCAAGGGCCCTGGCCTCCAGGAGCGGGCCCTATCTAGCGGGGATCTCTAGCAGGAGCTCAGGAGGGAGGTGCATGACTCTTTAGTGGGCTTTTGCCCCAACTGAAGGTTCCTGCTCTCTGTTAACTCCTTTTTTGCCCCTTCTTTTCAGCCTAGGGATGGTACCAACTCTACTGTTTCTTCTTTTTTTTAAGGTTTTTAAATTTTTTAATTTATTATTCATTATTATTTATTATTCATGAGACACATAGAGAGAGAGGCAGAGACACAGGCAGAGGGAGAAGCAGGCTCCCTGCGAGGATCCTGATGCAGGACTCGATCCCAGAACCCCAGGATCACACCCTGAGCCAAAGGCAGATGCTCTGCCCCTGAGCCACCAGGTACCCCAGCTCCACTGTTTCTGTACCTCAGGTCTCACAGCATCCCTTGGGGTTCCCTTGTACTACCGTACCTTTGTAGCTGACCCCTTTATCAGGGAACCTTCCCCCAACTATTCTGATTTGAGTGTATCATCTGTTTCTTATTGAGACCCTGACTGATAGAATAACTTTTTCCAAATTACAGATTCCATATCCTGATTACATTTTTACATGCATAGTGTGGGCCCTTCAGACAGAGATTGAAGAAGAAAAATAAACGTCATCAATAATGCTACTCCTAAAGACATCTAACATTTTTGGAGCATTTCTTTATAAGATTTTTCTGAGCACACCTTACACGGGCTTTCTTCTGAATTGTGGTGAAATATAAACAACATAAAATTTACCATGTTAACAATTTTTTAAAGATTTTATTTATTTATTCATGAGAGACACAGAGAGAGAGGCAGAGACCCAGGCAGAGGGAGAAGCAGGCTCCCTGCAGGGAGCCCAATATGGGACTCGATCCCAGGACCCTGGGATCATGACCTGAGTGAGCCAAAGGCATACGCTCAACCACTGAGCCACCCAAGTGCCCCACCATTTTAACAATTTTTTTAAGTATATGATTCAGTGGCACTAAATACCTTCACAATGTTGTATAACCATCACCTTTATCTTCTTCCAGAACTTTTAAAAATACTTTTTTTTCTTAAAGATCTTATTTTTAAGCGATCTCTACATCCAACATGGGGCTCAGACTCACAACCCCAAGATCAAGAGCTGCAGGCTCTACCAACTGAGCTGCCAGCTGCCCCAATACTTTCCTTGTTTTAGAGCAATTTTAGATTCACAGCAAAATGGAGAGGAAGGTACAAAGACTTCCCATATACCCCGGTCCCCCCATCATCAACATCCCCCACCAGAGGTACATTTGTTACCATTTGATGAACCCACATTGACATATCATAAACACCTAAGTTCATAGTTTACATGAGGGTTTACTCTTGGTGTTGTACATTCTATGGGTTTGGACAAATGTATAATGACCTGTACCCATCAATATAATAGCGTACAGAATATCTTTCACTTTCCTAAAAATCCTCTGCATTCCCCCTATTTGCACCTCCCCATCTTACCTACGTTTTTTTTACACTATTTGTATCTCAGTGTATATATAATTTCATTAACACCCTTGCATCACGAACATTTCCCTGTGTCTTTTTTTTGACAAGTAATTTTTATTTTTTTTGTATATTTTTTATTGGAGTTCGATTTGCCAACATATAGCATAACACCCAGTGCTCATCCGTCAAGTACCCCCCTCAGTGCCCGTCACCCAATCACCCCAATCCCCCCCCCCCACCTCCCTTTCTACCACCACTTGTTTCTTTCCCAGAGTTAGGAGTCTCTCCTGTTCTGTCTCCCTCTCTGATATTTCCCACTCATTTTCTCTCCTTTCCCCTTTATTCCCTTTCACTATTTTTTATATTCCCCGAATGAATGAGACCGTATAATGTTTGTCCTTCTCCGATTGACTTACTTCACTCAGCATAATACCCTCCAGTTGCATCCACGTCAAAGAAAATGGTGGGTATTTGTCGTTTCTAATGGCTGAAGAATATTCCATTGTATACATAGACCACATCTTCTTTATCCATTCATCTTTTGATGGACATCGAGGCTCCTTCCACAGTTTGGCTATTGTGGACATTGCTGCTAGAGACATCGGGGTGCAGGTGTCCCGGCGTTTCACTGCATCTGTATCTTTGGGGTAAATCCCCCGCAGTACAATTGCTGGGTCGTAGGGCAGGTCTATTTTTAACTCTTTGAGGAACCTCCACACAGTTTTCCAGTGGCTGCACCAGTTCACATTCCCACCAACAGTGCAGGAGGGTTCCCCCTTCTCTGCATCCTCTCCAACATTTGTGGTTTCCTGCCTTGTTAATTTTCCCCATTCTCACTGGTGTGAGGTGGTATCTCATTGTGGTTTTGATTTGTATTTCCCTGATGGCAAGTGATGCAGAGCATTTTCTCATGTGCATGTTGGCCATGTCCATGTCTTCCTCTGTGAGATTTCTGTTCATGTCTTTTGCCCATTTCATGATTGGATTGTTTGTTTCTTTGCTGTTGAGTTTAAAAAGTTCTTTATAGATCTTGGAAACTAGCCCTTTATCTGATAGGTCATTTGCAAATATCTTCTCCCATTCTGTAGGTTGTCTTATAGTTTTGTTGACTATTTCTTTTGCTGTGCAGAAACTTTTTATCTTGATTAAATCCCAATAATTCATTTTTGCTTTTGTTTCTTTTGCCTTCATAGATGTATCTTGCAAGAAGTTGCTGTGGGCAAGTTCAAAAAGGGTGTTGCCTGTGTTCTCCTCTAGGATTTTGATGGAATCTTGTCTCACATTTAGATTTTCATCCATTTTGAGTTTACCTTTGTGTCAGTGTAAGAGAATGGTTCAGTTTCATTCTTCTGCACGTGGCTGTCCAATTTTCCCAGCACCAATTAGTGAAGAGACTGTCCTTTTTCAGTGGATAGTCTTTCCTCCTTTGTCGAATATTAGTTGACCATAGAGTTGAGGGCCCATTTCTGGGTTCTCTGTTCTGTTCCACTGATCTATGTGTCTGTTTTTGTGCCAGTACCACACTGTCTTGATGACCACAGCTTTGTAGTACCACTTGAAATCTGGCATTGTGATGCCCCCAGCTCTGGTTTTCTTTTATAATATTCCCCTGGCTATTCTTGGTCTTTTCTGATTCCACACAAATCTTAAAATAATTTGTTCCAACTCTCTGAAGAAAGTCCATAGTATTTTGATAGGGATTGCATTAAACGTGTAAATTGCCCTGGGTAGCATTGACATTTTCACAATATTAATTCTTCCAATCCATGAGCATGGAATATTTTTCCATCTCTTTGTGTCTTCCTCAGTTTCTTTCAGAAGTGTTCTGTAGTTTTTAGGGTATAGATCCTTTACTTCTTTGGTTAGGTTTATTCCAAGGTATCTTATGCTTTTGGGTGCAATTGTAAATGAGATTGACTCCTTAATTTCTCTTTCTTCAGTCTCGTTGTTAGTGTATAGAAATGCCACTGATTTCTGGGCATTGATTTTTTATCCTGCTGCACTGCCGAATTGCTATATGAGTTCTAGCATTCTTGGGGTGGAGTCGTTTGGGTTTTCTATGTAGAGTATCATGTCATCTGCAAAGAGGGAGAGTTTGACTTCTTCTTTGCCAATTTGAATGCCTTTTATTTCTTTTTGTTGCCTGATTGCTGAGACTAGGACTTCCAGTACTATGTTGAATAGCAGTGGTGAGAGTGGACATCCCTGTCGTGCTCCTGATCTTAGGGGAAAGGCTCCCAGTGTTTCCCCATTGAGAATGATATTTGCTGTGGGCTTTTCGTAAATGGTTTTTAAGATGCTGAGGAATATTCCCTCTATCCCTACACTCTGAAGAATTTTGATCATGAATGGATGTTGTATTTTGTCAAACGCTTTCTTTGCACCAATTAAGAGGATCAAATGGTTCTTGTTTTTTCTCTTGTGATATGATCTATCATGTTGATTGCTTTATGAGTGTCGAACCAGCCTTGCATCCTGGGGATAAATCCCACTTGGTCATGGTGAATAATCTTCTTAATGTACTGTTGGATCCTATTGGCTAGTATCTTGAGAATTTTTGCATCCATGTTCATCAGGGATATTGGTCTATAATTCTCCTTTTTCGTGGGGTCTTTGGTTTTGGAATTAAGGTGATGCCTCATAAAACAAGTTTGGAAGTACTCCATCTCTTTCTATCTTTCGGAACAGCTTTAGTAGAATAGGTATTGTTTCTTCTTTAAATGTTTGATAGAATTCCCCTGGGAAGCCATCTGGCCCAGGACTTTTGTGTCTTGGAAGGTTTTTGATGACTACTTCAATTACCTCCCTGGCTGTTCAGGTTTTCTGTTTCTTCCTGTTCCAGTTTTGGTAGTTTATGGTTTTCCAGAAATGCATCCATTTCTTCTAGATTTCCTAATTTATTGGTGTATAGCTGCTCATAATATGTTTTTAAAATCGTTTGTATTTCCTTGGTATTGGTGGTGATCTCTCCTTTTCCATTCATGATTTTACTAATGAGTCTTTTTTGTTTTTAATAAGGGTGGCTAATGGTTTATCTATCTTATTAATTATTTCAAAGAACCAACTCCTGGTTTTGTTGATCTATTCCACAGTTCTTCTGGTCTCTATTTCATTGAGTTCTGCTCGAATCTTTATTAACTCTCTTCTTCTGCTGGGTGTAGGTTTTATTTGCTGTCTTTCTCCAGTTCCTTTAGATGCAAGGTTAGCTTGTGTATTTGAATTTTTTCCAGTTTTTTGAGGGATGCTTGTATTGCGATGTATTTCCCTCTCAGGACTGCTTTTGCTGTATCCCAAAGATTTTGAACAGTTGTATCTTCACTCTCATTAGTTTCCATGAATCTTTTTAATTCTTCTCCAATTTTATGGTTGACCCTTTCATATTTTAGCAGGATGCTCTTTAACCTCCACGTGTTTGAGTTTCTTCCAAATTTCTTCTTGTGATTGAGTTCCAGTTTCAAAACATTATGGTCTGAAAACATGCAGGAGACAATCCCAATCTTTTGGTATTGGTTGAGACCTGATCTGTGACCCAGTATGTGGTCTATTCTGAAGAAAGTTCCATGTGCACTTGAAAAGAATGTGTATTCAGTTGCTTTTGGATGTAAAGTTCTGTAAATATCTGAAATCCATCTGGTCCAGTGTAACATTTAAAGCTCTTGTTTCTTTGGAGATGTTGTGCTTAGAAGATCTGTGATTTGTAGAAAGTGCCATGTTGAAGTCTCCCAGCATTAGTGTATTATCTAAGTATTGTCTTTACTTTGGTTATTAATTGATTGATATACTTGGCAGCTCCCACATTAGGGGCATAAATATTCATGATTGCTAGGTCTTCTTGTTGGATAGATCCTTTAAATATGATATAGTGTCCCTCTTCATCTCTTACTACAGTCTTTGGGATAAACTTTAATTTATCTGATATGAGGATGGCTACCCCTGCAGGACCATTTGAATGGTAAATGGTTCTCCAACCTTTCATTTTCAGGCTGTAGGTGTCCTTATGTCTAAAATGAGTCTCTTGTAGACAGCAAATAGATGGGTCTTGCTTTTTTATCCAGTCTGAAACCCTGCATCTTTTGATGGGATCATTAAGCCCATTCACGTTCAGAGTTACTTTTGAAAGATATGAATTTAGTGTCATCATAATACCTATTCGGGGGATCCTGGGTGGCGCAGCAGTTTGGCGCCTGCCTTTGGCCCAGGGCGCGATCCTGGAGACCCGGGATCGAATCCCATGTCGGGCTCCCGGTGCATGGAGCCTGCTTCTCCCTCTGCCTGTGTCTCTGCCTCTCTCTCTGTCTCTCTGTGACTATCATAAATAAATAAAAATTTAAAAAAAATACCTATTCGGTCCCTCTTTTTGTGGATTATTTCTTTGGGCATCCTCTCTCTTTTACGGAGTCCCCCTTAATATTTCTTGCAGAGCTGGTTTGGTGGTCACATATTCTTTCAGTTTCTGCCTATCTTGGAAGTGCTTTATCTCTCCTTCTATTCTGAATGAGAGCCTTGCTGGATAGAGTATTCTTGGCTGCATGTTCTTCTCATTTAGGACCCTTAATATATCCTGCCAGCCCTTTCTGGCCTGCTAGGTCTTTGTGGAGAGGTCTGCTGTTAATCTAATATTTCTCCCCATATAAATTAGGGATCTCTTGTCTCTTGCTGCTTTAAGGATTTTCTCTTTATCTTTGGAATTTGCAAGTTTCATTAAATATCAAATGTTTTTTATTGATTTTAGGGGGAGACCTCTATCTCCTGGATCTGAATGCCTGTTTCCCTTCCCAAATTAGGGAAGTTCTCAGCTATGATTTGTTCAAATATGCTTTATGGTCCTCTGTCCCTCTCAGCACCCTCTGGGACCCCAATTAAACGTAGATTTTTCTTTCTGAGGCTGTCATTTATTTCCCTTAACCTTTCCTATGGTCTTTTAATTGTTTTTCTCTTTCTTCCTCAGCTTCCTTCCTTGCCATCAACTTGTCTTCTATGTCACTCACTCTTTCTTCTACCTCATTAACCCTCGTCGTTAGGACCTCCAGTTTGGATTGCATCTCATTTAATTGATTTTTAATTTTGGCTTGATTAGATCTAAATTCTGCAGTCATGAAGTCTCTTGAATCCTTTATGCTTTTTTCCAGAGTCACCAGTAGCTTTGTAATTATGCTTCTGAATTGGCTTTCTGACATCAAATTGTAATCCAAATTCTGTAACTCTGTGGCAGAGAGCACTGTTTCTGATTCTTTCTTTTGTGGTGAGTTTTTCTAGTCATTTTACTCAGTGCAGAGTGGCTAAAAATTAGTTTTACTTGTTAGAAGCGCAAACTCTTCTCTCTGTAGCATTCCAGCTATGTATTCTCGTTGAATTCATAGGTTTTCAGGATGATTTGAAAGTCATCTAGATAAGTTGGTGGGGACAGGTGACTTGGGGACCCTACTCCTCCTCCATCTTGCCCCGACCTCCCTGTGTTTTTAAAGTCTTTCTTAAAAATCATATTTCAAAGTTCTATACCGTAATGTGGCATGATTATTTTTCCTCTGCCCTTATTTAGGTGATTTCTATGTTTTTGTTATCATAACTGGCACGGCAATGGTTATTATAATTCGTAAGTCTTCATTCAAATTTCTAATTACTTCCTTAGGTCCTTCAAAGTTTTTACACTCAAGTAATGCCCAATATATTGTACACACTAGAGGGAGCTTGAGAGTTCTCAAAAACAATAGTTTTCTGTGTCCTGGTGAAGAATGAAAATAACCTGCCAAGACTGGAAGAAATATTAAAGGCATCTGAGGGCTTCCCCTCACCACTGGCAAAGTTATGCTTGATCTCATGAGGAAACAATGTGAGCATTTTCTTCTCAGGCCTGGTCCCATCTTGGGTCAGGAGCAGAGCTCAGTTGGTAATTTTGACAAGTGTGGTCATGAATCTTTAGATCTTTAGATGACCAATGGGGTGACCACAAAGGCCACGCTCAGCCGGTGAAGAGGGCTCTGGAAGCAGGCCCCACCCCAGCCCCAGGGAGCCACAGTCCCCGTGAGCTCCCAGAGCCCCAGGCCAGATCTTGTGGAACTTGTTGTACTAGTTCTCTGCAGTTGTAATGACTGTATTAGAGAGACTGTTGGGGGTAACTGTCCTCAGCCCAAGGCTCAGGGTCACCAGCCAACAAGTGGGTGGCAAGCCATGTGACTAGGACTCTTGACCTGACTTGGAGGAGGTGGAGGCAGGGGCCTGAGCTCCCCAGGCTTTAGATCCTCTGCGGCCCCTCCCACCTTTTCTTTCTTTTTTTTTTTTTCCTCCCACCTTTTCTAGATTTCTTATAGCCGAAGAGTCCAACACAAGGAGAGCCTGCCAGACCCACGCAGCCAACAGTGGCTGGGCAAATGCAGATGAGAAGAGAAAGAAAGTGCCCTGGGAATGTGGAATACTGCTGTGGCAACCCGACATCCCCCGAAGATTAGGATGGCATGGTCTGTTGCCCTGGGACCATGGACTTTGCCTCTTCTTCCCTGCCACTCCATCTCCTCAGGGATTGGCCCCTCCTGGGTCACCAGCCTTGATGTGCTCATTTGTGCAGGAGATAAACTAAGACCTCCTTTCCTTAAAACTATAAATATAGGAAGTTTTGACTGTGTGCTAGAGTACTCGCAGGTACCTAGGAAGACAGTGGATGTTTATAGTAGGCAGAAATAGGAAGCTTTGGGAAAGGTGGATCTAGCCAAGCTCAAGGACCCACACTTTTATTTATTTAATTTTTTAAAATTTTTATTTATTTATTTATTTATTTATTTATTTTTTAGTTTTTTTTTTATTTTATTTTTTATATTTATTTATTTATGATAGTCACACAGAGAGAGAGAGAGAGAGAGGCAGAGACACAGGCAGAGGGAGAAGCAGGCTCCATGCACCAAGAGCCCGACATGGGATTCGATCCCGGGTCTCCAGGATTGCGCCCTGGGCCAAAGGCAGGCGCTAAACCGCTGTGCCACCCAGGGATCCCAGACCCACACTTTTAAATGCTAAAAGCAACACAGATAGGGTTCAGGTAAGAATTTCCCTTTAAAAAAAATAATCTGTGGTTCTCAATCTTAACTGCCTAAAATCACCTGGAAAACTTTTAAATAAAAAAAAAAAAAAATGAAATTCCCATTCCCAGAACAATCATATCAAAATGCCTGGGGGTGGGACCCATTCATCAGTGGTTCTTGGAGCAACCAAGGTGATCCCAGTGCGTAGCCCAGATTGAGAACCACTGAGCTTAAAAGAATAATGAAAGAAGGCCAAGGCTTTAATGGATTGATGGCCATATAAATTTAATGGCCATATTTCTAGTCTGTACTTAGGTATGTGATTTCTTTAAATCTTGCTTTATAATGTACTCTGGCCTTCACTGACAAAGCCAATTAGAGATCTATAAACAAGTTAAAATGTTAATAGTTGGAATTAATGAGGGAAAAAAATACCTTGAGTCACTGTGCTCTGTGAGCTACCCCCATCTGAGAAAGGCTTTGTGAGCTGGCACATCCAGGGCCACCCTTTTTTCACTGGCTTGGCTTGGAAGACTGAGAGACGAAGTCAAAGCGCATCAAAGCAAAAACTGGAAGATAGCAGATCGAGAAGCTGGATGGACATCAGATATGCACCCTGGGGGAAGAGGCTGAATTTTAGATGCAGTAGGATAGCCGGGAAGACAAGATCAGGAGCTTACCTGGGCAGCGGCACCAGCATCCAGGAGCCCCTTGGACTGGACTTCAGTTCGCCTCGCAGGCAGGAAAGCCCCAGTTCGTCACATCCCAGAGCCTCAAAATGCTGCCCTCTGTTTTCTGCATCCTTTCCTCTTGTCAACCACAGACACTGTAGTATAGGGCACAGCAGGAACAGGGATCCCAGGTTAGATCAGCATGAGTTCCTGGGTTCAAGCTCCATCACTTACTAGCCACGGGACAGTCATGAAATGTTCAACCCTTCAGAGTTCTGTTTCTCATCTAGGGACTCAGCGGGTGATCAAGAGTACAGAGTGCTGCTTTGTCAACCCTGCATGGCTTGAGATGAGATCTTGTGTTCCCCTTGGATTAGGGAATTTGCCTCTTGCACCTGGGTTCATCCTCCCAGGGATCGGCCCCCTCCTGGCCAGCTATATAGTTGACTCGCTCATTTGGGCAGGAGATTAATAAAGTCAGAAAAACTCTTTAGACTCAGGCAAGAGGGGTCCCTGCTCTGGTCCTCTCAGTCTATAGGGTCCTGGTCTGGTGTTCCTTTGCCTAAATGCCACCCTGCTGGGTGAGCGGTTAATAAGACCAAAAGGACCTGTTGCTTAAAACCCATGCTCCCCGTCTAGACCACACCGAAGGAGCCAGATCCCCCAAATCCCCCTGTCCAAATGGCTTGTACCCATTTTTAGGATCTGTAGGGGCTGCTCCCCAGATCCCTACTCATGAGGATATGCTACGCTGCCTGTCTGAAGCCCGGTGGAAGCCAAGGGCAGCTGTTGGGGAGCAGGAGACGGGGATGGAGGTGGACAGAACAGAGACATCTGGTTTCCACACAGCTGTGTCCTCCTAGTGGTTTAGCACAGAGTCCAGGTTGAGAAGAGAAGGGGCGGTTCTCCCCACCTCCCCACACTTCAGCTCAGAACTCTAATGAGGCTATGGATTCTAAATTGGAACTTGGCCTCCCAGGTCATTATGAAAATATTTGTCAATTTAGGAGATTAGCACTTATTTCAGCAACTTCTTAGCTTGATTTTTAACTTTGAAACATTGAAGCATGTGGTATGCGGTATGTGGACCTCTTACACTGGCCCTGCCAATGTGACAGGCAGGCCTGGGGGAAGCAATCCTATCAGTTAGGTGATTGTGAGGATTAAATGCAAAAAAAAAAAAAAATCATATCAGTACAGAGTAGATAGGTGCTCAATAAGGATTATACCCTTTTCCTTCTGGCTCGTCGATGTCACTCAAAAGATGAAGTTACAGGGGCACCTGGGAGGGCTCAGTGATTGAGCATCTGCCTTTAGCTCAGGTCATGATCCTGCAGTCCTGGGATAGAGTCCCACATCGGGCTCCCTGCATGGAGCCTGCTTCTCCCTCTGCCTGTGTCTCTGCCTCTCTCTGTGTGTGTCTCATGAATAAATAAATGAAATCTTTAAAAAAAAAGAAATTACAGGAGAGAATCCTTCTCTAGGTAGGCCACCACTTTCCTCATTTCTGGTTCTAGAATGCAGTTCATGCAATGTTGACTTACTGGGGCTAACATGCCCTCAGGCCTTTCCAATGAGAGGCCGATCCAAGGTTGAGAGTTAAGCCCAGATCCCACAGTTAACTGTGGCCCAAAGAGTGGCTATAATGCCAACCAGGAAGTCTGTGGCCCCTTCTGAAGTGGCTCTAGGGAGAGGCAGCCTTAGGGCAGGGCTCCAGGAACCAAGGCCTTCTATGTGCATCCAGGGATCCGGCAAGACCTGTGGAGAGAGATTTCCAGGGTGGGAATCCACAGGGAGGGTAAAGCAGCCACCTTGGAGACCCTGACAGCTATCTGCAGAGGTACCTTGGCCTAAGCTCGGAATGGTACCCAGAAACCCAGGAGTGCTTTCCTGAGGGCCAGGGAAAGGGGCGGGGGGAGAAGGGGAGCTGGCCCATCTGGGATTCAGCCCTTGAGGACTCAGAAGCCAGGCTTCCTGGAGAAGCTGTTGGAACCAGCCGAACAGGTTCACTCTGCTATGTATGTCATATTTGCTAGTGGATCTACTTCGTACTTTGAAAGCACCCACTTACTGTCTGCATTTTAAACAGTAAGTAAGAGTATGCCAAGCTGTCAGAAAATAGGGCTGGGCCAAGGGGACACCACAAGCACAGGGACTGTTGTGTGCAAAGGGCTGGAGGCACTGAGGAGGTGATGTGTCAAAGGACAGTGAGTGAGACAGTGAGCCAGGGGTGGTGGGGAGGCAGCGGGGCCAATACTGAATCGGCCCCAGAGCCCTTTGCTGGGCCTTCATGGATCACAGAGCAAAATGCACTTAAGACCGTAATACAATTTCCTTCTCATTAGAAAACTCTCATTTCCTACAAACTTTAGGAGATTTTTCATATTGGTTACCACATGTTAAGGAATGTTTAACCCATATAGGGGCTGGACCTCTTGCTCCTTGCATTTTCTCTCTTTCTTTTCTTCCTTTCTTTCTTCCTTCTTTCCTATCTTTCTTTCATTATTTAAATAATCAGAAATAAAAATGTAATAAGAAACAAAATTTATTTTTCAATCACAGAAATATCATCTGACGATTTTTAAAATTTTTTTAAATTTTTTTTTCATCTGACGATTTTGGCATTCCATTTAGTTCTAGTAACACATACCAGAAAATTACTATTAAAAAACATTCCTGGGGGCGCCTGGGTGGCTCAGTTGGTTGAGGGTCCGACTCTGATTTTTGGCTCAGGTCATGATCTCAGGGTTGTGAGATCCAGTCCTGCGTCGGGCTCACACTCAGTCTGCTGTCCCTCTCCCTCCCCCTGTGCCCCTCTGCTCGCTCGCTCTCTTGCTCACTCTCTCGCTCAAATAAATAAACAAAATCTTTAAAAAATCTTTAAAAAAAAATTCCTGGAGACTTAAGATGTCAAGACCAAATGAATATTATAAATATTTTCAATGTATTCAAATGCTAGAGAGGGCTGTAACTCTGAGAAACAAGGTCTGTTTGGCCATCCAGGGCAGCCTTATGCTTCCTTAAGAGCAAGAAATATGGGCTCACTTTGAGGCCAAGCATAAAAAGCCTTTAGATTTATCCTCGACCACATTTTACCTGAAGGGCTGGGGGTTAAAAATGCAGTAAATTCACCTCCCTGCCTAACATTGTCCACCCTCCCCACCATGCATACTTTTTAACTCCCTGTTGCCCTTCATATTAAACCCCAGTTGGCTAATTTTGATGATAAAACACTAGTTCTTTATACCTATTATTGGTATAAATGCATCATTGTTTATTTGCCAAATCCCTGAGAGGCAAAGATCTAATTAATCTATTAAGGCTTCTCTTGGAAAAAAGTCAAACCTTTCAGATGAGAAACCTTGGTCGATATCATCAGTGTGTTTTGCAACAGGGCTGGCTCGATTGCTCCAGACCAATCAGAAGGTCTCTGCTCAGCACGTTCTGAGGTTTCACGCAGGCTGGGAATGCAAAAGAGGGAGCGGTTGGGTTTGGGGCTATTAAGCAGAAGGGGCCCTGCAGTGGGGTACTAGGGTGGCTCAGTCCGTTAAGGGTCTAACTTCGGTTCAGGTTGTGACCTTGGGGTCCTGGGATCGAGTCCCACTTGGGGCTCCCAGCTCAGTGGGGAGAGTGGTTAAAGATTCTCCCTCTGGCCCTCCCCCTGCTCATATTTCTCTCTCTCTCTCTCTCTCTTTCAAATAAATAAAATTAAAAAAGAAAAAAAAAAAGCAAGCAAGCAAGCAGGCACCTGCAGCATCTAGCAAGCCAATGTCCCAGGCCCCACATCCCTGCAGTGGAACTGCTGGGCCTGTGTCTCCAGAAGTGGGACCCGAATAAGGGGAGACTCAGCTGGAAGTGAGGCCTCAGGCACCTCTAGGGCGTGTGCCTGTAATCTGCCAGTGAGGGCTCAGCTCTGCTGAGTAGAACTCTCTCCTGAGGCTTCTCCTGATGGGACAGGGGTTCACATGATCCCCCCACAAGACCTCCCAGTGCAGCCTGGTACTTAGTAGTAGTTGACCCAGTGGGAGTGGAAAGTTTGGTTTATTTATTTATTTTTAAATTTTGTTTCCTTTTTTTTTTTTTAGATTTTATTTATTCATAAGAGACACAGAGAGAGAGAGAGAGGCAGAGACACAGGCAGAGGGAGAAGCAGGCTCCATGCAGGGAGCCTGACGTGAGACTCGATCCCAGGTTTGGTTTATTTTTAAGCTACAACCTTCCAGGTGTCCCCCATTCCTTCATAACATTCAGACCCCGAACTCCTCCCCCCTTTCAAGGCTCCTCTCCCTTTATAGGGACACAAAAACCAATCACCACCTTGTTGAAATTATAGCAATGGTTGTGTTGCTAGGAAAGAAGGAAAGGAGGACCCAGTTGACCCTCCCTCTTGGCAAAATGAGAGAAAATCCAGGGAAGCTCTCCATCCAAGAAACCTGTGAGCGGTGACTTGACAGGGTCAAGTGTCCCTATTCAGAAGACCGTTATCACGTGGCCCTGGCTCTTCGGATTTCCAAGCACAAATGCTAACCCATTAAGAGATTGCCAGGCTGGCTTTGTGACATCGGTACCCAGCGGGTGGGCCCGGTGTGACCAATGTTCAGCGATGGGGTGGCGGGAAGAGACCAGGGCTTGCTCTACAGCCCTGCCCAACAGAACTTTCTGCGGTAAGAGGAGCGGTCTGCATCTGCAAGCAGCCCACGGCCACGGGACTCATGAGGCCTTGAGCACTCGCACGGGACCAGCTTCAATCCTCCTGGACTTCTCTGTTTTCTTGCTTCCCTCACATTCAGCTTCTCCTTGTTGGTTCATCAGTCTCTAGCAGCTCCAACGGCCAAAGCCTCTCCTCGGCTAACCCTACCCCACTGGCCAAACTTCAGCAAGAAGCAACATTACGCTATCTGCTTTGAAAAGACCGAGTGTGGCTTTCTCTGAGCAGGATGAGGTTGGCAAGAATGGCTGAAGCTGGGCGTGATGTTCCAAACTGCTAATTTGCTAAAATAATTTGGGAACGTGCTACTTTAAAACCCCGACATGAGTGAAAGCAACCTCTCTGCAATTTGTAGGAGGCAAAAGTCCATGCTACTGGAGGTTACACGTGCTAATTGTCTCAGTGGTTGTTTATGAAATGGCTATAGAATATTTGTTTCTCTCTGTCAGAGCACTTGGCCCAGAAAGGCAGGCTCCCTTGCTGAGGTTTTTCTGTCGTGGCCCAATCCAAGGACTCAGCCTGATTTCTTATCAACTGGAAATTTGGAATTACATAATCAGCTCCCTGCGCCTGCCCTCCCCCCACCCTCAGGAGCTGCAGATGTGTTCATGGTAGCCTTTGCAGTCCAGGCAGATTGTCCCGTGCAGAGGTCCTGCTGAGCAGAGACAGACAGGCAGACACAGGGGACTGTGTTTTGTACTATTCTGGTCAACCGCCTACCGTTGGCTGGATCAGGGCTGGGGATTGACCACAGAGCCCCCGGCTTCATAGGCTGGACAGGGACCTATGACCTTGCACAAAAGAATACCCTCCTTGGGGGGATCCCCAGCTGGCTCAGTGGTTTGGTGCCCACCTTCAGTCCAGGGTGTGATCCTGGAGTCCCGGGATCGAGTCCTGCATCTGACTCCTGCATGGAGCCTGCTTCTCCCTCTGCCTATGTCTCTGCCTCTCTCCCTCTCTCCCTCTCTCTCTCTCTCTGTGTCTCTCAGGAATAAATAAATAAAATCTTAAAAAAAAAAAAAAAAAAAAAAAAAGAATGCCCTTCATGGAGATTTCCTTTCTCTGGACTCTAAACTGGAAGCAGAAATGGCAGATGGGGGTTGAGAGAAGAGTGGCTCAGCGAGAGAGCCCTCTCAGCCAGAGACTGAGATTTTGCACAAATGGGGGAGAGCCTCGGAATCTGTGTTTTTAAAATTCCTCCGGAGACTCCAACACACTCATATCCAGTGTGTTAATTCCATAGGTACTTAGTCACCTCCCACAGGACACTTGTACCTAACCTCACACCTCCCGTTTGGAACTTTAACCTAAGAGACCGCCAGTATTTTGCTCTTGTTGGTAGTAATTCAGTGTAAGGCTTTCCATTTAATATTTCCTTAGGATAGATTGCTAGTAGTGGGGTTAATCATCAGAGAGATACTTATCTTTGCGGTTCTCGCCACAGGTCGCCACAGGTCGCCTCCCAACTGGTTGTGTGACTTCACCGCATCATTGATTAACTGAGCGTGTCAGTTTTACCACAACCTCGCCAGCACCGACAATATTATTTTGCATTTCCCTCCTAATCCCCTGCATTTCTTTAGTAAAGGTTTGAAAGTGCCTAAAGTCTGCTTTAATTTACATTGTCTTTAATTATAGTTAAGATAATCATTAAGATAATGTGTCCCATCGGTGCAGTTACTACCTGTGTTTTCTCCCTGCGTTTCCCAAAGTAATGTCATCTAGACACCCCCTTCTCCTACTATTTTTCTCCTTGTCTCCCATTTTCGAAAGCACGCCCCAGCTTTCACTATTTCCAGCGGCAGCATCCCCGACCCCTGCCCCCCTCCCCCGCCCGAAAAGCAGTCTTTTTCCATTGTAGCGAAGTCCCTATTGTGTTTTCCAGTGGTGTTCTGCACGCAATGACTGGGACGCATACTTGTCCAGGCACCATGTCCTTGTAAAGACAAGGCAACCGGATTAAAGAAAATCAAGCCCATTTCTTAACTGCAGGACTTCTCAGAGTCTTCAATACTCCTTTAACAAATGCTTGGTGAACTTCCAAGAGAATTTCACACCTATTTGGCCAGCCTTATGATCCTTGTGTGCCCAAGCATGCCGAAGGAATGGTGACCTGGAGGAGGTACTTCGAGAAGCCCTGCCCTGGCCTAGAGGTCATGCCCACACTAAAGTCAGCAGGCTGCCCAAAGTGGGCAAAAACATGGCATCCCTCAGTCACTCCTTTGGACATCAATACACAGTGATGAAACACAGACATATCTTTCTTTTTATTTTTACTTATTTTAAAGATTTTATTTATTTATTAGAGAGAGAAAGAGAGAGAGCACAAGCAGGGGAAGGGACAAAGGGAGAGGGGAAAAGCAGACTCTCCGCTGAGCAGGGAGTCCAATATGGGGCTCAATCCCAGGGCTCCAGGATCATGACCTGAAGGTGGACACTTAACTAACCGAGTCACCCAGGCACCCCCATATCTTTCTTTTTAAATATTTATTTATTTTGAGAGAGGGAGAAGGCTGTGTGCACACAAGCAGGGTAGGGGCAGAGGGAGAGGGAGAGAATCCCCAAGCAGACTCCCTGCTGAGAGGGGAGCCTGACCCAGGGCTCCGTCTCAAGACCCTGAGATCGTGACCGGGGCCGAAATCAACAGACACTTAACCGACTAAGCCACCCAGGCACCCATAAACCCTGACATATATTAAGAAATATTTTAAATAATATATTTGAAAAATCAGTGAGGCTGCTGGAAAGATATTTTGTGGCTTGAAAAAGGAAGCAACAACATGACATGTGGAAGAGGATCCCATTTTTGTTTAGAAAAAAATATTTATCTTACTGATGACTTGTTTGTCACCTCCAATCAACCCTTACTGTCACTTGAGTGGCTTTCCAATAGCAAGAAGGTCAAATCATACAGACCATTCTAAGTCTGCTTAAAATTTTAGGATATATTCATATTGACAGACTATCGTGTGTGCTGATTGCACCATCATGTCACGCTTTATCTTTTGTTTTAAAATGTATGTCTTTGTGTTACACTTCTGTGAAATACAGAATACTGTTTACTTAAGGTTATTATTAAACTATTAAACTTTTAAAAACTTATTGTTAAATTAACTTTATTATTAAACCGACTCCCTCTGTTAGGTATTGCCTGAGAGTACTGTTTTCACAATGAGTACAATGCTGTAAGACGACATTGAGGGAAATAACCAGTCTATCGAGAGAGGCTCAGAAAGGCTTTACCAAGGGGGGCAATTTGGGTTTTGAAGGGTGAATAAGAGTTTGCTGGTGGGAAGGTAGAATAATATATTGGGGGGGGGGTGGATTGGCATATAAAGGCTTGCAAAGAGGTTTATAGTTTGGGTTTTTAGATTTAGGTCCTTGGTCCATTTTTGTTTTGTTTTTAAAGATTTTATTTATTTATTCATGAGAGACAGAGAGAGAGAGAGACAGAGAGAGAG
Organism: Vulpes lagopus; assembly: GCF_018345385.1. NCBI lineage: Eukaryota > Metazoa > Chordata > Mammalia > Carnivora > Canidae > Vulpes > Vulpes lagopus. The sequence goes on from NC_054830.1 coordinate 68,349,265, forward strand.
GCAGAAACACAGGCAGAGGGAGAGGCAGGCTTCCTGTGAGGAACCTGATGTGGGACCTGATCCCAAGACCCCGGGGATCATGACCTGAGCCAAAGGCAGACCCTCAACGGCTGAGCCAGCCAGGCGGCCCCTTTGGTCCATTTTGAATTAATGTTTGTATTGATTTATGATATAACATAGGGTCCAACTTCATTCTTTTGCATGCAGACACCCAGTTTTCCCAGCCCCAGTGATTAAAGACACTTGCTTTCCTATCTGAATGGTCTCGGCACCCTGGTAGGAGCAGTCTGAAACCCAGCTCTGTCACACTTCAAGTGCTATGGCGTTTTTGTAGTAGAATGTGTGCCCCAGTTTTCTCTAAAGCAGTCTTTCTGTCCCAGACCCGGAAAGGCTGTCAGGGGCCAGGCCTGGAGAGCCCCTGCCCTGCCTCCCTGTGGGGTGAGTGGGCCTCAGGCAAGGCCCGAGGGCAGTGCTACTGGGGCCGGGCTGCTCCCCCTGGATGGGGCCACACCAGCTGACGGGCCTGGCTCCGGCTCAGGACCGCCCAGACCGGTTTGCAGGGTTTCTGTTACTGGGAGCTGGTTCCCGGGGCCACCTTGGCGGCTTCCTCTCTCTCCCTTTCTTTCTGGTCTATTCTTAAATTCTCTTTTCCTTTCTCTTCTCTCCTCTCTCCCAGGCCCTGTACAGTCCCTGCCAATCCCCAGGCCCAAGGCCCCGGGCCACAGACTTCACTTCCACTTCCATGCCCAAGGCTTGGGGCCCCTGTCCTCCCCTGGGTCACCTTGCCTGGCCTGCCAGGCTCTGACCCAGAAGGTTTCTATTTTGTTTTGTTTTGTTTTTATTAAATATTTTATTTATTTATTCATGAGAGACAGAGGCAGGGACACAGGCAGAGGGAGAAGCAGGCTCCCCGTAGGGAGCCCCATACAGGACTCAATCCCAGGACCCAGGAATCACGACCTGAGCCAAAGGCAGTTGCTCAACCACTGAGCCACCCAGGTGCCTCGGTTTCTTTCTTTCTTTTTTTTAATGGATGTAAAATTATCGATAATTACAGGAACAGAAACGCTAACAAGAACAAGTCACATTCATTGGGTAACCTTACCAGACATAGTTGGCATACTTCACGTCCTTTATTCCGCACACCAGAGCTGTGAGGTCAATACTATTATATGTCCTGTAAACAGATGAGACACTAAGGAGTGAGGGCTCAGATTCTGTGCCCAAGGTCCTACAGCAAGGATTCAAATGCCACCTCTGAACCATACTTCTGGATTGGATTGGATTGCTTGGTGACCAAGGTCATTTACTGAACATCTATGTGTGTCAGCCATTGTGTGTGTGTATGTGAAAGAGAGAGAGAGACCAAGAGAGACACACAGAGAAAGAGAGAGAACAGGAGTGAGCACACCCTTAGGACAAAACGGCGCTGGGGAGAAGTCCCTTATCTCAAGTCAGGGTGGTAGGCAAGGGTAATATTGGGTCTCCAAGTGAGTTTTTCAAACCCCAACCGTTCTAGCCTCCCGTGGGCATTGACCCACCCATAGCAGTTGGGGAGCAGGTTAGGGGCAGATGGCCAACAAGTGAAGTAACTTGTAATGAATGTTCTTGGACACACGCCCAGGACCACTCACCGGGTGCCCCTTCCTCACGCCTGGATCCTGGCTGGTCTCACCGATACTGGTTTCTCAGCAGGCTCAGGCCTACCCCTTCTGATGGAATTCCCACAACTGGGTGCTCACTGGGGCAGGGGATGGACCCCTGAACAAGACGTGCTCCGCCTTCAAGGAGGTCTTAATCTGAGAGGGAAGAGGACTCACCAGCCCACAACCTAGGAGCAGCCTGACACTGCCTCCCTTGCCCCAGTAGCCCATCCCTCACCACATTATATGGGATTTACCTCTTTTTAATCTCCTAATTCTTTCTCTGTGCACGCTTGCCCCAGCTGCCCTCATCCGTAACGGCTAAGGACCAAAGGTCTCAGCACAGAGAGGCTGCCCCATTTGTGTGGCAGAGGGAGATGCGTGTGCCTATGGTGCCTAAGATAACAGAGAGGGAAACAACCAGGTCTATCTGGAGAGGCTCAGAAAGACCTTACCCCGAGGGCCCATCTGGGTTCTGAAGGGTGAATAAGAGTTTGCAGGTGGGAAGGTGGGGGAATGTATTGGAGAGGGACTGATTTGCATTTAAAGGCTTAAAAGGTGCCTGAGGGTGTCTGAAGACAGGCAATCATTTAGAATTCAGAATAGGGGGTGAAGTGACGGTGGGGCTGCTCGGGAGGCAGGGCCAGACTAAGAAGGCCTTTTCCCGCTGGTAATGGGGAGCTACTGAAAGACAAGACCTCCAAAAGTGAGGGCAAGTCTGGTTTAAAACCTGTTGCTCAGTGATTGAGTGTCTGCCTTGGACTCAGGCGTGACCCCGGGGTCCTGGGATCGAGGCCCACATGGGGCTCCCCTGCATGGAGCCTGCTTCTCCTTCTTCCTGTGTCTCTCATGAGTAAATAAGTAAAATGTTAAAAAAAAGAAAACGAAAAAAGATGTGGGACCTGGTAAAGGTCTGCATTCACCTTAAAAAAAAAAAAAAAAAAACTAACAGGGTAGCCCAGGTGGCTCAGCGGTTTAGCGCCGCCTTCAGGCCAGGGCATAATCCTGGAGACCCCGGATCGAGTCCCAGGTCAGGCTCCCTGTATGGAGCCTGCTTCTCCCTCTGCCTGTGTCTCTGCCTCTCTCTCTCTCTCTGTGTCTCTCACGAATAAATAAAATAAAATCTTTTAAAAAAGAAAAAAACAACCTGTTAGGTCCCTCCAGCAAATAAATATAGGCCAGCTAAGAATTTGTATGTGGAATTTGTCCAGATATAAAACATAGATGGCCCCAGGCCCCCTTCCACACTCCTGGGACCGACCGTCATTTTTACCAGTGTCCCTTGTCATCAGCCTCTGAGATGACATTATAAATAAGAGAGGGATTGAGATTATAAATAAGGCGAAGGTTTGGCCTATTTCCATTTCAAAAAATCATCAGTGGAGGTGGGCTGGGTAAAGGGTGGATGGGAGAGGGAGGGACGCGTTTGGAGTGGTCCAGGGGATGGGCTCGGCAGGGTGCGGGTGTCGGTGTCACGGGCCCAGGGAGAAGGAGGGCTGGCGGGCCCTGCTGTCCTCCTGTCCTCTGGGCACCAGGGAAGTCTCCTTGGCACCCCTGTGCTCTCCACCCCAAGAGGACGGAATAGGAATCTGATTGGTCAGATTCCAGCGACTCCAGTTAGGTCAAGTTTACTTGCGTGGGGGTGGGGGTGGGGGGGTCAGCGAGCATAAAAGTGACACGCGAGAATGTGCTCCTCTCCTCCTTACACCCACACCTAGTGCCCTGCCTCTGCATCTGGAGCCAGTTACTGGCGGGGAGGAAACATCCCACAAACAAAGGAGGATTTAGGGAGAGAGGGAGGGGGGAGGGAGGGGGAGGGAGGGCGAGGCACTCAGGCCTCTAGGCCAGGCCCCGGGCTCCCTCTCAGCTTTATCAGAGGCCCTGGGTGCTGGGCAAGCCCAGCAAACCCGAAACAAAGCCGAGCCTGTGTGCAGCCCGAGTGCCCTGGCGGCCTGTTCCCCTGGGAATCTCCGGGGTGCGGGGAGGGGCAGGGCAGGGCAGGCCTGCAGTGGCTTCCATCGCAATGTCATCAAAATCCCTGCCTTTATTTCTCACAGCTTAATCAAAAGGGAGAAGGGGGGGTGGTGGAATGAAGGGATGAAAAAGAGGGCAGGGCCTCGGGAGGTCCGAAACTGGCTCTGGGGAGCATAGAGGATCGGGCCCCCTCCCAGTGAGTCAGCGAGGGCGGAGCCGCGGGCTGCGGGGAAGGGCCGGGCTGCACGGAGAGGGCCAGGAGGGAGGGAGGGAGGCAGGCCCCGCCAGGCAGCTGTGGGATCCAGGGGTTCCAGGCCAGCTGCTGCTCACCGGCTATGGGGCCTCAGGCAGGTCCCACAACTTCTCTGCGCCCCCGGTTCCCGGGCTATAAACTGGGCACAAGAAGGCCTCAGGCCCGGGTGGTCCCGCAGCGGCCCTAAATGCTGTCACGTCCGTGAGGGCGCTTAATAAACAATCCGACCTGGCTGGCGCAGAGGAATAGTAGCCTTCTTAGGATTCCCTCGGGAATGAAAAGCAGGGTGCCTCCGATGGGCATTTGCCACTTTGCAGCTCCACCCGGCTTCTCTTTGCTCAGCTTCACCAAATGCCGCCTACCCCTTCCCTCCAGCCCTCTGCGTGCCTGTTCTCCCATAGTCCCTCATCCCTTGGGGGTCTCCCCCTCCAGCCACGTCTTCCTTGTTTTCCCCTAATGTGCCTTAGCATCCGCAATATCAAAATAAGAACCATCATCTCAAACCCCTGCTTGGTCCTCTTGCCCCTTCTAGTTACTGGCCTATTTCCTCTTCCTTTCGGTCTTCTTTGTTTACAGGATTTTGCCGTTCATAAAGTTTTTTTTTCTTCCTTGCAGCAGCTGGAAGGCGTAGCATTAAAAAACTTCCAGGGTGGTAGTATTGGTATTGGTGGTATTGACACCACCAAATGGGTACTTGCCCATTTTACAGATGAGAAAAGCGAGTCTCCGACTAGAATCCGGCAGAAGTCCCACGTTCTTTCTTCCATAATTCACCACCTCCCTTTGATGCTAAGCTTTTAAAACGAGTGGCCTGGACCTACCATCTCCACCTCCCTGCTCTCATTTTCTCTTCAACCGTAGAATCCACTCACTGCTTCCACCCCTGTCCCATCCTCGAGGCCACCAAGGCCATAGCTCTTCCCCAGCTAGCCCACCTCAGAGGCGCCTCACAGAGCTCATTCCTCTTAAACCTTCGCCTTCGCTGCCTTGCATCTGACCCTACTACCCACTACCTTCTCTTTCTTCAAATTCTCTTTCTTTGGCTTGACCTAGGGCTTGAAGTCTACATCGGAGGAGGAGGTGATGGGGAGGGGTCCCTGGTTGTGGGGTGTTAACACAGGCAAGTCACGGAAGCCTCGCTTATTGCAATACTGCTTCCACGGTGCGTTCTGAGCCGTAGCAGGGTCTCAAAAGCACGGCCCCTCCGCCACTAGCCCAGCTGCCAAGGGCTTTCCACAAAAGAACAATTTACCTTGGCTTCACCAACTTGACAAAAGTTTGTGTTTTTTTGTTTTTTTTTTTGTTTTTGTTTTTTTACTTGATGGCAAAGAGGATCAGAGCTATCATCTTGTGACTTGGGTGGGCATGGCAAGGTTGATGTCAGCAGTCTGGGACAGAGCAAAAGGGGCCAGTCTTTGGAAGTAGACTCTCCTAGCAGGAGTGGAGCAGAGACTAGGCCGGTGAAGCCAGCTGTTGGTGACAGGGTGGGGTGAAGTCTAGTCCTGCCTTGTCTGACATGGTGACCCCTAATCACTAATCATACATAGCTTTTTCGATTTAAGTGCAACAAAATGAGATATTTAGTTCCTTGCTTGCACTAGCTACCTTGCAAGTGCCCAATGGGCATGTGGGGTTAGTTGCTGTCACCTTAGATGGCACAAGATGTAGAATGTTTCACTGTAGAAAGTTCGATCGGACGGCACTGATTTTAGAGCACCGGGTAGAAAAGAATAAAAGGTAAGCAGCTGGCTAAGAGAGTAAGAGAAAGGCCAGCTCCTCGGGGACGGCCAGGAGGAGGGGCAACCCTGGAGATGTAGCCAGGGAGCCAGCAGGGAGGGCAGGCTCTATACAAATGCCTCGTTTCTGCCCTTTGTGTCCATCTCCAGTAGGAAAGGTAGGGCTACACGTCGGAGCCAGGGGTGTTTTCCCGAAGATGGATGCATGTCCTCTAGGGATGAAATGGGTCCTCAGATAGGAAACTGATGCTAGGGCTGGCATCAGGGAAGTCGGGGGGGGGGGGGGGGACACTCTGAGTTCCCTCCGGATGTTGATCTTTTGAGTCTAGACAGAGGGTTTGGAGAGTAGATGTTTGGAATGGAGATCTAGGGATGAAATGTTGAGGAGGAAGTCAGAAATATGATCTGGAGTGGGGCAAGGGGGGGGGATGAATTGGCTAAAAATACAAATTTGGAACTCAATTGTAGTCACCATGTCCTTTTGTTATTGCCATTTCTGTATCTAAAAATTTAGATGATTTGTGTTAACAAATCCCCATTTATTTCTGTACAATTCAGTGCTGAGCATTGCCTTGCAAATTACTCGCTGGAAGACGAGTCCTTTAAAGAATGAACAAAGTGAGCGTCTATTCAAAACAATGCTCATGCATTGGAAAGAGAGTGAAGGAAGCAAAAGAAAGATCTGGGACCTGGAAAATCATCATGCTAATCGGATTCACTCCTTCAGTTGTAAATTCCAGGGGGTAGCTTCAGGCACGGCTGGATCCAGGTAGTCAAAAACGGAATTGTCACCAGAAAGTGATGTCTCTCCATCTCTTGGTTCTGCTTTTCTTAGTGTTGTTATCATCCTCGGTTTTCTTCCTACAGGGTGCCAAGCAGTTCCAGGCTTAACACTGCAGGTTCCAAATGATTTCAACAAGAGGTCCTGGGCTGATCTCCATGGGTTACTGCCCATTCTTGAGCTAGTAACAGGTCTCTTGGGACACGCAATGCTCTGATTAGCCAGGCCTGATCAAGAGCCAAACCTGAGGCAGGGGATTGGGGTCAGCCTCAACTAGATCACCAGGCCTCCGGGTGCAGGGGGAGTAGTTTGTGAAGTAACCCAAAGAAGGAAAGTGTAGGCGGGCACAAACCACCACAGCCCTCTACACAGTCCGTAATCAATGAAAGCTATTATTATTGTGGAACAACCCCCGAAGGATTAAGCGGACATTTATCCAACACTAGAAAGGGTAAGTGTTTGCTATATAGTGGTGTATACCCAGCTATGTATAGCTCGTGGCACATAGTAAGGCCTCAGTAAATGTCCACGGAGAGAAAACTTGACAAGAGAGTACATAGGAACACGTACTAGAGTGTAATCTTGTTCTATGAAGAAAGGAGTCTGATGGAATGAGGGCATGATTTTATGGAGTCTAGGAAAGGAGCCAGGAAACAAAGGATAGGGATAAATGGCACACTTGTGAACCCAGTTCCTTAGAGACAGGGCTAAGGGCTGTTTAATTAACTTGTAAAACGATTCTGGAGGCAGGGAGTGCGTGAGGAACTCTCCAAGGTTTGCGGATGATGCGAAGTGCGTGGAGAAGTAGCGTGGGCCGGGACAGTGGGGAGCTCTCCTGAACCTGAGCAGGTGGGTGATGAAGCGGGAGCTGAGCTTTGATGAGGACCCGGCAGGGAGGTGACTCTAGGGGCCAGACTCCAAATATGGCCCAGGACACCGAGGAAGTCAAGCTAGTAGTGACGATCCAGGAAAGGACCTGGCACTTAGCAAACACGGTTTCTTGGGAACTTCAGCTCATGATGGTTCTAGACAGAAATACAAGGGAAAACACTGAGGCTTCTGAATAATGGTTTGAGGACCAAGAATCTCATAAAAGAGTGATGTGTTGGGACATCACTGAGCCTGGTGGCTCAGTGGTTTAGCATCTGCTTTTGGCTCAGGGCGTGATCCTGGGGTCCTGGGATCAAGTCCCACATTGGGCTCCCTGCAGGGAGCCTGCTTCTTCCTCTGCCCGTGTCTCTGCTTCTCTCTCTCTGTATCTTTCATGAATAAATAAATAAAATCTTAAAAAAAAAAAAGAGTGATATGTTGGCAAACAGGATCCGTGTGCAGTTCTGGCCTGTTCACACTGAGTACAGAGGAGGGCTGGGAAATGGCAATTAATGTTTTTGAAGCGCTGGTTACAGAACCTTAGATAACTAGGAGAGGGATTTCTAGGCCCAAAAGGCAAAGATGAAGAAAGAACATTGCTCTTTGGAAATACACAGCACCGCGAGCGGACAAAATGAAAACTGGCTCATCAAATGTTGAAATTCTCAGGTTGAAACATGAATGACACGAAATTTAATCAAAGGAAGGCCTGAGCCTGTTTCTGCTCCGCGTGGTAGAGACAAGAGTGCTTGAATCACTCATGTGACGAGGACTGAATGAGATCCCGAAGGTGACAGTGCCTCATACAGAGGAGGTGGAGCGGGCAGCCCCGGTGGCGCAGCGGTTTAGCGCTGCCTGCAGCCCCGGGGTGTGATCCTGGAGTCCCAGGATCGAGTCCCACGTCAGGATTCCTGCATGGAGCCTGCTTCTCCCTCTGCCTGAGTCTCTGCCTCTCTCTCGCTCTCTCTGAATGAATAAATAAATAAATCTTAAAAAAAAAAAAAAAAAAAAAAGAAAAAACAGAGGAGGTGGAGGTACCTAAAGCCATGTGGCGGCCCCTCAATGATGAGGTGCTGTTGGTGGCACACGGGATCTGCAGTCAGGGGGCAGGAGCGTGAGCTCAGGCTGTACTCTGTGTTCATCTTCCCCCTCTAAAAGGCAATGGCACTTCCTACCCCATAATGCCATATGACAATGAAATAAGATCCTGAATCCATGCAACAAGTGGTTTTTTTTTTTTTTATTGTTTTATCATTTTGTTTTGTCTTGACCACCTACTGCTTACCAAACAGCAAGCTAGGTGCTAGGTGCTAGGTGGGGATACAGTGATGAATCCTTCCAGAGGTCGGTGTCTAGCAGGAGACCACGTTGAGTGAATAATCACAAACTGAATGATGCTCACTATAGAGGGGTGGTTTGAAAACTGTGATGCACCAAACTGATATGATTTAATACTGCACTTGTATTCGTTTCCTATCGCTGCTGAAATAAACTACCGTGAACTTAGTGGCCTAAAGCAATACACATGTATTATTATCCAGTTCAGGAAGTCAGAGTCTGAGGTGGAGTTTATAAGCTAAAATCAAAGGCTGCATTCCTTTTGGAACATCTAGCCGATGATCTGTTCCCTACCTTTTCCAGCTTCCAGCAGCTGCCTGCATTCCTTGGCTCCTGGGCCCATCACGCTGACATCCGCTGCCAATGTCACATCACTCTCTCCGACTCTGACCCTCTTGCCTCCCTGTTATAAGGACCCTTGGGATTATAGTGGGCCCATCCAGATCATCTGGGACCATCTCCCCACCTCAAACTCCTTAATTTAGCCATATCTGCAAAGGGGATTAGGATGTAGAGATCTTTGGGGGCCCATCATTCAGTCTAACTGCTGCTTCTGGGCTATCAAGTAGGAAATGAGCTGTCCTTAGAAACTGGTAAGCAGACTGGGCTAGCTCTGTACACCAACTTGTTGATGGTATTCCATGAAGTCGAGTCTTGCAGGGAGGGGAGCCGAGTGGGTATCTGGAGGCTGACTGCAGATGCCCCTCACGGCACCGTGTCACGTAGTAGAGCCCTGGAGAGCGTCCAGAGAGTGCCATACAACAGGTGAAGGCACTGGCTGCTGCCATGCAGGAGCTCTGAGACCTCAGGCAAGGATATTACTCCTCTAAGCCTCAAACTCCACCTAAGTCAATGGGGATAAACAGAATTACCTGCAACGGTTGGAGGGAGGATTAATGAAAATATCATCCATGAAATCACCTAAGACAGGGCCTGATCCTCAATCAACGTCTATTTCCGGCATGTTGTCTGAATTCATCCCTCCCTCTTTCTCTGTCCCCTTTGCAAGGGAACACAGGGCAAGTGGCCACTGCCTCCTTGCAGGCCTCTCAGAAACCTTCACTGTTTGCAGGTCCTGCCACATGCCTCAGCCTGGCGGTGATTAGGAGCTCCCAAGCCCTGCAAATGAGCCCCTGTTCACCGTGAGATCTGGAGCAAGTCTCTTAGGCGTGCTAAGCTTCAATTCCTCCTCTGGACAATGGGGCTAAGACGTCTGTGGAACCAAGTTATTCTGAGGATTAAGTGGGATGACGAAGGCAAAGGGCTTACTTAGCACAGTGTCAGGCACACACACACACACACAATAGCAGTGTTATTGTTCTGGAGAGGCCTGCCTTCCTTTCAACCGGTGTTCCCCACGTTTTTTCCAGCGACACTGACCGACCCACTTCTCCCTGAGGCCTGCTGGAGCTTGGATCCCTGAGGAGCATGTTGATCTACACTTCTCTGCCTCCACCTTTACCAGCCTTTCCGGTTATGGCTATTTATTTATCTGTGCAGGCCTCTGCCTCAGTATTGGATACAAGCTTCTTGAGGAAAGGTGCATATTTCTTCTTCTTCTTCCCCCGGAGTAGGTTGGGAAAGTGCTCCCCCTCTATGCCTGGGGCTCAGTTTCCTTCTTTGGACTGATGCATTGGCCCGGAATGGCTAAAAGGGCCCTTCCAGCTCTGAGATCTTAAGCAGGTAGAACTGAATCTAGCAGGGACGCTGCGGATCACCCGGTGCGCCCCTCTCCTTTTCCAAAAGGGGAAACTGAGGACCCAGGACGGCCTTCCCTGAAGGCTGGTCTCTCCGTCGCCCTCCGGCCGCGGGGCCAGGCCTCCCGCGGGGCACGCGGCCTCGCTGTCCTCCCGGGGCTGGGGCGGGGGGCGGGGAGTCCCGGGCGGCCGCAGGGCTCCGGGGCCCGGGGCGCCGGAAACACGTGTGAGCTCACCTACGTGCACACACGTGAGCACACCTACAGCAGCAGGGGGCGCTCGGGCCGGCAGGGGGCAGCACAGCCCCGGTTTGCAAGTACCCGGCGCAGCCCCGAGGGAGGAGGGCGTGCTGCAGTCCCGGCGGCGGCGGCGGCGGCGGCGGCTGGAGGTGCAGCCTCCCAGGTGGGAGGCGGGGGCCGCGGGCGCAGGAAAAGGCGCCTCGGGAGCCGGCGCTCGGCGGGGCCTCCTCCGGCCCCGGGCGCGGCGCGGCGAGTGGGAGCGAGCGCGCCGGGAGCACGCAGGCGCCCTGCTCGGCTGGCCCTCGGCCGGCGCGCCGCGCGGGAGCAGCCCGCAGCCCGCGCCCCCCGCGCCCCCCGCGCCCCCCGCGCCCCCCGCGCCCCCCGCGCCCCGCAGCCCGCGCCCCGCGCCCCCGCAGCCCCGCGGCCGTCGGGAGCGGCCCCTGCGCCGCGAGCTCAGGCCGGCGGCCCGGGGAGCGCGCGGCGGCGGCGGCGGCGGCGGCGGCGGGACGGCCCCGGGGCCGCCCCGAGCGCGCCCTCCCTCCCGCCCGCGGCCCCTGGCGGCCGGCGCCGGCCCGGGCGGGCGCGCCCCGCGGGCAGCCGGAGCGCGGCCTCGGCCTCGGCGGGAGCGAGCCCCGGGCCGCGGGCGCCGGGAGGCGGCGCAGGCGGCCGCGGGCACTGACGGCGGCGCGGGGCGCTCCCGGGCGGCGGCGCGGCGGCGCAGGGGGCGGAGGCAGGGGGCGCCCCCGGCCAGGATGCTGCGGTTCCTGCGCCGGACCTTTGGCCGCCGCTCCATGCAGCGCTACGCGCGGGGCGCGGCGGGGCGCGGGGCCGCCGGGCTGGGGGACGAGCGCGACGGGGGCCCGCGGGGGGGCCCGGCCGCCGCCGCCGCCGCCTCCACGCTGCCCGCCGCGCCGGGGGGGAGCGTGTTCCCGGCGGGCGGCGGGCCCCTGCTCACGGGCGGCGCGGCCGTGCACATCTCCGCCGCCGGCGCCGCCAAGGCCACCCTGTACTGCCGCGTCTTCCTGCTCGACGGGACCGAAGTGAGCGTGGACCTGCCGGTGAGTGACCGCGGCGCCGGCGCCCCCGGGGACCGCGCCCCCCCGCGTGCCCCTCCGGGCGCCCCGCCTGCACCTCCCGGGCCCCCCCCGGTTCCCTCTCGGGCCTCTCCGCCCCGGTCGCCCCGGACCCCTCCGTGGGACCTTGCGCCGTGGGGCGCGCGCCTTCCCCGGCTGCCGCCTGGTCCCCTGGGCCTCGCGCCCTCCCCCGCTCGCCGGGTCCCCTGTCCCCGAGTCCCCGCCCCCCGGACCGCCGCGGGGGCCTTCCTGGTGCCGCGCAGTGGCTTAGGCGATCCCAGAGCGCTGCGGGCTGCCCCGGGGGCCTGCTTGCCCCCGCAGCGCCGTCACCAGGCCTCGCGGCGATGGCGGGGGAGAAGCCCCCTCCCCCGCTGCCCAGCAGGTGCCCCAAGTTTGCAAGGGGATCGGGGGGCCTTTCCTCGGTGCCGCCCCCGCCGCATCCCCATCCCCAGCCGGGAGAGCCCCTGCAGCCGTCCGCCTCGCAGGGGGCTGGGCGATGGGAGCTCACTCCGGGGCGGACTCTCCCGGACTGGCCAACTTTGCACCCGCGCAGCCCTCTGCTGGGGCGCGGGGAGTCGGCCCTGGGCGCCCTCCGGGCCTGGCGCGCCCAACTCGCGCCTTCCCACCCCGGCACCGCGCGTGGGGGCGGCGGAGGGACCCCGGGGCTCGGCGAGGGGTGCGGGCCCCCGCCCACAGGTGGTTGCACCCCGCCCCCTCCAGCCCGGGCTAGGCTGGCGCTGCTGCTCCGCCCGGGCGCCCTGCGTTCGGCCCGGAGGGGCCAGATGTGATCGAATCAAATCCAATGGGGCGCCCGCTGGGCACCGGCGCTGCGGCAGACGGTGCCTTTGGGAATCTCTGGGTGTGACCGAGGACACAGCCCCGATCGAGCTTTTCCATGAAATGTCACAGATCATTCCGAGGATTTCACGCGCAAAAAGAAAAAAAAGCGCATACCCAGACTTGCAAAGGAACCACGTAGGGGCCTTCCCGCGTGGGGGACCTTCTTGAGACTTCCCGAGGGACCTAGGAACCCACAAGGCTTTTAGATGGGAAGATCAGAGTCTGCCTGGCCTGGACCTTAATGCTGCCTTAGGTTCTGATTTGGAGACCGTCTCCGTTGATGGCCATTTTTATATTTGTGCCTCCTAGCGCGCTCTCCATAGAGCATCATTTTGTTATGATCATACCCTTGTGGGGCCTTTTTATTCACGGAGAAGGAGCCGGCGTTCCTGTGCTGAGAGCTGTTGTCTTTAAAATAGCCTGAAAATGTTCCTCCTCCCCACGACTGAGGCTCTCCAGCTCGGCTCCGGCTCGGAGGGGGAGGCCCGGGGAGCCGGGAGGATCGGGGAGGTGGGCAGCTGCTGTGTGGAGAGGATGTGGCGCATTCTGCGGCTCGGATCCGGGGAAGGAATGCACCCCCCCCCCCCAGAACTTTGTCGGGGCTCCTTGAGGATTTTCTCGGCTGTTCCCCAGGGATGGTGCGTTTAGAGAACGTATTGCTTCTGTCGGATTCGTGCGACAGGGCTTAAGGGGTGTTTCTGGGATGACAAACGCAAACTGAGTCAAGTGCATGCGTGGTGGGTAAACCCAGACAGGTACGCCGAGGATCAGGCTGGATGGGGCCGAGGATCAGGCTGGATGGGGCCGAGGGCTGACCTCGGTGGCCGCTGGAGCCTTCCCTGGGCGTGGGGGCAGGGCCCTTTACATCCGGAAAGGTTTCTGCGCTTTACCAAAGGTCGCTTGACAAAAGATTTCCCCCGGTTTTCCTACGGTGGCAGATTTCTTGATGCTCTAAGAGGCGATCCTGAGAACCTCACATCTTATTTACACAGACGCCCGCACCTATGCACACACACGCCCGCCCTGTCCGAAGACACGACACAGGCTTTTGTCGTGGGAGCCCTGGGGGGGGGTGGACAATGATAAAAATCACCAGTGAGCACGGCTCATCGATTTAAAGATTTATTAGATATCAGAACTGCATCCCACGGGCTCCTAGGCTCGCCTTCCCGGATCAGAGTTGTGGTTCCCTAATTAATTCTCAGAGTACGAGGTTAGCGCCGGGCGGCGGCTCCCAGTGAATTCGCAGGTGGATTTGCAGCTCGCGTGCTCCTTCCCGGGCTCACTTCTAATGCCGGCCTGTTGGGCATGTAGCCCCTCTCGTCATTGCTCCCCCCTTCTGCCTCCCTGGATTTCTCCCGCCTCCTGGGCCCCGGTGTTGCGTTGCTGCCTGTCACACAGACAGGATTTACCTCTGGCTGCCATAGCCCTTAGCTGGATTCTCTGTCCCCTGTCACTTCCGCAGGCACTCAGGGCACTTGCCAGGCTAACCCCGGCTCCTTTGTAATTAAAACCCTCCGGTGGGGTTAGCTCCGCGAATTCTTGTGCCCAGCCTGCTAACAGTGGCCATGCCTTGTCATAAGCCAGTGTGTCAGCCCTGATCTGAACACAGGGTCTGAAATCGAGCACAGCAGCACCTTCAGGGTGACCAGGCCCTGGGGCGCCTCAGTCCTCAGTCAGCGTTTATGGGGCGCTGTGCTGTGGGCACAGGGGGGAACGAGGGGTGGCCTGGAGGCTCTTGGGAAACACAGGGAGAAACAGGGCTTTTTATTCTAAGTGATGCTAAGGTGATGGGGCTGGGCTCACCCAGCCGGGGTGCTGCTGGGGGATGGGCGGGTCAGGAGGGCCTCCTGGAGACTTCCACGCTTGAGGTTATAGGATCTCAAACCCGGGGTCCCTTGTGCATTTTCAGAAGCCTCGTCCTACCAGGTCCACTCCTCAGCTAACCCGTGGCCCATTGGCCTAGGTCAGAAAGGACGAAGCGACCGTAGGCGTCTTCAGCGGTTCCCTGGCGGGGCCTGGAGCCTCCTTGCCTGCCGGTGGGCCGCCTCCCCTCGCGGGCCTGCCCGGTTTTAACCTTCGCTGTGGTTTCTCGACCTTTGAGAAAAACGTGAACGACAGGATCTTCTAAAAACGACCCGTCTGTAACGTGCAGCCTCCGATGGGCTACAAACCCCGCTTCCAGGGGAATCCCTGGCTCGCCCTACAGCCCCAGAGGCGCCCTGAGCCACTCCTCTGCGGAAAGCCCGGCCCCGCTTTGGACGGGGCTGCGTCCCTGCCCGGCCCAGCCCTCGGGTGTGGCCTGGTCGGGCCGGGCAGGGCTCCCTCGGCCTACCCTAGACACCTTCCTTCTATTAATGCAGCTGAAGATCCCATTAGTGTGCTTGGCAGCGGCACCCGCTGTTGACTCATATTAGCTCTCTGTTGACTAAATCCCTGGCATCGCTTTTGCTCGTGCGGCTGTTGCTCAGCCCCGTCTCCCCCTCCCCTGCGTGCACAGTCTTCCAGCAGCTCCGCGTGGAAGGCTGCGAGGCCGTGTGTGCGCGTGGCTGGCTGGGCAGGACTCTCACCAGGCCTTGGGGGGCACGCCGGTCGGCCTGGAGCAGTGCGGGTGGCGCAGTGGCTCTCCCCGAGTCTGGAACTCAGCGTAGACTCCCTGTGCTCCCGTGCAGGCAGGGCGAGTCTCGGAAGATCGGGCCTGAGCCTTTGCAGGCCAGCTGTGCACCCTTGGGCGGCTCAGGCTGTCTGAGCATCGACTTTCTGGTCCTTCAGATGGGGGTGTTGGGAGGGTTATGCGACTAGAATGGTCTAAAAGGCTTCAGTACCCATGCACAGCAGGGCACCGAAGGGTTGCTCAAGGTGTGGCTGCACCCCCAATTCTCACACCTCCTCTCTGGCCTGTGGGAAGGGTTTGGAAGCATGTCCAGCAAAGGATGTTAAAAACAAACCAAAAAAAGCTGGGGCAGGAAGGCTAAACATCTCCTTTTGTGAAGATTGGAAGTGGTATGTGATACAAGACATGCTTTTTGAAAGTTTCACTTTTTTTTAAAAGATTTTATTTATTTATTTATTTATTTATTTATTTATTTATTTATTTATTATAAAGAGAGCGAGCACGGGGAAGGAGGGCAGAGGGAGAGGGAGAAGTAGGCTCCCCGCTGAGCAAGGAGCCATCCCAGGACCTGAGATCATTACCTCAGCGGAAGGCAGAGGCTTAAGGGACTGAGCCACCCAGATGCCCTGTTTCACTTTAGATGAGAAAGGGTTACCCCTCCCCCCCACCTCAAATGCAAGTTCTTAGAGATTTATTTACTTATTTTAAAGATTTTATTTATTTATTCATGAGAGAAACATAGAGAGAGGCAGAGACACGGGCAGAGGAAGAAGCAGGCTCCCTGCGGGGAGCCTGATGGGGGGACTCGATCCCGGGACTCTGGGATCATGACCTGAGCCAAAGGCAGATGTTCAACCGCTGAGCCACCCAGGTGTCCACGTTCTTAGAGTTTTAGAACTAGAATCGCTGAAAGAGCGGAATGCACTGGTAGGATGTAAAGATCGTGTGCTTTATTTTGCAGCTGAAAGGGACCCTCAGCAGCATATACCCCATCCTTGGTGTATATGGGAAACTGAGGCCTATAGCTAGAAAGTGACGTTAGTCACTCAGCGAAGAGTTGGAATGGGTTATCCTGGAAACCCCAACTGCCTAGCCTTTGGAGTATCAGTGGTAGACTGCCCCCCTAGTCCTGACACAGCACCATGGAAAGGGGATGGGATATATTCCTGGCTGTTGGTAGTAGGACAGATCTTCTCGAACAATGGGGAACTCCAGCAAAATGGTTCTCTGACTTCTGCGTACTCCAGAGTGCTTCTGGGATTTCCTGTCCAGTTACAATTCCCAGGGTCCACCCCAGAATTCCTGACTGAGCAGATCGGGAAATTGGGCTTCTTACCAGGATACTTATCCTGGGTGATTCTGATAAACAGGGTCCCTTCACACCTTTTGAAAAACACTGGCTGTAGACCTGAGAGCAGAGGGCAGCCAGGCTGTGCATTAAAACTGCGTAGGCACGGGAGGCAATGGTCAGCTCTGAGCCAGGGCTTGACATTATGACCCCTGAGCCCTAGGGATTTTTTGTCACAGCAGAGTGAGGCTGGGGCAGTTGTGCTGTTGCAGTGGCCCAGGGGAGGGGTGACGAGGGCCTGGCCTGGAGAAGTGGGCACAGTACCAGAGCAGTTGGCAGGGGGAGTGGGTTGAGTGAGGCCTAGTGGAGTCTAGCCTGGAGGCAGGGAGGTCTTCACCCTCAGTTGTGGGAAGAGGTGGGGGAACCATATAAGACACCCCGGAAAATAGGGGACCAGCAGCTCCTCATTTCCACCCTCTCCCAAGGTTCTGGCTTCCGTGGACACCTTGCCTCATCCTGGGCCTCTGGATGGCTGGCTTTGTCCTGCCCCTGAGGGGATGGAGGTATTGGCTCAAGGTGGCCCTCCAGTGCTGACCCCCCCTCCACTCCATCCCAGCCTATGAATGAGACCCCCCGAGAACTTTGAACCCCTACCTGGGTCATGCTGAGTTTATTTAAAAATATAACTTTGCCTAAAGGAGGGCTAGTGGGGAACAGTGGGGAGTCTGGGAGGAAGAGAGATGAATGGTGAACATCGTTCCCAGTGGGATACAGGGGTGACCCCTGTCACACTGTGGTGTCACCCTTGGTGGGTTGTCAGGGTTAAGATGGGGGGAAGGGGTGTCTGTCAGCCTTTCCCGTGCCAGTAACATGACCCTGCGCCGGTCCAGGACCGAACAAATATTAACTCGCTAAGCACTTTCACGTGCATAATCTCATTGAATTCTGTCCCTAGTGCACCGCTGTGGATGAAGGCATAGGTCTGTTTAATTTTGAAATAGCAAAAGGTCAGCCTATGTGTGTGTGGAGGGAGTATTTTCCCTTAGATTCCTGCATAGGGACTTAGAAAAGAAAAATCTACTTGGTAACCACAGAGATCCTCCACCCACAATTTGTCCTCAAAACAGGTGTTTATCCTTGTCCACTGCCTGAGTGCCTTGCACCCGGCCTTCGCCGCTCTGCCTGGAGCTCCGTTCAGCAGGGCCCCGGTTCTTTTTTTTTTTTTTTTTTTTTAATTTTTATTTATTTATGATAGTCACACACAGAGAGAGAGAGAGAGAGAGGCAGAGGGAGAAGCAGGCTCCATGCACCGGGAGCCCGACGTGGGATTTGATCCTGGGTCTCCAGGATCGCGCCCTGGGCCAGAGGCAGGCGCCAAACCGCTGCGCCACCCAGGGATCCCCAGGGCCCCGGTTCTGTGGGCACTCGGGCTTCCTTCTCTGGCCCGTGGCAGCTGCCTGCAGGCGGGGTCCACTGCTGATTCATCTTGCTGGTTTTTTTTGTTTTTTTTCCCAAGTTAGTGTGTGCCTTCGGCCCCTACTTTCATTTCACATTTGAACATGCTTAAAGCAGAGAGGCTAGAAAATAAATGTGGAGAAGCTGGAGAAGTGAAAACATCTAAAATTTCATCAGAGATGACCACTGTGAAAATTGTGGTGTATATCCACCTGTGGTTTTTTTCTTTTTGTGTTTAGATATAATTATGTACTCAGAATGATGAATTTGCATGGGTTGATCAAAGTCTCTCCACCCCTTCAGCACAGTTGAATAGGGATCACAGACTCTGAATTTGTGTCTCTTGGGGCTGGAGGCTCTTGGCCATCCTTCCCCCCCTTACACTGCCAGCGACCCTTAGCTGGGGTGGGTGCGCCCAGTGCTGGTTGGCCACTGGAGCTGTCCACCTGTACTGCCCCTGCCTGAGTGAGAAGCAAGCTCCCCGTCCTTGGAGCCTCTCCCCACCGTTGTCTCTGCCTTCTGGTCCTGCTGCTGTGGCCACAGAATTCTCTCACATCTGGGGGCTTGTGTGCTGAGCACCTGCTTTGGGGCGGTCACTGTTCTCTCACCTGCCAGGGATGTGCATGCTTTGCTTACCAGCCAGAGCTGGGCAGGAGCCTTGCAGCCTCCCAGGTGTGCCCCCTGTGCCCTAACCGCCCCCGCCTCCCAGTCTCCTCCTGCAGCCTCTTTGGCTTCCCTCTAGAGTTGGATTTAATCTCACTAGCCCCACTGGATTTTAATTTCTGGCTTATTTCTAATTGTTTTCCAAAATGTTTTTGTTTACCCGTGGTGCATTTTCTCTAGTCAACAAGGGCTTACTGAGCGCTTACACGGCGTTGAGCACTGGGGAGGGATCCACACGAGGGATGAGAGAATTCTAATCTCAAAGGGGAAACCAGGTAAATACATAACTTGAAGCTGCACATAAAGTAGCGCAGAGGGCGAGCAGCTGAACTGTGGGGTGGAGCTGGCGATGGTCTGATGCCCAAAGTGACATCACGTTGTCCCAGAGGATGCCCAGGAGATCAGCTGTAGATTTGGTTAGAAGGTGTCAGGGCAGAGGAAACAGCAGGTGCAAATGCTTGGAGGTGGGGAGCCAGAAACCCCCACAGAGTAGGGGAGGATTATGAGCTCTGGCTGTGTCCCTGAATCTTAACGGAGCAAGTGGGGAACCTTTCAAGTGCAGATACGTGTCTTAAGCTAATAAGAGCCGAGGCTTACTGAGCATTTGCTGCGTGCCTGGTGCTGTGCTAAGTGCTTAAGGGATAGGCTTGAATTCTCACAAAAACTTTGATGGTGTTATTGCTGTTATCTCTGGTTTGTAGAGGGGAGAATCGGGGCTCAGTAATCAAGGTTAAAAAATTTGCCCGTGTTTTTTAAAGCTGGTAGACTCTAGCTTTAAGTTCCGACTGGCCAGGGGAGATTTGTGGTCCGGAAAGTCCCCCTGATGGCAGGATGGAGCATTGGTCAGGTGGGTGGTGAGAAGGTTCTGAGACTGCCCCAGTGGCCCTGAGGTGGATGGGGACCTCTGAGCCTCCTTTGCAGGCCAGGTGGGATTTCCAGAAATCAGATTTACATCTTCCTTTAAAAAAAAAAAAGATTATTTATCCGTGAGAGACACAGAAAAAGAGGCAGAGACACAGGCAGAGGGAGAAGCAGGCTCCATGTAGGGAGCCTGATGCAGGACTCGATCCCAGGACCCCGGGATCACACTCTGAGCCAAAGGCAGATGCTCAACCACTGAGCCACCCAGGTGCCCCTATTTTATTTTCTTTTTAAAATATATTTCTTTATTTAAGTAATCTCTACACCCAGTGCGGAGCTTGGACTCCCGACCCAGAGGCCAAGAGTCACACGCTCTTCCGACTGAGCCAGCCAGGTGCTCCCAGATTTACATCTTCAGTCACGTTCGTCGAATACAGTCTTACCCCGCGTGCATTCTGGTTTGATGGCCATGAGTTTTCAACACTGAGGTCAGAAGTAGGCTACATTTTAAAAAAGTGCTCAATAGGGGCAGCCCGGGTGGCTCAGCGGTTTAGCACCGCCTGCAGCCCAGGGCGTGATCCTGGAGACCTGGGATCGAGTCCCACGTCAGGCTCCCTGCATGGAGCCTGCTTCTCCCTCTGCCTGTGTCTCTGCTTCACTCTCTCTGCATCTCTATGAATAAATAAATAAAATCTTTAAAATAAAGTGCTCAATAGAACAATGTTAAACTTATCACACAGGAAAGCATATTACAAATTCCCATCCTGCTGCATAGCAGCTGGTCCCCCAGTCTGTGTGCTTTCATAGACATGTGCATAAACGTGGTGTAGGGTTGTTTTTTCTCCCATCCAAGCCTTCCTGACAAACTCATCAGTTTGGTGCCCTCTTTTGTGATTATTCTAGATTAAATTCACCCCTGAATTGTGTGTGTGTGTGTGCGCGCATGTATGTGTGACGTGAGGAGTACCTGTCTCTACCTGTCGTGGGGTTGGTGGTTGATATGCAGAGCACCTGCTGTCTTCTGTGTTGGGCAACCCTGCCCTCTAGGCTTGCAGAATCCGTGTCACTTCCCTTAATTGCTGCCGTGTGGGAAGGTATTATTATCCCGTTTACATATGGTCTCAGGGAGCATGTGGCCTTGGGCCACTCGGGTAAGAAGTGTGGCAGAGTCAGAAGGGAATCTAGGCTTTTCTGACTCATTTTCCATTGCTCTGCCCCCAGCCCATGCTGTGCACGCTCAGCCTCCAGGATCGAAATGTGTGCTCCTTGGAACTCCTCTGTGACTTGACGGGTCACAGTGTCATGCCATAGACCGCCCTGTCACTCTTGAGCCTCTTTGCCTTTCAGGGCCCCTGGCACTTGGCTTCTGTTTTATCATTTCTGAGGTTCTTTGCCCTAAAGTCGTCGCTGGCCGAGTGCCCAGCATCTCCTTGGTGAAGCTAAGGGCTGGAAGATGATATCCCCAGGGTCCCGTGCCACCCGCGGGATCATCTGGAGCTTCCCTGTCTCCCAGGCCTGAGCTCGGTCCCCAGAGTAGAACTGTCCCGCTGGGAGGACGGGGACCGCCTGGTCTCGCAGGGGCCTGCAGGGCTGGCATCCGTCAGCCCAGCCGCGCGGTTCTCTTCTCTTGTTCTCTGCCCCGTGGTACCTGACCTCTGCCCAGGCAGGTGGAGGTGGGCGTGGTAGTGCTTCTCCATTAGCCCGCCTACCTGCTTGCTCAGCTGCAACCCCTTTGAATTAGGGATTTTCTTTTTACTACGATACAGTGGAAGTAACATAAAATGTACCGTTTTGAACACTTTTGGGTAGACAGTTCAGTGGCGTGGAGTGCATCCACGTAGTAGTTTTACAGCTGTCACCACCCTCTGTCTCCAGATTGTTTGTCTCTCTGCAAACTCAAAGGACGTTTTGAGTCCTATGGGGACGCACCCATAGGACGATAATTCTCCTCGCCTCCCCCCTCCCCGAAGCCCCTGGCAACCGCCCTCCCGTGTTCGGTCTCTACCACTTGGGTGACTCCAGATACCTTCTGTACGTGGAACCGTACACTATTTATCCTTTTGTGTCTGACTCCTCTCACTCAGCGTGGTATCTTCGGGGTTCATCCGTGTTGTAGCGTGCGTCAGGATGCCATTCCTCTTGAAGGCTGTGTAGTATTCCGTGTACGTATACACCGCCTTTGGTTTATCCATCATCTGGGTTGTGGATTTTTGTGCAGTTTCGGGCCTTCCCTTTTTTTTTTTTTTTTAAAGATTTTATTTATTTATTCATGAGAGACACAGAGGGAGAGAGAGAGAGAGGCAGAGACACAGGCAGAGGGAGAAGCAGGCTCCATGCAGGGAGCCCGACGTGGGACTCGATCCCAGGTCTCCAGGATCTCGCCCTGGGCCAAAGGCAGGTGCCAAACCGCTGAGCCACCCGTGCTGCCTGCTGTGCATGGATTTTGAAGTCAGTTGCTGCTGGTGGTGTTTGGTAAGGAATTGTAGGATCCTCAGATTTTACTTCAATTCTGCCTACTTTTTTTTTTTTTTTTTTTTTTTTGCAGTTTTTACCATCGACATGTCTAGGCGTAGTCAAAAATAGAGAGAACCCCATGTATGCACCACATAATGAGCATAATGACCCCCCACGTACCATTGTCAGGCTTCCTCACCTGTCCATATGGCCACTCTTGTTCATCTTATCCTCACCCCTGTTCCTTCCCAGTGATTTTAAAACATATTCCAAACTTGTAATTTCAAACTTGTACTGTAGCACACATCTCTAAAAGACAAGGGCTATGTTTTTATAAATAGATCGACTATACTGGTAAAACGCCTAAAAAAAAAAAGTTTGGTATCAAGATATTTAGGCAGTGTTCAGATTTTCCTGTTTGGTTGTCAGCAAGGTCTTTTCATTGCATTTGGTTGCTATTCTATCTAGAGCTTTAAGAAAAATTTTTTAGAAATATTTTTTCCCTCGCTTCTTGAAGTATAGTTGACCAGTAAAGATCATATGCATTTGGAGCGTAAAGCTTGGTGATTTGATAGAAGTTATAAATTGCAAAACCTATTACTGTGCATCAAGCTAATGAACACACCCATTGCCTTACCAGTTACAGTCTCATGTATCTTAGTAAAGTTTTGAAATCCACCGTTTTAGCAAATTTCAAGTGTATTTTACATTGTGATCAACTATAGTCACCATTGCTGTATATGAGATCCCCGGAACTTGTTCATCTTCTAACTGAAAGTTTGTGTTCTCTAACTGACATCTCCCCATTTTCCCCACCCAACAATTTAAAGCTCTTAATCTAGAGTTTTCCCCTTTCCCCACCTTTTTTTTTTTTGGTCATTTATTTGTTGATTTGCCCTGTAATAGTTTCTCACTTTCTGGATTTTGTTGATGGCATCCTCAACATTTGGTTACCCTGAGGTGCACTTGGTACAGGGAACTGGCATTATTTGAAACATTTGACTTAGGGCACACAGAACAATACGACGGGTTCTTTGCCCTCAAGAAGCTGGGGTGGAAACGAGTGCCATAGAGAACTTTATCAGTAAGCCCCCCCAAAAAGTCTAAGGTGTGGGGGCTGAGTGGGAGGAACGGGCAACCAGAAAAATCTCAAGAGAAAAAGTTGGGCTCTGAAGACAAATGGGAGAACACCTTTCCTGGTGGCCAGGTCAGCATATGCAAAGGCACTGAGGCTTGAAATAATACATCCAAGATTTCTGTTCCTCGCTCAAGCCCTGCCAGTGAGCCCAGGCATCCTGTATTTTTCATTGGTTGTTGCTTCTTTGAAAAGGTCCAAATTCCTCATCTCTGGAAAATTTTCAGTAGATTTGATGGAAGAATGTCTTTTTCTTTTTTGTCTAACTCCTGTTTCTTCATTAGCTCCTTGACTTTTTGTTTTAGAGAGAGAGAGAGAGGAGGAAGAGGAGGGGCAGAAGGAGAGAGAGAATCCTAAGCAGGCTCCTGCGTGGAGCTCTAACACAGGGCTCAATTTCATGATCCTGAGATCATGACCTAAGCCAAAATCAAGAGTCGGATGGTTAACCGAATGAGCTGCCCAGGTGCCTCTCCTTGATGTTGGTTTTGTTTTTTTGAAATATTTTATTTATTTATTCATGAGAGACACACACAGAGAGAGGCAGAGAGAGAAGTAGGCTCCATGCAGGGACTCGATCCCTGGACTCCAGGATCACGCCTGGGCTGAAGGCAGGCGCTCAACCGTTGAGCCACCCAGGCATCCCTTGACATTAGTTTTGAATGTCTCCCCTGACCTTGAATGTCTCCCCTGACCTTGGATCCTTTCTTTTTCTAGCTCACTCCTGTTTGGATTCCTTTATATTTTCTGGGAGGCCCCCCAGGGAGCACTTTCCCTCTCTCCAGGCTGGAGGTGCCAGCAGACATTTTAGGGAGCAGAATCCATGAACCCTTCCGAGAGGGGAGACACAGGGCAGATGGCAGGGCAGCAGGAACCGCTGGCTTGTACCCCTGAGGGAGCACTTGGGGACCACACGGTGCAGAGCCTCATTCCGGATGGCAGATCTTTCCTGTCTGTGTTGGAACACTCACGCTGCTCCGTGCAGCCAGCCCGCCGCTCACCTGTGGCAAATGAGCAGTAATTAGCGTGTAATCAGCGCGGCCTCCTGCACGCAGCCCTCCAGGCTGCTCCTGCTCTCCCTCCGAGGCCAGCTGACAGTCGGCAAGCCTCTTGGCCTCTCTGGGGCTCCCTGCATCTTCCTAAAGCCAGCCGTGCTTCCCCCCAGGCCCCCGAGAAACCTGGCCTGCCCCGGGGCCTGGCCCTGGACGTGGGCTCCATCCAGGAAAGAGCTCGGAAGCTGTCAGAGGCTGATGAGGGTTAGTTATTAACCTGCACTGCTCTCTGGCAGCCTGTTACGCGGCGTTTCACTGACCGTAGTCCGTTTATTGCTCCTGTTTGCTGGGGCCTGAGACCTGAGGTCTGAGCCACCTCCTGGTTGGGTCACAGGGTGTATGGAGTGGCATCTGCGGTGGGGATGGCAGTGAGAGTGGCCGGTCAGAGTCCAGGGAAAGGTTCATGCACACAGGCTGGCAGTGGCAGTGGGGTTCTCGAAGGCGAGAGCTGAGACGAGGGGGTCCGCAGTGTTTTAATGGGAGAGCGGGGAGTCCAGGGTCGGAAATACCTGTTCAGGGTACCTCATCAGGATTCTGTATGGCATTTATTTTGCTTTGAGGTCCAAAAGTATTTAGCTTTGTTCTAAAAGCTGTGATGGATAGTTCCTCTGAGAC
The DNA here is from genome assembly GCF_018345385.1 of Vulpes lagopus. Taxonomy (NCBI): domain Eukaryota; kingdom Metazoa; phylum Chordata; class Mammalia; order Carnivora; family Canidae; genus Vulpes; species Vulpes lagopus. The sequence continues at coordinate 68,373,843 of NC_054830.1, forward strand.
CCCCCCTGCCCCCCCATCCCAAAGAAAAATGCAAAGATTACCTGCTGTCTTCTAAAAGAAACAGAATTGTGTGTATTCGAGCTACTGGGACATGCCATTTATCTTATTACAACTCACTTCAGGGAATGAGCTCTTCCGCACATAGTTGTCCAGGAGAGCTCCGGTTTGCTTATTGTTTCACCTTGTTACGGACAACAGCAGTTAGAGATCATCTAACGTGCGTGCGTGAGGCCCAGTGCAGGGAATACAAAATGGTTAAAAATGGGGGCCCTTCTTAGGAGGAGCACATTTGGGTGTGGAATTATTCTTACATTGCGTTGCACACCTGCTGTCCCTCTTAAAAAGGAGAATGAACAACTTTAGCCTTGCCCGGGGGTCAGCGTGTGAACACCCCCCCCAGCCCCTGTGGTTTCAGGCTGCTCCACCATAGGACCCTGGCGGTCAGCTGGGGCGCACGCCAGGCTGCTAGCACCAGAGACCCCGTCATTACAGGGTATTTTGTTTTTTAGACTCCCCGGGGGTAATTCCATTGTGCAGCCAAGTTTGAGGACCAGTGTTCTAGAGCGTCACACCCCCCCCCCCCCCCCCGACGTCCTTGTAGTGTTTTAGGTTTGGTGAAATATTTAATCCTGTTAGCACCACCTTTTGGAGAGAATTACAGGCATCCCAGTTTTACAGAAGCTTCAGCAGGAAGGCTTTTTTGGCCATCCCACAGCGGGTAAACGTCGGAGCTGGACCTAAAATCCTTGCCAGGCCTTCCCACGGGCCTTCCCCGCGGCTGCCACCCTGCTGCTGCTCTGGCACCTGCCACCTCCGCTCCCCATGCTTCACCTCTCCCTATGCGCCTTGGCTTGTGCTCTTCCCCTCTTTCTAGCCAGCTCTTTCCTGGGAAGGGTCTAGCTCCTTCCGGACATTTCTCAGATGCTACCATGGTTGTGAGGCTTGTCCCGAACACACACACACACACACACACACACACACACCTGCCCAGATGCTACCATGGTTGTGAGGCTTGTCCCGAACACACACACACACACACACACACACACACACACACACACACACACACCTGCCCAGAGTATTCCCTCTCCTGCCTGGGAACCTGTGGGCCATTTGTGCCTTGCACAGAAAGTACGTTTCCTACTATAGTAGTTGTCTATGTAGTAATTTGAGTAATAGGAAATATTAGTGACCCGCCCCCCTTTATTTTCCCAAATGATTTTCCTTTGGTAAAATACACACTAAAAAATGTAGCATTAGTGACGTTTAGTATACTCACGGGGATAGGTCACCGTCATCCCTGCCTTGCTCCAGAACATTGTGGACCTTACGAGGAAACCCTGTCCCCGCTAAGCAGTCCGTTCTCCATTGTCCCCTCCGCCCTGCCCCTGGCAACCACTAATCTGTTTTCTGTCTCTATGGATTTGCCAGCTGTGGATATTCCATATAAACAGAATTGTACAGAATACTTAGCCCTTTGTGTCTGGCTTCTTGAACTTAGCATAATGTTTCCAGAGAACATTGACCCATGCCGTAACGTAAGCACTCTACATGGCTTAACTCATTGACTCCTCACAACTGTATTAGCTAAATACTCCCTATGAGCAGCCTCATTATACAGATGAGGAGATTGAGGCCCAGAGAGGTTAAGCAGCATGCTAGAGCACACACAGCACGTAAGTGCTCTTGGCCTCCTCGTTGGCCTGCTGGTGCCTGCACTGCCTGCCGTTGACCTTGACCGATTAAAAGCGTAAACTCACCGTGTGAAATAGAAATTGAAGGGCAAAAATGCAACTTGAGGAGAGAATTAATCCACAGCATCAGAACCACATACAATGCTGCTCCAGGAGCAGAAACCGTTGAGAGGTACCGTGAGAGGTACCCCCTCAGGAGGCTGACTGCAGAACAGAATTGCTAAGACGGATTCTACAGCTAAAGTTCTTGGTTTACCTGGAGTGGGCCAGTTTTGTTACAGATTTTTTGCAAATGTCAGAGATTGTGTATCTAGTATTGGAAGCCAACTGGTATTCCAGGATCACTGAAATGTTGAGGACCGAGTCTCAAGAACTAAAAAGGGCTCCCACCTAAAAGGTTTCTTATAAAACTAGTGCCCGCTGTATGCCGGACACAGTTCTGAACGTGCACTGACGCTTTTAATTCTTACAAAAACTTTACACGGTGACTACTGCCGTTTTACAGACCAGGGAACAGGTGCAAAACAGTCAGATCCCCTCTTCAGGGTCTTGCCACTAGAATGTGGTGCACCAGGAAGTCTGGCTCCAGCATCTAGGCTCTTCATCTTTCTTTCTTTCTTTTTTTTTTTAATCCTAATTTTCCGTTTCTGATTCTAACATACTTTTCCTGAAAGTAATGAGATCAGAACAGCCTCGTTGCCTGAAAAGAGGAAAAAACAATGAGAAGAATGTTGGTTTTATTAAAAAGAAATGCTACCTTGTTACACCAGTTCTGTACTTTTTATTTATTTTATTTTTTAAGATTTTATTTATTTATTCATGAGAGACACAAAGAAAGAGAGGCAGAGACACAGGCAGAGGGAGAAGCAGGCGCCATGCAGGGAGCCTGACGTGGGACTCGATCCCGGGTCCCCAGGATCATGCCCTGGGCTGAAGGCGGCGCTAAACTGCTGAGCCACCAGGGCTGCCCATTTCTGCACTTTTTAAAAATAAAAGGAATCCTTGTTTAGTTTAGAATTTTTAGAGATTACAGGTTAAAGAAGGTACAGAGTACAAAGCATAAAATGCCTCCACCAAGAGAGCACCACGTTAACATCTCGTGTATGGCCCTGTCACATTTTTTTTCCTAAGGGTTGCCAAAAAAGTTTGTTTGTTTTTTTCCAACAAAAATGTGATCATAACATGTATATATTTTTTAAAGTTTCTGGTGAAGCATGTTCTTAATCTTTACACTCTACGACCTCTTCTATGTAAAGAAGGGCTTGGAGAGATAGGTCCTTGTCGTGGGAGGGAGAAAACTCTTTGCAGCCGAGAGAGCAGCTATCCCCTGCTATAGAAGGATGCACAATGGCTGTGGTAGGAGAAGGCACATTGATGGGAACTTATGGCTCATGATAGGGCCGAGGTTGGCCACAGGTTCTGAGCCCCGCTGACAATGTTGGATCTTCTGTGTGTTCCAGTCTGCATCTCATTTAAAGCTCATAGGCCAGCAGAACAAGTGTTCTCATTCCCATTTGGCTAAGGGGGTGGACAGACCCAGAAAGGTAGATTTGTTCTTTTGACTCTTTGAGGCTCTCTGCCACCTGACTGTGCTGCTCAGATGACTAGGATGACCGGGCACCACCACAGCTGGACAGGTGCAGTCGTGGAGAAGCAGAAGTGGATTTGGAAGTACAGGCGGATTTCCACTGGGGATGGCTTCAGGGGAAGTGACTGTTGGGTTGATTTTGACATTGAGCGGCGGAGGATTGGCAGTGTAAGTGGAGGAACAGTGGGACAGATGGCCTCACCAAGGAGGGCAGGAGGAGCATGTGTCTGAAAAAGAGAAGCAGAGGAGAGGGGAAGGGGAGGGATACTAACACCGCTGGACAGGTGGAGTCTGGCTCTGCAGGGTGATTGGCAGATGGTGGGATTAAGAGGCTGTTACCTGCATCGTGCGTCTAATTTAGGGTGATGCTGGACTTGGACATGCAGGCAGGTGCACTGGCCTTTGAGGACCTGGAATCCAATGGATTCGGCGGCTGGATTTAGGAGTGGGATTGATGGAGAAGCCAAAATGGGACCCCTATGTCTTGCACGTGGCAGGTTGGGGGGATGGAGAATCCTGAGGGCAGAGCAGTAGCAGAGGGGGGCCCTAATGCTACGTCAGCTTGGTCTTTGGCTTTTGGACAGTTTGCAGATGTAAAGGGGTTTTCCTTTTGTGTTTTCTTTCTTTAAAAGGACCTCCAGATGGTATAAGTTTTAAGGTGCCACAAAACCTGGATTCACTACTGGTGTGTTTTCCATGAGGCCAGTGTGAGGGGCCAGCAGATCAGACTCCTGGGGAAGAGTCTGAAGCGGGCTTGGAATGCAGTTCATGTCTGGCAGGGCCAGCTAGGAGGCTGGAACAGAGGAGCAGGTGCCATGTCTGTAGATCTAGAGACACTTGTTCTCTGCCAGGCGCTGCACTGGCTGCTTTACGTGGATTCCTCAGCTCACATAGAGTCCCTGAGTGTAGGTGCCGGTATTCCTGCCACTATTCTACAAATGACAAAAGGAAGGCACCCTGAACTCTTGGCCATTCTGCTGTTTTGCCTCCCAAATCTGGGTGGGGTTGACATTTTCAAAGAGCGAATAATGGAGAGATGGGCATTTATTGAGTGCCTGCTGTATACCCACAGCCAAGCCAGGGGGCCGGGTGGATACAAGACTGAGTCAGGGATGCATCTGTTTTCTTCAGCAGCTGCAAATTTAGCAAGAAGATGTGTCTTTTGCATTCGCGGAGAGCTCTACAGCTTTTCCATGCTTTGCTCCCATTTTCTCGCTTAAGGAGGAAGAGTCAGGGCAGAGGACAGGGAAAAAAAAATAGTGATGCACCTGGCTTTGTAAGTCAGCTCTTGTCAGTGAGAGCTCTGAGACGGTTGTTGCTAAAATGTGTAAAAATTCATATCTGGAACATGAGACCCAGGGAAGAAAGCAGGACTTGAGCAATCCCCTGACAATCATGGCTCCAAAATCCCAGTGTGGGTTATTTTTAGCCTCAGTTGTTTACTTTATCGTGCTCCACCTAAGATGGCATGAGAAGGTGATGAAGACGTGTCTATGTGGTTTGGCCCAAACTGAATTTTTAAGCCTCCTCTTTTTGTATTCCTGTGCATTCCTCTGAGTGAAATAAACCGTCCACAAAAAAGTATCCCCCCCCCCCCCCCCATGATTTCACGCATATGCAGTTCTAGAACTGGCAAAACTAGCCTATGGAGAAAAAGAAATCCGGATAGCTGTAGCCTCTGCAGGCCTGGAGAGGGCTGCTGGGATTGCCTGGGAACTTTATGGGGAGACAGGAAGGTGCCGAATGGTACCAGAGCGGGGCAGGGGGGGCAAGTTACACAGATGTTTCCACCTGTCAAAATGAAACAGCACAGATTTGGGCATTTCAGGGTAAAGTAAATTTATTACCACCATCCGAAAAAAAGATGGGTAAAAAATTAATGGAGGGCAGTGGGGAGGAATGAAGGAAGAGGATACAGAATGTCGATGATTGTGAAAGCTGAGTGGCAGGTGTTCGCTCTACTGTTTGTTCTGTTTCGTGTTTATTTGAAATCATCCAAAATGAAAAGTTTTCTAAAGAAAGAGCAGACCAGGTATTTTTTATTGATTCCTCCTTTTGGGAATCCAGTGAATTCTGTTCCTTCTAGAGAAGTCTGGTCTCCTGGGGAAAATGCAGGCTCTCTGGGCACTGGGGTTGGTCCGAGCCAGCCCTGGCTCTGGTCTCTTGTTTGCTTACTTTCTGCCTTGCTGGTGGCCATGAATCTTGAACTCTGGCTTTCTCCCACTAGCACCTGCTGCCACCTCTATTTTTTTTTGTCCCTGTCCTTTTGCTGCCCCTTTGACCCGGGAATAGACCCTCCCCTTCTATGGGACTTTGACCATCCCACTCCACCCATGCCTGGCTCCGTCTTATCTCTGACTCCTTGGGGCCTCAGTGATTCCTAGTCATTCTCTGCTATAAATCTACTTGGGTCTCATTCCTCTTCTGCTTAGGGTTGTAAAATGCCACCTGTGTGCCTCTGTTCAGACATACAAGGTCTGTGAATTAGAGGGGCACTGTCCCTGCATTCCTGTGCAGCTGTAAACCAGCACCTGCTGTGTGATTCCATTTATCTGAAGTCCGAAACAGGCAAAACAAAGCTGTGGTACCTGCGGGATGGAAGAAAGCGTAGAAATTGGAAAGAGGCACATGGTGGCTTCTGGGGGTCCAGTAATATTCTATTTGTTGACCTGTGCGCTCTTGCCTATGTCCATCACCCTTCAATTAAAAAGTAAATTAGAGGGTCTATACCAGGCTTTAAAAAATCATCACGTTTCACATTTAAAAAAATTCAAATTTGTAGACTTTAAAAAAAAAAAAGGGAAGATCTGAATTCCCAGAGTGGCAGTTGGCTGGGTCTGTGTGGTGACTGCCCAGCCCCCACCCCCCTTCCTCTTGGCCCACTTCACTCGTGGGAATGGCCCTGTCTGTGCACTGTTTCCATTCCCCACCTCGCGCACCTCCGGCAAGAATCCTTCCACGTGCCTTGTGTGGGGGTGGTACCTGCGTAACCCCGCACAGGTGTTCCTCCCACTTTTACATTCCTTTGGTCTCTTAGAACTTCTGAGGGTTGTGGTAGGTGGGGGGGGGGGCAGTGTCAGTGCCTGATTTAGTGGCCGTCATGTAGGAATTACCTTTTGGCATGGATTTGAAGCCCTGATACGCTGGGATCTTGTGTGTTGAGACATTCCAGGTGAATTAGTTCTGCTTGAACTGGGGAAAACCGGGGTTAGCTTATGACCAGTCCACAGCAATTAAAGAAGCTACTCTTGTTTGTACCACGGTGTTGACTTCTAGAAATAGTCTCCTACGTGTGTACCCTATTTTGAAGTAGCATTCCACAGTAGTACTAGTCAGTGCTTGCACCTTGCTTGGTCTTCTGTTGTTGCTTTTAAAAATGCATATATGATCGGAGGGCGGCCTGGGTGGCTCATGCGGTTAAGTGCCTGACTCTTGATTTCGGCTCAGGTCAGGATCTCAGGGCCCTGAGATCGAGCCCTGCGTCTGGCTCTGTGCTGAGCGTGGAGCCTGCTTGAGATTCTCTCTCTCCCCCCCTCTGTCCCTCACCCAGCTCCAGTGTGCATGTGTGCACTCTCAAAAAAAAAAAAAAGTGCATATATGATGGGAATTTTTTTTTCTTAGTTAATGGATATGAAAAGCTAACTTTCTGGGTGGTAAACTTACAGTCAGGATTCTTACAATAGTTCACACTAACCACAAACCACACACCTCAGGGAAATAATCTTGTTAATGCCATCCTTACAAATCCAAACCTACAGGCTGTAAGCATCACACCTCCTTTCCTCCATCTGAATGTGTCATTCTCTGCCTTCTTCTTGCAGGAGATTTTTTTTTTTTTTTTAAGATATTGAGTCACCCAAAAAAAAAAAAAAAGGGTGAGAGATAAAAGAAAAATCGAAGGCCAACCTGATAAAGACGATTTGTATACCCCTCCATCACATGAATGGAAGCTGTGCCTCAGTTACAGTTTTATGTCTCTAACTGCCAAACTCACCATAGACAAGGTTAAAAGTCTTAGGTGCTTTTTTACCCCGGAACTTTTTTGAAAATTGTGCATGCACACAGAGCCAAGTAAAAAGCCCTAAAATTCTGTGCCTTAGCAGTTGGTGTGATCACTAAAAGTTTTAAACTGTAGGCAAATTTGCTAGTTGAGTTCACCGCCCATGCTTATGGAATACCAGCTATGGGTGGGACCCAAGGAAGTTGGGCTCCATGACCATGCTGTGACTCAAGCTGTGCCACCCAGCGAAGGCTCTGGATCCCCAGAGGGATATGGTGGGAGGTTCCCGGGACTTCGCGTCTGAGGTCCCGGGCACAGCTCTGGCCCTGGCCCAGGCCAGCTGCATGTTTCCATCTTCTCCACACATCACTGGGTGCTGTGTCATCTCCATTTTACAGGCAGAAAACAGACTCCAAAAGCCTAGGGGGCTTGGTTGGGATCATGCTGGTCATGAGTGGTGCAGCCCAGATTCAGAACTGGTTCTGACTTGAAACCGTGTGCCTCCCTGTATTAGACAGCGCAGGCTGTTATAACAAAATACCATAATCTCTGATGTCTCTCTCTGACCTCATCTCTCTCTCTCTCTCTCTCTCTCTCTCTCTCTCAGGATACCAGTCAGATAAGAGTAGGACCCACTCTAATGAACTCATTTGAACCTCATTACTTCTTGAAAGGCTCTGTCTTCAAATCCAGCCACATTCTGAGGCATAGGGAGGAGGGGGTGTATAGGGCTTTGATTTGTGGACTTTGGGGAGACCCAGGTTCAGCCCAGGAACACACTCCCCTGTTACTTGATCTCTGTAAGGCTTGTCTCCTACTGTGAACGGGCTTAGTAGGAAGAAAGAGGCCACCTCCATCACCGGGGGTGTCCAGTGGGCTCACCCTGGGCCAAGCCCTGTTCAGTCCTTCATTTCATCTCATTTCATTCTTAGACACCCTGACCAGGTAAGAAATTCCCTGACCCCAGACTCAGCCTGAGCGGGGTGACAGAGCTGGGACTCAGACCCCTGGCAGGCTGACCCTCGAGCCCGTGCCCTCAGCCACTGCATCACGGGGTGTGCTGCGGCATCCAGAAGCTACTTTCAGGGCCCTGGAGGGCTCCACAGAGAGGAGGCCGTCAGTGTCTACAGGCCTGGGGAGTCGAGGGAGGCTTCCTGTGTGAGGTAGCCCTGATGCTGTAAATTGAGTCTCACTCCTAAATCTCAGGATGCATGGGGGCAGTCTTCCACCCAAAGTTAGTTCTCTTCGTGTTTCTTGGCTAGTTTCCCTGGGAATTCGTTGCATATTTATTTATGTGGGGTTATTTGCTTTCAGAATTGCATGGCGGGGGAATCTGCAATCTGGCTGCAAAAAAGTAATTTGGCAATTTATTTTCAGGGCTGCCCTTCTTCCAGCAGCTTGTTTCAAACTCAACCTCTGGCACAGAGACATCCATCATTTTAATTGCGTGTTACTGTTTAGTCAGGCACAAATTTGTTTCATTTTCTTTTTCCTTTCTCCTGTGGGTTTTAAAAAAATTTTTTTTTCCTGAACCGCCATTTAAAAAAGCCAAAAATATTTCCCCAAACCAAGCACTTTTTAATAGGTAAGGAGTTTTTAACACTGAGATTTCTGGTTTTTCGGGATCGCCTGTTTGGTTCTTAACCTTTCAGAAACGCGAGGCTTGCCTATTCCTTTCCTGTTCAGATAACATCCATAATGCAGTTGTCGCAGGATGGACCAAAGAAAGAGAGTTGTATTAGTCACAGGGTCAGAGGCTCCTGTTCTATTCCTGGGTTTGCATTGGCTGCCTGGCAGCATGACCTGCCTCTGGCCTCATTATTCTCACCTGTAAAATGAGGGCCTTGGAGGTGCTGATTTCTAGAACAGTCCTACCTTCTTACTTGGTACCTTGGATGTCGTATAGGGCTCCTTACCAAGGCCTGCTCGCTGTGGCTATCTAAGGATGCCCACCAGGAAGCATGTTCTGTTCCATAGCCAATGCTTTTACTCTGCTTGGTCACAGATGGTGGCGTTTTTTTAGTTCAAGGTTAAAAATCAATCCTGTGTCCCTCAGAAATGTTCTAAGGGGTAACATCATTGATTTCACAAAATCAGATAGAGTAGAACGTTTAACTTTGGTGTCCATAGCTTAAAAGATGTAGCTTTCGTTGCTGCCCATACTTCTTTGCTATATAAAAGTGTGTTATTGGTGTCTGTAAAGTTGGACACAGTGCACCCCTTTTATAAGCTGTACCAGGTGCTGGGGGTAGGACTTAAGATCCATAGGTAGGTACTGAGTTGGATCCCGACAGAAGTCTGTATACTGGATTTTGTCTTAGCGTCGAGGAAGAAAACGAGTTGTTAATGGCTTGGAGTCATTTCCCTCTTTTTATTTTATTTTATTTTATTTTATTTTATTTTATTTTATTTTATTTTATTTATTTTATTTCTTTTTTCCAGCTTTATTTTTATTTATTTTTTATAATAAATTTATTTTTTATTGGTGTTCAATTTGCCAACATACAGAATAACACCCAGTGCTCATCCCGTCAAGTGCCCCCCTCAGTGCCCGTCACCCAGTCACTCCCACCCCCCGCCCTCCTCCCCTTCCACCAACCCTAGTTCGTTTCCCAGAGTTAGGAGTCTTTATGTTCTGTCTCCCTTCCTGATATTTCCCAACATTTCTTTTCCCTTCCTTTATATTCCCTTTCACCATTATTTATATTCCCCAAATGAATGAGAACATATAATGTTTGTCCTTGTCCCATTGACTTACTTCACTCAGCATAATACTCCTCTTTTGCATCCCATAGCACCTTCACCCTGGTTGGGGATGTGGACTGGTCCCAGCCAGTGGCTTGGATCCTCAGAGTCAGGGCTCAGGCCAGACTGTGTTGATACCTCCCACCCCCTAACTCCTTTACAGTTTGTAATCTTTAAGTTTTTGCTACGGAGATTTTTCAAGTACAGGAAGTAGAAGTAGGGAGAATAGTATGAGGAAACTCTCATGTGCACAACACCCATTTATTAATGATTTTTCTGGAGTAGTTTAAAGCAGCTCCCAGGCAACTTAACATTTAACCTGTTATACCCAAGTGAGTATCTCTTATGTGTAAATACACGCATGTGTGTGTATGTGTGTGTCCGTGATACCATTGTCATACTCCACAAAGTGAACAGTGGTGCCTTAATGTCATCTACTGCCAAGTGCTTGATTGGTTTTCCCCAATCATCTCAAAACCCTGTTTAGTGTTGGTTTGTTTGAATCAAGAGCCCACGACAGACCACACATTGCATTTAGTAAATAATGTTTCCTAAGTCTCTTAATTGGAAACAGTGTCCTCCCTTCTTTTTGGTGCAATTTATTGAGTTCTTAATATGGAGTTGGTGAGTGTAGAGTAAGACAGCCTCGGATAGTCCAACCCTCGATTTTAATGCTTCTCCTAAGGAGAATTAGTGGCCTTTTTTTTTTTTTTTAAGATTTATTTATTTATTTATGATAGACATAGAGAGAGAGAGGCAGAGACACAGGAGGAGGGAGAAGCAGGCTCCATGCTGGGAGCCTGACGTGGGACTCGATCCCGGGACTCCAGGATCGTGCCCTGGGCCAAAGGCAGGCAGGCGCTAAACCGCTGAGCCACCCAGGGATCCCCAGAATTAGTGGCCTTTAAAGAATAGTTTTCTGATTTGTTTATTCCTTTTTTTGTTTTTTTTTTTTCTAAAGTGAGTATGTTTAATATTCTACTTCCTTATCTCCAAGCAGGTGATACCCTAAGTTAGCATCATAGTGTAGTGATTTCCAAAGAAACATTTTTTAAAGTTACAAAAAGCTTTTATGTGCATATGCATATGCCATGAACACCTGCTGTATCTGTGTATATGTATGGTTTTCATCCTGGTTATCTGTTGTTGCATAACAAACTCCTCCACTTACACTTAGCGACTTAAAACAACAACAAGGATTCTCTCGGTCAAGAATTTGAGTGGGGCTCAGCTGGGAGATTGTTCTGCTGCTCACGGCATTGACCAGGGTCACCAGAAGTACTCCTTTGGAAGATGGGCTGGTGTGGAGAGCCAAAGACAACTATGCTCACATGTCTGGGGCTTTGGTAGGGATGCTTGGAAGGCTGGGCTCAGCTGGGCAGTTGACTGGAGTATCTGCCTGTGGCCTCTTCAGCCTGGCAGTCCCAGGGTAGTTGGACCTTTTGCATGGTGGCTGGCTCTACCCATAGAGAAGCATCCCAGGAGAATGGTCACCTCACTTTGGAAATCACAAAACATTACTAACACCGTATTCTGTTCAGCTGAAGCAGTGCCAGGTTCTTCCAAATGCAAGGGAGAAGAACAGAGATCTTGCCGCCATGTTTGTAAGCACCACAGTTAAAAACCAAACCAAAACAAACAAAATAAAAACACACAGAGTGACACCTTTGGTACCTGCCCCCTGAGACCCTTTGAGTTCCCTGTGTACTTGCTTGTCTTCTGGCGGGAGATCATGTGGAGAGCATGTGCCCTTTCAGGTCATTCAAGGAAGGCTCCTGTCCCCTGTTCCCCTTCACCAGGGATTTGAGTGGACTCAGTGTGGGCAGAGAGCACTGTGATAGGTTGCACAACTCATCTGGCCTGATGAGGACGGTGACATGGAGAGGTCCCCCAACTTAGAACTTGGAAGAGCAATTTGATCAGTGGATCTTGTGTTAGGGAGGTTGTCTGATGCTCTGTTAATGTCCCTGTCAGTAGGAAAAGCTACAATTTGCCTGTTAGCAATGTCACCCCAAATTAAAGAGTAATCAGCACATGCGGTCTCTGATGTTTCTGATGTTACTGAAGAGTTGGAAGCATAACATTGAAAGATTTATTTACTTGGGGGGTGGTAGGAGCAGAAGGGAGAGAATCTTTAAGCAGACTCCTCACTGAGCGCAGAGCCTGAAGCTGGGCTCGATCTCAAGACCCATGAGATCAGGACCTGGGCCGAAACCAAGAGCGGGATGCCCAACTGACTGAGCCACCCAGGCATAACATTTGAAGTGTTGGTCAAAACCACTTTTCAGACAGCCAGGATTGAGTGGTTTTAGGTATCTGGACTTCATTCAGCATCCTAAGGAATAAATGAGAAACCATCCCTTAAAGTAACAGTTGAATCCCATGTGTTAGGCCTGCTTGAAAGGACCTATAGAGAGACAGAAATTGAGGTCACTAGATGTTAGCTATTCCACATTGATTGAGAGAAGGTTCATAGGATCATGGCGAGTGGGGTCATTTAATTCTAGCAGCAGCCCTGTGAGGGATGTGGCATTAAGGGAACAAATGAGTGCCTTGCATTTCTGCTGCTTGGCCTGAAGACAATTTACCAGCCAGGAACAGAGGCTGATCAATAGTTGATCAATAATACAACCCACAGTCTGTGTTTTAAATTGATGTCCATTACTTGAAGCCAATATGGCGCTGTCGTGTGGTGGAATGGCGAGACCTAAAATCTGCCCACCCAGTCCTCGTGTGGCACAGCAAGAGCCCCTTGCCCAAGGTGGAAAGAGAACGCTGGCCCTCAGTGCTGCTGACCAGGTGCACCTCTGTTCACTGAGTCACGCAACCAAGATGACAGTCGCTTTCTTCCAAGATCCTCCTCCCTTCCCCTATTGATCAAAATTAAGGGCTGTTGTTTTTGTTACTTCCTCTGATTTCTAAGAGATTGTTAGCCAGGCAAGTCAAGAAATTAATATCATTGTGCTCTGTTTTACCAGAATTGAATTTCCAGGAGCTGCCCAGACTGTTGAAGTCCTTCTCGGCACAGTGTCTTGGCTTCTGTGTCCGTTTGTGAGCAAATCATCTGCTGTCCGTTCTGCCACAACTTGCCTGCCCTCCAAGCAAATTAGTACTTGCCTCCCCACCATGCGATCTGTTTTTGCTGGACCGTGTGGCCTGGTAACCCCTGCTGTAGCCCAGGCCCTGCTTGAAGGAGCCTCTCAGTATCTGTGTGTTGACTTGGACTTAAGAAATAGTTCTTTTAAAAAAAAATTATTTATTTATTCATGAGAGACACAGAGAGAGAGAGAGAGAGAGAGGCAGAGACACAGGCAGAGGGAGAAGCAGGCCCCATGCCGGGAGCCCGATGCGGGACTCGATCACCTGGGACTCCAGGATCACACCCTGGGCCGAAGGTAGGCACTAAACCACTGAGCCACCCAGGGATCCCCAAGAAATAGTTCTTGTTTGCAGGACACGTTCTGTGTGCTCAGAGCCACAGAGGCAGATGAGTAGAGAAGCAATGGAGAGAAGGAGAAAGAACTCTAGCCTAAAAAAAAATCAGAAAGGCTAGATCCAGATTCTAGGTCCACCACTAATAAGCAATATGAACTTGATCACATGATTTCTCTGAGGCTCAGTTTCCCTCTGTGCAAAATGCGGTCCAGCAACATTGGTCAACACTGAAGCACTCTTCACCTGGGAGGTGGAATTTATAAGCTGGACCGTCTGGCCTTAACTCCTGCAGATTATGGGTACTGTTATGAGTCCCCAAATCTTGCTGATGGCCGAGATGGTAGGTCTCATAATGAAATTTCGTGGTGACACCTTTTGGTAATTTCAGATATTTATTTGGTAGATTCAGTAGTTGGTAGTTTCAGATACCCTGGAGTAAACAGTTTATATCTGTTCCTAATGACTTAGTACTGATGGCAATGGGGGCAGAGATTCCTGGGCTGTGTGTGTGTGTGTGTGCATGTGTGTGCGTGTGTGTGTGCGTGTGTGTGCGTGTGTGTGTGTGTGTGTGTGTAAAATAGCTAGTTTCTTACCAAGAACATAGGAAATTAGCAAATTATCAAGTTGTGAGGATGGGGGACCCACACTGGCAACAAATCGTGAGATTAGCACTTCCTAGAAACAGTTGAAACAGGCCCTGAGGCAGATGCCTTCTGGGAACCGTTGGCCACGAAGCAACCCCCAGGTGGAGTTCTGAGAGCTACTTAAACTGGGGGCGCTTAAGAACTTGGAAAGGAATTAATTTCCAGGGACCAACATGGGCTTACAGAAATCCCCCAAACCAGACCAGTCTCAGCTTTTCTTTAAAGGAATTACTAAACTGCTATAGATCATGGACTCCCTGAACTTTGGTTTTTGCGAAGTATTTGGCAAAAAGCACATTGTAATATGTCATTCCTGTGGAGGAGTGAGAGAAATGAGGTTTGGTTGGAACTCATAATAATTCCTTTGTGTGTGTAGGACACCGCAATTTACAGTGCATGCTCATAGGCTTTCTTATTTTTTATTTTATTTTCCTTTATTTTTTTAAGTAAAACCCGGAGATCTCACAACCCTGAGATCAAGAGTCACATGCTCGACCAACTGAGCCAGCCAGGCGCCCCTCTTGCTTTCTTATTAATACAGTGACTTAGCAAGATTGACTGTGCAGGGGAGAGTACCCCATTTTTCAGATGAAGCTGGGACTCCGTGTGGTTCCTGAGGTTATGGTCATATGACTAGAAAAGGGGTACAACTGGGTTCTAACCCAACCTGTTTGGCTCCTAAGAGTCTCAGGGCATGGCCCTGCCACGATCACCCTATATGTGTTCATAACTGGGTTGAGGCCACCATCAGATGGGCAGCGTTAGTACTGTACAACTCAAGAAAGACAGCACCCCACACACCATCTCCACCCCCCCCCTCACCCCCCCACCCCCACCTGCAGCCCCATTCCCACATATTGTCAAACTGAGATCAGTTTCTGAAACATGGGATAATAGCCTGGGACTCAGGATGTTCTTAACAGGGTATGTCGTGGGCCAACTTAAATAAGATGACATTTATTTGAACGAATGTAAGTGCTTGCCCTTAGGTTGAGAAATTGTCGCCACAATTATTTTGGTTATTTTCTTAGCCCATCTGTAAAAATCCAGAACTTGATAGTATTTTGCTGATAAATAAGGCATAGCTCAGTGTGCGGTGTGGTTTCCAGAACACCAGTGCTTTAGAGCAGACAGGGTGTCTGGAAGGCGGGATGGTAGCACCAGGGTTCTGCAGACCCAGATCCCAGCTGGCTGGAGAGAATTCCCAGCGGAGATGGACCAGGAAGATCAGGCTTCCGAAAAGTCGGTCATGTGGAGACTGTTGTGGGAACTGAGGACCCTCCTTAATCCATCCACATCAGCGTCTGCTTATTGAGCTTCAGAATGTCAGATGGTTCAGAAGCAAAGAGGAACTGGACAGGGTGCCACCAAGGAGAAGTTTAATAATGACCCTTGTTACTTCAGTGTGGTCATGGGGGTTGGCTAGCTGCCAACCGGGATGGGACTAGGGATGGAGGAGGAGGGCACCCACCCAGGGAAAGGGATGACACGGGTGAAGCCATGGGGATGGGACCTGCAGCGTTTGCTGGGTGGGTGTTGTGGTTGGAGAATAGGTTTGATTGGAGCCCAGGATACATGTGGGGCCTGGGGAGATACAACAGGTGTTGGGTTGGCCAGTGATGATTGTGCAGAGTCTGACACCGGGCTGAGGAGCCTGCATTTCATCCCCGGGTGCGTGTTTTTGTGCAGAATAGCGACTGAGGTGAGGGCTGTGTTGTGTGCAATCCATTCTGGCAAACATGAGAAAGATGGGTTTTAGGAGGGGCTCTTGCTGTGGTCCAGATAGAAGGTGGTGTTGCCTGTGCTGTTGTGGGGAGGAAAGGGAGAGGGTGGGTGCGGAGGGGCATGCCATCAGGGAGAAGCGGAGTAGGTAGACAGAGGAGAGCCTCGGGTGCCCCAAGGAGAAGGCTCCTGAAGCCCTTGCACTGCCCGGACGTCCTGCTTTTCCATTTTAGTTCACAGCTACAGGGTACGCACTCGACCAGCACACGGCTTCTCCTTTCTAACCTGCCTGGCCAGCACCGTATGCTGTGGAGACTAATAATAGTCTCCAGGAAGATCAGGCTTCCGGATGGATTGGCTTCTATCTTCTTTTTTCTTCCAGGACCACAGTTGACCTGTTACGTTGCACGTGGGTCAGGTCGCAGTAGGACGTTGCCAGTTGCCTCTTATCTAAGAGGGTCAGGATGGTTAATTTATTTGGGGAGACAGTTAAGACATCAGCTGTCCAGGAGTCTTCCTTATCAGAGGTATGGCTGGGAACCAGAAAATAAAATAGGAACCTCTGAGTGGCCGGCAAAGATAGCACAGTGCCCGTCCCTTTCCCCTTCCCCTGCTGGCTGCCTGCCTGCCTGCCTGCCCCAGTCTTCAGCTGGTGACTCTGTACCCTTCTTTTCCACATGATGTTAATGAGCTTGGTGATTTTTAGCTCCTTTCTGATCAGCAGCTACCAAGAGACATACTGACTCAGAACCACTAGTTGCTGGTCCTTGTGAGAAGCGATGTGTTGGGACGGGTGGAGGGAAAGCTACGCAACGTGGAAGCAAGAACTTAAGAGCAGAGCTTTTGCCTCGCTGTGTTGGGGACAGGCTGCCCCGTGTGTCTTGAAGTAGAAGCATCGAGGAATTCCCAAATAGTGATCTGGACTAAGGCTTTCCAGTTCGGGACGTCCTGCTTCAGAAGGCAGGGAGATAAGTGCTGTTGCTGCGCTGGTCCAGGTATCAAGCCGTTTTTGGAGGACTTGGCTCCCCAAGGATGACTTAGGCGGAGAGGCTTCCTGTAGCTATTCCCTCCCAGAGTTTGTGACGCCAGTGTACCCCAACACCTACAGTTGTGGCTGACGCTTGATGAGCAATCGGTAAATATTTGTTGAAGGAAAGAGTGAGTGGATTCATCACAGAGGAGGAGACAAGAAGGCAGCGAGGCAACAAGGAGCGGCTCCCAGGCTTGTCACATTAATGGATCTCCTATTGTAACCACTAGACAGCACTTCACATAATAGGCACGAAATCGTGTTTAGGTAAACGGCCTTGGAAGTGCAGCACGGTTCCCTAGGCACTTGTTCCTGGAATACTTAATTTGAAAAGATTTTAATGAGTGTGTTCTCACATTTAGGCCTGCTGCTTGCGAAGCATCAGTCTGTTGTTCGTGTTTTAGCGTGGTCCATCCAGAAGATCTAGTTCTTGGCCCCGGCCCCCACACATCCCCCAGCCAGCAGAGCCAGCCAGCTAGCCATGCAGCAAACAGATGTTTATGGAGCGCCTGCTGTGTGCTTTGGGGGTGGAGGGAAGGGGAGACAACACAGCTGGTCCCTGGCCTCAGCCTGAAGTTGGAGTGAGATGACGATGATGAAGGCAGCCACCGCAGTGCAGGGTGATGAGTGTGTGTCCTAAAGAGGCGTGCTTGCTTGGGGGCGCTTAGAGCCCTGGGTTAGGGGAGGGGTGGGGGAGTGAAGGAGGCGCTGTTTGGGCTGAGCCTGAGATGCCAGTCCGTGGGCTTCTGGGCCCTGCCCCTGGTGGCACGTCCTGGCTGGCGGGACAGGTGAGTCCTGGAGCCTCAGTTTAGAGAAGCTCTGCCCACTGTGCGGTGGTGGGTTCGGGTGCTGTGGCCCGGCCCCGCCTGTCTTCGCCTGACCTGTCACTCACTGGGACCTCGGTTTTGAGGATCCCTCTATTCCAGCCCTCATAATCTCACCAGGTTCTTTTTAGATCTGGAGAGGCCCATTGGGAATTCTGTCTCAGAGGAAGAGACCAAAGGGCACCAGGGGCCGGGGGAGGTAAGGGGGGGAAGCATCTACAGGCGAGTCGGTAAACGTGGTATTTCCTGTCCACTGCACCCCGCTGCGTCCGTCGCTTCCGAGTCCCGCTTAGCGAGGGTCTGCCCACGCGGGAGCCAGTCTGGCTCAGCAGAAGGGACCAGCTGACCCTAGGAAGGTTCTTTCCCCATCCTCCACCTTGGGCTCCTTCTACATAGGAGCCGTTTTAGAAAGACGCCTGGGCGCCAGAGGGGCGCCTGGGTGGCTCAGGGGTTTAGCACCTGCTGCCAACCCAGAGTGTGATCCTGGAGACCCTGGATCGAATCTTGTGTCAGGCTCCCTGCATGGAGCCTGCTTCTCCCTCTGCCTGTGTCTCTGCCTCTCTCTCTCTCTGTGTCTCTCTCTATCATGAATAAATAAAAAATAAATAAATCTTTAAAAAGAAAAAAAAGAAAGAAAGACCTCAGAAAAGGAAGATCTGGAATAACCTGGAGAGAAGCTTAGACTAACGGCCCTTACTTTACACGTGTGCAACTGTGTTTTTTTCAGGTCCTATTCTGTGAGTGTTAAAACGATTTACCTGGACAGTAAGCCCTGAACCAAAATCGCAAGAGCAGTGGGATCTGGGGTCAGCTGAGTTTGAGCGAGCTTGCCCGTTCAGGGCACCGTGCCTGATGTGCGGCTGCGTGGGAAATCCAGGATGGTCATAGGGATTTGGGGAAATTATGAATTGCTTAAGGGTCGCAGTTGATGCCTCTGGGACTAGAGCGTGGATCTCTTGCTTCCTGCCAGCCCCGTTCTGTCTGCCACATCCTGCTGCTAGGCGGTGTGCTAACTAGTTCTGTCCCACTAGGAAACCCACTAATGAGGCATTGGCGCCGTGGTAATAGGTGTCGGATAGGCCGGGAGTGCCAGAGTCCTAGGAGGGAGTACATCCGGAAGACGAGTGCCAGAATGGTGATTTTTTTTTTTTTTAAATTGTGTTTGTTGTCTAACAACTGCCAAAAGATCAGTGTTAAAGAACACTTCGGCAGCAAATCATCCATAGATTCTCTATCCCAACGCAGCTATTTTTGTTTTCACAAGTCGTTTCTATCCAGCAGTCCATATAGCGCGTGCATATTCTTTTTTTTTTCTTTAAAGATTTTATTTATTTATTCACGAGAGACACAGAGACACAGGCAGAGGAAGGAGCAGGCTCCATGCAGGGAACCCGATGCGGGACTCGATCCCGGGACCCCAGGATCACGCCCTGGGCCAAAGGCAGATGCTCAACCACTGGCCACCCGGGTGCCCAGCACACACATGCTCTTATGTAGTTGGAATCCCAGCTTCTTATTCCTTTGTGGTCTGTTCACTTAATGTCCACATAAGAATTTTCCTTATTTCGGGATCCCTGGGTGGCTCAGCGGTTTGGCACCTGCCTTTGGCCCAGGGCACGATCCTGGAGTCCTGGGATCGAGTCCCACGTCAGGCTCCTGGCATGGAGCATGCTTCTCCCTCCTCCTGTGTCTCTGCCTCTCTCTCTCTCTCTCTCTCTCTCTCTCTCTGTCTATCATAAATAAATATCTTTAAAAAAAAAAAAAGAATTTTCCTTATTTCTGCCTTATCTTGGTAGTTATGTGTCCCAGCAGCCCAGCAGTATTCCTGAGTGTTAACCGGCCCAACTCTTGTGTCTCTGCGGTTGGAGTTTGGGTGGTTTCTTCTTCTAGCCCTGCCCCCACCTTAATTTCTCCAGGAGGCAATGCTACAGAGAACGTCACTGTGCACGGAGCCTTCTGCTCCTGTTGAATCGTCGCCTGCAAGGGGTATTTCCAGGAAGGAAGGAATCTGAAGGCTGTAATCCCCTGCTATAATTTTGAGGGGTTTTTTTGTTTTTTGTTTTTGCTTTTTGTTAGTGCTGTCTTATGTAACACAAATACAGATGTACAAATAAAACAAAGGTACAGTCTAACAAACTACGGGAAGGCAGATGCCCTCGTACCACCCACCACCCGAGTCAGCAGCTGGGACCCTGCCGGCCAGCTGGAAGGTTACCGTGGGCCCTCTCCCCGGCACATCCCCTCTGGGCCCCCGAGAGCAACAAGTACCCTGACTTTATTGTTTTTTTTTTTTATTTTTTTAAATTTATTTATGATAGTTACAGAGAGAGAGAGAGAGAGGCAGAGACACAGGCAGAGGGAGAAGCGGGCTCCATGCACCGGCAGCCCGACGTGGGATTCGATCCCGGGTCTCCAGGATCGCGCCCTGGGCCAAAGGCAGGCGCTAAACCGCTGCGCCACCCAGGGATCCCCCTGACTTTATTGTTTATTGTAACCCCTTCTTTACCAACTCTTCGAGTTTAATCACCCAAGCGTGTGTCCCTACTCATCGCAGTTTCTTTTTTGGCCTTTTTTTTAAAGATGTCTTTTAGGGGCACCTGGGTGGCTCAGTGGTTGAGCGCCTGCCTTTGGCTCAAGGTCGTGATCCCGGGGTCCTGGGATCGAGTCCCACACCAGGCTCCCCGTTGGGGAGCCTGCTTCTCCCTCTGCCTGTGTCTCTGCCTCTCTCTCTCTGTGTCTCTCATGAATAAATAAATAAAATCTTAAAAAAAAAAAAGATATCTTTTAAATCTTTTTTACCCTCTGGTACCCCTTTATCCCTTTACTTTTCTGCCTCTTCTGTTTGTTGGAGAAGCTGTGTTGGAGGAGGAGTTTCTAGAATTCCCCACAGGCTGGATCTTGCTGATTGCAGCTCCATGTAGTTGAGAACAGTCCTCTGCATGCATTTCCTGCAGTTGGATCTAGTGGTTGAGTCGGCCCCAGGCTTGGTTTGTTATTGTTGGTTTTTTTCCCTGTGGAGGGAGAATGGTGGGGAGCAAGATGACATCTTGGGTGGGTGGGGGTTTTCTTCAACAGGAGGTACCTGATGGCTGGTTGTCTTGTGATGTTATAGCCACTGGGGCTCAGTGCTTAGCACCTACCGCTCGTTAGGAGTTGCAAAATTGTGATATTGCAATTCTGGTATTCCTTCTTCATTTTGTTGTTGCTGTACTACTATAAAGAGAAATTCTGTGCATCTCCTATTTTTAATACCTTTATTGAGGTAGACATACCATATAACTCATCTCTGGGCTGCAGGTTTCGGTGGCTTTTAGTATATTTATAGAGTTGTGCGTCTATCCCCATCAATTTTATTTTTTATTTTAAATATTTTATTTATTTGAGAGAGAGAGAGAGAGCAAGAGAGCGAGCTCGAGCAGGGGGAGGGGCAGAGGGAGAGGGAGAAGCAGGCCATGTGCAGGGCTTGATCCCAGGACCCCTGATATCCTGACCCGAGCCAAAGGCAGATGCTTAACGGACTGAGTCACCCAGACACCAGCCCCCTATCATCGATTTTAGAATATTTCATTAACCCCTCCAAAAACCCTGCTCACCTTGGCTGTCACCCCACAAATACTGCAGCCGTAAGCAACCACTAATCTTTTTTTTTTTTTAAAGATTTTATTTATTTATTCATGAGAGACACAGAGAGAGAGAGAGGCAGAGACACAGGCCGAAGGAGAAGCAGGCTCGATGCAGGGAGCCTGATGTGGGACTCGATCCTGGGACTCCAGGATCACACCCTGGGCCGAAGGCAGATGCTCAAGCGCTGAGCCACCCAGGTGCCCCCTCCATACCTTTTTATAGTCCAATAATATTCCATCATGTGGATAAGATTTTCTACCTTATGTCTATCCATGCATCAAATGATAGGTAGTTGAAGCAAATTGAGTTGCTTCCACTTTGGGGCTACTAGGAACAACGCTGCTATGAACATTTTTGTACAGATTTCTGTACGACGCAGTGTTTTCATTTCCCTTAGATATATACTTCGGGTGGAATTGCTGGGTCAAATGGTGACTCTATATATAACCATTTGAGAAACTGCCAAATTGCTTCCCTAAATGGCTACGGTTTTTACATTCCCATCAGCAGTATATGAGGGTTCCAATTTCTCCAACATTTGTTATTATCTGTCGTTTGTTATAGCCATCCCAGTGGCGGTGAGGTAGTATCTGATTGTGGTTTTTTTTTTTTTTTTAAAGATTTTATTTATTTATTCATGAAAGACACAGAGAGAGGCAGAGACATAGGCAGGGGGAGGACAAGCAGGCTCCATGCAGGGAGCCCAATATGGGACTTGATCCCAGGATGCCGGGATCATGACCTGAGCCTAAGGTAGATGCTCAACCACTGAGCCACCAAGGCGTCCCTATTCTAGTCTTGATTTGCATTTCCCTAATGACTAATGATGTTGAGCATCTTTTCATGTGCATCTTAGGTATTTCTGTATCTTCAGAGTTCTATTTTTATATCCCTTGTCCATTTTTTAAGTGAATTTTTTATTATTGAGATGTAATAGTTCTCTGTGTATTCAATTTTTTAAAAAAGATTTATTTATTTATGATAGACATAGAGAGAGGCAGAGACACAGGAGGAGGGAGAAGCAGGCTCCATGCCAGGAGCCCAACATGAGAGCCGGGCGTGGGACTCGATCCTGGGACTCCAGGATCACGCCCTGGGCCAAAGGCAGGCGCTAAACCGCTGAGCCACCCAGGGATCCCCTTCTCTGTATATTCTAGATAGAAATCCCTTATCAGATATGGGATTTGAAAAAGTTTTCTCCCCTTTTGGGTTGCCTTTGTGATTTCTTAGTGTCCTTGTCTTCTTTAACCATGAAAGTTTTACATTTTGATGATACCTGGTTTATTGGTTTGTTTGTTTTTAATTTAAGTAGGCTCCACGCCCAAAGTGGGGCCTGAACTCATGACCCCGAGATCAAGAGTCACGTGCTCTGCTGACTGAGCCAGCCAGGCACCTCTGGTTTATTGGGATTTTTTGGTTGCTGGTGATTGTGGTGTCCTATCTAAGAAGTCATTGTTTAATCCAAGGTCATGAAGATTTGTTCCTTTGTTTTGAGAGTTTTATACTTCAAGCTTTCAAGCTTTTGCATCTAGGTCTTTGATCCGTTTTGAGTTAATTTCTGTATATCTTATCATCTACTCCTTGGTTACCCAATGCTACATCTAACAGCCAGATCAATGCTTGATTTTTTCCCCCTTATTAGCCAGTTTTCATAATAAGGCGTTAGTTTCCTCTTCATCCTATAAAAGTGTTCTTTCGTGGTTTGTTTGCATTATGAGTAATCAGATAGAATAATGAGTTTTTATTATAATAAAAATAATTAAAATTTTAAAAATGTGTACATATACACGTATGCAACATAGAGACAAAGTGATTTTGGTTTTGTTTCTTTTTTTTTGTTGTATATGCGCTGCCAAAGCAAGTGCTGTTTCTTTTTAAAAGGTTTTGCTCTTATCCAGCGGTCACATCCTAAATTTTCATCTGTCCAATTGTCTTCCAGAAACATGCCAAAGGCCAGGATCTTTTCGATCAGATCGTGTACCACTTGGACCTCGTGGAAACCGATTACTTCGGCCTCCAGTTCCTTGACTCTTCCCAGGTGGCTGTAAGTACTCCTTTGATTCGTCTTGGGATAGGTTGACTTTTCATGCTAATTGCAAATCCACAGTTGCTAGAGATTGGTAGAGGAAAGGAAAAGAGGAGTTAAACCGTGATGTTGCTGCAGTAGCGAGCCTGGGGGTGGTGGTGATGGTGCCCGTGTGGAATTCATCCATATGCGCCCCCCCTCCCCCGCGCCCCTAGAGGTGGCCAATAACAGGAGAGGAAGAGAGAAAGAAGGATTCCTGTTGTGCAAGGGAATGCATTCGGGAACCGTTTCCAAGCAGAGGGATGTGATATAGGCACATTTCTAGAGTAGGTAGGAAGCAGCAGATACACCATTCTGGAAATTCTTTTAATGATGCTTTATTTTTAACCGGCAGAGAGGCTGCAGCAGCAGCATCTTGTGGACTCTTGCCGGGGGGAGAGCGCGGGTGCTGTGAACACACTGAATGTGATCCCAGCCAGGCTTAGCGAGTGCAGGGGGCCAGTCGGAGCAGGGCTTGGCACTGCTAGAGGACCATCTTGCAGGCTCCAGGAGGTGGTGTTAGGTCAGCAAAGACTTCTCTTGCTTTGCCTGAGACAGAACTGTCCACAGTGGGGGTGCTAGAGGGAGTGAACCTGATGTAGCTCAGAGCCACTCTCTTCAGAAGCAGGAGTGGCTTCAGACTCTCCCTCCCCAAAGAAACCTAACATCGGGTTCCAAAGATAATATATTCAACAATCTAAAAATAGTTCTTGAGGTCGAGGGGTGGGGGGAATGAGTGAAATAAAGGGGATTAAGAGTATATGTATCTTGGTGAGCACTGAGAAATGTGTAGATTTGTGGAATCCTTATATTGTATGCCCGAAACTGTTACAACACTGTATGTGAATTATAATTGAGTAAAAGAATATTGATTGAGGATCCGTTATGCACTGGGCCCTGTTCTTAAGCACTGTGGATAAAGCAGTGAACGCATCCATGACAGATGGTAGTAAATGTTAAGAAAAAGAAAGCAGAGTAAGGGGATAGGCAGACCGAGTAAGGGGCGGTGCTATTTTAGACTGTATGAAAGGATGGGTTCCCTGATAGGAGGTGTCTGAGCATCCGTGGCTAAGCCTTGCTTCCTAGAGACACTTCTTCAGATACCCCCCGGGAGGGTCACATGTGACGGTGAAGGCTAAGATGCTCAGCATCGGTGCCTAGAAATTAGGTCCGCCCGAGAACATCTGTGTGATGTGGAGTCCGAGATGGCACAGTGGAATCAGGATTTCCGAGCATCCTGGCCTCCATCCCCTTCCCTCCCTGACTCTTGCCACCTCGAGATGGTGGCCGGATCCCCTCTCCATTTCCCAGCTGGAGACTCATCCCCGCCCCCTGGGACCCTGGATGGGGGGGGATGAGCTTTTCTCCTCCTGCCTCCCTGCCGGGTTCTGCTGTCTTCCGACCTCGCCCTGGTGTCTCAGCCTGTCTTCCCCACCCCTCGAATTCAGATTGCCTGCCCTAAATGTCCCGGGCACTGTTTCGTCGCCTTGAAACTCCACTTGGGCAAACCTCGCATACGTTTGCTTGGGTCCCTCACCACCCGATCGCTGCAGGAACTGGAATTCCATCGTTCCCGTTCCATGGTAACTTCCCTTGCTTCCATCCTTCCGGTCCCTCTGCGTGTGGAGCCTCTGACCTTCACCATCCCGTCCTGCCTCGTTCTCCCCTCTGGAGACCTGACGGAAGGAGCCTCGGCCACCTTGCCCGTGTGCTCACCTGCCCTTTGACGCTCCTGCCCCCGTGACTGTGCCCTGGTCCCCCCTCAACACGCGGGTCCATCTGTTTCCTCTGCTGCTTCTCCCAGGCTGGAGGGTCACGGCCCGTGCCCTTTGGCACCAGCACAGGTCACAGATGACAGATGCAGTGAAGTCCAAGCCCCTGAGCTGCTGTGGGGGCCTTGTGTCAGCCCCTCGTGGCCTCGGTTCCCCTTAGGAATCCTGACCACAGCCCTGCAGTCCAGTCTCTGCAGTGACTGTGTTCACACTTGGCCTTACCTCCTGCTGAGAAGACTGGGGTCATTTAGCTAAAACCCTTTGAATTTTCCTACCCTATAGGAAAAATTTCCTTCCCTCTCTATCCTTTTCACTGTTTGGTTTTAAGGAAACGTGCGCGTTTCTCTAGCATGTACCCCCTAGACCTGCATCACAGTTCCGTTTCCAGCTGCTTCCTGAGTGCCAGATTTAGAGTGTTCCCCTCTGTGTCTGGTATCTTCCAGCTGTCCCCAGCTCTGATACTCGTCAGCCCTCCTCTTCCCGGAAACGCCTCTCCCTTCTGCCTTCTGTGTGTCTACACACATGCAGTATTTTGGGGCTTCAGAATGTCTGCAGCCCCGCACTATGAGTCTGACCTAGTCCTCATTCCTGGCTCTGCCCCTCACTTATTTGGGGCTTTCTCCCTTGTCCTCAGTTTTCTTGTCTGTAAAATGGGGTTCTTGGACCTGTTCCGAAGAGCTCTTCTAGTTCTCATGTTTCACACGTCTGCCCCCCTTCGCTTCTCTTGTCAGAGGGAGAAAACAGCCATCGTTTCTGCCAGCAGAGCCATGTGCTGCCTGTTGCTTTGGTGCCATGTCCTCAGCCCCAGGTGACCCCTCTCCAGCCATTCGGATTCCCAGAAAGCCAAGGATGTGGCTCCATTATGAAAGACCTGGCTGTGCACCTCTGCTCACTGGGCCACCATTCATTCCCATCCGCCAGTGCCCTGGCACAGTCTTGTCAGGATCCAGGCGTCCTTCCAAGGCCAGACACCTGCAGACACTCAGACTCTACACCCTCTAATGTCTTTCCAGCTCCCAGCTCTGAGTGCCACGAAGCAGGTGCGGGATCCTCGTCCACCTGACTTTACACCTGACTTTAAGGATCCCAGGATGTGCAGCAGCTGCTCCCTGCACCCTTCTTGTCAGTCTGATTTCTAGGCTGGGCTCATTACAGGCTGCGATCTGGTGATGCCTGCACTTACGTGTGTGCCTCTGCCTGTGGGTTCCCCTCCTGGCATATTCTTTCTCACCCTGTTTAAACTTCCAGCTGTCCTTCAAGACTGTTTCAGACGACAGCTCTTCCTGCATGTGGCGTGTTCTGCACCTCCATTGCTTCTCCTCCTCTCAGGAAACCTTTGAGCTTCTTTGCCTTCTGTGGCCGTTTGCTCATCTGGCCTTGGGTTCATGATCTCACCTTTCTGATGAGATCCTGAGACGTAGGACTGCTGCTTCTTGGTGACTCTTGTTGACAAGGCATACAGCCTACGACCTCCGTCTGCAGCCCCAGAAGGGACCTTAGAAGCCATTTGTCACATTTTTCTGTCTTCTTGATGGTGAAATGTAAGCCTTTAGACTTTGGCAGGGTGCTCAGTGAGTAGCATGGCTCGGATTCAAACCTAGGTCTCAGGACCTCAGGGGTAAGTGCTCTTTTCAGTACACTATGCTTGCGAGCCTGCTCTCAGCTGTAAAGTGGAGGCTGTAACATCTGTACCACGGGGAGGTTGAGGGGCTCCCCGAGCTCATGGAGGAAGAAGGGCTTTGTGGACTAACATGGGTGTTGGTTTCCTCTTTCTAGCTGGGCCAGCTGAGGGGGTGGGGGGCCAGAAGTCATCACAGCTGGGCAGCCCCCGTGGCTTAGCAGTTTAGCGCCACCTTCAGCCCAGGGTGTGATCCTGGCGTCCTGGGATCGAGTCCCACTTCAGGCTCCCTGCATGGAGCCTGCTTCTCCCTCTGCCTATGTCTCTGCCTCTCTCTCTCTGTGTCTCTCATGAATAAATGAATAAAATCTTAAAAAGAAAAAAAAAAGTCATCATAGCTCCTGGAGGTGACGTACTTAGGCTAGCTGGAACCTGCAAGGCTGCCTTGCCTGTGGGAGAAACATTAGTGATTTAGGGTGATCCCTTTGGGACCGTTCCCTGAATCATTGATTTTCTGGGCGCCTGGGACAAATGAAGCAATTGATGGCAGGTATAATAGATGGGGGCCAGGAAGGGGACGGTCCACTGGGCCAATGGCTTATTGCCATGTGAGGCTCCTGCAAGAAATGACATCCCCACCCTGCCCAGGCATGCAAATCAGAGGGCTGGCAGTGGCGGGGCTCTTGGCACAGCTCTCTGCATACCCAGCTTACGTCTCCCTTCAAAGAGCCAAGCCTGGTTACCATAGTGCGCTGCCCAGCCCTGAAGCAAGGTCAAAGTCTATTGGCATTGCCTATTTTTAGCAGTTGGGGCTGGGGCCCCCTGTTTCCCTTTTCCATATCAAGGCAGGCAGGAGCCCATTCTGTAGATCTCACCTTTGCGTAGCTCAAAGCAGGGGCAATGGTTCTATTTTTATAGAGGAAAGCTTTCTTCTGAGAGAGGAAGCTCTGGCCTACACCCACCTGGCTTTCTTACAGACCGGTCAGATAGCTGCTGTTTCTCGAGTCCCCACTCTGATGAGCTCTGAGCCACACATCAACCTGAAAACTTTCCATAACCTTTATTTAACCTTCATCATCTGGAAAACGAGCCAGAGAGCAGGCCCATTTTACAGCTGACAGAGCTGAGCCTCACTAGGAGCCCTGTAAAGGTTCAGGTGAGGAGTGGAGGCAGGATTCAGAACCTGGTCTCCTTCCAAAGGGCAGCCCTTTCCACTGGGCTCCACTGGTACCCTGACCCATGGTAGCATCTCAGCCACGCACGTCCGTAAGCACGTGCCCGCAGAAAGAACACGTCCAGGCGGCAACCACTCAGCACACTGTGCCTCGGCGCTTCCTCGCTGTCAGTCTCTGGTGCAGAAGCAAGCAGGACACTGTTCCCACCTGCCTCATTCTGCTGGGGGAGACAGACCATCCCCGTGGAATCCAGGGGATGGTCTGACTTCACTCTGGGAGCGTGGAGGAGGACTGCCTGAGGATCAGTGATGAGCTGAGCAAGATGTCAGATGGGAGAGGAGTGGCAAGCTGGGGCAGGGGTCATAACAACCCCCCCGCCGCCCCCGCCCAAGCTGGATCCCCCCTTCAGGTCCTGGGGGGGCCAGAGTTCTGGAGGACAGGTGCAGCCCTAGTTAATCCCTTCCAGAGCCCCTCCCAGTGTGAAAAGGGAGCATTTTTGGGTGGTACGCTTTGCAGCAAGGGATCCAGGAAAGGTGATTTTGGCCTTCGCCTCTAGACTTGTGGGATGTTTTTCCTCTGGTCTGTGCAGCCTAGAATCAGGTGGATGGGTAATAAGAGGCCCAGCACGGCGAGGTGAGGTTGACAGGGAATCGGTGGCTGCCCGAGGGGGTCAGTGGGCACTGAAGGGGCATTTTCGGCTTCACTCTGACGATCACTTGGAATGCCCTCACATATGCCCCTTGCATGGACCCTACTGAGCCTTTCTACTGTCTCAGATGCAGCTGGAGGGAAGTGCTATTGGCAAGTGCATTACTGTGAGAGACCGGAAACCCTTCCTTGGCCCCTGAGTTGATTGTTCAGTGTGTTAGGGCACAGCCCAGTGCTCACATGAGCAAACGGTGTCAGGGGCCTCACGCCCATGGCCACACCCCAGGTGGGTGGCAGAGCTTGGACTCGAACTCTGATCTCTTGCCTCCTTCGATTTTTGTACAAAGGAGTGTGAAACATTCACAGGCCTCCCAGCAGCCTGTCGCTGAAGGCTGGGAGAGTGAGGGTTTCCTGCCCATTTGCAAATATCAATGCTGGATGGAGAGCTATTGATAAAAGGGTCTTTGCAGTTGATTCAGATGAATCCCCAAGAAAGTCTTGAGTAGCTGGTGTAAGTGAGGTGGTTACAGGGGCCTCATCATGGATGAGAAGGAGAGGTCCGTCCTTAGGTGGGGAAGTGCTTGGAGCTAGTGTGTGGTGTGGAGATCCAGGGCCCTGGATGTTGACACCACCAGATTTCTTTTTCTTTTCTTTTTTTTTTTTTTAAGATTTTATTTATTTATTCATGAGAGTCACAGAGAGAGAGAGAGGCAGAGACACAGGCAGAGGGAGAAGCAGCTCCCTGCAGGGAGCCCGATGTGGGACTCGATCCCAGATCCCGGGATCATGCCCTGAGCCAAAGACAGACGCTCAACCACTGAGCCACCCAGGCATCCCGACACAGCCTCATTTCTGACCCTGCCTCTAGCACTGTGATTCCTGGGCCTCTGAGCCCTCGGCACAGCTGCCTTCATCTGCTCTGAGCCCTGAGTGAGCGATAGGTGTGACGCAGTCCAGCGTGGATTTCTGCCGACACCCCCGAGCAAAAAAATCTGGCGCTGTCTACCTGTGGGTAGCCTCAGATCCCATAGGTGAAGGCCTAGTCCTACAAAACTGCCCCCTCCCACCTATCCCCACTCCACACTTCAGATGCCAGTTGTAAGTCCAGTCGCCTGTGCTTTCGCAGTGTAGATAGGAAGTCCCCCACGACCCCCTCTCGAGTTGAGTTAATTTTCTAGAACAGATCATAGTACTCAGAAACATTTTACTCACTCGATTGCCAGTCTGTTATAAAAAGAGGTAACTCAGGAGCAGCCTGACGGAAGAGATGACTCGAGCAACGTGTAGGGCACACTGGGTAGGACAGAGTTTCCACGCCTTCCCTGCATGTCCCACTCTCCACATCTCTGTTCGGAAGCTCTCCGAATCCTCCCTTTAAATTTTTACAGAGTCTTTGTCACAAAGGCATGATGGATTAAATTATTGGGCATTAGTGATTGGTCCAGCCTCCAGGTCCTGGGCCCCTCCCCCTCTCCAGAGGTCAGACTCAGGTTTAACCCTTGGTCAGTGGTTAGTTCCCCTAGCAACCAGCCCCCATCCTCAGGTGCTTTCTGAACGTCCCCTCGTTAACAGAGACTCAGGTGTGGTTAGAAGGGATTTGTTACCAATGTCAGGACACCTTGATTGCTCTTGTGGCGTACAAAATTCCAAGGGTTTTAAGATCTCTGTGCCAGAAACTAAGGCCACATATATATATTTCTTATTATAAATCATATCACACCAGTAAGCTCCAAAAGTGTCCTTTCCCTTCTTTCTCTTTTCATCCTTTGGATATGATTTTTCTCTTCAGATTTCCTTCCAGCTCTAATTTAAACATGAACTAGACACTCTGTAAGCTAAGAAAATCTACAGGTTATTGGGAAGCGAGCTACGAGTTCCACCCCTCCGACTTGATGGTGAGGACGTAGGGGTCGTTCTGGCAGGTTTTAGACCCTTTCCAACCCCTGAGCTTCTCTTGGCCGTTGTGGTTCAAGTGCTTCTGTATAGATCTGAGACAGCTCAGTTCTACAGCCAGCCGTGTGCATGTCATAGTCCATTGACCTACTGTCGGAACAGATGGGCTTTGCCAAATCGTCTCCCATCTTGATTTATGGCAGGGGTTTTGCTAGATGGACTGGATAAGAAATTCAGATCAGAAACCACCTTTCTAACACCTGTTAGAGGGTTTGAGTTAAACGGCATGCCCTTTGAACTTAGACGTGCACTCATTTATCTCCAGTGACTGGTTTAATGGCCCCTTAAGAGGGCTGGAGCTATTGGCCTTGGCCTTTGCCGACAGGCAGCGTGGCTATATTTAGCCGGGATGCAGGTGAACATCTGAGGCAGGTCCCGCTGCTGCTAAATGTAGGCCTCCAGGCCCAGTCAGTGTAGGATATGATTTACCAAAGGCCACGTTGAGCCAGAGTGCTCGGGTATTCATCATGAGGTGGTCTTGTGGGATAAAATATGAGTAATCAGAGTCTGGTCAGCTCCTGCAGCTAAGAAGAAAGTCGGGTCATTTTACACTGGTTGGATACAAGATAGGTTTTATCATCTCTTGTTTTAGGATTATGGCTGGATTTCTTATCGCCTCTGATGCAGGCATGCAAACCTGATCTGAACCCTGTAGGGCCAGGGAGCTTTTAAAATGAAACTGTTTCCGATGACGTTCCCAGCTTACTGAGCCCCAGACTTTTCACAAGCCTCCATCCTGGCACATCCTGCTTTGAGCTGCGCCCTGTGGCTGGGCACGAGGGGTGGAGGCCCTGGGCAGGAAGCTCCTTAAGCAGCGTGGCCAGAGGGGAAAGCAGTCTGCTGTCCGGGAGGAGCACTGGCCGTGAACTGTCAACGCCAGCCATAAACCCTGAAATTGCTTGAGATTTTAGAAAGCCTAGACAGCGATGTTCAGAAGGGGTCATGGGCATGTCAAGATCCCCAAGATCAGTAGGATATATTCCTGGGTAAGAGGAGGATGTGGGAAAACTAAAGCACTAAATATTTAATGGGCTCTCAGGGAGCCTTTAAAAAACCACTAATGCTCTGAGATTCTGTTTAATGGATCTTGGGTGGGACCTGGGTAATCGTGACTGCAGTGCACAGCCAGGGTTGAAAACCACCGGCAAGGGAACAACACAGGTCACACTTGGATCGAGACCGTAGTCGGACAGCGGAGAGAGGGGAACAGTGGGCTTGACGTGTTCTACTCCAGATATAAGGGGACCCGAAGCAAAGAAATGGGACCAGCCCCTTTGAGCTCTGAGCATCTGGGGGCTGATGAGATTAGAAGGCTGGCTGCCCCGAGAACTTTCTTTGCATGGCGATAGTAAATTCATTTCAAAGTGAGGGCAGGGAGTTTAGTCATAGCCATGAGCCTGATACTTTGGCAGGATAGTAAATAAACTTTTATTGTGTCCGTATCTGTCCTCCTCTCGGGGGCTAAGGTCCGAGGTTTTCTGCTTGGCTGAGGGCAGTGGTGGTAGCGTATTCCGATGGGGCAAGTTGATCCTCAGAACCGGCCTGGTAGGCAAACAACCGAATGCGTAATGGAAGGGACAGCCTGGCCCAGCCCCTGGAAACAGTATTCTCATTAAAAGTAAAAGATTAAAAAAAAAAAAAAAAAAAAAAGGAGATCCCTGGGTGGCGCAGCGGTTTGGCGCCTGCCTTTGGCCCAGGGCGCGATCCTGGAGACCCGGGATCGAATCCCACATCGGGCTCCCGGTGCATGGAGCCTGCTTCTCCCTCCGCCTGTGTCTCTGCCTCTCTCTCTCTCTCTGTGACTATCATTAAAAAAAAAAAAAAAAAAAAGTAAAAGATCATGCAGAAAAGTAAAAAATAAAAAAATAAATGGCACTCACAGCCCCACATCTGAAACGAACATCCATAAATCCTTCCGGACGTAATCTTGATAGAAAAATAATAATTTTAGATAAACAGGATCTTGGGTCGTTTTTTGTTTTTTGTTTTCTTTTCATCAAGCGTTGAGCTGCGGGTCTCTTGCCACATCGGTAAATAGGCCCACATCAGTTTTAAAGGCTGAATAGTATTTCATCATATGGATGAGCCATTTTTTAAAAATCCTTCTCTGTTGTTGATGGACATTTAGGTCATTTCCAATTCATAGCTATTACCAGTGAGATAAAGCATCCTGCGCTTGTGCCTTTGAGATACACGTCCTGCTGGGCTGATCTTCCTTTATTGCGTGATTGCTGAGCCGGAGGGTGGAGATGACAGAAGCCCACGTTCTCCCGTCGCGCTGCTCACAGCTTATTGTGTTATAAGTCACCTGTTATTTGCTTTTGTGTTTCCTTATTCCCCTCCTCCCACACAGTCACAATGGGCTCTTTGGTGAGGGGTAAGAGTACACCACACTAATTTAGTCCCACCCTTTCTCATTATTAGAGTGTGCAGAGTTGCGATTGCTTCTGGAAGTGTGTCGGCAGTCAGCAGAGGGGTCTCTGATTCCGAGCAGCTAGCGAGGAACCCATTCTGGCTGTGTCGTTCCAAACGTTACCCCAACGGGGACGTTTCAGTGTGTACCCAGTTGGCGTAAAGTGGTTGGAGAAGTTCCCTTTACTCCCTTTAAAAAAAAATGATATGGATCATTTTATTTCTCACGGATCTAATACGGGCCTGCTGGGGGCCGTGCCCTGTGCCTGGCATAGGACACGAGAATGATTAGAGCGCACCGTCCCTGCCCTCCAGGGTTTGGGATCGCTGGCAGGGGCTCACAGTGCAACGGTCCTAAATGCTGTTTGCCATGGAAGTTGAACCGCTGATGCTCATCAGGACGGTCGTGTCAACCACTTGGACATTACAGAGGGACCTGCATCAGAGGGAGATGGTTTTGTGATTTCCTGGGGGTGGATTGGGACCCAAGTATTTTTTCTGATGAAAACGACAGGGAGTTGAAATGTCCTCGTTGACCAGAGCAAAATTCTCTCCAGCAAATCCCCTGCCTGTCTTCCCGTCTTCCTTGAGAAAAGAATAAAGAGGTTTGGGTTTTATCATTTTCACTTTTACAGCGACAGAGCTTCAAGACCCATGCGTGGTCAGAGATCCCTGCAGCGTGGCTTGTAGTCTTTACTAGGCTGATGGTGACTTTGGGATAGATAGTTGAAGAAGATTGAGGGCAACTAGAGGGTCTTCTCACAGATCAATTAGTTAAAAGGTTTTGAGTTCTTTTAGGTACCTCTTTGAAACGTTTACTCTCCCAAGAAAAAATGTATTTATTGTGCATAAGCGTAGTTTTTTGTTTTGTTTTGTTTTATTTTTTAAATACCATCCCAAGCAGTTTGCTGATCCTGGTCTGAAAGCCTCGATCTGGTCCAATCCCTGGTTTTATGGGTGGAATGACTAAGGTTTACAGAGGAGGGTAAATGTGGGTTGTATCTACTAGCTGATGAACTATACCTAAAGAAACTTTTTCTTTCTTTTCTTTCAGCACTGGCTGGATCATTCCAAACCCATAAAAAAGCAGATGAAAAGTAAGTAAGCAGAATTTAGCTTACTCACTTATTTCTTTTATCAGAGAATTAAAAAAACTCCTTTGCCAGGGTTTTGAGGTATTATGTTATCCTCAGGACTTGAGAGGGCTTTAAAATAGATTCAGTTTTAAGTGGATGATTTTTCATTTCTTCAGGCTGGCCAAATGTGAGAGTTTAAAATATGGATAAGAGTTTTTGGGTGGGTATTAAAAAAAACAGACTACACTCTCATTTGAAATCAGGCACCCTTGCCAGTGAGAACTGATTAATATGCTATTCAGAAGCATGATTTTACACCTATTACATTCATTTGCTAATGAGTTAGAACAGTAGACTCAGAGAACGGGAAAGCAGGAGTTCTGACAATCTGGTCCAGCTCTCGGATTTTACAGGTGTGGTAAGCACATTTCTTCAAGGTTGTGCATGCGTGGGTAATTTCAAAACATATATAACACTTTACGGTGTCCTTACTGTATTTTTAGATTACAGAACACTTGCTGTTTATGCGTCACTTTACTTTAGCCCACTTCGTATTTTGTAAAAAGTTAGTATCTGTTTGGAATATCTTGGCAATTGGGTGAAAGTAAAATGTCAGCTCTTAGTAATTCATGTAGACGGTTAGAGTTTTTATTCCAGAATGAGTTACTCGCTACTGCATCTTCGTCAACATGAAAGCACATTTTAGTTTTCCAAACTCAAGGATTGAAAAGGACTCACTAGCTTTAGAAGCCCCATCGTGCCCTCCCCAGTGTAACAGTGAATGTGTGACTAGATTTAACACATTTTTTTTTTCCTTTTGTCCATTCTGTGATCTTCAAACTGGGGGAAAAAAAAAAAAAAAACCTCTTCATCCTTCCATCTCCATATGTTTAGTCGGACCTGCTTATGCTTTGCACTTTCGAGTTAAATATTATTCTTCAGAACCGAACAACCTTCGCGAAGAGTTTACAAGGTAGGTCAAAATGTGGAACAAGATCCCCCACCCCGTGCCCCCGGGAGCACTTACCTTATAACTCATGGGTCCTCTGAGTTGTGGGGCGGCATCCTCTTCCATGTGCCGACTTTATATTCTGAGCAAGAGTTATTAGTACTTTGCCTGTGCTTATCTCTGTATTCTGTTGGAAATCTACCCTTTGCTCCATCTGACCTTTTTCTTAGTGAATCGCAATTAAAAGATTTATTTTCTCGCCACATTTCTATCTCACTGGGCTGTGGGTCAGTTGGTTAGTCTTTCTGTGGCACTTCATTTTTGTCGAGGTACAAGAAGGGAAGGCAGGTATTGGAAGAGCATTTCTTAGTCCCAAATTGCCATCTTAATATTTTTTTTAAGGGGCTGCACTGTGTTCCCTTGATTGCTACCATATCAAAGTTGTTGGAGTCCCTTCATGTTGTCTTGCAGCCCCACTGGATTTCTTTTGAAGTGTGCCCGCCTATGCCTGTCTCTTAGACTTCAGAAACAGTGTTGAAGCAAAAGAGACTTTAAAAACATTTTAACTATGGAATTTCCCTCCGGCTGCCCTTCTGTCAGTGAGCTTCTCTACCCAGCCTTCCGCTGCTTTTTGCTTCCCTAGAACCTCCTTGTCATTTACCTGATAGACAGTAGTGGTGACATGTCAGCCCGTGGTGGTGGCCAGTAGCCTGGAGATGAGCACCTAAGGAGCACTTTAAAGACTGCTTATCACCATTCTCTGCGCTGAAGAGGTCCACTGACCTTGGGTAGTTAGGTTTTCCTGTAGAAATTGGAGGTTCTGGCCATATCAGCACTTGTGTTCTCTCTGATGTGAGTACTCAGCTCAGTGGTGGCTAAGCAGCTGTCGGAAGCAGGAACATTCTGGAATGTACTAGAGCCTTCAGCTCCCCCATCCTTTGATTTCTGGGTCACACACATTCTCCTATATCCATCCCGACAGAGAGTGACTGTCTGCATTGTTTACAAAGTTTAAACAATTATTCTAGAGTTCCACCTCCGAGTCCCTTATGAAACATGCTGCTTCTAGCCATCATCAAAGCCAGTGATTCTTAACCAGGGTTGTGTGAATCAGAAACACCTAGGAAGCTTTTGAACAAATCAGATTCCTGGGGGCCACTCTTGCATATAAGGCTGATTCCCTAGGTATGGAGCAGAGCGTGGGTAGCTTTGGCTTTTACAAAGCACTATAAGTGGTTCTGATGCCCACATCCTCCTGGTTAAAAAAAAAAAAAAAAAAAAAAAACAGTTAAGCCAAGACACTTAATCTTTTTTCTTTTTTTTACTTAAGTGAACGCCACTTGTGCTATTTGCTGCTTTCCTCTCCCCATTTCTCATTACCCCACAACCCGCTGCAGCCCAGTTCTGGGACTTTTTTTTGGTGGCGGGGTGTGCGTGTGCGTGCGCATGCATGCGTACACATGTTTGTTTTTAAAAGACAGAGTCTGCAGTTAACCTGCATCAGGAAAAAAGCCTCAAGCAGTTGCTAAGTACAGTTAGCTGTAAACGTTCTGATACAAGCAGCTGCACCCTTCCCGGAATCTGCTGGTGGGACTGGCTGAGGGCCAAGCCCAGTGGCCTCGCCCTGTCCGTTTGACTGGACGCACCGCATGCCCGTGTGTGAGCTCCCTTCTCAAGCACCAGCCGTGCTGCAGAGGCCGTCATTGAACTGTGCAGTGTCTCATGTTCCATCTTCCAAGTATCTTGCAAATTCTATACCTGCGCTCACCTGCCTAAGCTAGGTTCTGGGATGCCTTCCTGGAGACTCAGGAGGAGATGCTTCCTCCAAAGTTCTCATTTGATTTGGACTCCTTTTTACAATGCAGAATTCTGGGCTATGTGCGGGGCGGGATCTGTGATGGGAAGTTGGGGATTGGGAGCGGCTGGGAAAGAGTACCCTCTGTTGACTTTTGTGTATGTTCGTCAGGTACCTGTTTGTTTTACAACTCAGGCATGACATTCTTTCAGGAAAGTAAGTATGTTTTTGTTCTAACTCTTAACCCAGGATAGATCATAGTATATTTCTAAATCACTGTTGTTGTTGTTGTTGTTTTAACTCTTCTACCCTTGTTCCCTTTTCAAAATTCAAAAAAAGTACACCAGGCATTGTAAAGTGAGTCTAATACTTGTATCACTGTCATCATCATTTTATTTTTAAATGATTACTATATGGCTTGAAGCATTTCCAAGAGCATTAATATCTTAAGTGATGTGTATTTGGGAATAATTCTCTCCTTAATCACATCACTGCCCCATTCATAATGGCTTTTGTCGTATTTGCGAGCAAGATACGTTATTAGTATGTATACACTTACAAGCATTTGGGTAGTCAGAAGTCTCATTCATCACCATCTGCATTTAAGCAACGAAAGAGGTTATGTTCTGATTCTGATAGGGGGTTTAGACATCTCATCTCATTTCCTTTTCCCCTCTTAAAAAATGATTTTTCAATACTAGGCCTCTGGCGACAATGATTGCTGAGCACAAGAAGCATTGGCACTGATGTGGTTGGTCTCGCCTGCAGTATTTATTTTAAAGATGTGAAATTTCAGCGGTCATAGCTTTTATAGTTGTGTCACTTTTCCACATACACATTGACCATTTTCTATTCCATGGAAAACGAAGACTATACTGAATCTAAAAAGCGATCCCTGATGTTGACAAGAGCACATCTTGATTTTGAATATAAGCAGAAGGAAATCTGAAAAGTGATTTCCGATTTTGCAGACCCTGCACAGAACAACGTGCTATTAGAAACCCTAGTGCAGCATATACCATAGAACAAGTAGATTGTACAGTGTATACATTTGCCTTATTCAGCTACGCAATACAAATCTTTGGTGTGTGTATTATGAGTGTGTGTGTATTTTTATCTCTCTCTCTCTCTCTCTCTCTCTGCATACTGTGCTCCTCATCCTGAAGGCCTCTTAACTCTAGTAACTGTCTTCAGTTTGGAAAAATATTAATGGCGACATCTTGCATTTGTACAGTACTTTGCAGTTTATGTGCGCTTCAGCCTCATTTACTGTACTTCAAAGCGGAATGGTGTTCTGGTCTCCTTCCCTCTGGATGACCTTGAGCAAGACACCTGAACACTCAGTTCCTCGTCTCTAAATTGGGGGATGGATGGGGGAGCCCTGGCCACACCCGTCTTAGAGGTGTATGAACTCCGCGCATTGAGCACACTCAGTAGTACATGTGAAAGGCTTTGGAAACTATGAAGTGCTATACCAATGTATGTCATTATTATTTTTCTAAGTCAATTTGTAATTCTAAGTGTGAATGAGATCAGTGATTTGAGGTTTGTAATACACCTCTGTGGCTCTGCCTCCGTTATACTTATTAGAACGCTTGAGTGTATCCAGCTGTCCTGGCAGTGTTAGATATTGTGTCTGTCTGTTTATTTTTAACACTATGACCTGGTTTCAAGAAAGATTTAAGGCAGCTTGAAAAGGCGCATGTACTGTATCAAGTAAGTTCCAAAATCACAAGGCAAAGGGAAGGCTTTTCAGTCTATTTCCCAAACCTCCCCATTCTTGCCAAATTCAGTGAAATTGCCCACAGGGTGGATAGAAACTATACCTGGTTGGGTTGTTTTGCTAGATGGTGAGCCTGACTTTGGGAAATAGGTAGTGGAAGTCAGCTTGTTTGCATTTTTTAATGTGGACGGCAAAAATAGAAGCCACTGGGAAAAATCATTATCTAAATATCACTACCTTTTGAAAAATGACTTTAATGATATTTTGTATGGTTTATGAGTATTAAAGTTCATATACAGAATTAATTTCCTCTCTTTTTTTCAAGATTGAAATGCCCCTATGAAACGGCTGTGGAATTAGCTGCTCTCTGTCTACAAGGTACATTATTCTTTAGTGGTAATTAGCATTTTCATGTTATGCTCTTGTTTCAACACTTGATTATCCTGTGTACCAGGCTCAGTTCTCCTCTTTGGGGGTATAAATGAATACAGTACGGTCTCCATCTCTCAAGTTGCTAATGGTCCCGTGAGGACATGGCAAAACCACATACAGGGTACAGTGTAGTTCCCCCCAGGAAGACCTGCAGGAGGCTTGGAAGGCAAAGGCCCTTCGGGGGGATGAAAATGAACAAAGGAATCAAGACACAAAGTAGAAAAGTATAGAGAGGTACCAGCAATGGAGTGGTGTTGGAGGGTGGAAGTTCGGAAACCTGGATAAGTGGACAACCTTGAACCTTGTTTAAAGAGCATGACCTTCATGCTGGTCAGCAGTAGGCCTTTGAGGGCTCTTAAGAGGAAGGCAGGCCTGGGGAGGTGTGCATTTGGAAAGGTCACACTGGCTCTGATGGGGAGAAGGGACTGGAGCAAGACCAGGGTGAGGGGTGCGGTGAGAAGGTTTTGCTGTAATAAAAGGAAATTGACTGGGGCAGAGGGGTACACACCCACACACACACATCCCCAGAAAACCAACATTGGTGGTACAAGAGAAGGACCTGGTCATTAGATCAGTATTGAGAAGGGGAGTCAGGGAAGGTCATAGATGGATTCCAGTGGTGTGTGATGGGAACAGTGAATGGTTAGGAGAGTTGGCTCC
Source organism: Vulpes lagopus (assembly GCF_018345385.1). Lineage (NCBI taxonomy): Eukaryota > Metazoa > Chordata > Mammalia > Carnivora > Canidae > Vulpes > Vulpes lagopus. The sequence continues at coordinate 68,413,427 of NC_054830.1, forward strand.
AATGGAGGAGATACCTGTGTAGGGCCTCTTGGCTGACAGATGCCAGTGGGACCTTCAGTAGCTTCTTGAGTTTGCACATCTGGCTTCTTGAGTTTGCACACCAGAGAGGTCAAGCCAGAGCATTAACAGGGAGTCCTCTGCTTGCAGGTGGGAGTTAGATGGTGATTTGCCTGCATGAGTGTCAACCTTGACTTGACTCTTCCATATTATGCACTGGTGGATTTTAGTTTAAAATGCACAAGAAACACTTGCTAGAGTCTCCAGCATTAATTAAGAGGATACTAACATGTAACTGCACATAAGGAATTTTATCAGCACATCAGAGAGACATATGTTGTAGATTTGTTTACCAGCATGTTCATCGGCTTCTATGGGATAATGAATTATGATGTATTCATTCATAATTACTAATTAATTTTGAACATCACATTAAGATTTGGCTTCCAGTTTTTGTATTTGCCAATTTTTAAAAGTGGATCTAAGTCTTCAAATCATAAAATCAGTACACATTTATTATAGAATATCAGGACAGCCGCACAGTAGACAAGTAGAAGGAAGGAAGGAACCCATCATCCTGCCATCCATAGACAATCAAGAGTTTCTGTGAGTTGGGTACAGTTTTTAAAATGTAATTCTGATCAGTTATATACAATTTTTTATGATTTTCTACTTGGTATTTTTAGTACATGTATTTTGTCATAAAGATGATTTTTAATGACTGGAGGATATTCCCCTTACCTGACATTTCTATTCCTCAGTCACTTTTTAATTCTTGTTCTCTAATGGGGGCTCGCATGTAGTAGGTGCTCAGTTAAGTATAGAATGAATCAAATGAAGTTGGAGAGGCCCTTCAAAGACTTTGGTTGGGGACGCCTGGGTGGCTCAGCAGTTGAGCATCTGCCTTTGGCTCAGGTCATGATCCCGGGTTCCCGGGATAGAGTCCTGCATCGGGCTCCCCACAGGGAGCCTGCTTCTCCCTCTGCCTGTGTCTCTGCCTCTCTGTGTGTGTGTGTCTCTCATGAATAAATAAATATATAAAATCTTTTTTAAAAACATAGACTTAAAAAAAAAATAAAAATAAAAATAAAAACATAGACTTTAGTTGAAGGAGGAGCCTGCCCATGAGGTCTGAGAGCACAGGTGGTAGAGGTGACAATATGGTCATCTGTAAATGTCTGTGCCAGATACAATGCTAAGTGCTTCACGTCCACATTTTCATGACACAACAGTCCTTATGGTAAGTGCTGTAAGGATCTATAATGGCTTAGAGAACATGGAAATCTGCTCTCCATTTTGGCCAGGGACAGATTTCCCCAGCTGGCCAAGTGGCATCCACTCTGGAGTTTCTGAGTCTCCAGGAGGTATATACCATTAGAGTTGGTGGCCCCGGCGATAGATGTCAGGGTGTAGTTAACAGGATGAAGGCAATCAGCCCACAGGTCCTGAACCATTAGAGCTGGAGGTGCGTGTATTACCATCTCCCCTCACCCCCCTCCGTGCTCCCTCACTTCCTGCCGTGTGCTGAAGGCATCACTACACTCCCAAAGCCCGGCTCTGGTAGGACCATTTGCTGTGCCCCAGAGCCGAGGCAGACGTGAATGAGATCAGCTGTCTGTGAGCCTTTCTCCTGGAAGTGACCCACTTGAGTTGAAGCTACAACAGAGTGTAATTTAAGATGCAGTCATTGTGTCAAGTACAAATGAAAAGGCTGAAGGCTTAGACACTCAAGTTGGGAAGTTCTTGTTACGTTTTCCCTCCATGGCCTCTTTTCCCCCACATCCCATTGGGAAGCGCCACAGCCTTTCCAGTGCAACCACAGCGAAGCCAGCTTCATCAGACCATCGAGATCGCTGGAGCAGGTCTGGGTTCAAATAAAATGTGGGCTGTGTGTTTCCTCCCTTGCTTGGGCCTTGAAGACGTGTCTTGGCTGTGGTTGTCCTTGAGTTAGTGGTACCCCTCCAGAGTTGTGATGCAGTGGCCCTGAGCGAAGGCTGTGCTCTTTTATGGTAGATTTGAAAGTTAATCCAGGCAGAAAGAAAGGGGAGGGGGAGAATGGGACAGTCGTTTGCTGGGTGCCCATGATCTTCCATCCTTGCAGCAGTTCCCATTTTACTGACTGGGCATCAGAGATGGATGGAGAGCTGTTAAGTGACTTGCCCAGATCCTACAGATAGCGTATGGTAGAGGGGGATTCCAGCACTCCTGCGTCCGAGCCGTTTCCACCACCCTCGGCACCCTCCACAGCCAGGACCCTGGCTGCAGACAGAGTTCACAGATGGTGGAGGGTCGTTTTGCAGGCAGATTTTTGGGAGGCAGGTGTGCTGTCTCAGAATCTATGTACCGGGCATCACTCAGGCCTGTTCTGGTCCAGTGATGGTGAGAAGGGACACTGGCTCCCTTGCCTGGTCTCAGGAAAACCTTATCATCGTCTAGTTTCTCCCCCTGTGCTCGATGATTCCACCAATCATCTCGGTGTCGCCAAGACACCACTAAACCCAGGGCTCTGTTGCCCCACTTTGGCCCATGGGTACAGGAGAAGGGTGGTTCACAGGAGGGAGATCTCCTCCCAGACTGTCCCTCTAGCCCCACCAGCTCCCCAATTTCAGGGTGAGTGCTTGGTTAGAGGGCAGTGGTGGCCCTAGCAGCCCAGCCCTTCCCTTGGCTGGGTGAATATTTCCAGAGCAGAATCTTCATTTGTGACTTTGCCGGAGGTACAAGTAGCTGCACACACACACACACACCCCCGACCCCGACCCAGACCACCCTGGTGATTTTAGGGTGCCCTCTGCCTCAGATGCTTCAGAGTTGCAAATGAAGGGCTTCCATCAGGTGAGGAAGCATTTACCAGCATCCCCCACATACTCCATGGCAAGCAGTGTCTCTTACAGCGCCCCCCGCCCATGGCCTCTCTGAGTTCACTTCTGCAAGCACACCAGAGTCCCTCCAGGAGGGTGAGCTCTGGCATTGGAAAGGCTGCTGGGTACTTAGTTGCCGGTTGCTGGAGGGGTTTAGACGGCTGCTGACTCATCAGTTGGTGGGATTTGTTGTGTTAAGCAGTGATTCTCAAGGTGTGTTCCCAGGTCAGCTGCATCAGCCTTACCTGGGAACTTGTTAGAAGTGCAAATTCTCAGGATGCCTGTGTGGCTCGATGGATGGTAGATGGTCAGCAGCTGCCTTCCACTGTGATCCCGGGGGTCCTGGGTCAAGTTCTGCATTAGGCTCTCCACAGGGAGCCTGCTTCTCCCTCTGCCTATGTCTCTGCCTCTCTCTGTGTGTGTACCTCATGAATAAATAAGTAAAATCTTAAAAAAAAAAAAAAAAAAAAGAAAGAAAGAAAGAAAGACATTCTCAGGCCTTATTCCAGACCAGTGGAATCAGAATCTTGGGGGATGGGCTTCAACAGTGTGTGTTTTAGCGAGCCCTCGGGGTGACCATGATGCACACGCCAGTTCAAAAGCCAGTACTGCAGATCCATGCTTTTCTTTTCTTTTCTTTTCTTTTTTTTTTTTTTGATCCATGCTTTTCAAAGTAACCTGTGCACAGTCACCTGAGCATCTGGTGAAAGGGCAGGTTCTGCTTCAGTAGGTCTGATGATTGTGCATTATGAGCAAAGTCCCTGGTGATGCTGATGCTGGACCACCCTTTGTGCAGCAGGGTGTTAGAGAAACCTCTGAAGGATTCCCTTTCATCCAGGGGTCTGCTCCCTGAGCTGCAGGGGTGGGGTCTGGGGTGGGGAGAGTGGATTTTCTCATTTGTGTCTTGGAAGCACGGGACCCCCTGTGTCCTCAGGCCCTTCATACTGTGGGGTAACTTGGCCAGAGCCACTAGGGTGCTGTGCACTTTGGGGTTTTTGCTGGGGCTGCTGGTGTGGCTGCTCTTCTTTGCGCTCCTGGCTTCCTCCTGGTTCTGGCCGACTTGCTGCAGTTGCTCCTGCAGCCATGTCACCCCCTCCCTCCTCCCTGCCCCCCACCTTCCTCCCCACCCTCCTCCCTCCCTCTCTCTCCCTCCTGAGTATTTTCCCCCAGACTCTACCGGTACTGAATCCAGGATTGGGCCTCTGGAGCGGGGCAGGCTGGGGAGCAGGCTGGGGGGTGCTGCTGGGGGGGGGTTGGGGGACCCTCAGTGAGAGCTGGGTTAAATGGCTGTTTCTGAGCAGGCCCTCATTCTCTGCAGTTGCCTTTTATTGCAGATCTGGGCTCTACCACTTTACAGGGGAAATACAACCTGGGCCTCCTCGGGTGGGAGAAACAGTCTGAGAGCAAGACTGTCATCACTGAGAGAGCAGTGTTTTGCCGAGTGGGGCGGGCGTGAGGAGGATTCTTGGGGATTCTGAATGTGCTGTGGGCACCAGGTGGGAAGGGCGCTCCCCCCGCGGGGGCACCTGCGCTTTATGATCGTGCCAGCTGCCTCTGGACCTGGTTGCAGCAGTCACCGAAGGAAGGTATTCAACGTCTCCCCGTTTTTCTCCCTTTTATGACCCTCGCAGCGGAGCTGGGGGAGTGCGAGCTTCCAGAACACACGCCAGAGCTTGTGTCTGAGTTTCGGTTCATTCCAAATCAGACAGAAGCGATGGAATTTGATATCTTCCAGAGATGGAAAGAGTGCAGGTACCTCGATGCTACCCTCTAGCATTCTGATAATGTTTATTTTGTGCTGTGTAAGCGTGTGTCGGACTCTGATGTGCCAGGAGAATCGCTCCGGGTGAAGCCTGTGAGGCTGCAGCTCCAGCTCTGCACTTCTGGCCTGTTGTTCCAAAGGCCCACGCGACCCCCCCGTCTCTCCTGAGATACTGAGATACACAGTCAGGCCCGGACCAGGCCCCTGTCGCCCCCTGAAATCCAGAGCCCGGTCCTGATGGGCCCGTTACTGTGGGGCCGCAGCTCTCCTGGCCTCCCGGAGAGAGCAAGGAGGCTCTGCCTTGGTACATTCCTACAGCCCCGGCTCTGTGTCCACAGCCCAAATCTTCTAGAATGAACCCTTTAGAGAGGCCCCATTGTCCCGAACAGGTGCACTCGGAGACCACGTGGAGCATGGCATTACCTTTCAGGACGTGTGGTCACCGCAGCTAAATCCAGCCTTGTCGTTTCTGTCTGGCCTTCTCCACCCACCTGCCTGGCCCCTTGCCACCCAGGGTCCCCCTAGGGCGACCGTTCCATGCCTGGATTACCGGTGCTGCCCTCCTGCCCTCCCAGCCCACCTGCCCAAACCCTGCGCTCCGAGTCAGTCTCAGACTCAGAGGGCTTAGCCTCGTTTCCTCTCGTCCCTCAGCCCACCTAAGGGGTGCGATGACTTCTTTGAACCTGGAAAATGACATTAGCCCATGCTCGGACCATGTTGAAATATATGGCCGTGGCACTGCACCCCCCACCCCCACCCCATGCACATGCACCCACTGTCCTCTCCGCGGGCAGTACTGTTACAGCCCCGGGGGGGGCGGCTTCCCGGCCCTTCCACTTGGCATGTCCATGCCCACGTCCACGCACAAAAATTGTGGCCTTCCGTGTTCCCATCATAAGCAGGGCTGTCATCTCTCTAGTCCAGTAACAGTCTGTCCATGGAGGTCTTTTCCTGTTAGTACAAATGCGTGTCCCTCATTCTCTTAATGGCTACAGAGGGTGTCCCTTTAGTGTGGCTGTGCCCTTCAGAAACCCATGGGTGTACGAGCTGCAGTTTACATGTATTTCCATTGGTTTTTCAAAGGGGAAAGAGCCCTGCCCAGGCGGAACTGTCCTATCTGAATAAAGCGAAGTGGCTGGAAATGTATGGGGTAGACATGCACGTTGTCAGGGTAAGAACTGTGTGCGTTTGACGGGGGTCCTTGGGTTTCGCTGTGCCCGAGCCATGTGTAAAAAATGTGCAAACAAAGTAACGCGGTGAGGAAACTGTTTTGCATTCTGCTCTGTGACGACCTGTTAGAACCCTCTACCGATTGTCACTTCGTTTATTTGTAGGGAAGAGATGGCTGTGAATATTCTCTTGGACTGACCCCGACAGGCATATTAATCTTTGAAGGAGCTAACAAAATAGGCTTATTCTTTTGGTAATTTAGTTTTGTCTAATATTAAAAATGTCTTTTCCTATTTTGTGGTGGAATTCTATGTGATGGATGATTCTTGAGGGATATTTGCAACACCCCCATTTGCTTTAAAAAACACACCATGCTCTTCTTATTATATTTGCGGGTGTTTGGCAGTGGCAATGAAACCTCTGGATAATCACACTTGAATGAATGAATGATTTCTTTAGCAAATCTAAGCTTAAAAAGTAGAAAGGAAACTGCTGTTTGTGTAGATAGCATTCCTTGCAGATTGTACTTTTAAAATGTTTTCTCTCTGCCCAGGCCTAAAATTACCAAAATGGATTTTAAAAAGAGCAAATTGACACTGGTGGTGGTGGAGGACGATGATCAGGTAAGCCTTGCTTCTGGATTTCCTCCTTGCTGCAAATGAGCCTTCCGCGAGGTTCCCGACACGCACTGAATCGAGAACCTTGTGCTTCACCTGTAAGGGGCGGGAGCAGGAGCACACGTTTGTATTCCGGCTGGACAGCGCCAGAACCTGCAAGCACCTCTGGAAATGTGCGGTTGAACATCACGCCTTCTTCCGACTGCGGACGCCGGGAAATAGCAAATCCAACAGATCAGACTTTATCCGCCTGGGGTCTCGCTTCAGATTCAGGTGGGCACTGGCACTGCTCTTTACAACGTGGATACCACGTTTCGGAGGAGGGCAACAGGGATGTTTCTTGTGAATGGAGAGATGAGCAGATCTGTGTCCAGAGGCTTGGTTCGGACTTCCCATCCCTGCTGCTTTCTTAGGATCTGCCCTTTAGTTGAATCACCGAAGCTCTTTTAGCCTCATGTTCTCATTGATAAAATGGGGCTAATAACAAAATTGTTAATAGCTGACATTTAGCTGAAACTATGCCATCTTAAGCAGTAGACATTAGTAGCCACGTGTGGCCATTAAGATGAATATTAAATAAAAAAATTTTTAAGTTTATTTGAGAGAGAGAGAGAGAGTGTGTGTGTGTGTGTGTGTGTGTGTGTGTGTGTGTAAGAGAGAGAGAGAGATTTGGGGAGGGGCAGAGGGAGAGAGCCACGAAGTAGACTCCTTGCTGGCTCTGGAACCCATCGCGGGGCTCAATCTCACAACCTGAGCTGAAATCAAGAGACAGATGCTCAACTGACCCAGCCACTCCGGCTGCACCAAGATTAATTAATATTAAATAAATTTTAAAATTTAGTTCCTCCAGGGGCACCTGGGTGGTTCAGTCGGGTAAGCATCTGCTTTTGGCTCAGGTCATGATCTCTGGATCCAGAGCCCGGCGTTGAGCTCTCTGCTCAGCGGGGAGTCTGCTTCTCCCTCTCCCTCTGCCTGCCTGCATATACTCACTTGCTCTCTCTCTCTCTCTCTCTCAAAAAAGTAAATAAATAAAAATCTTTTAAAATGTCATTCCTCTGTCCCAATAAATGCTCAGTGCATGTGAGGTAGGTGGCCACCATAGTGGGCCAGAGCATAGAACACAAATTGTGCTAGAGTTTTTCATGAACCAGTGTGTAATCCTTGCAGCAGTCTTGATGCAATTGGTCCTCTGGTTATCCCCATTTTACAGATAAGGAATCTAGGGCTGAAGAATTGCATAATCTTCCCAGAGTCATGGCCAGCAAGTGGTAGAGCTGAGATTCAACCCCAGATAGTCTTCTGGGTCTTGTATTTTAATCACTACTCTATTGCCTTTCGTGCACCAATGTCAAGAAATGTGGTTGATGGTTGAGAAGGAGAGCAGATGTCCATGTGTGTGCAAGTGACCCAGGGTAGGCTCAATAAATACTTCAATTCAAAAAGACCCTGAAAACATGGAGAATTTAATTTTTCACATACTTTTACTTATGGTTTATAAGACTGTGTCTTTCAAAATACATAAAAACTCCCTGGGCGGTTATTAAAAAAATGAAGACTTATGACCTCATCCAAGACCCTTGTAATCAGAATCTATGGGTGCACACATGTGCGTTCATGAGTAAGGCCTGGGGATGTGCATTTTAAATGCCCTCCCAGGGTGATTTTTTTTTTTTTCCAGGGTGATTTTTGAGGCTTGTTTTTGGATCTGAGAATCGCTATTATAAGCTCTAAAACCTCACCTGATTTCATAACCTCTCTCCACAAATGGCATGTCCTTGAACTCTATTGAATATGCCACAGGGTGTGCATTTATCATTTCAGATTTATCTACTATGCAAAGAAATGGCTATTGGGATGGTTGCCAAGATAGGCTTTTCCATCCTGGGAGGAATCTCCCCCAGGATTTGGCCCAGACCAGGCTCCCTTCCACTCCTTGAGGAGAAGTAGAAGGAAGGGGAGGTTGAAGACAAGGACGCCCCTTGGAGGCACTTAGAGCAGGTGGCAAGTGGCCCCTTCTGTGTGTTAAATCATCTGCCAAGGATGGCTGGAATAAAGCAGCGATCTGATAAAAACAGCACACCTCCTGGAAGCTGCAGCGGGGCCACCCAATGGTTGAAACCCAGCAAGTCTTGGTAAGAGAAGTAATGTTTCCGTTGGCATAGTAAGGAAGGCCAAGGCTTAGTCAAGTGGTCATTGATAATAGCATTTTAAAAGAGTTAAATGTCTACGTAATGTGTGTTACGAAAGGTTATTTTGTTTGTGAATCATTGTTCCCTTGTCAGATGTTCCGAGTACTTGGACTTGCTCGGTTTGTGCAGCCAAGTGGCTGGGACTTAAATCGCAGGCTTTGTCTTTTGGTGGAAATATCTGCCCCTAGAATACATCTTGGATTTGGCAAAGGTGCATTCGTTTCCAAATGCAGGGCTAAATTTAGTGTTTCTCTTCACCAGAGGAGTTCACGATAAGTTGACATTTACATTGGAGCTCTTGAAAACAGAAGCGCACTTCCAAGTGTGTGTAATGTGCTGGCACTCTGGATGTTGGTAACATGCAATAAAATATTTACTTTCCAGCGGGCGGACAGAGTATCAGGCCACGCATGGCGCCAGGTTACGAAGAACCAGCACCTTTGAGCGGAAGCCTAGTAAACGCTATCCATCCCGGAGACACTCGACATTCAAAGGTGGTGTGGTGTTCCTTCTACCTGGGATTTTACATTAAGGTTTAGTTGGTTAATTAAGCCCCAAGGAGCTTGGTAAAGCAGTTCTTAAAGGAACCTTCTGCTGTTCTGGTCTCATTTCCAAAACTTTTGACGAAACCCCAATGGGAGAGATTCTTTGGAGGGGAGTAAGGCCACTTTTGCTGTCTGCTGTCTTTGGTTTTTCCTGTTGGATCTGTTCTTTTTCTTTTCCCTCTTTTTCATATTTCTTTTCTTGTGCCTCTTTGCTTCTGTTGGGACCTGGGACCTTAGGAATATTGTAGGTTACCATGTTTCTTGTCCATGGAAGATGATGCTGTGTCTTAGAGGGGAAAACAGTCTCTTCTCTCCTCCATTGTACAATTTCAAATGGGGACATTAGTCTCATGCTAGCCAGAATTCTGTCCACGTAAGAACACAGGATTCAGGTCCTGTGGTCCATCCAAACACACCCTGCCCTTGAATTTAGTCTGCCCCTCCCTGCCTCTCCATATCACTTACTCATACTGACCATTCCATAGGTTTCCTTGTATAACTCAGGACTTAGCAGGCCTTTGTGGGACCTGCACCTATACTTTTACCCCTTCTAGGATCTTTAACCTTGTGTCCCCCCACTGTTTCCTGCCTTTTTGAACAAATGGTGCAATAGCATGGCAACCAGAAGCTCTAAAGTCATTCTTAGCTGCTCTGATGGAGGGAAATGGCTAGAGGCTAGGAGATGTGGCCTCACCTTCAAGAAAGACCAGAGGGTGAGAGGACTAAGGGCATGGCCAGAGACGGGTGATGGTAGATGAAGGTGATTGGTTGTAGGAACTGGGAGTGACAACTGACACGGTGCAGGGAGAGGAAGGGCTGCGTTGCCTCCCTGTCAAGCCTCAGGCCTGCTGTGGTCCATTGGGTTAGTGTTGTCCAGAAACACTCCAGATAAAGAAGAACTTCCTTTACGATGGTGTTGTCCAAAGATAGAGCCATCTCAAGACTGTGCTGAGCTCCCAGGCCCTGGAGTGTGCAGGCACAGAGGGAAGGACCCCTTGGTGTAGCCGCTGCAGAGGGAGGAGGTGCCTCTGACATGACCCTTGACCCCATGGGTGGCTTTGGAGCTCTTCCAGACTACGGGTTCTCTGATTCTTCTCTACTTTCCTTCCCAGCCTCTGTCCTCTTTTCCTCTTCTGTTTTACTGGCATTTTCTCCAACCAGAGTTCTGACATCTCAGTGAAGCTTTTAATGATTTTTTCATGCTATGTCCTTTAAGAAACGAAATGGAGTCTAGATGAAGAAGCTCTAGCTCTGTCCATGGTCCCCTCCACAGACACAGCCCTGCTCCAGCCCGAAGTGTCTGTCTCGAGCTCCCCAGTGCCATCAGGCTCATATTTCAGCCTGCATCATCCCCTTATGCCGTCTTTGATTTTACGCACCTCTCTGGCTCTGTGTCAGGACTGAGAGCTCCTTGACAGCAAGAATCGTCCCTGATCTTCGGAGAGCCCCTGGCCCTGGGAGCATGCTCAGCGTTCACTGGGGGAATCGGGCGGGCTTGGCGCAGGGGAAGGGAGACGTTACCTCCAGAAAGAAGTAGCGAGGGTGAAGATTCTGTGTCCTGGGGTGAGGACCCCTCTGAGATCACAGCAATCGCCACCCTGCTCATTGTCATCGCGCGGTACACGGTGATACAGCTCTCTAAGATGGCATACTTTCTGTTTTTCCTTTAAAGCAAGCAACCCGGTGATAGCGGCTCAGTTCTGGTAAGTGTCCCCAGACTCTGGGGTACGGCTCTTCTCTCTAATTATTATCTTTATTCGCAATGTTGACTTTTTCCTTAATACAATTAAACCACAGAGTGAGTCACCTGATGATTTTTCTCCCCTTTTTCTGCTGCTGCCTGGCTATACCATTCTCCTGGTATAAGTACACAATAGAATGTTCCAAGAGAGGTTTTTTTTTTCTTTTTTTTTTAAAAACACCGCCGCTTTGTTTGCATAGCTTTGTGCATTGTTCATTACAACGGTGGGTGATAAGGGTGAGAGGAATGTGTACGGCGCGCTGAGCTGATGGCATTGCAGGCTGTGATGGGAAAGAAGGGCCATGCTCTTGAGCAAAAGCCCCACAAGGACAAATGCCGGATCCGCTCGGTGACGTGCAGGCATTATAGTCCTACAACATAGAAGACCTTTACTAAACACCTTTATTGAATTTTGTGCAGACAAAAGAACACGTCACAAGGCTGAACCTCCACAGGTGTGAACAGACTTTTCCTGTAAAGTGCCAAAGAGTAAATACTTTGGACTTTGTAGGCTATGCTGTGTCTTTCATGACTGCTCAGCTCTGTCGCTGGCACACAAAAGCAGCCATAGACAGTATGTAAGTCAAAGAACACAGCTGTGATCCAATAAAACTTACCCCACGAATGCAGGTGGGCCAGGCCTGGCCCACGGGGTGAGGTTTGCCGACGCCCCACCCCTTCCCCAGCACAGGCGTTCTTGATCTTTGCTGTACAGTGGAATCTCCTGGTGAGCCTTGGAGTTACCGGCCTCAGCCAGGCCACGCCCCAGGCCATTTGCATCAGTCTTGGGGAGAGGGACCCAGGCATCTGGTTTTCTAAAGCTCCTAGGTGATTCTAGTGTGTGGCCCAGGTAGGAACCACCACCCCACCTTGCATGTACCTCTTTTTCTCTCTCTGAAACAACTGTTTGCATGCATGAGTTTTGACTTAGATGGACAGCTGTCGTGCTCTAGGGAATCACAGGCTGTAACTGTTTGGGCCCTGGTGTCCACGCTGCAGCCACTGGGATCCCTGTGTAGTTAGTCCCTGGGTCTTCCCAGGCACAGGTCTCAGGCCGCTGGGGGGGATCTGAGAGATGAGCACAGCTTGACTGTGCGTGTATTCTGGACGGTTGGCAGGGCCCGGCATGCGGGGGAGTGAGGAGCCGATGCCCTGGTTGGTGATGAGATGCAGGCCAAGGGACCAGGAGGCCGCCCGCCTTGCCCCAGCCTTGTTTCATGCAGCTCTGGGGCCTTCCGCCTTCCTTCTGGGCCTCCTTTTTCTCACTGAAAGTAAGGAGGTTGGGCTAGATCAGTGTTTGTCTAAACTTTTTTAGCCTCTGATCTTCGCCCCTTAGAAAGAAACCTGAGCGGGAAGCCCAGTGTCTAGCACAGACAAAAGTAGAGCTGCTCTGAGTGGAGCCAAGCGGGGAGGAAGAGGCTGGTGCCTTCCTGTTCGTCTGTCCCCACTCCCCCCGAGACACCAGCCAGGGCCCGGGGTGCTAGAGAACGCAACCAGCCCCTGTGTCACCCAGCTGGAAACTCGGCCTTATGCCTCTGATTCCAAGTTTCACCTGCAGTGCCGTTCTGTTGGGGGGGCAAGCAGCTGACTCTTGAGTCTGGGTTCACTTCTCAGCACCCAAAGAAGGGGCCCCGGAGTCCTGTGGAGCTGCCGTGCATCACACCCCCCCTTCCTGAGGCAGGGGGGAGGTCTCAGAGTTCCTTCCCACAGGCATGCCTGTCTCTAGGATCCCCATGGCAGGTAGCTTGCCAAAAGTAAGTCACACCTCTTTCCACCTGTCAGCGTGTCTTGCTTTTATTTCTCAAGGGCTTGTGAATTAGATCATTTCTTCCCTTTGCTTTCTAAGGAAGTGATTGTTTTGTTTGTTTACCCCTAATAAAATTATATTTTCCTTTTAGCATCTAGTGGAGATTATATATTATTAGGAACCAAAACGCACACACAAAAAATGTCCACTGGAAAAAAAAACCCGTAAATATACCCTTTAGGAACAAATGAGCTAATAACCAGTGTTCGCAGCTGTTCAATTGCTCTTCACAGCCTGTGGGATCCCGGGGTGAGTAGGATTGCTATGGGAGCCAGGGATGAAATTGTGCTCCGGGCTGCAGAGGTGATACCAGAAAAATAGCACCTTGCTGAACACTTACCCTTCCTGATGAAATCCAGCTGGAGGTGAATCTGGCCCAGAGCCGGGTGCTCTGCACTGGCCCTCTCTGAAGACTGGAACACGGAGCCATTTAGACCCCAAGCTAGACTCATAACAGTGAAATGTTTCTCTCATTGTTGGAGAAGCAATAAACCTTGATTTCAAGCACACCGCCCTGGCAGCGTAGCCCAGCGATTGTGCTGTGTTTGTGGTTTGCCCTGGCAGATGCCAGCCTTGTGTGTGAAACACATTGTGTTTTACCCGTAAAGGCAGCCTTCTCTGCCCATGTTTGTTTGGGTGGGGTTGGTTTTTCTTTTCTTTCTTTTTTTTTTTTTTTTTTTTTTGACCAGAGTAGTTACACTTCAGAGTCCAAGATAGGGTCACGCACAAGGAGCCTAGAACCTTTTCTCAGACCCTCAAGAAGCCAGTTTGGCTTTGTGGAACGTAGAGGGGCTTTGGGCTTGAGCAGATGTCCCTTCCAGTCCTGGCTGTGCCACGGACTAGCTGGCCGGTCCCGAGCAGGCTTCCTTCCTTCTCTCTTAGGCAGCCTTTCCTTTATCTGCACAATGAGGTGGTACCAGTTACTGACCTCAAAGCCTCGTTGTGTAGGTTAAATAGTAACAGATGTGAAGCTCCCAGTACACAGCCTTATATGGCATGAGCGTCCCAAAGTGGTGGCCCGATCACAGCACTTGTTGGTAGCAGCAGGAACCACAGTGGTAGACGCTCAGGAGCGGCTGGTAGGTCTTCCTGCGGTTGGAGAAGGCGCTGGGTGGTGCTGGGGCTGCCTGGGGCCCGGGGTGCCTCCCAGCAGTGCCAGCACGGACCTGGAATGGGAAATAAAATCCCTTGGCTTGTCCAACCGGAAGGATCTCCTTTCTGTCGCCGAAACATGACATCACGAGCAGGATTCTGGAATAATGCCTTCGTCTTTCTATTTGCGAGCTCGAAAGTGATGAGCGGAAGTTGCTATTTGGTTTCCCGGGTCATATGTTCATTTAAACAGCTAATAACCAAAAAGAAACGGTGTTTGTGGAAGTTCCTAACAGCGTCGGTAGGATTTGTTTCTGATCGTCAAATAAATCGACTAATGATGCCACTTTACCACCTGTTACATGACAATTTTTCCCTTCTTTCCTTTAGCTCTAAAACAAATCCCGAAGTCCATAATTACCAGGTGAGATACTGCTTTTAAAGATTTTCGTCAATACTTCTTAAAGTTTCAAAATTGCCATCATTACCTCATGCCATCATTATGCTTATGGTCAGATTTTGAAGAAACAATAACAAAACATTTTGTGTTGGCTGGCGGGGCGTTGGGGGTGGGAGAGTTGTTTTTGTATTTTGAGAAACACAGTAAGAGGAGAGAGCCTTCTTCCGTGACCCCTGGTGGGTCCCTCTTGGTCATTTCAGCTGGGCCTATTTTTTCTTAACATTGTCAGCTGGCAAACAGCTGGGACATGTGTTTAAGTTTCTGGGTGGTCAAATACAACCTCTTAGGGGCACTCAAGTGAGACCGTGTTTTGTCAGCGTGTTCTCGGCCTAGGGAACATGAGTCCCTTGAGATGTGCCTCCAGGAAAGGGCGTCTGAGTCACATGTTTGGGAGATGGCGTGTCCTTCATTCCCCTTCTTGGATCTCACAGTGCCCGTTCGAGTATCAAAAGTACTGAGAAATCCTACAAAAAAGACATTTTTTTTAAGGCCATTGTTTCCCCAAATCATTGGACTGTGGAACAACCCTTCCCCTAATTAAAAAAAAAAAAAAAAAAAAAAAAAGACCTACAGAACAACTAGCCTCTCACCTCCCTGCCTACTTTTTTTTTTTTTTTTTTTTTTTTAATAATGTATCTGTTAACATCAGTGGAGCATTGATTTCCAGAACCTCCTTTGTAAAGCATTGTGCTGGGCCTCTTGAGCCCACAGAAGGAGCACAGATAGGTTTCCCTGGCTGGTGTTCTGCTGTTCCACGGGCCCTCACCCACTGCCTGCCCACCCACCAATATCTGGGGGTGGCCTTTGCTGGCCATTCATGGCCTTCTACAACCTGGCTCCGACTTGCTTTTCTCCACTTATTGCCCCCCCTCCTCCTAGCTCCTCCTCACACATCGTATGTTCAGCTCTCCGAGAATCCCTTAATCATTGCCCCATAATTTCTTCCCGCTGTTCCTTTGTCTGTGTTTCTCTGCCTGAAATTCCCTTACCTGTCCAGGCATTAAAATATCCCCCAGAGTCCCCTCCGAAGCCACCTCCTCCACAGAGATTTCTCCGATCCTCTTGATTGGAAAGTACTGACACCCCCCTGCAGCTGCACATTCAGACCATCTGGCAAGCTTTGAAAACCTAAGCAGTGCTTGGGCCTCACCCTGGACTGATTGAATCGGAAGCTGTGAAGATGGGTCTGGGGAATCAGACAGCTTCTGAGCACCTACGGTGGTTCTGATGAGCAGCCAGGCAGGGGGCCCTGCACTGACAATGTGTCCCTCGCTAGGTTTGTGCGTAGAGGCAGCATCCGTGTCTGATGACCTCCTCACTTGGGGACGTTTTTCTTGTGCTGGACGGGTTCTGTCCAAGGCCACTGCTCTCAGGTTTCTCCTGTCACCAGTCTGGTTTTGAATGTCACAAGTAAGAAGGAGTTCACCTGGGAGCATTATTCTGGTTAGTGTCTTTCTTGGTCATTTGTTACTCTCGATAGCAACTCCTTAGATGGGGTGGGATCCCAATGTGTGCTATCTTTTCGAGGTCTCCAAAGCATGTTTTAGAAGACTTTTGCAGTATCATCTTCTGTCTCTGAAATCCTGTTCCCAACCTGCAGAACTTCTGAGTTTGAAGGAATAACACATAAAAAGTGCTTTGAGGGGGTCCCTGGGTGGCTCAGAGGTTTGGCACCTGCCTTTGGCCCAGGGCGCGGTCCTAGAGTCCCGGGATCAAGGGCTCCCGGCATGGAGCCTGCTTCTCCCTCTGCCTGGGTCTCTGCCTCTCTCTCTCTCCCTATGTCTATCATAAATAAATAAATCTTTAAAAAAAAAAAAAAAGTGCTTTGACCCGATAGGGGAACAGCCAGGTTTCTCGATCTCATTGGCTTCTTGAGGTTCTTTAGTCTTCTTGATCACAGGTTGGCTTTTCGTCTTGGTCACAGCGGCTGGCTGTGGGGGGAAGGGAAGAGCTGTGGGTGGACGATCCCTACTTGAAGGCACGGAAAAAGACATGAAAATAAAGCAGAGCCTTCCCTGCTCAGAGTGAACGTTGGAGGCAGTCGTGCATTGAACTCCACGCTCAAAAACTGTTACCTAGACGTCCTTCTTCTCATAACATCTTTGGCACCCACTGGTCCCCTACACCTTGCCGGTCCTGGAGCTTCTGTGTTGCTCCTTCAAGATTTGGGAGTGACTTCACCAGGAGGAGAACATCCTGAGAAGTGGCCTGATTGGGAATCATCTGAGTGCTGAGAAGGAGGGTGGGCGGCCGTGTCCGTGTGGCCGCAAGCTCAGTGAGGTTGGCCAGCTGCGCAGAAGGATGGATCGCTGTGGTTTTTGATAAGGGCCCTGTTGACGTTTGGGGAGGGACAGTTCATTATGGGACTGTCCTGAGAGTTACAGGATGTTTAGCTTCCCTCTTTCTGCCCAGTAGATAAAAGGTAATCGTGTAGAATATCGTGACAAGCAAAAGCGCACATAGATATTTCCAATTGTCCCCAGGCGGACACAACTGCCCTGGTGAGAGCCATCTGGGCTAACACTAAAAAAATTGCTCCTTGACAGCTTTAGAGTGTGAATAAATTACCAAAGGAGACAAAGGAAGGTTTGGGAATATCCTTCTAGGTCTTTCACTAATGAATCGGGTTTGATTGTGCTTGAAGACAAGGAGTAGAATAGAAGGTCCATTTCTATTCTAGATTATTCCCTTTTGTTGAAGATCCAACTGGTAGAGCCTCATTTGAGGCCCAGCTACGTAACCAAAACACTTGAAGCATTTCAGCTTTGGGCACATCATCTAAAACTGGGTGCCTGCCCGTCCCCCTGAGAGAGGTCAGCTCTCAGGTTCTGCTCCCGAGATCTTTTCTCCAGATCCTTTTCCCTCTAGCATGTCCTTCTGGGGGCTGCACACTTAGCTTGCTGACAGGCGTCTTTGAAGGAGAGAGGCCACTAGAATACAGAATAAGCAGGGAGGGGGAGGGCACCTTAGGTTCCTGAAAACCGAATGAACAGAATTACCGAGAATTTTCCACAGTACAGAACAGGTTTCTGCTTATTAACCAAAACAGCAGGGGAAGAAGCATTTGACAGAGTAACGGTGGCAGGACTGTGGTGACTTAAAAGTCAGGAGGGTCTGATGTGCCCCACAGAAAGTTCAGCTTTGAGAAGCCTCCTCCCCACCTCCACCCCCCCACCCCCAGCTTCTGGGGCCGCCGCCTTCTGCAGGCCAGGGGTGGATAGGCACCCCTGCTACCCGCCAGGCCCCCCTTGTCTTCACCTCTGGTCCTTCTGTGAGTCACCAGTCTGGGTCTATTTTCCCATCTGTAAATGGACAAATTCCTTCCTTCCGTTTGATTCAGGATAATAAATGCTCTGGGTGGTTTGGGGTTTTGTTTGTTTTTGGTGGCAACAGGGTGGGGGGTGAGGTTTGGTACTGGGTTTTGGATCACATTTTAGAAAATTGTTCTCACTGCTTAAACGAGAGAGAAAGGGATCGCCCACAGTCCTGTTGCCTTGGTTTTCCTGTCCAGTTCTCTTGGGTTTGCAGATGTCCCTGTTACGCACGGTTGTGGTCATTTTCAGCGATGACAAAAATCATTTCTGAACAAAGAAATTGCTTGCCATTCTCCCCACAACTTGGGTGTCTTCCGTCTGTTCCCTTGGGGGAGAGGAGTATTGCCTGTCCTGGGTGCTCTAGGGGACCCTTTCCGGGCAGATGCCTTCCCCTGCCCTCCAGCCTTTGTCATGGGGGAAACGTGATCGTCCTGGGAAGCCACCTCCCAGCCAGGGGTTAGTGAGAGGCTTTCCATTCACATCTCTGGGCCCCTCAGATGGATGCCAGTGAAAGAGAAAGTAAATGAAGACCATTGAAATCAAAAGGTCATGGAATAATCGAGTTTGGTCTTTCGTTTCTAGCCTCAGTACCATCCCAATATCCACCCCAGCCAGCCCCGGTGGCACCCTCACTCTCCAAATGTAAGGTAAGTGCTTGAGCTCACAGAGCTGTACTTTCTCGAAAGTTCTCCCTTCATCTGGAAAAACTCGAATTGGAGCTAGCTACAAATCGAAAGTCTGCATCAGAAGCAGCTGTTAAGAGTTGCCGTGTCATGGCAAGAGATTAATGATTTGCCAGGCAAAGGAAGCCAGTGATGAGTCTGGATTTGCCAGAGTTCTGCTTTTTGAAATAAAAATGAATTGGGTTTTGTTTTGTTTTTGTTTTTTGTTTTTGTTTTTTTAAGTCATTCTAACCTCAGATATTTTTGGTTTGGTTTTGTGTTAGAAATGTTACTTAAAATTTCTAAGTAACATTTTCCTGTCCCAAGAATCCAGTTACTAAAAATGTGCCTCAAGCTTGGGGATTTTTGTTATGGGTTTTTTTGAAAGGACTTTTTTCAGGGGTGGGGTGGGGGGGTTTGCTTTTTTGTGACAGTGGATCTTTTTTCTAAACCCAGGGGTCAGTAACCTTTCTCTGTCATGGGCCAGATCACTGGTATTTTCAGCTTTGTGGTCTCTGTCACAACTACCCAACTCTGCTGTTGTAGCTTGGAAGCAGCCAGAGACAACCCAGAAGCGAACGGGCCTGGCTGCGTCCCAATAAAACTAACGAAAACCAGGGTGGTGGGGGGAGTGGGATCCAGCCTGGGGCTGTGTTTCCTCACCTCTGCCCTAACCCACCACGATCCTTTCCAAGGAAACTGGCACCTGCCTTGCTGGGTTTTTCATTAGGCTTGAGGGTGTTTTAATGCCAGCTTTGTAAAGGCAAACGTTCCTTTTCAGATTTGAATTTTAGATCAGTCTTAATTGGTGTTTATGTGTGAAGCTCTTTCTGTTGGTGAATTCACTTTGCATAAAGTTATTTCTTGGTGAGGTTGCTAGCCTTGCTGCTTGAGAAAGTACCGAACAGAATGATGAAAATAAATCCATGTGGAGCAAAAGGCAGATGAGAGCCATTCATTCTTGATAGTTCTTGCCACTTTTGTTGGGGGACCTTGGAGGGCGACAGTGCAATTTTATCAATAACACTTGATATTCGGGTCACTTTTTAAAGCTCGTCAGCCCAGCGGAGTCATAACTCTAAATGTTTCCGTATTGCAAAGATGGTTTATTTTTTGGACATAAGAAAACAGAAGAGATGTCTAGAAATGCTATTTTTATTAACCTTATTTTTACAAAATTTTATGCTTTTTAGTGCCTAGCTTATCACATTAGTTTCCTTCTGAGGCAGCCCCTCGCCCAGCAGCTTGCAAAGGGAATTCTGTGGGAGGCCACAACACAGCTCCCCTCCTGGCGGGCGTTAGCCCCACCGGGGAGCTTGCTGATACAGACCCCCTGCCCCACCCACCCCAGCCCTGCTGGACCAGTGTCTGGGGATAGGGCCCCGCATTCTGTGCTTTATCAGGCTCTCCAGAGGTAGAGAAGCACTGCCTGAGAACCTACCCCAGGAAAAGAGAGCTCCATGGTCCAACACTCTTGGCAAACGCTGCCTGAGACCTTGACAGTGCCCATTAGCTTGGTCGTGGCCCTGAGAGGCACCTGCTAAAGGACCCCTATTCTCCCAACTTTCCCCAGATTCACTTGATCACCAGGGTGCCCTTTGAGAAATGACAGTTGTATGGCTGCGGAGCCAGCTTCTCTCGACTTGGACGTTGAGAACTAACCTGCATCTGGATTTTAAAAATACCTTTAGAAAATCCATTCGTTTTTGTTTGTAAGCCATCCTCATTCACGTGGCTCATGGTTTCTCCTGCCCACCTTCCCCGCCTCCATCCCCCATGCTTGTGTTGTTTCACTCACATCTCTGAATTTTCTCCCATCCCTCCCGCTAACCATCCACTCTGCCAACAAAACAGGCCATGCTTTCAGGATGACAGGCCGCACTGGGAAACGTCAGCCAGTGGAGGTGACAGCCATTTCGATTATGTCCACGACCAGAACCAGAAGAACTTAGGAGGAATGCAAAGTATGGTGTATCGAGATAAACTCATGACCGCACTTTGAGAGACTGAAGCACCTTACCTCCATTCACCATCGTAGTATCATTACATCCCATGAGAAGTGTCTTGGCATCACAGAGATGTGTTTGCAAAGTGTCTTTAAGGAATAGTTCTGAAAGATGTTCCTGGCGTCCGTGTAAATATTAGCAAACAACCGCAATCACTAGTCATGATTTCCTGTTGACCGCATTCTCAATAAAATGAAGGTAGTTAAAGGCTCAGGAATCATTTTAACATTCTGATTTTGAAAATTGGAGTAAAAGTCTGTGTTTATCGTATGGCTGTACGTGATATTTCTTTGTTATTTAATGAACGGGACCAACTAAAACCAGAAAAACGTAGGAAGATAGGTCTGCGTTGAGGACAAGACAATCCTGGGGTGAGGGAGAGGCTTCCGGGGCCCAGCCCCTGCCACTGTGAGATGGTGGACAAGCCTTTCTCCTCTCTTGGCCTCCTTTTCCCCCATCCGAAAAGACTGGGTTGGACTAAGTGATCGCCAAACTCCTTCCAGCTCTACAAATCTGTGATCTGTGAAAAGTTAATATTTTAAGTCTGAGGATCTAACATTCAAACAAAATCTCTCCTAGGAAAACTGCAAAATTCCCTCCTCTCACAGAGAGTTGCCCCTTTCAGAAACTGAATAGAGTATGTAACTACTTAGGTGTGACATACATACAGGGAGGCTTTGAATTTCCTGTCTTAAAGCCGTTTAGCCACTTTGAATCTTAGCAGTTTTACTAATCACAAATGCATAGTGTCCATTTTAATAGAATTTGCTGCTCAAGTACAAGAATAATTTTTTTAAATTATTGATTGGTGCTGCTAACTTGCATGATTTCAGAAGACATAATTATGAATACACACTGTCAGGATTTATAGAATTTGAGGCTTGGTTTTCACCCTGGACTTCATTCTTTTAAAAAGCAACATGCAATCCAAGATCCATTTGTGGCTCACATTAAAGTGTCTAGGATTTTAATGAAGTTGTGCCAAAGCATCCTATAGAATAGGATGGGATGGGTGTTGGGCAGTCATTTTGTAGTTCCAGCTATCAATGTGTTGTCTCTTAGGGTAGAACTTGTACCGAAATATTTATTTCCCCCCACCTCAAGCCACAAATCAAACATTTTTTTTTCCTCTTGATCGACTTGAGATATCTTTCATTAGTCTTTTTTGCAAAAACAATTCGTAAACACCATTTTAACGCATGTAATTGTAGGTAGGCCCATTTTAAGCCTTTTTTTTAAAAAAAAAATATGTTGACATCTCTTGAGATATTTTATTGCTAAAACCTGGTCTATTTTTGGTTGCCACAAGAATCTATCCAGAAGGAGGGACTCAGCTACACGCCCCGCACAGTGGAGTCAATCACCTACCAAACCCTCCCTGAGATATCTGTTTACAGGTGTATTCCGTTTTAGCAGCTGTTTTGATCCTCAGTGTCTGTGCTGCCTACAAATAAATGTGTTCAGAATCTTTTAATCTTATTGATACATTTTTACAAATGTGTTTCCAAGGAATAAAGATTATTCTGGCTTTTTTTGGACTCCATCTTCATTTTACATTGCGCAGAAGTATCATTGGTGGACGACATAGATAACGGGACAGGGAGCTTTTGGAAGTCTGAGGGTGAGCATTCAGTTAGGTGACCTAGAGCAAGTTCATCTGAGAATAAGGCTACTCTTGGGAAGAGTGGCTCAATAACTTGAGTGGGTTCAGTTGTCTGCAACCAAGAAGTCTAACCAGGATGCATATTTATGACCTCCTGATTGTTAAATGACATGTACACTTTTCATCCCTCAACTTCATGGACCTCTGTCTGCTGCATCTGATGGTGGTGGTCGCTCGCTCACAGCTTCTTAAAATTTGTTCCCTTGGTTTCTGTGATATCTGGTTCTCTAGCTCTTTGACTTTTTCTGGTCTTTGTAATAGCTTTTCCTTCTGTCTTCCTCTTAAATTTTGGTGTTTTCCAGGGGTCCTTCCTCTATCTACTGCCTTTTTCACCATCATAGTCGATGCTGGGTCTTCTCATGCTGGCACCATTTTAGGGCTGTTGACCGTGAAGTCATTATCACTAACCTAGACTATTCCTATCGGTTTTTAGGCTGACATTTCAACCTGTATATCCCATGTCATATTCTAGCTCATGTCAGAAATCAAATTCTTTATCTTTTACTGGAGAAAAAAGAAGAGACTTCCACCTGATTCTCTCTCCTCCCCTGCAAGAAGGATGTATACACACACCGTCCATAGCTCTTCTGAGGCCTGTTGCCACCCATATCCAGGCAGTCCCCAGGCAGGCCTGCTCAACTCCCAGCCTTGTCAACCCCAACCTTACAGCAACATCCTCCCTCTGCCTCAGAGGTGCTCTTTCAGTTCTTGACTCCAGGCTCCTGGTGAGCTCATTGTCCTCCCAGTCATTCTGATGCTCAACATCTACCAGGGTTCTCCAGCACCCACAGGGTGAGGTCCAAGCTTCTCTATGGAATTCCTTTGCTGTCTGCTTCCGTTCTATTGCTGTAGCCTATTTCGCCCCATTTCTTACCCTCCCATTTAAATTTCTACACCACCAAGCTGCTTGTCGTTCCTGGCATGCACCATATCCTGCTGTTGCTCCCATCTGTGCTTTGCAAATACTATTCCTTCTGCCGAGAACATTCTCACTCCTATCCTCTTCTGCCCAACTCCTGCTCACCTCTTATGCCTCCGCTCAGATGTGTTCTTTTCTCCAGGACTCCGACCACCCCCACCTCTGCAAACTAGGTTAGTTTCTATGTTCTGCTCTGTGCCTGCCCCTCAGCCCTGCTATATCAACGTTGCATTCACTACTTTACATTAAAACTTCTTCTTTTGTTCATCTCATCCTGGAGCCTGCACACTCCTTAGGCAGGAGCTTTGTATTGTATTTGCCTTTGTTCCCCATGCCCAACAGAGAGCATGTGCTCAATGAAAGTCTGTTCAGCAAACGATTTATTCCACATTCTAACAGAGATGTCTAACCAGATAACAGGCAGCACATGGTCTCTGAGCTGGACCGAAGGTATCTGAACAGCCGTACCTAGTCCAGGGCGTCACGTTTTGAGTAGGACATTGGCCATCAGCTGTGTTCTGGCTTCAGTTCCATCATCTGAATATTCCCCAGTGTGTCTGCGGTGTTCCCATTCGAAGCATAGATCTAATGATGAGCCTTGTTACTACAGGGCAGATGATACTGGAGATGATACTAGAAACCCTGGTAGGTCGACATGGATCCGTGCTAACGTGCAGGGACTGTTAGCCAGATGTGTGTTTCCAGCACTACATGTGTCACTTCACTTGATCTCGGCCACTCTGTGTTGGGGGGCTGTCTTCTTTTCTCACATGCGGAAGCTCAGGCTTTGGGTTTAACCGAGTAGCTTACGTGTTATCACATGTGCAGTTCTGACTCCCAGCCCGTGTTCCCAGGCGTGTGCTCTAATGCTTCTCACTGATGACCATCTCGCCATTGGGACCCTGTCGATCTATAGATCTCCATGAGACTATTACTAGATGAACTTAAAGAGTTTACTACCCCAAAATCCGGTTACCAACTGGAAAGCCACTCACCACCACCAGCATCCATATGCCTGTACATCAGTGGTCTTGTCACCTTGTCCATCATCATCACCAGTGAGCTAATAACCCTGTTCCTCCCCTCCCCACACGCTTCCCAGGGGCCTAATTACCCCTACCCACCCCCTCCTGCTGCAGTCTAGAACCCGCATTCATTCAGCAAACTCCTTTTAAAAGGAGCAGAGATTGAGCATTATTTTCTTAGTGAACCACTCATTTGTGGTCATCCACTGCTTCCTTTCCCAGAGCTCACAAACTAGTCGTTTCTTCAGAAGTAATTACCTGCCTGCACAACCAAACTCGGGACTCCATAATTAACAGAATTAGCCTTTGCATTTTTGAAACTTGGGTACTTACCTGTCTTGTATCCTCTCTTATTTTTCTGAGATTCCCTCAGAATTCCTAACAGTGAATTGACAGTGTTGTCAGATTAATGTAATTCATATGGACTGAAAGACTTGAAATCATGCCAGGCAATTATCTTGGCCTTCAAAAACCTCTTGCCTATTTCATTTCTTGGTTTGCCATTTCCACTGAAAATGGTTCTTAACTGTGAAGATGAAGGAACAAGGACAGTGAGGGAGTGCTGGTTTGTTTTTTTTTTTTTTTCTTGCCTGTAAATATGGCATCATGCTTCCAGGTCAGTGACTCCAGCCTCCTGGGTCCTGGTCTGAACACAACTAATAATAGATCCTTTTTGTTGCCCTTGACTTTCCAGCTTTTAACTAGTCCTTTAAGATCCGAGCTCATCAAAGAACTCCCTGAGCAGCTATATTGATCCTTTGGATCAATATTCCCGAAACTTGGCTCTAAGTCAATTCCCTGACTGAATCTTCCAAAAGGACCAGGTAAATACCCTAAGTAGGCTTAAGGATGATTTGCCTCTGCCATTTCTCTGTAGGAGGCAACCGACAAATGCTGAGGCAAGGCATAATGGGGCAAAGAGAGGGAAAATGTGAGCGGCTGTTAAGGAAAGAATCCCTTTGCACAAGAAAAATAGCACATTTTTAAGAAGCCCTATGGGTATCTAAAAGGTGAAACTAATGGGAAATTGACATTCAGCTGAGCCTCAGCAAAAGAAATCTTAAATAATTCTGCAAATTGGATAACTTCCTCAAAATTAGGGAGCCAAAGAATTGCTTGGACAGCTTATTAAAAATGGAAATTGCTAGGCTCTATTTTAAGTGGTTGGTGGTGAGATCCAAGGAAGCTTCATTTGAAGTCTCCAGGCGAGCCCACAATGGCCAGGTGTAGGACCTCCCTTTGGAAAGGCACAGCTTCCTACTTGGTTGGCCCTTCTTCTGTGGTTCAATTTTAACTCTTCATTTAGAGGCCAACTCTTTTTTTTTTTTTTAAGTAGGCATGATATCAAAAAGTAAATGGATACATCATAATAAGTAGCTAGATACATCTACTCAGCATAGCTCTGCACTTGTGTAGGTTCATAGTGAAGCAGAAGAATACAAAAATTCTAAGGTATCTTTATATGGCTTTAATTTCAACATGAGCACCCTCCCCTAAGTCTGTCAGACGGAGTCTGTCATGGTTTTGCTTTCCTCACGCCAGAAGCAAGGGGCTAGAGAATTGCATCCACTGGAGAAGATGACATGGACATACCAGTGTAAGGACCCATGCTAACATTAGAACTCATCGTGGGGAAGATGCAGAAGTTTGCAGAAGCAAAATGGCAGGATGTTGCTCATTGATGAGAGACCGACTACGGGTCCACTGTGGAGTGGTGATTTTGTTGAGGGC
This sequence comes from Vulpes lagopus, assembly GCF_018345385.1. Taxonomy (NCBI): domain Eukaryota; kingdom Metazoa; phylum Chordata; class Mammalia; order Carnivora; family Canidae; genus Vulpes; species Vulpes lagopus. The sequence continues at coordinate 68,438,985 of NC_054830.1, forward strand.
AAGAGCCCTACAGTTCTCATGAGGTGAAACGTGAACGCTCTGGAACTTGCATGGTTTGAAACCCAACTGTGCCATTCACCAGCCATGTGTCCTTTGTCCAGTTTCTTCTCTATGCCTCATTTTCTTCATCCCCAAATGGAATTAAAGGACATTATGTATGCAAGGTGCTTTGTATTTGAGAGGTAAGGCCTTAGCATGAGAGATAGGTCAAAGAAATTCAGAGTCTTGTTCGAGGAATGGGTTATGTTAAAGGTTGCTGGCTTGAGATGTATGGTCTAAGTTTAGCAATGGAAAGGGGTGTTTGGCCCCAAGAGAAAGATCAGATGGAAGAGGGTTAGCACAATACGTAAAGACTCATCTCTGAAACTCTTAACGAGTGAAGAGCAGAAACACAGCGGGGATCTTTTGAGATGAGATGAAAAGAAATAAAGATGATATTTCTGTCTGAGAGTCCTCGAGAATAACCGTCCAGGCGGAACGTGGACAATGCTTTCCCATCTGCAGACGGCCGACCTGGTGGAAGGAGGAACTGGTGAAACCACTGAGGATTCATTCTGCGGGTACAATGGGACCCATGAGTTAGGAGAATGGAAACCGCATCTGTTCAGCTCCCAATTTGTCTAGCTCAGGATTTCATCTTACACAAACCAGAGGAGGCTTTTTAACAATTAGGAGATTAAATAGAAAGTCAGCAATAAAGGGAACTGCTGCGCTTTTTGACTTATTTTAGTAGGTAATACCAATGGTCAGAATTCAAACAAAAATATCTAAGTTACTTTTCCTTTCCACCTTTTTATTTATTTTTATTTATTTTTATTCATGAGAGACACAGAGAGAGAGAGAGACAGAGACACAGGCAGAGGGAGAAGCAGGCCCCATGCAGGGAGCCTGATGTGGGACTCAATCCTGGGACTCCAGGATCACACCATGGGTCAAAGTCAGATGCTCAACCACTGAGCCACCCAGGCGTCCCTCCTTTCCACCTTCTTATTCCCTAGATGCTTAGTTCTCCCCAGAGGCAAACGTTAGCATCTCATTGTGTCAATCTAGGACTAGTCCACCTATAGACAAGCACTGTATGTATTTAACCAATCAGTACTGATGGCCATTTAGGCTGCCCCGAATCTCTAAAATTACAGTTTTTTTCTGCTACTCTCGTACAGTCCGTTGATGTGCTTGAGTAAATCTATCTGTAGATAAACTCCCTGGGGGTAGGGGCACTGGCTGAAAAGGTACGTTCATATTTCATTTGGACTTTGCCTAACAGTTTCCCTCCCAAGTTATCCTACCCAATTACACTCTCTCCCGAGCCCCCCACCCGACCAGCGATTTGACAGGGCTTCTCATCCCACAGGGAGCAAGCTCACATCTTAACTAATTATTTTAAACCTTTGTTAGTCTGATGAGTAAAAATTAGAATTTCCATTTTAATTGTATTTCTCAATAAGCAAGTTTGCGTACCCTTTCATCTTTTTTGAACACCATTTGTTCTTTGTTTTCTCCGAACCGTCTGGAACCTCTGCTCTTGTGCCGTGCTCTTTAATAAAGACCAGACTGATGAAGTAAAATTAATCATGTCAGCATAGCCTTTTTAATAGTGGAGAAAGGGAAGGATGGGAAGAGTTGATATTTACCAGACGGGTTTTGAAAGCAGACTTCCAGAAGCTCAGGTAACAGCATGATACGATGCCCTGGAGATCAGAAAAAAAGAATATGGACAGCATACAAATAGCCAAAATGTGATTTCTCACATCCATATTTCCTTTCTTTTTTTGGGAGTTTGTTGAGAACTTTCCATTGCAACTTCGTAAATACCCACTCAGACCTTGTGAATGTCCCTGGTGCATTGGCCAGGGAAGGAAGGATTTACCCTTAATCACAATTAAAGTTCTAATTTATCAGGTCTAAAATCCCACTGTATTCCAAGACTTGCCAGCGGTTATGTTGGAGGAAAGGCTGCAGAATTTAAAACAAAACTGCTGTCGTCCAGGCAATTCACTAAATAGGGTTAGAATAATTAGAGGAACATCCCCGTAGGCTCGTGTTGTAAGAAAGCCACAGAACCTACCTAATCATCCCCTACTGAATTGTGAATGGCTTAAACATCCACTTTCTGCAGCTGAAACCTCAAAAGCAAGAGGTGTTGCTATGCTAACAGCTCCACCAGCTTCATTCCGAGGCTGAATAATGGATGCTGTATCTATATTCAAGGCAATTAAACGAGCCCTTAAAATTAGGTCCAGTGTATAGCTTCGGAGGCCAACTAAGGATGTTTATGATAGAAGCTTCTGGAAAACCTACAAGAATTGCGGGACAGAGAAAGGATCATTTGAGGAGATTTTCAAACACAAAAACCAAAATAGATTAGTCCTCATCTGTATCACCTCAAGAACACATACCCAGTGTTCAGCTCCAGCTCCTGCTCACACTGGTATCTTGTGCAATTAGAATGTCTAAAACCTGCCCTTAACAGAGCATGCATTTTATTCATCTAACTCGAACTTCATCCTGGAATGAATAATAGTTTAATTTCATTCATTCTGGTGAGTTGGATGATGTCTGCAGAGTGGAAAAATAACACTCTCAGCTCATGCCCAAGTCTGCTATGGCTCTTTTGAAGTGCAAAGACTGGCTCCTTAGACATTATTCTGCACAACTAGTAGCTGCACGTTTGTGGCAATGATTATTTTGTCTTGCTGCTCCTTGAGGCTTCCCATATGATACTGTTTGGAGATGCATTTACGGCAGTAGCTAGGGGCCAGTCGGTTAATGCCATTATCCACCTGAAAAAAAAAAAATCTTCATTCAAATCAAAAAGTGGGCACTGGAATGCAGAAATGAGAGACAAAAAAAAATCTGTAAGAAACCAAGAAGGGAAAGCACTTTTAGGTTTATTACAAGTGAATGCTGTAAAAGAAAACAACTATATTTGTGTCAGTATTTTTTTTTAAGGCAGGAAAGAGATTGAATAAACTCTTAGTCATGAGCCTCTGTGCAGAAACGAACTCATGAAATATTTATTCTTTGGGCTCAGATCCTGAAACTGATCCGGAATTGCTAAAATCCTAGATTTCACCACGAAGTTTCTGGAGCCCTTCCTCACAGCTTCTCCGTGCCTCAATCAGAGAGACATTATAAACTTAGTAAGAAAAACATTAGGTTAAAATGGATTTTCTAGCAGAAGATCATCAAGGACTGCTTACCCATTTTTACAGCTGTTCCCTGAGACCACGTGATACCCGTTTCGCCAAAGGAAAATTCTAGATTCAAAGACGGGGGCACGTATCCTGCTCTATCTCACCCAGGATAGAGACGCAGCCACCATGAAAGCTGAAGAAGCTCTCGTCGCTCCTTAAGATGTGGCATATTGTACAGTTTTGCAGAGGCTGTCTAATGTTGGGAACAACCAGGGAGCTCCTGACCAAAGTGAAGCTTTTATGAATAGACACTTGATAAATTACCTAAGGAGAATAATTCAAATTTAATGCACTACAACATTTGTTCAACAAATATTTACTGTGCGTTCCACGCCGTGCCAAGTACAATAATAGGCCCTAGGAATTGATGCTGAAGGAGACGCTGCCTTTGGCTGTAGGCAGTTAATAAACTCATCAGAAGGACAGCTACCAGTCTTATGGATTCAGACATTACCTGTGCTAACACTAGAATTAGTTCCAGGTTGATTGCTTGGAAGATGTCTTGAAAGAAATACAAATTGAGAAAATTTCCATCTGCCAATGAGTCTATATAAAGGAATCTAAACCACGAGAAAAAAATATAATTTTTGACCTTTTCAGATAAGGGGAAAATGAGATCGGTTGATCTCTGCTCTCTCTCTCTCTCTTTTAAAATAAAACCACTACATTATTGTAAGAAATCATCCTTGATTAACAGACTTAACATTCATAACGTGTCACATTTCTAAGATGTTTGATAACAGTTTTCTTCTCGAACCCATTATGAAAAAGGTACAGGTTTTCAAATATGCTCTACTTACGGCCAAATGGTATGTTTACCCTGAATTTAATAAGAACTTGTAGCAATATGTTAGTCTAATGACCCACTCTGTTCAGTCTCTACTAAATTAAAATGGAAGTAAGTGACAGGTATCCTGGAAACCATGATGAGCAAATGCACCTTCTCTCATCTCTCGGTCAGACAAGACACAAATCAAGTTATTTCATTGAGCTGTAGTTCCTGGCATATAAATACTTAATAAATGTTCTCCAAAAATGCAGTGTCTGGGGCCCAGATCAGTGAAATGAGCTACCTGAGGTCACGTGGCTAAGCGGTAGCAAAACCAAAACTAAAGGCCCTCCAGGTTTCAAATCCCAGTTCTGCCATTTACTAGCTGTGTGACTTTGAGAAAGTTAATTAATGTCTCTGCTACCATTTCCTTACCTGTAAAATAAGGATAATAATAATTATCCCTTCTTCAGATGGCTGTTAGAGGATTAAATAAGTGAATAGATGGCACAGTGCTGGGCAACCAAAAATGTTAGCTTTTGAGTTTTTTCCTCGGTGAGTATTTAGAGAGCATGATTAATGCACCAGTGTTCCGCCAGGAAGTATGATTCTGGCGGACACCATCTGCTGTAAAAACATGGTAATTGAGGAGATTCTGCTAAGAGCCCCAACTGGAGAGCCACAGTTCAGGCTAATGGACAGCATGTGGACTAGTGGAACCTTTTTCTTGTCCTAAGCACACATAGAAAATAACATATTTGTATAGCACATTGGGGTAAGCAGACAAGGCTGCTTGAGCTGCAGCCCATCCAGAGTCCATCAGATGGGAAGCTCTGCTGAGATATCTGTCGATACCTCCCTGATGCTTTAGCTCTGATTAGGAATGTGGAATTGTCCCTAGTTAGGCTAAAAGTGAAACAGGGGTCAGTTTGCCCAACCAGGTTCCTCTAGAAGGTGTTCAGAGCATCGACGTGCTGTGTAGGCTCCAGAGAAGCTGTTCCTGCCCCCCGGGAACCCTGCTGTGGAGCTAAGGCAGGTGCCATGAGCAGTAAAAGAGTACCTCCGAGTCCACAATAAGTGCAGTGAGCAATCTAGACGTGATGCCGGAGGACACTGGATAGAGGATATTCCCTGTGTCTTCCTAGGAGAGCCTTTAAGCTGGCACAAAACCTATGGGGGATTTTTTTGGCCATCCAGACATTGGCATTTCATTAAACGCAAAACATCTGTTGATTTCTTGGCCTACCTGCCTGATTGCTTCGTTGTTTGGAAGGTAGAAGAAACACTGCCAGTCTAACCGTTATTAATTCTGGTCAGCAAGGGAGACTAGCTTGAAAATGTGTAAGTGGCAAGATCCTGGGGGAAAAAAAATGACTCATGTCTTGAAATTGTTCATACAAAGTGAGTGGAACTCAGGGTTTAATCCTTCATGTCAAAGAGAAAATAGGTATAAAAGGGAATATTTTTCATGTGGACTATGAATATATCCTAGATCATCTGAAAGAGAAAGGCATTTAGGGACCCACAGCTTAAAACACTATTTTAGATAGATGGAAGGTGGAACATATTAAAAAAAAAAAAGAAGGGGTATAGACCGTTTATATATAGATAGATAGATCTATATATATAGATATATATGTACTGTTTTTTAAAAGGACTTTTAAAGTTTTGTAAATGTATGGTTTAGTTGGAGTAAAAAGATGAATAATCTAATGACAGCCATTCTATTTTTTCATAAGATTTTATTTTGGAGTGATCTGTGATAGCGATTCCTGAGAATAGTATAGGAGATTAACGAATAGAATGAGCACTACTCAACTTCTGTTTTGCTTTTCTCCTTTCCGATAAGGCAACCAGGCAAAATACTAACTGCCAAGGGTGAAAAAGAACAAAGAGAAGGAAACTGAAGTCCAAGATGAGAGAGTAGTCGGGAACTACTTTGCTGTTTTGTAATTAGTTTAAGCCTGCGGGCTTAGAAAAATGGCCATGAGGAATAATGAGAGAATTTGCATATGTCATTGCTAAGTCAGCATCACTATGCTTTGAAAAACTATGGAATCTCAGGGAAATGCCAGAACAGACAGGGAAATGTCATACAGTTTCTTGAAAAATGAATTTTAAAAACTGGACTGATAATCTTGATGGTGATATTGAAACAGAATCTTTTTTAAGCACTTACTTAAGGAAGTAGTGTTCACTGAGTATAGCATGGATTTGCTCGGAATAAATGGTGCTAATGTTTCCAGGTTCTTAGTAGGCTAAGAGCGAAAGGACTGTCTCTAATCTGATGAAGTAGAATTTGTCAGAAACCAAACTTTAATGTTGAAACATTAGATAATTTACAAACTGCAGAAATAAGGACTATTAATATTCAACATCATTCTGGAGGCCTTACCAATGCAATAAGCCAAGAAAACAAAATAAGCAATAAATGCCAGAAAAGAAGAAATAAAATGTATGTGATTATCTAAAATACAAATGAAATACAGTTAATAAAAGAGTTTAGCAAATTGGCCAGAAGCAGAAATATCCTACTCAATGATTTTGTGTATCTAGTAGTATGGAATTAGAGAAAAGATAGTAATACGTGAAATCTTTATTTTCAATTGTGACAAAACTGAAGTATACCTAGGAATTAAATTAATATATGTTGCTTACCTTTGTGGAAAAGTCAAAAATTCTAACTCAAGGATATTTAAAAGATCTGAGTAAATCGTGAAAAATACTCTATTCCTTATGAATACCCTTTCTCAAATCCAAATCAGAATTCCAATGGGATTTTTTGGTGGTAACTTGAGTTGTAAAATAATCTGAAAGAATAAGCGCATAATAATAGTCAAGAAAAAAATGATATGGGTAAGGGAACAGGATTTGTCCTATCCGATATTTTAAAATATATATTAAAACAGAAGTAATTAAGACAATTTAGCGCTGGTCGAGTTATAGATAAATAGATCAATACAAATAGGAAAAATTTAGAAACAGCCATAAATACATGTCCAGTATTTTCACCATAAGCATCTCTACCACAAGCATTTTCGCTGCAAACATTTTCTCTGCATAACTACTTGGCTGTAAGGTAATTTTGCCCTAAAAGATAAAAATCATGAAAAATAAAAGAAGGACATTCCTTTATTTTTTTAAAAGATTTTATTTATTTATTCACGAGAGACATAGAGGCAGAGAGAGAAGCAGGCTCCATGCAGGGAGCCCAACGCAGGACGCAATCCCAGGTCTCAAGGATCATGTCGTGGGCCAAAGGCAGGTGCCAAACCGCTGAGCCACCCAGGCTGCCCCAGGGACATTCCTTTAAAAGGACATAATGAGGGCAGCCCCGGTGGCTCAGTGGTTTAGCGCTGCCTTCAGCCCAGGGCCTGATCCTGGAGACCCGAGATCGAGTCCCGTGTCAGGCTCCCTGCATGGAGCCTGCTTCTCCCTCTACCTGTGTCTCTGCCTCTCTCTCTCTCCCCTCTGTGTCTCTCATGAATAAATAAAATCTTAAAAAAAAATAAAATAAAAGGACATAATGAAACATGTGAAATTGATAAACAAAATCTCAAAGACTTCAATGCAAAATACAAAATATTTGAACACATCGAAAACATATAGCATAGAGTCGTGGCAACCCTGCACAAATAACAGATTTTATTTTGTAGGTTGTACCTAAGTGCTTGTCTTCAAAGTCTTCTGTTCATAGTATTATATGTATTTTGGATGGGGGGGGGGGGCTTAATGATCCATCTCCTCGTTTGGCATTGCCCTAAGATTGGCATTGCCCAATCTTAGTTTTGTCACTAAGATTTCTTCTTTCATTAACAGAGGCATCAGTTTCCAAGTGCTAGGATACATATTTACAGCTGGGCTTTTTATTGTTTCCTGAAAGCCTTCCACACTGTTGTTTGTTCTTAGTGTATTGTCCCGTGACTGCTGCTAGATGTTCCAAAGTTCTATGGGAAAAGAACTGCTAATGCTATAACGCGTTCGCACTGAGCTTTGTTACCATTGCAACTGGCGTGTCGTTTCCTATCACAGTATACAGTGTGCAGTCTGGCTTTACACTCTTATTTCACACTTCCAGTAAAGTTTTTATCACCGTATTTTCTATCAAGCTGACATCCGTAGTTATCGTCCACTAAATTAAGACCACCCCATATACTCATTGCCCTATGGACCATTATGAGGGCTGGCTAAGATTTACAGGCTATAAAAATGGGAACTTTGCCAATGGAGCAATGAAACCAGACTGTCAGCCAGTTATTTTATATTTTACAGCAGAATTCTCTTACAGCCGATGAGATATGCAGTGGAAATGGGGTGGAAGTGTTTGTGGCAGAGGTGTGTATGGCAAAGGTTATTTACGGAAAAACCACCCAGAACAAAGTAAGGATATTGTGTGTCAGTCATGGGCAATCAGGAAAACTGAAACCACAGGAGGCATTTCTTACAGAAGGAGCTTCATACAGGGAATTGGTTACACAATTCAAGGGATGAAGAACTAGGAAGCTAAATTGGCCAATGAGGCAACACTAGAACTAGAGCAAGAGGGACAAGGGGACAGAGAGGGAGGTAGCAGTGCTCCAGCCATAGGGAACTCACAGCAACTGCTAGAAACATCACCTGAGGCAGAAAGAGACAGGGAAGCAATACCTTGGCTTACCCCTTTTACTCACCTTCCAGTCTGCCAGTGCCTCCCACTGGCCAAGCCTACGTAAAAGCCAGAGGGCAGGGAGCCTGAGAAATGTATTTCCTTGGAAACACAGCAGGTGAGGGCAGAGCAGAGCAGGGATCTGAGCACATTCGGGAAAGTGAGAGGCACCTGCAGAAGATGGCATTTTAAGTTAGTAGGACAAAGATGAATTATTCCTTTGCTGATGTTGGGACAACTGGGTCATTTCAGGGGGAAAAAAAGAAATGAGAACTTTCCCTTAAAACATGCACAGAGACTCTTCTTCCCTGTTGGCTCTTCCCTGGGCTACATTAGGTACCTCTCCTCACTTAAGCCTCATCAAAGCACCTGTCACACTGCCTTGGACTTGTTACCCAGCAGTGAGCTCCTTGAGGGCAAGGACAGCCTTTCGCTTGTCTCTTCACTCTTGTGCCCAACGCAGTGCCGGGCACAAGAGTTAGCCCTTAAATACTTATTGGATGCATTGATATTTAATTTTATTTTCAACCTAACCAGTATTAGTTGAACACCTGCTGTGTGCTTAGCACAGCGGAGGATATGAAAACATGTGACATAACAGTCACTGTTCCTACTGTGTCGTTGGGAAGGCAAGATGTGTACACAAGGATGTCTCAGGCAGTGAAGTTCTGAGGAGGTCTCAGGATTTTCCCGATGAGTGCATTCGCTGCCTTAAATAGAAGCCAAGACAGATGGGAAGACGTAGCAGATGGGCAGCAAGCAGAGAGGCAGTAGTCCTGGATTGTGTCCCAGGCTCAGCCAGTTGCCCACGGTATGACCCGGTCACCTCATTCCCCCAGCAGGCCCCATTTCCTCGTCTGCAAAATAAAAGGGTTGGACTGGGGCAGTGCTTCTCAGCCCTGGCTGCCCCCTCGATGATGATTGTGTAACTGGTCCGGGGTAGGGGCTAGACATTGATATTTTTCAAAATCTTCTCTGGCGACTTTTAAAAATCAATTTTATAAAGATAGAAGCTAGTATCATACAATTCGCCAATTTAAATTGTACAGTTCAGTGGTTTTCAGCATTTCCACGAAGTTGTACAACCATCACTAAAATCTAATTCTAGAACTTTTCCACCTCTCCTAAAGAGACCCTGTATCATTAGCAGTCACTTCCTGTCCCTCCCCCCCATCCTCCCCAGGCCTAGGTAACCACTAATCTACTTTCTGTCTCTATGGTTTTGCCTATTCTGAACATTTCTTACAAATGGAATCCTCAGCATGATGTTTTTCAAGGTCCCTTTACATCATAGCATGGATCAGTGTTTCATTCCATTTTACGGCTGAATAATATTTCATCATATGGCTGTGCCGCATGTTATCTGTTCAGCAGTTGATGGACATTTGGGTTGTTTCTACCTTTTGGCCACTATGATTAATGCTGCTATGAATATTCATGGACAGGTTTTTGCATGGACATGTTTTCATTGCTCTTGAGTATATACCTAGGAGTAGAATTGTTGGGTCATATGGTAACTCTCTGTGTTTAACCATTTTGAGGAACTTTCGGGTGTTTTCCCAAAGCAGCTGTACCATTTTGCATTCCCACCAGCAGTGTGTGGGAGTTCCCCTGGTGATTTTAATATTCACATAAAACCGACCAATAGAGGGTCTCCATTTTTATAATTCTGTGATTTCTTATCCAGGATTTGATCCCCAGAATTTGGCTGAGCTATTGAATATATGGTGCAATTGGCTTCAAGAGCACCCTCTTCATCCCTGGCCTTATTTTTGAGAGAAAGCCCTCTGAGTTCTGTGTTCCAGCTCCGGACCCTGCCCTGGTCACAGTTCTGGCAGTGGATTCTGGAGGATTATTCTGGAAAATTATACCATTATACTAATTGTAATATTTAGTAAATGATAGGACAGTAATATTATTAATATTATTATAGTAATACTATAATACCATAACAATGAATATGTTACTGATATTATAATAATATTATTAATATTTTAAATAGTTATCCCATTACTCAGTATGCAACGCATTTTGATTGAGCATGCTGGGGTCCCAGGGTCTCTCTCCCAGTCCTGAGCACACAGGTAGCCCTCTTCTTCTGCCCCAGATTTCTTCTTAACTGCCAGCCCATGGAAGCAGAGGTGGAAGCCTACATACCCCCCTTCCATCACCCTCTGAAAAATCAGGACTTGTGACCTTCTTTCCAGAATGCCAGAAGCTTCATGAACCTCAGTCTCTGTTGACAACGAGCATGGAACTGGTCTCATTTCTGAACTTTAACCAGTGGTTCGCCCCAAGGCTCTGGGGCTGCTGAGTGCTGCTGGACCCTCTGGGTGGGCTTGACCTTCTCTGGGGTCCCTGTGAATAGGGCAGATACAATTCTCATGGATGCCATTTACGTCATAGACGATGTGAACTGCACCTCTTTAGAGTCCATGAGGCCATGAGCAATGGTTTCCTTAACAGACCCACAACTCCATAAAACTCCATGAACTAAGATCTCCGGGATGGTGATCCTTCACGTGAATGAGCTGAGGGAGCTCCTAGGTCATCTCACTCCTGCTTAGAAACCTTTGCTTGCCTAGACACCCTTACCCTGACAAGATTTAAGCAGCTTCTCTGACCCCTTATTTCTCTTCCCATTTGTCTTGCTCCGTCTTCCCCATAAGTAGCTGTGAAAGGAAAATCACACATGCATATTTCATTTGACATGTTATTAAATGCAATTTATCACTCCCTGCATATATATTTATTTCCCTGTTTAACTTTTCACTCTGGGTTTCCTTGAAATAAAAAATCACACACTCGTAACTTGGAAAGACGAGTACATGATACCACTGCTGTAGCCCAAGTCCATGGCAAACATCACTAATCAATCACAGCCCTCTCTCCTCCTGAGCTGGGCACAACCTCAGAATCCTTCTCAATCTTACTTTCCAAGCAAAGGGTGAGAATCACTTGGAGCTGGCATGGGAGATGGTGACTGTTTGCCATTCCTCAGAAGGTCTTGCTGAAAGCTTTCCAACTCCACCTCCAGCCCTAAATGTGCACCAGATCTCTGCTAGGGGACATCTTGCCCCTTGGGTGTTCATTCTCACACTCAGGGTAATTCAAGAGGAGCCCTAAGGGGGGGAAGCCCCTAGAATCCTCTGAGGCTAAAGAGAATTTTGTCTCTCCTGAGACCCCAGACTCTGTGTTTCTTTAGGACAGATAGTATTTTCAACATACATGAGAGACAGGAAGAAAATGCCAACGGGCTTTGGCATCCACATAGCTGTTGTCAAATTCCAGATGCACCGCTTCATTAATCCTTCTTCCTTCCCTTCCTCTCTCCCTTCCTCAAGAACTTATGGAGTACCTACTATTGTACCAAGCAAAGGTCTCGACATCCATAAAATGGCATCATTTTATGTGAGATTGGCTAGTACACTCCCTGGGATGGAGCAAGCCGTAGGTCCATAGTTGGGAGAAAGGATGATTTTCAGGCCTGGAAATGCACCCAGCATCACCTGACCCACCTCCTGTCGCAGAGGAGGAAACCGAAGCCCAGAGCAACTGCCCCAGGTTCCTGCACAAGGTTGGGACAGAACTAACACTAGAGCCCAGGCCTTTCGACTTCCACTCGGTGCACCTTTTGCTGCCCCTGTTACGGGCTGCGTGGGGAAGCTGGACACCCTTGCGTACGTTCCGTGGTGGGGAGGTGAGGCTGGGCTGTGAGCCCGAGAAGCCGAGTCACGCCCAATTCCACACCCTTACACACACGTACACGGTGTGAACCTGTCCTGAGCCCCGGCTCCAGACGCGGCCCGGGGCATAAGCTCGGGGCCCTGGCTACGGCTCTGCGGCCTGTGGGCTGCACGGGACAGTGGAGGCAGGAGGAACGGGGTCTGTTTCAGGAGTCTAAGCGGGCGATGACCAATGACATGGGCTCCCTCTAGGGCGGTTGTGGTGGAAACGGAGAGAACAAGTGGAATCGTACCCTTAGCAGGTGTCTTCTGTGGGGAGTCAAGACTTCTGTGTGTGTCACGATCTTGGCCCAGGATGGCCAACAGATGACTTGCTAGTATTGCTTTTTATTTCCTCCGCCCACTTAAGGGATGTCTTTTCTTGAAGTTATTTGGCTTCAAATTCAGCATTGGGTTAAGGTGCAGGGTCTCTGATATACGCAAATGTCCACCTTCTACTTTGAGCGCGGTGTCGCCATCGTGTCCTGTTTCACGCAAACCCCGCAGATCTGGTGGTTGAGCCCGTTTCTCTCGGTTGTGAAGGGCCAGAGAACGTCTTTGAAAGTACGCAGGGGGCAGCCCAGGTGGCTCAGTGGTTTAGTGCTGCCTTCGGCCCAGGGTGTGATCCTGGAGACCCGGGATCGAGTCCCACGTAGGGCTCCCTGCATGGAGCCTGCTTCTCCTTCTGCCTGTCTCTGCCTCCCTCTCTCTCTCTCTGTGTGTGTATGTCTCATGAATAAACAAATAAAATCTTAAAAAAAAAAAAACGCACGGGAATGTCAAGACACTTTCCTTTTCTAAATCCTGACTTTGACACCCTCCACAGCTTCCCGCTCCCTTCCCCAGGGCTCAGCAGCTCCGACCGGCTGCCCTTCGGCATCGAGGAGAACGGAGGCACTGCCCGGGCCTCGGCCAGACACCACCACCATCACCACCAGCACCAGCATCAGCACCACCCCAGCTACGGCCTCTCGCTGACGCTGGACAACAAGGAGGGGCCTGCGAGGTCTCCCAACTCCTGCAGCAAATCCCTTACGAGTAAGTCCAGTAAGTCGAGTAAGTTGGGGAGGGGAGGGGAGGGGAGGGGAGGGGAGGGATGCTGCAGGGAATGGACGGTTTCCCTAGAGCCCCAAGACCTTCCAGAGCAGCGCAGAAAGGCAGTCACGTCAGAGCTGGGTTGCCAGGCCTGGGCGTGATCCTGGAGTCCTGGGATCGAGTCCCATGTCAGGCTCCCTACAGGGAGCCTGCTTCTCCCTCTGCCTGTGTTTCTGCCTCCCTCTCTCTCTCTGTCGTGAATAAGTAAATAAAATCTTTAAAAAAAAAAAAAAAAAGAGCCTTGTGCATTTAAGCAGGAGGAGCTGAGGGATTGTGGTTTACCAGTAAACTTTAATTTAATTCCACTGTTGCAATTCCATCTCCACCGCACACCTTAGCAGTTCCTACTTCCACTGGCTCAAGTAATAGGAAGAGGAGGGGGAGCCAGGAGGCTGGAATCTCTGCTTTTCCTGGTGACAGGACAACCTATTCTGTCCCATTTCGGACATCCCTCTTCTGCGAGCAAGGTGATGTCAGGGGAGCAAGGTGATGTCAGGGAGGACCAGGTGTGCACCCTTTCAGATCCCAGTGAGAGAGGTTGTGGAAATGGGAGAGTAGGCAGCTGGAAACATTTTAGCAATAGGATAGAGTGATTTTTATATCCTTTAAAACTAATTTAAAAGTGGGCTTGGGTTTTGTATGATTTCATTTTTCTAGAAGCTCCCTTTTCTTGTGTTTTATTATCAAAGAGTTGATCAGTGACAGACCAGAGGGGGAAGAGCTGGTCCTTTTTTTTTTTTTTTAAGATTTTTAAAAATTTATTTATTCATGAGAGACACAGAGAGGCAGAGACACAGGCAGAGGGAGAAGCAGGCTCCATGCAGGGCGTCGGATGCAGGACTCGATCCCGGGACTCCGGGATCACACCCTGAGCCGAAGGCAGACGCGCTTAAGCGCTGAGCCACCCAGGCATCCCAAGCTGGTTCTTTATCACATATGATGAGCAAGAACATTGAGCTAGAGGCAGGGGTCAAGACACTTCGATTCTGGTTTTCATTATTGAGCTGTGTTCCCTCTTGTACCCTCAGTTTTCTCATCTATGAGATGGGGGAGAGGGTATCTGGTGGATGGCCATGGAATCTTCCAGCTCTGACATCTCATGAGTCTGGGTGGTGGTGAAAGGGTGAGCTGATGAGGAGGCTTCAACCGTAGACCACAGGGAACAATTCTGGGTTGGTTGAGTCCGAAACGGAAATTCATCATTCACGTGGTGTTGGTGAATCAGAACTCTGCACCCCCATCGCTATGCACACTGCCTCATCTAGGCCATGCCTCATCTTTTTATATCTGGGTATCTGTCACAGCCCCTACGGGGCACCTCCTCCAACGCAGTCTCCATCTTATAGCTGCCAGAGTGAGAGCTCTGACCAAATGCCTTAAGACCTTTCGGTGGTGGGGCATCCAGGTGGCTCAGTGGTTGAGCATCTGCCTTTGGCTCAAGTCATGATCCCAGGGTCTTGGGATCGAGTCCCGCATCCCTGCAGGGAGCCTGCTTCTCCCTCTGCCTGTGTCTCTGCCTGTGTCTCTGTGTATTTCATGAATAAACAAGTAAAATCTTAAAAAAAAAAAGGGGGGGGGCCTTTCAATAGTATGTTACTGTCCTGAAGTCAAGCCTACCCTTCTGGGCATGGCCACACGCAGACCTTCCCTGCCTGGCCCCTGCCGAGCCTTTGGTCTTCCCCGAGTCTTCACTACAGTCTAGCCCCACAAAACTACTCCCCTCTCCCCAATTACTGTGCTGTCTTCTAGCACTATCCTTTGCACCTACTGTTCCCTCTGCCTGGAAGGCTTTTCTCTACCCTAGTGAACGCCCACACATTTCTTCAGGAACCAACTCAAATGTCGTGGGTGAAACTTTCTCTAATGCCTTTCTGGTTCCCAGCTTTGGAGCACCTTCCCTTTTGGCCCTCTAGCAACTACATAACCTTTGATGTCTGCACATGTCTCTGTCTCCCCCAGTAGACTAGAACTATGCCTCGTTTATCTTTTGATTCCAGCTGCCCCAATCCCAATTCCAAATGATACTTGGCCCAAGCTTTAATATGTAATGAATACTTAATAATTAGTAAAAACTTCTCTGTATAAATGGGTAAATACCACCCAGTGGAAAGAGTGGTGGCAAACTAATCCAAACTAGTACAGAAATCAAAAATCAATGAATTTGGTCTTAGAAACATAACACAGTTTTCAAGGGCACCTTCTTCCTACACCTGTTAGCCCAAACACTCATCTTTCTAATTTGCGTAGCGTTTTCTCGTTAATAATGCATTTGTAGTTAAATGACCTCACCTCATATTCACAGCAGCCCTGTGGGGGATGTAGTTTTATTTTCATGTGAAAATGGCCCAGAGGCTCAGAGACATGAAGTGACTTGCCCAAGGCCACCCAGCTCGTCTGTGGGGGAGGTAGGCTTTGAAGCCTTGATTTTGGCTGGTCTCACAGCGCATCAGCTGGTGCGTATTCAGGGAATCGGAGGGGAGTGGAGGATGCAGGCAGAAATGTGCTGGGGGGTCAGGATCAGCATCTTTTATCACGTCTCTCTGTCCTTTCTACCTTTTCTTCTTCATCCCCCCCCCCCCCCCCCCCCGCCACTTGTAGAACTGAGTCCAGGAGCACCTGCCCTGTTCAGCGAGGCTGCCGCCCATCTGAAGAAGCTGGAACTGGAAACCGTGAAGGCTGCTGGCCCCTGGCCTGCTCTGCACATCAACATAAATAAGGTACCGGGGACCAGGGCTGGCTGATGAGCCTGGACCTGGGGACTGTGTCAAACCTCTCATTAGTCCCCTGCCCCACCTCCTAGGTTACATGCCTTTGTCTTGGAGGGATCTCTACTCAATTTTTCCTAACATTTCTGCTCAGTCTCTTAAAAGCAGGAATTTACTTACACTCTTTTTGGCTGAATTACAGCGCTGGGAATTGCCCTTGGTGCTGAGGCTGACAGGCTGGATCTGCTAGTGACCTCTCCTCCTTCTTGACCTCAGTGAGGAGGCGCCCACGTTTACCTCTTTCTGTCTTTACCCGTCTGTATTGGTCTGCTCGGGTTGCTATAACAAAATACCATAGACAGGGTGGTTTAAACAATGGACATTTATTTTTCACTGTTCTGGAGGCTGGAAAGGCCAAGATCCAGGTGTCAACCACTTTGATTCCCTGGGAAGGGCTCTCCTCTTACCTTGCAGATGGCTGCCTTCTCACTGTGTCCTCACCTGCAAAGAGAGTTCAATTTTTCTTTCTTCCTTTTTAAAAGATTTTATTCCTGAGTAATCTCTATACCCAGGGTGGGGCTTGAACTCGCAACCCTGAGATCAAGAGTTGCATTTCTACTGACTGAGCCAGCCAGATCTCTCTTCGTCCTCTTATAAAGCCACTAATCCTATGATGAGGTCCCCATCCCATGACCTTATCTGAATCTGTTCACTTCCCAAGGGCCCCATCTCCAAATGCCATCCTACGTGGGGTAAGGCTTCAACATATGATTTCAGGGGAGACACAGCACCCTGTCTCTCTCTCTCCCTGACAGCACCTGGCACATAGTAGGTGTTCAATAACTGTTTGCAAATGGAAAGAAGGGAAGGATTGAAAGAGGGAGGGAAGGAGAGAAGAGAGAAAAAGATGCTGGGAGCAAAACTCTCCTTTGGCTAGACCTGTTCTTATATCCAAATGAACAGCCTTATGAAAGCCAAAGTTTATCCTACAACTGGAGAATGTCAGTACAGGATTCAACCTACGATTTAGTTCAACTTTCTTACCACCTGAGATCAGAGGAAGGGAAATTACTTTCTCAAGGTCCCACAGCTGGGGCTGAATCATTGCATCCCTAACTCCCGGTCCAGTGCCTCTGCACTCCAACACGCCTCTTCATTTGCACACTAGAGTTTCTCAGCTGTGACACGACTGACATTTTGGGCTGTGCTTGTTGCGGAGGAACTGTCCTGTGCATTGTAGAATGTTTGACGACATCCCTGGATTTCACCCGCTGAATCTCCATCAGGCTTGACAGCCAACCTTGTCTCCAGACACTGTCACATATCCCCTAAAGGGCAACACCATCCCTAGTTGGGAACCAGTGTTTTACACATATTTTAATTTTTAAAATCCCCCAAAGCAGTGTCTTTCACTTGTGAATTGTTTCTTCCACTCTGATGCTTAGCTTTGCCCCTTTCTAAGAGGGCATAGGAAGTCGGAAGATCTGGCCCAGGAAGCTCTACCTCCTTATGCACACTGGTGAGCATGGAAAGGTTACACTTCCTCCCTGGGCTGTTCCCCCACCACAGCCAAACCTCTAGCCTACACCAGATTTCTAGGATTTCTCAGAGCACCCTCATTTCCTTTCATTCCCTCAAAGGGCAGCCTAAAGTCCCTTTGACAACATCAATGGCCCGCTCACCCTCTTTCTCTTCTGTATCTACCTCCCTGATGGCCAGCTGGAAAGAAGCCCTCCTGTAAAATAGCACTGACATTCACTCAATCCATGAATGCTTATTGAGCAGGTCTATACTAGGTGCCAGGGAACCAACCCAGTGTCTCACATACCGCCTGCACTGGTCTTCTTTCTCTTAGTCTGTTTTCAAACCTTTGTTCTGCAATCCACACAATAAATGGTTTCAACAGCCTTACCTAGAGTTTGGCAGAAACCAAAACTATTTTTGCAAGGAAATAAGCAGAAAGCAAGCAGCAGATTGCTCACAAGCTCTATGTAATTTGTAGTTGCCATGAATATCGGTGGGCCATCAACAGTAGTGGCTTGCTCTGGGTTAAGGTATATCTGAGACAACTGTGAGTTACTGAGCATTTTTTCTCCTTCACTTGAAGAGATACATCAGTGAGCAAGTGGGCTAAAGTGATGTCAGATAACTTTGAGTTTGTCCTAACACATAGGCAAAGGAGATTACTTCATGCTATAATTCTTTCTCCTTAATCAAACATTCTGTGCAACAGAACTCACAATTTTTTGTGACATCACAGTTGGCAACCAATGGCTTCAATGGCTTTCAGGGGTTTTTTCCAGTCTCAAGGATCAAGAATCCTCTGATTCTTCAAAGATTTGGTAAGTTCCTGTTCTCGATTTGGTGGTGAGGAGACCTTTCTGTTGCCTACGTCCAAAGTTGTGCCCGAAATTATCAGAGGAATTTAAATCTCACCAGATTTCAGTGTATAAACAATTTTATAAACAACTAAAAAAATGCATCTGATCATTTCTTTATCCCCAAATGACTTCCCCAAACAGATGGACTGTTTCCAAACGTAATCATCTCAAAGCCCACTTGTCATTCATTTGTATGTTTTAAAATCTGTATTTCAATATTGAATGATAAAGCATCTTTTCACAATTCAAATTGAATGCAAAACACAACACGTGGTCATGCAAAAGAGAGAAAGCAGCACATACTTGGAACCATCCTTCAGGCTAGAATGATGGACTCCTTGTAATCCAGATGTTTATCTCCTAGAGATGCCTTTGATGCAAACATATTTATAGAATGATAGTCAGATTTTCCAAGTTTTATATTGATCCTCACCTGAATCCATTCATAGAGCTGGCCAATAGCTCCTGCTCCGTCAGATAGAACAAGCCAGCTTTGATTTTATATCCAAAAAAGCAGTTTAAAAGAATTAAATTCAAAGGGAAAACCAATGTTGAATTCTCATTCTTTTCTCATTTTAGCAGCATTCACTTTTTCTAAAATAGATCTTCGGTCATTACCATCAGTATAACTATATCCCCTTAAGCAATTGTCAAAAACCTCAAGTGGGCTTTAGAGCCAATTTAATTCTTATATTCCAGCATATCATTCCAGAAAATTAAATCTAATTAAAAAATTAACTCTTCACACCCCAGTGAAAACACCCATGCTCGTGTTAAACAATTATCTTCATGTGGCAGGATTTCCAAACGTAAGATAAATTATCCTAGAGCTCTACTATCAGGCTCATCTTTCAAGATATATAGGTGGCTTGTTTTCAGGGGGATGCTGAGTCTTTTAGGATAATGATTCCAATCAAAGAGCCTGTTGTCTTTATACCCAATGCAATGGCTTAGGATTATTAGTAGTCTCATATCCGATGCTCTCTTTCAGTTGTGTTTTCTTTTCCAAACAAATAATTTAACATAAGAGTACCATTCCTATCTTGTTTTTTTCTCATTTGCTTATCACAGTATTCTTATGATGAAAGAAACTGAGATTCAGGGAGGTTAAGGGGATCCAGTATGGCTGAGTGGTCAAGATCTGTAGCCTTGGAGTCTCCTGATCCTGAGTGTGAATCGTGGCTCTTCTGTGTCCTTTCTGTGTGACCTTGGGCCAGTGACTTACCATCTCTCTGCTTTGTTTTTGTGATTCTATAAAATAGCAATAATGATCATATCTACTTTCAAATGAGATGGTTCAATGAGAGGAGCCCCTGAAATGTCCTTAGTCAGTGGCCACCCTACAATAAGCTCTCCATAAATATGAGCTTCTGGTATTGTTTTTCTTTTCATCCTCATCGTCGTCATCATTTTTGTTTTATGGTGCCAGGGAGGGAGAGAGCTGAGATTAAAATCCAGCTCTTCTGTCTCTGCTGATCTTGCTGTTACATGAAATTGCTTCGTTCTACTTGTTACACCAAATGCTCCTCGATGCATTTGGAGGTCCCGCTGGGAGACTGCCTTCTGTGCTCTCTTTTCTTTATTAAGTGATGTCAACCAGCCAATTGCCCTATACTTCCTCTAGGGCTTTCATAACGCTCCTGCTATGTGTACCAAGGTACTCAACTGGACTTTTGAATTAGCAAATGGGATTAATTTAGGAACTCACAGGATTTGAGGCCCTTAGCACATTTTGCTCTTGCACTGTACTAACATGCCACCTTGAGTCCTGCTATCACTAAGTTGACTTTTAGCATACAGTATTGTACCTTTCTTACTAAACACATCTTTTTTGATAGTAACTATATATCATTATCATCTTCTTTAGTAGGTATTTATTAAGTACCTGCTGTGTACGAAGCACCACATTAGCACTGGGATATGCAGTGACCACAATAGGCATGGCTGACATTAAGGTTTTATTCCCAGTGTGGTGTGTGTACCATCAAAGATGATTTCAGGTTATACACATAGATGAGTATTTTTTTAATAGTTGTTAATTATCATAATGTCTATTATAATAAATGTAATAGTCACAAAGCCTATGATTTCAAAGATATTATTGTTTAGGACACACTTAAAAGAGGTAGTCTCAGGATAATCCACCTTAACTAGATCATATAAATGATAGGTACATGTTGGGGCACCTGGATGGCTCAGTCTGTGCAGCATGTGATTCTTCATCTCAGGGTTGTGGGTTTGAGCCTCACATTGGGTGTAGAGATTACTTAAAAATAAAATCTTTAAAAATAAAATGAGGGATACCTGGGTGGTCCAGTGGTTGAGCATCTGCCTTCAGCTCAGGGCATGATCCCTGAGTCCCGGGATCAAGTCCCACATTGGGCTCCCCGCAGGGAGCCTGCTTCTCCCTCTGCCTGTGTCTCTGCCTCTCTGTCTGTGTGTGTCATGAATAAATAAATAAACTCTTTTTAAAAAATTAAAAAATAAAATGAATTATAGGTACATGTTTAGTTAGTACCTAGGAAATGGCAAAATAGTGAAGGCAGGGTACCAGATTGCTGACATCCGAGACTCTCTGCAATGAGGTGGCATAGATAGAAGTTTCTTGAGATTCGCAATTTGCAGCAAGATTTGCTGTAAGAATACCAATGACTATCTTGCAGTCTTTCCCCAACAAGTCACAGAATTGAGTCTTTCTGTGTAAGAGGTGGCAGTTATGGAGGGAACAACCCTGTGTTAAGGGATGGAAAACTCGAACCTTGCGTCCTGGAGCTGCTGCTAGCTCTCGCTGCAGAACTCCGGAAGAGCCTCTCCTGTTTGTCCCGTCACCCCGATGTCTGGCTCGGAGGTCCCCTAGTACATCCTCTCCCTGCTTCACAAGAGAATGAGAGCATGTGCTTGTGAATCCTTTGCAAAGAGTAGAAGCAGTGGCACCCACATAAAAAGTTGGGGGCACACTTGTGGTAAGACCGTGTTATTTGCAGTTATGCTTGATGGAAAGGTTAACGTAGGTGTTTTCTTTCCTCTTTGTTGACGATCTGTCGTGTGTGTCTCAGGCCGAGGAAAAAAAAGTTTCTGAGAAGACTCTTCAGACCCCACTTTTGCCTTCCCCTGTAGCCGATCACGTGAAGTGCAACATTTTGAAAGCCCAGTTGGAGAACGCATCCCGAGTGAGTGCGCAGGTACGTGGAGCTGGTGCATTCCTTCAACGTCACGTCCCAGATTTGCTTCCTGCCCTTCAGAAGCAGGAGGCACTCTAGGCCTGAGCTATGGTGTCTGACAGGGTCCAGCCAGGAGACAGGAGCCACACCTGTTATGTGAACAGAGATTTAAACACAGAGTTCTTCACTGGGAAAGTGTGCGGGCCAGCTCTGTAGGTTGTTGATGGGTTGAAGGCCACGGGCTGCTGCACTGACACCCCGTGTACCTTCAGCCGGCCTCACTGGCCGAGTGGGTGTCCCTTCCTCCCCCACCATTCTTTGTGGGACTCACCAGAGGGAGGAGGACAAGGCTTCTATCAAAATCGTATGACGTAACTCCTCCCAGGCTCGTTACACTGATATGAAAAGACAGATTCTAAATTCCTTTGTAAGCTGTAAGTGATATGTGAGCATGGAGCTGATTATTATTCTTGATCTACAATGTGAGGTGGGGGATTAAACTGTGGGTTTGACTTTTCCCACACTCTCCCTTTCCCATTCAAGCATGAGCTGGCACCTAGCAGGTGCTCAATAAATGTCTGAATGCAAGCATTGATTGCCTTTGAGTGATTAAGTGTTAATCCCCATGATGGGGAGTGACTCACGAAAACATTTTTTTCATGACTTATATAAACACCGGAGAAAATTTGTTATTGACGGAGTACTCAGTGAACTACCTCTCTGAGCTACCTTCCCATTTCTGGGATCCTTCAAACGTTGGAGCCTTGAGAACAGTTTTGGCCCTTAGAAGATTTTCCCTTTTGACTAACCTGCCTGTTTTCCCTAACAGGTCGGGAAAGAGGAATCAACGTTTATAAATATCAATAAGAAATCCAGTCTCCAGGATGCTAATGTAAGGTCTGTTGCTTCTTGTTTGACTGGGGAAACGATACCCTGTGCCATCAGTGTTATCCTCGAAACATGACTCACAAGGGCATTTGCTAATAAACTCAGAGAGGAAAAAAAGAAAATTGCAAAGCATGTCAGTACGAAGAGATAGAAAAAGACTGGCTTAAAACAACTCAAGTCTCAAAAATGCTGCTTATTCTCGGTTTTCTTATTTCTAACTGCCGTGCTAACAAAGAAATCACTTTGAGTTGCTTCTCAAGGATACAGATAAGACCTTGTCATTCCCCTGCTTGACATCCTTTCTTTAAAGACTCTGCTCTGCTTTCGGAGTGGAGTCCAGACTTCTCCACAGAGCACGGGAGACCCCTTCGCACAGGGCTTTTGCTCTCTGTCGCCATTCAGTTCATCACTCTTCCCTTGGCCATTGACGTACTCTCTGCAATGAGGTGGCATAGATAGAATGCCTGAGCTCCTTTCTGGTACTAGAACCACACATGTTCCTTTTTTTTTAAAATAAAGACTTTATTTATTTATTCATGAGAGACAGAGAGAGAGAGAGAGGCAGAGACACCGGCAGAGGGAGAAGCAGGCTCCATGTGGGGAGCCTGATGTGGGACTCGATCCCGGGTCCCCAGGATCACGCCCTGGGCTGTAAGGCAGCGCTAAACCGCTGAGCCACCCGGGCTGCCCACCACACATGTTCCTTAAAGCTTCCAGGCCACCACCACTTTAAATCCAGAGGAAAACCTTCCTCCTCTGATCTCACAGAGAGCAGACGCCCTTCCTCTCTTGCCCCAAGTAGGTAACAACCTGTAAATCATGGCAGTTCCACTGCCACCTTGGTCTGATAATACTGGCGGGGTATCACTAGGGTAGAGTTTCCTAGAATGGGTCCAAGGGTCACTGCAGCAGTATTGCATTAAAAACACAGACCTTTAGGGGTGCCTGGGTGGCTCCATTGGTTAAGCGTCAGACTCTTGATTTTGGCTGGGTTGTGATCTCAGGGTCATGAGATTGAGCCCCATATCAGTCTCCGAGCTCTGTGGGGAGTTGGCTTGAGATTCTCTCTCTCCCTCTTCCCCCTCCCCCGTACCACGTGCATGTGTACTCTCTCTCTCTCTCAAATAAGTAAATAAATCTTAAATACACACACACACACACATACACACACACAGACTCTTGGATCCTACCCCAGACCCTTCAGATGCTTTGGGGTAGGGTGGGGTGGGGTAGACAGGAACCAGAATTTCAGCAAGTACCCTGGGTGTTCCAGGAACTGCTACTCTGGGGGAATTCTTGATGTTAAAAATAAAACTGATACTTTTTCTATGTCACCTTTGATTCCTAATCCGTGTTCTCAGTATAAGGTTGTCTTACTCCAGCGAATGTACCCAGCTGCCTCCTGGAGTTTTCAAAATCTTAATTCATCCCTTCCCATCCTACTCCAGTAACCTGTTTGTCAATCTTGGTTAATGGCATTATTACCTACCCATTTTCCAGATCTGATGCCTGGGAGTCCTGGACTTTCCTCTTTCATCCCCTCATGAAATTGGTCACATGTCTTGCTAATTCGATATTCATATTTCCCCTCACATCTATCCTTTCCTCCTTCATGACCCTTATCCTTCATGACCCTTATCTACCACAAGCCTTCACCATCTCTCTGTCTGTATACCTACTACCACAGTCTCTAAAGATGCTCCCAGCATCTTTGAAGAGACTCCATCTCTTCACCAATACTCTCTTCTTTGCTCTAAGGGCTTTTCCAGAAAGCAAGCCTGACTATGCCATTCCCTTGCCTAAAACATTTAGTGACACCTTGACCTTCAGTGTAAACTCCTGAGTCTGAGGCCCCTCATGACCTGGTCCCTGCTTCCCCCTCTTGTGGAAATGCCTGGTTCCTCTGTTGAGCCCTCACCCACAGGAGGTTCCAGCACCTTGCATTCTGTAGCTCTCTACTCTGTCTTCCTTGGAAGTCTTCCCTCCGTCTGCCTAAGTGTAAACTCCTCCATGAAGCTTTCCAGATGCCAACCAGTCCACCCAAGTGAACTTATGTGCTCCCCTGGTTGAGCGTGAGTTCTTCCAGGGACTACGTTCAGTTGACTCTAGGGTCTTAGCTTGAGGAAATCATGAACCTAAGCTATGGTGACTCCAGTTTCTCTATTTGCTCTTCTTTCACATGTTTATTCAACAAATATTGATTAGGCACTGGCCACATGCCCATCATCATATTAGACACTAAATAGAAGAGGAAATGGGGGCTCAGAATTGTTCAGTGACTTGCCAGAAGTTCCTTGTTGAGGACCTCAACTTCTTTTGATGTCCTTAGGTCCCAGAAGGTAATTTCTGATTTGTTAAATGAAATTAGTCAAAACTGCTACAAAAACACGTGAAAGCTTTTTCTTAAAAATCACTGTTTTGATTGAGCCCATTGGTTATCTGGCATATTTCCTTGAGGAAATATAGAAGTGAAACAATTTTTACCATTTTCACATATACACAAAATTAAAATGTTATAGAACAAGTCTTAAAGGCCTTCTGATTATGCATTTTTCACATTAAATACTGTGTTTATATTTAAAAAATATATTCTGTGCTATATTTAAAATAACATAGCTACCAGATTACTTGGAAGTAAAAATGGGTTATCCACAGGCTTCTCTTTGCTCATTTTATTGGCAAAACCTGGGAATGAACCAAACCCTGGAGGTAGGTGTTTTGGGCAGGGAAGCTTTATGTTGTACCCCAATTATACTCAGTTCTTACTTGCTATATTTTCTTCCCTATGATTTTGGTTTTTGTTTTTGGATTTTCTATGACATATTTAAAAATTATATTTAATAAGTAGGGTGGAAAGGAGGAAAAATGGATATGTTGACCATCAATGTTATTAAGGGTTTAAAATAACTGAGAAAGCAGTTCCTACAGCCAAAACTAGACCATAAACTTTTCTGTTGGTGATGTTCTGTTTTTGGTATGTGTCTAGAAGTCCTATTCCTATACGTGTGGAAACTACCCAACCAGCAATGGAAAAGCCGGAAATCAAGCCTCCCCGAGTGAGGAAGTTAACAAGACAATACAGTTTGTGAGTTCTGTACTGCAAGTTTGTCAATTATAATCACAAAGTTGATGCTACATTTTCCATTATAAATGCTTCTTAGCCTCTCACACCATTTCCAAAGAGCCATCCCCCAAAATATAGTTTGTTTCCAACTTAGGTTATAATGGTACTAGACTTTTCTCCCTAAAAACATTACATGGTTGGCATATGTATTGATCATTGATTGCTGTGTAATGAATTACTCTGAAATTAGTGGTTTTAAATAGTCTGCATCTATTACCTCACAGTTTATATGAGTTCAAAGTCTGGGCATGGCTTAGTTGGATCTGTTGTGTCAGGGTCTCTTAACATTCGAGGTGTGGGCAAAGGCTGTGGTCTCATCTGAAGGCTTATTCTTGCAGATTGGGACAGGATTTGGTTCTTGCCGGCTGTTGTCTGGAGGTCATCCTCATTTCCTAGCCATGTAGACCTCTCTAGCTTTCCCCATCAGAGAAAGTACACAAGAAGAGCCAGAGAGAACTCTTGCAAGGCAAAAGTCACAGCCTTTTGTGACCTAATCACAATGACATCCCATTATTTTTGCCATATTCTTTTTTTTATTTTTTTATTTTATTTTTTATTTTTGCCATATTCCATTCATTAGAAGCAAGTCACTAGGGCCAGCCCATACTCAAGGGTCATGGATTACACAGGGGCATGAAAACCAGGATGGGGAATCATGAGAAACCATATTGAAAACTACCTCTATTCCATAATTGTGAAATGGTAGCGTTGTCTGCAAACAGAACGAAAACTAATCACTGAGCTGTATGAGATCTATGGGAGGAGTCATATCCCAAAGTATCCCAGAACCACCAGGGCCTGTCCAGTTTTGTTCGGATTAACAAAAATTTATTGGCTACCATTTGCACAGCGTTGTTTCAGGCTGTTCTAGGAAGAACAAAATGACTTTGACTGTTCCCATCTGAGGGGTCACAATTTATTGGAGGGAGAGACAGATTGTAAATAATTACAATCCAAAGAAGACAGGCAACTGCTGTAATAAGAGTAGTAGTGTTTTAGTAAGAGTAGTAGTGCTAATCACAATGGTAGTTCCATTTCTTGACCTTGGTGTAGCACTCTGCTGGGTGTGTAATTGGTCAGAGGGTTGCAGGGATATCTTTGGTTGCTGTGGAAACCATGCAGCTCTGGAGTCAGAAAGGCTTCTGGCAGAGTCCTGGCTAGTTTATTGCTCTAAACTCTTAGAGAAATTACTTTTTCAGCCTTTCTTTCCTTGTCTGTAAAATGGGTGACATACCTAGCCCTGAGGAATTTGGTGAGGGTTGACATGGGGTAATGCGAGTACAGCCCATAGCAAGGGACCTGGCCAGAAGATGAACTATCTCCCTTTCCTCTCTTCTCAAGGACATGAAAGCCTCTGAGAAAAGGTCAAGATTGGGGGGTACCCTGAGTGCAAAGTGTAGGCTGAGGAGGGTGACTCTGGATGCGCTCCTCAAACAGCCATCTCGAGCCTGCCACCTGCACCTGATGAAGAGGAAGACACAGCCACCTCCCACATCATTAGCCTTAATAGAAACTCTGGACAGTTAGAGCAGCTGTATTTCCTAGGAAAGCCAAAATGAGTAATTCAAATAATTAACGTCCTAATGGTTTCTGGGGGACAAATTAAACCAGAAAAAAATCTGCTCCCTTGAGGATAAAGCTGTCAGGATTAGACTTTCTTTTACATTTTGAAACTCCAAATGCTATTATCACCTATTTGGGATATGTAATCATGTTGGAAACAATGACTAATACGTGGCCTGGAAGGGAAGAAAATTTAACTCACTACAGTGGCTCTTTTAAGTAAACCCTTTTCAAACCTCTAACTTCATATATGTATCTCTTAAGTTGCCCCAAAGTATTTTGCTTCAAAAATCAAGGAATAGCAGCATTTTCTGCATTAGTAATGAAAGAAAAATTAATGGATGAGATTTTCCCAGGTTTAAGGTTTTGTGCCATAAAGATAGTTCTTCAGTTGCTGACACTAGTCACCACGTATTTTCTCATCTCTTCCAGTCATAGATATTGATAAGTTAATAAACACAATGTCAAGGAATATAGATGGAAAAAACTCAGATTTCCCATTTTATTTTTTAAAAGATTTTATTTATTTATTCATGATAGACAGAGAGAGAGAGAGAGAGAGAGGCAGAGACACAGGCAGAGGGAGAAGCAGGCTCCATGCCAGGAGCCCGACGGGGGACTCGATCCCGGGACTCTAAGATCACACCCTGGGCAAAGGCAGGCACCAAACCGCTGAGCCACCCAGGGATCCCCAGATTTCCCATTTTAAAAATATTTCTGCATTACTATTTTTGAAACACACACACACATACATACACACATACACACACAGCCCTTTTGGCTGTTGGGATATTCCGAGTTCCTAGACCGGCATGATCTGTATTTGGATTTTAGGGTTCCCCACCAAGAGCATCATGATGTTCAAATGCTCTGAACAAGTTTTCAAATTGATGTTTTTTTAAGATAATTTTAAAGATTTTATTTATTTATTCATGAGCGACACAGAGAGAGAGGCAGAGACACAGGCAGAGGGAGAAGCAGGCTCCATGCAGGGAGCCCGACGTGGGACTCGATCCCAGGACTCCAGGATCATGCCCTGGGCTGAAGGCAGACGCTCAACCGCTGAGCCACCCAGGCGTCCCCAAATTGATCCTTTTAAGGATATAAACAACTCAGCCATGTTCTTTCCTGGAAGTAATGACATAGCGAAGAAACGTGTGGCTGCTGTGTGTAGAGAAGAGAGAGACACAGAACTCTATGTAGAGTTTGAGGCAGGAAAGAGTGTCCTTCTTTGATACTAGCCAGGATGTTTAGAAAATGATGAGCGGCTTTATTTTCATCTAGAAATTTAACTTTACTATTTATTTAAACATAGTATAAAAGTCTGAAAATATTCTAAAGAGAAAAATATTGTAAGTCTGAAGAGAAAAGCTAACCATTTTCCTAGAATCATGCCATCAAAAATAACCTACGTTCACATTTAATGACTGTTGCTGTAGACATTTTTCACATATTGTTAAAATGGAAGGAAATCATTTCAAAGAAAATAATCCAACTATACACAAAATTGTCCTTATTAAATGATATTTCATGAATTTAACATGAATTTACCTCAGAAACTGGGGTTGAATTGAGAGACGCATTGTAGTTAGGCAGATTATCTCTGCCACAAAATCTGAGGTTATAAAAAGGTTATAAAAACCATCAAGAATCTGGAGTCTTTTTCAATTTTAGGCAGTGTCAGTTGACTTCCTGCTGTGAGAGATTAGCTATGGTTTTTTTTTTAATGGCCTATAATGTTAAACCACATAACTATGCTTTTAAGGTTATGATTTTCTTTTGTAATGAGGCAGAAAAGAATTTTAACCCCCATCTTCCACTTAACTGGCTGTGTCACCTTGAGCAAGTCGTGTCACAATCAGCCACTGACTAGCGTCTGCTTCTCTGAAGAGTGGAGATTATAATGCAGGGCTGGTGTAAAAATTATATGGGCAAATGCATGAGTTACTGATCTGATTAACTTCATCAGCATGGATCTACATATGTGGCATCTTATTCATTTTCCTACTTACTTGTTCCAGCCTCACCTGTCTCCTTCCTAAAACTAAGTCCTAAATCCTCCTCTTAAGGCTTTTCTGTCGACAGAATGATCCCAAGTCCCCCAGAAACTCCCTCGACGAGTCCCACCAGCTCAGTTGTATACCATGGCCACATTTTGCACAAGGCCATTGGCATGATGAGGCCCCTGTGAGGGACCCTGCTCAGGCCACATTGGTGCCCACTGTCCATGGAACTTTTATCTACACCTCTTGCTCAGCCACCATTTCTAAAACAGAACTCCTGGGATGCCTGGGTGGCTCAGTGGTTGAGCATCTCCCTTCAGTTCAGGGAGTCATCCTGGGTCAGGGGATCGAGTCCCACATAGGGCTCCTTATGGGGATCCTATGTCTCTGCCTCTCTGTGTTTCTCATGAATAAATAATATCTTTAAAAAATAAAAATAAAACATAAATAAAATATAACTCCTGTGCCGGGGTAGCTCTAGGAGTTCCACATGGAAGCCCCCTAGGAAACATGTATCAGGGTCCCTAAGACTACCCTCAAGTCTGATTATTCCCTGGAAGGACTTGCAAAACTCAGAAAAGCTGTTATCCTCATGGTCATGGCTTATTCCAGTGGAAGGATACAGATTAAAATCAGCAAAAGAAAAGACACAGAGTGGATAAGAAGCCTGGGCACACCAGCTTCCACTTGTCTTGTCCTGAGGAGTCACAGGGTCAGTGTTTAATTCTTCCAGCAACAACATGTGACAGCATATGTGAAGTAGTACCAAGCAGGGCAACTCACCGGAGCCTTGGTATCCAGGCTTATTATTGGGGGTCAGTCACATAGTCATGGGACAGGTACCCAGTCTCCAACAACCAACCCCTAACCCCAAGATCAAATTGATATTAGTGTGAGCATATAGTGAAGACCTGTAATCAAAAGCAGGTTTTGTCTGCAGGTCTTCACTAGAAGTCACATTGCTAGCATAGACTATGTGGCATGGCCGAAGGTCAGGTATGCAGTGACACCCTTATCATGCAGATATGCCCAGGGCCCCGAGGTTCTCCCAGAAGCTCATCAGTGGCCAGAGGTTTGGAATGTGCCAAGTTAGAGCACCCCAGGCCTGCAGGGTCAGCCCTTTACTGCACAGGCGGCGTTCTGGTTGACATTAGGGGATCGAGGACTTGGCTTAATTTCTGTAAGTTTAAGAAGATACTGTCCATACTAAGAATGGCTGATTGATGGCACTGGTCTGTCCTGTGCCAGTATGAGCAGATTAACAGGGCGTCCTGCCTTAATATACTTGGTGGGAGGCCAAGCCTGCCCCACAAATCCAAGCCCTGGAAACAAACCCAGAATGCAACCCAGACTTCTCCATCGTGGTGACTTCCTGTCTAGTGTACTTTCGCACCTGCATCATCCCATTCCACCAGAGAGGTTCCAAGACCAGAGCTGTGAGGCCCCAGACAAACGTGCCCAGCTCCTTCCCTGTAACTATTTTGTCACACCAGAGGAACAGTTGTTATTAGGCCATGACAGGGGTGATTATACTTTTCACTCAGGGCAGTTGGTTCTTAAATGGCTTGTATTTACCCTCCTAAAGGAGGTCACTCCCTTGGTTTGGTGGCTCCTCAAAAAACTTCAGCATAGGACTACCATATGACCCAGCAATTCCACCTCAAGTGGAATCCCAATCCAAAGGAATTGAAAGCAAGATCTCAAACACATTAGTACATCAACAGGTGCATGGATAAACAAAGCATAGCCCATCAATGCAATGGAATATTATCCAGCCTTAAAAAGAAATGAAATTTTGGTGTATGGTGCAACATGGATGGGCCTTGGAAACATTATGGTAAGTCAGATTAACCAGATACAGAAGGACATATATTGTTTGATTCCACTAATATGAGGTCCCTAGAATAGTTAAATTCATCCAGACAGAAAGCAGAACAGCTGTTACCAGGGGCCTCAGGGAGAGGACACTGCAAGTTACTGTTCCATGGATACGGAGTTGCTTTTGGGGGTGATGAAAAAGTTTTGGGTGGAGATGGTGAGGATGGGCCCCCAACATTGTGAATGTACGCTTCCCAATGGAAAAGAAATTATAAATATTATGTATATCTTTCCATAATAAAGACAATCTTTTTAATCCCTTGGCAAATGCCAAAAAAAAAAAAAATTCAGCCCAAATTGGCTGTGGCAAAAATGTCACTGTCTTGCCTCCTGGAAGCTGGACATCTGGCAGACATCTGTTTGGGGAGCTCCCCCACCCCCTCCCGGCCCTCCCTCTGCTCCCCACAGCCTGTTTATTGTCGTAATGAGCAGAGCTTCATGTGCTTTTAGTAACCGCAGTGATGAAGATGACCTCCCTCCTGACCTGGCCGAGGCAGTAGGAGCGCCCACAGCCGCCGCCACAAACACCACCACGGCCACCACGCAAGTCTCAGCACCGCTGGTGTCCCCCAAGGGCCACAAACTCAGCTCGCCTCAGAACTCAGAAGGCAAGGGCCAGCTGTCCCCAGGGGCCAAGGTACGGGGGGGGGAAGCCCCAAGCGAGTAGCTGCACTTGCTAGGAATTCAGTATCAATTTAGTGCATGGCATCCCGCGTGCATTGAAACTTGGCGCAACCGTGTGCTCATAAAACAAGGGTGACAACCACCAGGGCAGGGGTTTTATATAACTCTCCCCAGAAGAAGACCTGTTTATGAGCCCCAAATGGTATCATAAAGGCTTTGCACACTGTACTTTAAGAGAAAATGGAAGAGATCTTTGAGGGCAATTTTGGGTTTAGAGTATCATCCCTATATAATCTTCACCGCACCATAAACATAGGAAACAAGAAATGGTTTTCCCTCATCGTGGAAAATTTGGAGGAGTAAAAACATGGAAGTGTCCCCGTCCCACTCCTTATATTGGATGGGCCCATGTGAATAGTTTGAAAATGAGCAATATTATTTTGACAGTTCGCAATTTCAGGAAGTCGCCAGCTGTGTGAATGGGCTGTGACAAAGGCCTTGCTCAAGGCATTTCTCTCGGTTTTCTCTGAGTGACCCTTAGCTATGGTCATTCTGCAGCAGTTGGTCTGAATACGTTCAAACCTATTGCTCTAGAGTAGATGGCAAGTCAGAGGCTGCTTGGTCTGTGGCTTCCGCTGAGGTGGGGGCCTTGAAGGCGAGAGCAGCCCCCAGACTCTGTTCCCAGCTGGTCCTTTCACACACTTGAGACGTGCAGGTACGCCGCAGACCTGTTTCCCCAAGCCTGTTTCCTTCCCCTAAAAATGGGAATAAGGTCTGCTTCCCTGCCCAGCTGATGGGGCAGCATCAGGTCCAGTGGAGGTGACATCTGGGCCAACTGGTCATGATTCCTAGTAGCCTCTAGGTAACAATGGGCCCGGCCGTATCTGTATCCTGCTTGACCGACTGGTCATTTACCAGCTCCCCTTGCCCAGGATCTTTGGGAATCCCTTTGTGGTGCTCAGCAGGAGATCCTGCTCAGGCCAGGGACCCCTCAGCCAGGGACCAGCCCAGACTGAGGCTCCCTGCTTTCCTGTAAATCACCTCCTGGTATGTTGAGCTAAGTTCCCCTGTCTTGTGCAGAGCCCCTCACACTGCTTTGTTCGAAGTATGAACATGGGTTCCTGTCATAAATTCTTCACCATGGTTAAAACCAAGCAAAAAAAAAAAAAAAAAAAAAGTATGAAACAAAGGAGAATTCAGTGGGGATGGGGATGTGGGTGGCATCCTA
The DNA here is from genome assembly GCF_018345385.1 of Vulpes lagopus. Classification (NCBI taxonomy): domain Eukaryota; kingdom Metazoa; phylum Chordata; class Mammalia; order Carnivora; family Canidae; genus Vulpes; species Vulpes lagopus. The sequence continues at coordinate 68,471,971 of NC_054830.1, forward strand.
CCAGAGGCCACAGGGCTCCCTCTCCTGGCCATCTCTCTCCTTAGGGCCCTGCTTGTGCCAAGTTGATGGGGGTTATTCTTTTTCCCCATAAAGGGCCTGTAGGCCTCCCATGCTGCTGAGACCCCAGGGCAAAAAGGGAAAAAAATGTTTTCCGAAAAACTGCATATGGGTTTCAGAGATACCTTCCTCCCACCATGAAGATCTTCCTCATTACTATGCAGTTGGCGTTTTTTGTTTTTTACTTTTTTTTTTTTTTAATTTTTTTTTTTAATTTTTATTTATGATAGTCACAGAGAGAGAGAGAGAGAGGCAGAGACACAGGCAGAGGGAGAAGCAGGCTCCATGCACCGGGAGCCCGACGTGGGATTCGATCCCGGGTCTCCAGGATCGCGCCCTGGGCCAAAGGCAGGCGCCAAACCGCTGCGCCACCCAGGGATCCCTGGTTTTTGTTTTTTAATTTTTAGGGGCGCCTGGGTGGCTCAGTTGGTTAACCATCTACTTTCAGTTCAGATCATGATGATCCCAGGGTCCTGGGATAGAGCCCCGCCTCTGGCTCTCTGCTCAGGAAGGAGTCTGCTTCTCCCTCTCCCTCTCCCTCTGCCGTTCCTCCTGCTTGTGTGCTCTCCCTCTCTGTCAAATAAATAAGTAAAATCTCTAAAAAAAAATTTGTTTTTAAAATAAACTCTGTGCCACACATGGAGCTTGAACTCATGACCCTGAAATCAAGAGTTGCATGCTCGACACCCCCTGGGCATGTGAGCTTAGCTCCTTGAGGGCTTGGCCCGCTAGATCCAGGATGGGATCTTTTCTCTATATATATTCAGAGGACTCTTTTTTAAAAAACATTTTTTTTAGATTTTATTTATTCATTTATTCATGAGAGACACACACAGAGAGAATGGCAGAGACACAGGCAGAGGGAGAAGCAGGCTCCATGCAGGGAGCCCGATGCGGGACTCGATCCCGGGTCTCCAGGATCATGCCCTGGGCTGAAGGCGGCGCTAAACCGCTGAGCCACCCGGGCTGCCCCTCAGAGGACTCTTTGAAGCATTTCCCCTCACAAAAGACCAAAGAACACTCAGAGCACTTAAAAGAAGTTGTTTGCACCTTTTTAAAAAAGGCGGTTCCCTAGCCTGCACACAGTTTCTACCCATTAAGGTTTCAGAAAACATTTGGGGTTTGGTTTCTATAATTTGCACACTGCTGGGCAAGCAAACAGTCTGGGGGATTGGCGCGGTCAGGGGCTCAGTGATGGAAAAAGTCTGTGTTTTCTGGGGACTTCCCTTGTTGGTCCAGAGTTGACACTGACCAGCAATATTTTTATCTGCCTTCCTAGAGTCCCTCTGACCGAGGAGGTGCCTTTACCTTGGAGCCAGGCGATCTCCTGATGGACTTCACAGAAGCTACTCCTCTGGTAAACTTCCCATTTTGCTAAAACCAGAAAAGCCACAGACCATAGAAACATCTTGGCAGTGGGACGGATGGACAGAGGTGGGCATCGCTGTTGGGAAGGCTCTTCCTCTTGTCCTGCTCACGGCCTGGAGGCTCAGGGATCAGCCTTCTTTGGGGGTTCAGGCACATGGGTCCCTTTACCTCCCAGAGCCCTCAAGGAGACTGTGCTCTTTTTCCCCTGAAAAGGGCGGCTACAGGGGTCCCACCCTGCCTGTCTGCTGCTTCCCCAGCGGGTTGGGATCCTTGGTGCTTGGGTCTTGGCTTTTTGGCTTCCTGGGCTGCTCCCTGCATGCCCACCCATGGGGCACCTTTCGCTGCTGCTTCCAACAATGTGCTCTGGTCCGAAGCACTGGCTCAAGGCCTCACTCCAGCTTTCCAAGGCCTCTCGTGCCCCCCTGCCCTGCCATCCTCCATCCTCTGCATACAGGTCTTCCCTTAGGGATGGTGGTCCTCATGAGACTCCTGCAGGCGAGAAACCCTTGCAGGGGAGAGAGCCCTGGACCAGGAGTCATGCAGGCCAGACCTGGCTCCAGTCTCTGCTCCTCTCCTTAGGAGCCTTGTCATGGGGTAAAGGATGCCATCGTTTGCCGTATCTGCCTAAGAGTGTCTTAATGATCACATGAGACAGAGAAAGCCCTCGAAGAACAGAAAAGCACCATAAATGTGTGTGAGATATTATGAATAGCATTAGGTGACACAGGCAAACTTGGATGCACCTTTGGCTGATACCCAAGTGAATCTCAGCATAGATCATGGTCCGCAAATGTGGAATGTGAGTCAAAATGTGAACCAAATCAAAACCTACCTCCCGAGAACTCAACACAGAGTGGGTCGTGTGTGGGAGGCTCTGGGAGGGGACGGGGCAGCTGGAGGCTGGAGGGAAGTCAGGTTGATGGAGGGCCAGGCTTGACAGGAGAAGCCAGGAGTGGGAGTCGTTCAGGAAGGGCTCGCGGGAGAAGCAGGTGGTGGATAGGAAGGGTTTCTGGAAGGCTTTCAAAGAGGGGACGAATGGGCAGATTATGGTCTAGGCTTTAGGAGGGATCACCGTCCCTGCTTCAGCTGGCACAGGGCACTCATTTGTGATCTATGCAGCTGTACTTCTCGTCTGGAGAGTTGGTACCATCCGAGAGCTTCGAGTCAGCACGTGTAGATGAACAGCTGAGAACGGACAGTGGGCGAGCCGGCCTGCTCCGGGAACGTTGGGGGTTACTCCCTCCTCGTGTCAGAGAAAATGCAGCTGAGTTATCGATGGCCTTCTTGTTAGACAAATTGCCAAAATAGGATAACCCAGAAGCAGGGCCTTCTCTCATCAGCTTGTCATCCTTTTGCACGGATGGGGAAACTGAGTCCCCAGGTGGGGATGGGGCCAGAGCCCAGGTGTTCCAGTTCCTACTCTGCTGCCCTTTGCATCACCAGATTGGGCTGAATGGGGCATCTGGATTTCAGAGACTCGCCACTTTGGGGTAGAGCAGTGCCTGGAAGAGGGGCTGTATTTAAAGCACTCCTCAGACTGAGAACACAGAATAAGGTGTGTGGGACGGGACAGCAAGTTAAACAGCCTGGGCCTGGTGCTACGTCAGGATCCCAACTGAGTGTCCCAGTGGAGGCCTTACACCCTAGGAGGGCCAAGGGGGGGTTGGGGTGCGGCTAGAAGCCAGGGCAGCAGTCTGAGGACATCGGTCTAGCTGGAGGGCAGCAAACCCCAAAGGGACCTGAGGCACAATGTGAGGGCCTACGGAGGCAGAAGGGGGAGAAAGCTGAGTTCCTGGACCCATGCTGAAGAAAACACACTGGGCAGGAATAGGAGGCAGTGGAGGAAGATTGCTCTCTGAGTTAGGCTTGAGCAATTTCCAGAATGTGGAGGCATGCTGCAGGTAATGCCATCTAAGAGCCTATAGGAACTGCTACTTTTGTGGGACCCAGTGCTTTAGCCTGTCTGGGGGCCACTGAGCAAAAGAAGGCTTCATAGCATGGGGGTTTTGAAGTATGAATAGGAGTTTGCCAGATGGAGGAAATGGACCAAAGCATCTTATGCCAAGGGTGCAGCATGAACAAAATACTGAGTCTTTATTAAAGGTTCTGGCAGACCTGAGAAACTCGGGGTAGTTTGTAAAAATATATCTTACGTGGCTCTGACAGGATCAGTAGGATTTCCTGAAAACACATTGTGTTGCCGATCCAGAGGGAAGATTTCATTGTCCCGTCTTTATCTTTGAACGTTAATGGTCTGATAATAGAAAGGAAGTGGCATCTGTGTGGGACCCAGAGGTCACCTGATCTGAGGTGCCAGTGCCTCTGCTTGTACCCCCCCTGGCCACAGGGAACTCACTCCCTCTCTGAGGATACCTTGCCATCTCTGGGCTGCTCTGACTGAGCTCTGAAGAGGGGCCCAGGGTGCTGCACTGCCCGTGCACAGGGCAGCTGAGGTCCTCGTCCTGTAGTGGGACCTGGCTGCCCCCTTCACAGCTGGAGTGTGCTGTGAATATGTGATCTCAGGATGAAGCATCCTTTGTCTTGCTTGTGTGGCTTTGGGGTGGGAGTGCATGTCCATCCACGTACATGTTCACATGGAAGGTATGCAGGAGGGCTGGTGTTTTCATGAGACCCCACTCCATTTGGGGCTGTCCTTGGCATCACCAGCTCTGACCTTATGTCCCTCCAGACTCCTGTCTTCACCAATGCTGAGCGGTCCTGGAGAGGGAGGGGGCTCCAGCAGCCTTTTTCTCCTGTCAGGTCTTCTTACCTCCATGCTTCACCTGCTCCGCCTCGCATCATAGAAATGCAAGCAGCAGTCCTCTCTGTTCTTCTGGAGGAGAGGGTGGGGGCGTGGTGTCTCTGCCCCAGAGGACAGCGGAGGAGAGATGGATTTAGGGCCTGGGGCTGGGTGAGACTCCCAAAGCCACAGCACCACCCTGCTTCCTTGGGCCAGAGCTCGAAGGACAGCAGAGAGAGGATTGGGACGAGATTCTCTTGCCTTCATTCGGCGACATTCCATCAAGGCATTAGAAGTGCTGGTCTAACCCTTAGGCCTCCAATCCTGATGATCCAGTCTCTGTGTGAAGTGGTTTTCAAAGAAGCACAGTCCAAACAACCGAGAATAAGAGTAAGCTTCAGTCTTTAACTGGCATCTCTCAAAAAGCATCCAGGATTAAATTATCACCTCCCTGGTAACACTTCTCAAATCCCACTTCGCTTCCTTCTTAATTCTCTTGCACCCTGCGCGACTCCAAGGATTTTCATCCTCAAACTCTCCAAAAACACATTCTTTCCAGTGTGTCAGTCTTGCAACACTTTCTCCTCCTTTTTTCCCATGTCTTTTCTTCTTCAGTCCCCAACTCTTCCATTCTGTAGCTCCATTTAGCAATAGACGCCCTCCCACCTGTGTAGCTTGTTGCTTGCCGGGGCTGGAATCCGCGTCGCACACCTGACAGTCAGACTGGAGTTTCTAGCCGGGATGGGAGAAGTGGGGCGAGAGAGAGGATCGGGAGGGAAGAAAGCAAATAAGTGGAGACCCACTGTCCACGGTGGAAGGTGAGTCTGGGCACGTGCATGGGGTGTTCGTGTTGGCGGAGTAGAACGAGGACACCTTGCCCAGCTGCAAAGCGGAGGCACTCAGGACCCAGGTCTGTTCTGGGCCTGGGAATATTAGAGTTCACGTGCCAGGGAGGAGCCTGGCCTGGCCACAGGAAGGTTGTGTCGGACAAAGAAGTGGGCCCTGGGCCGGGTATCAGAAGAAGTGGTTTTCCATCTCTCTCAATAACGTATTTTTTATTTTGAATCTCATTCTATCGGGAAGGCTGAAGCTTGACCCCAAGTCAAATCAGGATGCCTCTTCCATCTTCCTGGGGAATCATCCATCTTCCCCAGGGCACAGGAAGATGGAGGGAAGTCTGTTTAGTTTGTGATGTCATCTGTTTGCTGATGCATCTGAGGCACCTCCTGCTTCCCTCGTGCCCCTTTTGGATGAGAGGCAGTCTCTGTCCTGCTGGGACGAGCATCCCTTGTCCTTCTGGACATGCCACACAGCCATCCATTCTGCCCCGGGACCTGCCACCTCCCCAGTTCCACCTGGGCAGAGGGACACTAGTCCCTCTCTGCTCTTCAGTCCCTGTGCCGGAGCCTGAGCCTGTGAAGGAGGGGCACAGGCCCCGCTGCTCACTACTTCCCAATGTCTACCGTCCTCACGTGCTCTCTGACTTGTCTCTCCAGTCCTCAAACTGGCAACTTCTTTGCTTATCTGAATGATAAAGAAGCCTTTCACATTTTCATCTTCATTTGTCTATGCCAGAAATCTTTCTGTTCCCCCAAAGAGTCAAGATTTTAAACCTCAAAAGCCAAGTAGCTTAGAAGAACTTAGGTGCCTGGATGTGGAAAAAAAAGAGCCAAGGAGAAGAGGAAATGCCGGGAGAAAAAAAAAATAAAATGGAATCTCAAAATTGTATTCTGTTACACGTGTTATCTTGTTTCCTGTTCGTTTACTAACAGATGCACATTTAGAAAGGTCATGAATGCGTGTGGGATGGATCAACATTTCTTCACCGTCAAAGTCCAATGCTGGGCAAAGCCTTAGGACATTCATCATAATCTTCAGCTAGGACACTGGTGGCTTGTACACATTATGGCATCCAAGCAATAGGGTCCATGTTTATGGATCATTTATGCCAGCTTTTATTTCCTTCAAAAAGCACACAGGAGTGCCTGCTTATCTGCAGAGGCAAAGGCCCTGTGGCCTGGGGTCCCTGATGTAGCTGATTCTGGCTGGGGCAGCGTTGAGAAGCGAGGCTGGAGGGCAGGCTGGAACCTGTTTCAATCAGGTTCAAATGCCAGCTTATGGAGGGTAGAAGGATCCCCCCCAAAGGCAGGAGAGAGCAGTGAGGGGGGGATTCTCAGGAGGCTGCTAAAACTTGGCGGCCGGTGGTTAGCACAACCTCGAATGTGCCTGAAGGATGGATGCAGAAGCGATCAACAAGAAGGTCTAGAACCACAGGCTTAGACTTCGCAGATGCCATTTTTCTGTATCTCCAGATCTGAGTAGTAAAGCAAGGTGGTCCCCCAGACGGTTGGAGACCCTGGTTGTGAAAGCCCTTTGGAAACTGTCCAGGCCGCGCCGGTTGTAGAGGCCGGCGTCAGATCAATTTGGAGACAGAAAAGGCGCCTGCAGTGGTCTTGATCATGTTTCAGTGAGACTTCCCCAGAGGCTACTTATGGTAGGATGGTACCTTATGGTACCCTTATGGTAGGATGTCCCCGGCTACTCAAGGAACTCTCTGGAACGCAGAGACGCGTGGACTTACTGTCTGGAGTGAATGGTCCCTCCTGAGGGACAGGCCACAGCATCCCGCGCAGCGGCCCCCGTCCGGGCCTCAGAGCATCCTCTCCTCACCATCCCGAGCCTCCCAGTGCAAGCTGTCGGCCGCTGCTGGTGCATGGCACTGTTCAGGGCTGGGGTGGGGAAGCCGTAGGACCCCAGGCCATCTGGCATTTTCTCACAATGCTCGATGCCTTCCAGCTAAAGCAGCAGGGGCCCTCAGTGGCGACACGAGGTGTCGAGGTGTCATGCGGCCTGGGCCAGAGGGCTGGGGGCCGGGTGGGGGGCGGTCAGGGCCAGTATGTTTCCTGCACCCAGAGGACAGATCCGAAAGTGCACCGAGCCGTGTCTCTCCTGGAGCACCTGTTGGCCCCCCGCTGAGCCCTGCACCCCCAGGTCTGGCAGGCCCGCCTCCCTAATTCGTCTGCGGCCTAGGCAGGTGCTCCAGGAAGCCGCCACTGGCCCTGCCTGCCAAGGCCCGGGAATGGGGTTTTTGTAGGGGTGGTTTTGCTCAGATAGTGGAGGAGACACCCGAGCACCAGAGAGGAGAGAAGGCGGGGAGAGGAGGGAGGAGGGGGCCCCAAAGCCCGCTGGCCAGAGGCTGGAAGCAGGCGGGGCGCAGGCTGGCTCCAGGGCAGCCTGGGGTTGACAGATCCTTCTTGCACTGTGCTGTCTTTCTCTCCTCCCCGCCCCCCCTCCCCTGCCTCCGCCCCCCTCTCCTCCGCCTCCCCCCTTCTCTCCTCCCCTCGGAGCAGGCCGAGCCAGCCAGCGCCCCCCACTGTGCCCACTCTCGCTGCTCTCCTCCACTCTCTCCCCTCATGAAGGAAGAGACCACTGGAGTTTGCATGCACCCTCCAATCAAAACGAGGCTGGTAGGTACCCTGGCAGGGAGAGGGGCCTGGCCAGGAGAGCTGAGGTGGGCAGGAGCCCCCAGGCGGCCTCCCCACCCGTGTGCATGGGCGCTAGACCTTCTGGAAGGGCCCGGCTGACAGGTGCTCTGACTCCTGGGATGGATGACACAGTTTGGCCAAGTTAGACCCCACAGGCTGCGGTCCATCCTGCCCTTTGTCTATAGGTCTCGAGGACCAGGAAGCATTTGTTTTCCTAAAGTTCTGATGAGCAGAGATGCTTTTCCAAGAAAGAAAAGAAAAGAAAGAAAAGAAGGAAGGAAGGAAGGAAGGAAGGAAGGAAGGAAGGAAGGAAGGAAGGAAGGAAAAAAGAAAGAAAGAGAAAGAAAGAGAGAGAGAGAGAGAGAAGCTGCCTTTCTACTGCAAATAAAAACTTTTTTTTAAAGGTTTTATTTATTGATTCATGAGAGACGCGGAGAGAGGCAGAGACACAGGCAGAGGGAGAAGCAGGCTCCATGCAGGGAGCCTGATGCGGGACTCAATCCTGGGACTCTGGGATCACGCCCTGAGCCAAAGGCAGATGCTCAACCACTGAGCCAACCAGGCGCCCCAAAACTTTTTTTTAAGGTTTTTTTTTATTTATGCAGGAGAGTCACACACACAGAGAGAGGCAGAGACACAGGCAGAGGGAGAAGCAGGCTCCTGGTGGGGAGCCCAATGGGGAACTTGATCCCGGGGGTCCCGGGATCACACCCTGAGTGGTAGGCAGACACTCAACCACTGAGCCACCCAGGCATCCCTGAATGTAAAAACTTCATAAACTTGTCTTTCCCTGCTATGTTTCAAGGTAACAGGATGAGTGTTACATGACAACCTGGAAGGAATCACCCATCATCCCAGCCTGGCACAATGTTTTTGTTTTGTTTTGTTTTTTCCATTTGTGCGTGTTTCCTTCTAATAGCATTCGTATTCATTCATACTTTTACAAAGTGAAATCATAGTCTCCATATCATCTCCCGTTTTTTCTCTTTTCACTTAGTGGTGGACTGTCTCTACCTTGTTCTTGTTACTGCATTGTAAATGACCGTATTCCATCCAGTGACTGGTCTACCATTTACGTAGCAGATTCTTACGGCAGGACGCCTGCTTTATTTCCAGTGTGTCATTATTCGAGGGGACACAGATAGCTTTCGTGTCAGCTATTTTATTTTATTAGGCTAGACCCTGGGCCGGGTTCAATATTGTGACTTTGGCTTTGCTCCCTTTCTAAAGTGGTTCTACCAAGTGTCCGCACCATCGGAAGAGTGAATGTGCGTTGCTGCCGCCGAGCAACACAGAGTGTAACTGTTGGGATCGATTTTTTTTTTCTCATTTAGAGAAGATAGAGTATAATTCATTGAGGTTGCCGATATTCACATTTCTTTAATAGCAATAATAATAATAATAATAATAATAATAATAATAATAATACTTCTTTTCCCTTTGGCTTCGTGATGGTCTGAGAGTCCTATCTGTATGTTACTTTTCACTTTGCTCTTGGTCTCGGCACACACGCTGAACCGTGAGGTCGTGGGAGGAGAACGCACCATGGGGAGAAGCCCCCCCCCACCCCGCCTCTGGGTCTTCTCACTGCCTCACGGGCAGCCGCTATCAGCAATCTGAGCTGGCACCTGGGTCTTAAGGCAGTTTGGGGCCCATTCTGGGAATTTTGAGATGTTTAAAGAGACCAAAGAAATTTTGGGGAAGAGGAGCAGGGGTGGACTGCACATCTCTATGCACATTGCAAAGACACTGTCATGCTCTGAGTGGTTGAAAACTCCTCCACCCATTCAAGAAACCGCAGCAGATTTGGGTCTGTTGTGTTGTGCTCTTGCACATCTGCCTTAACCCCCATCAGAGTGACTCAAGAGCATAAAATAATTACCCTCGGGTCTGCAGACAAGCCCCCAGGGAGAGACACAAAAGCAGCTGCCCGTGGGCAGTGGTGGCCTCAGTGCCCGGGCTGCAGCCTGCTGGTGGCAGGTGGCCTAGTGTGCATTCACCAGCAGGTGTGCAGGCAGTTTCTGTGCCCTGGGGGCTGCAGGCAAAGCTAGTACCAGAGTCGTTAGATCCCTGGGCCTGCTGGCAGTCCTCTAGGCTGGTATAAAGAAATAAGCACACTCCATATTCCCTGAGGCCTCCAGAAGTCCAAAGACAAAATGACAAAAGAGAATGAAATAGAAGCAAAGGCTGTTTTCGGCCACTCACCACACCTGTGCTTACTTCCGACCAGCCCTGTGCCACAGCCACCCCCAGCACTGGGCACTTCTGATCACAAAGCCTTTTATCCCAAAGGCCACGGCCACAGGATTCTCATGCGCGTACAGGGGCCTCCCACTTCCCCAAGGTTTTTCCCTGTGGCCCACGATTTACAGGGAGTCCAACAACTGAAGGGAACAGACAGGAAATACTTGCTGGCCTAATTAGTGCAAAGCCTCCTGGTTCTCTGCCCACCGTCACAGACTGTGTCCCAGGATGTGGCCTGCCTCTAGCTGCCTCACAGCTGTGGGGAAGCCATCAGCAGCCACCCAGGCAGCTCTGGCCTGCCGCATTACACACCCTGACCATGGCCTTTATGGATCAGGCCACACATAGGGCCCAGTGTGTCTAGGAGACCCACACAACCTCCAGGGAAGGGAGTTCTGGGGACAGGTAAGCGTGGGTGGCCTGCACACACAGGACTGCAGCCTGTCAGCCCTGCTGGGTCCCAGCCCTACAGCACAAGGACCAGCACAGATACAACCTCGGGCCAAGAGGTCTCAGGGACCTTCTGTACGTTTCTTTATGCAAAGGACGAGGGCTCTGCGTGTGCTCCCCTGATCCTTCAATTCGGTTTTAAAAGCGCGCTGCCAAAGATTTCAAAACTTTTGTTTTCTTTTGTAACCCTCCTGTCTTTCTCTTTTTTGAAGATAAAAACATTCCCGGCTGATACAGTGACCCCATTTCCTGATGCTTTCAATACAGGGCCACAGTTCACCGTAAGTAGATTCAGAAAACAGGTCTATGTTCTAAAATGTTGTTTCTGTGCTTTTCTGTGGCATGCCAGACAGCACTGTCGACGGTTGGTTTTGTTTTTTTTAAGATTTATTTATTTCGAGGGAGTGTGGAGGAGGGGCAGAGGGAGAGTCTCAAGCAGATTCTCTATTGAGCCCACAGCCCAACACAGGGCTCAATCCCAGGACCCCGAGACCATGACCTGAGCTTACATCAAGTATTGGAAGCTCAACTGACTGAGCCCCCCCAGCTTCTTTTAATCATATGAACTCTGTGAGGTTGAGAAGAAGTTGGGGTTTGGGACCTCCATCCTTTGGTTATTTTATTTTATTGAAGTGAGCATCACATAAGATAAAATGAATCATTCTAGAGTGACATTTACTACATTTAGTGTCGTGCAACTGCTACCTCTCAATCCAAAGCACTCTTTTTAAAAATATAGATATATTTTATTTATTTATTCATGAGACACACAGAGAGAGAGGCAGAGACACAGGCCGAGGGAGAAGCAGGCTCCCTGCAGGGAGCCCGATGTGGGACTCGATTCTAGGGCCCCAGGATCACGCCCTGGGTGTGAAGGCAAGCACTCAACAGCTGAGCCACTCACGTGCCCCAATCCAAAACATTCTTATCATCCCCAAAGGACACCTCATTCCCATGAAGGAATCACTCCCCATTTCCCCATCTCCCTCCAGCCTCTGGCACCCACCAATCTGCCTTCTGTCTCTGGACTTCCCTTGTGGATATTTCAGATAAATGGAATCTTATAATATATAACTTCTTGTGCCTGGCTTCTTTCACTGAGCATCATGTTTTTGAGGCTCATGTACAACGTAGGGGGTACTTCATCAGTACTTCATTTCTTTTCATGGTGGAATAATATTCCATTGCATATATATATATACACAGCCCAATTTGTTGATCCATTCAGTCACTGGTTGTCTTTGGGTGGTTTCTACCTTTTGGCTACTGTGAATAATGCTGCTGTGAACACATGTGTGTGTGTGTTTGTTTGAGTTCCTGTTTCCAATCGGGTTGGAGCTACATCTTGATAATGGTGTGATCTTAGGTAAGTCACTTTGCACTCCTGGCACCAGTCTCCTCTTATGTGAATGGAAATGGTAATATGAGGGACCCCTGGGTGGCTCAGTGGTTTGAGCCTTTGGCTCAGGTCATGATCCCGGGGTCTTGGGATCAAGTCTGCATCAGGCTCCTTAGAGGGAGCCTGCTTCTCCCTCTGCCTGTGTCTCTACCTCTCTCTGTGTGTCTCTCATAAATAAATAAATAAAATCTTTAAAAAAAAAAAAGAAATAGTAATATGAATATCCTGTTTGTATCCAATATGAATATCCAATTAAGGATCAAAAGGATCACAGAATGTCCCACAAGTGTCAAGCGTGGTGGTTGTCCCTCAAGCCCAGAGAGGAAGGGGGGTGTAATTAATGAGAGCAGGGAGTCATGACAACCTGCTTCATGTCCCCCCCCTCCCTTTGTGTCACTGAGCAGCTTTTTTGAGTCCTGCAAAATGTCAAAATATTCTTAAACATTTAAATACTGTAGTTTTGGGGCAGCCCTGTTGGCTCAGCAGTTTAGCACCGCCTTCGGCCCAGGGCATGATCCTGGAGACCCGGGATCGAGTCCCACGTCGGGCTCCCTGCATGGAGCCTGCTTCTCCCTCTGCCTGTGTCTCTGCCTCTCTCTCTGTGTGTCTCTCAGTGAATAAATTAAAAAAAAAAATCTTACCCCCCAAAAAAATAAAAATAAAAAATAAAAAAAATTTTTTAAAAAAATCTTTAAAATAAATAAATAAATAAATAAATACTGTAGTTTTCTCATGTGCAACATGAATGAGTTTGGTGATTTTCAGACTTCATTTTAGGCTGCAAGTTTCCTTAAATGAAAGCTTCTGCAGAAGCTCACTACATAAGAAGTGGCTGCCTGGAGCAGAAGTGGGGGGTCCAGGATCACCTTCTCTTTCCCCTCACCCTCTCCTCCTCCTCCCAGGGATCAGAGTTTATAATTCCTGGAACTGAGTGATCCCCGAGGCTCCTTGCAGAGGCTTCCTGGCCAGTCTGAAGGATCTGTGAGATGGGCTGGGGGTGGCCTAGGGGTAACCAAAAGTGCACTCTCTTGAGCTAGATGACGGTCACTACCTGAGGTGGCTTTGGACACATGAACAGAGAGGGAAGGGGCAGTGGCTGGTGTAGCTTTGGGGGTTGAGCAGAGGTAGGGAGGTGTCCAGCGGTCCAGGCAGAGGCAAAAACAGGTTCCTGGAATAATGCATTTCCAAGGTCATGAGCTGCTTCCAGCACCTGCCTTGTGAGAACCAGAGGGCAGAGACACAGGGCCCAGGCCAGCCAGTTAAATGCTACTCCCCTGCAGCTCCACTGGGCACAGCTCCCCAGCTGGAGGCTCCGGCTCCACTTCCCTCAGCTGGCCCATGGCGGGCTCTCTGGCCTCCTGCCCAGCCTTGGCAGTGCTGTGAGACACCCAGGGAAGCCCTTCCTGAAAAGCTGGGGGCCAAGATGGAGCAGGAAGCCAATGTCAGAAACCACACTGGCACTTTTAAGAACTGGGCAACCGTGGCTCGAGGGCAGCACTTTTCCCAAGGTTCAAGATAGTACTGATGCTGCCAGTCTGGGGACCATACTTCGGGAAGCACCGAGATACTGGTGAGAAACACCAGTTCTGGAGTCAGCTAATCCTGCTCCTAAGTACTGGTTCTTCTTAACATTTACTGTGTGACCTTGGGAAAATTACTGAACCTCTCTGAGCCTTACTTTTCCTTTTCATGAAGTCAGCTCTAAGTAAGATACACATTTTTTTCACCTTTTAACTCTCCAAAGTCAGAGTTCATTGCGTTAGTGGGTGCGACAGAGTTCGAATGGCCACATTTTTCTTTCTCTGTGGCACATGCCAAAATGGTGGATCTCACAATGGACAGTGTCTAAGGTGATGGAGGATGACCTCTACCTGAAGGATTGTCAAGAGGTAATACGTGTAAAGTGCTTAGCATAGAGCCCGGCTCAAAATAAAACCCTTTAATAAGTGGGAACTGATTTTAGCTGTTATTGAAAAATAACAGGAATTGTGTGCTAAGGCTTAGGGAGTAGCTGACAGTTTAGAAATGGGACCCAAATTGAGATTGATTTCCTCTTTTCTGTTTTCTCTCCAGGCGGACTTTAGAGACAGTAAATTACCGTGCTGTCCTGGCCAGTCTTCCCCACTGATTCCAGCAGTGACCCTGAGGCCTTTGACAGAGACCATCTCCACAGTGCAGACCATCTACACCACTCGGAAGCCTGTTTCTCTGGCAGCCAGGTGAGTCCGACCAGTGGGTACCTACCGGCAGGTAACTGGTGATGGGAAAGCAGGCACAGGCCCCAGTTTCATTGGGTCTCTGACGTCTAGAAACCTTTTATGTATTCTTTCATTCATTTTATGTATTTTTGAAATGTCTACAAAGGCTACATAGTATTATTCTAGGTCCTTGGGATGTAACCGTGACTAAAACAGATAGAAGTCCTACCTTTGTGGAGTTTACAATTTAGTGTTGGGTGTGAAAGAGAGAGAAAGAGAAGAGAGAGGGAGAGATGGTGACAAGCTAGGGAGGGAAATGAAACCAAGGGCAGGCCAGGAAGGCCTCACTGAGGTGGCTTGTAAGCAGATACCTGAAGGTGGGGAGGGAGCAGGCTGTGGATATTATGCACTTGAACAACTCATCAGAGGGAACAGCCAGTGCTAAGACCTCTGAGCTGGAGCATGCACCGAATGGTTAAGGAAGGGAAAGGGAGCCAGCGTAGCCAGGGCGGAATGAATGACAGGACAAGAGGCCCATGACCTTGTAGGTTGGGGCCAGACTGTACTTGTTGGCCACAGTAGAAAGGGATTTCTACCCTGTATGAGATTATTTAAAAACTTGGTTTGTGCTTTCGATGTACACTTCATGTGTGTGTGTGTGTGTGTGTGTGCGCGCAGGTGCGCCTGAGCGTGTGTAAACAATGGAGAAGGATCCCATAGTCAGGCAGCCGGGCCAAAGGGCCAAGAAGTCAGAGGCAACCCCTCAAAGGAGCCAATCTTATTTCACTCAATTTGTTTATTAAGATATGGGGGAGAGGGGGGCTCATCTGAAACCGATTTAGAGCACGACTGAAAGAATTCTAAGCCGTGGACATCTTCCGACTCATTCAGAAGACCTTTACGGAGAGGCGGCTGTGTACCAGGTCCCATGCTGGGCTCTGGGGCGTGAGAGACGAGTGACACATACACATACGGCCAGTCGGCTGGGGAGCAGTGCCCTGAGCAGCTGTCAGTCTGGTGCAGGGGGGGGGGGGGGGGGGACCCAGTGGGCAGCCAGACAGTTTAGATCATTGTAATGCTGGCAAATGTCAGGGGTCCTTAAGGAGCCTGAAAGGGAAAGTCAAGAACCAAGGTCAGGGGAGAAGACGGTGGGGGGTGGGTGGGGGGAATGACACCGTCCTTGTCATTTTTTTTTTTTTTTAGTGTAATCTCATTATTTCATCACCTGCTCTTCTTCAGCGCAGAGACGCTCCGGCAGGAACTGGAGAGAGAGAAAATGATGAAAAGACTGTTGATGACCGAACTGTGAAATTGTCCGCTTGTTGCCTGGAGGATGGCATGGTGCCTTCTGTCCGTTTTCCTTCTTCGGGCTTTGTGTGCTCACTCCAGCACAACACACGGATGTGTGCTCTGCTCACCCAGGTCTCCGTGGTTGGGTTGAAGCCAACGTCTGGCTTGACTTTCATTGGAGAGGTTATTTTCTGTCTCCTGAGTATTAGAGGTTTTCTGCTACTCAATCTAGCTGGGCCGGGATTGGGTAAGCCTGGGAGAAGAAAGATGGGGAAATGGGATTCCCTCTTAGTACTGCCTGTGTGTCTATATTCATAACCACAGGGGTTAACATGGAACGGAATCCTTTGTTATCAGTCTCAACCATGATTTTGTATGATTGAAACTTGCACCAAGCTTCGACTGTTTGTTAAAGAGTCATTTTTAATGAGAGAACAATTCTATACTGCTGGTTTTTCATTTACACTGGTAATTATACAGGTCTTATAAAGTCTAACTTAACACTCATTTTTATTCAGACACGAGTCGATGAGCTAAAAAAAAAGAAAAAAAAGAAAAAAAAAGAAAAGGAAAAAGAAAAGAAAGTTGTGACCACCAGGACGGAAGAACTTCAGCGAAATCTGAAATACCATTTAAATTGTGGATTTGTTGGATGCAATATTATTTGGCATAAACAGAATTCTTCACTTGGACCCAAAGTAGGGAATCAGAGCTTACAGTTATCTAAAAATTCTTACAAAGATGAGATAATTCAATATCAAGATCCATTGGGGTGTCCCATTAAGGAAAATTCTTTCTAAAGTTGATGAATTCTTGTCCTGTTGATAGAGCCTTGACCAGATGACACTTTGTTCTCTTTTTATATAGTTTCAAGAAATGTGTTTTTAAATTTTTATTATGCACTTGAACAACTTTGCAGGAATAAAGGCACCCCCCTAACCACAGACTAGCCCCCCTAAAGTGTTTCCCACGCTCTCAGTGAATATGCACACATTTTTTTTTCCACAGCTGTGATGAGTGTGTACATACTCTTTGGTTGTACTTCTCCACCTCACACATATCTTCCCTTTTCAACACAGACCCTGTGCCCTCAGCAACTTCAGTGTCTGTATATCCACATAACATGGTTAACCTCACTTCTCCCTGTTATTAGGTATTTGGGTTGTATCCAACTTTTCACTCTTATAAATAGTGCTGCTATGAATGTCTTTGTAAACAGTGCTCCTTCCTTTGGATTCTTCCCTTGGGAATATCTCCACCGAGGGGTTACAAGGTCAAAGAGCATGGAATATTTTATAGCTCTTGTTTCATATTGCCAGATTGCTTTCTAGAAAGAGCCAATCTCTGGGTTGGAAGGACCTTAAAGGTCGTGAGGTCCACTCCCCCTCTTCCCTCTGAATGCTTGAATCCCTCTACAATTTATGATGCCACCAGCAATGTATAAGCATTTCTACTTACCAACAGTTCTGCCGGTATTGGGTTTTGCCATTTTAATTTATTTTTGCTAGTTTAATAGGTGTGTACAGTTGTTCTTGAAAGGTTGTTTTATTTCAGTAATTGCTAGCAAGGCTGAGCACTTTTCCATGTGATGATTTACTAGCTGTATTTCCTTGTATGTAGACTGTCCATCCACTTCTTATGACCACTTGTTAAGTGGAATCGATCTCGTATATTTGTATCAGAACTGTATTTTTATGTTGTATTGTATAGTTTGCTCTCCTGTCCCGATCCTTAAAACTGAATGGTGCCAATAATTTGATACTAATGATTATAAAAAAAATGTAATGCCTCATTTTCTCGCATTGTTGTAAGATGAGGTATGTAAGCAAATATTCAGATAACAGAGGATTAACCCTTTAAAGTGCTGAATCTTTAAAATTTTAATATTTTTTTGAGGGGAATCTTTCTAAAACGCGTTACGCACTTCCCTGCCTTAGTAAACGGTATACTGGAGAGTATTTAACCTTATCTTGATGAGTCACGGTCATCCTTGTACACATCAGCCCCTTTTGTACCTTGGTGTGGTGCCGGTGATGTCCTCGGGAGAAAACATAGGGCTTGGCTTGGCCTTTCACAGACTATTGTGCTGTTCTCACTGATGAATTTTGTTGCTTTCTGCTCTATTGGTGAAGCCATCTGGGGCATTTGTGGTGTTTGGGACTTTTTACTCCCATTCTATAGGACCCCCCCCTCTCCGGCTATACTTTCAAAACAGCTTTACCTGTTCTTTATTCTTGTGCACACGATCCAAACTGTGTTCCTGTACAAGACAGGGGAGCTATCTGTGTCTGGGGTTGTAACCTCTTGCCAATCCAGCACCCTCCTCCCAACCTGCTTTCTGAGTCTTCTGCTCTTCACCTCCTGCTCTCTGACGGAAACCTCCTGGGCAGAATGGAAGTTTTCTCAGAGAAGCCAGGGAGCCAAGTATGACATATGTGTCAGGTGTGCTTTGCTTCTGAGGAGGGCTGCATGGGCTTTTGGGACGCTGTTTTCAGGAGGCTGTGAGCCTCCTGCTTTTTTTTCCCCCACATCCCCCTGGGTTCCCAGATGTTCAGCAGTTGATGTCACTGGAAGTCTGATCCCAACAAGTTGGCTGTTACTGTATATGAAAACCCAGTACCTTTGGCAGCTCAGCTCTAACCAGTAAAATCAAGAGGATTCCATTGTTTCAGCAGTTGTCCTGGTTATTTGCCTACTTAAATGTATGACGGGGGCTCGGCGTGGTGACCTGAGGAGATGACATCATGTTGGTTGGATTCATAGGGACAAAAATAAATTGATATAATTTTATCTTTTTTATATATTTAAAACAACAGCACCATCCAGTCACACAACACATACCTGATGTCTGGGGGCGGGGGCGGGGGGCAGGGGCAGGGGCAGGGGGGCAGCTTATTGACATATTCTTGCCAGAACAACGGCTTCAAACTGTGGACCACAGACTCCTGGTGGGCGTGGGTGGGGGCACTACAAGGGGCCTGAGAGTCCTGCAACCCACAGAGTTTGTGGACCATAGACCTGCATGGAAGATCCTTATGTCCAAAGAATTTAGAAACTAGGTCCTAAAGCATTCAGAAGATCCCATCTGAATGTACCCCAAATTTTATATTCTCAAAATATCACAGGAATATCCTGAGGTCTTCATCTCTCTCCTTCATCATCTCAGTTTTTTAAAAACTGGAAATCCACCATCTCACCCACTTTAAAGTGTACAGTTTGGTGGGGTTTTTTGTATGTTCCCATTGTTAGGCAAACCTCACCACTCTCTAATTCCAGAATATCTCCATCGTAACAGAAAGAAACTCCCTGTCTACAGTTACCACCAATTCTCCCCTCCCCCTACCTCCTAGCAACCACTAATTTACTTTCTGTCTCTGGATTTGCCTCTTCTGGACATTTCATATAAATGGAATCATACAATATGCCGTCCTTGGTGACTGGCTTCTTCCACTTACCACAGTGTTTTCAAGGCTCATGCATGCAGTAGCAGGTATCAATACTTCATTCCTTTAATGGGTGAATAATACGCACCATTGTGTGGTGGTACCACATTTTGTTTATTCATCATAAACATTTGGGTTGTTTTCACTTTTTGGCTCTTATGAATAATATAAACATCCACATACAAGTTTCTGTATGAACATATATTTTCAGTTCTCTTGGGTATATAACTAAGATTGGAATATAGCTGGGTCATATGGCAACCAAAGGTAAAAAAAAAATCACATATACTAGGCAGTCAGAAGAATGGGCATATCTGTTACTGGTCAGATACTGTAACACAACACTGATTTGGGGGAGTTTTTATAACAGAAAAATTATTTTAAGGAAATGGTTTTGGTGAGAAAGAAAAAGTTGCTGTCTGTCTTTTAAACATGAAAATTCAATGAAATTCAATTCAGGTGCATCTCTAAGTTCTTATTGGAATAGCTGGCTCTTATTCAGCCAGCAGACTGAATGTTGGGAAAAGTGCTTCCACAGAACATGTGCACTGTTGCGAAAACCACAGTGTTGATTGGCTGCTCGGCGAATTCACATCACTGAGGAACAGAGAGTCTCTGCAAAATCTGGGATGTAATAGAGGGGAGTGTGTGCTGAGAGTGGGAACAAGTCTCCCTTTAGGGCTCAAGTCTTATAAGAAAACACAAAGAGGGGCACCCAACTGGCTCAGTTGGTGGAGCATGTGACTCTTGATTTTGGGATTGTGAGTTTGAGCTCCATGTTGGGTGTAGAGATTACTTAAAAAGAAAACACAAAAAGAAAATCCCAAAGGATAATTTAAGTAAATGGGAGAGAACCTCATGAAAGGAAGAGCCAAGTCTGTAGGGAACTGAGAACCAGAGTGGTTTGCATGCAGACTGAGTGATGACAGCTATGAAGATTTTCCCTAGGAAAGAATCCACACATCACATGGTATTCCAGCACCACCCCTGAAGCCCCTCTATGGCCCCCACCTTGAGCCCATGGGCCCCAGATTTTTGATAGTTGAAACCCACAGATTACCTGCAAGCTTCATTTTAGGCTGTGGTTGCAAACCCACCTCTAACACCACTCCCCAACATCCCCCTACCAAAGAAGGCCCACAAATTCCAGACCAATTCACTGGAAGAATGACCTGGTTTTCATTTGCTTTCTATCTGGCATCATCACTGTTAATTATAGTAATTTAAGTGAAGGGAATAAAAAGGAAAGTGAAAGATAACAGGTTGGATTCTAAAACCAGAGACTCAGTACTGAAATCAGAAGTCCAATGCTTCCTTTATTGATTGATTGGTTTTTGCTAAATGTTGGTCCATTGATAACTTACCGTATCTTTCCTGGTGAATAGGAAGAAAAAGAAAAAGGAATTGCAAATTTTAAGAATGAGTTTTTCTTTTTTCTTTTTCTTTTTAAAAGAATTACAGGGGCAGCCGGGGTGGCTCAGTGGTTTAGCGCCACCTCTGGCCCAAGGCCTGATCCTGGGGCCCTGGGATCGAGTCCCACGCTGGGCTTCCTGCATGGAGCCTGCTTCTCTCTCTGCCTCTCTCTGTCTCTCTCATGAATAAATAAATAAAATATTTTAAATAAATAAATAAATAAATAAATAAAAGAATGACGTATTAGCAGAGTTTCTATTGGCTTTTTTTATATTTTAAAATGTCACACATTGTAAAGCTATGGGGGTTTTTTGTGTGTTTTTTAAAAGATTTTATTTACTCATGAGACACAGAGAGAGAGAGGTAGAGCACAGGCAGAGGGAGAAGCAGGCTCTCTGTGGAAAGCCAGATGCGGGACTCGATCCCAGGACCCGGGAATCACGACCTGAGCCAAAGGCAGACGCTCAACCACTAAGCCACCCAGGTGCCCCACAAAGCTATGTGTTTTGAGGAAGAAGCTTCTTTTTTTGATTTTCTTAAGTAGTTACAGTTCATCTTATCTTTTTTCAAATAATAAATCTATTTCTTATACAACTGGTGTACTGGGAAACCTGGTGAAGCCCAAGCTTTTCATGAATGGCACCTGATTCACCTGTCAGGCTAAACATGTTTAAACTTCAGTGGGACAATTCACCATCGGTAATGGCTGATACACAATAGCAAACACCTGCCTCTGGGTCACATAGCGCTTTTTCCTATTTCCATCCCATCTCCCATCTCCCCCGGTTCAAAAAAGGTTGAGATCACTAGTTTCTCTTTGAGTCTTTTGTAATCTTAGGCATTTCGCTCATGATACCTATGGCATCGAACCCTATCAAGCCTCACCTGTGTCATCTTCCCTCACCTTCCTTGTCTTCACAGAGGCTACTGATGCACCACTCCTAAACTGGCTTCTGGACCTGCATTTGGAACCTCTATGCTTTTCTGCCTCCATAATTATTTTCTTTGTTTATGCAATGAAATATAAAGAAATGGGAAAAAAAAAAAAAAAGCAGGCTAAAATGCTGGCTCTGCACTACCAGCACGAAAGGAATTGGTCCATGTTTTCTAACGGAAAACAGCTTAGCAGTTATCACTTCAAAACCGTCAGAAGGACTCCAGGACCTGGCATCTTTAAGTGGGTGGTGTGGATAAGTCGAGTAAACAAGTGAAAGGGAGTTGCAAGCCACAGGAGCGGATTTGAGAGAGTGGAGACTTGGGGCGGGGGGGTCATCAGGCATGGTGAGGTCCTGCCAAGGTCTGTGCTGCCTGCTGCCGGGAAACAGGGTAGACCAGTTGCTTAGTTTGGAAGGGGTCCGGTCATTCAAGGGAGCCGGGGCAGTCTGCTGAGTGCACATTTCAAAAGTGCGGAGTTCCAGTTTCCCCTCTGGCTCTCGGCGTCTCAGTTTACCTACCTAGAGAGTGGGGATCCTGCTGTCTCACCTGTGTGATGATCCCAAGAAATAATGGGTGTAGTAAGTGCTTTGTGTACACCAAAAGTGCTGGAGCAAGATGAGGGGGTGGGGGGTGGGGGAGGCAGCGGTTCCCCAGGTGCGCCCAAGGTCCACCCCGCAGAACTCGGGTGCGCATCGAGGCCTCCCGGGCACGTCCTGGCTCTCGGGTCTGCAGTGAGGCCTGGGATCTCCGGGGATGCCCGGAGGCAGGGGCGCAGCAGGGCCGGCGCCGGGGGCGCGGGGAGGGAGCCCGAGCGGGAGCGGAGGACGCGCGGGGCGAGGGGAGGCGGCGCGCGGGCTGGAGGCTGCGCAGAGCGGGCGGCGGGGACGCGGGCGGGCGGGGACGCGGGGGGCGGGACGCGGGGCGCGGGGGGCGGGGGGCGGGCGCGGCGGCGGCGGCGGCGGCGGCGGCGGCGGCGGCGGCGGCGGCGGAGCGCAGTGCCCGGCCCGGCCCCGCGGCGCCCCCGCTGCGGCCCGAGCGGCCTGGCTGCGGGCTCGGAGCGCGGGATGGCGCGAGCGCCGCGGCGGCGCCCGGGGGCCTGGGGGCCGCTGCTCTGGCTGCTGCTGGCGGGGCCCGGCACCTGCGCGGCCAGCCCCGCGGACGACGGCGCGGGCCCGGGGGGCCGGGGACCCCGGGGCCGCGGGCGGGGGGACTCGGGCGCCGACGAGGCGGCGCCGCGCCACGACTCCTCGTACGGCACCTTCGCGGGGGAGTTCTACGACCTGCGCTACCTGTCGGAGGAGGGTGAGGCCGCGGGGGCAGGGGCGGGGGGGAGGGGAGGGGAGGGCGCGGGGGCGCTGCGCGGGGGAGGCGGGGAGGCGGCCCGGGCCGGGGGCGGAGCGCGCTGCTCGGACCCCGCGGCCTGCCTGGCTGCCGGCGCCTTCCGCCCGCCGCCCGTTTCACAGGCGGGGAGACTGAGGCCGGGACCGGGAGGTGGTCAGCCCAGGCCTGGAGGCTGCGGGCAGGGGGGTCCGCCCGGCCCCCACTCTCCCTGTCGGGGTAACGGGTGGCGGGGGAGGAGGCCGCCCCCTGGCCTGGGGTGTGTGAGAGCAGGGTGCGAAGCAGAAATCACAGTTTTTAAAAAATTAATTAATTAATCTAGTTATTTTTTTAAAAAGATTTTATTTATTTATTAGAGACAGAGAGAGAGAGACTGAGAGGCAGAGACACAGGCAGAGGGAGAAGCAGGCCCCATGCAGGGAGCCGGAACCGGGACTCGATCCCAGGTCTCCAGGATCACGCCCTGGGCCGAAGGCGGTGCTGAACCACCGGGGCTGCCCTATTTATTTATTTATTAATGAAAGACACACACAGAGAGGCAGAGACACAGGCAGAGGGGGAAGCAGGCTCCCTGCGGGGAGCCCCATGCGGGACTCGATCCCAGGACCCCGGGATCACGCCCTGAGCCGAAGGCAGCCGCTCAACCGCTGAGCTACCCAGGCGCCCCCAGAAATCACAATTTAAACTGATTTTTTTTTCTCCTCCTTGTCTGTATTGACCTACATTTGCAGGGACGAGTGCCCCAACCTTTCAGCGTTCTGTTGCTGCTGGCTGCCCTGCCGGCAGAGCTGGGGCGTATTTCTGTCCCCACTCTCATCCCAGTTCTTTTGTGTGACCACACACGTTAGGGTTCCCGACTGTGAGCCACCATTGTTGGGTGCTGCTGGGCCCGGAGAGGAGGGGTTTATCAGCCACAGACCTCCCTGTGGAGTTGCTTTAGTGAGCACAAAAGCCAGCTGATTCTGTGTAGAAGGAATAGAAACTGGCCTCTTCTGCAATTTGGAAGGTAGCAGTTTTCCTATTCTTCTGCTGAAAGGACTGGGCAAGAATAAAATTGGGTTTGAAATGTACCCGCAACTGATATGATGCTGGGTATATCTGTTATGAAGGATTTGGGTTAGCTGTATACAACAGGCACACATTAATAGCTTAAGTAAGATAGAAGTTTCTTCGTCATGTAAAGAAATCTAGGAGGAGGCAGCAGTCTGGGCTGGTATTAGAGGCTCTATGCTCATTGGACACCCTGGATCCTGATCTTCTGCTTCTTTATAATTCCTAGCGTGTAACTTCATGGCCCAAAACGGCTGCTTGATCTCCAGCCACCTCATTCACTGTCCAGCCAGCGGGAAAGAGAAAGTGGAAAGGTCACTAACCTCCTTTATAAGGGGATTACTCAGAAGTCCCATATAGCAATTATACTTCATTTGCCACAACTTACGTGGTCACATTAAAGGAGGCTGGGAAACAGAGCCTTTTAGCTGAGAGGTAGTATGCCCAAGTAAAAAATTGAAATCATTGTATTGAAGTGGAAAGGATGGATTTGAGGAATACAGTAGTTGGGTGGAGGTTCAAGTGCTGAAACAGAGACCCCATATTTAGTGGCTTAAATAAGATAGTTTTTTTGTTTTGGGTTTTTTTTTTCCTCCCATGAGTCTGACTGATCTGGGCAGTTGGGACAGCCCTGTTCTACAAGGTCATCAGGTAACCCAGGTGCCTTCCATCTTGTTCTACCATCCAGTAAAGCTTTGTCCTTGTCTGTGTGGTAGAAGATGGGTTGCCTATGTGGCCTTCTTCAAGCTTGAGGAAAGGTGGGATGCCTGGGTGGCTCAGCAGTTGGGCATCTGCCTTTGGCTCAGGGTGTGGTCCTGGAGACCCGGGATCGAGTCCCGCATCAGGCTCCCTGTAGGGAGCCTGCTTCTCCCTCTGCCTCTCTCTCTCTCTCTCTCTCTCTCTCTCTCTCTGTGTGTGTGTGTGTGTGTGTGTGTCATGAATAAATAAATAAAATCTTTTAGAAAAATATTGAGGAAAGGAGAAAGAGGAAACTCAGAACAAGCAATTACCTTTGAGGCTGGTTGCACAGATCACTGCAGTTCACATTCCTTTGGCAAGGATATAATTCCATGACCTAGCTGCAAGAGAGGCTGAGAAATGTAGGCTTCCAGCTGGGGTGCCATGTGGCCAGGGAGGTGGAGAGACAGGGGAGGGGTGAGGGGGTGAGGATGGCAAGCAGAAGCAGCATCTATCACTCTGGAAAAGAATAAACGTTTCAAAGCCCATCTGGTTCCCAAAGGATCAAATACCTGTTTATTCTGTTCGTGCTCAGCCCAGCACACTGCCAGGTGCCTCACACGTGGTGCCTGAGAGCTCATGTCCTCATCGGGCGGACGGACCTAACAAAGGGAGGAAAGAAGGTCAGATGCTCTGTGTCCAGTTGTACGTACGGAGAGAATGAAGTTAGTTGTAGAGTCCAGACGGTTTTATGAACACGGACCCCAGGTGGCTGCAGACGTAAGGAAGGCTTTATAGAGTTGAGCTAGGAGGTATGAAAGACTTTGATGAGCTAGAAGATAGGACATTTAGGTGAGATGCTCCCCCCCTCCTCCCAGGCAGCAGGGCATGCAGGGTGTGTACAAATCCCTGGTTTGCCTGCTTGCCCTTCTCACCCATTCTGCACATTCAGCCTGAAGCTCAGTTCTAACCCCCAGAAATCCACGATGGTTCCAACCTGCACACTGGATGAAGCTTCAACTCCTTTATCTGGAACTTTCTCTTTGGCTCAACTTCCTTTTATAGCCCTCTCTTACTCCTCCCCTTCGCTCCCCCTGGGGTTTCACTGTCCTTTCGCCTCTCTAGCACTTTCACCTATCTTCAAATGCAGATCCTACAGCCAGCTGGTGGGTGCTAGTTGGGGATGTTTGTGGGCTGAGCCTCTCAGGGGCAGCCCCTCCGCTAGATTCCTTTGGGCCTGGGTTGTAGCGCTGTGGATCCTGAATAGAGACTTTCTCAAGATCCTTAGAAATAATCAGTGACATTGCCTTAAAGGGGTTACAGCCAGAGAGGGAGAAGCAGAACTGGGGAATGTCCCAGGTGGATGTTGTAACCCAGAAAGCCATGGGAACACTAGCAGTGTCCCTAGCCATGGTGAGGCCCAATAGTGTGAGGCTGCAAAATAATTGATGGATTCAGGAGATGAGAGATGAATTTTCCTGGGATAAATTCAGTGGAGAAAGGAAGGACCCTGATCGATTTTGAAGGAAGTGGCAAGTAAAGAGGTAGAAATAGTGCATTTAAAATACTCTATTGGTACAAATGAGACTGTCTTTTTCTCATTAGTGATTGGGCTACTTGTTTCCTCTATGCAGGGTACCCTCTTCTCAGGTTCAAAGTAGACAACTAACTGAGTTTTCAATGAAAAGATGGCCTGGTACTATGTAAATTTATTTATTCATTTATTTATTTTTTAAATATTTTATTTGTTCATGAGAGACACAGAAAGAGGCAGAGATGCAGGCAGAAGGAGAAGCAGGCTCCATGCAGGGAGCTGGTGTGGGACTAGATCCCAGGACTCCAGGATCAGGCCCTGAGCCAAAGGCAGATGCTCAACTGCTGGGCCACCCAGGTGTCCTGTAGTATGTAAATTAAAAAGGGGGGGGCGGAATTAGAATAATGGGGATGGAGAATTCACTGAAACTTTAGGAGAGCCCACTGACCACTACCCACCCTGTCTAGAAACCATTTCTCCAGTGTCCTGACCGCCCAAGACTACCCAAAGCCAGAGGCTGAAAACTGGCTAATTTGGTATATTTAATTGCCCCCTAAATATGTTCATTTTTAAAAACTTATTTTATATTTTGGTTTAACACTGCTAAATGGGGTTTTTTGGTAAGTTGTTATTTGGAGACAGTGTGAAGAGGTAGGGGTGGGGTGGGCAGAGGGAGAGACAGAGAATCTTAAGCAGGTTCCACCTGCAGTGAGGAGCCCATCACAGGGGCTCCATCTCATGACCCTGAGATCATGACTTGAGCCAAAATCAGGAGTCAGACACTTAACTGACTGACCCATAGTTAATGCTAAATATAGATTCCTTTGGGCCTGGGTTGTAGCGCTGAGAAAGAGAGAAAGAATAGAGAAAGTCTCTATTCAGGATCCACAGCGCACATTAACTATGCTATATTTCAGAATTCTTAGCGGTTCCCACTGTCTTAACCTATACCTCTCATCCTTATATTCCTAACTCCACTGCCACCTCTTTCAGGGAGCCTTCCTGGATTTCCTCCCATCCCCTGCCACTAAGCAAGGATGTTCTCTCACACCGTACAATCTAGCCCCGCTCTTGACCCTGTTGGCTCTCTATGATCAAGAGTTTGGATAGGGTGCTAGTGCTTGAATCCTACCATTCATACCTCTTCCTCTTGAGGCTCTTAAACATGGAATCTATATATCCAGAACAACAGAATGTAAAACAGATTACTTTGTGATTATGGGCAAATATTCTATTCTGAAGGTTCTTTGAAAAAACTGAATTGGGTGTTTTTGGCTTAGTGTTACATCCCAGGTAAAGCCTCCTGCTCTCTTTTCCCTGCCGTGAAGATCTCTGCAAACCCTGAAGCCTTACCAGCCTGCCGTATGGAGGGTGGTAACTGACTTGCCAGACCCTGCCTTGGCAGGAAAAGAGGAAACATATTCATGATTGCTTATCTCTAAGGCACAGTGATCTGGCCACTTATGAAATGTGGCCCACTTCTGAGCATCAGGTTTTGACCACAATTTTTCCTACTTGGGAAAGAGCTAGTAAGACAGTAGAGAGAAGAACAGAGCTTGGGGAAAGGGCGCGGACTCCTTCATCTGCCTGTGTTCTTCCTACACGTACCATGTAATGAATAGGGATACCTAACTCGTCACCCTGCCAACCTGGAAGTTCTTTAAAGGTTAATAACCTCTATCTGAATGATCTATATATTCTCCATGATTGTAGTCTGATGATAACACTAAATGGGGCTCACTTTTAATATATACTTACTGTGCATTAGGTATGGTTCTAAGTTCCTTATACATATTAACTTTTTAAAAAAAGATTTTATTTATTTATTCACGAGAGACCCAGAGAGAGAGGCAGAGACACAGATAGAGGGAGAGGCAGGCTTCATGCAGGGAGCCCAATGCAGGACTCGATCCCAAGACCCCGGGATCACGCCCTGAGCTGAAGGCAGGCACTCAACCCTGAACCACCCAGGGGCTCCTTTATCCATGTTAACTTTCATTCTGACAGCAAGCTCTGATGCCGATGCCCTTTAGCCTGACTGAGAGTTCAAAAATCTGACCCACAGAAAATTTAAATATCTTAGCTAAAGCCACATAGCTAGAAAGTTAGCAGGAAACTACATAGATTTGTTGATTGACTTTATGGATAAGGTGGCACAGGGTGGCCACCTCTTTGGAGCAGAGGGTCCCTGTTGATCTGCAATAGGAAATACAGTGGGATGGGCTGAATGAGGTATTTTTGTGTGCAAACTTGAGCAAAGGCGTTCGGGATCAATGAGGTTGGGCGGTTAGCGTGGGGAAGCGTGGGTTCCCACCTGCTGGACTGCTGTGGTGAAACCCAAATGGTGGGACATCCAGGTGGCTCAGCAGTTGAGCGCCTGCCTTCAGCCCAGGGAGTGATCCTGGGATCCAGGGATCGAGTCCCACATGGGGCTCCCTGCATGGAGCCTGCCTCTCTCTCTCTGCCTATGTCTCTGCCCCTCTATGTGTGTGTCTCTCATGAATAAATAAAATCTTTAAAAAAGCAAGCAAGCAAGCTGAATGGCCATTCGCCTGTGTGGGGAGCATTACATATTTTATACTTTCTGAAGCCCCTTGCCATTTTTACTTCATTCTATGACTCTGATAAGCAGAAGCAACGATTCAGGCAGTTCAGAAAGAGAAAGAGGCTGGTGCAGTAGTCTTCAGATTTGAACAGACATCTGCTGGTTAAAACTTCAAGGAAGCAAGTACTAAATTAATACCTGAGGGCTGTGAGCCAAGCAGTCAATTAGAAGCAATAAATAGCGAACCAGAAGCCATTAACTACCCAGCAGAGTATGGCGGGACAGGCCCAAGGAACTGCAGAAGAGGAACAGATCGTGTCTGTGAATTAGACAAGAGAGGAAACCACAAATATTCACCAATTGATGGATATTTGGGTTATTCCCCACTTGGGGCTATTATAAATAATGCTGCCATGCACATCTGTGTACAAGTTTTTGTGTGAATATATGGTTTTTTTCTCTCCTGATATGAGTATTTACATGGAAAATTGGAAAGAATTAACAAACAGACACATAATCAAGAGATCGCAATAAGGTCACCATAAACAAGATTAGCATGTGTAAACCAAAAGCTCTCTTCTTTAGCAACAATAAGCTAGAAAATGTCAAAACAAGATACTATTTAAAATAGCAACTGAGGGCGCCCGGGTGGCTCAGCGGTTTAGCGCCTGCCTTCAGCTCAGGGTGTGATCCTGGAGACCCGGGGTTGAGTCCCACGTCAGGCTCCCTGCATGGAGCCTGCTTCTCCCTCTGCCTGTGTCTCTGCCTCTCTCTCTGTGTCTATCATGAATGAATAAATAACATCTTTAAAAATAAAATAAATAAATAAATAAATAAATAAATAAATAAATAAATAAATAAATAAATAAAATAGCAACTGAAATCCATATAATGTCCAGATTTTGTCTAACAAAGAGTGCCCTGGTCCTGTGTGGAGAAAAAATTAACTATTAAGTGATATAAAAAACACAAAGGGGAAATATACTATGATCTTGGAAGGAGTAACTTCGTATTATAAAGAGGTCAGCTCTCTCCCCACTCATCTGTTCATTTAATGCAGTCCCATATAAGAGCCCAAGAGTATTTGGGCAGAGAACTTGACAAATGAGGATCTATCCTTTGCATGGAAGAATCAAGTTCTGTGAATTGCTGGGGTTTGTTACAAAGCTTAGTATTTCACATAGTGCGATCCTGGTTCAGGAACAGTCAAAAAAAAAAAAAAAAAAAACAAAGAACAAAGAAGAAAATCCAGAAATAGACCTATATTCCTATGAGAACCAGTAAGTTATTGAGGTGTCATCATAAATCGTGTTATTTAGTAAATGATGTTGAGAAAAATTGAGTCCATGTAAGGAGAAAAATAAAACTGTTTTCTTCACATCATAGAAAACAATAAATTCTAAATGCGTCAGGTCTAAATTGAAAACAGTACTACAAAGTTAATAAATAAATGTGTAGGGAAAGATCTTCGTGTCCTTAGAATGGAGATTCATCTCTTAGGCAAGACTCTAACAGCACAAACCAAAAGAAGAAAAATTATTTCCTCAACAACATCACATTTAAAGATTTGGGTCCAGGGAAGAATATCATTGAAAAAAGTAAGATTGGTGGCAGACTAGAAGGGGGAGAAAATGCAGCATCGGAAACCACCAGTGAGTTGATATCTGGAATACACATAAACTCCCATAAGAAAGACTGAAAATGAAGTTTAAAAGAGAAGCACAAAAAAATAAAATAAAAAATAAAATAAATAAATAAAGCGCAAAGATTATGTGTATACACATCATAGAGAAGGAAACCCAAACGGCTCATGCAAAATATGAAGAGATGTTTAACCGTGCTAGTACTTGGGGAAATAGAAGTAAAAATACTGAGAATGTCGGATGGTATCCAGTACAGGCAAGAATGTGGGGAAATAGGAGCCTCATGGGATTATAAACTGGTGCTGGTAGTCTGAATCCTAATCTTACTGAGCTTTGTGGAATTAAAGATGGGAACTAGCTATTGCTCTCTGGGGTTTACTGAAACAAATCAAAAACCTCTTGCATATGTCTACGAGAAACATATGTAAGGCAGTTCATCTCATTATTGGACAAAGCAAACATTGAAGGCATTTTAAACATTAAGGCAATGGGGAGGTTATTTCAAAACCTGTGTTTATATGCACATCACAGAATGCTATTCAATCAGGAGTAATAAGAGGTTTCACGTTTACATATAGGGATAGATTTCCAAAGGAAAATAAAAATAGTAGAATGAGATTTACTGCACAGTGTCGCTTTTCTGCAGCATAAAAGCATACAAAACCATCTACTTTTCAAGAGCACCCATGTATAAAAATAAACATATGAAAAATTTAAAAAAAATAAACATATGGATGGTGGATGGTAAATGAGGCTGGGCTCTTGATACTGCTTTGCTCTGGTGCTTCCAGACCTTGGGCAGGCCTTGGGATGGCCAGTAGAGTGCAGCTGTGGACAGCGTGGCAGGGTGGCGCTGTTGGCATAGTGAAAAATTGGGCCTGGGACCTCAACTTTAGATCTGGGTTCTGGTGAAGGCACTTTGTTGATTATTTTATAAGGTAATCATGCAGGACTTTCAGGACAGTGTTGTTGGGAATACGAAAGGATTTTTGCAACAGGGCAGGACCTGACCCTGGGCAGGTGGAGTTCCCATGCCCTAGAAGGAGCTAGCAGAGATGAGAAGCTTACGTCCCAACCCCATGTTGTCTGGTACCCATTATTACTAATGTGTGCTTTCCGTTTATCATGGTAAAATACTGCTTTTCTAAAGATATATGTGTCAGAGTGCTCATTTTGTTAAAACCTGCAGCCTTTGCAGAAGGATGTGCTTGAAATACTCTAGACCAGGAGGAAAGTGGGTTTAGGCAAGGATTAGGGCGAAATAGAAGATGAGCTTTGTGTAGACTCCTATGAATGTCCCATAAACCAAGAAATGTCATCAATTTAATTTGGTGCACCTACATACTTAAAGATTAAAATTCTGCCATTAAGATAATTTTCCGGTAAAATTGTACAGTGCCATGTAAAACATCCTGTTGGACGACACTATTCTCTAGCTTGTTATCGAGATGACGGCTAATAAGGGACAGTCTGCAAATCCATTGTGTAGGTATTCAAGGATTAATCAATTTAGTCTCTCTCCAACAAGATCCAATCAGAAAAATAAATCATTTCTAGGCTTTTTTTTTTTTTTTTAAACAGGATGACCAGCCCAGGAGCTATCTAAGTAGGTGTCGGGGCATGGGAGAAGCAAAAAGGAGCACAGAGACAGTAACTGTGAGAAGCAGCTGCCACCCCTGGGCCTGCGGTGGTGAGAAGGGTCTGGGCACAGAGAAGGACTTGAGGCTGTAAGAATCTAGAAGCTCAGACAAGAGAACCCCCCACAAAACCCAACCCATCCTCTGAGAATGGGGCTCCCCACCCAGTGGCTGTTGGTTCCTTTGAGGGCATGACAAGGCTGGTTATGGGAGTCTAGATAAAAAGCCAGAAGCCGGAACCAACTGGCCACTGTAAGGATGAAGCAGAAGCGCCCTGGACTTGTATAGTGGACAACAATCCAATCGGAAGGGATGGTCTTTCCTTCCTCCTGCGTCCTAGCCTCCCTCCAGTGCTTCCTTTTGGCAGAGCCTAGCCAGCTGGCAAAGGAGAAATGTGGTTTGCAGAGAATTCAGCCCATCAGAGAGTTGGCTATAGAAGGCTGGGTTCTCAGAGACAAGAGCTTAAATACTGGCACATGGTCCAAACTAAATTTATGCCAAATCATTTAAATTCAGGGGAAAAGTGTTATATTGCTGCGCTTAATATTTTTCTGCCAACACCAACTAGTATAGTGCAATTAATTTCTGGTGCTAATAACCCAGAGCTAGCACAGACACCCCCCCCAAGCTAAAAGGGGTGGTCCATCACAAGACTGCTCTCACTTAAGATCAACTGGCTGCAGATCTTGGGGCTACCCACAACCCCCCTCGGATTCTGTGATTCACTAGAATGTTTCACAGAGTTCAGGAAAGCACTGTACTTGCTATAAAGGATACAATTCAGGAAGAGCTGGTGAAGACACACTAAAGTCCTGGGGGGGTCTCCCAAATGCAGAGTTTCTGCCCTCTTTTCATGGAATCAGGCCTTGTCGCCCTCCCTGGTATTAGTTTGTTCACCAGCCAGGAAGCGGCGCTGAGCTTATGTCCAGAGTTTCGATTGGGGTCTCATTACATAGGGATTATTGATTTAATCACTGGCTACATAATTAAATGCAATCCCCAGCCTCCCTCCCCTCCCAAGTAGCTGACAGCCCCAAACCTCTAGTCACATGGTTGGTTTTTCTGGTTACCAACCCCCAATCCTGAGTCATCTTCCGTCTTAGCATAAGCTCAGGTGTGATCCCAAGGGGCTCAGGAATCACGAAGACAGTCTTCTGGGAAATTCCAAGGATTTGGAGCCTCTCTCACACTCTCTCCAGGGACCAGGGACACAAACCAGTCAAATTCTTTATTATACAACACCTTACAAAACAAGAGAAAAATATACCCCAATGCATCTGGCAAAACAAGTTCTCATTCCAAGTTTTAGAAGCAGATGAGAGAATAGGAAATTAGTGCTAGAAAAGCCCCGAGAAGCCATTTGCCAATGCTAATAAGGTAGTTTGGTACATTTATAAGTGAGTTTTGTTCCAAAGCTTGCTCTTAATTTAGAATTTAGAAACCCATCCTTTTAGAGATGATCTTATCCTATGGTTACTAGTTCTCAATCCAGTTTATAAAACTTAATAGTAATAGTAATCCAATATTAATAATAACTGGTGTTTATTGTGATGGAATTCTGCTGTATGCCAGTGCATTATTTTAGGTGCTGGGAAATGGTAAGGATAACAGGAAAAGATGGGGAAATTGAGAAGCTACATTATAAGAGATCGTCTTTTTCAGTTACCTATAGAATTTTTTTTTAATTATGTATTTATTTGAGAGAGAGTGTGTGAGCAAGAGGGGCAGAGGGAGAAAGAGAATCTCAAGCAGACTCCCAGGTGAGCATGGAGCCCGAGGCAGGGCTTCATCTCAAGACCCTGAGATCATGACCTGAGTTGAAACCAAGAGTTGGACACTCAACTGCCTGAGCCACCCAGGCGCCCCAGTTACCTATAGAATTTTCTCTAATTAAAAAAAATTTTTATTCATTCGAGAGAGAGAGAAAACGAGCATGAACAGGGGGAGAGGCAGAGAGAGATGGAGAAGCAGGCTCCCCCTGAGCAGGGAGCCTGACATAGGTCTCATTCCCAGGACCTGGAGCTCATGACCTGAGCCAAAGGCAAATGCTTCACCAACTGAGCCACCCAGGTACCCCGAGAATTGTAAAAACATAACTAGTCATTGCATTCCTGGATAATTATTCTGAGAAAAAAATAGCCTCAGCATGGTAGTGAGAAATCAGAACATATATGAAGATGCTTAATGTAGTTTGTAGCATTAAGCAGTTGCTCAATAAATGTTAAGAGAAAAACAAAAAAAAACTTGTCCAAGGCAGGACTTAGTCTAGAGTACTGAAGTAGATTTAGGGCTCAGCATAAAATAAGCATAAAAGTAGAAAAAGTAATGTACTTGGCCCAATTACTTAGAGATAGAAAAAAGCTACTAGGGCTGTGTTTTAGCATGTGAGCAAGATCTAGGATAGTAGAAATGAACTGTCCCAAGTGTACAGATAAGTGGAAACCATGGCCCAGTGGCTTTTTTTTTAAGTATAACATGATGTGGGAAACAAAGGCAAAAGAGAAATTAAATTTCCTTACTATTTACAGCCCGTTCACAAGTCCTTGACACAGGCAGAATGACATTCCTCTAGGATCTCCGCTGCCTCGATGTTAGTTCTTTACTAAGGCCAACAGTCCCCCAGGACCCTATGAGTCTACTTTAACATATAAAAATTCCTTTGGAAACGTCCTTTATCTCTCCCCCCAAGATATATATTGGCAGTCATCCCCCAAGCATAGAACCCACTAATATACATCTGAAGGGTCTCATGACTGAGTCTTTATTAACTAGTAATAAATGACTTGTTCCTAACAATAGTTGGCCCCCTCAAGGCCCTGAAAACCTTGTTTCCAAAATACAGGAGGTTTGTGCTATCCCTTCGCCCCCGTCCCAACTTGAAAGTGTATAACGGGCCACTCCTCCTGACCCCAGTGCAGCTCTTTCTACCCACGGGTCCTGTTTCTGTGCTTTAAGAAAATCAGCTTTATGTACCAAAGATGTCTCAAGAATTCTTTCTTGGCCATTGGCTCCAGACCCCAATGTCTTTCCTACATCATAATGGAACAAAGTAAACAAAGCCTCAAGTTTATGTTTAATTGCCTAATATCTGTGGGTGATTTTATTTATTCATTTGACAATCATGTAGTCGGTGTCCAGTGCCAAGCACTACGCTGGACAGAGAACCCAAGATGACTCACGTATGGTTCCTGTGTGCATGGAGTTAACCACGGAGGAGAAAAATCTTGCTGTCACCAACTGGAAGCATAACTCAGGCCTACCTTTCAGTGTGTGCTTGAAAGTATCATGATATGAAGTGATCTTACAAGAAAGATACCGAGCTGTTAGAAACGATGTGTTTGTAGAATTTAGTGAACTATGAAACTGTCATATACAGCTTGATGACAAATGCAAGTTCAGAGAAATGGGAAAATCCTATTATCGTGTGTAGGTATAAATGGAAAACCTCTACAATCCAATATACAAATATTTCATTGTTGGTTTTTTCCCCTCTTAGAGCACGGGTATTGTATGAAAGCTGTGATTTTTGCACTCCCAGGGACGGTGATGAGCCGTGGTTGTTGAAATTATGTCACCTCTCTGCCTCAGGTTCCCTACCTATAAAATGGGGGAAAGGCCATATATTCTCAGTTAGCATGTAAGTCTGGCTCAAAGATGTGTGCCCTACACCCTCCCCTCAGGAAGAGGGTAATGAGGCTTACACAAAGCCCTCTTCTGAGGCCCTAAACATTCCTGGACACGTGTGTTTGAAAATAGTCAACCTATTAAAAAGAAAAATTTCTCCTCAGGAAAGCTGTCATTGGATTCTCTAACCATTGTTTATTCTTACCATCTAGGTTATCCTTTCCCTACCGCTCCTCCTGTGGATCCATTTGCCAAAATCAAAGTGGATGACTGTGGAAAAACTAAGGGATGCTTTAGGTTGGTAGACCCGTGAGTTGGATAACTTGAAGGCTAAGGAACTGATTTACTTCTCAAGGTGGTATTTAAATCGCATACAGCTCATTCTAATCAGGGCCCTGCGCCCCCTCAAAGCTTCAGCAGGGATGTGGCCTGTTTCCAATGGCCACCCCAGTATTCAGTCTTAGAGGCCATAAGCTCTAGAAGGCTACTGGTCAATGGAACATTCTTGTCTGCTATTGGCCCAAGTATCTACTCCTAATTAGTTGGCTATATGAAAAAGAATCACATGGCACAAGCTATATTTTATTAGGGCTGTGAGTGGGACAGACCATGATAGACACGTCTAAGACCCAATGCCTTCTCAAGTAAGTCATGACTTAGGGATCTCTGGATAATACTAACTAGTCCTTGAACACAGGTTATTGTATGTAGCTAGCTTGTTACCTCTGGTTTAGTGACTCCCTACGTGATTGCTTGCAGTGTTCTATTAAAGCATGATGGGGTGAGCTAGTGAACACTAGTATAGAGAGCTCTTTTTTTGTTGGAAAAGCTGCTTCCTCTTTGAGATTGTTATTTCCTAAAATAAATTGCCCTTGAGTAAAGGTCACGGTGGCCACGGTACTGAAAGTTTTTAATTTTCTTTTGTTCAACGCTCAAGGTCTAATGAGAAAAACTTGAATAAAGGGGTTTTGAGTTCTCTTTGGATTACAAGGGTATTTTTAAGGAATTTTTTTTAAGATTGTATTTATTTGAGAGAGAGAGAGCACGAGTAAGGGGAAGGAGGAGGGAGAAAGAAAAGCAGACTCTTCACTGAGCAGGAAGCCTGATGCAGTGCTTGATCCCAGGATGCTGGGAGCATGACCTGAGCTGAAAGCAGACGTTTAACCGACTGAGCCACCCAGGCACCCCTCCAAGGAATTTTTAAGAATCCAAATAATACAATTATTGAGGAAGATGGCCAGCAATGTTAAGTCTGGTGATTGGGGGACATTTTCAAGAAAAGAAGGAATTTCAGTACCTGCTGGCTTCAGGGTGACTTACTTTCTGGCCCACTCACTCTTCCTGTAGCTTTCCCTTACTTCCATCCAGCATTTTCACCGTGTTCTGTGTTGTCCTGAGCTTACATCTCTTCCCAGCCATTCAGGGTACCTGCCAGCCTGGTGGCATGTGCCTACAGATACCTTCCACCTGACCTTCGATTGTCTCACCCATTGCTAGGGTTCTGTTATTTGGAAAATGGCATAAAACAACCATCCTCCACTAGACCTTTCTGATTTTTAAAGGATCCACAAGTCCTCTGTAAAGAAAATTTAAATCTGTGTTTCCATTTCATTCATGCTCCTTAAAAAGATTAATGTTTGCATAATCTGATTATCTGGATAACCAGTTTATACTGCTCTGTACTCTACAGTCCCAATTTGTAATTGTGTTAGCACCAAGTAGCCCAATAGAGCAAAGGCAGATTTTATAAATCAACGATGCATTCATGCTCAGTGAATACCAGATGAGGTTTCATTTCACGTATCGTATGTATGAGGGTTTTACAGCAGTTCAAACAGATGAAAGTGGAGGGAGGTGGAATCGTAATCGTAGTTAGTAGTAAGAACGAGCTCAACCAAGAGATCCCGCACAGTGTAGTCAGAGAGACCCCATGCAGGTAAGCAAAATCTGCCTTCAGTAAAACGACATCATCCATCACATGAATGCTGAGAACTTAAATGCTCCGGGTTTTGTGGTTTATATTTAATTTGTATGTTTTTGTTAATTTAGCTGTGTTAAAATTTCTAAGTAAAAATAAATTGGTGTACATTTAATTCACAAAGACAGTTTATTAGTTTATTCGCTCAGAGAATTTCTGCCTCTGAAAGGGATTCAGAAATAATTCAGTAATAAGTAATATCTGAGAAAACTCTAATATAATGCTGAGAACCCTGGCTGGGAGTGGAGGCCCACGTGCAAGTCCTGTTGCAGCTACTGACTCAACTACGCAAGCAATCCCCTTCCCATCTCTGGTCCTCAGGTTGTATGTAGATAAAAAGGAGCAGATACGCTCCACAGTCTCTCCCGAGTGAAATTGTGGTTTTCAGATCCCTGGTAGCAAAGAGCTAATTTATGTGATAATCTTGCTTCACTATGCCTAACATATTGTTGCCTTCGTAATGTATTGTGAATAAGTAGATGAAGCAGCAGTGCTGTTTTGATACATCCTCTAGATATGGCAAACCGGGCTGCAATGCGGAGACCTGTGACTACTTCCTTAGCTACCGGATGATAGGGGCTGATGTGGAATTTGAGCTGAGTGCTGACACAGATGGTTGGGTAGCAGTTGGATTCTCTTCAGACAAGAAAATGGTAAGATGCAAATCATGATAAGAGATGATTTTTTTTTTCCCTTTAGTTTGCTGTGCTACTTTAGATTTTGGAGAACGGGCATGGTTTCTCCAAGCTACCATGCCTCTGTTAGATGTGTGAATTTCTAGCATTTGATTTTCTTTTTCAAAGCAAAGGAAATAAAGTGATAAAAGCGGCATAATGATTATATTAGCTGTGGCTCTCTGATTGCAAGTTAAAAAAAATGAAGCTAGCTTAAACAGAAAAGGAAGGGTTGGTTATGGGAATACAAGGTATCTTGTGGTGCCTGGGTTTATTAGTTATTATGGCAGTAATGCTGCAAGGAGAGCTTCCAAAACCACATGGCTTATAAGCATTTATTTCTTGCCCACGTGTGTGTGAATTGGACAGGGTTCAACTGGGCTTGGCTCCAGCCCATGAATTGGATTCGGGCTTTTTCTAATCATTCTGGAACCAGCAGCTAACAGGGCATGTTATTTTCATGGCAGAGACAGAAGGGCAAGAGCCCTCCAAGCCTATTTCAAACCTCTGCTCACATCATATCTGCTAACATTTCATTGCTCAAAGTAAGTTACACGGCCAAGGCCAGAATGAAGGGAGAGGGAATTTCACTCCCCTTCCCAAGAGGCCCTGTGAAGGTGTGGGGATATAATACTCCTACCAGGGAATGAAGCAGTAAGGCCAACAATTCAGTCTTCTGCAGTACGCATAGGCAAGAACACATCTGGACCTCAGGAAAACCAGGGACCAGGACCAGGACGGGTGTCTGGATCCCAAGCAGCTGTCCATCTCTTACCTCTGCTCTTTCTGTGCCTCTGCTATGTTCTTCCCTCCTCCCATCATTTGCCATCTCACTGTGGCAGCCTGCTTCCCAGACAGCCAGACTTTCTTGGGCCTCTGTACCTTTGCACATGCTCCTGCTCTGCCAAGAGGAGCCTCCTTCTTCTCTTCACCTGGCCTGTCTTGAGGCTCCTGCAATGAGAGGAGGTCAGCTCAGATAGGCTAGCAGCAGTGGGAGTGGTGAGAAGTGCTCAGATCTGGGATATGTTTTGAAGGCAGCGCTGACCGTGTTCGCTTATGGATTGTTGATGGGTTGTAGGTGGGTGTTAAGTAGAGACTGGAGGATCAGGCTAAGCAGTCAGAACTCCGGTGACTTTGTTCTTGGAAAGGTCACCAGAAGAATGAGCTGCTACTGAAGCCAGTCCAGGCAGTAAGACAATAGGCCTAATGGGTAAGACAGCATGGATATGAATCTGCGTCTCTTGTCTCCCACTTTAGGGTCAGTGAGAGGAACAGCAGGTGTGTGCCATCCCAGAAACTGGCTTGCAATGCAATTGACCATTTCCCGTCCTAGAATGCATTTGCGCCCATAGTGCAGCTTTTAAGATTAGGGTACTCAGAGGAGGGAGGTTGAGTAAGACATGTTCTAATTTTATGTTTGGCTTTTTATCAAAAAAGATTGATTGATTTATTTTAGAGAGCGCAAGTGGGGGAAGGGGGGAGGGAGAGTGAGAATCCTCAAGCAGACTCCCCACTGAGCATGGATCCTGACTTGGGACTCTATCCCAGGACCCTGAGATCATGACCTGAACCGAAACCAAGAGTTGGATGCTTGACTGACTGAGCCACTCAGGCACCTCTATGTTTGACATTTTGCTATCTGAAGGCTTTTTTTTTTTAAGATTTTATTTATTTATTCATGAGAGACCAGAGAGAGAGAGAGAGAGAGAGAGAGAGAGAGGCAGAGACACAGGCAGAGGGAGAAGCAAGCTCCATGCAGGGAGCCCAACGTGGGACTCGATCCCGGGACTCCAGGATCACGCCCTGGGCCGAAGGCAGGCGCTAAACCGCTGAGCTGTCCAGGGAGCCAGCCCCTGGACCTGTTTTTAAAAAGCTTAAATGTACAGACAACTGCAAGGGCAGTGCAATACATATGCTTCACAAAGATTCACCAAATAACTTTCTTTTTGTTGTGTACAGTGTACAGAATGTAAAGTCTACCATT
Organism: Vulpes lagopus; assembly: GCF_018345385.1. Taxonomy (NCBI): domain Eukaryota; kingdom Metazoa; phylum Chordata; class Mammalia; order Carnivora; family Canidae; genus Vulpes; species Vulpes lagopus. Next base: position 68,511,679 of record NC_054830.1, read on the forward strand.
TTAACTATTAAAAATGTGCACCTCAGTGGCATCAATTATGTCCATAGGGTGCAACCATCACCACTATCTACTTCCAGAACTTTTTCTTTTTAAATGATGAGATTTTGCCACATGCTTTATTTCCCCTGCTGTCGCTGCTACTACTTGCTTTTATTTTTATTTTCTGGAAACTTTAGAGATTCAATCTATTTGTTACATTCAGGAAGTTTAATATTAATATGATAGTATCATTGCCCATTGTGCCAATACTACTTTTTTTTAAAAAGAGTTTATTCAAGAGAGAGAGAACGAGTGGGAGGAGAGACAGAAGGAGAGGGAGAAGCAGACCCTCCTGAAGAGTGGGGAGCTGAATGCCATGTTCAATCCCAGGACCCCAGGATTAGAACCTGAGCCGAAACCAGATGCTTAACTGACTGAACAACCCAGGCATCCCCCCCCAGTACTACTCTTTATAGAAATTCTTTTTTTTAATTTTTTTAATTTATTTATGATAGTCACAGAGAGAGAGAGAGAGGCAGAGACACAGGCAGAGGGAGAAGCAGGCTCCATGCACCAGGAGCCCGATGTGGGATTTGATCCCGGGTCTCCAGGATCGCGCCCTGGGCCAAAGGCAGGCGCCAAACCGCTGCGCCACCCAGGGAACCCTCTTTATAGAAGTTCTTATTTTATGAATTAGGTTTCTGTCTAGGAACACTATTAGTTGTCATAAATCTTTAGTCTTCTTTATTTTGAAATGTTTTCTGGAAAAAAAAAAAAGAAAATAAATGATTTCTGGGACGCCTGGGTGGCTCAGCGGTTGAGCATCTGCCTTTGGCCCAGGGCGTGATCCCCACATCCTGGGATCGAGTCCCACATCGGGCTTCCTGCATGGAGCCTGCTTCTCCCTCTGCCTGTGTCTCTGCCTCTCTCTGTGTGTCTCTCATGAATAAATAAATTTTTAAAAAAGGTAATGATTTCTTAGCCTTTTGTTTGTTTTTTTTCTGATATTGGTCTTTTGAAGATTGTAAGTACTTTTTGTAATCCTTTTTTGTAGAATAACTCTCACTTTGGGTTTGATTGTTTCTTCATGATTAGGTTTGGTTTGCATTTTTCAGCAGGAAAACTCAATAGCTGATGATGTATTTTCTGAATAGCACGCCAGGAGGTACCTGATTTCAGCTCTTGTGATGCTAAATTCCATCACTTTGGTTAAAGCTTTTTAAATAAAAAATAATTTTGAGGGGTGGGATTTCAAATTACAGAGGTAATGGATATATCTGAGTGAAACTTCTTCCTAGCAGAGAAGTTTGCAAAGATGCACCTTTGACTTTTTCCTTCCTCGTTTTTCATGTTAGGGTGGTGATGACGTCATGGCCTGTGTCCACGATGACAATGGCAGGGTCCGCATACAGCACTTCTATAATGTGGGCCAGTGGGCAAAGGAGATCCAGAGAAATCCTGCCAGGGATGAAGAAGGAGTCTTTGAGAACAATCGGGTCACCTGCAGATTTAAACGCCCTGTGAACGTTCCCAGAGATGAAACAATTGTCGATCTGCATTTGAGTTGGTATTACCTGTTTGCTTGGGGTCCAGCCATTCAGGGTAAGCTTACATTGTGGCATCTGGATTAAACACCAGGTGCTGTTTTGCTCGTGTTCATTATTTACTGGGCAAGAGAGTGGTCAGCCCTTTGGATAATGTAAAGGAAAGAGGAGATATGATCCTGCCTGTAGGAAATTGTAATGGACTTACTATACACGTGGACATACAAATGGACAGTAATCCTCATACATAGCTAGCACGGCACAAGGTAGTGTATGATGAGCTACAGGCTTCATGGAACAGATCATGTGTCTGCTGTATGTGGGGGTATGTGCTGTATTCAATTCTCACAACATTCTCATTTACTCCTCACCACATCCTTGAGAGGTATAGATAGTATCATCCTCATTTTAGAGAGATTAAGGAATTGCTCAAGGCTATACAACTAATTAGTGGAAGAACTAAAATTCAGTCCTAGAACTCACTGACTCTAAAGTCAGTGAGTACTCTTAGCTCCTGTGCTCTAAATCTAAAAAATACAGAACAGGAAAGGGCATCTGGAGACTTCTGCAGAGATGGGCACCAAGCATCTCATTATCATTAGTGTTCACTTTATGACTGTCCTGGTAGTCACACACCCACCAAATTATCCTATAATTTAGCCCATTGCTCCTCAAATTTTAATGTGTACAGGAATTGCCTGGTTGTATCATTAAAATGCAGTTTCAGGGACACCTGGGTGGCTCAAGCGGTTGGGCATCTGCCATTGGCTCAGGTTGTGATCCTGGAGTTCCAGGATCGAGTCCCGCATCGGACTTCTGCATGGAGCCTGCTTCTCCTCCCTCTGCCTATGTCTCTGACTCTCTCTGTGTCTCATGAATAGATAAATAAAATTTTTAAAAATAAATAAATAAATAAAAATAAAATGCAGTTTCAGTAGGTCCAGGGTGGGACCTGAGATTCTGCATTTCTAACCAGCTTCCCAGTGGATGCCGGTTCATTGACGACCTCACTTTAGGTGGCAAGGCTCTTGAGCAGACCCTGGCAAAGACCCAAGCGTATCATTAGACCTTTTGGAGGCTGCCAAAAACAAGTTACATGGTGTCAGCGTTCCTCCTGTCTGATCAAGCCTAATGGCCTAAGCATGGAAGTGAGTTGTTCATGGTCTTTGTAGGAGAACTTATTCCGGCTCCCAGCAATTGAGTCTTTCTCTGCTGTGTGTTCATCAACTCTCAGTTGCCTAATCTGATCTGGGTTGTCTTTTTCTATTCTTCTTTTTCAAACACTTTTTCAAAGTGTTTCCAGGGATTGGTCTGGAGATTTTATACCTTTTTTGCCTGTTTCTTTTTTTTTTTTATGTATTCATTTTGAGAGAGCAAGCTAGAGCATGAGCAGGGGGGAGGGGCAGAGGGAGAGGGAGAAGCAAGCTGCCTGCTCAGCAGGGAGCCTGACTTGGGGCTTGATCTCAGGACCCCCAAGATTGTGACCTGAGCCGAAGGCAGATGCTCAACCAACTGAGCCACCTAAAAGCTGCCTTTTATTGCCTGTTTCTAATTGGAAAAACATTTGGATGCCTCCAGATTTGTGATACCTTTCCCATTTGCTTATTTCCCAGGATCCCAACAATGGATCTGAAGTTATATCTTTGGGTACTTCTAGTACTCACGGAAGTAAATTCTATCTCATCCCGGAAAAATGAACTCATTTAAAATGGTGGGAGTTGGAGCCTAAAACTTTACATTTGAGCATGGGTTTTTCCCGTTGGTAGCAATACCCAGCCTTCATCTAAGTTCTGAACTTCAATTTCTTTGTATCTAAAATGGGGATGATGATAATACTGACTTCATAGGATCATTGTGAGCATTAAATGAAAACAAGTATTTGAAGTTCCTTTACAAACTGTAAGGTGCTGTATTTCAGAAAGTCATCGTCTGACATAAGTGGAATAATAATAGCCTAATATATTGGGCCCCACTCAAGTCTGATCCCACTTCATCTGATTAGCCCTCCAAGACTTTGGTTGTTTTCACTGTCCTCAAACAGAACAAGCATATTCCTACCCCATCTACGGGCTTGTGTACCCTTTATTGATTAAATATCTCTCTATTGATCAAATACACATTAAGCTAGGGTTTAAAGGGGATATGGGATTAGGTTTCCCTCAAGGGAAGCAGAGGTGCATGGTTATGCCTAGGAGCCTATGTACATGACCAGTGAGGGAGTTTAGGTTAGATGGGAGAGGTGAGTGGATCTGTTGAAAGAAAAATTTCTGCCAACCTGAGGACTTGGCAGGAGTGGGCACAGATGCTGGAGCAGGGAATTAACGTGTCAAATTTGGCAGGGCTTCCCTAGCAGATAGGATTTTTTTAAAAACCCTCACTCTGAGCGCTATTTCCAAGGAAACCTTTGCTCTGAACTCACATGCCTGTAGTCTCCTTAAGCCAAGTTCCATGTGGCTTATTCAGGAGGTCAAGCACTATGAATGGGGTGCACTTATTATGCACCCCACCTACACCGCCTTTTTCTCTTTACACATCTAACCAGTTTATAAAAATGTCTCTAGTCCAAACACTTGTTTGGTATCTTAACCCTCCTACCCTCTGTACCATTCCACCTCATTCTGACTCTCAGACCTACAGATGCACACAGAGCACACCCACACACTCTCTGATCTGACCTGGGCAGGCCACCACTTCATCTACCACAGCCAGTGACAGAGCCTGCCATCTCTAAGCAAGCATAGCGTCATCAGAAATGTTGATGATCCGTATATAAAAGGCATATTTGAGGGGAATAAAAATAGTAGCTCTTGCTGTTTGAAATAGAGAGAGAGAGAGAGAGAGAGAGAGGCAGAGACACAGGCAGAGGGAGAAGCAAGCTCCATGCAGGGAGCCCAACGTGGGACTCGATCCCGGGACTCCAGGATCACGCCCTGGGCCGAAGGCAGGCGCTAAACCGCTGAGCTGTCCAGGGAGCCAGCCCCTGGACCTGTTTTTAAAAAGCTTAAATGTACAGACAACTGCAAGGGCAGTGCAATACATATGCTTCACAAAGATTCACCAAATAACTTTCTTTTTGTTGTGTACAGTGTACAGAATGTAAAGTCTACCATTTTAACTATTAAAAATGTGCACCTCAGTGGCATCAATTATGTCCATAGGGTGCAACCATCACCACTATCTACTTCCAGAACTTTTTCTTTTTAAATGATGAGATTTTGCCACATGCTTTATTTCCCCTGCTGTTGCTGCTACTACTTGCTTTTATTTTTATTTTCTGGAAACTTTAGAGATTCAATCTATTTGTTACATTCAGGAAGTTTAATATTAATATGATAGTATCATTGCCCATTGTGCCAATACTACTTTTTTTAAAAAGAGTTTATTCAAGAGAGAGAGAACGAGTGGGAGGAGAGACAGAAGGAGAGGGAGAAGCAGACCCTCCTGAAGAGTGGGGAGCTGAATGCCATGTTCAATCCCAGGACCCCAGGATTAGAACCTGAGCCGAAACCAGATGCTTAACTGACTGAACAACCCAGGCATCCCCCCCCCAGTACTACTCTTTATAGAAATTCTTTTTTTTAATTTTTTTAATTTATTTATGATAGTCACAGAGAGAGAGAGAGAGGCAGAGACACAGGCAGAGGGAGAAGCAGGCTCCATGCACCAGGAGCCCGATGTGGGATTTGATCCCGGGTCTCCAGGATCGAGCCCTGGGCCAAAGGCAGGCGCCAAACCGCTGCGCCACCCAGGGAACCCTCTTTATAGAAGTTCTTATTTTATGAATTAGGTTTCTGTCTAGGAACACTATTAGTTGTCATAAATCTTTAGTCTTCTTTATTTTGAAATGTTTTCTGGAAAAAAAAAAAAAGAAAATAAATGATTTCTGGGACGCCTGGGTGGCTCAGCGGTTGAGCATCTGCCTTTGGCCCAGGGCGTGATCCCCACATCCTGGGATCGAGTCCCACATCGGGCTTCCTGCATGGAGCCTGCTTCTCCCTCTGCCTGTGTCTCTGCCTCTCTCTGTGTGTCTCTCATGAATAAATAAATTTTTAAAAAAAGTAATGATTTCTTAGCCTTTTGTTTGTTTTTTTTCTGATATTGGTCTTTTGAAGATTGTAAGTACTTTTTGTAATCCTTTTTTGTAGAATAACTCTCACTTTGGGTTTGATTGTTTCTTCATGATTAGGTTTGGTTTGCATTTTTCAGCAGGAAAACTCAATAGCTGATGATGTATTTTCTGAATAGCACGCCAGGAGGTACCTGATTTCAGCTCTTGTGATGCTAAATTCCATCACTTTGGTTAAAGCTTTTTAAATAAAAAATAATTTTGAGGGGTGGGATTTCAAATTACAGAGGTAATGGATATATCTGAGTGAAACTTCTTCCTAGCAGAGAAGTTTGCAAAGATGCACCTTTGACTTTTTCCTTCCTCGTTTTTCATGTTAGGGTGGTGATGACGTCATGGCCTGTGTCCACGATGACAATGGCAGGGTCCGCATACAGCACTTCTATAATGTGGGCCAGTGGGCAAAGGAGATCCAGAGAAATCCTGCCAGGGATGAAGAAGGAGTCTTTGAGAACAATCGGGTCACCTGCAGATTTAAACGCCCTGTGAACGTTCCCAGAGATGAAACAATTGTCGATTTGCATTTGAGTTGGTATTACCTGTTTGCTTGGGGTCCAGCCATTCAGGGTAAGCTTACATTGTGGCATCTGGATTAAACACCAGGTGCTGTTTTGCTCGTGTTCATTATTTACTGGGCAAGAGAGTGGTGAGCCCTTTGGATAATGTAAAGGAAAGAGGAGATATGATCCTGCCTGTAGGAAATTGTAATGGACTTACTATACACGTGGACATACAAATGGACAGTAATCCTCATACATAGCTAGCACAGCACAAGGTAGTGTATGATGAGCTACAGGCTTCATGGAACAGATCATGTGTCTGCTGTATGTGGGGGTATGTGCTGTATTCAATTCTCACAACATTCTCATTTACTCCTCACCACATCCTTGAGAGGTATAGATAGTATCATCCTCATTTTAGAGAGATTAAGGAATTGCTCAAGGCTATACAACTAATTAGTGGAAGAACTAAAATTCAGTCCTAGAACTCACTGACTCTAAAGTCAGTGAGTACTCTTAGCTCCTGTGCTCTAAATCTAAAAAATACAGAACAGGAAAGAAGGGCATCTGGAGACTTCTGCAGAGATGGGCACCAAGTATCTCATTATCATTAGTGTTCACTTTATGACTGTCCTGGTAGTCACACACCCACCAAATTATCCTATAATTTAGCCCATTGCTCCTCAAATTTTAATGTGTACAGGAATTGCCTGGTTGTATCATTAAAATGCAGTTTCAGGGACACCTGGGTGGCTCAAGCGGTTGGGCATCTGCCATTGGCTCAGGTTGTGATCCTGGAGTTCCAGGATCGAGTCCCGCATCGGACTTCTGCATGGAGCCTGCTTCTCCTCCCTCTGCCTATGTCTCTGACTCTCTCTGTGTCTCATGAATAGATAAATAAAATTTTTAAAAATAAATAAATAAATAAAAATAAAATGCAGTTTCAGTAGGTCCAGGGTGGGACCTGAGATTCTGCATTTCTAACCAGCTTCCCAGTGGATGCCAGTTCATTGACGACCTCACTTTAGGTGGCAAGGCTCTTGAGCAGACCCTGGCAAAGACCCAAGCGTACATTGACAACCTCACTTTGGGTGGCAAGGCTCTTGAGCAGACCCTGTCAAAGACCCAAGCGTATCATTAGACCTTTTGGAGGCTGCCAAAAACAAGTTACATGGTGTCAGCGTTCCTCCTGTCTGATCAAGCCTAATGGCCTAAGCATGGAAGTAAGTTGTTCATGGTCTTTGTAGGAGAACTTATTCTGGCTCCCAGCAATTGAGTCTTTCTCTGCTGTGTGTTCATCAACTCTCAGTTGCCTAATCTGATCTGGGTTGTCTTTTTCTATTCTTCTTTTTCAAACACTTTTTCAAAGTGTTTCCAGGGATTGGTCTGGAGATTTTATACCTTTTTTGCCTGTTTCTTTTTTTTTTTTTATGTATTCATTTTGAGAGAGCAAGCTAGAGCATGAGCAGGGGGGAGGGGCAGAGGGAGAGGGAGAAGCAAGCTGCCTGCTCAGCAGGGAGCCTGACTTGGGGCTTGATCTCAGGACCCCCAAGATTGTGACCTGAGCCGAAGGCAGATGCTCAACCAACTGAGCCACCTAAAAGCTGCCTTTTATTGCCTGTTTCTAATTGGAAAAACATTTGGATGCCTCCAGATTTGTGATACCTTTCCCATTTGCTTATTTCCCAGGATCCCAACAATGGATCTGCAGTTATATCTTTGGGTACTTCTAGTACTCACGGAAGTAAATTCTATCTCATCCCGGAAAAATGAACTCATTTAAAATGGTGGGAGTTGGAGCCTAAAACTTTACATTTGAGCATGGGTTTTTCCCGTTGGTAGCAATACCCAGCCTTCATCTAAGTTCTGAACTTCAATTTTTTTGTATCTAAAATGGGGATGATGATGATAATACTGACTTCATAGGATCATTGTGAGCATTAAATGAAAACAAGTATTTGAAGTTCCTTTACAAATTGTAAGGTGCTGTATTTCAGAAAGTCATCGTCTGACATAAGTGGAATAATAATAGCCTAATATAGTGGGCCCCACTCAAGTCTGATCCCACTTCATCTGATTAGCCCTCCAAGACTTTGGTTGTTTTCACTGTCCTCAAACAGAACAAGCATATTCCTACCCCATCTACGGGCTTGTGTACCCTTTATTGATTAAATATCTCTCTATTGATCAAATACACATTAAGCTAGGGTTTAAAGGGGATATGGGATTAGGTTTCCCTCAAGGGAAGCAGAGGTGCATGGTTATGCCTAGGAGCCTATGTACATGAGCAGTGAGGGAGTTTAGGTTAGATGGGAGAGGTGAGTGGATCTGTTGAAAGAAAAATTTCTGCCAACCTGAGGACTTGGCAGGAGTGGGCACAGATGCTGGAGCAGGGAATTAACGTGTCAAATTTGGCAGGGCTTCCCTAGCAGATAGGATTTTTTAAAAAACCCTCACTCTGAGCGCTATTTCCAAGGAAACCTTTGCTCTGAACTCACATGCCTGTAGTCTCCTTAAGCCAAGTTCCATGTGGCTTATTCAGGAGGTCAAGCACTATGAATGGGGTGCACTTATTATGCACCCCACCTACACAGCCTTTTTCTCTTTACACATCTAACCAGTTTATAAAAATGTCTCTAGTCCAAACACTTGTTTGGTATCTTAACCCTCCTACCCTCTGTACCATTCCACCTCATTCTGACTCTCAGACCTACAGATACACACAGAGCACACCCACACACTCTCTGATCTGACCTGGGCAGGCCACCACTTCATCTACCACAGCCAGTGACAGAGCCTGCCATCTCTAAGCAAGCATAGCGTCATCAGAAATGTTGATGATCCGTATATAAAAGGCATATTTGAGGGGAATAAAAATAGTAGCTCTTGCTGTTTGAAATCAACATACAGTTTTCCTGATCGTAGGAGTAGGATAAAACTCGTTAGAGACCTTGAAAGTAGGCATTCATACAATACTGAGCAGCAACAAAGTGGGGTGAAATGGAGAGAACAGCACTATTGTTCAGGTAGTGGGAGTGTGGATTCATGAGAGCCAGTCTTTGGAGGTATATTTAGGTCATTTCGATGTTCTTTTGTATTTTTTAAAATATTTTATTTATTTATTTATTAATGAGAGTCACAGATTGAGAGAGAGAGAGGCAGAGACACAGGCAGAGGGAGAAGCAGGCTCCATGCAGGGAGCCTGAGGTGGGACTGGATCCCGGGTCTCCAGGATCACGCCCTGGGCTGAAGGTGGCGCTAAACCGCTGAGCCACCCAAGCTGCCCTGTATTTCTATGTATATACAGTTATGGAGAATTCTGATGGTTAGCTCTAATTCCTGATTCCAGATCTTTATAATTTCTACTTATGTATTTGATGCTAAAGACTTGTCTAGTCTTTCTCTTGTTTGCATACAACATTTTAAATCTGTTTTTTTTTCTTTTTTTTTTACTGTCCTCTTCCTTCTTTCCTTGAAGGCTCTATCACCCGACACGACATAGACTCACCACCGACTTCGGAGCGTGTTGTCAGTATTTACAAGTATGAAGATATTTTTATGCCATCAGCTGCCTATCAAACCTTCTCCTCTCCATTTTGTTTGCTTCTCATTGTTGCCCTGACCTTCTACTTATTGATGGGAACCCCTTAACCACAGCTACAAAGCCAACATGTTAAACGGATTAGAAAGTCTTTAGTATAAATATATTTTTAAAGAATATGCAGTATAATTTTAGCTTTTCTTATTTAAATAAAAAGACTGCTATGATTTCAGTTTTTTGGAAGAAAGAGCAAGCTGCTTTTCTAATCAAAGAGGATTGTTTAATATTGATCCCATACTTTTGGAAAGTACTTAAAAATTTTTCTAAGCACTTTCAAATGTGTTTTCTTATTTGAGCTTCATAACATCTCTGAGTTGGCTTGATGAAAATTATTAGTGCCATCTTACTGAATGGGATTTGAGGTCAAGGAAAGCTGTCTTTTTTTGGTGACCCACATGCCATGTGGCCTTGGCTACTTGGTCCGATAACATGTAGCAAGGTAGAGAAAGAGCAAGGCATAGGGATTCTCAACAACCTTTACTCTTCCAACTACAGCTCAGGAGAGTTACTTGAAGCATTACTAAAGAGCACTTCACTGGATGGCCCTAGTTCACAATCAGCCTTTTAAGGAGAAGTTTTCAATTTCCCTGAGTGTGTTTGGATGTTTACACAGCTGATGGGGGAGAATGGGAAAGATTACAATGATAAGATAATCATTCGTATTTACTTGAAATTTCTCCTTAGTAGTTATGAGAAAATATTTGTTACTGCTGTTTGGAAAGGTCAGAAACAGAACTGTGAGTGTTCTTGAGGACGTAAAACTATATTAATGATATTAATTAATGATTAAAAAATAAGAGCATTCATAGTGGTTAGAATTTGGACTCTTCTATTACTGTATTTTATAAGTTACGTGATTCATCTGTGGTTACAGCTAATTCTGTTGTCAGAGTCGAGATCCATGGAACATGGTTAACTATGTTTTATAATAGGCAAATCATCTTAATAAAAAATTTAAGGCATTTTGAAAAACAACATTTTTGGAGATTGTGGGGATTTGAAGTAGAAACTTTTTATAGATGAAATTTCTTTTTTAAATCAGAAAATGGGAGATGACCCCTAGAGTGAATTCACCTAGAGTTTCCATTCAACAAGTTTAGACTTGTAAACTGGACCAGCAGTTAGCAGAACTTATCATAAAGCCTTGACTTAGTGCATTCCCTTTTTTCAAAGGAGCCCAAATGTTCCTTTGTTCTAAATATCTGTGCTAACAGCCTATTCACAGGAAAAGAGTCTATGGGGTGTCTTTGAATTGCTGATGGATTTCCATTGTAGAGTTTTGCAGTCCTCTGGCTTGTCCCCTTCCTTGCTTTAGACCTGGCTCCAATTTTGTGGATTTTGTGATTAAACAAGAATGGAGACTGATTTCTAAAGCCATCTTTGGAATTCACTGGCAGGGTGAAAGTCTGCCTGAGGGGAGAGCTTTCAAATTCTGGAACTGTACAAAAACAAAACGTTGAGCTTCTATGACACGCAGTCTACCAAGTGATGTAGGGAGAAATAATCCTCATTGCAGATGGGGAGAGTTTAAATGACATTAAGTGAGCAAAAGAACTGGGTAGGATTCAAACTCAGGTCATCTGGCTCCAGTCTGTGGCTCCACCTCCTTGCCATGGCCTTGGAGCTAAGCCCTCCCATCCCCGCTGAGGGTGGCCTGTGCATACCTTCTGAACTATAGTGGTTGTTCAGTAGTGGGGATACAGAGTATGCAGGCACCCACTGTGTAAATAAGAAGGCAAATATTTTTATACGTCACTCTCTTATGTATATAGTATTTCAGCTATAAATAGGTTAAGACTAAAGAGAGCCGGGCTAGCCTCTATAGCAGGCAGGGAAGGAATACATTAACGGATTTTCCCTCTGCTTACATTTCAAGTCGAGCCAATTATTTCATGAATTATTTCCACATCCATAACCAGTCTTACATATTTGTACTTAGAACTTTCTCTGACTCTAATTGCCATTAGGGTAAAATGAAATCCATTTCGATTACCTCCAAAATCATCTTTTACTACCGTTCCTCACTTGCAACGTCCCGGCAAGACAGTTGCTCTCAAGTCACCTCTCATGGTGTTGCCTGTGTCCAGACTCTTCCACTTCTGGTGCTTGCTAAACTCTTTCAGCTCACAGCTTCTATATTTCTTCCAATCTCCTGGACTAGATAGGTTGGGGTCCCCACCACATGCTCCCACAGCACGCTGGGCTCCCCATCCTGTCGTTCACCACACTTTCCTGCAATCCCTTGCTTGCACTCCCTTGCTAGCTCCCTAATTCAGGGACCATTTCTTGTTGCTCATCTTAACAGACGCTGCTACACTCTAGGCACTCAGCAAACACTTGGTTGGACAGAAGAAGTAAGTGAAGCTGTACTCTTGCAGCAACTTTGTGTGGTGCAGAGGCTTGTATTTCATACACAGTGCCAGCCTGGCTGGCGTTTTTCTATTTTCACCTGTGATCAAACCATAAACCATTTCTTTAGCAAACACTGAACCTTTGAAACACAGAGTCCGTGAATACCAATGCTGTTTTGCCCCGCGGTGAACCTTAATTGATACTTTTAACAATAATTATTCTTCGCAAATAAGAATTAACAGAGCAGGGATGAAGAACAGCATTTGACTGTCTCATTTTGCTCATTTCAGAGGATCGTTAGTTTATAGGAACACTGAAATTAAACTTCTGTAGACTTCAGTTTCATTTATTCTTACCTAATTGAGAGTAAATTTCTGTTTTATCTCTGCATTCTCAATTTCCATAGTACTTGTCATAGGGGAGATGCCTAACCAATGTTTTATGGGTTTTTAAAAAATTTTTTTTTATTGATTGATTGGTTGATTTTATAAATTTATTTTTATTGGTGTTCAATTTGCCAACATATAGAATAACACCCAGGGCTCATCCCATCAAGTGCCCCCTTCAGTGCCCGTCACCCAGTCACCCCCACCCCCACCCACCTCCCTTTCCACCACCCTTAGTTCCTTTCCCAGAGTTAGGAGTCTTCATGTTCTGTCTCCCTTTCTGATATTTCCCACTCATTTTTTTCTCCTTTCCCCTTTATTCCCTTTCACTATTTTTTATATTCCCCAAATGAATGAGACCATATAATGTTTGTCCTTCTCCGATTGACTTATTTCACTCAGCATAATACCCTCCAGTTCCATCCACGTTGAAGCAAGTGGTGGGGATTTATCATTTCTAATGGCTGAGGAATATTCCATTGTATACATAGACCACATCTTCTTTATCCATCATCTTTCGATGGACACTGAAGCTCCTTCCACAGTTTGGCTATTGTGGACATTGCTGCTATCAACATTGGGGTGCAGGTGTCGGGCGTTTCACTGCATCTGCATCTTTGGGGTAAATCCCCAGCAGTGCAATTGCTGGGTCGTAGGGCAGGTCTATTTTTAACTCTTTGAGGAACCTCCACACAGTTTTCCAGAGTGGCTGCACCAGTTCACATTCCCACCAACAGTGCAGGAGGGTTCCCCTTTCTCCACATCCTCTCCAACATTTGTGGTTTCCTGCTTTGTTAATTTTCCCCATTCTCACTGGTGTGAGGTGGTATCTCATTGTGGTTTTGATTTGTATTTCCCTGATGGCCAGTGGCCAGTTTGTTTTTTTAATATATAAAGTGCCAGAGTAGAACCATAATAACAGCTAAATGTATTTAGTGCTGTTCTAAGCACTTTATGGGGATTAACCCATTTAATCCTCACAATACCCGTAGGATATAGATTGTTTTGTTAATCCAATTTTACAGATGAAGAAACTGAGGCTAGTCATTTGGCATAAATGACCAGTGCTGGAAAAAAAAATGACCAGTGCTGGTAAGAACTTTAGAGACCATTTAACCTAATGCACTAGTTTTACAAGAAGGCAGCTGAGGCCTAGGAAGGTGAAAAGATTTCCTACATATTTGTGTCTTTATCCACACTCATTAGTGTGTTTATTAAATGGAATCCACTATCCACATTTAAATTAGGTAGGTGCTCCCTCCCCCCCCCCTTAACTAATTCACAATAAATAGGAGGACTTTTGTAGTTTTGTTTGGGGAAAGAGGTACATTTTTCTTAAACTTTCTTCTCAAAGACATTTAAAATCTTTATCAGCCATGTTAGTGCTTTTAATAGGTTTTTGTTTTTTGTTTTTGTTTTGGTTTTTAATACACAGATTGGACAATACTGGAAGAGTGTATTTGCCTTAATGTTTTAGAAGTGATTTGCCTAAAACCCCAGGTCTTCTCTTTTGGAACCCAATGCCCTTTTATAGTTCTACTGTAGTCTCAAAGTTGAATTTATGACCATTATTTCAGACAAAATGCAGGAGCCATATTCAGTGATTTTTTTTTTTTTAATATTCAGTGATTTTTAAATTGACTTTTGTCAAATCAGAAAGTTCGGACAGGTCAGGGATGGATTTTTTATCCCAGACGGTTTTTACTACAACTTCTGTAATTAAATTTACTGTCCAGATTCTGGATTTTGTGCTTCCAAGATGTTACCACTGAGGTTGTGTGTCATTCTTCGCCCTAGCCTGGGGTCTACAAACTTTTTCTGTAAAGGGCCAGATGATAAAGATTTCAGGCTTTGCGGTCTCTGTTTCACCTGCTCAACTCTGTTGCAGTAAATTCAGAACTGAGTAAGCAGCAGTTTTAATTTCTCTAAGCTGTGGCAATCATGAATGACTCTTACTGGTGAATTGCTCTTCATGGTGGGGATTACAATGTTTCAGAGTAATTAATTTCCCTGTAGATTTCTTTTTAAGCACTATCTAAATCTGTTACACCCAGGGGAGAGTTTTACACACGTGACTATGGCATCTCTCTCGTGTGTCCTAGTGGAAAAATGTTTGAGAACCCCTTCACTAGGCCAGATGCTGAGATGTATATACTTTGTTGTATATAATTGTAGTGTATATACTTGTTCTCTAAACAGAACCGGTTATGTTTAGTGGACAGTTTGATTATTCTGTGTGTGTGTATATATATATATTTGTACATACATGATGAGGTCTGTGTGTGTTTGTACATAAATGCCTATAGATACATGCCATGCCCGTGTGAAGGTCTTTGTCAGGATTGTTCCTCTTACTGATCTCTTGAATACTCTAAAACCCAAGAGATACCACATTGTGCATATTATAGGCAACACTACCCTTGAGTTTTTAGGAATTTAGTTTGTAGAAAGGATTCCTTTATTAAGCCTTGCCGCCTCCACTCTGCATTATGTGAATGGTTAAGAATGTATAAAGTATCACTGTTGAGTTTGACTTGTCTATACTTTTAGTTAAGAAGCTAAGGCTAATGTTAATTAAGTAAATGGCATGTTGATACAACCTACACATAATTTGTATTTAGATTCCTTATTCAGATATTCAGTTATTTAGTTTCAAGTTGGACTTCTTTGCTTTTATATTTAATAAACAACCTAAGTCTAAGTTCCTTTTCACAAAAATAGTGGCTGTGCTAGTGTGATTTTAAATACGTCTGGAGACTGAATATTGAAGTGAATCATCAAGCTTTTTGAGATTTTTCACTTAAAATGTACTGATGCTTGACTGTTTTCAGCCCCCTTACCCCCACATTTGTTATTAGGCAAATAGCTGTTCAGTTCCATCCTTCTGGAGGGTAAGTGACTCTCTAGTGACAGGGTGTTGCGGTGGTTGTGGCATTCACCCAGGTCACCAGAGTAGTTACCATTTCATCACGTACAGTGTTCACCTGAAAGAATGAATGCAGCTTCTCCACATGCCTTATTCCCGCAGACACGCTGATATGCTGGAACAATCTGGCTCCAGGAGTATTAATATACTTTTTTGAGACTGTCTACAAGATACTATTTTGTAAAAACTGCCTTTAAATAGACACTGATGGGTTATATTTGTTTTATAATAATTGTGTACCTAATGTTCACTTGAAATTGATTTTGAGATTTATGTATATTTATAAGCCTGTCCTATGTGAATTTTTACTCTAAGATGTGATACCTTACTAATAAAGACATGGATTTCTATTTATGTAAAGTAATTGTAGCAATATTCCTAGATGCTACCTAAACAATTGTTCTGTCCATTTGCCATCTCAGATACTTTTATCTTTAGAGGATTATGTTACAGTTAGAATATATATGAGCTAGGTTAAAACTTTAAAATATAAATTCTCAACATGGTTTGAACTTCTTCCTGTTGATATAATTAAAGTTAGTTTATAATTCCTTGTTGCTTTGCTCTGGTCCATTTTTGGTTTTCTGTTGTTTGTTTTTTGTGCTTTTATTATTAGTAGTCTTCCTGAGTTTATAGACCTTGGAGAAGATGATGGCCTGTCTTGTCTGACAAAGAGGAAAATCATGTTGCAGTAGTCAGATAAAAGTCCTCATAGAGAAACAGCTTGCAAAATGAAATTGTATTTATAGCTTCAGCTTAATACCTTTATCAAAAAGTAATGGAGGCCTATAATCCCATTTAAAGTATACAATCTTAATTGGTTAGTAGCATATCATTAGCTCATAACTCATGATCTCGGTTATGAATCTTAATGGAAGCTAAATCATATTTTATGTTAAGAATAGTTAAAGATGCCTGGGTGGCTCAGCGGTTGAGCATCTATCTGTCTTCGACTCAAGCAAGCTCCCAAGAGGAGCCTGCTTCTCCCTCTGCCTGTGTCTCTGCCTCTCTCTGTGTCTCTCGTGAATAAATAAAATCTTTAAGAAAAAAAAAATAGGGTTTAGTAGTAGAGCCTCATGATCATGAGGGAGGTGTGGGACTTGCAGAATGTAGCAGGTGAGCTTCAGTACTACCAGGGCTAGACTGAGAAGCTCAAGGAATGTCAGGTTAGGAAAGAATCAGGCATTATAACATTCTATCTTATAGGCTCTAATCCTCAAGGCTCCCCCAACCCCCCACCCCCGTGAAAACAAGTATTTTGTTATTTCTGGGTATTTTAAGTGTTCCCTCTGGCATTTGTTTGGCAGGATCCTCAGTGGCTAGCTCAGCTGTTAGACCTGAACCTGGCTGATGGCTGAGTTGAAATCTTCTTTGGGCTCAGTCCTAGGTACAAGGGCCGGGGGACAAGCTGTAAGAAGAGACAGCTGAAGTATAGTGGATGTGAAAACCACCTGAAGCCGGGAGGTCAAGAAGCTTTACCCACTTGTTCATTCATTCATTCAACATATACTGAGGATTCTTTTTCTTTTTAAGATTTTATTTATTCATGAGACACACAGAGACAGAAAGGCAGAGACACAGGCAGAGGGAGGAGCAGGCTCCCTACAGGGAGCCCGACGTGGGACTTGATTCTGAGACCCTGGGATCATGCCCTGAGCTGAAGGCAGATGCTCAACTGCTGAGCCACCCAGGCATCCCTATACTGAGGATTCTTATGTACCAATTCCTGTGCTAGACATTGAACAAAGAGGAATAAAGGAAGAACAGCTTTTGATTTTTGCTCCTAGGAGGCTCACAGCCTGCTGGGGAGGCAGACACATAAACACCATGATAAGACCTTTTGGTGACTGCAGTGCTAAGGAAATACTCAGGTGTGGTGCAGATAGGGAGTAGGGGCCCTCCCCCAGCCTGGGCGACCAGCGGAGCAGGCAGTGATCCTGAAGCTGAGCCCTTAAGGAAGAAAGGAAGGAGTAAAGCAGGCGAAAGGTATGGAGAACCAAGAAAGAGGAGAACAACCCCAGAAGAAAAACCAGCACGTGTGTCCAGGACCACTGCCATTTGACAAGGTTATATGAGTTTCCCATTGCTGCTGTAGCAAATTCCCATAAATTCAGTGGCTTAAAATAACAAAAATGTGTTCTCTTTGAATTCTGGAGGCTAGAAGTCTGAACTGAATCTTATGGTGCTGAAATCAAGATGTCGGGAGGGCTGATTTCTTCTGGGAGCTCCAGGGTCGAGGATCCTCCCTGCTTCTTCCAGCTTCAGGTACCTGTGGGCATTCCTTGGCATCTGGCCTCACCACTCCCAATTTCTCTACATCCTTGGTCAGATTACTGCTCCTCTTCTGTAGCCTGATCTCTCCCCTCCCTCTGATAAAGATACTTAAGGGGCAGCCTGGGTTGCTCAGCAGTTTAGCACCGCCTTCGGCCCAGGGTGTGATCCTGGAGACCCTGGATCAAGTCCCACATCGGGCTCCCTGCATGGAGCCTGCTTCTCCCTCTGCCTGTGTCTCTGCCTCTCTCTCTCTCTCTGTGTGTGTCTCTCATGAATAAATAAATAAAATCTTTTTTTTTAAAGATACTTAAGATTAAGTTTAGGCCCCACCCATGTAACCCAGGATAATCACCCATCTCAAAATCTTTTAGGTGCCAGGTGCCTTTTACTACCTAAGGTAGCACACTTGATAGGTCGTAGGGATTAGGACGTGGCCATTCTTCTTTCCATCACAGTGCTGGAGGATAAAGGACAAGGCAGAGATGGGGAGAAGTGAGGGTGAGTGTGGCCTGTTCACAGAAGACCTTGGAAGTCAGCGTAAGGAGCTTGGACTCTTCCTAGGGGGTAAGGAGGTATTTTGTTTTGTTTTGTTTTAAGATTTTATTTATTCATGAGAGACACACACACGCAGAGAGAGAGAGAGAGAGAGAGAGAGAGAGGCAGAGACATAAGCGGAGGGAGAAGTAGGCTCCCTGCTGGGAGCCCTATGTGGGACCTGATCCCAGGACTCAGGGATCATGCCCTGAGCCAAAGGCAGATGCTCAACCGCTGAGCGCCCCAGGCGTCCTGGGTAAGGAGATTTTGAAAGGATCAGACTGTATCTGAGAAAAGCTGCACTGCCTGCAATGTAGAGAACTGACTGGAGCAGGAGGGCAGAGATGGTAGGAGAGACCACCCAGAGGCTTCAGTGACATCACCGTGTGGTGCCAAGAGCATATAAACAAGTGACACTTAGGATTCAAACCCAGCAAGACTTGATTCCCAAACACAAATAGTTTATTTATAAATAAAGAGGGATTAGTCTGGCCAATTTGAAATGCATCCAGCATCTTCTGGTTTTCAGTCTTATTCTGATTTACCCAGAAGGGTGGGTGTGTTTATACATTGGGTGGCCTCAGCCTTAGTTTGGGTATATTGTTGGGAGTAGAGCCAAGGAAGGGGCAGGCTCAGAATTCCCAATTCTGATCTGGAACTCTCAACCTCAGCCATTCCAGATAAAATGTAGATCTCTCCTGTGAAGATGCATAGCTATCAACTAAGGACGCTTGAGGCCAGCTACTTTCTGGATAGGCACCCTGACTTTCAGCACAGAATTGCTAATCACAAAATTCACCCTTCTTCCCACCTTAGAAGAGGAAGAGGGGGCTGTCTTGGTTGCACTTTTTTCTTTTTTTTTTAAGATTTTTTTTTTTTTTTTAATTTGAAAGAGAAAGAGAGCACAAGCAGGGGGAGGAGCAGAGGGAGAGAAGTCGACTCTGCTTCTGCTGAGCAGGGAGCTGGTCTCAGGGCTGTAACCCAGCACCTCAAGATCATGAAGTGAGTCCAAGGCAGACGCTTAACCGACTGAGCCATCACAGGCACCTCACTGTTGCAGACTTTTAAAAAGTGTGGGTGTGTGTGTTCCCAAAAGGACTGACCAAATTGCTTTTTATTCACCTGGCTCTCTCCTGGGTACATGGGTCTCAGTTGAGTTGATTGAATCCATTTAATCATCTCTTCAGTCATCTTTTCATTAACTAGTGAAATTGTCTTTGTTGACACAGCATGGAAGGTTAGCTGAAGCTGGATGTCACAGCCCGGAAGGACAGGAAAGCCTACACTCCATTCAGTAACCCCACGTGGGGTCATGTGTTCCAGCGTGGGATGAGGAGAGGGAAGGGGGAGCAGTTAGGGAGTCAGGCAAGACCTGATGGTTGCAGACTTGTTTGCAATATTTGTCCTTCAGCCATTCAGATTAAAAAAAAAACAAAACTCTCAGTAATTTCTCACATACACACTAATTCAGTTCCTAAACCCTTATACACCAGTTATCTACCTTTTTAGTTTGCCGGTTTTACCTAGTATCAGATGCCCCATGGTTAGTTACAGTAGGGAAGACAAATAAGTTTAATCGGTTGATAGTGGTTTCCTAGAATGTTCCGCTGAGGATTTGGAGGCTATGTCTAGGCACAGGAAGAAAGAGATTAGCGGTTGATCAGCAGTGTCTGTATTGGACTTAGCAAAGAAAAGTGGTAACTCATATTTGGAATTTGAACACATGTCTGATTACTTTTTCCCATGATCTTTCCTCCTTCACTTGTACATACTTATCACTTTATACATGACATACACACTCCATGGTTTCTTATTTTATTTTGCTTATTTTTTATCTTTATTCCAGTATAGTTAACATACAGCGTTAAATTAGCGTACACTATAGTGATTCAACAATTCTGTATATAACTCAGTGCTCCTCAAAATAGGTATACTCTTCATCTCCTTTACCTATCTCCCCTATCCCCCCACCTACCACCCCTTGGTACCATCTCTTTTAACTGGTAACCAGTTAAAAGAGTCTGTTTTTTTGGTTTATCTCTTTTGTTTCCTTTGTCTTTGATACAGACTCTGTCATAAGCACTGGATTTTGTACAAAGCAGGTGCTTAGCACAACTCAGTAACTTTTTATTTTTTTATTTTTTTTTTTTTTTTAAAGCATTGAAGTTTTTTTTTTTTTAAAGTTTTTTTTTTTTTTTTTAATTTTTATTTATTTATGATAGTCACAGAGAGATAGAGAGAGGCAGAGATAAAGGCAGAGGGAGAAGCAGGCTCCATGCACTGGGAGCCCGACGTGGGATTCGATCCCAGGTCTCCAGGATCGCGCCCTGGGCCAAAGGCAGGCGCCAAACCGCTGCGCCACCCAGGGATCCCCAACTCAGTAACTTTTTAGAGACACTTGGAGAACTCTAAGATACAATGCCCAGGACAATCCTCTCCTGCCTGTATTTGCTTTATCTCTGGGGCTTTTATCTTTTTTTTTTTTTTTTTTAAGATTTTATTTATTTATTCATGAGAGACACAGAGAGAAGCAGAGACATAGGCAGAGGGAGAAGCAGGCTACCTGCAGGGAGCCTGATGCGGGACTCGATCCCAGGATCCCAGGATCATGACCTGAGCCAAAGGCAGATGCTCAACCACTGAGGCACCCAGGCCTCCCTCTGGGGCTTTTATCTTGATACCTTGGGTAAGTGTGTGTGTGGGGGTGGGGGGTGGGGGGTGACTTCAGACATTAATTGTTGTTTAAGAGCTGCCTCTGGCTTCAAGACATCCAGCCATCCAGTCACCCAGGGTCCCCTATCAGGTTTTCACCATATCCCAGGCACTATGCTGCTGCTTTAGACACACTCTTACTTTGAAAATCCTCACAGCAACCCATAATGTAGGTATTATCATTTTATCTGCCAGAAAGCTTTCTGTTGCAGGAAATGTAAAACCCAACTAAAACTGGCTTTTGTGATTAGGGAATTGATGGTTCGTGCAACTGGAAAGCCAAAGGCAGTGTGGGCCTAGGGTCCGCTTGATCCACTCCTGAGCCCATTTTTACCTCCACTGGGATCCTGGATGTCCGTGGAGGCTGTTCTTGCCTGGGGTGGTCAGGGTGAGTTGCTATGTGAGGTGAACAAAGCTCAAGTAGCCTTGCATTTTGGAGGCGAAGCTTAAAAAGCACATGTCCTGTGAAGTAGAGAATTGAATGGACCGTGTGTACTCAAATTTAGTTTGTGGGTTCTCCATCTCAGTAACTCTCAACCACAGGAATGCCTGGCAGAAGCATTCTCACTGTTCCAGTAACATTTCGGACAGGAAGTACAAACAGGCTTTTTTGAAAGGCGATCACCCATTCATTCACTTGCTCAGCAAACATTGAGCTTCTGCTCTGTGCTGTGAATGTCACATGCTGTGTCTGGTGCCGGGGACACAGAGATGAAGCAAACCCATATAAAGCACTGACCTTGAGCACAGCGTGGTAGGGACCAGTATAGCGTGGTGAGCAAGATGCTGTGGGAACCCAGCCTTAAATTAGGCCATACAGATGTTAGTCTAGTTTCCAGTGCATCAGCCATCATTTCTATTAGAATTTCATTCTTCACTAGGAATTCTATTGGAAACTTGTCAGTTCTTTTTTTTTTTTTTTAAAGATTATTTATTTATTTATTTATTCATAGAGAAACACAGAGAGAGACAGAGGCAGAGGGAGAAGCAGGCTCCATGCAGGGAGCTTGATGCAGGACTCGATCCCAGAAACCCAGGATCACCTGAGCCAAGGGCAGACGCTCAAATGCTGAGCCACCCAGGCATCCTGAGACTTGTCAGTTCTATTGCTTTGGCCATTAGAACAGTTTTGAAATGTTTGGCAATTTTGCTTTTTGCTGAGACTTGGAAGCAGAACACCGTGACAGGGAATTTTTGGTTTGCTAAGTGGGAGCCAGAACACAGGTTAGGCAACCTTATTGCTGCCCCCATCCCCCACCTCCAACCAAGTCCAATGCATACCTAAGTCAGTTTCTGTTTGTAAAGGCTTTAGTTACGTAAAATGGAGTTGTTGGGGGGAGGTTTGGGGTTTTTTGGGGGGGTTTTGTTTTTCTTTTTTTGTAACTAGAGGAAGACAACTGAGTCTTTGGTTGGAGGAAGACAGGGGATGCTTACCTCACTGATACTGTTGGATTTTTTTTTTTTTTTTGATTGGTTTTGAGCCCCTGTGACTAGAGTAGAGAAGGCCAGGCCAGACACGGAAAAAACTCTTTATGAGAAGAGGTACAATACATTGAGCACAAGTGGCCTGGTTTAGGGCGTGAGTCACAAAGGGGCACAGGGCAGGCAAGTCAGGGCAGAGGACTTCCTCCCTACCTCTGAGTGGAACCCAGCTCTTTGGCACTCTGAGGTTTAGAAGTTAGGTTCTGGGAATAGTGACATAGGCACTGCCAATCCTATGACAGGAACTGGAGGCAGTGAGCTGTGTGGGCAGCAGGGTGGACGTAGGGTGGTTGGTGGTTGACTCATGTCTCTAAGTATATGTTAGGCACCCTCTTTGGGATTCCCCACTCATTACTGAGGACTTTTTGGGAGGGAGGCTGAGGCCTTGTTGTGATATAAATAGGAGCTTGGAATCAGTGTAAAATGGGCATTGAAAGCAAATGTGGCCATGATGGAAATATAATCTCAGCAGCCCTGGACAAAGTAGAGAAGCAAACCAAAATGTAAGACAACTGAAGCGATATATTTACAGAGTTAAAGTCCAAAGACCACTTGAAAAACAAGAGCTGTGACCTGAAACCTAGAAAAACGAGATGGAAAGGAATTATATTTTATTTCCTGAATCCCTTTGTCTCCCAGCCTTAGTAATCAACAGTTTCTTCATCTGAAAACTGTGGATAATGATACTTGTCCTGGCTACTTTAGAAGAGAAGGAAAAACTAAGTTTAAATTAATATGAAAATTTACTGAAAACAGAAAAGGGATAACCTGCAGGGTTTCAAAGCAGTCACATATTACTTAGTAAAGCTTGCCTGCTTCCTTTTTTTTTTTTCCTTTCTGTTTCTCTTTTTAAAGATTTGTTTGAGAGAGAAAAAACACTGTGGGAGTGGGAGGAGGGGCACACGGAGAGGGAGAGAGAATCTCAGGCAGACTCCACATCCTTGGGGCTCTTTCTTTTCTTTTCCTTTCTTGCCCTCCCTCCCTCCCTCCCTCCCTCCCACCCTTCCTTCCGTCCTGCTCCTTCCTTTTCTTCTTTCCTTCCTTTTCTTCCTTTTGTCTTCTTTTAATAAAAATGCTGTTTGAGGTGTGAGTAGTAGGCTTGGGTCCCAGGACCTTTCCAACATAAACAGGAGCAATTTGCACTGCCCTAGAGCTTCCTCTTTTTCTCTCCTGAGATAAGAGCTTCTGTTATTATCATTTCCACGTGACAGAGGGGGAAATCAGGGTTGGGAGCTTAATTAACCTGACCCCCAGGCCTTAAAAAAGAAACAGTGGCAGTTTGAGACTCTGATCTAGAGCTCTTTTAGAAGTTTAGATGGCTCCCACGTGACGCCTACCCCAATGTCAACAGTAACCTTACTTTACAGTCCACCAAGGAGCTTTGAGAAACATGCCAAAGATCACTGGTCAAACCAATTAGTATAGTGGGTAAGACAATAGATTTAGGAGCTAGATTTGGAGGTTTTTTTTTTTTTTTTTTTAGGTTTTTATTTATTCATGAGAGAGAGAGAGAGGCAGAGACACAGGCAGAGGGAGAAGCAGGCTCCACGCAGGGAGCCCGACGCGGGACTCGATCCCCGGGTCTCCAGGGTCACGCCCTGGGCCGAAGGCAGACGCTCAAACCGCTGATCCACCCAGGGATCCCCAGACTCGGAGTTTGAAGCCTGCCTTTGCACTCAGGAGCTGCGTGACCTCGCCAACCTTGGCAAGGTGCTTAACTTCTCCGTGCCTCAGTTTCCTTTTTTTTTTTCTTTTTCTTTTTGTAAAGTGGGAATGACATCATGTTCTCTGCAGGGCGTTGTTCTAAGGATTCAACGAACGAGCCACTTGGAACAGGGTCACCGATATGGCAACGGCTACTTAAAGCCCTGCACCGGAGCGAACCCTTTGCTTACATCAAGGAAATGAAGTAGACCTGAATGCGGGGATCCGTCTTTCGTAAGTACCCCCCCTACCCCCACCCCGGGATCCCGAGGCACAGCCTGGAGTCCCAGTCTACGAATGCAGGGCGCCCCTTTTGGAATTCCGCCTCCTGAAAAGTTGAGTTTACCCCACGGGCGAAGGGGCGTCTTTACCCGCCCCGCCCCGCCCCGCCCCGCATCTTGGAAGATGTTGAGCCCCGAAACCTGTTACCTGGCTCCGCGGGAACCAATGGGCGAGGGAGCGCTGTCCCCACTCTCTGGGAGTTGTAGTTCCCGGTGGGTCTCGTGCGCGCTCCGTGCGCAGCGGGGAACTACGACGTCCACAATGCCGCGCGCCGCGCCTGGCCTCGCTCCCGTGCCTCCCGCTCCGCTTCCCGGCACCGCCTCTCGGCGGCCGCAGCTGGGGCGCTATGGCCGACGGCGCCGGCCCCGCAGAGGCGCCCAGTCCGAGGGGCTCCCCGGGCCGGGCGCCCCGGGTCCCGCGCGCGGGCGGCGGCGGCGGCGGGGAGCCCCCGAGGACGCCGGCGCTGGCGCTGCGCTTCGACAAGCCCATCAAGCAGGCCTTCTACAACACGGGGGCCGTGCTGTTCGTGTGCCTGTGCTGCGGCGCCGCCGTGCTCGTCTACTTCATCCTGGAGGCCTTCCTGCGGCCGCTGCTCTGGGCCGTGCTGTGCGGCACCTTCCTGCACCCCTTCAAGAGCTCCCTGACGCGCCTGGGCCGCCACTGGCTGCAGCGCCTGCACCGCGCGCACACGCCCATCGTGCTGGCCGCGCTGCTGCTGCCGCTCTGCTTCGCCGACTACGGCGTCGAGGCCCTGGGCGAGCAGGCGCTGCGCCGCCGCCGCCTGCTGCTGCTGCTGGGCGCCGGCGGCCCGCTCCTCTACGGCCTCTACAGCCTGGGCAGCTACCTGGGCGTGCAGGTGCTGCTGGCCTACGCCGGCGCGCTCATCTGCCGCGGGCTGGACTACTTCAGCAGCCTGTGGGTGAGTAAGCGGCGGCCCGGGCCCCGCGGCACCCCGCGGCACCCCGCGGAGCTCCCGGGGGTGCCGGCCCGCAGCGCCGCCTCCCCGGTGCGGGGACCGTCGGAAAAGCCTGCGCCCTCCTCCCCGTGCACCCGCGGAGCGTGGCCGCTTCCTTCCAGGCAGAGCCTCCCCTGTCCCCCACCCCCCCCGTGCAGGGACCGTCGGAAAAGCCTGCGCCCTCCTCCCCGTGCACCCGCGGAGCGTGGCCCGCTTCCTTCCAGGCAGAGCCTCCCCTGTCCCCCCCCGCCCCCCCCCGTGCAGGGACCGTCGGAAAAGCCTGCGCCCTCCTCCCCGTGCACCCGCGGAGCGTGGCCGCTTCCTTCCAGGCAGAGCCTCCCCTGTCCGCCCCCCCCCCCTCCCCCGTGCAGGGACCGTCGGAAAAGCCTGCGCCCTCCTCCCCGTGCACCCGCGGAGCGTGGCCCGCTTCCTTCCAGGCAGAGCCTCCCCTGTCCCCCACCCCCCCCGTGCAGGGACCGTCGGAAAAGCCTGCGCCCTCCTCCCCGTGCACCTGCGGAGCGTGGCCCGCTTCCTTCCAGGCAGAGCCTCCCCTGTCCGCCCCCCCCCCCCCCCGTGCAGGGACCGTCGGAAAAGCCTGCGCCCTCCTCCCCGTGCACCCGCGGAGCGTGGCCGCTTCCTTCCAGGCAGAGCCTCCCCTGTCCGCCCCCCCCCCCCCCCGTGCAGGGACCGTCGGAAAAGCCTGCGCCCTCCTCCCCGTGCACCCGCGGAGCGTGGCCGCTTCCTTCCAGGCAGAGCCTCCCCTGTCCGCCCCCCCCCCTCCCCCGTGCAGGGACCGTCGGAAAAGCCTGCGCCCTCCTCCCCGTGCACCCGCGGAGCGTGGCCCGCTTCCTTCCACGCAGAGCCTCCCCTGTCCCCCACCCCCCCGTGCAGGGACCGTCGGAAAAGCCTGCGCCCTCCTCCCCGTGCACCTGCCGAGCGTGGCCCGCTTCCTTCCAGGCAGAGCCTCCCCTGTCCGCTGCCCCTATCGTAATAATAGACCCCCCCCCCTTGGGGGGTCGTGTCCCCCACGTTGGGAGTCGCAGTTCAGCTTGGCAGGTGGACTTGGTTGGACTTGCCCCTGGTCGGAGGAGGCGGAGGGTGGTTGGTGGCGCCGGCCGTCTTTCATCTTTCGTGCCCATGTGGGTTCTTTTTCTGGACGGCAGAGAGGGACCGACCTTACAGACCTTAGTCCAGCTTGTCATTCTGCAGGTTGGAGAGCTCACTTCTTACCAGACTAGGGCTGGTTAGTGGCAGAGAAGGCCCGGCTTGGCTCCAGTTTCTCGAGTCCTAAAATGAACCTTGCTTCAAAGGCCCGTGCGGCTTCTGAGTTCAGGTGACTTTTAGTTTGTGGGAGGCGCCCAGGTCTGCTCCACGCCGCACTCTACGTCTTGGGAACCACCTGTGGAGGGAAGGCTGTACCACAGTCCCTCGCCTCCTGCTTGGATGCCTGGAGCACACTGGGTGAAGGAGACGTAGATTTGTGATTCTTGGATCACCCTGAGCTTATTCTTAGAAAATTAGGGAGCTTTAGAATGGGAAGGGATTTTTTTTTTAAAAGATTTTATTTATTCATGAGAGACACAGAGAGGCAGAGACATAGGCAGGGAGAGAAGCAGGCTCCATGCAGGGAACCCCACGTGGGACTGGATCCCAGGACCCCGGGATCATGACCTGAGCCAAAGGCAGACACTCAACCACTGAGCCATCCAGGCATCCTGGGAAGGGATTTCAAAGACCATCTGGTGGCACATTTCCTAACTCAGACTAGATACCCAACTGTTTAACTGAAGACTCTTAAAAACGGGTGCATATTTAATGGGTAAGAAGGTTAATTTGTCCATAAACGGTACCATTTAAAAATAATTTCTCACTTTTGTCAGTGGTCAGGGCACTTAGACATCAAGTTCAAAATAATACCCCATATGTGTCAGACAGGGCTTTAACTCGCCAAGGTTATTTGTAGACTCATGATTGATCCCAGAACTCCTGTATTCTCTCTTGCTCTATCATTACCACCTCTCAGTTTCCATTAAAAGATGATCAAACGTGTTAATAGATACTAGGGTTTGTAGGGGTTTATTTATTTATTTATTTATTATTATTTTTTATTTATTTATTTTTTAAAGATTTATTTATCTGAGAGAGAGAGAGAGAGGGCGAGCCCAGAGGGAGAGTGAGATGGAGAAGCAGACTCCCCTCTGAGCGGGGAGCCAGACAGGGGGCTCCATCCCAGGACCCTGAGAATACCACCTGAGCCAAAGGCAGACGAAGGGAGCCACCCTGGTGCCTCTTTGGTAGGAGTTTATTATTTTTATTTATTTATTTTTTAAAGATTTTATTTATTTATGAGAGAGAGACACAAAGAGTCAGAGACAGGCAGAAGGAGAAGCAGGCTCCACGCAGGGAGCCCGACATGGGACTCGATCCTGGGTCCAGGATCAGGACCCGGGCTGCCTTTTGTAGGGGTTTATTTATTTTGTTTTGTTTTGTTTTATTTTATTTTATTTTATATTTTATTTTATTATTTTATGTTTTTTAAAAGATTTTATTTATTTAATCATGAGAGACACACAGAAAGAGAGAGACAGAGGGAGAAGCAGGCTCCACGCAGGGAGCCCGATGTGGGACTCCATCCCAGGTCTCCGGGATCACACCCTGGGCGGAAGGCGGCGCAAAACCGCTGAGCCACCTGGGCTGCCCTCTGTAGGGGTTTAAAAGGAGTAAGATGCACGCGTTGTCTTCAAGGTGTATATAATTATATATGAACAAATTCTCATGCAAAGGACAGACACACATGTCATTACCCACTAGTTATGGGCCAGCAGGATATTGGGGAGTGCCACATTCATAATTTTGGGACGCTGCCTATGTGTGCAACTGCTAAGTGATCAGATAGGCAAGCTTTGGCCTCCAGGTGGCCTGGGCTGTTTCATTTGTGGTAGGTAGGAGGAATGTGGAGTGACCTTTCAACTCCTAGGGCTTGCTGGATTGCCAGGTGGGAGTGATCCTGGAGTTTATGTACTTTTTACTGCCAGATGCCTGCCACTTTTTAGGAGAGGCTTCTTAGGCACAGAGAATGTGATTGTCCCCAAGGCACACCATGTGAAGAAATCTATGGTTGCTTTTCTGGAGTATGCCCCTTCTCCTTTACCCTGTTATTTATTTTTTTTAATAATTTATTTTTTATTGGTGTTCAATTTACCAACATACAGAATAACACCCAGTGCTCATCCCGTCAAGTGCTCCCCTCAGTGCCTGTCACCCATTCACCCCCACCCCCCTCCCTCCTCCTCTTCCACCACCCCTAGTTCATTTCCCAGAGTTAGGAGTCTTTATGTTCTGTCTCCCTTTCTGATATTTCCCACACATTTCTTCTCCCTTCCCTTATATTCCCTTTCACTATTATTTATATTCCCCAAATGAATGAGAACATACAATGTTTGTCCTCCGATTGACTTACTTCACTCAGCACCCTTTACCCTGTTATTTGTACCTTCAGTGCTATTTCTTGTTTCACAGTTCAGTTGATTGACTGCCTCATATAAGGCAGACTGCTGTATGCTGTTAAGAAATATAAACACTATGACTTGATTCCTATCCAAGAAACTCCATCTTGTTGGAGGCAGACACATACATAGTTTCTGCTGACGTTTTGACTGTTGATACTGTAATTTAGTGTAAGTTATTGTAGGCAAGACCAACTAGCTTATCCACCAAACTATAGGAAATTGGAAAATAAAAGCCCTAACATGTGAATAGTGTAACTTCATACTGTAGTAAGAAGTTGGATACATGGGTAAATTAGCAGGATGAATGGAAAGTGGAGCATTTCAGCCAGTTACCCTCAATAAATAGGAGGAGTTTGGTACCAGTGAAGAAGCATCTGTAGCTGAATGTGTGTAGTTTCGTAAATCTTTTTGCAGAGGGGAAACCCGCAGAGAGGCAGAGACACAGGCAGAGGGAGAAGCAGGTTCCATGCAGGCAGCCCGACATGGGACTTGATCCCGGGATTCCGGGATCATGCCCTGGGCCGCAGGCAGGAGCAAAACCACTGAGCCACCTAGGTATCCCAGAAACCCTCATTTTTGTATTTTACTTAAATACCCTAGTTGTAGGTGAATGGAAGAGAAGTTAGGGCCAATATCGATTTCAAGGCAGGAGGCAGGGATTAGGGTGGTCAAGCAATTAATGATTTTTAAAAGGCTTGAACCAGCTCTTTAGTTGGAGTGGAGTACCGGGAAGCAGAGACAGGGAGTCCTCAGCTCTCAGCCAAAAGTGGTGATTAAGCCCTGACCCGAAGCGAAGGAACATCATGTGACCAGGCAAGCGGCCGACTCTAACTTTTCTATCTCATAGTTCACTGTCGGTGTGGTTCTGTGAGCCCAAGCAGGGCTGCCTGGTTTAGGAAAAAGAGTCCGTGTTTTCTAGACAACTTGTATATTTGAGCCTGTGCTGAAGAGGGAGGGTATAGATGGGAAAGGCAGGAACAAAAGCCACAATTAAAGCAAATTCACATTTTGGAGAGCTGACAGTTCATACATTTACGATCCAACTTTTGAGCATCTGTTATGTGCCAGGCACTGGATTAGGTGTTGTCATGAGTATTGTTTTATTCTTACAACTATCCTGTGAAGGAGGGAGGAATTTCGTTGATGCAGAGATTGATCTAGAGATTGATATGTTTATTCTGTTAGTAAAAGGTATCAGCAGTTAAAGTCCTTTTATCATCAGAATATTCTAAGTAACCTTTGATAAGCATTTTTAAGAGTTTTCCCCCATGATATTGTGTTTAAATGTTTTAATTTGACTTATTATTTTATTTTATTTTTTAAAGACTTTATTTATTTATTCATGAGACACAGAGAGAGAGAGGTAGAGACACAGGCAGAGGGAGAAGCAGGCTCCATGTAGGGAGCCCGACGTGGGACTCGATCCCAGGACTCCAAGATCAGGCCCTGGGCTGAAGGCAGCGCTAAACCGCTGAGCCACCCAGGGATCCCCCAACTTTTAAAATAAAAGCTGATTTTACTTATTTGGGAAAAAACATAAAAGAATATCAGGACTGGACTAACCACACATGTTCCCCCAAAAACCCTTGGATTCTAGTCGTCCAGAAACCTTGGTCATCTCTTTTCTTTCTTTATCCTTCTATCTATTCAACTATTTCCATGTCCTGTCCACTTTTTCTTTGTAGTGGCTTCAGTACCTGTATTTTCCTTTGTTGCCAGCTTATCTTTCCAGTTCAATTCTTCTTCACCTCCTCTTTGGGTTTCTTCAGTCTCCTACCACTCTGACCTGCTTACCAGTGAAAGACCAGTCATTTGTGGTTTGAATAATTCTTTTAAACAGTTTCAAATATATTAGAATTTTGTACGGACTTAGTAAGTGATTTCTAAATACTTAAAAAAAAATTACCTGTTGCATCATGCTCACATATGACACAATCCTTGGGGCCCTTGGCATCTTCCTGTGATGTGGAGTTGTCAAGATAAAATTGAAAAGCTTATATCTCCCCCCCCCCCCAACACACACACCCCTTTTCTTTGTTGGGAATGTTTTGATCTTCCTCTCTCTCCTAGTTCAGACATGTTAGAATATTTGGAAACCATTTACAGTTTTTGCAGTAGTGATAGATTTGGTTTCTCCATGGTCCCTGGTCCTACTGTTTTCATTTTACTTTATAAAGAAGTATAAGGTAGAAAGAAAGAATAGTGGCTGAATGGTGAGCAGACTGTAAATTCTATTTATGTGTGTATGTATGTATGTATGTAAGTAAGTAAGTGATCTCTATGCCCAACCTGGGGCTCGAACTCATAACCCTGAGATCAAGTGTCACATGCTCTTCTGACTGAGCCAGCCAGGTGTTCCAAGACTGTAAATTCTAAATTGAACTCTGTCAATAACTTGTTTTGTGACCTTGGAGAGACCAGGGCTCTTCTCTGAGCTACTCAACTCCAGTTATGTGAAATGTGGGGTTGGCTTGGAAGATTTCTAAGGTTCCTTGTGCAGTTCCCAAGTGCTTGTAGGTGCTGCCCAAGAGGCTCTTGGGAGGTGTACATTAGTCAGCCAGCCAGGCCCACTCCAGCCCACTTCTGAACCTTTTCCTATGTGTGTTTTTGCTTGCCTGGCATTGGTAAGGAGGAATATTTCTGATGCTTAGGTTCTTTCTCAAAGACTTTGATTATAAAAGATTTTTAAAAATATTTTATTTATTCATTCAACAGAGAGAACAAAAGCAGGGGGAAAGCAGGAGAGGGAGGAGCAGGCTCTCCACTGAGTGGGGAGCCTGTAGGGGATTCCAGGACCCTAGGATCATGACCTGAGCCAAAGGCAGATGTTTAACCAACTGAGCCACCTAAACGCCCCTGATTATAAGAGATTCTTAATTCTAAGTTGCCACACCACAAAAGAATAGTTTTCAAATTAGAATAAAGCTGTTTTATTTATTTTGTGTGTGTGTGTGGCTGTGTGTGTGTGTGTGTTTTAAAGTTTTATTTATTCATTCGAGAGAGAGGCAGAGACATAGGCAGAGGGAGAATCAGGCTCCCTGCAGTGAACTGTATGTGGGACTTGATCCCAGGACCCCGGATCACGACCTGAGCCAAAGGCAGACACTCAACCACTGGGCCACGTAGGTGCCCCAGAATAAAGCTGTTTTAAAGGAGGGTAAAGTATCTGAAGTGTCCACTGATTGAGATTTGTACATTAGTGCACTTGGGGTTGTATGTCATCTGTGGTTTTATTCTCTCTGTAAAAGACTTAGGAATCTGTTTTGCAAAAACCTGCAGAAGCAAGCAGAATTGTTTTTCTGGTTAATGCCCACATGACAAATACAGCAAGTAGTCTAAAAGGCGAAGTCTACTTATGCATTTGATATTTTATTTAATCAGAAAAGTGTGTGTGGTTAATAAGCCAGATGAAAGGAAAATGAATTGTTTATTTGTAGTGCTAAATAAATATTGGCAGTTTTTACGGGGCATCTGGCATGATATCTATCACACGTTGGTGCTTTAGAGTATTGAATGTACATTTTGAAAAGGATACATTGTTTTAAAGAACATAAATTTGGGAAAGTATGTCCTTTTATATATAAATTGTAGTTCATTGATTTATGACTGGAAGAAAATTCATACTTAAACAGGCTTGCTCGCTCAGAGGCTAAACATAGGGACACAGAGAAATAAAAAAAAAAAAACAACTCTTAAAGACACACTTGTAGGAATCCATCCTAAAAATTACATATGAAATTTAAAACTACAAATCTTTATTTTTTGTAAAATTATTTTAAAGAATATTTAGCAATTTCAGAAATTGATTCAAGTCAAACATGTTTGTTTTATAAGAATCGGTTTAAGCAACACTGAAGTCTGTATGATAAAGTGAATAATTTCTTTGCCACCATTCTCACTGTGTAGATGTTACTGTTGTTAACTGATGAATAGCCTTTTGAATGTATTTGTATGCTTATGTGAACATATAAAGTATAGGGTTTTTGTTTTACAAAACAAAAATGGGTAACATATATAAAATTTTGCAGCTTGCTCTTTATCATTGTATTGTAGACACCTTTCTTTGTTAGCACTTCTAGATAAAATTCTCTTTTTAATAGTATTAGAGTATAAAAAACTTTTTTTCTCAAGATGCCTTTATAAAGTGTTCCTATCAGATTATTGTAACTCAGGTTTTGAATTAGATAAGCTGATAAACATTAGTAATCTGTATAATAATGGTTTAATAAAAATTCTCAAGTGTTTATAAATGGTCATGCTTTTTAAGCTAATATTCTATGAATCTTTTCTGAGGAGATGTTTCAGAATAGTGAAAAAAATTCATAGGTCAAAAGAGGTTTTTTAAGTTAAAAAACATTTGCTATTTATAAAGGTAATAATTTAAAAAATTCAGTACTTGAAGAAAAGCAGAAAGATGCAAATTACCCCCTGAAATCCAACCATCTAGAGATAATATTTTTAAATATTTTGGCGAGTGAGTGTATTTTCACCATTGTAAATTTACACATACAGTATGCATTTATACTGTCATTGAATGTAGATGTATTGTTATGCCCTGAAAATCTGAATAATTATTCCAGTTTTTTGAGGTACCAGTATTTAAAGAGTCCTTTATAAAATGACATTTAGATTGTTATTAGTTTTTTAATATTTTATACTGTTGTAGTGAACATTTTCATATCTGCACAGTCTATAATGCTTCTGTAAACCAAGTTTAGGAGTGGAATTGGGGAGTGTATTTAATGAGTGGTTATTCTTTCTATCTATCTATCTATCTATCTATCTATCTATCTATCTATCTATCTATCTATCATCTATCTATCTGTTTTGAGAGAGAGCATAAGCAGCAAGTGGGGGAGCAGGAGAGGGAGAGAATTGTAAGCAGGCTCCACACCTGGCATGGAGCCCAATGACACTGAGATCATAACCTGAGCCCAAATCAAGAGTTGAGTGTATAACTGACTGAATCACCCAGGCGCCCTTAGTAAGTGGTTGTTTTAAACCAAAATGAGGTTATCGGTGGGTTTCAGGTTTACTAGGTGAAAATATGTGCTTCTCTTTAGACCATGAATTTTCCCTTAAAAAATCTGAAGTATGAAGTCTCTTTTCTCTCTCCATATTTGATACTGATCCTTATAAGTCCAGGCAAAAAACAGAAACTTATTGGAGATCAGTTTAAAAACATCATAGATTTAAAATCTGAAAGGATGTACCTTTTGTGATCCTCTAGGTCAACTTCTCACTGAGAGCAGACTCTCCTGTTTTATCATCCTTGACAGCTTTTGCTTAAATAAAATATTCCATTTTTAGACAGCTGTAGTTTGTTAGAAAAACTTATCCTCCTATTGAGCTGAAATGTGTTGCTTCCTAATTCCCACATACTCCTTCCTGCTCTCAGGACCACAGGGAATTAAGGCAAATTCCTCTTCCAGGAGACATTTTCGCAGCTATTTGAAGATAGCTATCAAATCTTGATATTTCCTTCTTTTTTCTTTCCTTTTTTTTTTTTTTTTAAATTAAAGATTTTACTTATTTATTTGAGAGAGAGAACGAGCAAGCAAGCCTGAGCAGGGAAGAGGGGCAGAGGCAGAGGGAGAAGCAGACTCCCCACTGAGCAGCGAGCCCGATATGGGGCTCCATCCCAGGACCCTGGGATTAAGACCTGAGCTGAAGGCAGTTGTGTAACCGACTGAGCCACTCAGGTGCCCCTTTCCTTCTTTTTTCTAAACAGTTTGTTTCTCCATCTATATTTGTATCTCCTATGTTGTGTTTTCTATTTCCTTTCTCAGTCTGAATTTTATTGCTGTGGTTTGATAGTGCAAAAGTCAATGAAACTATCATTTCCCCTGATATGAGCATTATTAATAGGCACTCACACCATTTATACTCCTGATTCACACTGAACTTCCTATTCAGTACTTGTAGAGTTTTGAACCTACAAGCAGATTTTTGTATCTCTATTAAATTTAGTCTTATGCTAACTTTTTAAAAAAGATTTTATTTATTCATGAGAGAGAGAAAGAGGCAGAGACACAGGCAGAGGGAGAAGCAGGCTCCCTGTAGGAGTCCTTAATGCAGGACTCAATCCTAGGACCTCGGATCACGACCTGAGTTGAAGGCAGATGTTCAACCACTGAGCCACCCTGGCATCCCAAATTTAATCTTATTTTAATTACCTGTTTTCTAGCTTCATGATACTGCTTTTTTTTTTTTTAAGAGTTTATTTATTTATTCATGGGAGAGAGAGAGAGAGAGAGGCAGAGACATAGGCAGAGAGAGAAGCAGGCTCCATGCAGGGAGCCCGATGTGGGACTCGATCCCAGGACCCAAGGATCATGACCTGGGCCAAAGGCAGGCACTCAACCGCTGAGCTATCCAGGCATCCCCAGGATATCATTTTTTTTTTTCCCAGGATATCATTTTGAATCATTATAGTCATCTCAGTTTTTATTGGCTGCTGCCAATTTTGTGTAACCTGGGAATTCAGGTAATAAGCCTTCTAGTCTCTTACCTGAATTACTGACTTAATGTTTCATGGGGTGAGGCTGGTAACCCCTGTTGTGGCATACCCACTGAAAACTGACCATTTGCTAAGGATCGTTTTTTATTTCAACAGTTTGTAGTTGCCAAAAATAGACTGTTTTTATTTTTGCTTGTGAATATTGGGGCAGCTTTTCATTTTAAGTTTTTAGCACCACCCCTTTTTTTTTTCCCCTCACCATTAAGAAAGACTTTGGGGCAGCCCGGGTGGCTCAGTGGTTTGGCGCTGCCTTTAGTCCAGGGCGTGATCCTGGAGACCTGGGATCGAGTCCTATGTCAGGCTTCCTGCTTAGGGCCTGCTTCTCCCACTGCCTGTGTCTCTGCCTCTCTCTCTCTGTCTCTCTGTGCCTCTCATGAATAAATAAATAGAATCTTAAAAAAAATAATAATAAAATAAAGTTGACTCTGGATCCAGATTCCTGGGTTCTAATCATGGCCAGTTTTTAGCTGTGTGACTTTGAGCAGGTCACTTCCCCAAAGTCCCAGTCTCTTTCCTCTGTAAAATGGGGATGGTCATAGTATTTATTTCCTGGAGTTATGAGGGTTTAATGAGTTTATATACATAAAGCATTAGTACAGGTCCTGGTCTGTAGTCAGTGTTACGTAAATGTACTATTTTACTCAGATTTTGTTCTGCGCTCTACAGCCCTACCTCAGATTCTCTGAATTCTCAGGTTAAATGTATGTGGTTCTGCAGGCTTGAACTGCTTTGAAGCAGCTGTGGTCTCACTTCCCATGTGCTCATATATCTGGGGCTTAAGATCTCTTGAATATTTCATCTAATGGCGTTGCTTGAAGAAGAATATTTTAATATCCTTTCCATGATGAAAGAGTTAGTTCTTACTAAAGGCTCTTTTAAAATACAGAAAAAAGTAAAAGGAAAACCAAAATTTCACCACCCCAATATAACTACTAATGTCTTAGCACGTTTCTTTTTCCTCCCGCCATGCAGTGGATACAGTCATGTCATATATATGTGATTTTTTTTTAAATTTTTATTTATTTATGATAGTCACAGAGAGAGAGAGAGAGAGAGAGAGAGAGAGAGAGAGGCAGAGACACAGGCAGAGGGAGAAGCAGGCTCCATGCACTGGGAGCCTGATGTGGGATTCGATCCCGGGTCTCCAGGATCGCGCCCTGGGCCAAAGGCAGGCGCCAAACCGCTGCGCCACCCAGGGATCCCCTCCTAAGGTATTCTTAAAGAAAAAAACAAAATACAAAAATCACATATAGGGGATCCCTGGGTGGCGCAGCGGTTTGGCGCCTGCCTTTGGCCCAGGGCGCGATCCTGGAGACCCAGGATCGAATCCCACGTCGGGCTCCCGGTGCATGGAGCCTGCTTCTCCCTCCACCTCTGCCTCTGCCTCTCTCTCTCTCTCTGTGACTATCATAAATAAATAAAAAAAAAAAAATTAAAAAAAAAAAAAAAGAATAC
Organism: Vulpes lagopus; assembly: GCF_018345385.1. Classification (NCBI taxonomy): domain Eukaryota; kingdom Metazoa; phylum Chordata; class Mammalia; order Carnivora; family Canidae; genus Vulpes; species Vulpes lagopus. Next base: position 68,548,520 of record NC_054830.1, read on the forward strand.
CTTAGGAGTGTTTTTTAAAAATACAGTTTTTGTTTAAAAAGCCTATTTTAATGGATGCATAACATTTTATTGAGTGAATCCTCTGTACTCACTTCCCAGTTGTTGAACTGATTAGGTTATCCACTTTTTATTATTCTAAATTATACTGTGATGAGCTTCTTTATAGCATAAAGGCTTTTTCAGAATTTATTATCATTTAGTAAGTTTCCAAAGCTGAAGTCTCAGGTCAGCAGCTATAAACCTTTTAAGACCAGAAGGCTATTTTATTGATCAGTATTGATCTCCAAATAAAGTAGGAGATAGTTTTTTTCTTCTTCTTTTGTAGTAATCAGTTCCCTTTTCTTCATTCTCTGAATTGTAACAAAGTTTTTTTTTTTTTAATTTGCCTTTCTTCCCCCAAGGTTCAGGTTATTTATTTTTTTTAAAGATTTATTGATTGATTGATTTGAGAGAGCAAGTGAGAGAGAGCAGCACACACAAGCAGGAGGGGCAGAGTGAGAGGGAGAGAGAATTTCAGGCAGATTCTACCCTGAGTGTGGATCCTGATTGTGGGGCTGGATCTCACAACCCTGAGATCATGACCTGAGCCAAAACCAAGATTTAGACGCTTAACCAACTGCACCACCCAGGGGACCCCAGGTTATTTTAATAGGTTCTTGGTGCTCCCATTGTTCTGGGTTATGTATTTCTTCTATCTTTTGTAAGTGTTATTAGAGAGTTTTACGTAGGCTGTGCAGGTGTTTCATTAGCACAGGAGTCCTTTGGATTTAGTGGAAGAAAACTGAGGAGGGGACCTTGGTGGTTCCTCTGTTCTCAGCTCTTGCTGTTTCTTCCTCTGATAGTATTTTTTTTAGCTACACTTCTTGAGCTTTGCACATAATTTGACTGGGGTTAACTAACTCTCTGTGACTTAGATTATTTCATGGGTTACACTTGAGCTGGCTGCCTTCTTGCTAGCTTAAAAAAATTCTTTTCACAGTTAACAAGTGTAGATCATAGGCTGTGATGGAATCTTTTAACCTGATTCTTTTGGAAAAGCTTTCTTTTTTTTTTTAAGATTTATTTATTTTAGAGAGCGAGCAGGAGTGGGAGGGGCAGAGGGAGAGGGAAAATCCCAAGCAGACTCCATGCTGAGCATGGAGCCTGATGCAGGGCTTGATTCCAGGACCCTGAGACTGTGATTTGAGCCAAAACCAAGACTGATGCTCAACTGGCTGCATTCCCAGGTGCCCTGGGAAAGCTTTCTTTTTTGTTGTTGTTCTTTGCTAAATATTAATTTATAGAACTTGAAGAATTCCACCATATTAAGCTCCCGCGTCCATAGCTTAAAAATGAATATTTTATCTTAAGCGTCTTTATACATTCAATAACTTTTGAACTCCAGCATATCCTAAAACCATGTTTTTTTGTTAAGACTATTTTTTTTCTTTTAAGATTTTTATTTCTAAGTAATCTGTACACCCCTTGTGGGGCTCAAGCTCACAACCCTGAGATCCAGAGTCGAACGCTCCATGGACTGAGCAAGCCAGGCACCGCAAGACTATTTAATATCACTACATGCTGGTTTATTTCAAAACTTTGATTTATCGACACAGAAGAGGAAAACCTACACACCTACCATTTAGCACCACCACCTTCATCTTATCTGTGTTGTATCCACAGCTCTCATGCTAACATAGATGTTTGCAGATTCTGTATAATTGTATGTTTATTTCCATGTGTATATATTTACAGCTATGTCTATATTTCATTTAAGATCTGGACGTTGGTAGTTGGCTATGTGTTGACTGTTTCATTCAAGTGGAATGCAAGCACTGAACGCTACTTGAGAGCAGTTTCAATTCCTGTCTGGATTATATTGCTTTTTCATTTAGGTGGGTCCCTTTTTCTAAGAAAGTCTAGCTTAAAATCAGCAGAGGCTGATCATGTGAATCAAAGTGATTTTTTTTTTTTGTAGTGTTATATGTTGCATTTAACCTTCTTTAAAATAATCTTCAGAAAATGTTGTGCTTTAATCCTTAAGCTTTAATACAAATGTTATGTTTTAACATGTCTTTTAATTATATGAGATGTTCATTTTCAGGAGGTCCTTTAAACAGAAATATATCCTAAAAAAATAGAGCACCCTTGAACTATCATGGCCACTTTTTGAGTGTCATACTTAAGGAGGAGATAGATAAGCAGTCAAGTGTGTGAGAAAGGTATGGGAACCAGAGGTATTTACTCAGGATAAGAGAAGGGGCCTGGGCTACATGGGTGGGGAGGTAGTGGAGGGAAGGAAGAGATAAAATGTGGAAGGACTGTCCTGTGAAAGAGCAGTTTAAACATCTTTGTAACCATGAGGGAGAGATGTCAGAGCAGTGAGTTAGCTTCAGAGAGACACAACTGTTCAACGTAAGAACCATCAATGTCAGCTGCTTGAAGGAATAAGTTCCCTGTTACTTGGGACTTTTTACTGTTAGCTGGGTGGCTGCTAGGATGTTGTAGAGTGATTTTTTTTTTTTTGGAGACTCTTTTATTTCCCAATCTTAAGCTTATGGCAACATTAGGTTCTAATTTAAAAACAAAATTCAGGAACCTAGAGCAGTAGTTAGCCTATTTCAAGTAGTTTTTAGAGCTGCTTATTGTTAAACATAAACTAAAAACCAGTTGACTGAAGGTAGGTCTTTGCTTAGAGTATGACATGAAACAATGCATTACTTTCTAGCTTTGCTGATTTGGAATCCTAGAGGAGTAAGTTATATTTTAGCAAGATTCCCTGATGTCTGATGTGACTCATTTTGAATTTGGGGAAGGCAGTGGAGGGAGATAGGTAGTCCATGAGGTTCTAGATCAACTCAGGGAAATGCAGATGCCTACGGATAGGGACCAGATCCTTGGATACTTGTTAGCATTTTTGCTGTATACACTGAGGCTACACTGAAACTTTTTGCAGTGCTCTTTGGGGTCATTTCACCCTTTCTTGAGAGATGGGAGTCCATACCCAGTGGTATTTCCAGGAAATAAAGTCAGGCTCTATGACTTTAGGTTCTATGTTTGATGCAGGTCATTTTGGGGTTAAATGAAAGGTTTGAGTTCAGGATTATCTTCAACACTGGGTATGCATTGGAACAGACTTGATTCCTCAGGTGATAGAAGCCCATTAAGGGTAGACTGGCACATACCCAATGCTTTAGACTAGGGGCCTCAGAACAGGGCTGGATTTACCTAAGAGAAGTCTTGAACTGATGTTTCATCTGTTTTATGGCCTTTAAAAAAATTTTTTCCCCTGTGAAATGATTTTGTTAATGACATCTATGCCAAATTGTTCTGTCAGTCTGTGGAGTCTTGTTTTTTTCAATCTAACCTTTACCTTCAGTCAGTGTTGCTAAGAATAAACTGAGTCTTTCAAAGACAAGTGCTAGATTTTTATCTAACTAAAAATGTTAACTCTTAATAATTTTCAGCATCCCTGGCTGGCTCATGGAGAATTCCTGTATTCCTGGTTATTGTTTTCCTGATGTCTGTGGGCACCCTCTATGAGAAACAGAATGGAAAAGAGTCTTCTGGTAAGAAATAGGGCATTCTATTAATACTCCTTTAAGAAGTATTTGGGAAAGGAGCTTTATTTAAAAAAACATGCAATGGCAAAACTGTTTTAAATCTGTATAAAAATCTGTGGTATTTTCTGAACAAAATAAACATGTTTAAAATATTTTAGGTTTTAAGAATGTGCGTCACTCCCCTTCCCCTCTTTTCCCACCCATTTTTTAAAGATATAATTCACCTAACATAGAATTAACCATTAACTTTTTAAAGGTGGATTTAGTATATTTACCTGTTGTGCAACTACTACGTCCATCTAGTTTTAGGACATTTTCATCACCCCAAAAGGAAATCCTTTACCCATTAAGCAGCTAACCATAAAGTTAGGTTATTTATTTGAGATCTTTTTTCTTTTTCAAAAAGATTTTATTTATTTCTTTGAGAGGGAGAGAGAGCACAAGCAGCAGGGGGGGGGGGAGAGTGAGAGAGAGAGAGGGAAAGAAAAGAAAGAAAAGAAAAGAAAGAAAGAAAAGAAAAGAAAAGGAGAAGCAGACTCCCCAAAGAGCAGGGAGCCTGATGCTGGACTCCATCCCAGGACCCCAGGATCATGACCTGAGCTGAAGGTAGACGCTAAACTGACTGAGCCACCCAGGCTGCCCAAGAGATCTTTTTTTCTTTTCTTTCTTTTTTTTTTTTTTTAAGATTTTATTTTTATTTATTCATAGAGACCAGAGAGAGAGAGAGAGGCAGAGACACAGGCAGAGGGAGAAGCAGGCTCCATGTAGGGAGCCCGACATGGGACTGAAGGTGGCACCAAACCACTGAGCCACCAGGGCTGCCCGAGATCTTTTTTTTTTTTTTTTTTTTTTTAGAATTTTTATTTTTTATTTATGATAGTCACAGAGAGAGAGAGAGAGAGGCAGAAACACAGGCAGAGGGAGGAGAAGCAGGCTCCATGCACCGGGAGCCCGACGTGGGATTCGATCCCGGGTCTCCAGGATGGCGCCCTGGGCCAAAGGAAGGCGCCAAACCGCTGCGCCACCCAGGGATCCCTCTTTTTTCTTAATGTAGGCATTATCATTCTAAATTGTCCTCTTAGAATTGTTTTTCCATCCCATAAATTTCATTTCTTATGTTTCCATTTTCTTTGGGTCACGATACTCTTAGATTTTCTTTTTGAATTTTTCTTTGACACATTGGTTAATCAGAATTGTATTGTTTAATTTCCACATCTTTGTGAGTTTCCCTTTTTTTTTTGTGGCTTGTGATTTTGGTGTCCTATCTAAAAAAACCATTGCCAAATGCAGGGTTGATCTTGTATCCTGCCACTTTGCTGAATTTATTCATAGACTTTAATAGCTATTTGTGGTTTCTGTAGGATCATCTATCTCTAAGATCATGTCATCTGTGAATAGAGATAGTTTTACTTCTTTCTAATTCGAATGTGTTTTTTTTTTTTTTTTTGGCCTGGCTGCCCTGGCTGAAACTTGTAGTACCATGTTGAATACACCATTTTCTCTTAAAAGAGTATTTTTTAAATACCCTGGTTGCATGTGATTTATATCCAGAAATAGTTTGTTAAAGATACAGGTTTCTAATAAGTTGTAAGGCGAGGCGTTGGGTAGTCAGGTATTAATGATCCTCAGATCATCAGACTGGACTTCTCCTTATCCATCCATGTGGAAACAGCTGTGACTGGAGAGGTAGGTCTGAGTAGCACACAGTTTCTACAGCAACTGACATTTATTCCTTCTTTCTGATGAAGTAAAAGCAAATTACTAATTGCAGCAGAATTTTCAAAGAAAAAAATAATTTCTCAGATATTTTGTTATAGTTAGGAAATTAACTTATTTTTTCTATAGTTAGAAAATAAACATTCAAAATCCCACTGTCCACCTAAATGTTAACTAATGCCTTAAGACTTTTATGCCTTCAGACTTTAAAACCCAAGAGAATTGGCTCATAGTGAACATTCTGTTTTGTAATCTACATTTTAAACTATGTCACGAGAACCTTTCTGTGTCCAATATACTTCTACAACATTATTTTTAGCATCTTCATTTTATGCTAATCGCAGGGCTATTTGTGGCACCCTGGTGTTATTATGTACAGCTGCCTCATAGTTTGTGTTTTTGTTTTTGAATTAAATTGCTCTGTTTATTATTTTATATGGAAAGCTTACGTATCCCTTTGATAGTGGAAAATAGGAAAAATTTTATTTTGCTCTTTTTCCAAGTTTTCTTTGCTCCACCTGTCTTCCTGGTCACAATCTGTTAGACTCTATGGTTATATATGAGACTAGTAGAAGTGAATTTCCTGTTTTGACAACAATTGTAGGAAGCTTAGTGGTCACCACTTGTTCCTCTGGATAGCTTTATCTCCCCCCACCTCCTTATTTCTGCTAATAGTGGTGATTCAGATAACTCGGCTTATCCCTCACCCTTCATCCATCACCCCAGGATGGTTTTATTTTTTTGTTTGTCTGGAAAGTTCTCCCTCCCTCCCTCCCTCCCTCCCTCCTTCCTTCTTTCTCTCCTTCCTTCCCTTCCTTCATTGAGGTATATTTGACATATAGGATTATAACAGTTTTAGGTGTATAACAATTATTTAATGCTTGAACTGTACATTGCAAAGTGATTATAAGAAGTCTAGTTAACATCTGTCACCTTATGTAGTTACAAAAAAGATTTCTTGTGATGAGAACTTTGAAGATCTCTCTTAGCAACTCTCAGATATGCAATACAGTATTATTAGCTCTAGACACCATGCTGTACATGACATCTCTAAGACTTATTTTATAATGAAGTTTATATCTTTTGACTCCCTTCACCCATTTTTCTTATCTCCTACCCCCAGCTATGGCAACCACCAATCTGTTCTCTGTATCTATGAGCTTGGTGTGTGTTTGTGTATGTGTTTAAATTTCTACACGTAAGTGAGATCATATGATATTTGTCTTTCTCTGAGTTATTTCACTTAGCATAATGCTCTCAAGGTCCATCCACACTGTTGCAAATGGCAAGGTTTTCTTCTTTTTTTTTGGCTGAATAATATTCCATTGTGCACACACACCACATTTATCCATTCATCCATTGATGGACACTTAGGTTGTTTCCATGTCTTGGCGATGGAAGACATTTACTTACTTGGAAAGTAATGCTGTCATGCACATGGGGGCATATAAATCTTTTCCAGTTAGTGTTTTTGATTTCTTTAGGTAAATATACTGAAGTGGAATTGCCGATCTTATGGTAGTTCTATTTTTAATTTCTCTAGGACAGTTTTCTCCTCTTGACTGCTTTTGTCTAGGGCTAAGTCAGTATGTTGTTGCAAGTATATGAATAATGTGGCCTGAAATGGTTTTTCTCTTGGGTGTAAATTCTAGCTAGCTGTGGAGCACCTGGGTGGCATAGTCAGTTAAGCCTCCAATTCTTGGCTTTGGCTCAAGTCATGATCTTAGGGTTGTGAGATTGAGTCCTGTGTTGACTCTGTGATAAATGCAGAGTCTGTTAAGGTTTCTCTTACCCTCTCCTTTTGCCCACCTTACTCATTCTCTCTTTCTCTCTCTCTATTAAATAAATCTTAAAAAAAAAATTCTAGTCAGCTAGTGATGGCAGCTTAGGGAGCTGTGTGGTCAGGTTTCTAAGACCAAGTTTTGAGCTGTGGGAAAAAGAAGACCATGTTTGATCATTATTATTATTTTTCATGTTCGATTATTATTATCAGCCATAAACTCAGCATGGTGATGTGCTGGCATGCCAGCCAGATATCTGGTAGTTGTATTCTAGACTATTAGAAGGAAGGAGATCACAGGGACGCAATACGTGTTGAGAGCAGATTTGGAAATGTTGGTTTTTCTTGTTTTGTTTGCTCTTATTCTAGCCTATTTCAGAATAGATTATTTTTTTGAAGATTTATTTATTTATTTGGAGAGAGAGAATATGGGGATGGGGAGAGAGAGAATCTCAAACAGACTTTCCACTGAGCTCTGAGCCTGACTCAACCTACTGAGCCACCCAGGTGCCTCCAGAATAGATAATACTTTCTTTCTTTTTTTTTTTTTTAAGATATTTATTTATTTATTTATTTATTTATTTATTTATTTATAGATTTATTTATTTATTTATTTATTTATTTATTTATTTATGATAGACATAGAGAGAGGCAGAGACACTGGAGGAGGGAGAAGCAGGCTTCATGCAGGAGCCTGACGTGGGACTCGATCCCAGGTCTCCAGGATCAGGCCCTGGGCTGCAGGCAGGCGCTAAACTGCTGTGCCACTGTGGCTGCCCGAGATTTTATTTATTTATTCATGAGAGACACACACACACACACAGAGAGAGAGAGAGAGAGAGAGAGAGAGAGAGAGCAGAGACACAGGCAGAGGGAAAAGCAGGTTCCATGCAGGGAGCCTGATGTGGGACTCGATCCCGGGACTCCAGGATCACACCCTGGGCGGAAGGCAGCGCTAAACCGCTGAGCCACCTGGGCTGCCCCAGAATAGATAATTCTTGACCCAGAATCCTTTTACAGACTTCTAGTCTAATCTTCATCATAAAATAAATCTTTAAACATTTTTTGCCACCTTAAAAATTTCAGAGTCTGTCTTTTTACTCCTACTACCTTGTTTCTTTAAGGCATCTAGTCTATATTGGGACAACCTTTCCCTTTTATTAGAGTCAGTTCTGTCCTGTAGATGTCACTATAATATCCTTAGGTACAGGAAGGGCTTTAATGCACTGCCGGGGCAATATGTGCATTTATCTCTTCCTTACCATTTCTACTGTCCCATTGTAGGACGTGTCTCCTCTTCACCTGTGCAGGCATTTTTCTCTGTGTCTTAAGAGCTTTGAAAGCTTTGAATCTTGCTGTTGTAGGACTTTTATGGTATATGGTTTGCTGGATTCACAGAATTAATCCTTTGGATCAAAGCATGAAGTTTGTTTAGTTCCTAGATCTTGAAAACTCTTCTTGTGAATCATCGTGGAGTTAGTTTCAGTGGTTCCTTCTGAACCCAAGGTACCTTACTCAGTGGTTTTCTCTTAGCCTTTTGGGAACTCTTACATGGCATTTTCTGGAACCCCAAGATAATGTAGGAAAAAAAATGTTGTGTCTACTGTATTTTAAAATGTACTGTCTTTTTAAATCCATAGGTAACTCCCCAAAATAAAACCTTGTAAAGTAGATATGTCCATTTTACCAATGTAGGCTTTTAATTTCAGAGTAAGAGACTTGCCCACATAGGCAACTGGTAGAGCTAAGATTTAAAATTTAGGGCCCTTGACTCTAAGCCTGGTATTATTCTGCTTCACTCTTTGAATAAGCATCAGTCATCCTGGAAAGGGAGTGGCTGCGCATCTCTTTTGTGCTCAGGTGTACTTGTGAGCTCCTTAGTCTTGCCATGGGCCCTGTAAGCCTACCGCGAGTATGGGAACTAGCTTCTTGGCCTCCTGCATCCTACATGTCTCACTTGGTAGAAACCTGGAATTCAGTGTCAGGGTGTGCCCTTGGCCTGTGAGGAAAGAAGAAAACTAGCTTTACTTTTTTTTTTTTTTTTAAGATTTTATCTATTTATTCATAGACACAGAGAGAGAGGCAGAGACACAGGCAGAGGAAGAGAAGCAGGCTCCATGCAGGGAGCCCGATGCAGGACTCGATCCTAGGTCTCCAGGATCACACCCCAGGCTGCAGGCAGCGCCAAACCGCTGTGCCACCAGGGCTGCCCGAATACTCGCTTTTAGTTAATAATAGCAACAGTGGTGAGGTACTGGTGGGCCGTTTAAACATGCCATATTATTTAATTTTCTTAACATCCAGTAGGATAGGTACTTATTTTACAAATGGGGAAACGTAGACTCATTTACTCTGAGTAAATTTACACCTAGAAGTACTTTTTCAAAAGCTAGGCAAACAAGCAATCCGATGTATTTTTAATGCCCTGGACACCCAGTCTGACAAGTATGGGCCAGTACAGCTGAGTCTGTTCCTCTGAATATTGGTGATGGTTTATAAATGATGAGAAATACCTTGGCAGGAAGGCTTAGTAGTTGCCTTAATCATTTTGGGATAACATGCAGTATGAGTGAACAGCTTTGGTTCAGTTGAGCCCAAAACTAGAAAAAGAAAAGGAACACACTGGATTTCTTACTGCTCCTGTGTTACGGCCCAGTCTGACACGGTTAAATGGGCCTAGAGAAACTCCTGGTTTATATCCAAGCCCTTGATACCAGTATCATTGAGAGGGAGGCATATTTTCCATGTTAGTGATGGAAACAGAAGCGTTCTTCAAAGGGAAGTTTGCATGCTGGAGAGAGTTTATTTGGTACGTAGTAGAGCCCCCTTCCAATAAGCATCCTTGGGTGTATTTCTGGCATCTGCCACTATCACTGTGAAAGAGCACTAAGTAGATTGAGTATCTCCTTATTTAGACTGTTCTTGAAATATATTATCCTTTGGTTATTAGAAATGTCTGCCCGTTGTTAAGCTATCCATATTAACAGATACAGACTGAACATGTGATCTGTGTCTTAATGTGCCAGACTATGAGTTTCTGTCCCCTAGTGCTAGGCTGCTAATGTTAGTGGCCTGCTTGTTTGGCCTTGTGTAGATTCCTGTTTTTTGGGCCTCCACTTGATGCCGGCCCCATCTCCGGGGTAGACTGACACTTGAAACCTTGGATGCTCTTTCCTTTTTTTGTTTATAGTTCTTAGGTCCCAAGATTATGTTCCCTTGTCTGTGTGCCTATTTTTAGCCAGGGCTTTTTTTTTTTTTCTAGTACTGTGCCTAGATTCTTGATCCTGGCATTCTTGTGTTTTTAGTTCATCATTTCTGTCAGAACCCTTGGGTTTTTTTTTTTTTTTTCCTGAACCCTTGGGGTTTTTGAAATGCAGGAGGATATCTCTAAGACAGAAATCATGAAAGTGTCTGTTTGATAAATAAGAGCAATTGTCAAATCTTACATCCATAATTTTCAGATACTTTCTGTGGATTTTCCCTGTGTGCTCTTCTTTTCATTCCTTTGCGAAGTTTCAGGCACTCTAAAAATTTGCCGAATTGTGTATTAGCAAGCATGATATTGCATAGTTTTCATTGATTTAGCTATGATTCATTGAATACTTACTGCATTATTTTAGTGACATCAGCAAGTTGGAGAAAGGGTCTTTAAGCCATAATTGTCAAGGTTTAATTTATTGGCTTTAATTTTTCCTTAAGTCTTTCAGTGCCTACTGGATTCAAGATACTTTGCATAACTCCGGGGAGATTTAAAAACGTGTGGTAAGGGCATAAGACTTAGGAAGATGTCTATAATATGAAAGAGAAGGGGGATGAGAGGCACAGACAAATACTATAGGAGAGCTAGTGGCTTATGCTCATAGTTTCTCCTGTCAAAGCCAGTGGTTTTGAAATAGGTGATGGTGATGTGATGGCTAACATTTATTGAGCAAGTCCTACATACCAGGCATTGTTCTGATTGTTTTATATGTGTTGTTTCACTTAATTCTCACATGCAGAAGGAATTTATATAAGCTTCCTTTGAAACGTGAAGACACCGAGGCATCTAGATTTTAAGTAACTTGCTGTGGTCATCTAGCTTGTAAGGAATAGACCTGGGGTTTGAACCTGGGCAGTCTTGTTTCCTCACCTGTGCTCCCAGCCACTGCATTATGCTAATTGTACTACCTGTGTGCATAGTGAATATGAGGGACCCCCCCCCCACCCGCCTTCTCCCTCTGCATTCTTGCACCTCTCCACTCTTCTCATTGTCCTAGCCTCACTGGATTTCTTAGAGTTCTTTGAACAGCACACACTGCTTTTCCTTGCCTTTGTGTCTTTACACTTGCTTTTTATTTAGATTTGTCCTTCTGGAAATCTTTTCTCCCTCTGCCTTCTAAGACACCAGCCTCTACCTTCCCCTCCAAGATAGACTTGCTGTGTCTTTTTTTTTTTTTTTTGTCTGGATAACATCTTTGAATGGATTTAAAGGGTGGCATCTTTTACCATTCTTGTCAGGTGGTAGTCCTTGCCTGACCTCCCAAGCATGGATTATGTTTCCATCTTCTGTGCTCCCCAAATGTGCTATACTTGTTTTTATTTTAGCTCCTAGCTTACTGAATTGTAACTGTTAGTCTAAATATTAGACTGAGTTTAGGACTTGGGTCTTAGTCTCTAATCTCAGCATGTAGCCGAATCACCTGTTTGGTGAATGAGGACTTTGTGGGCATTTAGAAATTAGAAGTCAAACTGCAGCCTAACTGAAAGTCCCTATTTAAGCAGTTATAAAATTGTTACTTCAGAGCAGCTTAATTCAAGGAACTTATTTTTCAGGATCTCTCAAAGATGAATCACTCCTTGACTAAATTACTTGTGAAGAGGTGGGTTTAGTAAGTTAGGACCCTTGACTAGTCTTTGATCTTATGTAAGAGAGAACACTTTGTTTGGATTCTGACTGGAAGTGTTTTTCTCTTTCTGTTCTGCTGTCCCAGGCCATTAGTCATCAGGTATTCCCATTCTTTGCTATGGAGCAGAGCCTAAGAAACCTCTGTTGGGTGCACAGAAAGTCCTGTCTTCTCTCTGGCGTAATCAGTTTGTTTTTGAAAATTCTGTCTGGAAGTCTAAAAAAGCACTTTAATATGTCCAAATCTTCCTCTGTTTCCCCTCCATGATTGTCGACATGGTATTCCCCTGCGGTTATCTCTATAACCATAATCTGGAAACTTGGGGTTTACCTTTGACCCTTCATCTCTCTCATTTCCTTTATGGGTTCGTCATCAAGTCTGGTATATTTGACTATACCCCCTGTCTATTAAATGCAGTCACTTTTCGAACTTCTCCCGTTAGCTGTGGTAGACTACACTGTTATCATGCCTTGCCTGTAGTATTAGTTTAACTTCTTTCCCTGTACCCATTCTTGGTCCCTTCCAGTCTACTCTTGACCAAACAGCAATAATGTTCTTTTTATATCTCATAACTGTTCATTTATTCACAGACTGGGGCAGGGAGGTGGGTGGGCGTGGTCATGAAGGGTCAACACGAGAGATCCTTGCAGTGATGAGACTGCCCTGTATCTTGTGTCATGTTGATATCCTGATCACGATATTGTGCCCCAGTGACGGGACATTATCGCTGGGGGAAACTGCGTAAAGGGTAGACAAGATCTCGTTCTGTCATTTCTTACAACTACATGTAAAGCTATAATTATCTCAGTAACATTTCAGTAAAAATATTATTACCCCGTTTAAAATTCTTCACTACTTTCCTACTCCTTTTAGAATAAAGCCTAAAGTTCTTACTACTTACTGTGGTCTTTCGTAATTTGCATCATCGTCTAGCCTGGTTTATTCGATACCAGTTTCCTGCTAGCTGCGTTCCAGACACACTGACCTTCTTACACTGTCTTTAACATGCCAGTGTCTTCACTTACAGCCTTCCTGCTCACTTCCTTTTGCCCAAAGTATTGTTCTTTACATTCTTTTGATTAATTTCTTCTCATCCTTTGTATATCAGCTTTCTTTTCTTTCCTTTTTTTTTTTTTTTTGCATTTTCTTTTTATTGGTTTCAGAGGTAGAGTTCAGTGATTCATCAGTCTTATATAACACCCAGTGCTCATTACATCAGGTGCCCTCCTTAATATCCATCACCCAGTTACCCCATCCCCCACCTTACCCCATCTCCCACCGCCCCCTCCCTTCCAGCAACCTTCAGTTTGTTTCCTATGATTAAGAGTCTCTTATGGTTTGTCTCCCTCTCTGATTATGTCTTGTTTTATTTTGTCCTCTGTTCCCCAATGATCTGTTTTGTTTCTTAAATTCCACATATGAGTAAGATCATATGATAATTGTCTTTCTCTGATTGACTCATTTCGTTTAACATAATACCCTCTAGTTCCATCCATGTCGTTGCAGATGGCAAGGTTTCATTTTTTTGATAGCTGAGTAGTAGTGCATTTTGTATATACCACATCTTCTTTATCCATTCATCTGTTGATGGACATCTGGCTCTTTCCATATTTTTGCTATCGTCGACATTGCTGCTATGAACATTGGGGTACAGGTGCCCCTTTGGATCATTCCATTTGTATCTTTAGGATAAATACCCAGTAGTGCAATTGCTAGGTCATAGGGTAACTCTGTTTTCAACTTTTTGGGGAACCTCAGAACTGTTTTGTCGAGTGGCTGCATTCCCCTTTCTCCGTATCCTCGCCAACATCTGATGTTTACTAATTTGTTAATATTAGCCATTCTGACTGTTGTAAGGTGCTATCTCACTGTGGTTTTGATTTGTAATTTTTGATGCCAAGTGATGTGGAGTATTTTCTCATGTGTCTGTTGGCCATGTATATGTCATTTTTAGAGAAATGTCTGTTCATGTCTTCTTCCCATTTCTTGATTGGATTACTTGTTTGTTGGGTGTTGAGTTTGATAAGTTCTTTATAGATTTATAGATTTCTTATAGATTTTGGATACTAACCCTTTATCTGATATGTCATTTGCAGATACCTTCTCCCATTCTGTTGGTTGTCTTTTGGTTTTGTCACCTGTTTCCTTTGCTGTGCAAAAGCTTTTTAGCTTGATGAAGTCCTAATAGTTCATTTTGCCTTTGTGTCACTTGCCTTTGGAAACATGGCTAGTAAGAAGTTGCTGTGGCCAAGGTCACAAAGTTTGCTGCCTTTCTTCTCCTCTAGGATTTTGATGGATTTCTGTCTCACATTTAGGTCTTAAATCCATTTTGAGTCTATTTTTGTGTATGATGTGAGGAAATGGTCCAGTTTCAATCTTCTGCATGTAGCTGTCCAATTTTCCCAACACCATTTGTTTTTTTTCCAATGGATGTTCTTTCCTGCTTTGTCAAAGATTAGTTGACCATAGAGTTGAGGGTTCATTTCTGGGTTCTATATTCTGTTTCATTGATCTCTGTGCCAGTACCACATTGTCTTGGTGATTACAGCTTTGTAATAGAGCTTGAAGTCCAGAATTATGATGCCTCAGGCTCTGGTTTTCTTTTTCAGCATTCTTTTGGCTATTTGGGGTCTTTTCTGGTTCCATACAAATTTTAGAATTGTTCATTCCAACTCTTTGAAAAATGTTGATGGTATTTTAATAGGGATTGCATTGCATGTGTGGATTGCTCTGGGTAGCATAGACTTTTTTAACAATATTTGTTCTTCCAATCCATGAGCATGGAATGCTTTCCCATATCTTTGTGTCTTCCTCAATTTATTTCATTAGTGTCCTGTAGTTTTCATAGTACATATCCTTTACCTCTTTGGTTAGGTGTGTTCCTAGATATCTTAGCCCATTTCAGGGCCTGGCCTTCTTGTCTCTACGAGATGACCAGTCCTGGATTTGCTAAGTAGGTGGAATTCATTTGGAGCTGAAATTCATTGGCTTTCTGAATGATCAAGGCTCTTTTCATTGGTTTGGCTGAATTCTATGCTGTTGGTACATTGTATATTTGCCTACCAAAAGTAAGGTCCCATCTCTGTGAGGGTGGGTATATGATTTGGTGAGTGTTAGTGTTCTTAGTTGTGGACAGTAGAATCCACACTAGCTAGTCTAAATAGAGATACTGGTTAGCATGTAGAATTTTTACATACAGAATTTTTGGAAAGACTAGACAGTTAAGCTTGGATCTGACACAGGCAGAAGCAATGCAACTAGGAAAGGTGCTCAGTGACACCAAAGGACTATTTGAGAAGTGCCACACAGTTAGGGATCAGATAGCAGAACTTTTAGAACTTCTGCTAAGTTCCTGTAGAAAAACCATATTCCTTCATGAGTGTTTGACATGAGAGTGTCTAAATTGCAGTGAGTCCCACTTTGGTCTTCCAGGTCTTACACAATTGTGTCTTCTTGGTAGAAACTGCCTTATACATAGGACCTTAGCTGCAAGAGAGTCTAAGGAGTATAGTCTAGCTTTACAGTCTCTTGGAGGAGGGAAGCATGCTAGAACCTGTTATTGTGTGAGCTAGTCTGTGTTGTTTGCAGATTAAAGGCTGACTGTCACAGACCTCATTGGTCAGTAAATGTTTTATTTCAGTTTACTGCAAATGATTAAGCTTGGTGTACTACCTTTTAGGAACTTAACATGGGAACATATAGGAATGAAATGGAATAACAATATGTTTTAGATTTTCAGTGGTGGGTTTTGCCTGTGCTGAATTATGTACTTTATAGAGCTATATGATTTTTGCATAGTACCCATATGTTTGCCTATTCATTCATGGAATGTTCTTATCGAGAGCACCAAGTGTTGGCTGTTTTATACCATACTAGGAGCTAGTAATACCAAGTAGAGTAAGACCATCTGCATTCAGGAAACTCGCAGACTTGGTGTGGTAATGTTTTTCAACAGAGATGTGCATTCAAATTAATTTGTTAAGTTAAAAAGTAAAGAAAAAAAGCGGACTCCACATTTATATAACTACTCTCAGCTGCATACAAGAATGTGAAGTCCCTACGTGAAATTGATATGCAGAGTCCAGGAACCAAATTTTTCACATATTTTCCTGTTAATTCCTAAGGATTCTCCCTTGGTGTTGAACCTCTGGTCCAGTGGGTCAGTTAATAAACATTTTGTTTTACTGCTTTTGAAATCTTAGGGCTGTGTTTCAGTTTGTAGTAGTTATTTTCCACCTTTGCTTTAAAAAGTTTTAAAAACCCATGCTTGTTTTACAGGAGCAGAGTTACCAGGGCAGGTTATTTCCATGGCAGCTTCTACCCTAGCAACCTTGGCCATCTCTATCACAGGATATGAATCGAGCTCTGAGGACCAGCCCTCCACTGAACCTGCAGGTGACTTACCTTATGAAGGAATGTTTTCAGAATCATTCTGGAAAATGAAATACATGTAAAGGATAAACTTAAGGCCATGAGCATCACAGAATACTATCTACTGGTCCTTCATTTTCCTCTGATTTCTCTTTTTACACTTTTTCCTCCTCTCATCTTTGTTCTCACATAATCACTTTTTTCATGCTTTTAATTATTTAACTCTTTATGTTTCTTATCTTGAATCTTCATCTTCCCTCCCTCTTTAAAAAAAAAGAACTTCTTATTTTTCTTTTCGTATTCCTTCTCACTTTCCTTTCATAGTATCTTTTTTTTTTGCCCCCTTTAGTGCCCTGTGTACATTTTCCATATTTTCCCCCCACTTAATCCTTTCCTTATTTTTTTTTTTTTTTTAATTTATTTATGATAGTCACAGAGAGATAGAGAGAGGCAGAGACACAGGCAGAGGGAGAAGCAGGCTCCATACACCGGGAGCCCGACGTGGGATTCGATCCCGGGTCTCCAGGATCGCGCCCTGGGCCAAAGGCAGGCGCCAAACCGCTGCGCCACCCAGGGATCCCTTTTCCTTATTTTGTAGCGGTCTATTCTTCTCCATTTTTTATTTTACTCTCTTCACATGGCTTTTTTTTTTTTTTTTTTTAAGATTTTATTTACTTACTCATGAGAGACAGAGAGAGGGAGAAAGGCAGACACAGGCAGAGGGAGAAGCAGGCTCCATGCAGGGACCCTGACATGGGACTCGATTCTGGCTCTCCAGGATCACACCCTGGGCTAAAGGCGGCGCTAAACCACTGAGCCACTTGGGCTGCCCTTCACATGGCTTTTGTTGTTGATTCAACTTTTTCTTTTGGTTTTTGTTTTCTGTCTTACAGTCATCTATTTCTCTGGCGTTTCTTGCTTTTTTTCGCAAAATTTGCCTTGCATGCCTCATGCTGTTAATACATTAACTGCTTCCTATAAAACGGACCAGTCTGGTTGTTCTGGGTACCATGCTCCAAGATCTAGCTGATAGATTTATATCAGTTTTAAAGTCACACAGAGTTCTGGACTCACACAGAGTTTAGGAATGGAAAAGGCCATCTCTGTGCCAAGTGGTCGATTAGTGCCAGGGGTTTCACAGTTAAGGAATATTTTTGGTGAGCTCTTTCTGAAGAACTGCCTTTCGAAAAATCTTTAAAGGAGGGATCAGCAAGAAAAAGGCATTTGAAGTGGTAGGAAAATGTATTTTTTTTTTTGCACATTGAATCATGTTTTCAAAATGAAGGAGGGTATGATGTTTATGGACTTAATATTCTTCTCAGTATCTGCCGCACCCACCAACATGAAGTTTCCAAATTAGAAAGATTCTCAAAGAGCAAAGTCAAACAGAAGCACATTATAACTAGCTTGGGCTTTCGGCCCAGACCCCAGGGTAGAATGTTAGTTCTGGTGAGATTGGGCTGATTTACCATGGTGCTATTATATCAATAGTAACGGTTTACTCACAGATTAACATTAACCTTAGAAGACACACTTATAATTATAATACAGCACTTAGAGGACTACTGTGTAGTTGCTTATGAACCTTATCAAACAAGGGAAGGCTGTCTTTCAACAGTATTTAGTGAGTGCCCACTATATGTCAGGTACTTAGCAGAGCAAGAACAAGACAGACACACTCTTAGCTCTCCTGGAGGTGGCGTTCAACTGAAGGAAGAAAGTGCAACAGGGTAAGTGGAACATGATATAACTGTGTAAAACTATATAAAAACTATGGGACACTTAGGGAGTTAGGGTAATGGGGGCTCTTATTTCTTTCCTCTGTTTTCAAGACTTATGAAATGTGACATATATTTATCATTAGTTTTTTCTTATGGAAGACAAAATGCAAATTGTAGTGTCATTTCCATCTTCATGGCATATACTGAATAATATTGCTTTAAGAGTTATATCTGACTGGGTGTTATACTATATGTTGGCAAATTGAGTTTAAATTAAAAAAATAAAAAGATAAAGACTAAAAAAAAGAGTTATATCTGAGTTATATGGTATGTTTTGGTAAAACCAGGAAATAGAAATAATATAACCCTATAGTAAAAAGTAACTTGGTAGTTGCATTGTTACAACAGTACCTGTTGTGAAGTACAGTACCTTATGTGAAGTCATTTGGTATGAGCTTTGTTTGAAAATTTCTCACCCCCAGCAATATGTCATTGTTTTATTTCTCATTCTAAGGGAAAGCCCTGTTTCAAAGTCCTGGGTTCTTTCTTATAAGAGCGGTTGGCTCTATTTTTAGGTAAAATGACACTGAAAAGCCATGTTGTATCGGAAATACATATACATCTAATAAAATTATATTAAAAGAGGAGAAATTTTTAGATAAAGGAATTCTGTATGTTAATATTTGTTGCTTTATATAGTTTGAGTTTTCATTATAATTATAATAATTATAATTCTTAGCTATTGTCATAGTCTTTTGCTTAAATTATATATATGTATGTATAGATGTCATAAAACCTTGAACAGTGTAAAGTATATAAAGTAAAAAATTCACCATACCCAACCCTACCCACCAACAAACTTAATTTCCCTCAGTTTAAATATGGTCAGTAGTGTAATTCCCCACACATTTTTCAGTGCATACACAAACATGCCTCTAGATCCTTTTTTCTTTTTTAACTCAGTGTAATCATACTATCAGAGTCCATTTGGAAGGCTTAAAAGAGTAGCCTAGGGAGTTGCTCCCTAGGACTGTTTCTTCTCATTTGGACTAATATGA
Source organism: Vulpes lagopus (assembly GCF_018345385.1). Taxonomy (NCBI): domain Eukaryota; kingdom Metazoa; phylum Chordata; class Mammalia; order Carnivora; family Canidae; genus Vulpes; species Vulpes lagopus. The sequence goes on from NC_054830.1 coordinate 68,567,591, forward strand.
TGGTGATTTACGCCCCCTTTTTAGAGACCATGGACAGAGGAGAACCCCCTCCAGCATTATCTTCAACTCCTTCACCTTCCTCCCCTTCACCCACCCTGGGCAGACAAAGGCCTGAAATGGGAACATTTGTCAGGAAGAAGAAAACCAGTGACATCTACTTCGTGTCCCTCGTGTGGGCCATTATTGGAGTCCAGCTCTGGTTGAACCTGTGGATTGTACAGTTGCTGCCGGTGCCTATTGCAGGTGATTTTTCACTTATGGTCTGGTCTTGGAAGACTTTTTTTTTTCTTTAACTTTTGGATTTTATTTTATTTTATTAATTTATTGTTAACTTTGGGATTTTAATATTTGAGATAATATTAATCTCTTGTAAGATAAAACAACTGTATATATAAAGCTGTCTTCTAAGACTGGAAAAGTAAGTAATTCAGGTACCTTGTAGAAGAGTCTTTTATTTCATACTTTCCTGATTATTTGGGCTTAGCCTCTTACTCTAGTCAGAACCTTTGCCAAATTTGTTAAGTCCTCAGTTGATGCTTGGGGTATCTGCCCTGCAGATACCTCCTAAATTTGATTAGTCCTTTCTCCTTTATCAAAGCTTTTCACTATTGATATAAATATAATTTGATTTTTTGAAGCCTGTTTTCCACCATGGTTTAAAAATCTAAACTCATTGGATCATTTATCTTTTAGATCATTAGTTTTAAAACTTATTATTCTCATTAACTTGGACAGTTAATGAAATAGTTACCTTTATTTTATTTTATTTTATTTTTTTTTTATTATTTTATTTTTTAATTTTTTTTAAAAAAATATTTTATTTATTGATTGATGAGAGACACACAGAGAGAGAAAGAGGCAGAGACACAGGCAGAGGGAGAAGCAGGCTCCATGCAGGGGGAGCCCAATGTGGAACTTGATCCTGGGTCTCCAGGATCATGCCCCTGGCTGAAGGTGGCGCTAAACCTCTCAGCCACCGGGGCTGCCCAAATAGTTACCTCTAAAAAAAAAAGTTTTTTTAAAGATGTGTTATGACCAAAACACTGTATAGTGCCTGTCCTTGAGTAACATAGAATATAAAAGTTTGACGTTTGCATCTGCTTCTTGCAGATGCAAGTTCTCAAACAGAACTTCTCTTTGGCAGTTGGAGCAAGTTACAATTGTAACTACACAAGTCACCAGAGTACATCCCATAGCCATGCTTTCTATTAAGGAATTTATAGAAATGCTTAGTAAAAACAATTTAAATTGCTCTTCTGGATTGTTCCATACTTTTTTGGTTTTGCCAGATGATTTATTTTATGCTGCCAAATTGTGTCATGTACTCTCGGAACCTCCTTCTCTTTAAAATTTGTTAGCAGGACTTAACATTTATCCTAGTCATTTCTTAACCTTCAGGCCATAACAATTTGACATGGCATTGGGAGAGCGGTCTTTGAACAAATGGCCCCAGAACATTTTCTGCAGCCTGTAATTAGAGACCATAGGAGCTTTCCTAGGACCTCTGTAGAGATTTAAAAATGCTAATGGTGTCATTATTGAATTGGTATGTAACACTGAGTTCATGGTTCAAAAGAGTAAACTGTCAACCATTAGATTGCATGGCCGGGGTTAAAGACACAGAAATCCCTGGAGTTAGGGAAATACTAGTAGCTGGGATCCATTATCCAGGGTGCAGACTTCAAGGCTCCCCACACATAAGTAGCACTTCCTTCTGTCCCCCACAACTTCTTAGTTGGCCTTTAATAGGAGGCTTACCCCCTGCTTACAGAGCCACCTCGCTGTCTGGTGTGGAGGGTACCATCATATTGTGCTCTGTGAGTGGTCTCTGCAGAAGTTGTCCCTTGTGTAGCCTCAGGGACCATTTGTGACAACCGTGCTTGTACTTACTCTGCTTCTCTATTGAAGCCTGCTGAGAGATTCAGATGTACAGAGCAGCATCAAGTAGAGAAACAGGAATACCGGTGGTATAAAAGCATGATGCCAATGGAATACCCGATACTTTTCTGGTCACTAACATTGTTAAACATCCAAGGAAGAGAATAACATTTGGTGAGAGCAGCTATAATAGCCAAGGACATGTCAGGGATTAGTATTCTTTATTCCAGAAGGGTGAGGTGAGAGAATCCAAGATAGCAGTCCCTGAAACCTTCATGACCAGACTATCTTATATTTATATGGGCTGTGAAATAATCCCTGGCTCCTTCAGGGATTCGGATTTCACAACTAAGGTAGGATACGGGTGGTATATTAGCTTCACTGTTTTAGAAAAGTCACATGATATTAAAGGACCTTTTCATGTTCTGACTTTGTAATCTGTGTTTTGGTTTTATATGTATTCCTTCTAGTCTGGATCCTCAAAAAGCTTGTTATTCACTTTGGAGTTGTGGACTTCCTGGAGAAGCGCTGCCTCGTGTGGTGGCAGGCTGTAGAGCACTTCCTCAGGGAGCGGCAGGAGGCTCTCGCACCCTGGCCAGTTGTTGGGCTTGGAAAATTCTTGTTAAAAGTTGATAGCAAGGTATTGTGTTTTAAGAACATGGGCTGTTTTAATGGAGCATATATATATATATATATATATATTTCCGCCCCCTCATTTCATGGTATTTGTTGTTCATACTGTGATTGTTGCCAATCTAATGTCTAAATGTCTAAATCTGTGATGAGATTTAAAATTTAGAATTATGGCTTATATAAGGATAAGGTAGATTAAGTTTAGCTTAGTATTGTGTAAGTAGTTTTCCCTCTTAAAAATAGGAGAAAAGGATGTTATGGGACACCTTGTTCAACTCCCTCATTGTATAAAAACCAAATTGAAATCTAGAGGGGAAATTACCTGCCTAAAATTATATCACCAGGTAATGCTGCCTCAGTGCAGTATTTCTGGAGTAATTTCCACATGTCAGATAATGTGGAGAATCCACTGAGTCACAGGAAACTGTATGTAGAAGCTTTGGTTAGTGGAGAGACAGCAATCCATTAAAATTTAGAGGCTGTGTTTGAAAGCATGGACCCTGATTCCAAACTGGTTTCAGATCCCAGTTCTACTACTTACTAGCTCTGTGACCTTGGATGAGTTTCTTAGCTTTTCTGTGCCTTGGTTTCCTTATCAATACAATAAATATAATAGCATGCCTCTTGTAGAATGGCTCTGCAGGTTAAGTGAGTTCTTAGCTGTACAATTTCTAGGTCAGGGCCTGGTATATAGTAAGCTCTGTGTAAGTGTTAGCCATGGTTTTAATTTGTGGATGAAAGAAGGTACAGGATACAGTGGTAGTATGGAGCAAGAAAGGACTTACGGCAGGTGAGGCAGTGGGAGAAGGGAGGTTTTGCAGAACAGGTGATGCCACAGCAAACTTTGAAGTACAAGTAGTAGTTTCTTAGAAGCTGACAGGGCAAGAAGGACCGGTGATGGAGCAATGCAGAGATGGAGACTGCCACAGCATGACTTCTTAGCACCAAGGAAGCAGTCGTGACTGGGATATATGTAGACGGAGGTTGGGGAGGCAGGCTGAATCAAGGTCCTCGTGGGTGCTGTGCTGTATGAGCCGGACTTCCTCACAGAGCCTAGTAACTGCTTCCCTGAGCAGGCCTATCCACGACTTCAGGATAAGAAATATTGGTAGGTGAAACCAGCGTAGAGAGGGGTGACAAGGATAACTGGGGTTCATGAGAGGTGGAAGGAAATAAATCTTTTAAACCCATCATAAAATCTCCTGGGGCAACAGAGAAGCAGGGGGATATGTTTTACGTATTGCCTTTCAGTATTTTAGTTCTCATCAGTGCAACAGAGGACAATGCCCATTTCCTGAGCTCTTGCCAATGCTAGATAGCGTAATGTAACAAAAAGTCCTTTTCAGTTTCATAAAAAGTGAAAGTATTTAAAAGTATTTTTAAAACAAAAGAGTTGTTTTAAATTGAAATTTAAAAAAATTAAAATGAGGTTGCTTATTGGGTATTTATATTATACTTTATTTTGTGATTTGCCTGTTTGTATTCTTACCTTTTTCAAGTTTTTAAATAAGAAAGAGTCTAAGACTTCTCACAGATTTTAACATATTTATCACATCTTCCTGGTAGTGGGGTAAAGCTTTGTCTTACCAGAGCAGATTGAGTCCTTCAGACTGTTTAAATAGAGCAACTCTTACTTCAGTTAACTTCTGACAGCCTTACCACTGTCAGAGGGGATGCATGCTGCATCTTGTTTGCAGAATCCCGTGTACTTGTGTTTGGAAAACTTCACTTAAGACCAACTCTATAGATGTGTCAGTTGAAGTTCCAGGGGTATCAGAAGTATTTGTTATGGAGTAGAGTTTTTTTTTTATGGAGTAAAAATTTTTCATTTTTTATTTAGATTTGAATGCCAATTTGTCCTTCTTAAGGACAGTAAAATGAATAAAACTAGCTTTTTTGGTTATAATAATAAAAACATAATATAAAAATATTCTGATAAATATATCAGAATAAATGGCTATTACAAACTGAATATTTGTCTAATTATAATTGATGCTGTAATTATGTTCTGTCAAGTATAATAATATATATGAGCTGCTGCTTTGGAGAGTAAATCTATTTTTCATGTTTCCATTAAATTTTGATTGATCAGACTAGTGTTTTTGAAAATATTCCTCTACGAGAGATGGTTTAAAAGTATAGTTTTAAACATGCATTGAATGTACTTTTTATTAGTAAAGACTCTGCAGAGAGCATTTACAGTTTCTGTAAAACAGATGAAATTGTGCTTTTTATATCACTAGTAATGCCTTAAATTCTATGTTTAGTGATTTTTACCTCACGTGTCCACTAACTAGCATTAGTTATTACAGTGCAAAATATTGTGAGATATTTAAATGAGGTAACATATACGTGAAAGAAAGAATGTTACATAAGGTAGAAGTCTGCCAAAAAATTGAGATGGAAGGAAATACACCAAATTTTAGCAGAATCTTAGATTTGTCAGTGAACACCTGGTGTTCCAAATGAGCACTGAAGTATTCTACTGTTTAAAAAATTTGAAACAACCAATACTGTAAAGCTACAATTAAAAGTTCAATAAGCACATAGTATATGAACATGAGTTAATTTATTTAGGGACTAAAATTTTTTTTGGTGCATGATATGTGAAAGGATCTTAATTTAATTATTATTTCAACTTTTGGAATTTGATATAACTAAGCTGACAAGCATTCAGGTTATTTTATATATATATTTTTAATTGTTGAATTACCAACAAAGCTTGTAATTATTTCAATCATTGTGTATCTTAAATGAATACTATATTCACTTAATTTTAAAACTTTGTTAATGCAGTACAATTATTTTTCTAGGTTTTTTTTTTTTTTTCTTTTTGGTCTAGGATTATTTTCTTCCTCATACTCTCGGTGACTTTCTTTTCTTTTCATACTATTATTGCATTCTCTAATGATATTCCACTGTTCTTATCTTCCCTTTCTTACCTTACCCCTTGTCCTCAAGCTCTGGCACTGGCTAAATAAGAAGGTAAATGAACACATGGATGTTGGTTTTTTACTATTGAATTCTGTAACTTCCCCCTGTATCTCCTTTCTCATTCTGTTTCTGTCCATATGTCAAAACTAGTTTTTGCTTTTAAAGTTCAAATTAATAAGCTATGGAAGGTCGTGAAGCATTGATACCATCATAGTACACCTTGCTAAACACCCAAAGCTATTTAGGATATATGATTGCTGTCTCCTTGCCCAGGTGTGTGTAAGAGGTTCTGTCTTACAGTCTTTTTTGTCCACTGTGAATGATTCCCTCATTTTCAGCTCTATAACGTGGCTCGACCTGATACTTTAGTCTCCTTTGATGTGTGAGAGCACATTAGGTAATAGTTATCCAGAAGGAAAGGGAACTTTTTTCTTTTTTTAAGATTTTATTCATTTGTTTGAGAGAGAACATGAACAGGAGGGAGAGGCAGAGGGAGAGAGGCTCCCTACTGAGCAGGAAATCGGACCAGGGGCTCCATCTCAGGACCCCGGGATCATGACCTAAGCTGAAGGCAGGTGCTTAACCTACGGAGCCACCCAGGTGTCCTGGAAAGAACTTTTTATTGCTACTTAAATGACAGAAATTTTTTAAAAAGATAAATCTGTGAAATATTTGATACACTTGGCTGGTTATTTTATATAGTGTCTTTTTTTTTTTTTTTTTAAGATAGTATTCTAGGATTTCATTTTTAACTTAAAAAAGATCCTGGTCCTGGTCTGTGACCTTTAATTTCATATATTTCCCAAGGTATGAGGTTGTGTGTATGGTGAATGCTTCACATGATTTGCATGGAGTAGGTACATTGTTAATAACTTCGATAAAGGTTAATACAGATAAATTAGGAGTGCTGTACTTCTGACATGTAGTCCACATATAGTAGTTGTAGACTTAAATTCATCAAATCCCTAGGATGGATAGCAAGAGATGACACTTATTATGTGTATTGTGTTTAAACACAGCAAGACTCTCAAATTTTCAGTGGAAATAATATATAGGCCTTAAGAAAGATGTGGCACTTCTTAGAAATAGATCTCTACACTTTTGAGTGTAAAGATTAGGATTTTCTTCTTTCTGTTGAAGAAGAAGAAAAGGGAGACTTGACAATGCCTAAACTTCTGATTGAAAATAAACTGTGTAAAATAAAAAGATAAATACACTTGCCAACTGACCACCCCACCCCCTGCCCCCACCGACATATATGCTATTGTCTGTGTCTCCATTCCCTGCAAAACTAATATGAATAAATGAATTCAATCCTTGGCAAATGATAGTGTTGCAAACAAAAGTCACATTTTCTTATTTTGATCAAAGTAGGTGGTTTTAAACATTTCTCCAGCTTTTGTATATTGAAATGAAATTGTCCTCAAGGGATAAAAGGAGAGCTAAAGTCATTAGGTTCAATTTGATTTAACTTTTGGGGCTACATGAGTTAGATTACCTAATTTAGGAGCCTAATTCGTAGCTCACCAGTTGTGACTCAGTTTAAAAAGATTCCTAAGAGATCAAGTGACGATTTCCTTTCTTTGATGATTCCATGGTGTAGCATAGGTGGAGAGCAGGAGTAATTGCTTTAAGTTCTGGGACTGTGCATTCCAGGAAAGCACATAAATAAGTTGAGGTGTATTTTCTTACATTACATCCAAGGTCAGAAAATTTGCAGCACTGGGTATTTGGTATTTCAGGTTCAAGTGGGGTGAACTAGGAAACTAATTCAAGTGAAGTGAGGGTGAGAGAGAACATATCTGTGGTTAATTGAGACATAAGGCTTGTTTTATTTTTTAGTATTGATTATTTGCACTAAGACTCAACGAGAATTTGGTTAAAAAAAAAAAAAGCAAAATGGAAGCCTACAGGCTCAGACTAATGAAATAGAAGAGAAAGCTCAGTAGTGGAACGATACATTCTTAATAGCTTGCTATAAATGAAGCCAGTTTAGAAGTTTCAAAGTCTTGCAGTATACTATACATTTACTGACTTCTCTAAATTTAAAAAAAATGCATGCCCTTCTTTCACACTTGAAACATTCAGAATGTCATTTTTAAATTACCTCCCTTCCTCTTTAAGAAAATAAAGTTTAAAAACTAAAATAATTTCTCAGAGCATAGAGGGCCGGGGAGATCACCAGGGACAGTGTGGCTTCTACAGGCAGGCAGTAATGACAGCTGATGGCAGTGATGACAGGTGGTGTGTATGGTGCTAAAGCTGAGCATGGCACAGGATCTGCCCCCGGCATTTCTTTAGGAATTCTCTCCTCCATTCCCTTCTGCTTCTCCATTGCTTCTTACATCCATATTTCTCCTTCTATGTCTGAGTTTCTGTTTTCTTGAGAGTCTTGTTCCATTTACTCTTTCCGGGAGTTCTTTTCCTCTATGTAATTTTTCTGTCACTTTGTTGTTTCTTTTTTATTGGTTGGTCCTTTGTTCTATACACCAACTACCCCCAGCCATGCTTTTTTTCCCTCCTGTTTTGGCCTTTTATTTATTTATTTTATTTATTTATATCTAAGATTTTATTTATTTATTCATGAGAGACACACACAGAGAGAGAGAGGCAGAGACACAGGCAGAGGGAGAAGCAGGCTCCATGCAGGGAGCCCGACATGGGACTCAATCCCAGTTTTCCAGGATCAGGCCCTGGCCTGAAGGCAGCGCTAACCCGCTGAACCACCCGGGCTGCCCTTTTTTGATTTTTTAAAGAAAATCTCTCTTTATTCTTTGATAAGTCTTTCCCTTTCTTTCCCAGTGTTCTCTCTCTCTCTTTACCTGTCTCCCTTTTTGTTCTGTATTTTTACCTTACTTTAGCTAGCCATAATGTGAATAGATTCCCCCTCTCCACCTTTTTTAGTTGATGTACTGAGCATCTTAAATGGTTTTATTTATTTTAAACTTTGAATGAAACATCTAACCCTCACTGTTACCCTTGAAAATAAATTTTTATTTTAGGTAATTGTTAGTGTGGATTTTCCCCAATCCTTAGGTATTTTATTTGGCTTCTGATAGAAAAATTCTACCCTGATTTAAAAACAAAGTTTGGTTTTGTCATGTTAATATACCTAATGTGTTGTTAATTCCATGTTTTATATGTGAGAAATACCCAGACTTACATTTAGATATACTTTATAAATCATGTTTACATTAAAAAATGTATTTCAGAATAGACATTTTTTTTAAACAATAGGGGCTTCCAAGTTATTTTTGGAAATTGTTAATTTGTGAATACAAATCTGTTCTTAATTCTGAAATTATTTATGTTTGTCTGTTTATATATATATTTGAGCTTTTACCATGCGTCATGCACTGTCAGGCTTGGGAACTACATACAAAGAGGAACAATACAACACTAGCTCTTTCCTCGGGACACTGTCTCAAGAACCATGTGCAGAGCTGGTTTCTGATTGTAAAACTTTTCAGTTTCATTGATTTTAAAATGTACATTCAAAATATGACATCTGACCTTCCATATCTTAGAAACTTGTTACTACTTTATTTTAATCTCTGCATTGTCTCTGATGCTTTGGTAGCATGCACTGAAAATTAACTCTTCTGTTTGAAGCTGTAATTGTCAAGAGAAAAGATGAACTTTTTAATCTTTGGGTTCACTGCAGCACTGCTCTCTTAGTAACAGTTATCTTTCATAAAAGATAAAGGGATGCAAGCTTATAGCATGGAATGGGAAATAAATGTTTTAGAAGTCATGTTTTGTTTTTAACCACCATTCTTTGCTCTTGTATGTTTTAACTCACTGGAGAGCATAATTCAGATATAAATTAAGACTAACCTATTCAGCAATGCTGTAGTTTATGTAGGGGTTGAGGGGTGCAGTATGGTGTTTCTATTTGATTTTATTTTTGAAATGTTAAATGGTAGCTTTGTATGGCAGGAATTTTAGAAATCTGTCAGAATTATTACAAATTCTGAAAACAAAAATTCTTTTTAAATGTACGATTATTTGTGGTTGTGAGAGATGAGAGAAGTTATACTCAAAATGGAATGTTTTTCTAGGGAGTATTCAGGGAGAACATAATTATAATTATTGATTAAGGAATAAGCATTACGGTAATGTTTATTCTTTATTTACAGTCAATTTGTCCTAAAGCTTATGTTTTAAACAGAATGGAAATTTCAAATGGAATATCCTATTTCAAAAAGTATTTTGTTATGAAATATTTCAAATATAAAAAAGATGTAAAGAATATCAGTGAAACTGTCCTCCAGCTTAATAAAGCGTTACTGTATAATTAAAGCCCATTTTATATGCCTCCTGATTTAGCATCTACCTCCTCACCTCCCCCCGCCTCCAGGGTAATATTCTGAAATTGATACTTATCATTACCTTAATATTAGATTTTTTATTATTACTGTTTTTATAACCTTAATGGCATCAAAGGGAAAACCATATTTTGAATGTAATTCCTATTTTAATTTGTTCCTATTTTGCCTACATAATTTAGGGTATACCTCTTTTGTGAGAGTCATACTTTTTCTAAAACCATCTATATTTGCTAATTGACAGCAAAATTTCATGAGATTTGAGGTCAGCTAATGTATTATCATTATTTTTCATTTAAATATTTTATTTCATTTAGAATATTTACCAGATTGTAAATTACAATTTGAAATGTAAATATACCACTGTATAGGAATTCAAAGGTAAATATAAATTATGTTCAAATTGACTACCTTTACTTAGAATAATAATAAACTCTTTGTATAACAACAGTAATTAATGCTATTAGTTAATTTTCTGAAGTTGCTTACAGCTTTCACTGCTTTAATCATTATGCCATAGTTTGATTTGCAATGCTGAATATCCTATTTTGTCTTGATATTTGAATATGTATGCATTTTTATTAAGTTGTGCTTGAAAGATAAGTAATTCTCTTTTTCGTTTCTGTGCAGATGATCATCTGGTTGGAGAAGATGTTAGACAAAATAATAAGCATTTTCATCATATTTTTGTTAGTGATAGGAACCCTTCTTTTAGCCCTACTCCTGACTGCAAAGGTAGAGTATAACAATTATTATTGCCATTAAAAAACTCTTGTTAGAATTGTATATGCAGGGGTGCTGCATGACTCAGTCAGTTAAAGCCTTTGACTCTTGGTATGAGCTCAGGTCTTGATCTCAGGGTTGTAAATTTCAAGCCCTGCGTTGGGCTCCATATTGGGCATGAAGACTACTTAATAAAGAATTATAGTATGTATAAGAAGCTGGCAGAAGCTGCCAGGGAAAACCCTTGTTATATATAACGATTAAATTATTTATGATTTTTACATTATGAGTTTTGCCATGAATTTGCCTACTTTATATTTTCTTATGTGCATTTCAATTTTGTTACCAAAATGCTCAGATATGATGGCAGATGAAGAAATTGAGATAGTGAAGAATAAGTGACTTCTTTGAATGGGAGAACTATTTTGGTGAAAATGACCATTCAGTTCTACTTGTGTAGGTGAAAAATTTCAGGATCATCCTTGACTTCATTCTTTCCTTTTGTATCCCCTTCGTCAAAAAATCCTTTTTGGCTTCATCTTGGGGTAATACCAGGGCAAGGATGTCATAATTCCTTTCCACTGAAAACAAGATCAAAACAGTATAAAATTATTAAAAACCCTCTGACACTTGAGTGGCTCAGTCTGTTAAGTGTCTGATGGTTCAGATCATGATCCTAAGATCCGGAGACTAACCCCCGTGTTGGGCTCCCCACAGAGCAGGTAGTCTGCTTCTCCTTCTCCCTCTGTCCCTCCTCTTGCTTGCATGCATAAATCAATTAATCAATCTTCAAAAAAGTTACTAAAATACATATCAGGGCATTGGAAAACCATCAGGCAATGATTTGAGGAGTATTTGCTCATTAAAAACTGTTACTGTATCTGGTAAAACAGGTAGTTTGTGGCTTTCTTGCTTGGAGTTTTTCTCATCCCTCATTGGGTTGGCAGCAGAAACCTGCAGCTTTTCCTGTGGGAGGTGGTAGACTTGGTTTGGGGCTGACAGGAGAGCAGCTGTAAATTAAAGGGGTGATTCTGGAAGCAAGAGAGCCATGGATGGCTTAATAATAAGATTAACAAACCATATATCCTAAATTGATATACGGGAGCCTGCAAGGAGCCCTGTGAACATTGAAAACCTGGGAGGATTTGCAAATTGTGCCTTTGATTGCATTTCTCAACTCTTCTACACATCTTAGGCTGCAGAGGATGAAGATTCCTATTATGAAGTATCTGAGCATGATTTCTGCCAAAATCATTTGCTAACCACTAAGGTATACAGGTTCAAGGGAAGGCTTTAGGCCTTAAAAAAATAATAATAAAAAACACTCAGCAGAAACATCAGTGACAGGGAAGGCAGATTTTGTAGCTTGACTACAGATAAGTTAATTGCTTACTGAAGCAAACAGCAGCTCTCAGAAGAACAAAACAAAATCCAGAGTTGTTAGAACACATTTCTAAATGTGGAATTATTAACCAGAAATTATTAGACACAAACAGCAAAGTGTGACTTGGAGGGGGGCGGGGGAAAGCAGCTAAAGAAGTGGATATTTAAGTAGCCAAGATGTTGGATTTAGCAGCTATTATAAATATATTTAAAAAACTTAAAGGAAAGTATGCTAATAACGTGTAAACAAATGGAGGTGCTCAACATAGAAATGGAGACTATAAAACAGAAACAAATAGAAATCCTAGAGCTGAAAAGAGCAATAACAAATGAAAAATTTACTAGACAGGCTCTACAGCAGATTTGACATCCAGAAAATAAAATGAATGAATTTGAAGAAAGATCAGTAGAAAATGTCCAATTTGATGAACAAAATAGTTTTTTAAATGGTGTATGAGGAGAGACTCAAACATTTGTAGGACAATATCAAAGATTCTAGTAGACATGGAATTGGTATCCCAGAAAAATGAAAGGAGAAAGAGAAGACTAGAAAAAATATTTGAAGAAATAATGGTCAAAAATGTATGAAGTTTGATGAAAAACATTAAAATAGCCAAGAAGCTCAACAAATGCTGAGTGGAATAAATCTATACAAAACAAAAGCGTACCTAGACACTCATCATAGTCAAACTAGTAAAAGCCAAAGAAAGAAAAAAAATCTTGAAGGCAGCAAGAGAAAAATTACACATCACACATAGGAGAACAACAAAATAAATAATGACTGACTTCTCATAATAAACAGTGAGTATCACAAGACATTGGAATGATATATTCAGTCTTGGGGGGATAAAAAAACTGGGCAACCATGAATTTTATAAACAGTGAAACTATAAAAGTAAATCCAAAATAAAAGTATTTCTAGATAACCAAAACTGAGAATTTGTGAATAGCAGACCCACACTATAAGGAATGCTAAAGGAATTCCTTCAGACTGAGAAGTGACTCCAGAATTAACTTTATCCAAAGGGAGGAGTGAAGAGCACTTGGTAAATATGTAGGTATATATAAAAATTATTTTCCCCCTTTTTCAATTTATTTAAACAACAATTATTTAAAGAAAAGTTGTAACACTGTATTGTAGAATTTATAATATACAGGGATGAAACTATATGCATAACCATAGCACAAAGAAGACTGGGAAACAATTAGAGTGGTATGAAGTTCTTATAGATATTTTATTGGAAGTCACCATTAACTTGAGGTGGTCTGTGACAAATTAAAGATGTGGTAATCAGGATGCCTGGGTGGCTCAGCAGTTGAGCATCTGCCTTTGACTCAGGGCGTGATCCTGGGGTCCAAGGATCGAGTCCCACATCGGCCTCCCTGCATGCAGCCTGCTTCTCCCTCTGCCTGTGTGAGTCCCACATCGGTCTCCCTGCATGGAGCCTGCTTCTCCCTCTGCCTGTGTCTCTGCCTCTCTCTCTGTGTCTCTCATGAATAAATAAATAAAATCTTAAAAAAAAAAAAAAAGATGTGGTAAAATTAAGATGAATAGCAACCACTAACAAATTTTAAGAGGCAATTAAATGGTATACTAAAAAAAAATAGTTGCTTAACACAAAGAATAACAATAGGGATGAGGCAGAAAGTAAATCACAAAATGGCAAATCTAAATCCAGTTGTATCAATGCATATATTAAATGGGAGGCAATTAAATCATCAAGTGGCAGAGATTTTTCAGACTGGGTATAAAACAGGAAGTTCTGGCTAATTGGTATCTATAAGTTATTTAACCTTTAAATTCAAAGCGATAGAAAGGTTGATAGTAAGAGGATGAAAAAAGATACACCACACAAACTGTAAACATAAGAGTTGTAGAGTGATTATATTAATATTAGACAATGTAGTTACTGAAGACAAGAAATGTGGGCTTTTCATTATGATAAAGGAGGTGATTCTGTAGTATGATATGGCAGTTTTAAATGAGTATGTTAACAGTAGAGCTCTAAAATATGTAAAGCAAAATATTCCAAATTAAAAGGAGAAATAGATAAACCAGTGATTGTAGTTAGGGATTCAGTAATACTCGTCTTGCAATAATTGAGAGAATAAGTAGATAGAAAATTAGTAAGAATATAGAAGTCTTGAAAAACACTATCAACCAATGTGAAATGACAACAGGAGAATCATGTTCTTTCGAGTAAACATGGAACGCACCAGGATAAATGATATGCTCAGTGTGCCTAATTTAAAAATAGTAAAATTCAGAGAATGTTCTCTGAAACTGACTTGTTTCTTTTTATCCCTCTCCTGTTTTAAAAAATTAATTAGCTAATTAATTTTAGAGGGGGAGAGAGAGAATCTGAAGCCGACTCCATGCTGAGTGGGGAGCCTGACTTGGGGCTCAGTCTCAGCCCTGAGATCACTGAAATCAGTAGTCGGGCAGTTAACTGAGCCATCCATGCATCCCTATTCCCCTCATTTTGTTGGTAAATTCTGAGATGCAGTTTCAGCTGGCTTTTTTTTTTTTAACTCAGAAACCTTATTGAATTCCTTATTTTCTTGTGTCTCACACTGCATCATAGTTCTTTAAGCTTATGCAGTGTTGATATTGGTTACTTATACTGCAGACACGTGTGTGTGTGAACTGAATGTGCTTGTCTTGTGTATAAGTATTTAGATGTATCTTTTTATATAATTTTTCCTGAAGTTGTTGAGCTTCTTGAAGTCAGGGAGCTATTGTGTACTTTCTGTTTTCCATAGTGAGTGTCATAGGGCATTATGTATAATAGCTGTTCAGTACAGGTTTCTAAATTAATTGAAACTAAGATGTGTAATTATTTGTTTCTAAAAGCATTGTTCCAATAGTAGTGTAAAAATGTTAAATTTGGCTCATTTTTTATTGAGATTCTTTTCTCTCCTATCCATAATACAGGTACATCAAGAAAGTGTACACATGATTGAAGTCACAAGCAATTTGATAAATGAGACTCTAGCAAATCACCCTGAGTGGGCAAAGTAAGAATATTATTTTGGCAAAAATAGAAATGGATGTCCTAGGTTCATGATGTATTTGGATGAAATTGATCTTCACTGATGCAGCTACTTTGGAAGAGAAAAGCTTTGATGACTGTTGTCATTGCTGTATAAGAATGGCATGTATTGGGGGATGAGGGAGAGGGAAGTACCTAAGATTTTGGGAACAGTTTATGGTAAATGTCTTTATATTTGAATTGAGATTTACAGTTTATAATATGTTTATGGTTTGGAAAGCATTTTCAGCTGTGTCCTGTGTTCCTCACAGTGACTGAGGAGGTTGAAGAGACTGTTCTCATTTCACAGATGAGGAATCAGGATCAAAGGTTAAGCAAATTGAGATAATCCCCCAGTGGTAAGGTCAGCGGTTTTTCCACATCGTGTCATTTTAAAGATTTATTTATTTTAGAGAGCGTGACTGGGAGGAGGGGCAGAGGGATAGGGAGAGAATCCCGAGCAGACCCACAGTGGAGTGCAGACCCGGATGGAGGGCTTGATCTTGCTACCCTGAGATCATGACCTGAGCTGAAACCAAGAGTCCGATGCTTAATGGACTGAGCCACCCAGATGCCCTCACATTGTATTGTATTGTATAGGCAGGGTTGGCAGTCTGTGGCTCAAGGCCAAATCCAGCCACGTGTTTCTGTAAAGTTTAATTAAAACAAACCCATAGCCATTCATTTACCTAGTGTCTATGGCTGTTTTGGGGCTGCAAGAAAAGGTAGAATGGAGTAGTTATAATACAGGTTTTATGTCCCCAGTAGCCTAAAATATTTACTCTCTGGCCCTTTACGGAAGAAATCTGCCAACCTCTGCCTTACAGGACTCTCTCTCTCTTTAAAAATATTTTATTTAGGGATCCCTGGGTGGCGCAGCGGTTTGGCGCCTGCCTTTGGCCCAGGGCGCGATCCTGGAGACCCGGGATCGAATCCCACGTCAGGCTCCCGGTGTATGGAGCCTGCTTCTCCCTCTGCCTATGTCTCTGCCTCTCTCTCTCTCTCTGTGTGACTATCATAAATAAATAAAAATTAAAAAAAAATATTTTATTTATTTATTTGAGAGAGAGAGAGAGCACAAGCAGGGGGAGTGGCAGAGGGAGAGGGAGAAGCAGGTTTCCCGCTGGACAGGGAGCCCGACTTTGGGACTCCATCCAGGACCCTGGGATCATGACCTGAGCTGAAAGCAGATGCTGAACTGACTGAGCCACCCAGGTGTTTCTTAGAGGATGGTTTTGTGTACTTGCTTAATTGGCTTTTGTGAGAGATTTTATGTCACTGTATTGAATTTGATGATAAATGTATGGCCTCTTTTTTTTTTTTCTTTTTTTTTACTGACTCCAGGATAGGCACTAATTTAAATTTAAGTAGGAAATATCCTGCCAATTTTAAGGCTGTAAATTGAGATGTAGCTTAATTTTCTCCTTTCAACTGACTTTATTCCTTTATGTAAAACCTGCTTGGACATTTCTTGAATTTGGTTAGAATCATATTTGAGGGGATCCCTGGGTGGCTCAGCAGTTTGGCACCTGCCTTTGGCCCGGGGTGCAATCCGGGAGTCCCAGGATCAAGTCCCGCGTCGGACTCCCAGCATGGAGCCTGCTTCTCCCTCTGACTGTGTCTCTGCCTCTCTCTCTCTCTCTCTCTGTCTATCATAAATAAATAAATAAATCTTAAATAAAAAAGAATCATACTTGAATATCCTTAAAAGGATGTCTTTCACAATATATTTCTCTGCATTTATCTCCTGTTATCTACAGCATACTCAAAGTGTTTTTGTCCTTAGTGTTTCTGGTTAGTTACAAATTGTATGTCTGTACAAAGGAATGATACTTAGGATTAAATAAAAATGAACTGTATATGTAGCAGCATGGATGAATCTCAAAATAGTTATAGTGAAAGAAGTCAGACAAAAAACATCATACAATGTGATTCCATTTATGCTAAGTTCTAGGAAATGCAAACTAATCTATAGTGACAGAAGGATCAGTGGTTGTCTGTGGGTAGGAGTGGACTCTGGGAAAGGAGTACATAGAGGCACAAGAAAACTCTTGAGAGTGATAGATAATGTTCATTATCTTGATTAAAGATAGAAGAAGAGAAGTGGCATAAACAGACTCATTCTAGAATAATGTTTCCCTCTGTACTGTGGAGAAAACATGACAGGGTACAAGATTTGAGCCTTTTAGACCAGTTAAAATTTGGAGTAAACCAGATGAGAGATGATGAAGCCCTTAATTATGGACAGTTGTGGAAATGAACAGGATGGACAGATTTATAAGACCTTAAGGTGGGTGGTTGGTGGTTAATGGGATATAGTTAGAAAAAATCTAGCATTGTGTTTCTGGCTTTGGAATTTAGAAGATGATGGTAGATTCACCAGCATGGTAAATAGAGGAGCAGATACGGTGGGAAAAATAATTCACTTTTTTACTGGTTGAGTTTGAAGTGCTGATGATAAGTGTAAGCATCCAGTAGGCCATTGGCTATGTTGGTGTGTAGTTCAGGAGAGAGATCCGGCTTGAAGTTAAGATTGGCAGCCTTGATATCTCAGTGGCCCCCCTTCTTCAGTGGTTATTCTTCTGTAGTGGAAACAAGTCTAGAGCCCCTCTGTACTGGTTTTCAATTGCAATAAGACTATCTCTGCTACTGTATTGAAGGCACATATAATCTGTGGAGCTCCAGATCAGAGTAGTTTAGAAAGTTGCTTGTTGGGGCGCCTGGGTGGCTCCATCAGTTAAGTGTCCACCTTTAGCTCAGGTAATGATCTCAGGGTCCTGGGATCGAGTCCCATGTTGGGCTCCCTGCTCAGTGGGGAGTCTGCTTCCTCTCTCTCCCTGTGCCCCTCCCCCTGCTGTTCTCTCTCTCTCTCTTTCTGTCAAATAAATAAAATATTAAGAAATAATAAAAAATACTTGTTTTCATTTTTAAATTTATTATTATTATTATTATTTATTTATGATAGTCACAGAGAGAGAGAGAGAGAGAGAGGCAGAGACATAGGCAGAGGGAGAAGCAGGCTCCATGCACCGGGAGCCCGATGTGGGACTTGATCCCGGGTCTCCAGGATCGCGCCCTGGGCCAAAGGCAGGCGCCGAACCGCTGCGCCACCCAGGGATCCCTGTTTTCATTTTTAAAATTTGAAATACTTCTAGATTCACAGGGCCTGGCAAAGAAAGAGTCCATGGGGAGGTCCCATGGACTCTTCATGCCACCTCCTCTAATGTCATCTTGCATAACTATAATACAATAACAAAACTAGGAAATGGACATTTGTGTGTATGTGTGTGTGTGTTTGCGGTTTTATCATATGTGTAGCTTCCTGTAAGCTATCAAGACCATCAAGATACAGAGCTCTTCCATAACCACAGGCTTCCTCATGCCGGCCCTTTTTAGCCAGACCTACAGCATAATTCTCTTGAAATTCATTGAAGATGTTGTATGTATTGCTAGTGTGTTCCCTTTTATCACTGTGTAATATTCCATATAGGAAGGTTTCTTTTCTCTTTTTAAGATTTATTTTATTTAAACACATGTGAGCTGGGGGAGAGGCAGAGGGAGAGAGAGAGAATCCCAAGCACACTCTGTGCTGAGCAGGACCCCAACTTGGGGTTTAATCTCAAAACCCTGAGATCATGACCTGAGCTGAAACCAAGAGTTAGATGCCCAACTGACTGAGCCAGGTGTCCCATGTATGAAGATTTTTTTTTAAGTTTTTTTTTTTTTAAAGATGTATTTATTTATTTATTCATGATAGACAGAATGAGAGAGAGAGAGAGAGAGAGGCAGAGACACAGGAGGAGGGAGAAGCAGGCTCCATGCCAGGAGCCCGATGCGGTACTCCATCCCGGGACTCCAGGATTGCGCCCTGGGCCAAAGACAGGTGCCAAACCACTGAGCCACCCAGGGATCCCCTGTATGAAGGTTTTTAAAAGCTGTTTAGACTTTGATGATTTGTGAAAAGTCTGATTCTTTTGTAGCAGATTAATGGAGGTGGATATGAATACTAATGGCTCTTGAAGTCTGAGTACTCAGTGGATTCCTGTCCTGAAGATGGCAGTTGACTTTGTGGAAAATTCACGTGTGTATACCTAATGGAGGAGAAAGAGTTAAGAATGGGTCAGGGTTTCCTGGGTGGTTCTGTCGGTTAAGTGACCAACTCTTGGTTTACACTCAGGTCATGATCTCCAGGTCCTGAGGTCAAGCCCAGTGAATGGGGAGTCTGCTCTTCTCCCACTTCATCTCCCTCTGCCCCTGCCCCTGTTCAGAAGCGCACATAAACATACTTTTTCTCTCAAATAAATAAATATATCATTGAAAAGAAAAAATTGATCAGGTACACTTTCTTCCAATGTAGTGCACATTTTTACACCCTGAGTAAGTACCTCGACTTCCCATGAGTGTGTTTGGTGACAAAGACAGGACAGGGTCATCTTTACAGAGCTTCATAGAAAATAAAGTTGAAGGTGGAGCACATCTTAATTCTTGCCTCGGATGGTTCTGTTCACTTGGAGTCCATTTCCTACTTTCTGTTAACTAGTCTCAAGCCTGTTGATTCTCATGACCCTCATTAGGAGATGGCATTAAAATGATACTGAATGTGACTTCCCCCTTCCATTACTTGGGAGGAATCCAGGCTAAGCTAAGTTGTTTTTAATTGGTTTTTTCTCTTTGTAGGTCATATCTTGATACAGATTAACCAGGAAGATTGGGGTAGTCCGGGTCAGTTTGTAGGAACTTGATTTCTCCTGAGGGATCCTTCTTAGGGTACAAGAGTTATTGAATGGCTTTGATTGGTATAAGATCAAGGCACATCCACCTTGTCTCAGCCAAGGTTGCTCAGGTGTTTTTGGCCCTTTGTCTCCTGGAGGGCACTCATGTGATCTGGACAGAGCCAAGATCTTTGACTTGGCCTCAAGACAGCTCTTCCTATCTGTGGCTCTTAGGACACCTGTGTGAATATGTTGGCAAAGTGTTTTCACAGTAGCCAGCAAGAATTTATCAGGCCTAATAGACACTTGTTAGTCATTAAAGATCTATTCAAATATTAATATGAATCCCCATACTTTAACACTAGAGGTTATAATTTTCCCCATAAAATGTCATGCCAGAAAACTGAAAATATTCAGCAGTTCCTTCAAAGCACTGATGAACCTCTGAATACTAGAGTAATTTAAGAGCTACTTAATTTCTCCCAAATCCCATCTCTATTTAAAGATCTCAATTTCCTGTTCACATTTTCATAGTTAGATAATTACATTTATAATCAGCTCTAAAGTTTTGTCTTCACTTGTTGAGAAATATTTGAGAATTTGCCAAAAGTTTCAGGAATATTTTATTTGGAGTGTAGGAAGAACTGGTTAATATTAAAGATTAAAACCATTACTAATTGGACATTTCACTTTCTAATGCATCCAAGTGCCTTTTTCTCTGGTTACAGACAAATGCTTTCCTAGGCATCACTTTTGAGGCTGTCAGAGGCAGTTGGCTTTTTCTCTTTATGACCATGTGTCTCTCTCTGTCCCTCTCGCACACACACACAAGCAAATTATCACTTCTGATTTATTATATAAATTACTACAAGTATATAAAATTTCTGTAAATTGAGTATGTTGCACATTTGACCTGACTATTGGATTCTTTCTCGTAAGCCAGCTTTGTAGCGTGTGTCATATTTAGGCCTCAGGAAAGTATTTAGTTACTGCTTGCCTTGATCTTTGGTCATCACTCATGGATAGTTGAAATCAGGACT
Source organism: Vulpes lagopus (assembly GCF_018345385.1). NCBI lineage: Eukaryota > Metazoa > Chordata > Mammalia > Carnivora > Canidae > Vulpes > Vulpes lagopus. Next base: position 68,588,254 of record NC_054830.1, read on the forward strand.
ATTAAATTGGTGAATGTCAACATCTCCAGTGTACAAAACTTGGGGCATATGTGTGTTACTGATTAAGGCAGGTGATACAGCCTGTGTAGTTAACAGGATTGCGGGGAGGGAGGCCGTCTCTCATGGTGCAAAAAGTGAAGCTTGTAGATGCAGCTCCTTGTATAGCTGAAACTTGGCTCAGGAGTTCCTCACATCTTAAAGAAAAAGATCTTCAGTGGGTAAAAAATAGAAAACAATGATTCACCCTCTTAATTTTCCTTGTTTTCTTTCTCAGTTCTTTGCTTAGTTTCTTAGATCAGCGGTTCTCAAATTTCAGCATGTATCAGAATCACTTTCAGAGCTTGTTAGCCCCAACCCAGTTTCTTTTTTAGTAGGTCTGGACCTGGGCCCAAGAATTTGCATGACTAACAGGTTTCCAGGCAGTTATGATGCTGTTGGTTCATGGACCATACTTTGAGAACCATTGTCCCAGATACTGACTATCCTAGTGACCCAGAACCACTTCTACTGGTGCTAAGGCAATGACCCAGGACATGTATGGACAGAGAAACCAGGCAGAGCAGAATGAAAGGGAGGTTGTGGGGGAAGTGGGTCTAAAAGTTACGGAAAGCTTGAAGGGAATCTCGAATAGTAGAATTAAGTGTTTAGGCTTGAAGTCAAGGACTCCTGCATGTGATTCATTTGTATCCATGTGTGATGACTGATCAATAATTTGTCAGTTACTGATTGTTTTAAATACATGGAATTTAAATACATCTAAGAGTTATTGATACAGTACATTAAAAATGTACTAGTTTTAATTTTTTCTTTCTTTTTTTTTTTTTTTAATTTAAATTAGTTGGCTTCCTGAGGCTCAAGTAGTCCAAAGAGCCCTCAATTCTGCAGCTAACAACGTATACCAGTATGGAAGAGAATGGATAACTCACAAGGTAAGGGAAGAGCCTCTCTTTGTGGTTTTTTCTTTGCAGGGTTGTCATTGGTAGGGGCTTCCTGCTTTGATGAAGTATAAATGGAGATTCTCTTTAGAACAGTTTCTGTTTTGTTTTTTTTTTTAAGATTTTATTTATTTATTTATTTATTTATTCATGAGAGACACACACAGAGAGAGAGAGGCAGAGACACAGGCAGAGGGAAAAGCAGGCTCCATGCAGGGAGCCCGACGTGGGACTCAATCCCGGGTCTCCAGGATCACACCCTGGGCCGAAGGCAGGCGCTAAACCGCTGAGCCACCCGGGCTGTCCCAGTTTCTGTTTTTGAAATAGGCTTAAGTCTACAAGTCAACAAGAAATATACAAGGAAATTAAACTTTCTGAATGATTGTATTCAGTAGTGCTGGTAGCCTGACCAGAGAGATTGGTCCTTTACTGTTTGTTCATGGTTAAGTATTCATTATTTGTGCATTGGTACAGAATGATCATTAAGATTGGGTGGTCAAATAAGACTTTATGGAGGAAAAAAAGTTACTAGCAAATATTAAATGTTATCTGCTGGTGACTGTGCTTGGCAGTTTCTGGTTTGTTTCATTTAATTTTTCCAAGAAACCTATAGTAGTCTGAATTATTTTGCCTGCTTTACAGAGGAAGAAACAGGCTTAGCAAGGCTAAGTAAATTTCCAGTGGTCATGTAGTAAATTGCAGAGCTTGGTTTCAAACTGAAGAGTAATTCTAAATTATTTGTTCTTTCTACTGTAGTATGCTAGAAATACATGCCCAGAATTGGCTTAGGTGCTTTAATGTGTCACTCATCGAGATAAATTGTGAAGGAATGATAGGTTTTAGATGACTGAAGAGAAGGAAGTGTGTATTTTAAGGGGTGATTATGTGAGCCAAGATAAGGATGCAGGAGTATGCTTGAGAACACCTTGTCTGAAGCTTTGTGGAGGGGGGTGAAGGATAGAAGAAAAGACACAGTGCAGGTGAGAGTCAGCCTCCATGATACTGATTTGGGGTACCCCCTCTCCCCAGTATTACCTGTGGAAAAGAAGGTTATTTGGAGTTATAATATAGTGAAGTAATAGGAAACATCTAGGGATTGACAAGATTTGTTGCCCATAAAAAAAAAAGTATCATGTGATTCCTTGCTCAAAATTCAGAAAATAAAATCTCAAAAAAAGTTATCTTGAAAATTATGCATTCATATAGTAATCGAATGTAAGGATGGAATTTTTATCGAGTAAAAAATAAAGAGAAATGGGATGCCTGGGTGGCTCAGCGGTTGGGCATCTGCCTTTGGCTTCCTGCAGGGAGCCTGCTTCTCCCCCTGTGTCTCTGCCTCTCTGTCTCTGTCTCTCTCTGTCTCTCCTGAATACATAAATAAAATCTTAAAAAAAAAAAGTTCAGAGAAAGACCTATGTAACTGATTTTCTTGAGTCCATACCAGGTAACCTATTCAAACGTCACATGGAAATCTTTAAAAAATATTTGCTGAGTAAGTAAAATATAAGTTTATGGGTATTGATCTCTTAACTATCAGAGAAGAAGATCCAGCCATTGCAGAAGCCTTTAGACCACTAGAACTATGTTGTATGATTTACTCTGCTGAAAGCGTGGAATTTAGTTCTTTGGTTTATCTGTTTGAGTTCTGGAATTCTTACCTATTTGGGAAGAGTTGGAGAACTGTGCTTTAGATTTTAGGGAAATGAATTTCAAGTTATTTAGAGAAAAGATAGATCTGAAACCTTTTGCTCAAGACTCGAAAAGGGAAGACAGTTGAAGAGAGATGGGTATTGCTAACAAAAGCCATTAACATAGTCATTAGCCTGATTTGGAAGACACGGGGAAAATATCTAAAACCAACCATTGAATGTTCATTGACTGATGAATGGGTAAGTAAAATGTGGTATATCTATATAATGGAATATTATTTGGCCAAAGAAAGGAAGGAAGCACTGATACATTCTGCAACGTGCATGAATCTTGAAAACACTATGCTAAGTGAAAGAAGCTGCAGACCACATACATATGATGCCATTTATATGAAATGTCCAGAAGAAATATATCTATAAAGACAGAGAGTAGAGTAGTGGTTTCCGGTGGGGGGAAGTGGGGGGGGGGGGCGGTGAGGAATGGAGAGAAATGAGAGACTGATTGCTGTGAGTATGGAGTTTCTTTTTGGGGTAATGAAAATGTTCCAAAATTGATTGTGGTGATGGTTACATAACTCTGAATATGTTAAAAGAAACCCTTGAATTATATGCATAAGTGGGTAAGATGTATGAATTATCTCAATAAAGTTGTTTTGGAAAAAGAACCATTGAAATTGTAGAGGTAGCTTTTCTAATCTTATCCAGCTATAAAAAAATCATATAAAAATTACGTCCTAAGGAGACTGAATTGTAGAAAGGGTTGAAGCCTGAGGAAAAGGTCACATTCAGGAAAAGAAGAGTTTTTTAGGGTGTGTTTAGGTATGAACAGAGAAGGTTCCTGTCTACCTGCCCCAGCCTACCTTGTCAGCTTTATTTCCTGTATCCTCCATGCATTATTTGGTTTCTACCCAGATCTGCTAGTTTGCTGTGTTCTCAAATCCAGTGTACTTTCTTCATTCAATATCCTTGCTTGAGCTTACCTTTCTGCTTGATATGTTATTTCCAAAATTTGTATCTGGAGATGCTGCCCTGAAACAGCAAGAGAGTAAGTTGTGAATGTGTTTTGAATGTCTCTTCTCCCATGACTAGAATAAAGAAAGTGACAGCCAGTCCATAAATGTGCCAGGCACTGTTGTAAGTGTTAGGGAAAAGCAGTAAATCAGAAAGAGTTACCACCCTGCAGGAGCTTACTCTCGTGAGGAGGCAGACATGAAACAAGTAACCATTGCAAAATGACCTAAAAGTGCTGTGACAAGGTAATATAGAGAGTGATCCAGGGTGATGTATTAACTAGAATGCCAGAGAATGTCTCTGAGAAGGTGATGCTTTCACTAAGACTGGAGGTCTGGGAAAAGAACATTTCAAAATGAGGGTATAGAAAGGAACAAACTTGAAGGAAAGAAAGAAGGCCAGTATGGCTGGAATGAGGGATGTGGTGACAGGACAAGCCATAGGTCCTAACAAGAAGTTGGGATTTTATTTTAGTTACAAAGGTAAACATGGATTTAAAGCAAAAAGGAATATGGCCTGATATAGGATATCAAAAGCTCATTTTGGCTGCTCTGTGGAGCGAAGGGCGGGAATGGGGGAGAGGGCAAGGGGCTGGCTCAGATTATTCTGGTAGTCTAGGGGAGATTGTTGATGACTTGGATGAGGATGGTAGAAATGGGAATTGAGAGAAGAAGTCACATTTGGGGTATAGTTTTGAGGTTGGTTCTTCTAGGAATTACTGTTTATAATTGGATGCGGAGTGAAAGGGAAGGAAGTTTTCGGTTACCCAACTGTAAGGGTAGCTGTGCCACTTCCTGAGATGGAAAGACTTGGAAAGTGATGGGGTCGTGGGAGACTTACAGACAGTCATAATTCTGTTTGGGGTGTGTTAAGTTTGAGATACCTATCAGACCTCTAAGTCAAGATCTCAGAAAAGGCAATTGGACATACATAGCTGGGGTTCTGGGAAGAGATCGGGGCTGTAGGTGGAAATTTGAATATCGTCAGATAGCACCTATCACTCTACCCATCAGTAGAGATGAACAGTATTAATTTGGTAGCGCTGCCATAACAAGGTACCACAGGCTGGGTGTTCATATAACACAAATTTATTTTCTCATGATTCTACAGGCTAGAAGTCCAAGATCAAGGTGTTGGTGGGATTGGTTTCTTTTAAGGCCTCTCTCCTTGGCTTGTAGATGCTTGTGTCTTCTTCACATGCTCATCTCTCTGTGTGTGTCTGTCTCCTAGCCTCTTCTTTTTATGAGGACACCAGTCATACTGGGGTAGGGCCCACCCTGACAACCTCATTTTAACTTGATTACCTCTTTAAATAAAGACTCTATCACCAAATCCAGTCACCTTCTGAGGTCCTGGGGCATTAGGATTTCCACAGATGAATTTAGGAGGGACACAGTTTCTCTCATAACATGGCCTAAGGAGACAATACAGACAGAAGAGGACCAAAGAGGGATTCCTGGAACACTCCAGCTTTTGAAAGTCACCGAAGTGAGCCAGTAGAGAAGACTGAGGAGGAGTAACCTGTGAGGTGGGAAGAACATCCTGTGTGTCCTAGAGGCTGAGAGATGTTTCAAGAAAGAGTCGGTCAGCGGTGGTAAATTCTGTCAAGATTCCAAGCAAAGTGTGAACAGAGAACTGCCCACTGACTCACTATCCCCATTTTATAGATGAGGTTATTCGCCTTATGTTACCCAGCTCCCAAATGGCATTCCGAGTACTCTTAGTGCCTCATTGTCTCTTGTATGCAAGGAGCATCTCATGTACCAACAATGGTGTCTGTGCTTTCTTGTTTCTTCTGAAACTTGGGTAGCAATGACGTGACCATCAGGCTCCATGCTCTCTGGCCCAGTCTTCCTTGTGACTTGCGATAAGTATTGTAATGTCACAGGGTAATGTTTCGGGTTTGTGATGTTCTGCTATGGTTGGCAGCACCACAGATTTGAAATGATGCTGAATTCTGCCTCAATAGTTGTGGTGTTGTAGAGTTATTCACTGTTGTGCGATGATAAAAGGGATGCAGGTTTGAGATAATGCTTTATTGTGGCAAAGGCCACTGTGCAGACAGCTTAGACTGGGGGCTCTTATGATTAAAGGAGGATCTTGGAAACTGAGCGGACAATGACAGAAAGAATTGGTAGTAGGAAGTCTGAGAGTATCTGACATTTGTGATAAAGGACAAATTTAAAGTAATTAAAGGAAATTAAACTGGGGTAATTGTGGCTTTTAGCTATTTTGGGCAGCTTGCTGTATTAGGTGTTCTTTGTTCATAGGTTGTATATGCTGTAGTTGAAAGAGTATTTGATTTTTAATCCTACCTCTACCAGTTCGTTGCCTGACCTTGGGTCTGTCATGGGTCCTTTCTAAATCTGCTTTCTCATCTTGGAAGAACAAAGGTGATAAAAACCTTTTTTCTGCCTAACTCTTGGAGTTGTAAAGATCACATAATGTAGGTGAAAGCCGTTTGGAAATTGTGCAATGCTGTGCAAAGATAAATGCCTTTTATTATATTCACTAATTTGTGTTTGGTTTATGAATAAATAAAATATAGAGGAGAACATTGAGCAGGTGTGTTTGCATCAAATATGTCTAAAAAATGGTTCAGATATCTATAACAGTGCCAAGTGAGCAAAAGGTGTGGATAGTCCAGGCAAAGGAAAATATACATTGAAAAATGGTCACTCTTGTAACTGAAAAAGAAAAGTATAAATAATTGGTTACGATTTTACACCTATTATCTAAAAGTTTATCAGTCCAAAAGTCTTTTTAAAAAGATTTTATTTATTTATCTGACACAGGGAGAGAAAGAAAGAGCACACAAGCTAGGGGAGTAGCAGAGTGAGAGGGAGAAGCAGACTCCCCGCTGAGCAGGGAGCTCAAAGTGGGACTCGATCTCAGGACCCTGGGATCATGACCTGAGCCAAAGGCAGATGCTTAACAAGATGAGCCACCCAGGCGCCCAGTCCATAAGTCTTTAGAAAATTTGGTTTATTTAAACAATGTTGGAAAATATTAATTGATACAATCCCTAAAGAAGACAATTTAGCAATGCATAGCATAGCAAGTACCAAAAAAGTCCCTCTTTCCTTTGATTCTTGTACGTTTATCTTACTATCAGTAAGAAGAAAGTTGTGTTTAAGGACATTCATTGCAGTGTTACTTGTGACATTAAAAATTGGGAACCATCTCTATCCCATGATTGCATAATGATAAAATAATATCAAAACTTAATAAACTGGAATGCCTGACTGACTCATTCAGTAGAGCGTGTGACTCTTGATCTTGGTATTGGGAGTTTGAGCCCCAAGTTGTGTATAGAGATTACTTAAAAATAAAATCTTAAAAAAACCACAAAACTTAATGAATTAATATGGAACAATTAAAAATAAAGATGAAGGTTAGTGATGAAGAACTCTAAATTATATCTATAAAAGACAGAAAGTTACAGAGGATATGGAAAAATGAAAACAGTTGTGATAAGGAAGTGGGACTACAAATTAGTATATATTTAAAAATGTCTTTGGGGCACCTGGGTGGCTTTTTTGATTTCAGCTCAGGTCATGGTCTGGGTTGTGGGAATGAGCCCCACATCAGGCTCTCAGCATAGAGCCTGCTTAAAAAATTATCTTCCTCTTCTGCCTCCTCCCCACTCCCATGCATTCCATAAACAAATAAATACTTTACTGTTATGCTATGTTTTAGTAATAAAACATTGGGTATTATAATGAATAAATTTCCTCAAAGTTGTCTTACTGTACTTGATTCCCATAGACCCTGAAGCCAGTCTCTTTAGTCGTAACTCAGAGACTTGATGTCTTTCAGCAAACTATGGGAAATATGTGTGTGTATAGCTCAGGTCCTAAAATTTTACTTGAAGTTCAGTGGTAATTCTTTACCAGTGGTAAATGTAAATGTAACATGAGATTTATGTGTAATGGATGAGCACTTGGGCCATCTGCAACAGATTCTTCTCTGGGCAAATAAGATTTGCTAAGTCAGTGATCATGGCTTCATATGTACCATTCTCTTACAACTGGAAGTAGCTCTCTTAGAGACCCCCAAAACAGAGGGAAGCAAAACGCCAAGAAAGGCAAGGAAATTGGCCAGGAATATTGAAGAGTATAGCTTAAGGAAAGATGATAAGATGGCCTAGAGGCAATTAAATAGTCTGGAACATTTTAGTTTGATTTGGAACAAATGTAAAGACCCAGCATGAATTAATTTTACTGGATTATTGTCTGACATATTAAACCAGATCATATCTGTATTTTTCCAGCTTCATAAAATTCTGGGAGATAAGGTGAACAATACTGCTATGATTGAAAAGCAAGTACTAGAACTTTGGGACAGATTGTACCATTCTTGGTTTGTAAAGGTAAGTTATTTTATTATAGGATTTCAGTTGTAAATTAAAGTCTTTTTATTTTACAGACTCGTTCACTAGATAGATGTTAATTAGATAGATATTAACATTGGGATATCATTTATTGGAATTTTTAAACTATAAGGTCTTAAACTTCAGGTCACTGAACATTAGATTGATTTGATGGTTCATGTCCATGGTGGAACCCACCAGTCCCCGTGATGTAGTGTTTTTATTCAGTGTTCATCATCTTCAACAGCATCTTATCTTGTTATGTAGAAATGTAATATAAACCACATATACAATGCTAATTTTTCTACTGGCCCCATTAAAAAGATAAAAATAAACAGGTGAAATTAGTTTTAATAATTCACGTATCCCACTATACCCCCATATATTATCATTTCAACATGTAAGCAAGTAGAAAAAAATCTTAATGAGATATTTTAGATCCTTTGTTTTTTTTCTTACAAGACTTGGAAGTCTGATGTATATTTTATACTGATGCCCCATCTCAATTTTTGGTCTAACTCCATTTTTATGTATTTATTTATTTTTAAGATTTTATTTATTTATTCATGAGAGACACACACAGAGAGAGGCAGAGACAAGGCAGAGGGAGAAGCAGGCTCCATGCAGGGAGTCTGATGTGGGACTCGATCCTGGGACCCCAGGATCACACCCTGAGCCAAAGGCAGATGCCTAACCGCTGAGCCACCCAGCCATCCCTGGAAATTTTTATTTTTAATCACCCTCGCCAGCTGCTTTTGCTGATACACTCTCACTTCAGCATTTATGATGGAAAATACTGTCATTTTCCACTAAATATACAAATGCTGGTTTTGAAAGCAGGCGGTTGTGTGGGGCCATGCTGCACACTGGGTTGGCAGGGCCTGTGGGCCTCCAGGACCCGTGCTGTGGAAGATGACTGTCCAGTGGGGAAGGAGGTAGGCAATGGGACAAGTTGGTGGTGATTTTTCACAGGGTTGACCACAAGGAGAGGAGGACCATGTACATACCAACCTCTTAACTTGAGGTGGAAGGGAGGAAAGCTCAGTTTCAGATTTGAATTTGTTGCTTAGTGACCTGTTTTTACTCTTCCCCTGGGATGAATTAAAGGAACAATGTTGGTTTTTGTGGGTTTCAAAGATGGGAGGGAGGTTAGAAATAATTGAGGAATCTCTAGGGAATTATCTGCTGAAGAACTGGTCAGTTGGAAAGGTGGTACCTTTTTCCTCTGCTAACTCTAGGGTTTTGCTTACAAGTAGTTTTTTCTATCCCATACCCCCTTTAAAAAGCTTCATTTTATAGTCTAGGGAGGTCAGTGTTTTGTTTTGTTTTTTTTTCTTTTTTTTGTTTGTTTTGTTTTTGAGGTAGTGTTTTAAAAGCATAGTTTTGTGATACCTGAGTGGCTCAGTCAGTCAAGCGTCTGTCTTCGGCTCAGGTCATGATCTCAGAGTCCTGGGATCAGCCTGCATCAGGGAGAAGCTACTTCTCCCTCTACCTCTGCCCCTCCCCACAGCTCATTCTCTCTCTCTGTCTCAAATGAATAAATAAAATCTTAAAAATAAATAAATAAAAATATAGGTTTGTAATAGATAGGTGTATTGCTTTCTTTACATCTTTAGGACCTAATGTTTCATTGCATAATGAAGAGATATCACTGTGCCATTAGCAAAAGTGTCAAAATGTAAACAAAGTGTTAAAAAACTACTTCTGTTTTTGAATGCTAACCTCACTACTCACTTTGTTTATTCATATCTCTTTCAAATATAATTATTCCTGTATTCTTGTCAGTGTAATTATCTTCCATATAGAAAAGTTAGATTTTCTCCCATTCTTGTTTTTTTTTCATTTCCCCCCACATTTTGTTGAGATATATTTGATAGGTAACATTGTATTAGTTTCAGGTGCACTTTATATTCTTTTCTCTTCATTGCTCTCTTTATCTTGTATGGAAGATTAGGTTGATGAGGAAAGGAGGAAAAAAGCAAAACCCCCCAAATAGGGTAGAGGGGCTGAAAAGAAAAAAAAAAAAGCTGTGTTGGTATATAGTTATATGTATATTGAGGAATAAAGTCTGTTCACAAATGTATTTAGGAAGGGAGCACTTGAGCTAGGCTGACACATGGTATTGAGAAGGTAAACAGGAAAACATATTTCAGGTCTTTAGATGGACTTCTTAGCTGATTTCCTAAAGAATGCAAAATTTCTCACCTTTGAATAGCTACTAAAATACTCAAGTGGACCTAAACCGAAGTGGGGGTAATTTATCCTTTTTATGCTTTGGGCTAAGATGGAAATTTCATGTCTGAACCATTTTATTCCGTAGAACGTAACGCATTCTGGAAGACACAAAGGACACAAGATGCATATAAATCGTCAGAATAGCTGGCTGGGAGACATTCTGGACTGGCAAGATATTGCTTCCTTTGTTCACGAGAACATTGAGACATTTCTCTCGGTAAGAAATAGTATTTTTAGTTAAATTGGACTTAGAAATGAAAATAGAAATGCTAATTTCCAGTTTTCCTTGCACACTAAGAGGCCTTTAGTTACCCTGTTTTTAATGCCAAAACATCTACAATTTTGAGAGTTCTAAATGCACTAGGTGTCTGAACACTGTAGGCCTCTGGAGCAGTCCCCCTGGTGCCACCTCTGTGGTTGGAGAGTAACTGAGAGATGCTGAATCTGGAAGCCTCTCTGCGTGTTGTGGACTCTCAGCTTCTCAGATGCAGGTCTCCCTGTCCCCCTACGCTGACTAGAACATCTCCAAGCTGGACCACTAGGGAGAGGACGGCCATTCTGGAGGATAGAGTCTTTGGCAGATGGAAATACGGTTCCAGTTATGTCAGAGAGACTGGATGTTCTTTGGAGGCTCAGCATGTTATTTTCTGCCCACTCTTCGGCCATGTACCACCCACCTCTCTGCCTCATTTGCTGAAGGTCAAAGGCAGCAAGGAACAGATTGCAGCACTGATGAAATTTTATGACCCCTCTTGGTTCCACAGTGTGTTTTTTAAAGGGTCTTGGCATGTTGCTTTTCACAAGAGATGAGAGGAATTTTCTTATGAATAGACTCATGACTTCCATCACATTAACAAAAGTTGAAGTTTGTAATGCTAGATTTTTTTTTTAAGATTTTATTTTTCAGTAATGTCTCCACCCAAAGTGGGGCTCAAACTGACAACCCCAAGATCAAGAGCTGCATGCTCTATCAACTGAGCCAGCCAGGCACCCCACAATGCTAGATTTTTTTAAATTAGATTTTTATCAAACTAATAGATGACCATAGCAGAGAGTCAAAACTATTTTAAGATATTTTTAGTAAAAAATAACCATGCCCTTGCCTTGTGCTTCTCCACTTCAGTCTCATTTTCCAGAAATAGCTATCAATTCTTTTAGCTTTCTCTGGGTATTTAGCTCTAAATTTCCAAAATAATGTTTATGTATCTTTGCTCGGTTTTGTAGTTTTCAGTATTATATTTTGACTTCCTGATATGGAAGATGATGATAAAGATGTGATTTTGAAGTTTCTCAGTGTTCTTGCAACTCCTTTGGTTCCTTCCCCCATCCCTGCACTCACACTTGCCTTTCCTCCCATTCACCTAATACAGCTATCACAATTTGGAGTTAAATCTAGAGATTAATGCCCTTCAGCTCTAAGACTTTATGGTTTTGATAGTCCCTTCCTTCTGTTTTCTCTAGTCCAGTGGCCATGAAACTTTTTAATCTGAGGATTCCAGGATTTTTGTTTATATGGGTTCTGTTGATTATTATGATATTGGCAGTTAAAACTGAGAGCTTTAAAAATACTTATCAATTCACTAAAAATAACGTTACATATTAACACATTTTTTGCATCTACAAAATAACCATTTTCCAAAACAAAAAATAATTTAGTAGGAAGAGTCTTTCTTTAATGTTTTTCAAAGCTGCTTAGTCTTTAGATTTTCATATCTGCTTCTCCATTCAGTCCACTGGAATACGTTGTTTTGATTGAAGTATACCAGGAAAATCCAGCCTTATACAGATACATAGTTGCAAAAGAGGGGAGTCTTTTAATAGCTTTTTTGGATAATTGTGGCTATTTGACACTACACCAAAACTCAACAAATGGTATTTCTTAAAGGTTAGTTGCTGTGTGGAATTTGAAACCATATCAATAAACTTTTACTGTCTTATATTCAAGTCCATTGATCTATCTTGATTAGAAATGGGTCTTTTATTCTTGCATGCTTTTGTAATAAGCACTGGTCATTTGGAATATTGGTTCTCTGATTTCTGTATATCGTCTAAATATCAACACATACTCTTACAGAGTATAAAACAATCACATTCAATCACATATCACTACCAAGCTCATCAGAAAAAAAATCTTACAGCATGAGGGTCAGCTATTGATTGAATTTTTTTTTTTTTTTTTTTTTATTGATTGAATTTTTTATTTCTTATTTCTGCCTTCATACTTGTAATACCCAATAGCTGTCACATTCTGAACCTTTCTTCCTAATCCCCTTGGGTACATAGAAAGGTTATTTGATTGTTGGGGACCGCCAGTCTACAATTAGTGTATTCAGTTAATTTCTTAAGAATTACCATAGAGTATTTCCTATCAGTGTGACCCAGAAACTATTTAAACATTTTTTTGATAAAAATTCCAGAATGACAGAAGCCCCCAAAAGAATGCATGTAAAAATCACAAGTAAGGGCATTGTTGGTTTGATTTTTGGAATCAGTGGCATTATTCATTCATTCTTTATCCCACAAGGTCAAATGGTCAGTCATGCATATTTTTGTAGGCATTGCAAAGCATTTTCAAGATTTTCTGTAAGGAGTTATTGTAAATGACACCAGCCTGCAAAAGTTCTCTTATGAAGACTGAGCTGAGGTTTGCAAGAAACGCCAGAGACAACAGAATATTCCTTTATAAGTGGTACATTTGAGATAGGAAAGGAATGGATAGTCCTTTCATAGAACAGATGGTGTAACTTGCACATATGACAAAAAACAGAACTGCTGTTTTGGAAAGGGCACACCAAAATAAAATCAGACATTAGACTTCTGGTCCCAGCTCTAGTTCCACTTATTAGCTTCAAGGCCCTCGGACAAGTTAAAAAAAAAAAATCTCTGAGCTTCAGTTTGTCTGTCTTTAAAATGAAGATCACATCATCTGCATTGCTTCTGTCACAGGGAGCAGATGTTATCATGAGGGAATTTAAGTTCCGAGGAGATAGGAAATGGAAACATATAGGTGTGCCATAAATATAGTACATCTTCTTTTAGTAATATTTAACATATATTAATAACTATTTTAATAACTGGCTCTAGTGAATTTGCAGGTGGTGGAGTAAATGAAGGCAGTAGGGCTTGGGTTTTGATATAAGGGTCATCATCTATCTGAAGAAAGATTTTTCAGCTTATGATTCTAGTGAAATTTTTTTTTTAAAGATTTTATTTATTTATTCATGAGAGACACAGAGGGAGAGGCAGAGACACAGGCAGAGGGAGAAGCAGGCTCCATGCAGGGAGCCCAATGTGGGACTCGATCCAGGGACTCCAGGATCACGCCCTGGGGCGAAGGCAGGCACTAAACCGCTGAGCCACCCAGGGATTCCCCCCAATTCTAGTGAAATTATTGAGGGGAAATTACAATGCTTTTGTACTTTTTTTTTAATTTTTTTTTTTTTATTTATTTATTTATTTATGATAGTCACAGAGAGAGAGAGAGAGAGAGAGGCAGAGACACAGGCAGAGGGAGAAGCAGGCTCCATGCACCGGGAGCCCGACGTGGGATTCGATCCCGGGTCTCCAGGATCGGGTCTCCAGGATCGCGCCCTGGGCCAAAGGCAGGCGCTAAACCGCTGCGCCACCCAGGGATCCCTGCTTTTGTACTTTTAGGTGAATCTAAGTTGGAGGTGGCAAGTGGGAGGGGGCAGCTAAAACCAATACTAGAATTTTCATAGTCTGCACTTGTGATCCTACACAGATTGCATTCTGGCATATTCTCCTATAGGTATTTTTTCTCTGCATATCATTTTTATGTAGTTCTAATCATGCCATATATAAAATGTTTGTTTCCTGCTTTTTAAGCTTTACAGTATATCATAAAATGTTTTTCTGTGTTATAATAGAGATTTCTTTAACGGCTACTTAATATGATTTGGAATTAGATTCACCATGATTTTCTTAACCATGTTCCTTACTATTATTCAGTGTTCAGATGCTTTCAGATGATTTTTTTTTTCCATTTAAAATAATACTCAGTTCTTGTTTTTCCAGTTTCTGGTTCTAATACACTTGTATTAAAAGCATAGTAGAGGGGTGCCTGGGTGGCTCAGTGAGCATCTGCCTTTGGCTCAGGTCATGATCCCAGGGTCCAGGGATTGAGTTCCACATTGGACTCCCTGCAGGGAGCCTGCTTCTCCCTCTGACTGTGTCTCTTCCTTGCTCTGTGTCTCTCATGAATAAATAAATAAAATCTTAAAAAAAAAAAAAAAAGAAAAAGTACAATACAGAGCTGTAGAAACTTCTTCCTTGAGGATTAGTGCTGATGTTTGGCTCTCCCTCTTCATCAGATCTTAGAGTCTCTGTGGATTGTCATGAGCCGGAATGTGAGCCTGCTTTTCACTACTGTCACCACACTCCTGACCATCCTCTTCTACAGTGGGACCGCCCTTCTCAATTTCGTGCTGTCTCTGGTATGTACATATAGATAAGTGCATGTCACCTGTCCTTCTGTAGTAAAGCATATTCTTGGTTCCATTTGTGTTTCCTTCCTCTAGTTTCCAAATGTGATTTTTTAGGAGATACTATCCTTTGTTTTGCAGATAATTTTCCTGACCACACTATTTTATCTATTAAGTTCCAGTGATGAGTACTACAAGCCAGTGAAGTGGGTGATAAGCCTGACACCACTGTCTCAGCCAGGCCCTTCTTCTAATATAATTGGCCAGTCTGTGGAAGAAGCTATCAGGTAGGGAGAAGATTTATGCTGCTCTTCTTTCCATCAGAAACTGCTTTCTCTGAGAAGCCTGCTTTCTGTCCTGAGCCTTTCTAATAACATTTGGTGCTAAGCTAGTGAGAGACCCTGGTATTTTCAAAATTTCGTATTTCCTTGTGAGAGAATAACGTGAGCAGTGCAAGTGTTAATCAGCAAAAGATCCAGTTTCCTGCTGTCCTGTGAGTTCCACCTTTCTTTCCCCCACTGCAGGCTCTTACTCTAGCTGCGGTTCCTGTCATCATGTCACTTGTTGGGGAAAACCACCTCTGGCACCACACAAACACCGCCCCTTCTCTCAGAGCCCTCCTGTTCTCAGAAACTGCAGCTGTGCCCGGGGAGGGCAGTTGATAGTCTGTTTCTTTCTGTCTTCCCTTGTAGCCAGGCTGTGCCCTTTGCGTGAGAGTAGATTGGATACTAGAAATGCAAAGTTTATTGTTATTTTCAAGTCCCAGGCTATGTGTGCATTACTGGTTCTGGCCAGAAACTTCCATCATGTCTTGTGGGGTCCGTGTATTGCAGGCGTGGCTTCTGAGTGAGATGATTCTTCAACTTTGTTTCTTCATATGTACTTTCCAAGTCATTTTCCTCTTTGTCATTTCAGGTAGGGAGAGGCCCTTTGCAGCCCAGGCCTGTCTCAGCTTTTTCCCCACTCTCATCCCCACTGTTTTTAGCTCATTAGGTTCTAGTGTATTTTTTAACTGCTTGCACATAGCTGCCCAAATTAAATCCTCATGTTATCCATCAGAGCTGCTTTTTCTAAGAAGTTGTTTACTAAGTGCCCTTAAACTTGAATAGTGAATCTTTGCCTGGCAAAAGTAAGTTTCTACTTACTTTTAAGAAATAGTGTTGCTTGGAAGTCGTCTTTCTTAGAAATCTTGATTTGCCCTGATAATTCTGTCTGACTGACCTTGGTTTATTTCTTCATTGTGCTCATTTAACAATTGATTGAGGATACCACTTTGGTCTCTGGAAAACCCTTAGTTACATTCAAATAGCATGCATGTTCCTAAAATATATTCTTTCTAGAAAGTTTGCTGGGTTATCTTTCTTTTTCCTACTAGCAAGGCCTGGGTAATGTCTTCATCAATATCTCACTTCATTGGCCATCAGGTTGAATTTTTATTTATTTTTTAAAAGATTTTTTATGTATTTATTCATAGAGACACACACAGAGAGAGAGAGAGAGAGAGAGAGACAGAGACACAGGCAGAGGGAGAAGAGGGCTCCACGCAGGGAATCCGATGGGGGACTCGATGTGGGACTTGATCCCAGGCCCCCAGGATCACACTCCGGGCTGCAGGCGGTGCTAAACCGCTATGCCACTGGGGCTGCCCCAGGTTGGATTTTTAAAAATGCTCTTATCCTCTGTGGTGCTCTTGGATATCCGTGTGGGACCATCTATTAAAAATTCCAAGTTTGGGAGTATATTATCTAATGTAACAGTTTTTCAGAGTGAAGCTGTCTTCAGGAAAGACACTTGCTGGCTTTAGCATCCCTTCTAAGTCCATATGATCATTGGTTATCATCTTTATTGAGTAAATGCTGAAAAGTCTAACAAGTCACGTTAGTTTATATGAGTTACCTATGTCTGACTCAAGGAAGTTTATGTAAATAACTCTACCAAAAAGAAAAATAGCTGTCTACCTTCCCAATACGATAAAACTAATGAATGAATCATGTCAAAGGGTGACAAAATCCTTTAGTCCATTGACTAAAGCCAAGCCTTACAGAAAAATATCTATTTTGTCCCATTAAGAACTTTAAGAAAGATACTTCATTTTCTTGAAATAGCCTTTATTAGCACTGACTCTTATTCTCACAAAGCTTTTCTGTTTTCAAATCATAGTTCTTGAATTTTCTCTCCTTCTGCTTTCTTAGAGTGAACCACCGGTCAACTGTCCTCTGTCATTCCAGTTACCTTTGTTTTCATACCAAATATGCCAACTCCTTTGTTTTAGACTTAGTTCTTTAATGTCATGGTTGTTTGGAATTGGTAAGCAGATCTGTGGTTTGTACCTTGGTCCAGCTGATTGAAAGTACATATCCTGGGGCACCTGGCTGGCTCAGTTGGTGGAACATACGACTTTTAATTTCGGCATTGGGAGTTCGAGCTCCACGTTGGGTTTAGAGTTTACTTAAAAATAGAATCTTAAAAAAAAGAAAAGAAAGAAAAAGCACATATCCTTCTGGTATACCGTGGTGCCTTCAAGCTAGTTGGGGCAGAAGATTATGAGTTAAATTTGTGGTGCTTTAGGACGTTCAAATGGACACATGAGGCTGACAGCTAAAAATCCAAGTTTCTGGCTCACAAGGAATTTGAAGTTAGAAAGAATATGGTCCTCTACAGGATAGGAAAGATATATGCCTTTTCACAAAATAGATTTGCCTTTTCTTCCTGGGATTATACATACTAATTATGCACTATAACAGTAGCCCGTGTCTTAGTTCCAAAGGATACTGGTATAAAACCATTCATTTTATCATATTTTTAATATAGGAAAAAGTTTAAATCCTCAGTACCAGAACTGTAATCTTAATGGTTCTCAAAACTGAAAAATACAATACAGACTAGATAACTTGTCTGGAACTTTTGTGTAACCACAGTGATATCGAGTTATGTAAATTAAAGATTATAATGCAAGACAATTTTTAGCAGTCTAAGTGCTTCTTTTTTTCTCATTTCTTTTCTAAGTGATTTTTGTCTCTTTCTTTATTGGGTCAAATTCAAGACCTAAAATGGACAGGCTTTACACAGATGCCTCTGAAGAACCTTTTCACATATGTAAGATAACAATGAGTTCTAGTGCTCAGAGGTCTTGTGAGATTTTTTTCATTCTGAAGGATTGTGTTCAAGATGGAATATGTTTCTTCATGGACAAAAATTTCAAGAGGAAAAATATTATACAAGCGATTACAAAAATGTTGTCATAAAGTCCTGAGAGTGGAACTTAGTCTGCAAATCATCAGTGAAGTCAGACTTCATTAACACCAACCATTACTCATCATCACTGTTGCGGTCAAGTGAAAATCATCCAATTTGTTTTATGTGATCCATCAATAAGCTGAAAATGGAATTGAAGTTGGGAGTTAACTGCATGGCCAGGCACCAAAAGTGTGTTGGCTCTTGAAGCTTCGCCTTCTGAAATACATGGCTACTTGATGATTGCTGTCTTGTTGAATATTTGAACCTCAGTTATGATCCTCAGTTCTGAACAAGTGTTTTTCTAAATTGAATATGTTTGTGTATTCATTTGAGTTTTCATTTCATGATTTTTTGAGTTAGTGGCATGCCTCCATCAACCCCAAACCATTTTCGTCTCCATAGAGCATGTTGTGTCCTGAATGTTTGCATCACGCCCTTCTCCCCCGATGCTCCCATTCTGCTTGCTCTGGTGGAGATATTGCACATTACTAAGTTGCATGTTGTCACGGCCTCAATGCAATTTAGTGTGTGTGATATTTCCACATGAGTGCATGCACACGGGTATGGCTCTTGCTTGTGGGATGACAGCTTTTCAGTATTGGTGGGTGGGCATCCTTCTTAGGAATTGGATGGGAGAATGTATGTACTGTGAAATTTATTTATTTATTCATTTTTTTTCTTTTTGAAAGTGAACGTGCTTCTCACCTCCCCACCCCCCCCCGCATCCAACACCGGAGAATTAAAAGTATCAGTGTCTATCATTCAGTAAATCTGTATTTGCATTTTGACATTGAACAAAGTAAATATTCATTGGAAAGAAATTCTCATGAATTTCAGGTTATAAACAATTGTTTAAAATGTATAAGGAAGAGTTTAGAGCTGTAAGAAAATGTATTTTCACTTATTTGAAAAGATAGCTCTCTTAACACTGGAATAGAGACAAAATCTCTTATGCATGTTTGGGAGCCTCACATTAACTGGAGTTCTTAAATAATAACCAACTCAGTAAAAATAAAGCCTTTTTAACCTAATTGATTAAAGATTGGTCTAATAATCCTAAACCTTTATGTCAAGTTTCCAAGGAAATTACCTTAAGAAACTTTGTCTTGTATTTAGTTCCTTATTGTGGTGCTTTAAAACTTAATTAAATTAATTTCAATAGCCTTATAATTGGACTAGTGTTGAGATACAACTGTTTGCTATTTGCCTATGTGTTTGAAGCAGCCCCTTGTTAATTTTTTAGTTAGCATTAGGCCAAGCCTCCGTGATCAGTGGGCACTGTCAAAGACACAAAACCATGCATTAATGATGTACAAATATTGACTGCCAAGGACTCCAGTTGATTGAACGTGACACCACTGTTGTGCTTTCCTGTGTGTGACAATGACTCACTGTTTTTTCTGGGGCGGGGTGGGGGGGGGGTTGCAAGTCTTCCGAGACGGCTTCTCCCTGTGCTCCTCAGCAGCACACCAGGTCTGCTTGTGCAGCGTGACCATTCCCCTCAGGAATGGGGAACTCCGCTGTCAACCAGGTTTCTGTACATTTTACTGTGGAGCCAGGTCTCTGGGGCAGATGAACCAGGAAACGGAGGGAGATACAACTTTTCAAGAGAGTTTAGGTAGTAATGAAGAGAGCTGGGTGACTCTTTTCCCAGTTGATAATTTTACATGCTGTGTTTCTGGAAGCTGGCCTGCCCTCTCTGCTACCTAGCCTTCCATTGAGGGGAAGTATATCGCGGTGAGGGTAGGTGAGGTAATGCTCGTTGTTTCCTGAGGGAGCAGTAATCTGGTAGTCTTCCTATTTGACCTTTAGAAAGAAAAGAGGGCAGAACCAGTGTAAGGAAGGGTTGGGGGTAGGCAAAGTTTGATTTTTGGACTCTTCTTTCTCCTTCCTTAGACACGTGCACTCTACTTGTCTGTGGTCTAGAGCCCCGTGTCCTCTGAGGGCATATAGCTTCTTGACCATGGCTTACCATTCTCCCCAAACCCCTCCTTGCTTCTGTCTCATTCCATTAAAAGCAGGTCATATGATCAAGTCCTGGGTTGTCTGGCCAGCTTTCTCTCACTCCATTTAGAAAAGTAACCATGAAACAGCCCCCCCCCCCCTTTTAAAGCTTCCTCACCATCTCTCCCCACAAGAACACCCTTTTTGGTCAGAAATGAGAGAGGGCTGAGAGTTGAAGGGAAGTGTTATTAGCTAACATGTAAAAGAGTTAAGTTTCATCTTAGAATTTTAGAATTTATAAAGGGTGAGGAAGACAGCTGGTTAAGAATTACATCCTAACCAGGGGGACGCCTGGATGGTTCAGTGGTTGAGTGTCTGCTTTTGGCTTCTGGGGTCTGGGATCGAGATCGAGTCCCACATTGGGATCCTTGCAGGGAGGCTCCTTCTCCCTCTTCCTATGTCTCTGCCTCTCTCTGTGTGTATCTCATGAATAAATAAATAAAAATAAAATCTTTGAAAAAATCCTAACCAGGCATTTTTTTTAAAGATTTATTTATTTATTTGAGGAAGAGAAAGTGTAAGCTGAAGGAGGAGCAGAGGAAGAGGGACAAGCAGACCCTATGCTGAGCGGGGAGCCCGATGTGGGGCTCAACTTCAGGACGCCAAGATCATAACCTGAGCCAAAGTCAGAATCCAGACTCTAAACTGACTGAACCACCCAGGTGCCCCCTTAACCAGGCATCTGAAACCAGTTCAAGCCCCTGGGGTAGAGGAGTTATATACATAGTTGACCCCTGAACAGTGTAGGGGTTAAGGGACTTGGACCCCCTGCACTGCTGAAAATCCACAGAAACTTAAATACTAATAGTTTACTATGGACCAGATGCCTCACCAATAACATCAACAATTAACAAATTAACACACACTTTGTGTGTTGTTCTTGTTAAATATCGTATTTTTACAATATAGTAATCCAGAGGAAGGAAAATGTTATTAAGAAAATCATTAGGAAGAGAAGATACAGACCATATCAAAAAATATCTGCATATAAGTGGACCCACATAGTTCAAACGCATGTTGTTTAAGGATCAATCATACAGTTGTGTAAACAAGGCATGGACACACACCTTTAGTGCTGTACAGTATACGACCACAATGGCATTTACTAGGGGAAAACTTAGACAAAAACTGATTATAAATAAATGAACCTGGAAGTTTTATTCATAGAGAGGTATGCTTCAGTGAGGCCTGACTGGATTGGATGCACTGTGGCCTGCCTTCCAGTAGAGGGGAACCCTGCCATTTATGGGTCTGCGTATAGCACGGGGCAGGGGACCATCTGTAGGGATGCCTGCCAGTGGAAGGTTTTGAATGAGGATGTGGCCTTGTTAGAGGGGGGAGCTTCCAACTTTGTGGCTGTTATCAGTCTCACCCTTGAGCTAAATGAGACCTGTGGTACCAGCTTGACTGAGCTACACAAGAGAGGAGGAAGAGGAGCATCCAGGGTCTTCTGAATTTCATTCTTTTAAATAGTTGAGTTCTGGGAAAGCCTGGAGATGTAATTGGAGAACATTGTCAATGACCTTTGAAAAATCACCGAAAAAAGAGGTCCCAGAAGACTGGGCACAGGCCAATACCCTATTCAAGAGAGAGGATTGAAGTAGACAGTAGAGGAAAACTAAATGTCACATACATATTAGCCTGATGAGGTTGATGCAGGTTTTCTGTGAATTTTTATAATAGATGCTTGGTAATAGGGTTGTGAACAGTTATAAAAGGAAGGGTAATTTCCAGTGAATGGCACCATGCATTCTCGTGGCACAAGTCATATATAACCACTCTTAGAAAATGCCGCAAGTCAGAGCTTTTGTGATTATTGCAAGAGATTTGATGAAATATATCAGTGTCTTTCTTTGATAGCAAGATAGGAAAATGCTCACTGAATTTGAGTATCCAAAAAGTGTTGATTAATGGGTTCATATCAGGGAGTGAACGAAATGAGAGAATGATGTTTCACTGGTATGATTTTAAGGAATAGATACTCTTT
This sequence comes from Vulpes lagopus, assembly GCF_018345385.1. Lineage (NCBI taxonomy): Eukaryota > Metazoa > Chordata > Mammalia > Carnivora > Canidae > Vulpes > Vulpes lagopus. The sequence continues at coordinate 68,610,126 of NC_054830.1, forward strand.
ACATTGATTGGACGAGTGATTTCTGGTACCCCCATTCAAACTGTATCATGCACGCCGTTAATTATGTGCCAGATAAGGTTGTGTTTGGTTCTGAGAATGAACAATTCCTAGCGGTCTCTGAATTTTAGGTTCCAGAGAACTGAGAGATGAGTGATTATATACACCGTATTTTGGGTTTTTGCTCATGTAGCTTCATTGGTACCTTATAGTTTAAAATAATTAATCTACACCTTTGTGGTACGCTACTTCCACTCTCAGCTTTGCCATACCCCGTATCTCTTTAGCACACTGCAAAAATTGGTATACTTCCAAAAACTGGAAGGAGAAAAGAGAAAGTCACTATGTGCATTATTTTTAGCCTTACTAAAGTGCTAATTGGTAATAATGACATAATTCTCTAATAGAACCAACTTAATTGCATGCTTACTGTGCACCAGTCATGAAGCTTATCACTTTCGTTGGGTTATTAATCTTCATAATAATATTATGAAGTGAATACTTGTCTCTGTTATTTCTGTTTCACAATTAAGGCAAGTGAAGCTCAGAGAAGTTTACAGTCTTGAAGATCATGCCACTAATCAGTGACAGAACTGAGATTCCAGAGCAATTGGTGACAGAGCCAGAGCTCTTTCAGATCTTGTGACTCCTGATTTTATATTCTTGCTACCAAATCCAGGTCCTGTTGGCCTTCATTAACATTTCCCATTTACCGCATTCTCGACTATTGCCTTCCTCACCACCACTCCTTTCCTTTCATTCATTATCTCGCTGAGGGGTCTTCTAACTTCGGGCTCGAGCCTCCAGTTCTGTCCTTTCTTTCATCCATCCTCTACCTGATGTTTGCTGAGCACCCGCTGTGCGCCAAGCACGGAGTTACATGCTTTGCATATATTATTTCATTGAATCCCTCTTGGGTCGCCTCATTCATACAAAAAAGAGACCTCTTTTAAACTGTGAGTGTAGTTCAGTTTTTTGTTTTGTTTTGTTTTAATGAAGGCAATAAAAAGGCTCAGAATGCGGGCCTGACTTCTTTCAAGTAAAAAGGCAATGGCGACCCTCTTAAAATTGTTGGATCTGTACTAGATCATTCTGGTGTACAAATGCCCACTCTAGGCACCCAACTCACTAAAAGCCAAGAAAGACACCCAGTGCTGGGGTAGGTCATAGAGCGCTCCATAGAGTCATACCAACAAGCCACGGATGCACACACACTTGGCATCCTGTGTGGCTTGTTGCATCTCTCATTGCTTCTTGCCCCCATCCCCATGTTCTACCTCTGTTTTTAAAATTTCTTTCTTTTCTTTTCTTTTTTTCTTTCTTTCTTTCTTTCTTCTTTCTTTCTTCTTTCTCTTTCTTTCTCCTTTCCTTTTTTCTTTCTTTTCTTTTCTTTTCTTTTCTTTCTTTCTTTCTTTCTTTCTTTCTTTCTTTCTTTTCCTTCCTTCCTTCCTTCCTTCCTTCTTTCTTTGTTTCTTTGTTTTTTTCTTTCTTATTTTTTAAAAAATATTTTATTATTTATTCATGAGCAACACAGAGAGAGAGGCAGAGACACAGGCAGAGGGAGAAGCAGGCCCCACGCAGAGAGCACGACATGAGACTCGATCCCGGGTCTACAGGATCAGGCCCTGGGCCGAAGGTAGTGCTAAACTACTGAGCCACCCATGCTGCCCTGTATTTTTTTTATTATTATTATTGGAGTTTGATTTGCCAACATATAGCATAACACCCAGTGCTCATCCCATCAGGTGCCCCCCTCAGTGCCCATCACCCAGTTGTTTTAAAAAAAATTTTAAAGATTTTATTAGAGTGTGCCTGTTGCACAAGTTGGGGAGGGGTAGAGGGAGAAGCAGGCTCCCTGGTGAGCAGGGAACCCAACACATGACTCAATCCCAGGACCCCAGAGTCATGACCTGAGCCGAAGGCAGTTGCCTCACTGGCCAAGTTACCCAGGTGCCTCCTACCTCTACTTTCCAGAACATTTCACTCTAATAGGGTGAACAGGACCCCAGTTTGTCTCAGGATGTGTATACTGAGCCCCAGCCCCCTTTGGAAGTGGTCAACTAGGATAGCCACTATCGAATAATGGCCCTGGCCAGAACCAGATGTAGGTGTCATGCAGCTGCCTAGGCTTCTGTTAGTGGTGTCTTGGCTTTGAGGACCATTAAGTATGTGATTGGCCTGCAGGTGAACATCTTAGTACTATATAATAGGAATCTGTATACCAAAAATATATTGTCATCTAACATCTTGATCTTTAGTGAGTTGGGTGCCTTGATTAGGAATTATTATATCAGAGCTATCTAGTACACAGATCCAACGATTTCCAGAAGAGTTTTCTTGCCTTTTAGCTGTAAATAGCTCAGCACCATCTCCCCCAGCCCCTGCCCTCATTTTGAGCTATCATGTTTTTTTTCTTTTTTAAAGAAAAGTGCACATGTACTTTTAGTTTAACAGATTTATCTGATTTTTTAAAAACGATTTTATTATTCACAAGAGACACAGAGAAGCAGAGACATAGGCAGAGGGAGATGCAGGCTCCCTGTAGGGAGCCTGATGTGGCACTCAATCCCAGGACCCCAGGATCACAACCTGAGCCAAAGGCAGATACTCAAGCACTGAGCCACCCAGGCATCCTGATTTATCTGATTTTTGACCAGGAGTCATTTTTTCTGGATGAATGAGAGGACCCAACACAGAGCCAATGGAACAATATAGGCAAAGCATGTAACTCAGCACTTGGGACATGGTGGGTTATATTAGTTTCTGATTGCAGCTATAACATTACCTTAAGCTTAGTGGCTTAAAACACAGATTTTTTTTTTCCTGACCATTCTGGAGGTCAGAAGTCCTAAAATTAGGGTGTCAGCAGAGCTGTGTTCATTCTGGAAGCTTTAGGGGAGAATCTGTTTCCTTGCCCTTTCCAGCTTCTGGAGGCTGTCCGCATTCCTTGGCTCATGGTCCTTCTTCCCTGTTCAAAGCCAGCAGTGTAGCATTTTCAAATGTCTCTTTCTGACCTTTGCTTTTGTCCTCATGTCTCCTCTAACACTGACTCTCCTGCTTCCTTCTTTTTACAACTTGTTTTTATTGAGATAAAAATCCATATACGTGAAATTCACCATTTTAAAATATACAATTCAAAAAAAATAAAATATACAATTCAATGGTTTTAATATATTCACAGTTTTTGCCTTCCATCACCACTGTCTTATATGAAATCCACCTTCCTTATAAGGACTTCTGTGATTACATTGGGCCTACCCAGTAATCCAGGATAATCTCCCGAATCTCACAATGCTTGTCTTAATCACATCTGCAGAGTCCCATTTACCACATAAGGTAACATATTCCCAGGGACTGGCCATTAGGATGTAGACATTTTTGTGGATTTAGACATACCTACCACATGGGTACTTAGCAAACGTTAGTGTCTCTTGACCTTACCTTCTCAATTCAGATACACTAAGCTCTTGTACTACAACTTTCTAGAGTTGTCATCATCTGAATCTTCTGAGCATCAATAAAGTATACTGTTCTCAAGAAATAGAACCACAATAGCTTCTGTAGCAGCTACTGTTTATTGGGGACCTAGTGTGCACTGGGTCAGTCAGGAGGGGGTTCGGATGCATTGCCATTTAGCTTTTCATGAGTTGAATTGCTCTTTCTGCTGGTATTCACCCTCATAATACCATAAGTATGAAATTTAACCTCACGGCTCTAAGAGATGTGGTGTAATATAGCAGGCAATGACTTCTGGATAATTGTCCGTGGACCATATGTTTTATTTGAATTGAAAGATCAAAGGAATTGCTAGTGTTTCTTATAAAATTAAAACATACCATATGACTGAGCATCTCCATTCCTAGGTACGTACTGAAAAGCAGAAAGCCCATGTCCATGCAAAGGCTTGTGCTCGAATGTTCACAGCAACATTATTCACAATAGTCCCAAACCGGAAATAGCCAAAATGGCCATAAGTTGGTGATTAGATAAACAAATTGTGGCCTATACAAATAATGGACTACTACTCAGCAATTACAGAGGAACAAACTGATGATGATAATGTGGGCAAATCTCAAAATATTGTACTAGGTTGAAGAAGCCAAACACAAAAGCTATATAATGAAAGTGTGAATGTCCTTGACACTACAGAACTGTACACTTGAGAATGGTTAAACGGCAAATTTCTTGGTATGTATATTTTACCACAGTTTTTTTCTTATTTTTTAAATTTATTCATGAGAGACACGGGGGCGGGGGCGGTGCAGGCAGAGACACAGGCAGAGGGAGAAGCAGGCAAGGAGCCTGATGTGGGACTCAATTCCGGGTCTCCGGGATCATGCTCTGGGCTGAAGGCGGCGCTAAACCGCTGAGCCACCTGGGCTGCCCTTTACCACAGTTTTTTAAAAAGCTACATAATGTATGATTCTGTTCAGATGAAATTCTAGAAGAGACAAAACCATGGTGACAGAAAGCATATCTAGTTGGTGTCATAGTTCAGGGAGGGATAGACTATCCAAGGACGTGAGGGAATGTTTTAGGGTGACAGAAGTGTTCTATATCTTGACTGTAATGGTGGTTCTGTGCTGTATACATTTGCCAAGACTTAACTGAATTAATACACTTAAGGGTGAGTGTTATTGTTTCTAAGTTATAGTTCAGTAAAGCCAATAAAAAGGAGAAAAAAATGGCTAGGAATTTGATGGAGTTAAAAAAAATTCTGTCTCCTAGTAAATTGTTAAGAGATTTGTCTTTGCTGTTTTATAAAGCTCATGTACCAGATCATAAATAGCAAGAGGGTAATCCATTGCCCTTTCATCCCTCATTGGGTTACATGAACATGTTGAGTAACTGTAAACAGTATCTAATACATTTAGGGTTCACAAAATTATTTGAAAGTTGCCTTAATGAGAATGTTATCAACGCTCAGTATTCCCAGAGGTAAAAGAAGGAAGACTATGTGCTGTTTCCTACAAGTCGTCCTTTTTGGATTGAGTTTTGCCTACGTGCCACGCAGAGGGGTGATTCAGTTGAGGTATTTCATGACACCTTTGATGTCAACTTCATTTTGGTGTAAACATTTTTGGATACCATGAAGTTGGTAAGCCATTTTGATTAACATAAGATTGGTGCAAACATCTATGTTTTATCATTGACCTCCTCAGTTCTGGTCCAATCTGTACCATTTTTTTTTTTTAAAGACCTTATTGTTATTAATCTCCCTGGGGTATTTGACCTTAATATCATCCCCTCTTCTCAAAAGCTTCTTTCTCCTTTGGCCTCTGGGAATACTATACCCTAGTGATTGTCTCCCAACTGCTGGTGTGATCTCATTATCACTTTGGCCTTTGTCCTTCTGTCCTTAGGTCCCCTATGGGAACACAGCCCATCGCCCCATTTTCTCTAGGCTTGCCCCTGGGGGTATCTTATCCTTTCCTGTGATTAGTTGCTTCTGGCCCATTCAAAGCTCTTGCCCCAAGTTTTCCATCAACTTTGTCTTTCACTTCCAGTGACCTCCAGGGTATTTTCACCATCCTTTCACCATAATTTCTCCCCTTATTATTTCACCCCGTATTATTTCTAAACTAAATATATTCCCTTTTCTTCCATGTCTCCTCTCGTTTAGGGCTTTTCCATGCTCTTGAGACACTGCCAATCTTTCTCCCTCAGGTTTAAAACTTGAAGCTTGGCTACTTTCTCTTTTTCCCCCATCTCCTTTATTCAGTTACTGTTCAGATATTTTGTTTCCTCTGGGCTCTCTCCCTTCCTTTCCATCTTTTTGATACCATTTTAATCTGTATCTTTATTGTCAGAGATCACATGGTAGGTTCACATTCTTGAGTGAAAGCTGCTGGTCAGGATGACAAAGGAGGTTTGACAGTCTGGGGAGCCACTGTGTCACCCAGTCCATGTGTCTGAACCCTAGTAAATGACTGAGTCTCTAGGTTCTGGAGCTTGGCTTTCCTCTTACCATGTATCTCTTGGGATGCTTTGGAAAAGCTCGTTGTACAGTGTCCCCTTTGCTGCCATAGCCTCTGATATTTTAATGACAGGTTTTCCTTCTCTCATGAGTATATGACCATACTTCCCCTGTGCCCCACAGAACTCTGGTTTTTATCATTTTATGATGCCTTTGGAATAACTTGAGGTTTGCTGCTTTTGAGCTCTGCGCAGTTCCTAATTTCTCCTCCTTACATAATACTGCCTTAATCTTCCAACTGAAAACCAAAGCTGAAGCACCTGACATTGCAGATTTTCATGTACTTCATTCCTATTAATCACCAACTGTGTGGGTCTGTTTTTACCCCTTTTGTATTTTCCTCTGATTTTACTTGGGAAATAATAAGACTTTTTTTTTTTTCATAAATTCTCTCCCAATGACCTGCATTTTTTTGATAACATTGATATAAGGTGCTTTGTAGGCTAGGTTGCAGAGCTGAAGGAATGTTGGAAAATTTGTTAATAAGAGAAGATCCACGAAATGCAAATTATATTGTCCTGCACTTGTTCTTCTTCCCAAAGGGGAGGTATGGTGACAGCCTGTATTTCTTAGAATTTAACTATGTCCTCAGAAATAATATAGTCATACTTAAATTTTTTCCCACTTATTTTGGCAGCAAAATATGTGCTTCGGAAGTGAAAAGTTGATGAATTATTTCAGTGAATAGGCTATTTTAAGGTGTTTTATTTCAGTTATTTTTTTCATCAGAGAAATTTAGTAAACAAGTAGCCAGAGCCCTGGAAATAACTGATTTTTCTGAATCACAATGTGATGCTGTGTTTATTTACTTTCCTTTTATCTTTGGGCATTCTAGAGGGGTGTTTGATGCTTCCCTCAAAATGGCTGGCTTCTACGGACTGTACACTTGGCTGACTCATACTATATTTGGCATCAATATTGTCTTCATACCATCAGGTAACAGTAGTATCATAACTTCCACTGTCCTCTGTTTAAGGAAAATTAAGCCATTTTACATACATCGGGACATGCCATCCTCCTCAAGCTTAACATACTAAATTTTGAGATCAAATCTATTCCAGATTAGGAGCAGAAGTATGATTTGTAGTGTGTATTTATGCTGTATTCCCATGAGCTAGAATGATAACCAGCACTTAGAAAGCAGTGTATAGGGATGTGTTAAATCAGCGAATGTCCTAGCATTTAGCACAACACCTAGTACATACTTGGCACTCAGTAAGGGTTTGAATTGAACTAATTGGCAGGGAGCAATGAGTTGGTCAAATAGCTCTGTCCCCTGAAGGACACTGTCCAAGGAGCAAGATGAATGTCTCTGAGAGCACACAAGCTATCGCCCAGCCTCTTCAGATCTATTCTAATAACAGGCTCATTCTGTAAGCACCAGGGTGGTTCAAAACCATTTTTCCCTCTACATTATCTTTGCTCCTCTCCTTCTACTTTTCCTTCCACTGTTTCCATGTCTGCTTGTCTTCCTGAATATATCTGCCTTCCACATTTACCTGCTACCGCCATTTTTTCCCTTTCTTCTTTACATTCTCAGGTTCATTCATGTTCTTTCCTTCTTCTGTGTCCACTAAGCCACCCTCTGACGTGCAGGCTGCCTGCAAGCACACGGTGGTTGTTGTCTTATAACAACCTTGTGAGGCAGACAGAGTAGATGGTATTCCTGGTATAGAGGTGAGAAATCAGAAGTTTTCCAAAGTCACATCCCTGGGTAGTGGTAGGACCAGAACTAGAATCCACATCTGCTTGACTCTTGGTCTGGAGGGGAGCCAGATGAGAGAGAGAGAGTGGACATCCTGCTCTGTAAGGGGATGAGCTTGAAGTCAGGTCCTTCAGCTGGCTGGACTCTTGGTTTTGTTTTTGTTTAAATTACATTTCTGTTTTATTAGAAAGGAACAAGATGAAGAGTTTACATTCATCTCTGAGGTTTATAAACTAATTTCTAATTTGGCTTTGGACTCAGTACAAATTTTGACCAATGCTTCACAGTTACATGATAGGACTGTATATTAACCATTGATTCAAAATAACTGCGGGACACTAGAATTTTGTTGCTTAAGGAGAGATTCTTGGACTAGGCATGTGCTTTAGATTTTTAGCATCAACTTTTGAGATACATACCAGATCTTCATTTAACTAGCACATTCAATTAAATGGCATTATCATGCACCTGAAATTTGAGTTTGTGTTTGTTTAATTTGTTTTGGTGTCATTGAGGAGCTAGTTGCTTAGGTTCCGCTGTTTTATTATTGTTTTAATGGAGATGTTAAGTTGCTTTTCTTTTCATCTTAGCTTTAGCAGCAATCCTGGGAGCAGTGCCCTTCCTAGGGACATACTGGGCAGCAGTACCTGCAGTTCTAGACCTGTGGCTTACACAAGGCTTAGGGTGCAAAGCCATCCTACTGTTGGTTTTTCATCTCCTGCCAACGTATTTTGTAGATACTGCCATCTATTCGGATATATCAGGGTAAGTCCACAGAACTTCTCAAGTTGCTAGTGGATCATATCCAGGGATTTATGTGGCCTTTTTTTTTTTTTTTTTTTTTTTATGTGGCCTTTTTTTAAAGAAGGGTTGTTTTGTTTTGTTTTGTTTTCCCTTTTGCAGATGGGAAAAGGGCAGAGGGTAGGACTTTTCAGTGAAGTAGTCTTTTGTGATCCCATTGATACAATCAAATTTTAATGTAATATAATTAATACCGTTTGCAAGGCATGCTATTTGTTACATAAGTATTTATAATAAATGAGACCCTGCGTTAACACAAATTTTTGAATAATCTTAGTGATATTTAAGCTAGGAAAGAAATATTACTTTTTTTTAATTAATTAATTAATTAATCAATTATTTAATTATTTATTTATTTATGATAGTCACACAGAGAGAGAGAGAGAGAGAGAGAGAGGCAGAGAGGCAGAGACATAGGCAGAGGGAGAGGGAGAAGAAGTCTCCATGCACCGGGAGCCCGACGTGGGATTCGATCCTGGGTCTCCAGGATCGCGCCCTGGGCCAAAGACAGGCGCTAAACCGCTGTGCCACCCGGGGATCCCGGAAAGAAATATTACTAGACATACATAAAATGTTACATTTTAAGTACAGTAATGAGTTAGTGGTTATTTTTAGAACTTCTGTGCCTTTGGAGAAAAACATTGAGTTGTAGGTCAGATTTTCCATGTGAAACCAAATCTCATCAAGTTAATGTCTGATAAACAGAGCTCTATTTACTTAAGATATTATAGTATGGACCTAGAATGAGTACAGGTTAAATTTAAGACAGAATCTAGGCCTTGACCGTATAACATAATAAATACATATCTGTTTTTATAGATTTTGAAATCTCTTAGAAATTGTATTAAATAAATTATGCAAGTTCTTATTTATTCATGTATCTAGATTCACATTGATTATTAGAATCTAGGATGTAACCAAATGCTGAAATTTCATCAGTTACTCAAAATCAGAATGTGCCTACTGAAACTATCGTAATAGTTAATATATTAAATATTTTTAAGTAAAATTCATCATCATAGTAAGTGTAGACAAGGGCTAAGTTCATAGAGTACCTATTAGTTAATTTGGAAATACATACAAATTGTATGCCATCCTGTTTTCTCTCTAGTATCCTGAAATAGAAAACAAATGAAAAAAAAAAGAGAGAAAGAAAGAAAGAAAACAAATGATACGTAACTACTCTGAAGCCCAGAGTTCCAGAGCAGAAAGAAACAAGCAACTCCATAAGCGAGCCTTAGAGAAACTTTTGTGTTTAAAACTTGAGAGAGAAATTTACAGACAAAAGGACATCAAAACATGGTTAACTAGTGCTTAACAGTTGAAATTTAGGGACGCCTGGGTGGCTCAGCGGTTAAGCATCTGCCTTTGGCTCAGGTCGTGATCCTGGAGTCCTGCGTCGGGCTCCCTGCTTGGATCCTGCTTCTCCCTCTGCCTCTCTCTCTCTCTCTCTCTCTCTCTCTCTCTCTCTGTGGGTCTCTCATGAATGAATGAATAAATAAAATCTTTTTTTTAAGAAAAACAGTTGAAATTTAAATAGTAAGAGTAGTCTTTTAAACTTATTAAATGTTTTCATTTCTCTTTACTGTAAATTTTTTATTAAAGTTTCTAGCTAGATTTTAATATTTATATGCGATTTTATCTTAATAATAAAATAATACCTTATTTAACCAGCATTGTTACGAAATGATAGATTTTGTGTAAATTGTTTTATTTTTTAATAAATGAAGCCTTTGTTTAAAAGCTTCCACACTTTTTTTTAAGCTTTAAGCATTTTTGATAGAAATTTTTAAAAAATGTATTATTTAGGGAAAAAGCTTGCTTACAAAGCATGTGGGATGCTTTGTGGAATACTGCCCTATATTTTTTTTGGAATGAGAAAGATAGATTATGAACATAATGTATTGATTTCCTGAAGACTAGCTAACCTTGATTGTTACTTATTGAGCCATTTATTGAATTATAACATAATACAGAATATTATTCCAGAGGTATTTGCCCTTTAGTAAATTGTTCCAATCACCTCTGTCTGAAAACTGGAAATAGAACGTACCTTCTCTCCAAGTCCCTCTTGTGTCAATGGTCATTTGTTCTTGCTGTCAGTGTGCCATGCTGTTTGTCATCTATTTTACTGTTTTCCAGTTATGTAAGTGATCCTGTGGTAAGCTGGAGGGCGGTGATGACTCTCCTGTAAGATAGAAATCTTGGGCTTTGTGACAGGTAGTTTCCTCATGAGGCCTTTTGTCATTACCTGTATTTAAAAACTATTTTAGGATATTGCCCCAAGTCTAACCTGTGAAAAGCACGAGTGCTATTGTATTGCCTTATAAAAAGCACAATTCTTTGAATTGCATGCTAAATTGTGTCTGCTTAACTGTCAGTTGATGGAAGTCAGTGTAACACATGACTTATGTAACCGGTCCTCGGCCAACACTAATCTAGGTCAGGCAGCCATGTAATGGGTATAGGATATTTATATACATTGTGACTTCACACCCTCTGTTGCTGAAACTTCCAGAAAGGCAGATGTCCTATGTGTTACATAGGTAAGAAAATGCTTGCATTCAATATTACAACCACTGTTCAGTTATCTGCACTGATGTAATCTAGAGAAAGTTGGTCATGCAATCAAAGGCCTGGTGTGTTAGGAGTGAAGATTGTTTTAGAGGTGTGTTTCAGATTTACTCTGAGGTTTGTGTTTGTTCAAAGCCCTGAGCTAATCTGTATGCTCTTTGTTGCAGAGGCGGGCATCCTTACTTGACAGGTTTGGCAGTGGCTGGTGGGGCCTACTACTTGGGCCTGGAAGGAGCAATCATTGGACCCATACTTCTCTGCATACTTGTGGTTGCTTCCAACATCTATAGTGCCATGCTAATGAGTCCTACAAATTCAGTGCCCACGCCAAACCAGACCCCATGGCCTGCTCAGACTCAGCGGTAAGTTAGAGCAGAAGGATCATGAACTGGGTATGAAACTGAATTATTCCATGTCTGTAGTCTTTTTTACCTGAGTAGCCTGTCAGGATACAGGTATTTCAGTGCACATGGTCTGCTAAAGATTATAGAAAACTCTAAGTAATAGAAACCATCTGTTTGTAGATGTTTGAGTTTCAGATACCAGGAAAATTTTAAAACTAAATTGAGACAGAATTGTGCATATCATAGAAGACCAAAAATAAATAAACCATATAAAAAACCTCTTGGGGACATGGTGTACCAGATTAAAGGGGAGTCAAGACAGTCAGATGCAGTGTAGGAGTCAGCGGGAGGTTGTGAATTAGTGGTGAGGAGAATCGATAAAGAACATTTATGGAACTGTTGGAGAAATCTGAATATGGGATACATATTAAATAGTTCTTTTTTATGTGTTGAATTTCCTAGTGTTAAAAATTTAAAAAGTGTTAAATTTCCTAGGCATGATACTGATACCTTTGTTGTGTAGCAGAATATCCTTTAGGGATAAGATGTCAAGATGTCTGCAACTTATTTTCAAATAGTTCAGCCAAAACTAATAGAGGGGAAAAGTGACTATAGCAACATACTAACAATTGTGAATCTAGATGAGTGACATTTGGTTGTTAAATGTACTTAGTCTTTCAGTTTTTCTGTAGGCTTCCACTTTTTCAAAATAAAAAGTTGGGGGAAAAATTTTGGTATGGAGTTAGAACTTGTTATTTCGCAAGTACAGACAGACAATCCATAATTGCTGTCATCTGCTGTCACCAACAGTTCATAAAATAAGTTTATGTAATATGAATTATAACTAAAAAAATTTCCCTGATTGTGTCAAAATTTTACAAAGCTTTTTATTGAGGTTTATCTTACATAGGCTGAGATGCACATCTTAAATGTACAACTAGATGGATTTTTTCATATACACATACCCATGTAAGCATCACCTATATTAAAATAGAGTTTATCCATTGCTCTAGAAGGCTTCCCCATACAGTTTCTCAGTCAGACCCCTTCTCTGCTAATGATCTGACCACTGTCACTTAGATTGGCTGTGCCTATTTTTGAACCTAAAAGAAATCCTGTAGTAAGTACTCCTGAATCAGGCCTCTTCTGCTCATGTGTGTCTGTGGCTTCCAGTCACATTGGTGCATGTACCAGTCATCCTTTTTTCATGCTGCCTAGAATTCCAGTACATGAATATACCAGTTTATTCATTGCAGTGTGATGGAGATTTGTGGACTTGCCAGTGTCTTCTGCGTAGACATGAGTATTTAGTTTGAATATATACCAAGAAGTGGGGTGGCTGAGTAGACATCGGTTTTAACTTCAGTGGATACTACTTGTTAAACAGTTTTTCTTTGTGGTTATGCCACTAATCACATGGTAACAACAGAAAGGTAAGATGGACCTTTAACAATTAAAAAGTAAGAAATCAGGGATCCCTGGGTGGCTCAGCGGTTCAACGCCTGCCTTTGGCCCAGGGCGTGATCCTGGAGTCCTGGGATCGAGTCCCGCATCGGGCTCCCGGCATGGAGCCTGCTTCTCCCTCTGCCTGTGTCTGCCACTCTCTCTCTCTCTATCATGAATAAATAAATAAAATCTTAAAAAAAAAAAAACAAAAAGTAAGAAATCTTAACTTTTCAGAGACTCTACTACCTTGTCCTTATTTTTCTCCATTGGAAAATAATTTTTCCTGCATTGGCTCTTCTAGTGTAATGAATTATTAACGAGTTGATACTGAAAATGTATTTACTGAAACAATTTTATGTTTTTCTTAAAAATTCTTTAGAAACATTCTGCTTATTTTGTGTAAAGTTTTGTATTTTCTGAAGAAAGATGTTCTTTAACTCAGAATAGGTCAGATATAGTTCCAGAGTTAGACCCAGTTGATTAGAGGGCCATTTTAGCTAATGCAAGGCACTTACAGGATGGCAGGGAAAAATCCGTTTCCTTAAAAAGAATAAAAAGAGAGGTACTTGGGTAGTTTTAACAAAAGCTTCACCATTTTGAAGGTGGTGACACTATGATATCTGTTTCTGCCTTTCTGTGGGTACCTAAGAAACCAGTGAACAGTAACTTGAAAGAATAGAGAGCCCATGATAACTGGATACCCTACTCCTTGGGTATCCATACAAGAAACCGAAAGAAAATTGGTTGATCAATATTTTGCTGTTATTTTATAAAAAAGCTTTTAATGATTCCAAGTTAGAAAAGTAGGAATTGGTTTTTAAGGTGAGACAAAAGAAACTGAATTCTTCCAAAGGCAAGTGACTCTTCCCCCCCCTCTTCTCCCTTCTGAAGGTAGAATGTGGGACGCCTGGGTGGCTCAGTATCTGCCTTTGGCTCACTTCGTGATCCCTGGGTCCTGGGATGGAGTCCCACATAAGGCTCCCTGACTCCTACAGGGAGCCTGCTTCTCCTTCTGCCTGTGTCTCTGCCTCTCTTTCTCTGTCTCTCATGAATAAATAAAATCTTTATTAAAAAAAAAAAAGAAGGTAGAATGTTATTAATTAGGTGGTATGGGTGTTAAAAATATAATGTGAAGGGGGATCCCTGGGTGGCTCAGCAGTTTGGCGCCTACCTTTAGCCCAGGGCGTGATCCTGGAGTCCCGGGATCAAGTCCTGCGTCGGGTTCCCTGCATGGAGCCTGCTTCTGTCTCTGCCTCTCTCTCTCCCTCTATGTCTATCATGAATAAATAAATAAAATCTTAAAAATATATATATAATGTGAAGGCTTTTATAGTCTTCTTTTTTTTTCCTTAGAGGTTATGTATGCATGTTGTTGAAAGAGTCAAAAATTTCTGCAAAGCTTGTGAGAACTTGTGTGAGATCCTTTGCCTTTCCTCTGTCTTTCCTTTTCCCCTCTGAGAGGAACCACTTTTTTTTAAGGTTTTTTTTTTTTTTTTTTTTTTTTTTTTTTGAGAGAGAGAGGGAGAGAGGGAGAACGAGCAGGGCAGGGGCAGAGGGAGATGGAGAAGCAGACTCCCTGCTGGGTTTGGAATCTGACACAGGGCTGGATCCCAGGACCCTGAGATCATGACCTGAGCCAAAGTCAGATGCTTAACTGACTGATCCACCCAGGTGCCCCTGAGAGGAACCATTTTTTGACTCTCATTTGATTTTTTTTTATCTCCATTTCTTGAAATGGCATGTTTATTTCTTGTTTTGTTTTTTTTTTCATGAATAGGCATTATCTATTAGAAATCACCTTTTACTACCCAACCCCCACTATTAAACTGTGATATTGGTCTGATCAGTATTTGGCACTTAAATTATTATGACTACATAAATTACATTCCTATTTGAGCCTTCTTGTATATTCTGTATGTCTTTACTTCATACCACTTTTTGGTTTCCTTTGAGTTACACCATTTTTTTGTTGGCTTTGTTTTCTGAGTACTTATAGTTAGCCTCAAGCTGTGTGCCAGGTGTTTACATCTCCTCTTGCTCAGTATGCTCAGTTGTATCAGCTATACCACAAGTTTTACCTTCCTGATGAAGTCTCTAGAGTCTTCTGCTCCAGTGGATGCTGGCTGTCCTTTTTCCTGCTGTTCAGCTATCAACTGTGATTCCCTCAGCTCTCCCCTGTGTTGGAATTCTTACTTCCTTTACGATTCCCCATTTCATTTTATTTTTTGATTTATTATTCCCTTTTTGTTGGAGCTCAGCCTCCTATAGATTTTTGGGAAAGAATGTGTGGGGAGTGAATTTTGGGAGGATGGTCCTGTCTGGAGAGGTTTTTCCTAAAGTCATACATAGTAGCTTGCCTGGGTAGAGAATTTTATGTTGGAAATGTTACCTTTAGACTTTATTTCTTCGCTGTCTTCTGGCCTCCACGGTGGTTGAAAGTCTGAAGCTGTTCTAATTCCTGAGTCTTTGTAATTTAACTGTTTGAAACCCTACATGATCTTCTGTTTTACTTCTTTTGTTGTTGTTCTGATTGATATTTTGTAATACCTTTAAAACTGGAAACTTACGTTCTGCAGATCTAAACTTTTTCTTGAATTATTTCATTTATGATTTCCTTCTCATCCTTTCAGAAACTTATTTTGATGTTAAGTCTCATACACTGGTCATCTCATTTTCTTATCTCTGCCGTTTTTCCATTACTGATGTTTTGCCTTTGTTTTCTGGATGACTTCTTCAGTTTTATTTTCCAGCCCCTCCATAGAAATTTCCATTTTTATCACATTTTGAAAAATCTGGTTTATTGAGGTATTATTTACATTAATAAAATTATCTTTTTAGCATTCAGGTAGTTACTAGTTTTCTGTGATGCATGACAAATTACCACTTAGTGGCTTTAAAACAACATGCATTTATTCTTTCAAAGTTTCTGGGGTCGGGAGTCCAGGCACAGTTTAGCTGGATCTTCTGCTTAAGGTCTGACAAGACTGCAGTCAAGGTGTCAGCTGGAGCTGAGGTTTCCTATGTGGCTCGGCTTCCAAGCTTGCCTTTTGTTAGCAGGATTCAATGTCTTGTGGTTGTAGAACTGAGGCTGGCAGCTCCTAGAGGTTGCCTCTCTCTCCATAGGCAGTTTCATAACATGGCTGTTTGCTTCTTCAAGGCCAACAACAGAGAGCATTTTTCTGATTTGTGTTTCTGACTACTCAGACCTCTTTTAAAAAGGCTTGTTTGATTAGGCTTGGCCTACCCAGTGTGCTCTCGTTTTGATTAAAGTCAACTGATTTAATTAAAGTCAATTAGCCTTAATTACATCTGTAGAATCCCTTCACCTTTGCCATATTAACACAACATAATCACAGTTTCATGTATTTTTGGCTGTTGGTTCCTGGTAAGAGACATTCAGTCAGGAGCTATGGGTGGGTTATTACGTGGGTTATTATTACATAATCTAGCAGAGCCATTGTCTTGTGAAATCCTTGATGTTAGCATTTTTTGGTTCCCCCTTTGGACTGCTAAGCTCCTCAGAGAAAGATCTTCCTCATCTCCTGCCTAGGGGTTGGTGGCCCAGGTGCTGGCAGAAACTCTGGGAGCCAAGAGAGGGAAAGGGACAGGCATCGTTCAAGATGGAAGCATTCATGCAGTCTCCCAGTGTCAGTGTGCACTCGAACCCTTATCTCTGCCTGTTGTCCCTTACTCCAGAGACTTTTTGTTTTACCTTCACTCGTGGGGAAAAAAACTCTTAATTTTCTGCCGATGACAGGGGCAGCTGTGTGGCCAGGTGGAGGTGGGTGAAGATTCTGAGCAGTGGAGTTGTACTGCCTTTTTTTTATTTTTTAAGATTTTATTTATTTATTCATGAGAGACACAGAGAGAGGCAGAGACACAGGCAGAGGGAGAAGGGGGCCCCATGTAGGGAGTCTGACGTGGGACTCAATACCCCGCCCCCAGGATCACACCCTGGGCCAAAGGTGGCGCTAAACCGCTGAGCCACCCAGGCTGCCCTGTACTGCCTTTTAAGTAGACTTTAAAGCAGTCCTTTTGCATTTAGCCCCCCACCTTCACCCTACTTCGAGGGTTTACTTGATATCATCAATTCCTGAAACTCATGGGGGATTTTACTGAAGAAATCAAATTGTTTCCTGGCTTTTTCCACTACTGGCCTAGGATCAGCTTTTTAGGGTAGGCAGGGTTAGAGTGGTTGCCCCACCTGCCTTCCACCTTCTCATAGTTTATGATTCTTGCCTCTTATGTTCTCCACTTGCCCCCCGGCTCCACCCCTGCCTTTCAAGTTTATGCCTTTAAAAAAAATACTTTCAGTGGCTTTTTAAAAAAAAGATTTTATTTATTCATGAGAGACACAGAGAGAGGCAGAGATATAGGCAGAGGGAAAAGCAGGCTCTCTGTGGGGAACATGATGTAGGATTCGATCCCAGGACCCTGGGATCACGAACTGAGCCAAAGACATCAGATGCTCAACCATTGAGCCACCCAGGTGTCCTGGTCATCTTAGTCTTCTGATTCATCTCCCACTCTCTGCTTTTACAATTCTCTAGTCCCTTCTCCACACTGCAGCTGACATGTTCTTTTCAAAATGCAAGCATATCTGATCGTGATACTGTCTCACCAAGAAGTGGCCCCTATTGGTTTTACGAGGAAGATCAAAATCCTTGCAGGACCCTACATGATCTAATCCTGAAACATATCCTCTTACTATCTGAGCTGCTGTCCTAATGGTTTTCTGAGGGCCTCAGACCTACCAGGCTTGCTGCAGTGTGATAGTAGAGGGTGGGTGGTTGCGTTTCATGAGGCAGACATACCTTCTATGTGCAGATGCAGGCACTGGTAGCCAAAAGTACACATTTGTAAGACTGTGTGTACTACCATCTATCTGCATAGGGATGAGCAACTGTCCACCTAAGGAAAACGATTATCACTGTTGATAGTGCTGTTTGCAGTCTTTGATGGGGGTGAATGTCCTGGACACAGCAGAGCATAAAGCTCCCAACTCTTTTGGCCTCGACTGAGTAACCCAAGTGTACCACTTCCTCTGTTCTCTTTCAACACTGGGGCTGTCTGGAAGGTGTGGGGAAGGGCTGGGACTCTCCAGCAGTCCTGTATCTCAGAGTACTTTCTTGACTTTTGGTTAGGATATTCAGACTTGATTTGATGTCTTATTTCACTTATGCCAAAAATTGAGCTCAGCAAAACCTGCAAGGAGCAAGTAGTAATGTATCCCAGGGACTCCTCCAGGAATGTTGTTTTCTGTATTAAGGTTCTCCTGTATCCTCTGTCACCTCTTGACAGTACCAAGAGGGACAATTCAGCTTGGTCTTTCACGAGGAGTTATCAGGAGCTGATTGCTGTTTTTAGAAGCGTGCTTTTAACCAGACTGTGAATGTCTCTCATAATTTAATGCCCAAAGTTGAAAGTGTGTGTTTCGTTATAAAAGAAATTGTCCAGTAATTAAGCTAAGGTTTCTCACACACACACACACACACACACACACACACACAAAACTTATTTTTTTTTTGTCTTCGCAAAATGAGATATGACGGTTTTCTCTAAAAAGCATCACCACTGCTGCAGACCTTTAAATTTTTTTAAACTTTTATTTATTTATAATAGTCACAGAGAGAGAGGAGAGAGAGAGGCAGAGACATAGGCAGAGGGAGAAGCAGGCTCCATGCACCGGGAGCCCAACGTGGGATTCGATCCCGGGTCTCCAGGATCGCGCCCTGGGCCAAAGGCAGGCACTAAACTGCTACGCCACCCAGGGATCCCCTGCTGCAGACCTTTAGATTAACCTTCAGAATTTCAGCCAGAGTGTACTCCCCGTCATGCCAGTTTGGACTAATGAGGGAGAAGAGAGAGAGGTGAAGGTGGGACGGGAGCTGGGTTCTGCTCTCCCTCCGTTCACTGCTGCTGCTTCTTTGCTTCTGTCTCTTGAAAACTTCCTGAATCCTCTCATTCCTCTGTATTTCCAGTGGTATAACCCAGTGCTGGGGCTATTTGAACAGCCTCTTCACTGGTCCCTTCCTCTGCCCTTTGCCCCTCCAAGCTGTGCTCTGTAGTGCAGCCTCTCTGGTTTTTCTGAAGCAAGTAGAAGTCCGTGTGCTGTTAAAATTCCCACAGTGGCTTCCCATGCCCTTCAGGATAGGCTGGGAACTTGAAGTCAGTCCACCAGATTTCACACCTGCTTTCTGTCTACATCTACAGACTCCTCTCTCTCTCTCCCTGTCTCTCTGCTGTCTGGCTTGTGTTTTATTTTCTAGCCATATGGAACTTGTTTTAGTTTCCTGAAGTTATTGTCATCTTTGCATATGTTTCCCTCTTTATAAAGAATACCACACCCTTCCCAGGCAAGGCTGGTACTGTGGCCTGTCCACAAAGTACTCTTCTTCTCAGAAGCATTGCCAGAACTCTCTGGGCCAGGGAAGATGTGCCTAGTGTGTGGTCCCCTGTGCCACAGCATCTTCCACTTTTCATCTGTTTACCACTCTTTTTTTTTTTTTTTAAGCATTGATTTATTGGCATTATTGATTTATTGGCTCCCACACTAGATGATCGTCTCCGGAAAGGCAGGAATAGCCCGGACCAGAGGCTCCAAATCCTGGCAAATCAGCAGGTGTGGCAAAGACGGGAGAAATTCAGGTTTATTTTATTTTATTTTTTTTAATTTTTTATTTATTTATGATAGTCACACACACACACAGAGAGAGAGAGAGAGAGAGGCAGAGACACAGGCAGAGGGAGAAGCAGGCTCCATGCACCGGGAGCCCGACGTGGGATTTGATCCCGGGTCTCCAGGATCGCGCCCTGGGCCAAAGGCAGGCGCTAAACCGCTGTGCCACCCAGGGATCCCTGTTTACCACTCTTTTACCTTTCCTAGCATGGTGTCCGGCACATAGAAAATGCTCAGCAAGCACTTAGTGAATTGATAGATTAGTAAAACCAAGAATGGATCAGATGATAAAGATTTTTGCAATATTACCTTGAGGCTGATAAGAGAGGATGGGACATAGTAAACTGCAGGCTTAGAGCTGTATTCCAAATATGCTGGAAAGGAAGGGATATGCATAATAGAGATGACATGTGCCCTGTCGCAAGATTTGGTACCTGTGTGCTAGGTGAGGGTTTAGGGAATACACATTCAGCTATGCCAAGCCCAGTAAGTTAAATTAGTTAAAGCCTTTTATTTTTAAATGTCCAAAGTTTATTCCATATCTCTAGGAGGCAAGGAGTCAACAACTCTTGAGTTGTTAAATCGGAAAAAGTTGGGCAGCCCGGGTGGCTCAGCGGTTTGGCGCTGCCTTCAGCCCAGGTCGTGATCCTGGGGGCCCGGGATTGAGTCCCGTGTCCGGCTCCCTACGTGGAGGCTGCTCCTCCCTCTGCCTGTGTCTCTGCCTCTCTCTCTCTCTCTCTCTCTCCTCTCTGTGTATTCTCATGAATAAATAAATAAAATCTTAAAAAAAAAGTTTAAACATTTACATAAATGAATTTTTAAAAATCTTACAGAAAACTTTTGAGGAAAAAGATTCAGAATTCAAGGAGCTGGGATTGTAAATGAGAAATCACACGGCACAATTCCCATGGCCATTAAAGGAACTGTGAAATTCTCCGAGCGGTCTGTCCCTCTAACCTCATGTGGTTCCTGTTCTGCATTTCTTGTTCTGGAATGAGAAATTCTATCATGAATTCTAGCATTCATTCTATGCTAAATTATTATTAGCATAATAATTCCTTAGGGTTTAGAAGAGAATACTATATTTATGACTGAGGTAGGACATATACAATTTCTAGAAATACTGTCAATGCAGTATTATCCCTTTGTTTCTTCCTAATCTAGAGAGTTCAAGTTTTATGAGCCCTGCTGATTAGTTAGTTCAGTGTTTCTCCACGAGGACTGAAATAAATTATTTCTGTATCACTAGGTTAGGAAGTTTGTTTTCTAGGAGATAGACTTTTAAGATCAGTGTTAATTCTGGGGCGCCAGTGTGGCTCTCAGTTAGTTGAGTATCCGGGGCATGATTTTGGGATCCTGTGATTGAGCCCCGTGTGGGGCTTTGTACTCATCAGGGAGTCTGCTTCAGCATTTTCTTCCTCTCCCTCGCACCACCCCCTGCGCACACAATCATTCTCTCTAAAATAAATAAAATCTTAAAAAAAAAATTAAAAAGATCAGTGTGTTCTTTCTGTAGGCTTCTACACCTGCCCCCTGTCGCTGTCCCCCTCCCTCTTCCACCCACACACTCACATACCCGCCATCACCACTCTAGACATCTAGAAAAGGTAGACTGTTGAGTTGGAAAACTGTTAGTAACTGTTTTCTCAGCTTGCTTCACTTTGTTTTCTTTTTCTCTGGGTCCTTTTGGAGGCTTTCTTGGCCTGGGGGCAGAATTGAATAGTAGGTATGAATTTCAAGGTGACAGCTAATCTTACTTGTCAACAGAGAGCAGTCACCAGGCCAACCACAGTCTTAATCTCATTTCATGCATCTCTGCCCCGAGGCAGAAGTTTTCATTCATAATTTAGAGAAATTGAATAGAGATCCCAACTTGCGAGTATCTTAGAAATGTGAAGAGATTTCAAAGGATGAATTTAAAAACCTGTTGTGTATTGGATAATGCTTTTTAATATCAGCCAGTTTTTGGTTACTGGCTTTAAAGATTTTCCACGGCTTCTCACAGCTCATAGCCAACTTTGTACACAAACGAAGGAACACAAATTTAGGTGAGACTATGAAAAATAGATAAATAAATAGACAGCTAGGGCAATGGTTTGGGGGTATGGGGGCATGATTTTTGCTTCCCTCAGGAGATATTTGGCAATGTCTGATGACTTTCTGATTGTTATAGCTCCAGCAATTGGAGGCAGGGATGCTGCCAAACATCTTATAATGCACAAAAATGTTGATGGTGCTGCTGTTCAGAAACCCTGATTTGAAGTACAGATAGATGGTAACACATATAAGTCCTGTGTGTATATACATCTTCCTTTTCTTTTCTTTTTTTACATCTTCCTTTGGGAGGATTTCTTTCAGAGTGTAAAAATATTTAAGGAAACAAAATTCACTCCAGTTCTCTTGCCTATCAGCATGTATTCAACATGGTAGGTTTGGCCATGTTCATACGTACACCCTTTCAAAACAATAGGAAGGGTATCCATTCTTCAGAGCTGTTTTTTTGGAAGTAGAGCTGTGCTAGTTGGAGGCATGCGTCAGAGGTACAGAGGCAGCCTTGAGATAAAGCAGTGTCCTTGAATGTAATCTCTTCTCTAACATTGCACCTGTGCTCTTTTGATTCTGAAGTACTTCTGACATTGTGCTAAAGGTTTAGTCTTTAATTTGCCTGTGCTTCACCCAGCTAAACCTGCCTGATAGTGTTACATGAAAATTGAGAAGACAAAGGAATAAGGCAAAAAGGGGTAAGAGAGGTGGCATGAGTGTGGAATTGCACCTGAAGGACAGATTTGCTTTCTGAATTTTTAGATGATTTGTACTCGGTGACAACTTTTGTCACCTTTTTTTTTTTCTGTAACTGAGTTGTTTTCTGAATTTTTGGAATACTTTCCTTATATTCTTCTTTAGGCCTAGTTGTAATGAAAAAGTTGAGTAATCGATTTATAGTAACCAACACATGATTATAGGTATGCAAATAAAATGGGCTTTTAAAAAATATTTTATTTATTTATTCATGAGAGACACACACACAGGGAAAGGCAGAGACACAGGCAGAGGGAGAAGCAGGCTCCATGCAGGGAGCCTGATGTGGGACTAGATCCTGGGTCTCCAGGATCTCGCCCTGGGCTGAAGGTGGTGCTAAACCGCTGAGCCATCTGGGCTGCCCTAAAATGGGCTTTATTTGACTTATAAATTAAGAAGATACAACATAGTATAGTGGTGTGGCTACAAATTAATATAACTTGAAGACTTCAGAATTGTTTTTGAAAAATGCAAACATTTTAAGCTTAACTATTTTTCTGAGTTCCTAGTTTGTGATATTGCTCTAAAGGAGCAATGTAACTTCTGTCTGAAAGGGTAATACATGTGTGCTTTGTCTCTTTGCCATTTAAGATAGAGTTGAGCATATATAAAGAGGGAAAAAAAGTCTCCAAAACTAAAAAAATCCTACCATCAACAGAACTCAAAATAACAGCGACTTAAATGAGCTAGAAGTTTACTTCTTGGACAAAAGAAGCCAGAGGTAGGCAGTCTAGGGCTCAAATGACTGTTCCTAAGACATTCATGCCCAGTCTCCCTACATCCTGTTCTGCCAGCCTTGGTGTGAGATCTTTTAGTCTAAGATGGGATCTTGAGCTCCTCATCAATAAACTCTGAGCTGGCCACCAAAGACACAGACCTGACTGAGTGACATCCTCGTAGCTTGGGCACGTAAATGATGTAGCAAAGGCAAGCTAGCTGTTATGGGAGGCACTTCGGATATGCACAGACCACCACCATCCAGACCAGATATCACTGAATCATATAGTTATACATAGTTTCAAGGGAGTCTGGGAGATAGTCTTGGATGGGAGACAAAAAAAAAAAAAAAAAAAGGGAATTCTTGTTACCAAAGACTGAGAGACAACTAGCAGACTTTAAAACAATACAATACTCAGTGAAAGTACTAACCATATATAGTGACTATATAACCTTCTCAAGGCTTTCAGGTTATAAAAATAAGGTATTATTCTATTATTCTGTATTACTTATTGGTTGGACACTGTTTTGGTTTTCTTTTTGTTTAAGTATTTCTTTGGCTTTCTCTACCCCCGTTGCCTTTTCCAAAACCAGAACTAATCATTCTCTCTTTTCTTCTTACAGGACTTTCCATGATGATCTGAAATCTTCTGTAGACTGACATGGTTTGCACCACAGTGATTTCTGTAGGAGGTTCAGCCTTGATAGTGAGCCCAGCTCAGCTGTGGCCTTCTGTCCTTTCATCTGTGCCTAGCAAGCAGAGCCCGGGGAAGAAGCCGAACCCTCCTGGCCTTCCATACAGAATACCTGGACAAGAGAGAACTTGCTGTGGTTTGCTTTGCCTTTTAAAGCACAGCTTTAGAGCTCAGATTTGTGGTTTGCTCACTTACTCGATGGCTTGAAAAGTTTCAGTTTATACACTGGTACCATGGCTCGAAATTTCCCACTTTGGTTATCTATATCATTATAATATGTATTTATAAAGTTATTTCAAGAGCCCTGAACTACCTGCTGTTAAAAGTATTCACAGCGTCATTTTCTCCTGGTTTAAGAAATCTGTTCTTAAACTTTTCTATGACCGTCACTTTTTAATGAAGAGGGTTTTTCAACTTTTGAATATGTAGTTGCTTGAGCAGGAAAAGGGAGTCTTCGACCCCTCTCCCCCCATGCATGGTCCCCTCCGTAAGTGTAAGGCGGGGTGGCGTATTTGAAGGTCAGCTAGTTGTGTGTTGCAACCATAGGAGACACAGAAAAACAAGCTCTTCCTCCCCTTTCTCCTCCTCCCATCCGCCATTACGCTATTGCCAAATTCCTAAAACTCGGTTGACCACTTTGAAGTAAAATACTTATTACGCTGCTGTTAATGGTAACAGTACAACAGAATTCATGTCTGGTTCAGTTTTTCTTTCCAAAGGCCCTGAGTGAAAAATCTCAGGAGTAGCAGTTCTCTGAGTTGTTAAATGTATCCCTGTTTACTTATTTGGAATTATGCCAATTGGTTACTTATTAGCAGTAGAATGTTACATTCAGGTAGTATTTTTCCATCACTTAGCACAGTGCCTTGCACATAGACTCTAGGTGAAGGCGTGTTGAATTATGACTTGTTAAGTCTCCCAGACATCACAATAGCCAGCATAGTGCTTTGCATCTTACAAAGTCATTTTGCACATATTATTTCACAGTCCCTTCCTGGCAGCTTTCATATAGCTTTGTATCATTTCATACCACTTCCGTACAGATGGGAAAACTAAGGTTCAGAAAAGTTTAGTAAGATTTTTACCTCAAATCTTTAACTCCATAGCCTGCAAACTCTGCTATGCTGTATCATTTCTTCCACAACTGTATACAGTTTTCCCAGTATTTGTCCTATAGTTAAGGACAGGCTGGGGCTAGAACCCAGCTCTTAGCTTGGTCTCCTTCCCACTGTACAAAACAATCATTGGGCGCTTTCTCCATCCCCAGGGGAATAGGAGGAGAAAGCGTTCCTTGAATATCAAAGACTTCCCTTTCAAAAACGCCTAAAAGTAAAAATCATTTTGTTTTCTAAACCATCTGACTGAGAAGCATAGTCAATGATAATTAGCTTAAATTTATTCTGATATTACTTAAGAAATTCACTCCGTATAGGAAAAGAGGCTCCTGTGAGGGTTTTGACTGTTTCTACAGTAGCCTACGTGCAGATCTCTTGTTTTTGTTATCCTTCTACAGTCATAATCTGGTATTATACCAAGCGTTCCATTTGACCGCTAATGGACTCCTTTTTTTCCTTAGTCAGTTGTTCAGTCGTTTGTTCAGTAACACATTCATTGAAAGTTGGCCATCTCTGGTTTCCATGCCAACCACTGTACAGGGTGCTGTAGGGGATAGCTCCTAGGAAGGCCCTTTCCCCCCATGTAAATCTTAGATCTTGTGCTTGCTAAAATTATGAATTTTGCATTAAAAGGGTTAAAAAAGAAATCAGGTTTGTTTTTGTTAATTGTATACTGGCAAGTTTATAGCTATAATTGGCACATATCATAACAGACAACTATTATACATAGTGAGTTTAGTGTGCATATACAAATTATGTTCCTCCAAAGTGTTTTTAGCTGTATAAAGTGATGCAACAAAACAAAACAAAAAACTTGAGCCTAATGTATGACTGTTACTGGTCATAATTATTAGTATAAATATCAGGTTCCTAGGAACTTTGAGCCCTAAGAGAATGGTTTGGAGCTCCAAAATTAGCAGTGATATAATATCACTTGAAAAATCAGGAGCAGAGGTACCTCCAGAGTGCTACACAGTTTTCAGGAGGCCTGAATTGCCCTGCCCCAGTGCTCCAGCAACTGCGTAAGGACTCAGAAGGCCAACCAGCTGGGGGAGGAGCCCTCAAACAGAGAAACATATTCCCTTAGATAGTGAAGAGGTTTTACACAATTTTCACAGGGCACAGAGATCACGTGGTATGAAAATCAGGGAGTCTCAAGCTCATGTCTCAAAACAGCGTATCCCCACATTCTCAGGATTTATCCCAGAAAGAATACATTTCCCTTGGGACAGACAGTGCATTAATGAAGTAGTGTCAGTAAAAATGGATACAGAAATCCTATCACACAGTCTTACATTTTTATAGCTTTATTAAAGATTAGTTTTAAGTTCACATTCACCATTTCCTTTGAAAATCGAATGGAGGAACGGGAGAAGATAGAAGCCTCTACACAGACATGCTTCTCTTTTTTCTGAGAATAAAGTATAAGGTTTTTATCATAAACCCCATGTCCTATAAATCCTTCTTCCATTCCAAAATCCCTATCACATTCTGTGTTTCTGGAAGTGATCTGTCGCAGTGCCTGAGATACAGGTCTTACTTCTGTTTAAATTTGTGAGGACTCCTAACACTCTGTCCTATTAGAGGTAGTTAGCTTGCAGAATTTTCCTGTGCCTTGTGAGACTGGTGTAGATCGACTCTCGACAAGGGGAGGATTACCCAAGAAGTGTTTCTGGAGGCATGCTGTATTTAAACAAACTCAGAGCCTTTGGAAACAGCAGCTTATTCCATTTAAAGTGCTGCTAAGGGGCTTGCAGACAAGGTCTCTGGCTAACCTTGGTCTTCAATACCCATTGTGACCCTACTCGTACCCCTAGTTCCCACACGGGTTGTATTTAGTACTTCAGGATGTATCACTACTGGGCAATAAATACTCAGAAATTCAGGCCATGAAGGGTCAGATTAGAGCAAAAAAAATTTTAGGTAAGCTATCCAGGGCTCTCAACTTCAGGGTTTATAGGAAAAACCCCCTTCAGAACTTCCCATGCTCTAGTCCCGACTGCCAGTTTCCTCTAGGGGGTCTTCTAAGACTCAGAAGAGTATTACAGTAGGCATTTCACATTGGAGATGGTCTCTAGCAACAAGTGTGAGTTCCAGCTGAGAGCAAGTACTTTTTTTTTCTTTAATTTTTGTTCTTACACATTTGCCATCAAAATATATTCATTTCATTAATGTATTAAGGACCTGCAAGAAAATGTGCTAAAACCAGAGCAGTTATTTTTTTGATAGTTTAAAAATAATCGAGAGAATTGTAAATTGAGATGTTCTGTCTACTTGAGTCGTGGAAATTCTGTGCTACAAAGGGCCTTTTTTTTTTTTTTAAAGATTTTATTTATTCATGACAAATACAGAGAGAGAGAGAGAGAGGCAGAGACACAGGCAGAGGGAGAAGCAGGCTCCATGCAGGAAGCCCGACGTGGGAGTCGATCCCAGGTCTCCAGGATCACACCCCCGGCTGCAGGCGGTGCTTAAACGCTGAGCCACTGGGGCTGCCCCAAAGGGCCTTATATAATTAGGTGATCCTGTCCTTTTCTAGGGGAGAAAACAAATCTATAGGTAAAATGACTTTTCTAACACAGAGCCAGTTAGTAACAGAATTCTGAGTAGAATACAGTTCTTTTTTCTCTTAGCCCGTTATTCTACTTCTCTTCCCTTTTTTCCCTTATAGTTGAGCAGCTTTTGGAAAAATGTGTTTCTTAGAGCAGTAGTTCCAAGGGATGTTATTAGATGTTATAAGAGACAAAAGTGTGCATGGGGGAAGGGGACTCTGTGGTCAATTAAAATTGAGGAATGCTGAGATTGTTTCCTTTCTGTAGGACTTCTAAGAGTTTTTAGTGTGCTGTTACATATTGTGAATTTATGAGGGGACAAAGACTGTGTTTACTAGACTTATTTGACCTTACACTGCAACCCCCGTCCCCTGCCCCCATCCTTTTAGTAGAGCTTCTCCAAGGACTATTGGTCCTTTGGGAAACATGGCTCTTGAGTAAGTTTACAGCTCTTTTAGGAGACATCCTTAATGGAAATTCTGAATGGTAAATCTATTACCACAGTACCACATAAACTATAATAAATCTCAAAGTTTAGTGAGATACCAGAAAGAAAACATATTTGCCATTCAGATCTATACGTAAAGTATAGAGATTCTTTTCCACCTATGGTGTGTAAAAATCAGTATTTGTGTTTAGTTCTGCAAGTTTTTCAAGGATCTGTTAATGTGCAAATACAGTGGTGATCTATTGATAATACATTTTAATAATGCTTTTGTATGTCACTTTTTTGTTTTCAGACTGCTTTCATAACAACCTTGTGAGATAGGCAGGTGTTAAGTATTATTAAATGAGGCACTGGAGGCTCAGAAAGGTTTTTTTTGTGATTTTCCCCTTAAGTTTATACCACAAAGAGATGGAGCCAGAATTCAGTTGCAGGACTTCTGACTCCAAGTCCAGAGTTCTTTACTCCACACCTGGTTTCTTATTTTTCTTCTGGCTTTATATCTTACAATTGAAAGGTGTGGAAGGCGAATCTTAAAGTAGTATCATTTTGGCCTACTATCAAATCCTATTTCTTTTTTATTGCAGTGACCCAGAAAGTGTAACTCTCATTAGAGCTATCCCAAAGAAAACCCTTCTTTTGTCTTTTGCAGTGCCACTTGTTTGGGTGACTAAATACGTTTCAAATACCATTTGATTCAAAAACCAAGCTTGGATACATAGTTGTAATTGCTTATGTAACTTTTGGAAAAGATATCCTCTGCATTCTCAGGCAAAGTAGAGATGGTTTGAAAGCGAAAAAGTTTATTCAAATACAACAGTACATATTCTTTATTCTCACACAGATGCTACTTAGCTTTAACTTGCTTTGACAACCTTCTAATGTAACCTCTTTGTAAATGTGAAATATTTATATTTTGAAATAAAATCACTAGTGTTGAATGAATGAGGTGCTAAACTTAGTCTCATTTCTGTTGAGAAATTTGACCTTCAGTGGGGTGAAACTTTCACGAATACATCCATCTCCTAGGCCTTCTATACTTTCCAGTGCCTGTGCTGAATTTTTATGTAATATAGGCAGCTTACGCAAAAGAACATGTGTCCAGAGAGTGGATGTGGGCACCTTAAAAAGGTAAAAAGGTCCAGGACTGAGGCTGGAGCCCTCAGAGCACAGAGGAAGGTAGCCTTGTGTGTAGCCAAGGAAATGGTAAGGTGAGTGGCTGGGGAGTAAGAATACAAGAAAAAGAAAGCTGGTTAAGGGAACTGCACACTTTGAATGAAGAAAAGTCTACATAATGTCTGTCTTCAATAGCAAAGATACTTGTGCAGCACTGGCAGACGGAGCTGAACCCCAAGTGGGAACACTTGAAGCACATCTCACAAGCTGGGCAAAGAGCCTCTGACACCTGGAGTTGGTGGTATTGAGCTCATCAATCTGACACGGATGGAGAAATGATCCGGGTAAAAGTGGAGGGGTGGACTCACCAGCCTCAGATTTTCTACTCTGCTAGTTGCTTATTGGCAGATATGGTAATTCACAAATATCTCTCCATGTCTCTCAGTACTTAAGCCAAGGATCCCCTCACAGGGTGGTGTGTGTTTCTGACAACCTTTTGGCTTTGCTTCTGGAACTCCTGGGGAAAGGCGTGGTGCGTTCTCCTTCCCATCTGATCATGTCGGGGCTTCCTGATTCTTAGCCTTACTGTTAAGTGGTTTAGTGAGAAATGTATACTAACGATCTTCTCAATCGATAAACAGCCTTTAGGAAACTACTCTGTGCTAGGCCCTAGGGGAAAAGCAATCCTGAAAAGTAGTCTTAGGGGCGCCTGGGTAGCTCAGTCAGTTAGGAAGCCGACTCTTGATTTTAGCTGAAGTCTTGATCTTCGGGTCATGAGTTCAAGCCCCCTTTGGTGAAGCTTTTCCATATGCCCTAGTTAATTTCCTTTTGAACACTAATTTTGGACAGTAGCCTAAAAGATACCCAAAATCACTGCCTCGTTGCTACGAACCCAGACGTACTCCTTAAGGCTGCATTACCAAATGTTTCAGTCTCAATCCAGCCCAAATTGTGAGAAAGATAGGGTCAGAAGAGGAGGAGGGGGGAATGGGACCTACAGGAGAAGCTCCAGAAAGACCCTTTTTCGGTAGAATAACTGCGTCAGGGTAAAAGACCCTTCCGGCAGACTTGACTGTGGTTCTGCTCCACCAGTTAGCTCAGCTTCCAGAAATCCTCGTGGGGACTCGGGAGTTAAGATGAGTCACCTACCAGGAGGACGAAAAGCGTTGCTGGTGGCAGGTGTCTGGGGTGGTGGGTCCTGGCGGGGACCAGATGGAGCGGGGATGCGGGGCGGACCCTAGACCTGAGCGCGCGGGGGCGTGGCCTCCGAAGGGGCGTGGCCCGGGCGGGGGCGTGGCCCGCGGGGCGGGGGCGTGGCCTCGGGCGGCGCGGTTCCCTGGCGGCGGCCGCGGGCGTGCAGGCTGGCGGGCGGCGGGCGGCGGGCGACGGGCCCGCTGTGGCGCGGCGTCCCGGCTGCGCGACGGGCCGAGGGCCATGGCCGCCTCCGAGGGCCCGGCCGGCGTTGGCGGCGCCGGCCCGTCGGGCTTCGCCTTCGACTCGGGACTCGAGATCAAAACTCGTTCGGTGGAGCAGACTCTGCTCCCGCTGGTCTCTCAGGTCCAGTCCCCCCGGCCTCCCCCCCCGGTTCCCGCAGCCCCCCGACCCCCGGTTCCCCAGCCTCAGCCCCCTTGGACCCCCGATCCCCGGTCCCCCTGGCCCCTCCCAGTCTCCAGTCCCCCCGGCCTCCCCCCCCGGTTCCCGCAGCCCCCCGACCCCCGGTTCCCCAGCCTCAGCCCCCTTGGACCCCCGATCCCCGGTCCCCCTGGCCCCTCCCAGTCTCCAGTCCCCCCGGCCTCCCCCCCCGGTTCCCGCAGCCCCCCGACCCCCGGTTCCCCAGCCTCAGCCCCCTTGGACCCCCGATCCCCGGTCCCCCTGGCCCCTCCCAGTCTCCAGTCCCCCCGGCCTCCCCCCCCGGTTCCCGCAGCCCCCCGACCCCCGGTCCCCCCGGTCCCCCCGGTCCCCCCGGCCCCCCCGGCCCCCCCGGCCCCCCCGACCCCCGGTCCCCCCGGTCCCCCCGGTCCCCCCGGTCCCCCCGGTCCCCCCGGCCCCCCCGGCCCCCCCGACCCCCGGTCCCCCCGGCCCCCCCGGCCCCCCCGGCCCCCCCGGCCCCCCCGGCCCCCCCGGCCCCCCCGACCCCCGGTCCCCCCGGTCCCCCCGGTCCCCCCGGTCCCCCCGGTCCCCCCGGTCCCCCCGGTCCCCCCGGCCCCCCCGGCCCCCCCGGCCCCCCCGGCCCCCCCGGCCCCCCCGGCCCCCCCGGCCCCCCCGGCCCCCCCGGCCCCCCCGGCCCCCCCGGCCCCCCCGGCCCCCCCGGCCCCCCCGGCCCCCCCGACCCCCGGTCCCCCCGGTCCCCCCGGTCCCCCCGGTCCCCCCGGTCCCCCCGGCCCCCCCGGCCCCCCCGGCCCCCCCGGCCCCCCCGGCCCCCCCGGCCCCCCCGGCCCCCCCGACCCCCGGTCCCCCCGGTCCCCCCGGCCCCCCCGGCCCCCCCGGCCCCCCCGACCCCCGGTCCCCCCGGTCCCCCCGGTCCCCCCGGTCCCCCCGGCCCCCCCGACCCCCGGTCCCCGACCCCGGTCCCCCAGCCTCAGCCCCCTTGGACCCCCGATCCCCGGTCCCCCTGGCCCCTCCCAGTCTCCAGTCCCCCCGGCCTCCCCCCCCCGGTTCCCGCAGCCCCCGACCCCCGGCTCCCCCGGCCCCCTTGGCCCCCCCGGATGCCCGGTCTTCCCGGCCCCCGATCCCCCCGGGCTCCCCCGGCCCCCGGTGCCCCCCGGTTCCCTGTCGCCCCGCCCCCTCCGACCCCCGGTCCCCAGCCTCAGCCCCCTTGGGCCCCCGATCCCCGGTCCCCCCAGCCCCCTGCGCCCCCCCGCTCCCCCGCTCCCCCCGTCCCCCCGAGCCTCCCAGCCCCCCCGACCCCCGGTCCCCCCCGGCCCCCCGCGCCACCCCGCTCCCCCGCTCCCCCCCCCGTCCCCCCGAGCCTCCCAGCCCCCCCGACCCCCGGTCCCCCCCGGCCCCCTTGGCCCCCCCGGCCCCCCCCGACCCCCGGTCCCCCCGGTCCCCCCGGCCCCCTTGGCCCCCCCCGGTCCCCTGGTCCCCCCGGCCCCCCCGGCCCCCGGCCCCAGCGCGAGCCCCCCCCCCCCCCCGAGGCAGACAGGACCCTGCGGGGCCCACACGCCGGCTGCTGGCCCCTCGGGCCGGGCCGGGGCGTTGGTGCGGGTGTCCGGGCCCAGCGCGCTGTCCCCGAGGCCTTTGTCCCTGTGCCCTGCGCGTGTCGGCTCGCTGGGCGCCCGTTCACCCCGGGCCACCCTGCCCGCCCGCCCGCCCGCGCGCGCCCCCGCCCGCGCCCCCGCCCCCGCCCCCGCCCGGGGCCGTAACCTGCCGCCCGCTTCCGGCGGCTTTCGTGTGGCCTCGGCCCTCTGCGGCGAAGCCCGTCTCGGTGCGCCGGGCCGCGCGTCCCTCTGCCAGGTCCCGTCCGGGATGCGTGCTTTATTGTGTTTGTTGGTCACAGCAGAAGCCTGGAAGCAGCTAATTGGCCGCGCCGAGTCTTAGAGAAGTTCTTGTTGTAGAAGCTCTACGCAGCCCGCGGGCTGGAATTCCTCCCTGGCTGCGCGGGATGTGCCAGCCCTGTGGGCAGTGGAGGATTGGGCCTTCGGCGTTGGCGACTGTGACTCAGCCAGATTGTAATGTCTTGATGACTCACGCTAGTGTTGCCAAGACTTTAGAGGTAGAAGGTATCTTAAAGGTTATCTGACTCTAAATTAAAAAATTCTTTCCTCCAGCATCCTTACACCTGGTCCCGTCTCCTGCTTGAACATGTTCAGTGATGGGGAGCCCGTAGCGGTTGCGCAGAATTTACATGTTATCTCTTCTCCATCCCAGCCCTGCAAATATTTGAAAATAGCAGTGACACATGTCCCTGGATTCCTGTTATGCTGATTAAATAAACAGCTACTTTTCTCCTTTCTTCTTTTCTTTTCTTTCTTTCTACCTGTGCTCACTGTAGCTTTGCTAACAGAACAGTGAATGAATACCTGACACTACCACCCCTCCTTCCCTTCCATGTCTCATACAGTCACTGACCAGGGGAAAGGAGTACTAGGATCACTCAATAATCTGATCAGGACCATCTGCCCCGTCCTCCTCCCTCAAAAGAATGCCACCAATACAACCACAA
Source organism: Vulpes lagopus (assembly GCF_018345385.1). Classification (NCBI taxonomy): domain Eukaryota; kingdom Metazoa; phylum Chordata; class Mammalia; order Carnivora; family Canidae; genus Vulpes; species Vulpes lagopus. The sequence goes on from NC_054830.1 coordinate 68,643,250, forward strand.
CCCAGAATGAGAACTACTGGAGTAGTTTAAAGAGTGATAAGAGAGTGGTGGAGTTCAACTTGACAGTGTATATATATATATATATATATATTTATTTTTTTACAGTATTTTCTCCATTTATTTAACAACATGTGTGTTGCTTACTATATTTTAGGGCATGGTCTAAGCACTTTATAAATATTAACTCCTTTAATTCTCATAACAATCTTATGAGGTAGATATGTGTTTATTCTCATTATATGGAAGAGGAAACTGAGGAATAGGGAGGTTAAGTAACTTATCCTGGGACTTTGAACTGCGTCAAGTTAGCATTTGAACCCAGGCATCTTGATTCCAGATTCTGTACTCTTAGTTACACCATATGCTGTGTTCTCTCTAGAGATTAGAAGCAGTGATGAGGTCAGCTAGTAGTAGGTACAGAGAAGAGAGTCCACAATGGAAAACCAAGGTGGAAAGTAGTTGTAATCTGGAGAAATGGCAACTTTTCAGTTTCACTGCTAAAAATGTATCAGTCCTACAGTTTTGCATTGTGTAATTCTGGGATAAAAGAGGGTGGAGTGGAGGAGGAAATGTGTGAATCTGTGAATTGCTGCTGAGAGTTAACTAGAGGCCAGTGCTAAAGGGGAAAAATGTCAGCTTTTTTTTTTTCTTCCTTGTTAAAGATTCATTCAGGGTCATAGCTGAGATTCTGCATCCCACATGTTATATATCCACACACAAGACCATAACTGGTGTTCCTAATGATTGACTGTACTCAACAAGTAAAAGTTGACTTTGCTTAAAACTGCAGTTTTCTAGAAAATTCATGTCCAGAAGACTCATTTTTTAGGGATTATGCATTATCCAATTCCTGTTTCACCATTTTATCCACAAGAATATTTTAAGTAAGCATTTATTGTGTACTTACTACCTAGTCCTTGAGGGACCTGTAGTCAAGTTGGGAGACAGACTTCTAAAAATTAGCAAATGCTGAGTGTCAAAAGAATAACATCAATAGTAAATGCTCTAAGAGCTCAGAGAAGGCATGGATGAGTCAGGTATGATGTCGTAAAGGAGACAGGGTCTTGAGGGAGCAAGTAAGACTAGCATCATAAAACTTAGTAAATTTTAAGCAGGTATCATAAAACCTCTTCTGACTCTGTAAGTAAGACTCTGGCCTTATTCTAGGAATGCAAGGTTGAGTTAATATTAGACAAATGTGTATATTATTTTCTGCATTCACATATTAGAAAAGATACATGTTCTTATCAGTAGATGCAGAAGACGCGTTCAATTAAATCCAAATTACAGTCATGATAAAAAGCACTTAGCAAACTAGTAGTGAAAGAGGACTTCCTTAACCTGATAAAGATTATCTATAGAAAACCTACAGTTAACATCATAGCAACTAGTCAGATTTAAAACAAACATTTCCTGGGATGCCTGGGTGGCTCAGTCTGTTAGGCATCCCACTCTTGATTTCGGCTCAGGTCATGGCCTTGGGGCTTTGGGATCAAGCCTCCCTCAGAAGGGAGTCTGCTTATACTCTTTCTCCCCCTCTTCCCCTGTATTCTCTTCTCCCTCTCTCAAATAAATAAGTAAATCTTAAAAAGCAAAGCAAAACATCTCTTTTAAAACCAGAAACAAGAGGAGGGATATATGCTATTCCAGCTTTTACTCAACGTTGTACTGGAAATCCTAGCCAGTGCAATGAGACAAGTAGTGGAAGGTGTAAAGATAGAGAAGGAAAAATCAAAACTCTTGAGAGTCCACAGATAAATCATAAAAACTAGGAGGTTTAGTAAGTTCACTGAATGTAGGGTACTAAAGTCGACTGCATCCATCTACATTAGTAAAAAACAACAGAAAAGTAATTCTAAAAAAATACCAGTTAAAATAAAAATGACAGCAAAAAAATGAAGTTCCTAGGAGTATATACATAGTAAAAGAGATGCCAAATTTTGTGAAAAGAATTTTTAATTTTATATTTTTTAAAGATTTTATTTTTAAGCAATTTCTACACCTAATGTAGAGCTCAAACTCATAAGCCCAAGATCAAGAGTTGCATGTTCTACATACTGAGCCAGCCAGGTGCCCTAAGAATTTTAAAAATTTATTGAAAGCCGAAGTAGATATAGATAAATGGAGTTGAAGTACTATGTTCATGACTAGATTGACTCAATATTATAGACACATCAATTTTCCCTATTAATCTATAAGTGTAATGCAATTCCAATGAAAATTTCAACAGGGTTTTTTGAGTAGAATTTGATAAAGGTAATTATAATTTCATATAATTATATGAAAGAGCAAAGAGCCAAGAGTAGCCAGATGAGAAACAAAGTGGGAAGATTTCAAGACACTATCAAGCTATCATAATTAAGGCAATAGACCAGTGAAAGGGAACAGAGAGCCTAGAAACAGATTTACACATATGTGGAAACTTGATAACTCACATAATTGGCACTGCTAGTTAGTAAGGAAAAGAAAACTTTTTTAAAATGGGGCTGAGACAATTGTTATCTAATAGTAACACATGAAATTGGATCTCTGTCTCACAGCATATACAAAAATCAATTCCAGATAGATTGAGGACATCAATAAGAAAGTAAAAATGTGTAACACTTTCAGGGGAAAAATAATGGGCAATATCTTCACCACCTCATGGTGGGAAGTGAATTTTTAATACTTTGAAAGTAAAAATTCTAAGCAAAGATTGCTAAATTTGACTCCATTAGAATGAAGGACCTCTGTCAAAATTGAAGGGACAAGCCATAAAGTGGGAGAATATGATTATTATTATTATTATTTGGTTTTATTAAATTCATTTATTATTATTTTTTCATTTATTATTATTTTTAATAATAAATTTATTTTTTATTGGTGTTCAATTTGCCAACATACAGAATAACACCCAGTGCTCATCCCGTCAAGTGCCCCCCTCAGTGCTCGTCGCCCATTCACCCCGAGAATATGATTATAACACAAATCACCAATAAATGATTGGTAGTACCCAGAATAAGTAAAGGACTGCAATAAATCAAAAGTAAAAAAGAGGGATCCCTGGGTGGCGCAGCGGTTTAGCGCCTGCCTTTGGCCGGGGGCACGGTCCTGGAGACCCGGGATCGAGTCCCACGTCGGGCTCCCGGTGCATGGAGCCTGCTTTTCCCTCTGCCTGTGTCTCTGCCTCTCTCTCTCTCTCTCTCTCTATCGTAAGTAAATAAAAATTAAAAAAAAAAAAAAAAAGTAAAAAAGATTACCTGTTAAAGATTGGTAAAAAATAAAACAGTCATCTCATGGAAGAGGAAATAGGTAGCTAAAAGACATAAAAGATGTTTCATCAGAAATCACTGGAGTACAAATTAAAACCATAATGAGAACAAGTATTGGTGAGAAATGTGGAGCCAATAGGAATGTCAACAGTAAACCACTTTGGAAAACAGTTTGATATAATCTAATGTAGAAGCTGGGTGTTACCTATGGCCCAGCAAGTTTCCAAAATCCATACCCCTGGAGAAAGTCCTGCATGTATGTTAGAGACATGGCTTGGAATGTTGATAGTTTTGTTTTTTGTTTTTTGGGTTTCTTCTTTCTTCTTCTTCCTCCTCCTCCTCCTCTTCTTCCTCTTCTTCTTTCTTATTTCTTCTTCTTCTTTTTACTTCTAATGGCCCCAAACTGGAAACTACCTAAATCTACGTAAATGTCTTTTAACAGTAGGATGTTTAAATAAATTGTGCTACATTCATACAGTGAGATACTGTGAAGCAGTGAAGTGAATGAACCACAGCTATAATTATCAGTATGGACGAATCTCAAAAACATAATGTTGAGTGAAAAAAAAATTAAAGGCTCAAAAGCAGGCAAAAGGAAACCTGTATATCATTTAGGGATATAACATCTGTGCAGCAGTTATAATAAGGAAGTGATAAGCCCAAAATCAGGACAGTGGTTTCTCTGAGGGAAGGCAGTGAGTGGAAAGGTAGGGAGGGGCCCGCAAGATGTGTGGGTTCTCAGATATTGGTAATATTCTCCTAAGCTTGGTGCTGGGTGCATATGCCTTCCATTTCTTTATACTGTGCACATATGTGTTATATATACTCCTTTGTTATATATTTTCTAATTCTGACAGTTGTTTAAAATGCCCTGGGTTGGGGCCCAAACACATTTTCTGCAGAGCAGCTCTCCACCTTCTTTGGTAATCACTTTATTCTTCCTGTCAAAGTGCCCACTCCCAGGCTTAAATTGTTTTTATTCCAAGGAAGGGAAGAGGGATATCTGCCATATACTCCACCCTAGTGTGGAATGTTATTCTAACACCCACTAGTCTTTTCCTGTCTGTGATAGATTTACTTCTTTCACCATTGTACAGACCCTTCACATTTATTTCTAAGGTAGCTCAGCTCACCTTGTCTTTCCTTTTCTGTCTCTATATCGTCCTATAGGCTTTTTAGGATCCTTGTCTCATTAATTGAAGATGAATAGAGTATGTATGGGGCCTGCTTTGCTGATTTATGTCTGTAAATATATTTGTTTTTTTACTTGCAAACATAAAACACATAAGGTAAGTGGCAGTGCCCTTTTTTTTCCTGCTTCCTTTAAAGTGCCTCTTATGATTTGGTGCATTTTCTTCTATACTGGTTTCTATAGCTGATTAGCTAATTATTATTATTATTTTTTTAAAGTAGGCTCCCTGCCCAGTGTGGGGTTTGAACTCAGAACCCTGAGATCCAGAACCACATGCTTTACTGACTGAGCCAGCCAGGCACCTCTAATTTTTATATCTAATAATTTTGAGAATTCACTCATGAGTTAAGCCCAGAGACAGACTTCTCTGTACTGGGCTAGCTCCCTTATTTTCAGGTCCCAGGGGCTTAAGCTATTGTTCTTTTATCTGGGCTACTGTCATTTTTTTTTTCTTCCTGGTCTTCACTTGCTTTCTTGCTTCCCCCCAAAATAAGTAAGTAAACTAAGAAAATCCATTTCAATGAAGAGATTACTGTGAGCTACTCTAGAAAATAAGAATAATATCACAAACATGAGGAAAGAAGAGAGATTCTAGAAATGTTAACTGTAATATCTAACAATTATGTAATGTTTACTATATACCAGACACTATTCTAAATACTTTATTTAATTTACTAATGTATTCCCCACAATGACCTTGTGAAATGGGTACTATTATTATTCCTGTTTTTACAGATGAGAACATGGAGTTATAGAAAGGTTAGGTGACTTGCCACATTGTCACACAACAGAGCCAGAATTCAAGCCCAGGCAAAGTATGCCATAGTTCATATTCTTAACTATTGGGATATACTTTGTCGGAGATTGGTACTTCTTGACACCATTTGGTAGAAGGTATCAAATAAGCCCCAGTTCTTATTCTTTTATTCCACAGCAGAATTCTTCAATATATCAGATCTTCTTTCTTCCCCATAGGATACCTTTCTGCCCTCTTTTTTTTTTCCAGTTCATTCAGGCATTCTCTAGATTCTGGGGTCAGGGCATCTTCAGGTTGTGATTCCTAATTTAATATGCCTCCTATTTTTGTAGAATAATAGCTAAAATTTTATTTGGCACATATAATTTACAAGGCACTCTCACCAGCTTTCTTTTCCCTGATCTTTAGCATAATCCTGAGATGAAAGAAGCAGTGTAGTTACAAACAGGTAGGTAACTTACTCCCTTTGTGACCTTAGGCAAATTCTTTACCTCTTCAAAGTTTAGGTCTTTATCTGTAAGATGAGGGTAATAATAGTAGCTGCCTCATAGAGATGTAAGCGTAGTAAAGATGAATCAGTATGCGTAAAACACACAGAATAGAGCCTGAGTGTTAAGTGCTTAGTGTTAAATGTTACCTAGTCTTATTTTTCACATGACAAGAAGATTGAAATTTGATCTCAATTTTGTAAAACTGTGTGTTTAGGTATGTCTAGAACAAGACTGAGAAAAATGGTGGCAAAATGTTCCTGAGGTAGTGTGATGATGAGTAGTTTTTATTTCTTTAGGCTTTCCTATATTTCCCATTTTTAAGAAACAATCAACATGTATAGCTTTTTGAACCTAATCTTTTAAAAAGTTTGAGAATAATTTAAGCATATAAATTGACCTTTTAATAAGGCGTTTTATAAATTGACTTGGCTCCTGGGTATGACAGTTTCAAACGCATACCTGTATTTGGATTAAACTTTTTCTAGGCTGTTTCCAGTAAAAGGAAGACAGCCACACCTAATTATGCACTGGGGAGGATGCTTGTAATGAAACAAAATGTGTGTTTCAGAACTGAACAATGGTTGGCATTTTAGCCTAATTGCTGATCCTTTCTATATAACTTTAAATGAAAATTTAAAACTTTTGATAACAAATACAACTTAAACTCCTTTTACTCTAGAGTTTCTTCCAAGTTAATTGTTTGGATTAGTCAATGGTGATTAAGTCCTCTGTTCTCCAGGTGGTACTAAGAGTTCCTTAAGGTCTATCTGGTCTGGGGAAGGATCAAAGATTCATAAAGACTCCACACACACACACACACACACACACACACACGCACACGCACACCCACATGCACACAGAATGAATGAATTCAGTAAAGTTGCCAGATAGAAAATCAACATGCAGAAATCAATTGTGTTTCTATACACTAGCAACAAATTTTTAAGATTTTTATTTATTTATTCATAGAGACACACAGAAAGAGCAAGAGGCAGAGACACAGGCAGAGGGAGAAGCAGGCTCCATGCACCAGGAGCCCCACGTGGGATTCGATCCTGGGCCTCAAGGATCACACCCCAGGCTGCAGGCAGCGCTAAACTGCTGCGCCATAGGGGCTGCCCAACAAAGTATTTTTTAAAAGATTTTATTTGAGAGAGAGTGAGTGAGTGAGAGAGAAAGAGGGCACAGGTGAGCCCAGAGGGAGAGGGAGAAACAGACTCCCCCCTGAGCAGAGAACCCAATGTGGGGCTCAACCCCAGGACCCTGAGATCATGACCTGAACTGAAGGCAGATGCTTAACCAACTGAGCCACCCAGGTGCCCTCAACAAAATATTTATAAAAGAAATTAAACAGCCCCATTTACAATAGCACCAAAAACAGTAAAATACTTAAATATATATTTAATTAAGGAGGTAAAAAATCTGTACACTGAAAACTAAGACTTTGATGAAAGAAATTGAAGAAGATGCAAAGAAATGGAAAGATAGCCCATGTTCATGGATCTGAAGAATTAATATTATTAAAATGTCTGTAACACCTAAAGCCATCTGTAGATTCAGTGCCATCCCTATCATAATTCCAAAGGCATTTTTCCCCTGCAGAAATCGAAAAACAATCCTAAAGTTTGTATGGAAGCACAAAAGACCCCAGCTAGCTAAAACAATCTTGGGAAAGGAAAACAAAGCTAGAGGCAACATACTTCCTAATTTCAAATTATACTCCAAAGCTGTAGTAATTAAATAGTATGGTACTGACATAAAAACAGACACATAGTCCAATGGAACAGAATCAAGAGTCCAGAAATAAACCCATGCATATATGGTAAACTAATATTTGACAGGGGAGCCAAAAATAACCACTGGGGAAAGGAGAGTTTCTTCAATAAGTGGTGCTAGGAAAATTGGATCATTGCATGCAAAAGAATGAAACTGGGCTCCTATCTTACAGCACTAACAAAATTAACTGGAAATGGATCAATGACTTAAATGTAAGACCTTGAAACTGTAAAACTCCCAGAAGAAAACAGGGAAAAATCTCCTTGGCATTCATCTTGGCAGTGTTTTTTTGGATATGACACCAAGAATATAAGTAACAAAAACAAATATAAGCAAGTGGGACTATGTCAAACCAAAAAGCTTCTGCACAGCAAGAGAAACAACCAACAAAGTGAAAAGACAGCCTACAGAATGGAATAAAATATTTGCAAACTGATAAGAAATTAGCATTTAAAATATAACATATATAGGGAGCTCATACCACTCCATAGCAAAACAAAAAACAAACCAACATCTGATTTAAAAATGGGTAGAGGAACTGAACTTTTTTTTTTAACTGAACATTTTTTAAAAGATTTATTTATTTGAGAGAGGTGGGAGGGGCAGAGGGATAGAAAGAAAGAGTCTAAAGCAGACTCCACCCTGCCGAACACAGGGCTCAATCTCTTGACCTTGATATTACCACCTGAGTGAAAACCAGGAGTCAGATGCTTAACCACCTGAGCCACCCAGGCACCCCAAACAGCCATTTTTAAAAAGAAGACACACATAGTCAACAGGTTTATGAAAATATGCTTAACATCACTAATCATCAAGGAAATGCTAGATCAAAACCACAATGAGATATCACCTCACACCTCTTAGAATTGGCTATTATGAAAAAGACAAGAAAACAAATGTTGCTGAGGTTGTGGAGTAAAGGGAAACCTTGTGCACTATTGATGGGAATGTAACTTGGTTCAGCCACATGGAAAACCGCATAAAGATGCCACAAAAAATTAAAAATAAAGCCATATGACTCAACAATCCCACTTTTGGATATATAGCCTAAGGAAATGAAATCAGGATCTTGAAGAGTTATTTGCACTCCCATCTTCATTGCAGTGTTATTCAGAGTAGCCAAGATATGAAAACAACCTCACTGTACTTCTATTAATAGATGGAAAAGAGGTGGTATAAATATACAATGTATATTTGTATAAAAATTGTAAAAAAATTATGTGAGGTGATAGAGGTGTTAACTAACTATTGTGGTCATCATTTGTAGTTTATTGTGGAATCATTTGCAATTCATATGTACATCAAATCATCATGTTGTATACCTTAAACTTATACAGTGTTATATGTAAGTTATATATCAATAAAGCTGGGAGTGGAAAGCATGATCTGTGAGTCGAATTGACTGTGAGTCTTGGCTTTACCTTTCAATAGCTGTGAGACTTTAAATGAGCATCTTTTAATGTCAGTTGCCTTCTTTGTAAAAGGAGGATAAAGTAGTGCCTACATGCTAGGATTATTGTAAGGATTAAATTAGATTATTAATGCAAAAACATTTTTTTGTGCCTGTCACAGAGATGTTAGTGTTATGCCAGTGCACCCTGTTTCTTCTACCACACATTTAGGGATCGTCTTTGACAACACCAATCTAATCCATCAAGCAATTCAGTTTATCCATTTCCTTTCATCTTGACCATTGCTACCTTATTTCAAGCTGGAATTTTTAAAAAAAGATGTTATTGATTTATTGATTTACTGATTTGAGAGAGAAAGAGAGCATGAGAGTGTGAGCAGTGGGGAGAAACTCTTAAGCCAACTGCACACTGAGCATTGGAGTCCAATGCAGGGCCCAATCTCATGTCCCTGAGATTATGACCTGAGCCGTTACCAAGTCGGATGCTTAACCCACTGAACCATCCACGTGCCCCAAGCTGGCATCATCTTTTACCTGAATTATTGCAGCAGTTTCCTAACTGGTCTCCTTCCTTGTACTTTTGCCACTTTTTCAATCCTCTCTTCTTCTAGAAGAGACTGTTCTTTTTAAAAACATACATTTGAGATTATATTAGTTATTTACTGCCACAAAATAAATTACCTGAAACTTAATGGTTTAAAAACAACAAACATTTATTACCTTTGGTTCTGTGTTTCAAGAATTTGTGAGTGGCTTACCTGCCTGGTTTTAGACGATTCATGGGTCTATTGGCAGAGGGCCTCAGATTCTTGGTAGCTGTTGATCAGGGGCCTCACTCGGTTCTCTGTCATGTCAGACTGCATCAGGCTGGTCAAGTGTCTTCATTATATGGCAACTGGCTTCCCCTAGAGTGAATAATCTCAGAGAGAGAGAATTAAAACCAGAGTATCTTTATGACCTGCCCTCAAAAACAGTATGCTATCACCTCTGCTTTTTTTTTTTTTTTTTAATACTTAAAAGTGATTCACTAAGTTCAGCCCACACTCAAGAACAGGGGAATGAGTTTCCACCTCTTGAAGGGAGGACAAGCAAAAAATTTGTGGACGTATTTTAAAATCGCCACACTTCATCTTCTGACCACAAATTGTTTACTTTCTTCCCATTTGCAAACAACTCCCACCCCAGTCCTCCTGAAAGTCTCATCCCTCTGTGGCATCAGCTGGAAATCCAAGATTTGAGCATTTAATTCTGATTCAGATGGGGCTTCTTATATGTGTCTCCTTAAGTGTAGCTCCTTGAGTATAGTTCCATTTGATCTGAAGATGTGTGAATTAGAGCGACAGATTATCTGTTCCCATACACACAACTTATAATGGTAGGACAGGTGGAGGATAGCCATCATGGACATTTTTGTTAAAACAACAATAAGCAACCCCCCGAAAATAAAACAAAATGAAACAAACAGGAAAATAGGCATAGGATAACTGCCACATACTTCTGTTTGAAAATGGGAAACATCTCAAACCCACCCAGACACAGTTTAGCAATACTTTGATTAAGACCTGAGGCCTGGGAATGATTATTCTTCATGGCTTCTAGCACTGCCCTCTGAGCCATCATCACTCATGAGAGGCAGCCCATGTTTGCACCTGCATAGTTTCTCAGCCTGCTCCCTGCCCATGGAAGCTTGGAGATACAAAAGCCTCTCTTGATTTTGATCTATCTCCTTCAATCCAAGCTGGTAGTATTTCTCTGGACGCAATTATCTTTAAAGTTGTGTAGGTCTCCTGTGAACCTTATTGGGCTCACTCAATTAGACAGACCTTCCCCACGAGTCTCTTTATGATAAGCCCTGCTCTAACTTGAGCTTCTGCTGGGGCTCCTGAGGACAATACCTTTGAAACTTCTCAGGAGGCCTGTTGTTTAAGTGAAGGGATCTCTGGAACACCAGCTTGAGTCTTCCTGAGATCTTATTAAAAAGAAGAGAGAGAAGACTCAAATTAATAAAATCATGAATGAGAAAGGAGAGATCACTACCAACACCAAGGAAATACAAACGATTTTAAAAACATATTATGAGCAGCTATATGCCAATAAATTAGGCAATCTAGAAGAAATGGACGCATTCCTGGAAAACCACAAAGTACCAAAACTGGAACTGGAAGAAACAGAAAACCTGAATAGGCCAATAACCCGGGAGGAAATTGAAGCAGTCATCAAAAACCTCCCAAGACACAAAAGTCCAGGACCAGATGGCTTCCCTGGGGAATTCTATCAAACGTTTAAAGAAGAAACCATACCTATTCTACTAAAGCTGTTCGGAAAGATAGAAAGAGATGGAGTACTTCCAAACTTGTTCTATGAGGCCAGCATCACCTTAATTCCAAAACCAGACAAAGACCCCACCAAAAAGGAGAATTATAGACCAATATCTCTGATGAACATGGATGCAAAAATTCTCAACAAGATACTAGCCAATGGGATACAACAATACATTAAGAAGATTATTCACCATGACCAAGTAGGATTTATCCCCGGGATGCAAGGCTGATTCAACACTCGTAAAACAATCAATGTGATTCATCATATCAGCAAGAGAAAAAACAAGAACCATATGATCCTCTCAATAGATGCAGAGAAAGCATTTGACAAAATACAGCATCCATTCCTGATCAAAACTCTTTAGAGTGTAGGGATAGAGGGAACATTCCTCAGCATCTTAAAAGTCATTAACATAATATTTTTAAAGCCCCACTTTAACTTTGTTTTTCTTCTTTCTTTTCTTTCTTTCTTTCTTTCTTTCTTTCTTTCTTTCTTTCTTTCTTTCTTTCGTCTTTCTTTCAATATTTAATTTATTTATTCATGAGAGAGTCACAGAGAGAGGCAGAGACGTAGGCAGGGGGAGAAGCAGGCTCTCTGTGCGGAGCCCAATGGGGGACTTGATCCCAGGACCCAGGGATCACACCCTGAGCCAAAAGCTTCATCTTTAGACCTTGCTTTCCTGAAAGTCCCCTAGATTTTGTTTTTGCTTGGAAGCCATTCTTAATTTTAACATCATTTGCCTTCTGGAGAAACAAGGAATTTTCAAATCCAGCAAGGCTTGACTTCTTTTTTATTTAACAGTACTTCATCTAGCTTTTCTCTCTCCTCTTCTATTTTACATTTTAAATAAGAAACCAAGTCGGCATTATGCATGAGAGACAGAGAGAGAGCCAGGCACCACACAGGGAGCCCGATGCAGGACTCGATCCCCGGATTCCAGGATCACATCCTGAGCCAAAGGCAGGCACTTAACTGCTGAGCCACCCAGGCATCCCTCCAATAAGATTTTTCTCACTTTCCTTTCAGCCTTCACACATAGCTTCCTCAGTGGTCACCATGCTTCTACGAAATTTATTCAGCACTCTCTAGCATTTACTAACTCCTCAAAGTCATTAAGCATCCAGGGCCTGATGCCAAAGCCATTCCCATATTTTAGATTTCATTACAGCATTGTTCCAGTTCCAGGTACCAAAACATGCTTTAGTTCTCTATTGGTACCTAAAAAATTACCCTAAATTTAATGCTTTAAAACAATAACATCTATCATTCCATAGTTTCCGTGGGTCAGGAATTCTGGCGTGGCTTACCTGCTAGCTCTGAATTAAGGTCTTTTGTGAGATTGAAATCAAGATGTTGGCTCGGCCCACAGTAATCAGAAGGCCTGACTGAGGCTGGAGAATTTGTTTCCATGTTCACTCTTCTTGCTGTTGGCAGGAGGCTTCAGGTCTTCACTATCTTTTGGCCAGAGGCCTCAGTTTCTTCTCCTGCGAGTCTCTTCATAGAGTTGCTGGAGCGCCCTCCAATATATGATAGCTGGTTTTCTCCCACAGTGATGATCTGAGATTGAGGAGGAAGGGAAGATGGAAGTTACAATGTTTTCTATGACCTGTTCTCAGAAGCATGCCATTGCTTCCACTTTGTTCATTACAAGTGGGTCACTAAGTTCAGTTCATACTTAAGGGGAGAAAGATGAGGTTCTACCTCTTTAAGGAAGTCTCAAGGAACTTGTGGACGCATTTAAAAATAACTATAGAGGGCACCTAGGTTGCTCAGTCAGTTAAGCGTTGGACTCTGGATTTTGGTGCAGGTCATGATGTCAGGGTTGTGAGATCGAGCCCTGCGATGGGCTCTGTGTTCTGTCTGCCTGGCCTCTCCCTCTGCTCCTCCCCTGGCTCTCTCTCAATTTTTCTCATAAACAAACAAACAAACAAGTATCTTTAAAAAAATCACTACAGAGATTACACCACTTTCCTGCTTAGATACCTTTCAGTGGCTTCCTGTCACACTTATAATAAAATACCAACTTTTCACTCCAATTCACAGCCTTTCATGGCTGATCCCTGGCCGCCTGCTGGATATTGCTTTTATATTTGTCTCCTTGCCCCTGCTCTTTTACTGCTTCTGGCCTTACCTCATTCCTTGTACAGGGCAGGCTCCCGTTCTTTCTCTCCCCATCCTTCTCCCCATCTCTCCCTTTCTCTCTCTCTCTCTCTTTCTCCAATTATACCTTCTCCCTAGAATGTTTTGTCTCCTGATATTTGCCAGCTTGGCTACCTTATATCATTTACATCTTAGCTTAAATAGCATTTCTCATAGAAGGAAGATCAACTAATCGGAGGTAGCTACACAAATACTTTCTATCACATTATTCTATTTGATATTTTACATAGCATTTACATTAATTTTTTCTGTTTACTTCTTTAATTATCGTGTCTTTCCTCCCTCCAACCTGAATGAGAGTTTGGGTCTTTTTTTTGTTGTACATTGTTTTTTCATCATTGCCTGAAATTTTATTTGGCATATAATAGGTGTGTAACAAATATATTTTATATGATTGAATCATTTTATCCTGACAGACTGTAAACTGAATAGGGACAGGATTGTGTTAGTCTTGTTCACTGATATATAACTTCAGGACCTAGCATCTAAGAAATATTCAAAATTTTAAAAATAATATTATAGGTGAGGAAATTTGGAGAGATTAAGTGAATTTCCCTAGGTCATTTAGCTAGTAATGGCAGAGCCAAGGTTCAAACCTAGGCCTTCCTGATTCTAAATTATTAATACGGTAACATATAAAATGCTTGACACATGGTAGTTGCTCAAAGAACCATTCCCTTCCTCTTTTCATAATTCTCTATTCTAGTGTTTGTTAATGCACTTATATAAATCATTTCACAGTTATATTCAGTGGACATGTACTCTTTAGGATCTATGTTTTTCATGTAACATTCTTTAAATATTTTTATGTGTCATTATGGTTCATGTACTAGATCTCTAGGACATTTTGAAGATTTATATTTGTTTCAACAAGCTTAACTTGTCACCTTTTATATTTTATTTCAGTGCCTCGAATCAAGTATTAAAACTCTTGGTATTTAATTTACTTTGGATCTACAATAACATGTAGAGAAGTATAAAACAGAGATTACAGTGGACATTCTAAAATGTCTGGCTAATTCAGTAAGCACGTACGGCACGCATATCATTTTGTACAGCCTATACACTGTGCTAGGCAGTGGAGTGGAATACAAGGGGAACAAGGTGCTGTCTCTGCTCTCATAGCAGCTCAAGCCATTTAGAGGAAACCAGATCTCTATTTTTTTTTTTTAATTTTTTATTTATTTATGATAGGCACACAGTGAGAGAGAGAGAAGCAGAGACACAGGCAGAGGGAGAAGCAGGCTCCATGCACTGGGAGCCCGATGTGGGATTCGATCCCAGGTCTCCAGGATCACGCCCTGGGCCAAAGGCAGGCGCTAAACCGCTGCGCCACCCAGGGATCCCAAACCAGATCTCTATTATGCAGTAATAACTAAGAAGTGCTTTGATTTTTCTGTGGCTTTTTTTGGAATGTAATGATCCCTCCTTTCCTGCTTTTCTCCTGTCTTTAAATTTGTTGAAATATCTGGAGGGCTTCTGGAACTATATGTACCAGATAACTGTCATCAGGTAAACTTGGAATTATTATTAATGGAAACATTGTCCTGAGGAGAGATGCAGGATGGATGCTTTACTGGTTGTCTCTGGGCTGAAGCAGTAAAGCTGTCAATTTAGTCTGTTAGGCCAGAGACTTGCTATATGCTGGGCCTAATCCAGTATGGTTGGCTTAATTTTCTTGGCTTTTGTGATATAGCTTTAAAAGATTCTGAGATAAAATTTAATCAAGTTGCTTTCATCTTTTATTTTTAGATCACCACGCTTATTAATCATAAAGATAATACCAAAAAGTCTGATAAAACTCTGCAAGCAATTCAGCGTGTAGGACAAGCCGTCAACTTGGCAGTTGGAAGATTTGTTAAAGTGGGGGAAGCTATAGCCAATGAAAACTGGGATTTGAAAGAAGAAATAAATGTTGCCTGTATTGAAGCTAAACAAGCAGGTATGTGATATTGATATTAAAGCCTATTTATGTCAGTTTTATTGCTTTGGATATGATGACAAATTACCATCTTATTTTGAGTAAAGATTTGTACTGTGCTTTAGCCCTTATGATTACAGATTCCTAGGACATTAAAGGGCTGGATTAGCTTCCAGGAATATTGAACTTCTCTTGGCTCAGATCCTAAATCTGACATATTGAATTCTTTCATTGGGTAGGGTAGTGTCTTCCATTTTTGCCATTAACCATAGAAATGCCAGAGGTATAGACAAATGTGAGGCATGGACTCTGCCCTTGAGGAGCATATTAGCATAACTGCTACCAAGTAGAAAATAGAAATAAAAATTAGCATGTTCAGGGTTGTAAGTTTGAGCCCCACATTAGGTATAGAAATTACTTAAAATCTTTAAAAAATTAGCATGTTTCTTTGCTCATAGCAGACAAATCATAGCAACTTCAAATTTTGTGATGTCCCACAATTCTCTATAGCTGGTGGCACCAAAGCCTGA
Source organism: Vulpes lagopus (assembly GCF_018345385.1). Classification (NCBI taxonomy): domain Eukaryota; kingdom Metazoa; phylum Chordata; class Mammalia; order Carnivora; family Canidae; genus Vulpes; species Vulpes lagopus. The sequence goes on from NC_054830.1 coordinate 68,659,061, forward strand.
GAGAACCTGGGGTGTTTTGATGGATACGAATAGTTCAGCTTTGTTGAAGTGTAATTTATACATTTATTCTTTCAATCAAGGTTTACTGAGTGCTGGCTATATGCCAGGCTTTCTTCTAGGCCATAGGGATATAACTGTACACATCAGTCAAATGTCTGCCCTCATAGAGCTTGCGTTCTAGTGAGGGAGACCATAAACAAATGAACAGATATATGATAATTATTCATGAAAAAATAAAGCAGAGTAAGTGTTAGTAGATCAATGGAGGTATATTGAGAACAAAGTTTCTCAACTTTGATGCTGTTGACATTTTGGGTTGGATAATTACTTGTTGATAACTCTTTGCTGGGGGAGAGGGGGGCTGTCCCGTGCATTATAAAGCGTTTAACAGGATCCCTAACTTCTACCTATTAGACACCATTAGGTTCCCCTCTTCCCCGACTGTGACACCAAAAATGTTTCCAGACATTGCCAAATATATTCACGGGGTCAAAATGGCCCCTAGTTAAAAACTATTGAGGTAGGGGGTTAGGAAGCTCCTCTAAGGATGGATTAATTAATTGGAGCAGCCCCAATGAGGGCTACATGAATGAGTATCTGGAAGAATGGCACTTCTGGCAAGGAGAGTGAGAACAGGTATGGCTTTCTAGAAGGGCAAAGATAGGAGGTTTGGAGCGTGTTCTAAGTATGATAGGGGGCCTAATGGAGGGTTTGGTGCAGGGTGGTGACATAATCTCATATTTTTAAAAGGTCACTGGTGGTTCCTATATGGAGAATAGATATTAGGAGGCATGAGGGTGAAATCAGAGACCAATTAGGTTGTTGGCAGGAGTTCAGGTGATAAGTGATGGCAAGTTAGATCAGGTCATGGCATTTAAGGGGGTGAAAATTGGTTGCACTTGGTTATATTATCAAGGTAGTGCTAATAGAATTTGCTGATAGTTTGGAGGTAGGATGTGGTAGAAAGAAGCCATGGATAACTCCAAGGTTTGAAGTATGAACAGCTAGGGAAATGGTGGTGCTGTTTACTGAGATGGGCAACCCTAACGGAGGAGCAGGTGTATTTGGAGAGTCATCCTAAGTGAGATAAAGCCAAGTTCATATGGAGGGGCCGACGAGATCACGCATGGTCCTGTATGTTACATGAGTGACTTCAGGTATTACTCTATAGATGACAGATTGAAGAATTTTCAACCAGAGAAGAAACATAGTTTTGTGTTAGAAATCTTTCTGGTAGGATGGAAGAAATGAACAAATGAGGGTTAATTAGAGTTGAGGATAAAGTCGGGGAAATTAATATGGAAACTTTTACAATGAATCAGGCTAAGCCAAGGCAATGCCTAAGGGATAATAAAAAGCAGGGAGAGTACATGAAATATTCATTAAGGTGGTTAAATAGATAAGACTTCATTATTGGTTAAAAGCAGGATTCTGAGTTGACTCTTGAGTTTGTTGCCTCTCACTGTGATAGTGAATAGATTTTAAGTGGGGAAGGAAGGATGCCTTATTCTATTCATAATTTATATTTTGCCTTCATTTGAAAGAGGATTTGAAATAACTTACAATAAAAGATACATGTTTAATAAATCCAACAATGAGAGATGAAAATAAATACACTGGAAACTTTGGCCCACATTGTTACTCTAATTAAGCATGAAAGTTATCTTTGTACTTCCTGGAAGGCAAGACAAAAATGTGGGAAAGAAAGGGTTATATAATTCTCATTGTTTGTTGAAAAGAAACAAACCAGCTTGTCAAGTGGAGAGCACTTTCTTTCCTGGCACTAAATTTTTGTGTGGGCACTTACACAAGAGACATTACATAATGCAATGGACAATTCAGCAGAAAATGTAGAGATGTTCTACATATTACTGTGTTTTTTTGTTTTTGTTTTTTATAACAGCCCTTAATTAAAGCCAAGAGTAGGGGTTTTTGAATGAAAGGGCAAGCTGAGTCCTACTCACCTTATGGACTTTGTAAGAGGTCACTGTGCTCAGCATAGGGTGAAAAAAGAGGGCATGGTCCACGGACCCACACTCCTGAAGACTGTGGCACTTTGGAAGCCCTCTGTTGTCATGGGCTCCACCTGTTTTCTCTTTTTGAAGTGCCCTTTCCCTTCTTGAGAACTACCTCTTCTGTCATTCTGGTTAAAAGAATGAGAATGGCACCTCCTGGAGTTGTGCAGTATGGAAGCCCTATTTTCTCTTAACATGTACAAATTTAAGACTTAACTTGAATCACTCCTGAAATATTTCTAGCCCACTCAGCCCATAGTAATCAACTTCTCATTTGGAAGTTAAATATTCCAATAAATATTTATTGGGGGAAATATGTAAAGTAGGACTTTGGAGTCAGACTGCCTGGATTTCAGTCTTAACTCTTTACTTGATAGCAGTGTGATATCTAGGCACCCCAAAAATATGCAGTATTTTAAAAAATATGCAATATAGTATTGACTTAGCTTATCAAGTTATATATCACATCCCCAGGACTTTTCTGGTAAGTAGAAGTTTCTAACTTTTGACTCCACCCAGTTTGCGCCCCCTCCTCCAACATTTTCACTTGTTTGCTTAGCCCCATATTTTTTATTGGAGCTTGATAAATGTTTGTAATTGACTGACTTTAGGTTTTCATATTAAGACACATTTTCATATTAAGACACAACACTAATTACATACACAAGCTAAAAATGGCAACCACGAAGCTAAAAGGACAGCTTTGTGACTTTTTCAGGGAGCTAATTTCTGAACAGGCTACACTTTGAACAATTTTATAATGTTAAGGAAGAATTTGACCATGATAGTGGAGCTCACCAAATGTTACCATCCCACGTAGTTAGGAGTTTAATGCCTGGGTTAGTCAGAAAAAGGAAAAGTTACATAATGCCATATGTGCAGGCTCATATGTAGTAATTTTGAGGATTGAGAGCTGTAGGAAAAAGTACCATTTTTCAGAGGCAGATTGGAAACATTTTTATCCTGTAAGCTATTGCAAATGGACACTTTCCCTCCTGCCCCTTTCTATCTATGTTCATTAAGGTTTAATTCTCACATGTCTTCGTATATTTTGCTATATAAACTGTGACCTATTGCTGTGTAACAAATTAACCCAACCCTAGCAACTTAAAGCCACAAACAATTTACCGTACATAGTTTCTGAGGGTCGGGAATCAGGGAGTGACTTAGCCAATGGGGTCTAGGTCATTGTCTTTCATAAGGTTGCCCTCCAGGTATCTTCTGGACCTGTAGTTATCTGAAGGTTTGACTGGACTCCAGGATCTGCTTTCTAGTTCCCTGTTGGTTATTGTCAGGCTTCATTTCTATTTTGGCTTTTGGGCAGAGGCCTGAGTTTCTCCTCACCTATGCCTCTTTGTGGGAATGGCTGCTTACAGCATGGTAGCTGGCTTCCCTTAGAGAGCGAGCGAGCAACCAAGATAGTTACCTTAATATTTTTAAAAACTTATCTTGGAGGTTCCATACCATCATTTCTGCTATATGAGCCCTGGTCTGATGTGGGAGGAGACAACACAAGGATGTAGTAAATTCCAGGAGGTGAGGATCCCTGGGAGCCGTCTTGGAGGCTAGCTACCACAGACTTCCTCTATTAGTAGAGTTTCAGCTATTGTCAGGACATGTAACCAGTCCATACCTACAGGCTTGTCTTTTGGGTTTTCCTGTGTTCTTTCAAATTCCTGTTGTCTGAAAGTGAATTTATCATCTTCCCTTCTGTGCCTGTGATGTTAAGTGATTTAGGTTCACAACCTTGAAGCCATTTTTTTTTTTCATTTCTCCTCTTCTTATCACTGCTCAGGTATCAGTTTTATATTTTCTTTCCTTGGTATCTTCCAAATAATCTTTTTTATATTCCTGTAGCTACCATCCTTGCAGGATCCTTACTGCTTCATACTGCAATTGAAATGCTGTCTGATTAGTACCCTGACTTTGAGTCTCTCCTTTCTCTAGACTGATCCTAAATCTTGATTCCATTATGTCATGCCCTGTGACCTGTCCATTAAAATTCAGGTATTTTTTACTCAGGATCCTTAGCCTATGGGCTGATAGTTTATTTGGTATGTACTAATATTGACAAGGGAGCTTTTGTGAGAAAATCAATCCAGTAGGCACTGAGGTTTATTTAGTATGTGAAAACTTACCTTAAACATTGCAAGATGATGAGAAGCTTATTATTATTATTTTTTAATCTTGTTAAGTTAGGGAAGCCCGGGTGGCTTCAGTGCCTGCTTTCAGCCCAGGGTGTGATCCCGGAGTCCTGGGATCGAGTCCCACGTTGGGCTCCCTGCGTGGAGCCTGCTTCTCCCTCTGTCTGTCTCTCTGCCTCTCTCTCTCTCTGCGTTTCTCATGAGTAAATAAATAAAAATCTTAAAAAAAAAATTAATCAATCAATCTTGTTAAGTTAAACAGTTAAGTTTGAAAAAAATAAACAGTTAAGTTTGGAAGAAATTATAGTCTGGCTTAATTTTTAGAGTTCAAATATTTGTATTATTTTATTGATGGGTAATTGCTCTTATAGAAATCAAAATATTTTGATAGTGAAGAGACTTTTTCTATAGAGTTGGGAGTTCACTTGGTAGAATGGTTTATGCTGGGCATCATAAGAAGTATGAATTCAAACAGCAAGCCTCAGGGTCAGCCTCTGTCTTGAGTTCTCAGGAGAGATACTTTTATTATTTTCCTACTCAGAGCCCAGGCTGCCCAATAGATAAACTTTAATATTATTTCCCTTTGCCTATGGATGATTTTTCTAGGCCCCTTTTATACTGAAGATGCCTCCCAAAGGCCCCAAAGCTTTGTCTTCTTTCCATGGGTGCTCATAAAAACTCTAGGCTCTTCATCTGTGGAGATGGGCAGTGACCCTCCACCCCTGCCCCAGTGCCCCTCTATCCCCTCACCCCTGGTCAATGCCTTGGCAATTGCTTAATGCTCTGCTTTAGGTTCTTCTTTGGTTATTGGCTCTTGGGATTTCTCTTACTTAGTCTTACAGAGAAGAAGGTGTTTTTAGGTCATGTAGTTTGCCATACCACTGGAAGAAAAGTTAAAATATTTTTCAAACTTGGTGAAGGCAACACGTTTTTCAGTTCTTAAGAATGTGCCATTATTTTGTCATTAGAGAGCCTCATATGATAATCCTTGTGCTCATCAAGGAGAAGCTGTTTTTTCTTCCTGAAATGAGACTCCAAAGCCAAGTGTCTACCCACTTGAGCACATTACCTTCAAGAGTAAAGTCTGGATTTTAATTTAAGTGCATCTTATTCCCAATTTAACTTTTCACCCTTGCCTTTCTTCTTAGGAGAAACGATTGCAGCACTTACAGATATAAGCAGCTTGAATCATCCAGAATCTGATGGCCAGATCACAATTTTTACAGATAAAACAGGAGTTATAAAGGCTGCAAGATTACTTCTTTCTTCAGTGACGAAAGTGTTGTTGCTGGCTGACCGAGTAGTCATTAAGCAGATAATAACATCAAGAAATAAGGTACTTGTATTTCTCGTGTTTCTATATTTGTGTCTTTTAGGATTGTTTAAAAGTGTTTTTTAGGTTAATAACAGATAATTTGACAATGCTTCTCAATTTTACTTGTTTATACCTCCAGTTGTCTATAGTTTAAAAGTGCTATTTCTTCTACACCTATAATTCCTGAACAGCGTGTGTACTGGGTCTAAATTTTTAGATGTAAATAATATTTCTTCCAGAAAACTGTTATATACTTGTTGAGGCTTATATGTGAAAGCTTTTCATGTGTACACATTTGAGAAAAAAAAGCCAAGAGCCATGACAACATATGTAATAGAAACCTAGCTGATAAAAATACCAAATACCTCAGTACCTTACCTTTTTTTTTTCAGAGTCAGAGGATAATAATTTATAAACTTAAGAAAAAAATTCAGTCATCTGAAACCACAATTATCTCTACAACAAAATTTCTGTGTGCAGCATCCCTAGAGATTATGAATAATCATAAAGCTTACAGAATAATTTAAACTCTCCCAGTCTAGAACTCTTCCAGTCTTTCAGATAATGTTTGTGCTCCTCCATCATCCAGGGAAGCCAGGGCACGTACAGTCATTTCTTTCTCTGGATAATTCCCTAGGAAAGGAGGAGGGCAATCTGCCAGGGAAGGGATTATCTCAGTCGAGCCTGAGGACAAAACTACCAGATGAGTGTTGAGTGAATTAAAGAGTGTGAGTTTCAAGCAAGAAAGAAATTGGAGAGGTAGATTGGGCAGTGGTAGGGTGATAGGAAAAAGCCCCTCTCTCTCTGACAGACAGAGTTTGTGGTCAGTGGTAGCAACCTGCCTTATCTGTGCTGGTCGCTTGGACTTCCTGAGCTGCCAGGGCAGATTAACATGCCAAACATTCATCATATCCTCATTTTAAAAAGTAAACACAGGATATCTGTGTTTTCTTTACCTATCTTGGTCTGACGAAAGCTAATCCAGTGCTATTATTTTTGAGAAAAGTATTTGAAAATATGTTTCACATCTATTTGCCTTAAAACTAATATCAAGAAAACGCCTAACATTGTCTATTGGCTCTACTATAGGTTTCTCATTTTTTTTGGCTCCTGCCTGCCCAAAGCCTCTTGGCAATTAATTTATTCAACACAGGCAATTCCTGAGTGATCCAAGCTGTGTAACTGCTCTCAAAGTGCTGCACCTTCCTTTCCATTCCTCACTGTGCGGTGACCTTCCTTCCACTTTCTTGGGAAGAGTGGGGTTCCCTCAGTTCTGGTTCACTGAACCAAAGGCTCCTGTGTATTGCATTTATTTATCCTCCCTGTCTCCCTAGTTCTCTGAAGATTTGATTACCTCGGTCCTGCACACTTCCACCTTTCCCAGACTTTCCTACATAAACGATCTCATTTCCTATATATTGAGGTGTTTCTTGTATTCTTTTTCCTTTTAATTTTCAAGTAAGCTCAGGTCTTCCCATCGTAAAAACAAATCATTCCCTCGATGATTCTAACCTGTTGATGTGCTTCTCCTTCTCTGGGCTCCTGTTTCCCTGTCTTCCCCTCTGACAACTCCTTCTTAGCTCTCCCCAAGAATTTAGTGTTTCTCATTTGTCCTCTCTATTCAGTCTTGACATCTCAGTCTCCTTCATATCTGTACCTGACAATCAAATATTCTCTGTTTTGCAGGTTCTTGCAACTATGGAAAGACTAGAGAAAGTGAATAGCTTTCAAGAGTTTGTCCAAATATTCAGTCAATTTGGAAATGAAATGGTGGAGTTTGCACATCTAACTGGTGATAGACAAAACGTATGTGTTTGCCACATTTAAGAATTTTCAAATACATGTATACTTTTTAATTTCGATGGAGATGTGATCTTTATGATCATTTGGGTTGGTTTCTTTGCTTATTACATTTATAAATTTATAACTTTGGTGTAGAAAGCCTTTCATAAGGGAGCTAGGATAATGTAAGTAAATCTACATGTCTTTTTTTCCATACATGTAACAATTAAATATGTTTCAACCACACACACACTAGGAAAGGTCATACTTGCCACCATGGCTCATATCTAATACTTCCTCTTTTATGAAAGTACATTTGACTCTTCTACCAGGCCTCAGGCAAATAAATTGAGTCATCATCTATATTCTGGTTGTATTTTGTAACGTGTTATATGTTATTCTGCTGTTACTGATTTCTGTCAGTTTTCTCCATTAGCATCAGTAGTGATAAGTCAAGCCATTATTTACCTGCATTAGCTATGTGCTAGGTACTTAATATATATGATCTTATTAATCTTGAAAACATCCCTATTAGGTAGGTATTGCTATTATTCACACCAGAGGAGATGGAACCTGAGAGGATAATAAACTTTCCCAAGGTCACTCAGCTAGCAGATTGAACTTCATTATGTCTTATTTTAGAGGCTGTAGTTTTCAACCTACACCATGATATTAGTTTTTTATAGGTATGTTCCTCAATTTAGACTATAAGCTCCTAAATTTAGGGAGGTAGAAGACCATATTATATCTAGAATTGACTTTTCTTTCTTGGGTTATTCATGCATGAGTGCATCTTGTCAGCAGGGTAAATATATAATGAGGAAGCTCTTGAGATGTTCCAATATAGTCCCATAGGCTATCATGATGGACATGAACTTTCCTGGTTGTAGCTGGAGTTAGAAGATGGATATTGGCTTGAAAAGTGGTAGGCTGGTTCGTATGCTTCACTTAGTGCCTCTTGGACCATCTGGGATTTATGGAGGCCTCTTTTTGTCCCATGGACCAACCCTCTAACAGATTGAAATGCCATCTTTTTCAATCATTTGTTATCACCATATAATACATGGCATCGTGTATGGCCTACAACTCACAAATGGAAAAACTGACCAATGTGACAAGTGAAAATTTTATGTAATTCAGATTTCAGTGTCAATAAGTAAAATTTTATTGGGACACAGCCACGTTAGTTTGTGGATTGTCTCAGGGTGATTTTCACACTGTGATGGCAGAGTTAAGTAGTTGTTTTAGAGACTATTTGACCCAGAAAGCCTGAAGAACTTATTATATGGCCTTTTGTTGAAAATGGCTCCTGACCTCTGATTTAGATGGCCATGACCAAATTATTATAAGAGTTCTAGATTTGATCACAATATTTAGGTACTTTTTGTGACAGCACACATTCTATCAAGGGCTCTATGAAGAGAAACTAAAAGAAAAAAATTCAAAGCAAGTGCCAGCTTCAGACTTCGTAATCTAGTTGAAGAAAATGATAGACCCGAGGAATGTCTTAAGAATATTTCAGGGTTGTATTTGTTATGTTTAACCAGACTTGGTCTCTGAAAGAGTTGACTTCGAAATATCTAATTTAGAGGAAATAATAGCTCATAAATGCTTGATAAATAGGTGACTCTTAACTGAGTAAAGAATAGGATGGCCTGTTTCTGGTCAGGAGTGAGGTGTATCCATGTGAGCACGAGAATGTCAAGTGTGCAGGCCACCAGAATGTGAGCCTCAAGGCGGCACCCTGCTCCGTCTCAGTCCCTGGCTCTGCTGCCCTCGGTAAGGGCACCCGTTTCTTTCTATACCTTCTGTTGATATATCTAGGTCAATGTGGTGACATTTTATAAAACTTTATCCTGGTTTTTTTTGTTCACTTTGCCACTTTTTACACATTACCTAATTGGTTGAGTCTTGTGTAAATGATTTTTCAAGAAATTGGATTGTTTACAGGATCCTAGACTGCTCAGTGGTTTTATTTAATTTTTAGGATCTGAAAGATGAGAAGAAAAAGGCAAAAATGGCAGCAGCCAGGGCAGTTCTTGAGAAGTGTACAATGATGCTTCTTACAGCCTCAAAGGTAGGAATACTTTCGTTTTACCTGGGTAAATGCATCTATTTTATGTATTGTATGTTTTTTAAAAGATCAAAGTGATAAATTGGAACATAGGCTATAGCTATCAAATCTCACTTACCCTTTAGCAAGAAGGCTACCTCCCTTCCCAGTTCCAAAGGGCAGTTAGACAGCGAGTCAGCTCTGTGCGAGCAGCCGAGCGGAAGATGGTGTATTAGGTGCTGTGAGTCGGGGCCTGTCACACACGGTCACTGCCTGCAGGCTTTGCCAGTCTTGTCGGGGAGCCAACACATGTACTCTCGGAAAAGCTAGGCAAGTTAGAATCTGTTAAGTAACAGTGGAGTATCAATCCAGCCTTTAATTTGTTTATTCTGTAGATTCATACCTCTAATTCCCTATTCTACTTTTAACAAAATTGTCACTTGAGTGCTGGTCATTTCAAACAGCAGCTGGCCAGCCACTCGACACGATTCAAAAATAAACTAGTCAACAGCTCCTGAGCAGCTTATTTAGAATTGCCTTTTCTGCTCAGTATATTTACTCTAGGCTGGGTTGGTGAGGCCACAACAGCTCCCTGGAGCTCACTTGGAAGGCTCTGTTCACATTGAGGCCCCTTGAGCAGCTTTCATTTACATCATTTTTAAAAAATCAAAGCTGTAGCCACAGGCATATAACATTTGTTCATTTGTCCTCATCCTTTTTTAGTTTTTGCACATGGAAGGCAACATTTTAAAATCGTTTTAGTCATGATGAAGATAGTTTTTTCCCCAAAAAATTTTAGGTAAACTTATTGAAGTATAAAGATACAGTTGTGCACTCTGCCTTTTTCACTTAACCTTGCTATCGCTTTTTACTCATCCTGCTTCCACTTTTAGTGAGGAGAAGCAGCTGAGTGAGCCAGGGACCCAGGAGATTTTGGTAAAGAACCATTTTTATTAGCATGACATGTTCTCTGTAAGATTTTGTGTATTACAGTATGGGCCAAGTCTTAAAATAAAAATTTTCAATTGTTTTGAAGACATGTCTCAGGCATCCCAACTGCGAATCAGCTCATAAAAACAAAGAAGGAGTATTTGAACGAATGAAAGTGGCTTTAGATAAAGTGATTGAAATCGTGACTGACTGCAAACCAAGCGGAGAGACTGACATTTCATCTGTCAGTATTTTTACTGGAATTAAAGAACTCAAGGTAAGAATAGAGAGAATAGATTTTTTTTTTCTTTCCATATCGGAGGCACACCTTCATATGTAGTATCTATATTTTGGTATAATATTTTAGAATAGATGCTTCACAAAAGCAGAGATTTCTCTTTAAGACAGTGCTACTCTATATAAACTTAATATTCGGTAACATTTGGTTTAATGTAGTTTGTACGGAGAACATTGGTTGGGTTATGGTAGCTACTCTGGCTCTGTGTGCTCTATGGTTCAGTGGGAGCCTCCTGTCCTCTATTTAGAAAAGTGTTCCCTTCCCAGTCTTTTGACCAGTGCTGTGCTATCCATGGCTGATAGCAGACAGCAGATCATTTCTGCCGAAATCCCTACTCTTTCCTGAGTTCTAGGGTTGATACTTTGAGACCATAGTAGTAGTATTAGTGTTAATTAAAATCTAAAATGAACAGTAATACATGCTAACATGTATTATTGAGCATTTACTTTGTGCAACCCTGTTCTGAATGCTTTAAATGTATGTATATGTATTGTTACATTGTTACTATTGTTACTATACTGCTGAGGAGACTGAGAAACAGAGATCAAGGAATTTGCCAGGTAGGAAGTGCCAGAATTAGGATTTGAAATCAGACAGAGGTACGCCTGGGTGGCTCAGTGGTTTGGCGCCTGCCTTCGGCCCAGGGCGTGATCCTGGAGACCCGGGATCGAGTCCCACGTTGGGCTTCCCGCGTGGAGCCTGCTTCTCCCTCTGCCTGTGTCTCTACCTCTCTCTTTCTCTGTCTCTCATGAATAAATAATTAAAATCTTAAAAAAAAAAAAAAGAAAGAAAGAAACCAAGCAGAGGCAGTCTGACTCAGAATCCCTACTATTTTAGGGCAGAACTTCTGGGAAGTCAGAGAGATGATGAAGTTGCTCCCTGGGTAAGAGCAGAGTCTGATTGAGGAGGGCCCTCGGAAATCATCTAGTACAACTCCTCCTTTGACAATTAGGAAGACTAAGGCCCTTGGAAATTATCTGATAGGCTAAGGGCTACAACAAGGAGGACCTTCTTTCCACCTTTTTAATTCCTACTTAGGTAGGAACATGAGGTGAAAGAAAGTCATGGAAAGAACAGTTATTTTTAGGGGCTGTTGTCTTCATGAATATTATATAATTTAATCACTAACTTCCCTTTTAGGTGGGTACTATTATCATTGTGTTTTTGAGGAGGAAAACTGTTAAGTGGTAGAGCCCTTCTTTAGAACCAGGACTCGCTAATCCCAAAGTCCATCAGCTTTCAGTATATGCCTGTGGGTTTGCTAGTATGCTCCCATTCCCAGTCCTGCCCTAAATCTCTTTCGGAGGGGGGAGAAGTGCCGAAGACCAGTCGTTGTCTTAGAGTTTTCATTGCTGAAGGGATCTTAGAGATTAGTTTTTTAATCCCTTCTCTTTATAAAGGCTGAGGGGGAGATGTCTTTTCAAGGGTTAAAAGATAATTCGGGAAACAAATAGGGCTGGGGCCAAGTCCTTTGCTTCTTGATGCTGCACCTGAGTTCAGGTTAACCTGGGGCAGGCTTGTGCCTGTGGCTGCTGCCAGCTGCTCTGGCTGCTAACCCATCACCATCAGGCATCAGGCATTCTGGAGGCTGAGGCTGTTATGAATAGACTGTGTCTCACCATCAGTGGGTATCTTTTGGCATCTTACATTTTTTACTGCTGGAGAGTATAATCTGTAGACGGAAACTGGATGCTTTACTGTGTTCGGCGCTGTGAATATGTGGACAAATCATATGAAATGATATAAATGAATAGCTTTTGAAAAAGCTCAGTTGCTGTTTAAAAGCATGTGTATGCTCTTTCAAAGGAGAGAATAAAAAACCTTAACATAGGGCAGCCCCGGTGGCTCAGCGGTTTAGCGCTGCCTTCGGCCCAGGGCCTGATCCTGGAGACCTGGGATCCAGTCCCACGTCGGGCTCCCTGCATGGAGCCTGTTTCTCCCTCTGCCTGTGTCTCTGCCCCCCCCCCTCTCTCTCTGTGTGTCTCTCATGAATAAATAAATAAAATCTTAAAAAAAAAAAAAAACCTTAACATAAATGGTGTGTGGTCAGCATGATTGATTTTTTTATATCATAATTCTGTTTAAATTCCAAAAGATGCTCATTTTCCATCCCATACCTCACCTTTATCCATGTTCTTTCCTAGCTTAAGAAAAAATCCCACCTACCTAGGATGGGGTGGTTATTGGTGGCCCCTTGGGCTGAGAGGAGAAGGGGAAGCAAATCCCCATTATGGCCTCTTGATCTTCCCATATCTTGGTATTTTCATGGGTCCTATGAAAATGGGTCAGATGTAAGGATTAACTGGAGACTGTATTTGTGAAAGGATTTTATTTATTTTTATTTTTATTCTTTTAAAGATTTTATTTATTTATCCATGAGAGACAGAGAGACAGAGGCAGAGACCTAGGCAGAGGGAGAAGCAGGCTCCCTGCAGGGAGCCCGATGTAGGACTTGATCCCAGGACCCCGGGATCACTACCTGAGCCAAAGGCAGATGTTCAACCACTGAGTCACCCAGGCGCCCCTGTGAAAGGTCTTTAACATGCTAATCAAATGTAAGCTATTCATATCAACACATTCAGTGTGACCACAGTCATGGTCATCACCACAGATCGTCTCTTGGCCCAAGTCATTTCTATGGCACCGTGCATGGGCTGGAGGTTAAATCCAGCTGAAGTGGTGTACTGTCATGTAGACAGCTGAGAGAGAGATGTGCTACTCAACATGTGGCCATCACACATTGGATGACTGAAATGACAGGTTGTTTGGGACCTTGGGAGGTGGAGACACAGACTGTCACCAAGATCTATAAAATCCAGACTCTAGAAGATTTTCTGTTGTATGTAGAAATTTGAACTTAATTTTATGGATGGTGAGGAATCAATTAGAGGGAGGTGACAATATTAGAGGCTTTCCATTTTATTATTTTTTAAAGATTTAATTTATTTATTTGGGGAGCGGGGAGAGCATGAGCATGCTTTTTCCAGCCCTTCCCATAGGCACACCCTCCACACTCTGTCCCCCTGGGCTTGGCACAAGTTCATATTTGTGTGTAGTGTCTTCCAGGACTTTGCCTCAGCATTTTCTCAGATGCAAATCCTCCACCTGCAGGCTGGCTCATTTTTCCTACCAGTTGCTACATGATAATGCGTTTTCTGCCTTAGTATTTACTGATTTCATAGGAATGTTGTGTTAAAAAAAAAAAAGGAATGTTGTGTTAACAGCTATTGCAGTGGAACTCTATGTGGCCACTAGTGACTCTTAAGCAATGTGTCCTGGAGAATAGAGTCATCACTAGAGGTTGTATTTCCGCTGAGCCCTCAGACAGAGACAGAGATTGCTAGTATCTCTTTGGGCACTGTTAGAAACTATAGCCCATTTGGTTAGGTGGGGATATTGACTCATGTAGACGGATATCCTTCTTGTTCTCAGATGAATATTGAAGCTCTTCGGGAGAATCTTTATTTTCAGTCAAAAGAGAATCTTTCTGCGACTTTGGAAGTCATCTTGGAGCGCACAGAGGACTTTACTGACTCTGCCTACACCAGCCATGAGCACAGGGAGCGCATCTTGGAATTGTCAACTCAGACGAGACTGGAATTGCAGCAGTTAATTTCTGTGTGGATTCAAACTGTAAGAACTTTGTTTCATCAAAGTAAATCTTATACAATAGCTTTTCCCTAAAGCTCTGAGAATTGTGGAAGCTAACATAATCACCAGGAGTGAATGTGGTCTGGAAAGGGAGAAGGATGTCTCGTTCCTTTTCTCCTACTTTCTTGGCCAAAATGTCCTTCCCATCCATCACAGTACTTGACATTTCTAGGCCTATTGTTTCTCAGTTTCTAATCCTGGCCAGCCTAGATTTGGTATCACCATCACTATCACGAGTTCATCCCATAATCCCCACTCATCCACCAAACTCACCTCTGGAAAATTCCTCCCCAAAATGCTGCTTCACAGTGAAGAGCAGATGAGTTGACCCCTACCTAGAGGTTCTTGGCATCTGAATGATACTTCTGGAGCCATTCACACATGCACAGTTCTTAACTCTGGGGATAGTTTATTTACAGACACAACAATTTATTATTATTATTATTTTTTAGAGAAGGAGAGAAAGAGGCGGGGGGGGGGGAGAGAATTTTAAGCAGGCTCTGTGCCCAGCAGGGAGCCCAATGCAGGCTCAGTCTCACAACACTGAGATCATGACCTAAGCCAGAATCAAGAGTCGAACACTTAACCAACTAAGCTCCTACAGACACAACAATTTAGACAACTTATTGAAGTATAGACATAGTGAAGACAAGGGTAGATCCAGCTAGCAGGTAAAAGATTTTTCACCCTTGTACCGATTCCTGGTCTAAGATTGTGAGCTGCTGTTCAAAAGTAGATGGCTGATGTGCAAATAGTCTGGAAGGTTTTATATGCAAGAGTGGTAAAGTTGGACAGAGTTGGAGGCACCTGGCTGGCTCAGTTTGGAGAGCATGTGACTCTTTTTTTTTTTTAAGATTTTATTTATTCATGAGAGAAACAGACAGAGAGAGACAGAGACAGAGACACAGGCAGAGGGAGAAGCAGGCTCCATGCAGGAAGCCCGACATAAGACTCGATCCTACGAGGATCATGTCTCTAGGATCATGAACTGGGCTGAAGGCGGTGCTAAACTGCTGAGCCACCTGGGCTGCCTAAGCATGTGACTCTTGATCTTGGAGTCATGAGTTCAAGCCCCACATGTGGTGTAGTTTACTTTAAAAAAGTTTTAAATAAAAAAAAGAAAAGATGGACAGAGTGGGACAACACAGAAAATGTGTATCCAGACACTTGTAGAGAGTGGTTGCAAAATTGAAAGGTAGAGGCTTGGGACTCAGCTCTAGCACAATTTGTTTATTCCTTAGAACTAGAGTATGTCAAGAAAAGTTTATAAAGTGATTTACAACATACAGCATAGATGGAATAAATCTGGAAGCTATGAACAAAAGCTTTGGCAGTAAAGATGAAGAGGGGCGAATGTGGCTGAGAATAGTGAATGAAGCAGCAGTTGACTTTCTTGTAAAGAGATTGTTTTATGAATGAAGAATAGATATACATCAAGATTCCTCTCCTATTCCTATTCCTTGGCATAACAGCGCAGGTGCTCATATTAATGGAAAATTAACCTAGAGTAGAGTGCTGTCAGGGCAAAAAGCAGTATTTTGTGATTAGTTTGAAATATTCAGGCAACATCTAATCTGGAGTATAGATTGCTTCAGTGTTAAATTTTAGACTCAACAGTCAACATAAAGAGTTTCTGTGAGGAGATGCTGTCTGTATTGGGAATCTGAGTCTGTCTACACTTAATTTGCAATTAGTTTGCAATTAGCATCTTTCCCATATTTCACAAGCACTCAGATCTTTGATTCTGCATGCCAGATGTATTGTTCATTCATTCATTTTTTTCAGCAGTTGTTACTGAGTGCCTTTTATATGCTAACCACCGGAAATCTAAAGATGAATAAGATAAAATCTTTGCCCGCAAGAATTTTGGAATGTAGAAAAATGTGGGAAGGGGTAAGATAAGTACAGAAAGCTTTGCGAATATCTTATAAGAGGTACAGACCAGTGTTGCAAGGATTTGAAGGAAGGTGAATTTATATTTAGGGAAAGGAGTCAAGACGACTTCTGGAAGATACTGACATTTTATTTTCATTTATGCATTCAAAGAACTGAGTACCTAATACCTTCCATTTGCAGTGCCAGGTATTGTGTATTCATTGGTGAGCAAAATAAATGTGATCCCAGCCTTCATGGAGCTTACTAAGGCCTAGTGAGGAAGATTGACTTTAAACAAACAAACAAAAATCAGAGAGTAAATATGTAATTGCAAATTAGAGTGATTACTTAGAGAAAAGATTAGAATGGCTAAGAAGAGGACCTAATTTAGATTGTGTGCTCATAAAAGGCCTTTCTGAGAAAGAGACATTTATTTAGAGACTTGATGGTAAATAGGATTTTAATTTTTAACTCCATTAAGAGTGAAGAGATGAGCATTTTAGGCAGAAGATAAAATGGATTCATTTTAGACATGATAAATTTATTAAAGAAATGAGATTTTAAAAATTCATCTTTTTATGGTTAGAATGGGAAACTATAACTAGATAGTTAAAATTCTATTTTCCATTTTAACCCTAAATAGGTGAATTTTTAAAATCTATTTTTTTATGATTCACAGAATGATATTAAACATTTATTATAATTTATAGTTCAAGTAAAATTGGAATTACCAGGTAAAAAAGATGAGGTAACACTGTATTTTTTTAATTTTTAGCAAAGCAAGAAAACACAAAGTATTGCTGAAGAACTAGAACTCACTGTATTGAAATTCAGTCACAGTCTCAATGAACTAAAGAAAGAAGTAAGTATAGTTTGAAATTTAGCTTCTTTTAATCCTTTGCTAATTTTTGTGTTGTATGATATGTATGAAATGCATAAGTATTAGTATGCTTCTATGTGCCCAGAAAATGCTTTTCCACTTTGAAGCCACCATTTTTTTTTTAGTGCCATACTTCTCAAAGCTTGACCATAGATGTTCATAGTTTTATTTATAAATAAACCTAGCTCTAAACTGGAAACAATCTGAGTTTCCATCCACAGAGGAATCGATAAGTGAATTTTGGTATAACTATAACAAATATTCAGTAATGAAAAGGAACAATATCATCAATACAGGTAATAATATGGATGAATCACTAAAACAATGTTAACTGAGCAAAAGAGGCCAGACACCAAAGATTATGTGTTTGTGTGTGAGAGTGTGTGTGTATATATAATTCCACTTAGAAGAAGTTCTAGAAAAGGCAGGACTAACTTATAGTGACAGAAACCAGATCAGTGGCTGCCTGGGGTCAGAAGGTGGGGATATTTACCACAAAGGGGCATGGGAGAACTTTTTGGGGTAATGGAAATATAGTAGTTTTGATTGTGATGGTAATTACATAGATATAAATGTTTGTCAAAAGCAATCAAACTGTACCATTGATACATTTTGCTGTATATTAACTAAAACCTTGATAGAATTGATTTAAAAAATATTTTTGGTTGAGATTTCCCTGCTTCCTGAAAAACTTGGCTTATTTGATCACTTTCAGGTAATTGGAAGTCACTTTAAGTCAGATGTTTGCCAACTACAGCCAGGCCGTCTGTTTTAAGTAAAGTTTTGGGAGACGTAGTCCTGCCCATGTGCTTACGTATTGTCTACTGTTCTTTCAAAACAGCAGAGTTGAGTAGTTGCAGTAAACAGAGTGACTTGAAAAGCCTAAAATATTTACTATCTGGCCCTTTACAGAATAAGTTTGCCAGTCCCTGTTTTAGGTCATGAAACACAATCTCAGTTCCAAAATTAGAATGTTTTCTCCACTATATTAATTGCTACTTTGATATTTATCAATTATAGGACTTATCCTCCATGCCCCCCGCCCCCTCGCCCCGGTCCCCAGCCCCACCTAGGGCTTTTAGGAAAGGTGTGATCTCTGATCTCTTTTCACACCTTTCTTCCTTCTCCCCGCTTCCCCTTACCTAGCTAGCTTCAGTTCCTGATCCGTGCCAGGTGTGGCTCAGGGCCAGAAGAGAGGATGTGGGGAGGTGGAAAGTTCTTTGAAACTGATGCCCTTACAGGATGCTTTGGGCTCTGTTTAAAACTGATTTTCTCTATCATGAATGATTGTGTTCTTCAGAGGCCCTCCCATGGGGCCCTCCAGCCCCTCACTGCAAATCCTATGTCACCCCCCACTCTCTCTACTTTGGGGTGTGTCTGGAGGTAGCACTCAGTAGGTACCTATCAGCTCTCCAAACAGAGCTTCCCTATCTCTAATTCCTTTATTCTTTTATAGTTTTACAGAGTCAAGGGTTCAAAAGAATGGAATTGGGTTTTGGCTTTCTTTTATAAATTATATACATGATGATTTGTTTCACAGCTTATTAGACCTCTATTGATACCTTCATTTTAACATCTTGTTAAACATAGAAGGATGTTATGGTTTTCTTTAGTTTAAAAAAAAGCCTGTCCATTTTTTTCCAGCCTATTCAATTTTAACTGAATTATTGTTAAAACTTGATAATCAGTAAGAGGATAAAATCCTTTGGTGATAGACTGAGTGGCTTTCTACCAGCTTCATTTTCCTTACCTCTGAAATGGGTATAACAATATCAACCTAGAAGAATTTTTATGAGGATTAAGGCAGATAGTGTCTATAAAGCTGCTGTAATTTAATTGCACAGAGCAGAACTTTGGGTTTATTTACCCTTCCTCCCTTAAGGTTGGTAATAAGTTGTTTCTAGAACTACTCCTCAGATTTACATGACCTTGGGCAAGTCACTCAGGCTCTAAGGACCTGTTTTTCATAGTCTATTAAACAAAGGGCTGACATTAGCTATTCTCTAAGGCACTGATAGTTAAATAAAATCTTTTGAAATTTGTATGTGGCATTTACTTTCCAAAGGAAAGTACATTTTAATGTTTTTGTTTCTGACTGTAATTATTCTCACTTGATTGCATGAATGCGGACTACTCTGTTGTTAATTTTGTAGAAAGTCCTGTAATTTGAATTGACATTGGATTATTTCCAGGAAAAAAAAAAAAGTAACTTCATTCAGTAGGCTTCGTTCAAAGTCAGATTTTCCTTAGGACAGTCCTATTAAAAATGATCTCTTCCTGAAGAACTGTAGAATAACCCGTCACATCATCTTTTTTTTAACACAAAAGGCAGGATGAAGGGAAGATTTCAGAGCTAATAGTACCCAGAGATATCTGCTGAGAGTGGGCCATGCTTAAAATCCATTACAAGTCAGATACAGCCTCAGGGTTTTGGTTTCCCTTTGTCATTTCTACTGTGACCCAAAAGTTGGAGTGTAAAGTTCTAGATAGCAGCTACAGATGCGCTGTAACCCCCTGAGGGAAGGGGGTGTGTCCTATTTGTCATGTATGTCCCACTTCTAGTACAGTGTCTGTCATGATCTCAATATCCAATAAAATTGTGTTGAATACCTAATTGAATCTCAGGATACCTTTTTAAAAGTATTAAGAAACATTAATGGGGATGCCTGGGTGACTCAGTGGTTGAGCATCTGCCTTTGGCTCAGGACATGATCCCAGGTCCGGGGATCGAGTCCCACATCGAATTCCCTGTGGGGAGACTGCTTCTCCCTCTGCCTGTATCTCTGCCTCTCTCTCTGTGTCTCTCATGAATAAATAAATAAAAATCTTCAAAAAAATTAATGATCATGAACTGCCATTTGATTTTCCTCACAGTACTTTGAATACCTTCCTCTTAATACTGTTGTGTTCCTTACTAACTTCTAGAATAGGGGGGACATTTTTTAAGTAAGAGAGAAGCTG
Organism: Vulpes lagopus; assembly: GCF_018345385.1. Taxonomy (NCBI): domain Eukaryota; kingdom Metazoa; phylum Chordata; class Mammalia; order Carnivora; family Canidae; genus Vulpes; species Vulpes lagopus. The sequence continues at coordinate 68,678,965 of NC_054830.1, forward strand.
TGTGGGCAAGAGCTGGTTAATAGCAGGATGAAAAAGGGACCAACCATTTCACACTAGCTGAGCAGTTCATCTTCTGCAGACAGCATTACTGCCAACATCAGGAGACTCAAAGATGTCGATGTCACTGCTGCCCTGGGAGAACTTACAAGCACCCCAGTGCTATACAGCTTCTACTATTACCACAAAGAACTTTATACTTTTCTTTCAGTGGATCAAGTGGGGACTGCTTTGAGGTTGCTCTTTTTTTGTTTGTTTGTTTTTAAAGTGCTTGTGAGGTGCTTGATTACAAAACCTTATTGTTTGTTGTCTTTCTTTCATTACCCTTCACCCCCCACATCTGCAGCTTCACAGCACAGCAACTCAGCTGGCAGCAGATCTGTTAAAATACCATGCTGATCATGTGGTTCTAAAAGCATTAAAACTTACTGGAGTAGAAGGAAATTTAGAAGGTTTGGCTGAATATGCCTGTAAACTCTCTGAACAGAAAGAGCAGCTTGTTGAGGTGAGTAATAGGTTCATTTGTTAAAGAAATTGTGGTTTTGGGGTAGCCATACCATCATCAGGGAATATTAACACAAATGTAGTTTTTGGTTAACATATTTATATGAGCATTTTCTCAGTCTCCTTTGGAATCTTGGAGACATTATGTTTATCTCTTCTATTCTTACAACAATCTGGCCTCTAAAACAAAAGAAAAATTGCTAGAACCTGCAGATGCACTTATTAATCTTGTCCTTTATTCTCTCAAAGAGGTTAGGTTTTGGAGTAGAGCAGTGGGAGATACATTGTATGACCTTGTTGCTATTTGAATCTGTGGGGTCTCAGCAGGAAAGAAATGGCACACTTGAATTAGGATAATTTAAAAAGGCTTTAATAAAGTTGCTGTTTACAATGGCATAGACAGGGTGTGGGGAGAACCATGGGAGTGCAGTAATTGGGGTTAGTGGTAGCAGAGCTGGTACTGCTTATAGGCCCAAATTAATAGGTTACTGGAAACTGGAAGGGGATGGAGTCTTTCAGAAAGCTGCCTTGAGAGGTTATGATTTCAGGACTAGACACAGAGACAGCCCAAGGCAACCATGCAAGGAAAGAGCATGAGAATAAAGGCTCTTACTCTCTTCATGCCTGCTGGTCTATTGCTGGGGCTTCCCATTGGCCAAACATAACCGTAGACCAAATATGTTGGTCTTCCAGGGCAAAAAGCAGGTTTGAGAAGGAAGGTGAATGGATGTGGATGGACAAAACGAAGATATTCAGCACATTATTCCTTCTCTGAACCTCTTCTGTTCCGCCCAATGTGTATTATTGATGTTGTGTATTACTGGTGCTTTACCTGACACTTTTGCTATAATTTCAATTATTAGTTGATCTCCTAAGCCTTCCACTTATTGAAAACACAAGACATCTCTTAGTAAAAATATATATATACTTAGCCTGTGTATACCTTGTACATATGAAGTATATCCAACATGTCTTTAAATGCATAGGTATGAACCATAGAGCTGTCTCCATATTACCTGCTATGCCACCTCAGCAAATCTCAACAACTAATGATAATGGTTAGAAGGAAACTTTAGGGCAGCCCTGGTGGCTCAGCGGTTTAGCGCTGCCTTCAGCCCAGGGCCTGATCCTGGGGACCCAGGATCGAGTCTCATGTTGGGCTCCCTGCATGGGGCCTGCTTCTCCCTCTGCCTGTGTCTCTGCCTCTCTCCTCTCTCTCTCTCTCTTTCTATGTCTCTCATGAATAAATAAATAAAATCTTTAAAAAAATAAAATAGATTTGAGGGGCACCTGGGTGGCTCAGTTGGTTAAGCATCTGCTCAGGTCATGATCCCGGGGTCCTGTGATCGAGCCCTGAATCAGGCTCCCTGCTCAGTGGGGAGTCTGCTTCTCCCTCTCCTCTCTGCTCCTGCTCTATCTCTGTTTCTCTCTCTCAAATAAATAAATTAAAAAAAATAAATTTGATGCTTATGTTTTTCAAGTAGTTTTTAAAGATATAATTAACATGTAACATTGTGTAAGGTTAATGTGTCTGACATGATCTCATACATGTATGTATTGTGAAATGATCATACGATAAGTTTAGTTAACATCCATCACCTCAGATAGTTACAGAAAATTCTTCTTCCTTATGATAGGGACTTCTGAGATCTACTCTCTTAGTAACTTTCAAATATACAAAACAGTACTGTTAACTCTAGTTTTATATATAGTATATCCTAGAATTTATCTTATAGCTGGAGATTTGTACCTTTTGATCACCTTCACTTAATTTCTCCAGCCCCAGTGCTGTTATATTTATAAACCAAATATTATGACTGTAAACAAACTTGCTACTTATAGGAATCCTGCAGCAAAATTTTTTAAGTGAAAAAAAAAAAAAGTTTTCTCACTATCCTAAATCTCAAGAGTTTTTTTTGTCTGCTAGAAGCTCTCTACTCCTTACCTCAGTCTTGCCTAATCCACTGTTACCTCCAGTGAAAAATGTGTTAATTAATTGACCTGAAATGAAGTGTTGCTTGTTGTTAGAATGTGTAGCTTGACATAGTAGAGCTTTGGGACCTTGGGCAAGTCACTTCTCTGAGTTCAGTTTCTTCATACATACAATGTACAGACACTTACTAGATCCTTTCAAAGATTCCTTCTGGTTCTGATATTCTTTGACCACTTGCCATAATCAGATATGAAAGTGAGACAAAGAGACAATATGCTCTACCTAATCTGAGTAATGTACAACTTGATTTTTAATAATAAGGTTTAATAAAGTTTTAATAAGTTTTATGTGTAAGGCCTAATTTTCTTTATTAATTATAAAATGAAAACTGTACTACAAAGAACGAGAATGCAGAAGTTGAACTGTAGAAATGTTTTCTCATAGATCTGTCGATTGTTGCGTCACATATCTGGGACAGAACCTCTTGAAATAACTTGCATGCATGCAGAGGAGACATTTCAAGTGACTGGCCAACAGGTATGATCAATAGATCATCCCTTTATATTGTGTCATGTCTGAGTGTTGTAACAAATTGTGTGGAAGGAAGATGTACATGGTTCTGCCTAACTAGAGGCCAAATCTATTGAGAGTAATGAAGATAATGGAGTTTTCATTGACACTATGCCAGAACATGGCTGACATTCCATGCTAATGCTGCTCATCTGCAAAACTGGGGATTGGCCCATTTAATTGATGTCTGAGTTTATATTTATTTTCAATGAAGCTGTTTGCAGTGAAGGTTGCCATGACACCTTCGAAAAGTAGTTTATGAGGGTGCCTGGCTGGCTCAGCTGGGTGGAGCGTGAGCGTGCAGCTCTTGATCTTGGGATTGTGGGTTTGAGCCTTGCATTGGGTGTAAAGATTGCTTAAAAAATAAAATCTTAAAAAAAAAGGTAAGTTATCATTATGGACCAAACCATAAAAATATTTACATGTTTTGACTTAGGATTCCTAAGGACATAAGGAAATTAGAAAAATAAGAACTAAAGTGGTGTTTGTTACAGTATTACTTATGACAAGATTCAATTGGAAGCAAAATAACTACCTTAAGTTAGGGAAATAATACACTATGACCTTAAAATAATAATTTGATAACTAGAATTAGCAGCATTGACTTTATGGTCAACTAATATTCGATAAAGGCGGAAAGAGTATCCATTGGAAGAAAGACAGTCTCTTCAATAAATGGTGCTGGGAAAATTGGACATCCACATGCAGAAGAATGAAACTGGACCACTCTCTTTCACCATACACAAAGATAAACTCAAAATGGATGAGAGATCTAAATGTGAGACAAGATTCCATCAAAATCCTAGAGGAGAACACAGGCAACACCCTTTTTGAACTTGGCCACAGTAACTTCTTGCAAGATACATCCACGAAGGCAAAAGAAACAAAAGCAAAAATGAACTATTGGGACTTCATCAAGATAAGAAGCTTTTGCACAGCAAAGGATACAGTCAACAAAACTAAAAGACAACCTACAGAATGGGAGAAGATATTTGCAAATGACATATCAGATAAAGGGCTAGTTTCCAAAATCTATAAAGAACTTATTAAACTCAACACCAAAGAAACAAACAATCCAATCATGAAATGGGCAAAAGACATGAACAGAAATCTCACAGAGGAAGACATGGACATGGCCAACATGCACATGAGAAAATGCTCTGCATCACTTGCCATCAGGGAAATACAAATCAAAACCACAATGAGATACCACCTCACACCAGTGAGAATGGGGAAAATTAACAAGGCAGGAAACAACAAATGTTGGAGAGGATGCGGAGAAAAGGGAACCCTCTTACACTGTTGGTGGGAATGTGAACTGGTGCAGCCACTCTGGAAAACTGTGTGGAGGTTCCTCAAAGAGTTAAAAATAGACCTGCCCTACGACCCAGCAATTGCACTGTTGGGGATTTACCCCAAAGATTCAGATGCAATGAAACGTCGGGACACCTGCACCCCGATGTTTCTATCAGCAATGGCCACAATAGCCAAACTGTGGAAGGAGCCTCGGTGTCCATCGAAAGATGAATGGATAAAGAAGATGTGGTTTATGTATACAATGGAATATTACTCAGCAATTAGAAACGACAAATACCCACCATTTGCTTCAACGTGGATGGAACTGGAGGGTATTATGCTGAGTGAAATAAGTCAATCGGAGAAGGACAAACAGTGTATGTTCTCATTCATTTGGGGAATATGAATAATAGTGAAAGGGGATATAAAGGAAGGGAAAAGAAATGTTGGGAAATATCAGGAAGGGAGACAGAACATAAAGACTCCTAACTCAGGGAAACGAACTAGGGGTGGTGGAAGGGGAGGAGGGCGGGTGTTGGAGGGGAATGGGTGAAAAAAAAAAAAAAAAAAAGAAAAAAAAAAAAAGAAAAAGGTTTTGTTAAAATGTTAGATGATAAAAGCAGGATACAGATTTGCATTCTTAGTATAATTGCTACATGTGAAATGTACATATATAAGAAAATGAGGGGTGCCTGGATGGCTCAGTTGGTTAAGTGTCTGACTCTTGGTTCTGGTTCAGGTTGTGATCTAAGATCGTGAAATCAAGCCCTTGCATCAGGCTTTGTGCTCAGCACGGAATTGAGAATCCCTCACTTGGGAATCTCTCTCTCCCTCCTCTCTGCCCTTCCTGTTCATACTCTCTCTCTCTCTCTCAAAAATAAATAAATCTTAGAAAGAAAGAAAGAAAGAAAGAAAGAAAGAAAGAAAGAAAGAAAGAAAGAAAGAAAGAAGAAAGAAAGGAAGGAAAGAAAGAAAAAGAAAACGACTACATAGGGATATGTAGAAACAAAAGTTCTTGTGGTTGTTTGGAAGAATTGTGAGTTATTTTTTCTGAATTTTCTGAAATATTACTTTGTCTTTATAATTTTCCATAGCCTTTTAAAAATTGATAGCTCATTTAATCCTGTCCCTGTCAAATTAATCTATTAATCTAAAGAGAAAAGTGCAGAACAGAACTTCCTTTCTTTTTTAGGTCTAAGCTCTAAAATACAATTTACTGGGTATTCTTGTTTCATTTATCATGGTCAGCCAAAGGACTTACTCCTAATTGCAGTATTAGATGGTAGATGTAGAGCCCTTGGATTTAGAGTTGAGAACAACGCAAGTGACATAAGAGACCATGGTGGCTTGTGTCCTCTAGCAGAAGCATGTTAAATGTTGGAGGTATGTATGCTCCCTTGTAGAAAACAGTGTCAAAGGCTTATTACAGAAGGAGGAACTTTATAAGTGACCCTGCAATGGTCATCTGCTGAACTTTTTTTATAACCAGAAGATCTCTGCTTGTTAAGAGAAACCAAGGTTTCAATAATTGTTGGTCCACTTGAGATTCATCTTGCTTGCGTTGGCTTTAAATGTATCTCAGTAGAATTAAAGGGTTTGATCTGCAGCCATATGCAATCTGCTGTTTCTATCCTCAAACCTTACTTTGTACTTATACAAATACAACTATTTGGCTGTAGTTGTCTGCTTACTCTTTTTATTGTAGCAGGGATATTAGGAATAACTGTACTTTGTCCCCAGGATGGTGATAGAGCCCGTTGTCAACTTCCATAACTTGAGAAGCATTTTTTTTCTCAACAACCTTAGCTTTTACTCCTAGTCTTTGCTACCTGTTTCACAAAGGAATCATTTAAAGAAATAGAACATGCCCCTGGGATAATTTGTATTTATTTCTCGACATCTCTGCTTGAGCTATGTCATTTTTATATTTGCTTTAAAATGTTAGATCCTATCTGGGCACAGCTGAGCAGCTGATATGGCTTACAATGGCTCCTGGTTAAGAGGGGAGTCACACTGAAGTCTAGCCTCTGGTTCCCTGACAAGCGCATGTGCCAACCCTCCCTCAAGATTGGGAACTTCATTTTGCTCGTGAAGCTGCCACCTACTTGTCAAGTCCTGTGTCCGAGTGACTGTGCCCACCCAGGAGGAGCATGTAGCTCTAATTCCCTTGGATGGGACATGGCGTGAATCTTATCTGTCTCCTGAGAGCTCTCCAGTGACTTCCTGTCTTCCTGTGTATGTTCCTCATCACATGGCTCCTGGCGACCCTCCTATTTTTCAGGTCCATCCAGGCACACTGGCCTACTGGCTGTTCCTTGATCACATTAGAAATGTTCCCATCTCATCCCAAACGATGCACCCTCGATTTCCTAGTGGCCTCCCTACCTTGCCTTCTTCACTTCATTGCTTTGCTTTTATATGCCACCTTTTCAGTGACCATCTAACACTGTCTATCCTCCTTACCCTTTTTTTATACATATAATTTATCATGTTTTAAAATATATTATCATTTACTTGTATGTTTTTTATTTGTCTGTCACCCTCCATTATCCTGTGAGCCCCATGGAAACAGGCATATTTATCTCTTTCACTGCTAGCTATTTCCCCGGCTTCTGGAACATAGGTACAGTGCTTGGCACAGAGTAGGTGAATCAATAGCCATGTATTAGTTACTTGGTATCTCGGAGCCTCAGTTTCTCTAGCTGTATAATGGGAATAATTTATTTTACTGAAGGGTGTGTTTTGGAAGGTTAATACTAATATATATCAAGCACCTAAGACAGTATCTCAAAAATGTATCTGCCACGTACTTCAAGGTGTGTGTATATGTTACTACTACTACCACTACTGATACAACTACCTACCTACCACTATTACTACTAATATCACTGCCACCACTACCACTACATTCTGACTACTGCTGCTACCACAACAACTACACCATCTCCTGTGTTACAGTGTACAATACGCTCTTTGTAGTCTAACTCTTTGAATTATGCATGGAAACAACTTTGTTGAAACAGTGTTTCTGGACTAAAGACCATTGCTCCCTGGATAAAGGTTTGTATATGATAATGCATGCTATTTAGTTGTAGATCAGATGAGAAGAAACAGTGGGTTTTGTTCCATGTATCTCCACATGGGCCAACTTGGGTCTTATGTGTGGGAAGCAGTTCATTGTTCTTTGTTGAGTTGAACAGGACAGACTTAAGTTTGGTCTCCAATATGATTTTGATAGCTGAGATTTTGAAATGGACACCTGTATATGTTGTATCTCATTAGATAATTTCTGCTGCTGAAACACTGACATTGCATCCATCTAGTAAAATTGCTAAAGAAAATCTAGATGTATTTTGTGAAGCTTGGGAATCCCAAATTGGTGACATGTCAACACTGCTAAGAGAAATCAATGATGTGTTTGAAGGAAGACGAGGTGAGAAACTGTCCTCATATTTAAATATATTATTATTTTAGTTAACTCCATTAGTTTTTTAATGTCAAACTTCAGTTGTAAAATGAATTATCTTGTTATAACCCAATAGGTTATTTTTATAGTAACATATCTTCACAGAAGATATGTGAAAGATTGTGGAAATGTTGTGTGTCCTTCTTTATTGTAGTATGTAAGCAGTATAATTTCTTGTACAATAGTATAGTAGATTTCTTTGAATTAATATTAATATTCTAGTTTTCCTATTGAAATTCAGTCATTTTATATTTTATCTAAATTGCTTTTCAGTTTTAGTACAAAAGCTCTTCTATAATACAATTATTCTCTGAGTTAATTCTGCTAACTTCATAATGAAATGAATGTAGTTATTTAATTTTTGAATTGCTTTCCTTCCACTTGGATGGAATCTCTTTCTTTGATGACTACATTATCTTGGAATATTTCCTGTGGTGGGTAAGTTCATTGGTACTTCTACAACATGTAGAATAGCACTGCACAATGTATAGGAAGGCATTGTTTTTATTCTTTATTTTAATAACAATTGGGAGTTTTGTTTATTTTCCATTGTATCGATGTCCTCTTATTTATGTTTATGTGTTTTCACGTATTTGTTTCCCTTTTGAATGGCTTCTGTTAGTGTCAAGCATGCTTGTTTTTTTACAAATAAGATGTCCTTCAAGTCACAATAACATCGTATTACATAATTATTTTATGTTGACTTGAACATCTAAACATTTCATATTTTCAAAAATACCTATTTAGGATGATTGCTGATTTGCTTTTAAAAATCAGGAAATGATAGACTTTGTAAATATAGTATAATTTGTGAAGTATAATAAATGTTTACCATGCTTTTACACTTAAAGATTTCTGTGAGAGCTAGTCTAAATGGCTTATCATTTTGATGCTTTTATAAAATATTTATAAGCACATGGATTTTTATGTGAGGCAAGTTTCATATATTAAAAGATAAAGCGATGCTGTTGATCTACATTTGAAGAAGGTCATTTAGCTGTAGGACTTGTTAAGGAAATGAAGAAAGCGACTTTCTCGTCTTAGCACTAATACCCACTACAGATAGACCAGAGCTGAAACAGGAAAATCCTAAACTTATATTTGGACTATATGGTCTCTGTGGTTTCTTTTCCTTTCAAGCTTTCAAGCTGGATATTAGTGAATGGTCTCTTCTTTAGGTTTGGGTAACCTAACCTCAGAAAATCAGGGTTATCTTAACTTCCTTAGGCCTGAAAGAAATTCCTCTTTAGGTGGGAAACTGCTGCCCTGATCAATGGTACATCCATCGTTTAACTGGTAAAACATCTTGCTGTTCAGAAGGATCTTTCCATGGAGTAACTGAGACAGAGTTGGTTGATTTCTTGTACTGCCTTTTTTTGTCCTGACATTTATCATTAAGCTCATAAGAATAGCTTTTCTGACAAAGAAGCCCAACTCTGGGTTTGCTATTATTGCCTGGGCTGAGTCCAGTGTCACAGTGCTGGTTTTCCTGTTCTGTGAGGTTAATATGACAAGTTTGCCAGTTACCTTGCACCTGTCCACTACTTTCCATACAAAGGGCTGAGTGTATTCTTCAGATCCTGATTTCGCTCTGCTACCGTTATTAACTCATGTTACAGCTATTATTGAAAAGCCTTTGCTGTATTCTAGCTACCTTTGTTCTGCCCTGAATATCTTGACTCTCATTACTAGAGAGATTATCAGATATGTTTGCAAGGATCCTTTAACCAACCAATTAAAGCAAATAACATGGTAAAAATGAGAAGGGGACTCAGAGCTAGGTCATTATGCCTCTTACCCTGAGACACCCAAATTTCACAGTAGGGCCTTCTGGCCTTGTTTTAAGAACTCAAAAATCAATACTTGTCTTCCTGCCTTTCTCTCTTCATTCATTTCTGCCTAGTTACTCAACCATCCTGGGAAGCTGTGGTCTTCATATTAGAAAGGACTAGATCAGAAAGACTCCACTTTCCCTTCGTGATGAATATGTAATCATAGCATTTAGAATTTGAGATTATTTTAGATAACTAAATGTTAAAAGAAGCTGTCTTTCACAGCTTGCAGACTCTCTGTCCTTTAAAGAGCCTGAATTTCTCTTATTCTCTTTGAACCATCTTAGAATTAAATATGACTAGGCTTCTGTGTATAGGATGCACCTAAAAGTCCTGTTCCATAGCCCTGAGCCTATCTTACCACTTGGCAGATTGGATGCTAAGGTTCTGTTCACTGAAATGGGAAGCATAGGTGGGGGAACATGCTTGTCGATAAATATGAGCTTATTTGGGGGACCTGGAGTTTGAAACAGGGAGTGACCCATCCAGACAAGAGATGATGAGATGCTGATAGTAGAAATGGAGATGAGAGTGCTGATTTAAGAAGAATTCTGTAAGTCATATCGGTGATTACTTGAATGTAGAGGTAAGGGAGAGTTTAAGGGTTACAACTGGGTTTGGATTAGAATACCCCAATCTTACTCCTGTGGTTAGCTCATGATCGCCTATCCTTCAGTAGTTAGTGATTCATTTTTAGCAGGTCTGGGGACATGATCATTCTGATCATGCTATTAGAGCTCCTTCCAGAATCAAAGAAACTAATGTGGGAACTTCTCATAGGGAATCATATAACACATCTTTAGTGAAATAGGCTTTTCTGACCTTGGGAAATTAGCATTAGTTTGTAGAAATGCAGACGAGTTCTGGATATTGAGAACGAGAGCAGCATTTCTCATTTAGGTTTTCATCAGAGATCATTTTGGTACTCCCATCTCATGAGAGGGGCTCTTGAGCTTAACTCTGAACTTAGTTTATCTGGACATATAAGGTGAGAAGATGATAACAGTTGTGTTGGTTTAGGGACTATTAAACAAAGGATTTAGGGAGTGCTAAACTTATAATACCCCTGTGAAAATAGTGCTTTGATAACAGTTTTATAATTAAAATATCGACTCTATTTTCCCCATAAATATTACTGTTTTTCCAGTTACTTCTAATGTTTATAACATATTTCCACCAGAGATAGAAATTGTTAATGCCTCTTCTTTAATTTGATATGATAGCTAAATATAACTGAGTCAGTATGTTTGCTCTACTTAGAATCAATAGCAATAATTAGGCTTGTATGGAAAAAACAGCTATGAAATTAATTATAAAATGATTCAGATTAATGATTTTTGATATCTTTATCAACTTACTTGTTTGTTTTTTTGGTATGATTATCAACTAAACTTGGCTTATATTGGAATTGGAGGAAAGAGAGAAAACCTTACCTGCATAGCATTTGGGGGGAAAACTATCTTGAATGATTAATTTTGCAATTATCATCAAGTATGTAAATCATTCTGAGTCCACCTGAAAGGCGGGAATAAGGAGCAAAACAAAGTATCTGTAAGACAGTCTCAGGGACTGGAAGTGCCAGGTGATTAACTGGTGATCGTAATGCTAGCAAACCAGATTATATAAAGGCTCCTTTTTTCATTGCATTTATTTCTCCCAGCTTTTTGGTTTCTTTAACTCTTTTGTTTCTCTGAGAAATAAGAGATACTAAGATAAGTAGCCTTTTTTTTCTCTTGGAGAGTAAATACGAACATTTCAGGGTCATAGGTACTATGGAGGATCACAGGGTGGATAATACAAAATTGCTCACGCCTAAGCTAATTATGCTTAGGTGATGATTATGATTGTTTCTGCAGCTTATTAAGACCACTTTTTAGGGATATTATGGGAAGGATTTGGACTTTGTATTAAGATATATGGGGAACTTGGAGGTTCTAATGACTTAAAGTCTTCTGTTAATTTTTCACAGCTAAATCAGGTCTAGGAGACAAGGCATGGAAATGATGGCTTCTTTAGGTTTTATTTTTCTCTCACAATTCTGAATATGGAAAATCATGAATAAAATTCCCTTACAATTCTGACATTACAAGGAAATGATTTGAACCATAAAACTATTCCCAAGTACCAATGGTTCATTTTCTAGATCAGCACTGTTCAACAGAAATATAAGGTGAGCCACATATGTACTTTAAAGTTTTCTGGAGAAAAATTTAAAAACAAACAAGAAAAATTCATTTTAATGTTTTTTACTTAACCTAATATATCCAAAATATTGTTTCAGCTTAGAATTGATACTTAAAAATTATTAATGAAGTCTTTTACATTTTTTTTCTCCTTTACATTAAGTCTTCAAAATCTAGTATGTATTTTATACTTATAGCATACCTCAATTCAGACGGGTCATGCTTCAGTTGCTTAGTAGTCACGCATGGCTACTGGATTCCATATTTAACTGCACAGTTCTTTTTTTTTAATATTTTATTTATTTATTCATAAGAGACACACAGAGAGAGGCAGAGATATAGGCAGAGGGGGAAGCAGGTTTCCCACGGGGAACCCGATGTAGGATCCTGGACCCCGGGATCATGCCATGAGCCAAAGGCTGACACTCAACGACTGAGCTACCCAGGTGTCCCCAACTGCACAGGTCTAGATGAAAAAATTTTTTTTTAAATTTATTTATGATAGTCACACAGAGAGAGAGAGAGAAGCAGGCTCCATGCCCTGGGATCCCGACGTGGGATTCGATCCCAGGTCTCCAGGATCACGCCCTGGGCCAAAGGCAGGTGCCAAACTGCTGCGCCACCCGGGGATCCCTCTAGATGAAAATTTAAATATGAACAGGCACACCTTGCTTACATAACAGTCATTCTATAAGAAAGTGTATGACTTGGTGCTCTTACACTGTATTTACTTTTATTTGGTGAAACTGTATGAAATAGATGTTCTTGTATTTTAAAGTGGTCAAATATCAGCAATTTCATATGGTTCCACCTAATGTATTACAGTTGAACCAACTTCCATTCCTTGAAATCGAGAAGCAATTACTGTTCAATCTTACTATGAATTCTTTTCCCAGATATAACAACCTAGGCTTTAAAAACAGTCTCCCATCCACTGTAACCTGGCTCTATCCATGATCCAGAAGTTTGAAACATGAAAGCACAGGGATGAAGTGGGCGTCCCACGCCTCCTTCCTTTCCTTAGTTACTGTGCTTCCTGTGTTAATTCACAGCCCACGGACTGTTACTTGGTTTGCTTCATCCTCCTCTCTTGTACACTAGAGTTGCTCTCTTCTTTGCCTGGACGAATACTTTAAGAAGTTAGCTGTGGATGATTTGGTTTGATACCCACAGAAAAGGAAGCAAGCACTGATAACTGGTACTGATAAAAGAAGAACCTGGTTTTATTAGAGGCAGTCCGCTATAAAAGATTTCACTAAGAATGAAGTTTGTCGTAAATATAGGTAAATATCACTGAGATATTTTGCCTTTCTGCCATTATGTTGGGGGAGGTAGAGATTGTCCAACCAGCTACCTTAGAGATAAACTGTTGACAACCTTCACGTTCACCAAATTACAATTTTGTTTCTGAAACACAGGTAATCAGTAGACTAAATTATTGAAACTAAGGTACTAACATTCCTTTTTAATAATATTTAAAAAATTAAATGTGAATAATAAGAAAAACATTAATAGAAAAATTTTAAAGTTATATGTGTTATTTGTAGGAGAGAAGTATGGCTACCTGTCACTTCCAAAGCCAATGGTAAGTAGAAGAGTTTTGTACATTTGGAATGTTTTATTCAGAATTCAAATTATAAATTTGAAACTGACACTGATGCATCTGACTGTATTCCAAAATAGTGTCCACTAGGTGGCCAGCTTGGTGACATGTATGAAGATAGTTTCTCTACCTTTTCAGGCCAGTTCCCTTTCAGTCTTCATTAAGCACTTTAATAATAATAATTTGTAAAAGTAAAAATAAAAATAACAAAAACACAACTAAATTTAAAAGAATAAAACAGGTGTAAAATCCTAAATAAAATAAAACCGCAAAACCTCAAGGCTATTTCTTATATGATTTATCAGTTATTTTATAGTCTAGCAGACTAATGAGGAAGGTACAGGTGGTACAACTATTTATACAAGGAGGGGCCAGTCAGAGATCACTGATCATTCTGTTTTCCAGTGAATGCAGGGGCAGCTTGTATTTGTACACGTGTGCAGCTTTCTAGTTTTCCCACATTCATTTTTCTGTCCTGTTTCCTCTATAGTAAGCAACATTAGAAAATCTCAAAAGGGCTATAGTAAATGAGCAAATATAAACCATGATACAGAAAAAAAAAAAGGAAAAGTTTAGGCTATTCTGTTTTGCAGTGAAACTGGTAATAGAATAGCTGGCCAGATGTATCAAGTCATGGTAATAACAAGGGAAACAAAAAACAAGAAGGTACACATATACCTCAAAGGTATTGGTGATGACCTATTTCTTAAGCTAAGGAGGCTAGGGTATTTTGTTTTATTATGTTATAATTTATACTTTGTGTACATCTACTCAATGTGTGTATGTGAGTCTGTTTATAGTTTAAGTAAATGTTAAAAAAAAAAAAAAAAAAGGCTACCAGCCTCTCCTGCCCTTAATGTACACTAGGCCCAGCCATTCTGGAACTCCTGCCCAAACTAGAGGAGCTCCCACCAGACCTCAGAGTGAGTGGAATGGCCAACCTGGGCTGCCATCTCCTGAGAGCTTCTGCATATATTTTTCAAAGAAATGTTGCTATTGGTAGTTCGTTCGTTCTTCTTTCTTTCTTTCTTTCTTTCTTTCTTTCTTTCTTTCTTTCTTTCTTTCTTTTCTTCCTTTCTCTCTCTCTCTCTCTCTTTCTTTCTTTCTTTTTCTCTTTCTTCCTTTCTTTCTTTCTTTCTTTCTTTCTTTCTTTCTTTCTTTCTTTCTTTCTTTCTTTCTTTCTGATTTTACCTATTTAGGGGCATCTGTGTGGCTCAGTGGTTGAGCATCTGCCTTTGGCTCAGGTCGTGATCCCAGGGTCCTGGGATCAAGTCCTGTATCAGGTTCCCTGTGGGGAGCCTGCTTTTCTCTTTGCCTGTATCTCTGCCTCTCTTTCTGTGTCTCTCATGAATAAATAAATAAAATCTTAAAAAAAATTTTCTTTTTGACAGAGAGAAAGAGCATGAGGGTGAAGCGGGGAGGGGGAAGAGCAGAGGGAAAGGGAGAAGCAGCCTCCCCATTGAGCAGGGAGCCCAACATGGGGTCGATCTCAGTACCCTGAGATCATGACTTGAGCCAAAGGCAGACGCTTAACCAACTGAGCCACCCAGGTACCCTTCTATTCTTCATATAAATAAGCATCTGTGGGCTAGCCTGGTAACCTACCTACAAAGTTTTCGCCTTTCTTAGGGGAACTATATTCTGAGTTCCATATAGCTTACACAGAAACAAACTTGCTGTTTCAAAAATAGGGGCCCATTAAATATGTTGATTCAAATACGAAGTTCTACATTCTAAGTATAATTTCCTATACAGCCTAAAGTAGAGGATTAGAAACTGGGATGTCAGTGACACTAGGGTGCTGAAATTTAGCCCTCAAAGGGCAAATTGGTTAAAGGAACTGAGCTCCAGAGTCATAACATTAGGGATATATGGAAAACTACATATAGTGGCTAATTTTATGACATCGTGTCATAAAAGTAACTCAACAGATGGGCCAGGAATGATTGAAGGTATAGCTGGACCCTTGAAGACTACAAAAGTCTTTTAAGTCCTTCTGGGACATGATCTGCTTTCCCTGGTCCCCGGTTTCTAACTACCTACCTGTTCAAAGCTGAACTCACATGCTAGAAGAGTATTTGCAATTAGTTGTTTGTTTTAACTTAATATAGTTTAAGTATATTCTGAAAAATTTTTAAATTAAAATTTTATTATAGGTAATTTGTTATGTTTTCTATTACTATTGTATTTCCTCACAATTAATTGTATGGCTTTTTAAAATGTCTTAATCTTTTTATTGTCATAGAAGAATAATGCAAACCTGAAATCATTAAAGCCAGACAAGCTTGACTCTGAGGTAAGATCTTTTTCTTTTAACAGTTTTACATCTAATCTTCCTTTTACATCAATAATGATAATATTGTCGTGATTAAAATATATATTTTATAGGAGCAAGCCAAGATAGCAAAGCTTGGACTTAAGCTGGGTTTGCTTACCTCTGATGCCAACTGTGAGATCAAGAAATGGGAGGATCAGGAAAATGAGATTGTTCAAAATGGGCGGAACATGTCCAGTATGGCCTATTCTCTGTATTTATTTACTAGGTAAATATAGTTATATTTGATTTTTTAAAATCAATTTAATAATATTTGCTATAAGGAAAAACTTGTATTAAATCATTGATAGGTTAAAGATTATTTCAAATATATGGTAAAAAAGAATGTAAGTTCTTATGATAATTAAGTGAATGCAACAAGAAGACCTTTATTTAATTAGGATTTAGATTTAGAAGATAACTCCTCTAGGTTTGTGTCCTGATCTTTTCAAATTTTTGAAATAATTTTGGCATTGGATTTTTGTCATTCTGTATATCCTTGTCTCTCCTAGCCAGCATCAGGAAGTTTAGAAAACATGCCTTTTAACTCTTTATACAAGTGATTGATAACTGATTAGATAATAGAGATCAAAGAATAGGACCATAAAGACTACCAACTCAGTAGAGTGCCAAATCCTCAAGAATCAGTATTCATCATATAGCAGAGAATTTTCCTAACTTTGCTGTTACACAACCTACATTCTCTGTCTTGTTCGCATTACAAGACTCTTGATCAAATGTCTCATAGAAGTACATGTTGATCACATTCCACAATCTTCTGTTAAAATAGTCTATACATATGGTATAGTAATTCCATGTAGCTAAACATTTATCAGTTCTCTGCTCAATAATCTGTTCTAGAATTTTCTCAGGGAATGACTTTAAACTTTTCACTAATTTTCTGAAATTAATTTTTTAAATTTTGGAAACCTGGAAAATACTTGATATCTCTAATGCTATGGCTCCTCTCCTACTTGTTTTGATTTTGAAAATATTATAAGCAGTGGTTCACACCTACAGGTAGCTTCAGTATTCTGGAATATAATCTATTTCATCTGAAACCTTTTTTTTCCCCATTTTTAAAAAAGATATTTCTTTACCTTTAGAGAGAGAGAGCATGCACTTGTGAGCAGGGGAAGGGGCGAAGGGAGTGAGAGGGAGAGAATCTCCAATAGACTGTCCTCTGAGAGCAGAGGCTGACGTGGTGCTCGATCTCATGACCTGAGCCAAAACCAAGAGTCAGTCACCCAACTGACTAAGCCACCCAGGCACCTTTCATCTGGAGTCTTAAGCTCAACTAAAGTAGTTAGGATCTCCACAACTGTGGGGGGCATTGGGTTCAATAAATAGCACGCTTTTCCTACCCGAGTTCTGAACAAAATGAAAAAAAGCAAAAGAATAGGCAGATAGGGGCTGTAACCTTTATATTGAAAAAAGCCATTATTGGATAATGTAGTTTATATCCACTAGTAAGTACGTTTTTAAAAATGATCTTTAGATTAAGAAATCTTACTCTATAAGGACAGAATATGTCTCTTAAAATACCTAGAAGAGCAGGTGTCTCCCAAAAGCAGCTTTACTTCTAAGAGGAAAAGGAGAAAGGAAAGGCCTACCATATCCATTTTCACAAAGTCCCCAAAAAGATGGAAAAGCTAAATAAACGTCCACACTCTTCTATGGGATGAAATAAGTGGGAGAGCCAAGAGAAGTGAGGGATGTGATGCTAGTGAAAATTCCTTTGTACAGAAGAAAGATCAGAAGTGAGGAAAAAACATTCATTTCCCTCTTGATGAAGTCCTCTGCCTTTTCAAGACAGAATTCTTCTGGATGGTGCAGGAGAAATGATCGGGGCTGAGTGATTTGCCCTCTGTATAGCAGTCATTTGTTAATACTTTTGCCAAACTTTCCAGCTTGGGTGACCTTTCCTTTCCAGTGGTTTCCTTCCTCTGTTCTTAATTGTTTTTCACAAGCTTCTCCTGGGATTGAGTCTTCCTAACACAATTTTGACCTTTTTTTTTTCTTAGTTCCTGTCTTTAAAATCTGATAAGTCAAATTTGCAGAAGAAAGTAAAATGGAACTCCTTTGTTGGCCCACACCAAATGTGCATAGATTAGCTGAAAGATCTTGACATTGGGCTGTAGTCATGCTAGTTATCTTATGATGATAAAAATCAGCAGATCTTTAAACAAATTTTATTTGGACTGATGAAAACTGGAGGAATATCATTATCACTAAGTAAATGTAGTTTGATATATAAAATCTTCCTTAACAGAGTACTTATCAGAATTTTTAAATTTTTTAACTTCCTCTTTTATTTGTTCTTTCTTATTCCAGAATATTCCAGGATGATATGGTCAGCATTTTTTGTTTCAGGGTCAGGATAGTGGATTCTGGTAAGGAAGGGAATGAGACTAGGAAGCAGGAGAGGCTGCATTATGAGGGGGTGGAAATAACTAAAGCTCTGTGGAATGGGACTCGTTACTAGACGGAGTTCTTACACAGGAATGCTAAGTTCAGGGAAAGAATAGATTTTCTGCCATGGGGAACACCTGGTGCCATTTTGACGCATCTTGCTGGTATGTCTGTGGTAAAATCTCAAGGGGCTTTGTTTTCTACCCACACTGTTTTTCTCCAGCATTTATTCCTGTTTTCCCTTAATATCCGTGGTTTACCAGTCTCATCTAGTTGCTCATTTCTTTTTTTAAAATATTTTTTAAGGGTTTATTTGAGAGAGAGAATGTGCGTGAGTTGGGGGCGGGGCAGAGGGAGAGGATCTCAGGCAGATACCCTGCTCAGTGCAGAGCCTGACATGGGGCTTAATTTAATCCCACGACTCATTGAGATCATGACCTGAGCCAAAAACCAAGAGTTGGAGGCTTAACTGACTGAGCCACCCAGGCACCCCTTGTTTCTGAGACCCATCTGTTAGCCTTCACAGTGTCCAGTTTTCTAGTTTTCCTGTGCAATTTTATAGCTTTTCCTCAGGGTGTTAAGGCTGTCTTAACAATTTATATAATTTCTTAGTAATTTATACATGATAATTCATATTTCTTGATCATTTTAAAGATTTTATTTTTAAGTACTCTCTAGATGGGCAGCCCTGATGGCTCAGCGGTTTAGCACCGCCTTCCACCCGGGGTGTGATCCTGGAGATTCGGGATCGAGTCCCCCCCATCAGGCTTCCTGCATGGAGCCTGCTTCTCCCTCTGCCTGTGCCTCTGCTACTCTCTCTCTCTCTCTCTCTCTGTGTGTGTCTGTCATGAATAAATAAATAAAATCTTAAAAAAAAAAAAAGTACTCTCTAGACCACAATAAGGGGCTCAAACTTACAATCCCAAGATCAAGAGTTGCTCTACCAACTGAGCTAGTCAGGCATTCCTATTTCTTGATCATTTATATATTTAGGATTTTTTTTGTGCCTTATACCTTAAAAAAGTGTCAAACTTACCAGAGCCTTATAGGTCTTTAAGTGATTTCTGTTTCATAATTTCATTTATCATCACAGCATTTTATCAGAGAACAGGAATAATTTGTTCACATGTTACAGATGTTAAGGGCAAAACTGGTTGTTACTAGATTTCTTCTGATTCATGTCTAGGTTACTGCTCTTCTCAGTGTCTTCTCTTGTTCTTTCTGCTGTGGTTGGCTTTTCGTTTGTAGAAGTCTTGGTTTTTCTTGGTAGTTTTCAATCTGATGTTCCCTAATCTTCTGATGAGAGTGGTAGCACAAATATTATCATGGCTATTTTGTATTCTCAGCACTGAAACTTAAATGACATGCTTTGTCAAAGTTTTGGAATTCAGAATGAGAATTTTTTGAGTTTTGGTCTGATCCTTTTTCCATTATGTAACAAAGGCCTTTTGGTTAAAACATCTTGTCAGATCTCATGTATTTAATTTGTGAAGCAAAATGAGAAAGGTTAAAAAGGAAAAATAAAACTTAAATATTACTTATTGGTTTTAAATTTCTTTACACTATAAAATTAACATATATAATATGCACTGAAAAATTTTGAAGCACCCTAAGAAGTAATAGTTTTAAAATATGAAAGTTGTTTAAGAACAAAGTCACAATATTACTAGTCTATTCAATATTACTCTTCAAAATTTGGGATCTACTAATACACAAAATGTTCTAGAACTTTTATGTTATAAAACCAATTTTGAGGCAATAACTTTTTCTTAGACTTCCTTGCTAATTCATTTTATTTCAGAGGCGAGGGGCCACTGAAAACTTCCCAGGATTTAATTCATCAACTAGAGGTATGTTTTGTTTCCATTTTATGCTACTAATTTAATTCTGGGCTAAAAGTGGGTAATAACAGGTTTTCTAAATGATTTACCATATCACGTTTGTATGCTTACCTGTACACACATAATATCTAGAGAAAAGTGGGAAAGGAGAGGGCTTGCAGTAGCGTTATGTGGAGCTTTTTTTGATTATCTTGTTGGGTAAAATTCAAATATTATAAGGATAAAGCAGAGTGGCCTTTGTTGACAGTCAATATGGGCAGTAAGTTATAGGTTTTCCAAGTGGGTGGAAATATCCTGTTAACAGACACATATCCTGGATACTTTCCTGAATGCTAGAAAGGCTTTTTGGTCTCTTCATTATTGGATTGGATGAATGACATTGAGTAAATGAGGACAACACATGAGAAAGCATCTGTCATAGGCTTGAGACAGTTAGAGGGTACTTGGTACAGCTTCCTTCTTTCCTTCTATATTCCTGCTGATTTAAGGTATTCAAGGAGAGATAGACATGCTTATCCCACTCCCTGTGCCCCATTGTGTCTAGTGGAGCTCCATGTAGGCCCATCTTGAATTCTTCTCCTTTGGTTAGAGGCTTTAGATTGGCAAGTGGGTTACAAGATTACTTTCCCTAACTCTCATGTTAGTTTGCTTTTCTAGAACCAGGGGCATTCTTGTATTTGAAATGTGAAATTTCTATCAGTTTATTACCTTTAGTAGTTTCCTTTGGCATTCCCTTTAGGAAAGGGATTCAGCTTAGGAGGATGATTGTCATCAGTGTCAGAAGATTTATAGGAAATATTTCTTTTGTATTTTTTTTTTTTTATAAAGTTAACTATAAATGAGCAATTTCCCTTAAAACAGTTGGAATAAATTCTGGATTCATTCTGTTCATTTTGGCTCATATCCATTTGAAGTCATACCACATCACAGTGGGTATTTCACTGCAAAAGATCCACTAGTCACCTTCTTCCTGTGTGAGCTTATTCATTAAACCAGTGTCTACTGAATTGTCTACTGATGAACACGAAACGCTCGTCAACTATTTACTGAGCTTGTATTGTGTGTCAGATCCTGGGGGTAAGAGCTCTGTGGATAAAAGAGAACAGAACAAAGCCAGTGCTGCCAGTACTCCTCCAGTGGGAGGAAGTAGGCAGTAGACAGTAAAGTATGCAAAGCCCATATATAGGCATTTATAGATAAAATCATGAAGGATCAAGAGAGAAGGTGATAGAAGGGTGACAAGAAAGGACCTTTCTAAGGGGGTAATACTGGAGTAGAGACATTAATGAATGAGAGAGTGGGCTGGATACCTGGGGGTGGAATACTTCAGGCAGACAGAGCAGGTGCGAAGGCCCTGGGATGTTGGGTTAGGCTGGAGGGGTCATAAAAACAGTAAGGAGGCAAATGTGTATGAAATAGAATGAGCCAGAAGGCAAGTGGTAAGGTATGACATCTCTGTAGCCATGGGAGGAACTTTGACTTTTTTCTCAGGTATGAGGGAAAACCCATTGAGGGTTTGGAGGAGCAGTGGCAGGATCAGACTTAGGTTTTAAAGGTTTTTGGCTTGACCACCAGGGTAAATGATGGTGCCATTTACTGAGCAGGGAACACAGAGGGAGAACACCAGATTTAGAGGGTGGAAAGCTAGCAGTTTGATTTGCTCAAGTAGTAAATAAAAGACTGCTGTCAGGATTGTTCAAGAGACTGGGGAGTCATCAGCTTTAAGGTGGTTGTAAAACCATGATATTCCAGGAGATAGACATGGATCTTGCCTCTGAGGGCTTTGCAGGCCAGAAGAGAAGAAATGTAAACAGAAAGTGGTAATGTGGGATAAGTGAGTCATTTTGTTTGGTTAGAATCTAGGTGTATAACTCATTGGTTTCCCTTTTAAAGGATAAAGAAGGGAGCAACAGATTATTGACCTTGAGAGCAGTTCACCCAATGATAGCAAGGTGTTAAGGCTGTTGGATAGAGTTAAGGTTAATAACCCTGCAAGCATTGCCTCCTTCTTTATGTTCTTCTTCTAATTCATTATCAAGGCATGTTACTTTTCTTCACAAACCACCCTCACATTTGCCATTCTCGTCTTTCTTACTGCTGCCATCTAAAGCTAAGAATCTTGCCTTTATTCCCCTTCTGTCTCTTACTATGAAAAATTATCATTTTAAAATAATCATCCTAAGTATTCCTGTCTTATCTGTCCAACCTTATTTTTCATTGTTCTCTGCCACCATCCTGTTCTCACTAAATTGTAAAATGGTGAATACTCAAGAACCAATTTAAATTGGTCCTCTCAAATGGCTGGTTAAGGAATCTGTATGGGTGACAAATTTTGGCTGGAAGTAGGAAGTCCTAATGTTCTACAATTCATCACCCTTTTGCTGTTGAGGTATTATGAGCTCCAGATCCTTCCAGAAGCCGGGACATAATTTGTATGGTTAAATATCATAGGTCTCTGTGACCCTCCAGAGTAACTGGAAGTTTCCAGGTGTAGAGGAACCTCTCCAGGGACTGATTCTGCACCCGGCCTGAGCAATCTCCTTCTCAATACAGTTAAACACTTATGTTTCTTGGGTAGAAGAAAAACTTAAGGAGTTCCATGACAGACCTTTAATGTTTAGGTTTTACTTTTAAAATTCAATATGACAATTAGTCATGAGTATATTTCTTATGAACTATCTGTAAGGTATACATCCATCTAAGTAGTGATACTTTTCTTTTCCACTAGGTTTTTGCTGAAGAGGGCTTAAAGCTTGCTTCAAGCGTACAAGTTTTCTCAAAGCAGGTAATGCAAGTCTGCCTGCTTGGTCTTGGTGGTGATGTCATGAATACCCACTGTGGGGGTATATTATTACGGTAAAAGCGTATTTAAGATTTATTTTTTTTAAATATTTTATTTATTCATGAGAGACACAGAAAGAGGCAGAGACACAGGCAGAGGGAGAAGCAGGCTCCACGCAGGGAGCCTGATGTGGGACTCAATCCTGGTACTCTAGTATCATGACCTGAGCCAAAGGCAGACGCTCAACTGCTGAGCCACCCAGGCATCCGGGTATTTAAGATTTAAAAGATGGGTTTTGTTGGAGTTGTTATAACTTCCTCAATTATATTTCAGCTGAAAGATGATGACAAGCTTATGCTTCTCCTGGAAATAAACAAGCTAATTCCTTTATGCCACCAGCTCCAGACAATAACTAAGACACCTTTGCAAAATCAAGTGTTTCTAAAGGTAAAAGGAGGAGTGGGTTATTCAGGGAGATACTTGAGAAACTTTCACACTTATCAGGTTTGTTTCTAGCCCATTTTTCTTCAGAGGTGTTATTAGTCACAGGCCATTTACTTCCATTTTTCATACCTTGATTGCAAGACTCATTTATCATCTGTAGTTATAACAGCCTGGGGAGCAGTAGGTTCACCAAATAAATTAGCCTTTTGAGCATAATTCTGCAACACTGGGCAACTACCCTTAAATCCTGATGTCGTCACATGTCTAACCAGGGCACAGATTCCTCAAAGCAGGGGCTCCCATTGTTTGTCTTAGGGAATTTAGCTAATGCCAACAAAGCAGAGTGCCAGAAGTTGCAAAGTAGGGGGCTCACTGTCACTATTTGGAGTGTTTTAAGAAGTGCCAAAACAACTTGAAATAGAACAGGTTGATTTTCCATCTATTCTTCACGGGGTTCCGTGAAGTGGGCATGAGACCTGGGCAGCAGTCCCTGCGCTTGTGTTCTGGGGCCTCAAGTCAGCTTATGTGCCCTAATCCATATGCCTTTGAGGATCCTTTAGATTTCCACAGTGAAGATATTTTATCAGTTCAAAATTAATCAATTGATAGTCTTTTGAAGTACCCTTTGTAGAATTTGACTTGCTTGCTTTCTGTCATTATAGATTGATAAGTGTATTATAAAGACAAGATCCATGATGGCTATTTTGGTCCAGCTTCTCTCACTTTGCTATAAACTACTAAGGAAGGTAAGAGTTTTTCTGCAAATCACACTTAAAAACTAGTTTCAAGAAAAATGCAAAAGAAATAGTTACTATTTAATTTTGGCAATTTTTGTTTTGAAAGCAAAGTAGAAGCTAATTGTCTTACCCCTTTCCAGCTTCAGATGGAAAATAACAG
Organism: Vulpes lagopus; assembly: GCF_018345385.1. Lineage (NCBI taxonomy): Eukaryota > Metazoa > Chordata > Mammalia > Carnivora > Canidae > Vulpes > Vulpes lagopus. The sequence goes on from NC_054830.1 coordinate 68,703,039, forward strand.
ATGGGTCTCAGTTACAAATAAAGACTCCGTCGATGGTAAAACTTGAGAAGCTTTTGGGGTCAGATCTCTGGAACAGCATGGAGCAAAGCTGGTATTTTTAGAAAGCAAATGATCCTTTATATTTTCAGAAATTTAACAATTTTATAAGGAAAACAATAATGAAATCTTGCTTTATTTTCTGATCACAAAACTGATTGTGATGTTTTTTGACAACTAATAAATTCAATGGTAGTTGCTACATTCTTAATTGCAGTGTTAATTTACAATGGGACGTTGCCACTAATACTGTTCTTGAAAGTCAAACCAAATATCCCAACTGTCTTAGTGACAGTTTTATCCAAAGAAGCTATTTTGAATATGTGCTCATCTTTGGCATAAAATACCTTAATTTCCTCCTTTTATTTAAGCCTATCATTTAAAACACTAATTTTCAGCAGGAAAAAAATATATATATATATTCATAGTTGTCTGGGTGAACACAGGGGTTTCCTTAAATCTGTGGACTCTTCTTCAGTCCCTCTGTCCACAGTTGTGACTGGCCTCTTTGCTGTCCTGTCACAGACCACCCATGGTGGTAGCACACGTTTGTTCTCTAACAAGCATTTCATAGCATGGGCTCTGTTGTGCTGCACATCTCTCCCCCATTCCCAAAAGTGGGGTCATGGAGCTCACCCACAGAATCCTACAGGAACTCACTAGGGGAGACGGCTTTCACTTCTCCTTTTACCATAGCCAGCTATCAATATTATTGCATAATAGCTGGAATCCTAAGCCTGTCTTACTGGTGTAAAAAATGTCTTTCAACCATCCTTCTCTGTACTGACTGATGGAAGATTCGAGACAGAGAACAATGGAACTAAGATGTTTAAAATAAATGCTGAATAATCATGCATTTTGTAATGTGCCTTTGGAACGTTCATTATAAAACAAATAAACATCTTTCATCTTTTTAATTTTAGTGTTTAAACCTTTGTTTCTGTTTGGGGTGGGGCTTTGATCAAGGGACGTGGTTTATATGTTCTCTTCTTATGGTTTAATCATGTTTTGAACTCTTGCTAATGCTTGTATTCCAGTGCTGTGAAATTCATTTTGAAATCTGATAGGACACGTCAGTTGCCAGACTGCAGTAGTTATATAAGCTTGTGTGATGATTGTTATCTGGGTCAGCTATCACAATCAATATTCACAAGATCCTGAAGAACCACAGTACTACCAATGAGCTAGTCAAAATTTTATTGAAAGACACTTGAAGTTACTGTAAGCACTCAGGAGAAAATGGGATATACTCGGCTTAGTTAATACCTTTAAAAATACTTCTTTTATAAAAATTATCAAGCATGATTTTTATTCTCTGAGACCAAAATATTCTTTAAAATTACAATAGAAATAGAAATAATGGGAGAACAATGTGAGGTAATGTTACATGCAAAAATACATCTTTTACTATCTTTAGTATCTTTTTGATGTCTTCAGGAATCATTATGCTACTCAAAATGGGGATCAGCTGGTTTGTGCTTCTGTTTCCAGCTCTTAGCACCATCAGTGTAGATGTCTGTACACTTACTACCTATATTATGTCTGGTGGGTATATTTAAAGGACAGTCATGCTGCCACTCAAGTTACAAGAAGTTTTTCTTGTGAATCAAAAATAACTTCTAGATTTTATTTACAAAATACTTTTATATACCTGAAATGAGAATATTCTCTTATTTAAGTGCAATGGGGGGTGAGGAAGGGGTGACTTACGACTTCAACAGGCTAAGGGGATAGAGAACCAAAGGAGTTTACAAGTAAAGGGATTTCTTCTGTATTAAATTACATCTTGTTTTATTTACAGAGATATTTAAATGTACATGTGCTACAGCCTTTAAGAAAAAAATAACAATTTAAAAAGTCCTTTTAATTTTTTTTTTAAATTTTTTTTTATTTATGTATGATAGTCACAGAGAGAGAGACAGAGACACAGGCAGAGGGAGAAGCAGGCTCCATGCACCGGGAGCCCAATGTGGGATTTGATCCCGGGTCTCCAGGACCGTGCCCTGGGCCAAAGGCAGGCGCCAAACCGCTGCGCCACCCAGGGATCCCCTAAAAAGTCCTTTTATTTGAAATTCAGTGTAAGTAAGTAGACAATCTTAAAGCATATCAGTTCTGTTTTTAGTTTAGATGATGTAAAAGTTTTTGTTCTGTTCAAAGGCATCTATGTCTTTGGATTACAGCAACTTCTCAATGACTTCTTGGCTGGCTACACCACAGCTAGTGTGTGTGTGACTGAGCAACTATACTGTACGTACTGTGATAAGCAGCTTTACACTGCATTAGAATACTTCCCTTTGTAGTTTTCAAAGCCTTTTCCTATATCCCTTATTTAAGAAGCCAGTGTTACATTCGACTTTGTTTCAGAGAAGGCCATCCGAGCTTCGGACTGTATAAGGAGTGGAGGAGATATACTCTATGCTCTGCCCCTCCCCTACAATCTAAAGGGAGAAGAGCTAGGGCTGAAGAGGCTGTTCTAGCCTTTTCTGTAGTGTCATTCAGAAGCCAAATGGGCAAAAAAAGGCCTGATTTTTTTTCCCCCAACTTCAAACTGAAGGAAAACCAAGGCAAAAACAATAACCATGCCGTAACATTCAAACCGAAGCATATCAAAATGTAGTATTTACCAATGGGTTATAGGATGATGGTTAAATTATTTTTACTTTGCTATTTAACACTTATCTGTTTTATCCAAATTTTTCTCAAAGTGCTTTATTTTTAATCAGAAAAACATCCTCTCCTTGCCAGTTGTTAGAAAAGCACAAGAACAGAGTGAGTACATAGACAGGGCAGATCTGGGAGGCTGAGGAAAAAACAGGAACCAAGACTCGTTTTAAAAGATAAAGGGGGAAAACTAGGTTAAGTTTTAAGGTCAGGCTTCTCTGCGGATGGCTTGGGGTGAAGCACTTCACATGTGTAGGTGGTTCTTTAGTGCATGGATCGCTCAGGCCACAGGCCAGGGAGGGATAAGCACGCCACATAGTTCATTACCCCATTACAATCCTCATGATGGAGCCGTTGTGGCATTAATGCGCTTCACCACGACTTCTTCATACTGTTTCTGTGTCAGTAACCCTTCTGTTATGCTTTTACTTTCTTCAAATTTGGGCAATACAACCGCAATGTAGCCTTCGGTGGATGGCTAGAAAGGAATTGAATATTTAGTATTGTCTTATCTATAAAATGAGATTAAAAAGTATGTAGATGGGATTACTTTTTTCTCCCTTCTTTACCTTCTCTTGAAGAATAGATGGCTTATGGAGAATGTTTTCATTCACTTCCATCAACCGTCCTCTAACACAGCTATTTAAAACAAAAGTTGTTTTGAAGAAAAATACTACCTCCTTTGTTTCTCCTAAATTGTGGTTAAAAAGCGACTTACCTAGATATGGTGTATTCTTCTCCATCTGAACAGTAAATCTTACACAGAGGTGCAAGCTCTGTTAGAAACTGTGCCCCCTAATAATAAAAGGGAAGAAGTAATTAAATGATGGACATCTTCATTTTCCTTTGAAAGGCAGTCTTCAGTGTTATAATAGAATATATTCCTGGAGCTATTGTTTTAAATAAAAATGTAGTATTTACCAATACTACAGAAAAGCCATTTATTCAAACATTTATGTAAGTGCCTACTGTGGGACAGGTACCATCGTAGGCTCTAGGGGAAAGAGCAGACTAAGATAAATAATAGGTAGTTTAATTAAAGATTAAGAATATATTTTACCAACTTTAAAAAAATTTTTTTAATTTAATTTATCAACTTTATTTTTTAAAGATTATATATTTATTCATGAGAGAGAGAGAGAGAGAGAGAGAGAGAGAGGCAGAGACACAGGCAGAGGGAGAAGCAGGCTCCATGCAGGGAGCCTGATGTGAGACTCGATCCCGGGTCTCCAGGATCACGCCCTGAGCCAAAGGCAGATGCTCAACCGCTGAGCTACCTAGGCATCCCTATTTTATCAACTTTATTTATTTATTTATTTATTTTTTTATTTATGATAGTCACAGAGAGAGAGAGAGAGAGAGAGAGGCAGAGACACAGGCAGAGGGAGAAGCAGGCTCCATGCACTGGGAGCCCGATGTGGGATTCGATCCCGGGTCTCCAGGATCGCGCCCTGGGCCAAAGGCAGGCGCCAAACCGCTGCGCCACCCAGGGATCCCCTATTTTATCAACTTTAAATGAGAAAGCTACATGTGGCCAGATACAACAATTTCAAAAGTGTAAGAAAATCCATCAATAACCAATAATATAAAATTCAACACAACAGAGTATGATAACAACATTTATACAAAGTTACTTTCATTAAGATTCCTTACTTATTTATACAAACTTACTAAAGCAACTTCTTTATTAGGGTCAATCACTAACAGTTTTTGAAGCAGTGATATTTATCTAAATAAAAAGAATGCACTTTGAGGAAAATTGAGAAAATACAGAAAAGTTTTAAATAGCAAATAAAACTAGTTTACCCAATATTCTGTAACTGAGAAGCAAATGCTACAGCATGACTGTTTTAGGTACTCCACTATACTGATGTATCCCGTGAGGTTCTAGCAAACATCTACAAGGCAGCTCATGGGAAGTGATGCACAAATCTCTCATGTTGCTCACTTTTTTCCCAGAAATTTTTCCTACACTCAACATGGGTATTTGAGGTTAAGAGGCTATTCCTATAACTTCTTTACCACTCAAAACGTTATTTTCTCTCTCTCTCTTTTTTTTTTTTTCTCTCTCTCTCTTTTATAAAGATTTTATTTATTTGAGAGAGAGAGAGAACTTGTAAGCGAGGTGGAGGTGAGGAGAGTAGCAGATGGGCATGGAGAGGGACAATCAGACTCTGAGCTGAGCGCAGAGTCCTACATGGGCCCTGATCCCCAAGATCCTGAGCTTATGACCTGAGCTGAAACCAGAGTCAGATACTCAACCGACTGAGCCATCCAGGCACCCCTTACTCAAAACATTATTAGACAGTATAAAGATGCTACCACATTGGCTTCAATCCTCTGCATATGGGTACTTCATTTCAAAATACCTGTCAATGTGACTCCTCATTTGTGGGAGGGGCTGGGGATTTGTCCCAAAAGGTGTGTCTATCATTGGGTCTGTGTTAAAAGAGCAGAAGTGTTTTGACCCTTTTTTAAAATCACTTCCCTTGGGAGAATAAGTGAATGGCAGTGCTGAGAATCAAAATTTATCTGTAGTGGGTTCCACATGCAGGTCCTCTGTTTTTCAACAGTAATAACAGTGTTATGATTTTGGACAAAGATTTATCACAGGAATTTCACAAGTACCCTTATGCTTGTAGTTGATGAACTTTACTTTTTTTTTTCTTTCTTATTTTTTTAAGAGAGGGAGGGAGGGAGGAGTGGAGGGGCAGAAGGAGATGATCTCAAGCATGCTTCATGCTCAGCACTAGCCCAATGCAGGGTTTAATCCCAGGACCCTGAGATCATGACCTAAGCCGAAATCAAGAGTTGGTTGTTCAACCAACTAAGCCACTCAGATGCCCCTATAGCCTTTATCTTCTTTTTTTTTTTTTTTTTAAGATTTTATTTATTTATTCATGAGAGAGAGAGAGAGAGAGAGAGAGAGAGAGAGAGGGAGGCAGAGACACAGGCAGAGGGAGAAGCAGGCTCCATGCCGGGAGCTTGACATGGGACTTGATCTCCAGTCCCCAGGATCATGCCCTGGGCCAAAGGCGGTGCTAAACTGCTGAGCCACCTGGGCTGCCTTAGACTTTATCTTTTAAGAAAGGTTCATGCTTTTCTAAGTCCACGTGTTCCCTGAGCAGGGAGAAATTAATAGTTATAAGGTACATTATAATTTCAAAACCACAAACGGGGGATTTCAAAACTACAAATGGGAGTATAAACGAGGGTCTTCTATGGGACGCCTGGGTGGCTCAGTGGTTGAGCATCTGCCTTTGGCTCAGGTTGTGATCCTGGGGTCCTGGGATCGAGTCCCACATTGGGCTCCCTGCAGGGAGCCTGCTTCTCCCTGTGCCTGTGTCTCTTCCTTGCTCTGTCTCTCTCATGAATAAATAAATTTTTTTTAAAAAACCTGAAAATATGACAAATCCTATACTTCCTGAAATACTTCATTTTTTGATCTAAGAATTTCTTTAGGGTTAAAGTATTCTTAAAATCAGCATATCAGGGGTGCCTGGGTGGTGCAGTCAATTAAGTGTACGACTCTTGGTTTTGGCTCAGGTTGTAATGTCAGGCTCTGCACTCAACATGGGAGTCTGCTTGAGATTCTCTCTTCCTCTCCCTCTGCCCCTCTGGCTTGTGCACGCACATGCTCTCTCTCTCTCTCTGTCTAAAATAAATAGATCTTAAAGAGAAATCAGCACATCTAATTTTCTAGATCTATCATGACTGAGACATTGAAGACTTAAGTAGAGAATTACAGGACGTACCCGCTTAAATTTCCCAGAGACCTTGTTCTGGAGTCGGCTACAGTTAGTACTGATTTGATAGGAGATGCTTTTGATTGTTTTCCCACTTTGAAGAACTGGATGAGATTCTGCTAATGTGATGACACATATTCTACAAGGAGCAAAAATTTGATGCTGTTACCAGTTGGTATAATTCTTCCTCACACCACACAGTACACCACCTACGGGCCCAAGAACATACCCACCGACAGCTGTTTAGTCGGACTATCATTCCCCCCATTTTCCTCTGCATACTGCTGGACCTTAACTGTAGAAGGGAATGCACTAATAAGAGAGGAGAAAAAAGAGACTGAATTGCCTTCCCAGAAAAAGGCAACGCACGAGAAGTCCTCAGGTGGACCTGAGGTGGAAGAGAGAGGGGTAAGGCATGGCTGTGCACACAGGACACCCCCTGTGCCTCTGCCCTTGTCCCTGCTGTGAGCCCCCGCGGTTCGCTGTGATTGGGCAGAGGCTGGTCACTGCGGGGGTGGCTGGCTGAGGGGGCTCCCCCACCCGCAGGTCTGGAATATGCACTGAAAGGCTCCTCCACAGCCAAACTATAACAAACGCCACTTCAACACAGTGGAGGAGAATCACTTAATGAATATGTGTTTAATCCAGGACCATACCAGACACGTTATTTTTATAATTTAAGGTTCCCAATTTGCTTACCGGTTGGAGTGCTGTAGTATACAGTGGTCCTCACAGGGTTTGCCTTTGACATCTGGAAGAATGATGAACGAGCCTGTTGGCTGGTGCCACTGTGCTGGTAGAGACAATTATGAGGATGCCCACGCACTGATCACTGGCTCGCTTCATTACTTAAAGAGACGTGCACAGAGGCTTTCTCTAAAGTGCTGCAAGGGATCTGCCCAGGTGGGAACCTTCGCTCAATATTAAATGACTGACTCTTTGCTCCATCTCGCTTCATCTTCACATTAAACTGAACACACTCGTTACTCCTATCAGAACAAGCGGCCGTCGTGTAAGGCAGCGGCGCCGGTCTCGTCGGTCAGTTTTATAGTGACCGGCTCTTCCGGTTTGCCCAGCACTGTCGTCAGGTTAGCTCTCAAAGTCTCAGATTCTGGGAAATCCCTGAGTTCTGGGTAAGCCGGGACGTTTAGTCAACCCTAAATTTGGCTAAAAACACTGTGCCACAATATTTTTTAAATAATAAGTACGCCGGGGTTAGAGTCGGCCTCGAGGACGCTCCCCACTGACATTTACCGGGCGCACGAGCAGGACGACACGGGGCTCGTGTGTGGCCCCGGACCTTCCGGGGAAATGCTGGGTTCCGCCGTCGAACCGCCTCCCCTGAGCCAACTCCCCTCCCTCCCTGCCGCTACCCTCCTTCCCACCCGATGGCTTAAGTCGTCCCGCGGCCGCGGCTGCCGTGGGGCCGAGCCGGTCCTCGCGGGCACGGAATGCGCCCGTGCCCTGGCCGGCCTGCGCCGCGGGCCGCCACCGCCCCGCACCTGCCTCCCGCGCCGCGAGCGGATGGAGGGCCCGGGTCCCTCGGCCGCGCGGAGGAAGCGCCGGGGAAAGCGCGCGTGGCTCGCGATCTGTCAGCCCGGTCCGCGCAGCGTCACAACAGCGCGGCCGAACCCCCCACTTACCGGCTTTGTACCAGCGAGTGAAGTAACGATCCACGAGCGACGGCACGGCGGGTTCCGCGGCCGCGGGCTCGGTGGCCATGGCGACCGCGGGCGCCACCACCCCCGCCCCGTGCGCCCCGAGCGCCCCGAGCGCTTCCTCCGAGCGGGCGCGGGAGGACGGCGCACTTCCGGCGCGCGGCCCGCGGCGTGCGCACGCGCCCTGCTGTCCCGGCCCCGCAGACCCCGCCGCCGGGCCGGGTTAGCCCTGTGCGCTGGAGTCCGACGTCAAAGCCGGGATCCGACAGCAGAAGCGGGCGGAGGGCGGAGGGCGGAGGGGCAGGGCCGGAGGGGCCGCGCCGCTCCCCACCTCTGGCGTGCCGGGGCTCGGGAGCGGGCCGGCCACGCCCCCTGCGCCTCGTGACGTCACTCCCTGGGCGCCGGGCTGAGTCCCCCCTGCGGCGCCCGCTGTTCGGCGTCTCCCGGGTGCGCGGCCCGAAAGCCGGAGGGGCGGGCGGGAGAGCGGCCCTGGGCTCCGGGAGGCCGTCCGCGCGGCGTCGGTGAGGCCAAGGTGGACGCGCCGCTGTTGGCGGAGCGCGTCGCAGGTGAGCGTTCGAACGGCTCGCTCGCGGGGGGCGGGGGGCGGGGGGGACGACGGGTTGCTCCCGGGCCGCACGCGTACGGCCCCTGGATTCCTCGCGGTGCTGGACGGCGCCGCCGAGCCCCTGACGCGCGGCGGCCGAGGGTGGATTGCAGGGGCCGCGGCGCTGCTTCTCGCGCCTGCGACTCCCCGTGGAGACGCCTCCGGTGCTGCCCCGTCCCTCCGGGCGGTGCCCTCCGTGTGGGCGCTGGCGGCCCTCCACGTCTTCAAAGCCCGACGCTTACCCGAGCGCCCGCCCAGCGGATGTTCCCTGCGAGCCACAAACCGGGTGGTGGAATCGATCGGACACGGTGCGAAGGATTGAAGCTGAATATTGACAGCGACGGAACCAACCAGTAAATGAATAGTTTAGTGAGAAACGTGAGCAAAAAAAAAAAGAAAAAAACGGAGGGGGGAGGAGACCATTTTTCAGCTTGGGGGACAGAGAGAGAGAGTAGAAATGCCATGTCCTCAAATAGAAGCTCATTTGAGTGGGAGAACAGTGTTTCGTTCTCCAGTGTGTGTGTGACGTGCTTGTGAGGGCTCCTTGTGAAAAACCTCAGAAGGGGGCACGTGTGGTTTTACTGTTCACTCTGGAGAGGGTCAGGGCTGGACGTGGGGATCTCATCAGCCTGTTAATGAGCCGCGTGGTACTTGCCTGCTGTGGGCATGATCGTCAGCCAAGAGGCGGCAGGACGGAGGAACCAGGGTGGAGGAGTTGCCAGAAGTGTCAGAGAGGATACAGACTTGATAGGAAGAGACCTTTAGCACAATTAAGAGCTGCGAAGAGGCTAATTGAGGGTGAAAGAGTTGGGGATTGCAGTTGTAAAAGAAAAGGTACTGGTAAGTTGAGGTCCTGGGGGACTGTGGAGAATACTGCTTCCCTAACTTTGAAAAGGAGTAGGGGAAAAAAATAAAAGAAAAGAAAAAAAAAAAGGAGTAGGACACTTCTGAGAAGACAAGGGAATAACGATGGTCCTGAAACATTACAGTGTGTGTGTGTTGTATGTATCTATGGAGTTTTATATGGATTTATAAATCTTTCAGGTTATAAAGGTTTTTTTTTTTTAAGATTATTTAAGAGAGAGCATGAGCCAGCATGGGGAGCAGCAGAGGCAGAGGGAGAAGCAGGCTCCCCGCTGAGCAGGGAGCTCCTGGGGCCCCATTCCAGGCCCTCGGGATCCTGACCTGAGCCAAAGGGAGATGCTTAACTGACTGAGCCACCCAGGCGCCCCCGTAAAGATATTCTTATATGCAAAAAATAGAAGTGTATGCAAAAGATAGAAGTGTTTTCCTATTTATTTTGATCGTTCCAACTCTCCTGAGGAATGACTAATGTTAAGTCTTTTTTTTTTTTTTAAGATTTATTTATTTATTCAGAGAGAGAGAGAGAGAGGCAGAGACACAGGCAGAGGGAGAAGCAGGCTCCATGCAGGGAGCCTGACGTGGGACTCGATCCCAGGTCTCCAGGATCACACCCCGGGCTGTAGGCGGCGCTAAACCGCTGGGCCACCAGGGCTGCCCTGTTAAGTCTTTTTGAAAAAACAATTCTAAAAAAAAAAAAAAAAAAAAAAAAAAAAAAAAGAAAAAACAATTCTGAAGTTGAGGATCTTGCCTCTCCCAAAGAGTAAGAATGTAGAGTAGATTTCAGAATCTCAGTTTGTAAACCATAAACACTCTGAGTTGGTGAGGTTGCTGCCACACGTCTCTATGTGGGTTCAGATGAGATCTTTTTTTCTTGATTATTCTAATGACCACACCTCGGCCCCTGAATCATTTTGCTTATATGAGTGACGTTTATCCCTGGTAAGCTATTCCTTTCTCTGAGAGTAATTCTTCATCAAGGGGTATTTGTACTTTTCTTTCAGGAAGTGCCTCATCATGAGAAATCTAAAGTTACTTCAGACCCTGGAGTTCAGGGATATTCAGGCTCCAGGGAGACCTCAGTGCATCTCTCTCCGAACTGAACAGAGCACCGTGCTTATTGGCTCAGACCATGGACTGATAGAAATAGACCCTGTCACAAGAGAAGTAAGCTAATGATGGAGAATGCCAGCACTTGCAAGACCCTCGACTTATCTTTTTCTCAACCTGCTTCCCCCAGATAGTCTTTAGTTTGAATCTTAGTGAATTCATATCCTCCTAAATGAACATTCGCTTGGCTTTATATTGGTGTCATATGAGACATTACTAAAGTTGTAACCTACCCTTAACTCTGCTTCTATTTGAATTGTAAGTTGGCAAAATTCTGACTTTACATTTTGTGTGGGTGCCCTTTTTACCCTTTCCATCATGTAAATACTACTTATAATTGTGGATCTCAACTGAGAATGCAAATGAAAATTGCCTGTAGAACTTCTTAAAATTGTGTTTCAGCCTCCGTCCTGTGCCAGCTAAATGAGAATCCTCAGTGCTGGATCCTGAGCGTATATGTATATACTTACATATACACATATGTATATATGCATATGTATGTACGTGTGTGTATTTTATGTATGCACATACTTTAAAAAATCTTTGAGTTGATTCTGAGCTCTTCCCTTAATTATATTTGCTACTAATGTATTTTAGGTGATTACATTCTTTGTTCTTTCTCCCCATGCTGTAGAAATCTTAGGAAACTTTAGTTAAAAACCATAGTTTTCTTCATGTTTTATTGAACATTTTTTAAAGAGACCATGCTTCTTTTGTGTAGTGCTTGCTTGGCAGAAAGGTCCCATTAACTTTTTTTTTTTTTTTTTTTTTTTTTTTTTAATTTATGATAGTCACAGAGAGAGAGAGAGAGGCAGAGACACAGGCGGAGGGAGAAGCAGGCTCCATGCACCGGGAGCCTGATGTGGGATTCGATCCCGTGTCTCCAGGATCGCGCCCTGGGCCAAAGGCAGGCGCCAAACCGCTGCGCCACCCAGGGATCCCAACTTTTTTTTTTTTTTTTTAAAGACAGTAGTGTTGTGATATTTCTCAAATGGAAGTTTGGATTTTAATCTAGAAAGACACTTGAATGCTTTTATATTAGAAAAGGAGCATTAAAAAGTAACTTATTTTTGGAAATGTTATGAATTGTTCTTGAGGCCTAATTTGTTTATGTATTTGTTTTGGTGAAAGGTGAAAAATGAAATTTCTTTAGTGTCTGAAGGCTTTCTTCCAGAGGATGGAAGTGGCTGCATTGTTGGTATTCAGGACTTGCTGGATCAGGAGTCTGTGTGTATGGCCACAGCCTCTGGAGACGTCATACTCTGCAATCTCAGCACATGCCAGGTAAGTGGAGGAGTCCAGTGAGGAGGAAACCTCAAGCATCCTTAAATAAGTCATGTGTTTTACATAGAAGCTTAAAAAATTAGGAGCTAATGCTTAAATATCATATTTAAGCATTTTGCAAATTAGAGTCTTTGCGTTATGTATACTTTTTTTACAAAATGTTGTTGTCATGGTTTTAGCTGTATTTCACCTACACTTCGGCTGTATTTTAAAAACTTACTTTTGTCTACTGATGCAGCTGGAATGTGTTGGGAGTGTAGCCAGTGGTATCTCTGTCATGAGTTGGAGTCCTGACCAAGAGCTGGTGCTTCTTGCCACAGGTAAGTTTGTCACTATTTCTCCCTGTGACTTTTATAAAACATGACTCCTAATATTTTAAAGGCTTAAATTTTGGGGTGCTTATTCAAAAAATTTCTTTGAACAGTGATACCAGCATTATAATCTAGAGGGAGTGTGCTCTTTTTGACTTAAATTTCATCTCTTAATATATTATTTTAAGAAGTTATTTCACATTACTGTTTCAATTTTTGGAAACGAAGTCACAAACTTGGAAATCTGTGTGGTCCACAGTTGTAGATAAAAGTGTTAGCAATATTTGACCCACACTAAGAGGAACAGCTGCTATAAACAGATTCTGAAGACTGCTTTTATAGCTCTTTTAGGAGCTCTCATGAGCTTTTAAAAATTACTTTTTTTCCTTTAAGTCTCTTTATTCCAGATGAGTTTATATAAGCTGGTACCCCTAATGAGGTAGGTGTGTGTTTGAAGAGATAGCTTGGTGAAGTCTTGAAGTTAGTGGAGGAGGGCTAAGTAGACTTCAGTGTTAGCTTTACACACGCAAATAGCTGATAGTAAGCATCAGGTAACTTAGCTGGTTGAAGCTTTTTTAAAATTTTTTCTTTCAAATGAGAGTCAAAATATTTAGAATGAATTATGTCTTCCCTCTTCTGACTCTAAACTCCTCCACTCCAGCTCTGTAGCGTCCAGTGTTGTAGATGCTTAGGAAATGGCAAATTTGTGCACAAAAACAAAATCATTCTTGTTTGTGCCCATCCAAGGTCAACAGACCCTAATTATGATGACAAAAGACTTTGAACCAATCATGGAACAGCAGATCCACCAGGATGATTTTGGCGAAAGTGAGTATAGCTCTGTTTGAAACATTTTGTGATCTGAAATTCCTCCCAGGTTTGATCATTTTCTTGCACACTAGTAGCCACGTCATAAACCCAGAGAACTATGAAACAGGAAGCCTCGTGCATTCAGTGTCTGATAACCCCGTTCCTGTAGCCCATTCCAGACAAGGCATACCTCTGGTGCCTCTCCAGGTCTGAGAGTTCACTTTGCCAATAACTGGGAGAACAGAAACCTACGGAATGTCACCTACATAATTGTTGCCCAAACCTTGTGACAGGCATAGGCTGGGGCTTCAGTGAAAGGAACTGTGCTAGCTAAAGTAAAGAGAGTATTTCTGGGGTACAGTTTTGGGGCAAAAACAAGAGAGGTAGGATAGAAGGCTGATTTTTTTTGTTCCTACTAATTAGACCTGCATCTACATTTTCATGGGAACCAGAAATCAGATTGCTTTCCTGCTAAGATCTAGCTGAGGTGATTTGGGCCTTGAAGCTGTGGGAGTATTGAAAGGGGAGAAGAGGGGAGATGTTTATTGTGTGTAAGAGGCTCTGACCAACAGGAGGGCACCAGATGGAAGGCCCAGTTGAGAGAGATGGTGGGGAGAAGGGATTTTAACTTTTGCTGATAACTGACCTCATGCCTTGTTCTCTTAAATCATTTAGAATGAGGACATTATTTAGAAAGTTGTTACTCATTTGCTCAAAAATAATTTATTCAGAAATGATTTTTGAGTAGGTACTATGAACACAGCAGTGTGTTTGGTGCTATGAATAACCAGCTTTTCCTTTGAGGAGTCCCATGATAACACGTTGTGCAAGGTATCAGGGTAGCATGAGGGGAATAAGGGAGCAGTGGAGAGGAAAGATTTCCTAGAAGAGGCTGGGGTGGGCTGAGTGTTTTATCCGGGCTGAATTGGTGTTGGGTAGGTGAGAGTTGAGGGCGGAGGGCTGGGGGGGGGGGGGTGGTCTAAGCAGTAGAATTAGTCTAGTCCGAGGCACAGATGCTTCATAGATATGTCCTGGCTTGTCTAGGCAGTTGTGAGTACTTCTGTATTGCTGCTGGCAGGACATGAGTGCGGATTGAAATAAGCAGGATATGGCAGCCTGGATGGCTCTGCAGTTTAGTGCCACCTTCCGCCCAGGGTGTAATCCTGAAGACCGGGGATCGAGTCCCATGTCAGGCTCCCTGCACGGAGCCTGCTTCTCCCTATGCCTATGTCATTGCCCCCCCCCCCCCCCCCGTTTCTCTTTCTGTCTCATGAATAAATAAAATCTTAAAAAAAAATAAGCAGAATATATTTTGGTTGAGTTTGATGGGAATCTGGACATATAATCAGCCATTAAAGGTTTTGATGATGCAAAATTGATTGGTTGATTGGTGGAGAAGGAAGAGACTGGAGGCAGGGTGATCGGATAGGAGTGCTCTGGGAATCCAGATAAGAAAGGTGGGTGTGGGGTTAAAAGAAGGGAGGAATTTAGAAGAAATTTGATTCTCAGGAGGGGAATACATTTTTGAAATTATCTCAGAAATGTTTTTGGAATATGTATCCATAGTTTCCTTGCTGTCCTAGCCAGTTTGAGAAATAGCAGTTAAGAAAATGAAATAAACGGGCATGGATATGTAAGGTGAGGAGGAAAGAGTTAATGGGACTCTGGACAGAAGCTCAGGTAACCAGAATAAAGATGCCAGTAACTGAGAGAGAGGGTGGGGGGAAGTGCCAGCTTATTAGTGGTAGGTGACAAGTTCTGTTTGTTTTAAGGACCGTATGAAGTCACTATGTAGAGTATGCAGACATAAGGAGCTGAAGCTCAGGATAGGCCAGAGCTGTGGATTGGGAGTCAGTGACGCGTAGGGAATCTTACAATCTTGGGAGGAGGTGAACTTGCTCAGGAGGAGACGTGTCTTGTAAATTCTTCACATTTCATTCTTCTTCCTTGTAAAGTGGGAATTGCTGTCATCGAGGGAATTTAGAATATATAAGATGGCAGTAAAGTGCTTTCCAAAAGAAAGGCATTTCAAGTTCTTCAAAAATCATCGATGCGTATACTCTGGAATACTGATTTTCCAAATATTGAGTGCTGGTCAATTTATTGAGAGGTCTCAGAGGACCCAGGTAATTGACCAATGACTAACTTAATGAAGAATAGCAATGAAACTGTTTTATTTCATTTTGTTTAGCTTTTTGGTTGTCTTGCATGTTCTTAATCATTTCCTAGGCAAGTTTATCACTGTTGGATGGGGCAGGAAGGAGACGCAGTTCCACGGATCAGAAGGCCGGCAAGCAGCATTTCAGGTGCAGATGGTAAGATTGGTCTGATGGATATAGGACCTTGACTGGAACAAGTAGAAGTTTTGCCTGCTACCAGGAATTCCAGGTGTCCTGTTAGAGGCTAATGATGAATAGAGCTCTTCTTTAATAAAACAGAAACTGTTTCATTCCTTAGGGAATGAGTCATTCTAGAAAGACTCTTTTTCCTTGCCAAGTTGCTTTGTAATTTCAGTAGAGAGAATAATTTTAACCAGTATTTGGTTTAAACAGTATGTCCTCACAGATAGAAATGAAGCATTTCGTGTATCCCTTCCTGTTTCTCTTTCCTTCCTCCCCAGAAAGAGCTGTTGTGCTCGATTCACTGTTGATCATTTATGTGCATGTTTTCATACATGCACACATTAGATACTGTTCATGATTTTTCTCTTTGGATGAAACTCTTAGTTTTCCTTTTTTATGAATCCTTTTTGATGGTAGAACTATAGGAGTTACTGATAATGGATTAAATGTGGGGTGACAAAGAAGAATTGAGAATGATCCCAAGATTTGGGCAGAACAAATGGAAGCATATAATTTATGTTATGTGTAGACATCTCCATGAGCTTGTCATTTACATTTTCCATCCATAATGATTTCTGGCCACCTTCCAAGTAACTCATATGTCATCTCCTAACCCTTCACTAGAGCAGGCTTGTGTTCTCTGCCATAGGGCAGTGTCATTGAGCATAGGTCTTGATAGGCTTCCTGTGTATTCTCTCCCGTGCAGAGTATGGTGCTGAGGGCATTCTGTTGCACCCTGTCACTGGAGTGTGATGGTGGGTGCTTGGGTGGCCCTGTGTCCCCCATCTTGCAGATCGGCCTTTCTTCAAGGCCTTCAGGATCGAGATGCAGGCGGCACTGGAGACCTTTCTTCTTCCCATACTGCAGAACACAGAACTTTTCTGTTTCCATCACTGCTATTGACTTTACCACCTCTGGCTTTCCCTGCCGACTTCTTCTCTTCTTAATTCATCTGTACGCTTGGGAAGCTTACACAGTAACCAAATAACTAGGACTCTACCCTCTTACATTGAGATAAACATTTATTTTCTTATTCTAACAACCCGGTAGATTCTTCAGCTCTTTATATTTAATATCCAGATCTACAGCTCTTTTTCTCTGTTGCCGTGCCTGGAGGCCCCCTTTTTTTAATGCCTGAAGACAGATTTTGTTTTGTTCTCTTGATGATTTCTGAGCCTAAGAGGCCTTCTAGAAGGGTTCCTGAGGATTCTGTGAAGTTGGTTTTCTAGATAGCTTATGTCTCATGTAAAAGGTTTAATTTTAATACCCTGGGGCTTGTTTGATCCTGGACTATTTAAGTTCCCCAGTAAGATTTGTGTTTCTTCCTCTCTTTAGTATGAGTCGGCTTTGCCCTGGGATGACCATAGGCCGCAGGTGACCTGGCGTGGTGATGGCCAGTTTTTTGCTGTGAGTGTTGTTTGCCCAGAGACAGGTATGGAAATACATTGTAATTAAAGGGAAAAAAGTATTTTATGAAGTTCAAGTTATTTTCTTCCTTTTATTTTTTAAAATTATACATACAAGGTGCTACTTTAGATGTTAAATGAATTTAGAGCTAAGAACTGAAAGAGATTTTTGAGGTCATTTGGTAAGGCCTCTTACCTGTTGGGTACAAATTTTTTTTTTTCCCCCAAAGATTTAATTAATTTATTTTTGAGGGAGGGAAGGTGGGAGGGTGAGAGAGAGAGAGAAAGTTAAATCATGAGCTGGGTTGGGGCAGAGGGAGAATTAGACTCCTCGCTAAGCAGGGAGCCTGATGCAGGACTCAATCCCAGGACCCTGGGATCATGATCTGAGCTGAAGGCAGACACTTAAACTAGCCACCCAGGCACCCCTGTTGGGTACAAATTCTTAAGACTAATTTACTCGGCTTTGTAAAACTGGCAGTTTTTATTAATGAGATGTTTGAATAGTTCGGACTTAACAGCATTTTAAGTTTTTCTATTTAACTCTGCCTGCTATACAGGAGCTCGGAAGGTCAGAGTATGGAACCGAGAGTTTGCCTTACAGTCAACCAGTGAGCCTGTGGCAGGCCTGGGACCAGCTCTGGCATGGAAGTGAGTGGGAAAAGAAACCTTGTAACTTCTTCCTCAGAGAAGATAGTAGTAGTGGAGTAAGCGTGGTGGTGCATGTTAAATAGAGGTGTTCATGTAACACAAAAGGATATTAACTTCTCATTTGGCTATAAACCTGTATCTTTCTCTTTCTAGTTTTTCTGAAGTCAGAATTCATTTCGAGTAGTAGATTCAGAACTTCTTCACAGATGTTGTCATTCCAAGGCCCGCGTTTTACAGCTTACAGGGCGGGCCTATATGAAGTCATTGTGTAGAACAGAAAATGGTGCTTAGAAGGAAAGTCACTCTACAAAGCTCATGGGGGCAGTGGAACTTTGGTGAACACTAGAAAAAGGGCTTTCTTCTTTGCCCAAGCCACAACCTCTTAGGCCAGAAGGTTCTACTTACTGAGGAACATGCAGGCTGGATTCCAGCTCAAGTTATGTCTTGTCCAGTGTCTGCAACTACTCTGAGTAAAGACAGAAGAAATGTTTTCTGTCTCAGTAGCATCTGTTATATAACAGACTCCTCTGTCTCTGGGTTATAGACATCATGTTTCCCACCAGTACCTGACAATTGAATGACAGAGCAAAGAGAGAAAGGTATTTAAAGTAAAACTGTAGAGACAGATGTGAACAAGATGAGGCAATTGGGATGTTTTAAGTAAGTTGAGAAATCTTAATACCTATCTGAGCATAAAATAGTTGCCAAAGTCATATATTTGAAGGAAAAATACATTGTGGTTTTATAGGATATTGTATTTGGAATAGTTTTAAAAATTTATTGTTGGGTTTTGTTTTGTTTTTTAAGTCACACTAGTGCAGTCTAAATTTGTAAGTCTTTGTAAGCAAATGGAACCTTTGTGCAAATTAAGAATAAATGCACTCTCTCTGGGCAGGTGTAGTCCCACACTAGGCTAAAGTGCTTACCAAGAGACGTGGGATTTAAGCCTTCCTTGGATGGAGATTTTTTGTTGGAAAAATTGTTTCTCTGACTTAAATCTCATTCTTAGCCAGCTCGCTCTACTTTCAGAGGTTCTAACATGCAGCGTTTGCTTTAAGGCCCTCAGGTAGTTTGATTGCATCTACACAAGAGAAACCCAATCAGCAGGATATTGTGTTTTTTGAGAAAAATGGCCTTCTTCATGGACATTTTACACTTCCTTTCCTTAAAGATGAGGTTAAGGTAAGTGCCTGAGTTATTTCACCATCAAATTTAGGGAACTTCTCACAGCTATAGAGGCTTATATCAGATATGGGCATGTAAGGAGAAGCTCCAGAGTAGAGTAATAAAAATAGTGGCTTCTTATAACTGAATTTTTTTTGAAAGAGTTTTTTTTTTTTTTTTTTTTTTTAAGGATATTTTGCAAAGAAGAAATGACATTCTTTCTTACTCTAGGTAAAATACAGATAGAAATAGAAATCCTCATTTGTATTGTTCATTTGGACAAAAGCATAATGTTTCCATTGGTAGATACTTTTCATTAATAGCACTTAAACCTTGAGCCACTTGTATACCATTAGGATTTTTATGAGCAGAAACACCAAATGGTGGTAAGCTTTAATAATTAAACGTAAACATAAGTTAAAATTATGTTATATGTAAATTACAAATTGAAGCTAAAAGTTGAGGAAGAGTTTAATTTGCTCCCATGACCTTCTTATTCACTTTGAACAGATGCCAGCATTTTATAGTTTTCATCCAGTCACCACTTTCTAGTCTAAATACACTTTATGGTTCCCTAGGGTTTTGATTCTAGAAATTGATTTTTAATACTCATTTCTAACAGGTAAGAAAACATTTTTCTTCTCTAACCACAAATCTATCATCCTACCTTACAAGATTTGTAATAGTTCCGTAGTATCATGTAAAACCTAGTCCTTTTCAAATTTCCTTGATTGTCTAAAAATGTCAACTTGCATTTGGTTAAGTCTTGTAGATTTTTAAGCATAACGCGTTTTTTGACATCCCTGCATATAATGACATATTAACTAGATTTGTTAATGATTCAATGGGTTCCTAATCTATAGTTGAGGATCAGCTCAAGTAATGGGATTACTTGGTTGGTGAGGGCAGGGAATTCAGCTCTTGTGTAATATTTTGAAGTATATACATAGTTAAAAGCCAGTGACATGCCTTTTTTCCCTATTAGGTAAATGGCCTGTTCTGGAATGCAGATTCCACTGTGCTTGCAGTTTGGCTGGAAGACCTTCAGAGGGGAGAAAACTGCACTCTAAAAACCTATGGTAAGACAGCACCTAGCATCTTAGCCCCATGCCACATAAGATGTCGTTGAAAGTAGTAGGCTATGGAGTTGCCTTTCTCCCTTCTGCTTTGTCCTGATGGAATCAGAGATAACTGAGGGGGATAAATGGAGATGAGGGAATGGTTTGGTTTTGATTACTTAGGGATTTTTAGTCATGTATCATTTAGGGTTCTCTAGACAAATAGGTTGACAGGTTGGAAATTCAGTTAAGAGGTGAGTCTCAAATTTATAAGGACAGGCCTGAACTCTGGAAACTTATGCAGGTTTTGTCTTACAGTCTTGAGGAGGA
This sequence comes from Vulpes lagopus, assembly GCF_018345385.1. NCBI lineage: Eukaryota > Metazoa > Chordata > Mammalia > Carnivora > Canidae > Vulpes > Vulpes lagopus. The sequence continues at coordinate 68,723,071 of NC_054830.1, forward strand.
ATTCCTTCTCTGGGAAACCTCAGTTTTTACTCAAGGCCATAAACACCTTACATGAGACTCACTCACATTATGGAGGATAATCTTTTGTATTTAAAGTCAATTGATTGTGAAGGGTAATCACATCTACAAAATACCTTCCAGTAATATCTAGGCTCTGTAGGAATAGTGTTACTTCAGGAAGTTAAAGTGCTAGCCATAGGAAAACTATAGCAGTGAATGAGAAACGGCATTAGATACAAGGAAGAATAATCTCTGTGACTTTTTATTGTAGATCAGATTGTAAATATGTATTTTTCAGTATATGTGTAATATGAGAAAATATTAGAAAGCAAAGATGAAGAAACAGAATTTTTCCATAATTCTATTGCTCAGTAATGAGCACTATTAAAATTTTCTTGTGGGATCCCTGGGTGGCGCAGCGGTTTAGCGCCTGCCTTTGGCCCAGGGCGTGATCCTGGAGACCCGGGATCGAATCCCATGTCAGGCTCCTGGTGCATGGAGCCTGCTTCTCTCTCTGCCTGTGTCTCTGCCTCTCTCTCTCTCTGTGTGACTATCATAAAGAAATAAAAATTAAAAAAAAATATATTCATTTAAAAAAAAAATTTTCTTGTCTTCCAGATTCTATGTGTATGGCTATGATCTCATTTTTGTTAAGTATACAAGTATGATACAGGTAGTTTTATAACAGACATCTTTCGATTTCAGATACCCATGGGTATCATCTTAAATTGCTGTGTAATATTCATTTGTACCACAGTTTATTAAATCTCATTCTGTTAGGCACTTAAAGTTTTGCGATTTTTCGTATCAACAAAAATGCAGTGAACATTTTTGTTGATAAATCTTTTCACTTGCTTGATTGTTTTTTTTTTTAATTTTTTAATTTATTTATGATAGGCACACAGTGAGAGAGAGAGAGAGAGAGAGGCAGAGACACAGGCAGAGGGAGAAGCAGGCTCCATGCACCAGGAGCCCGACGTGGGATTCGATCCTGGGTCTCCAGGATCGCGCCCTGGGCCAAAGGCAGGCGCTAAACCGCCGTGCCACCCAGGGATCCCTGCTTGATTGTTTTTTAAGTGGCTTTCAAACTTTTTAATCAGTAGAATTTTTTCTTTAGCTGAAATGTTATTTACAAGCTCATTTAATTCATTCATGGCACAGTCCTTCTCAATGCTGGCTGTACCTTTAGAAAAAAAAAAATGCCATCCAGGCCTCATCTCAGAGTTGAATTTGTTGTGTTATAATGGGGTGTTAGAATGTGTACATCAGTGCTTAATTTAAAAATTAAAAAGCTTCCAGTTGATTATTAATATGCAGCCAGAGTTGTGAACCACTGATTACCCAGAGTGTCAAGGGCTGGCACTGTGTTATGCTCGGAATAAAAATATTGCGCAGGAACAGCCCCATTGTCTGTCCTCACAAAGCATGAGTATGTAGTCTAACTTAGCAACTTACAGCTTGGTAAAAGTGTTCTAACAAAGGTTGGTTTCGACATCATTAGGTCTTTCGCCTTCCAGCTTTATTGAGATTGAATTGACACACATTGTGCAAGCTTAAGATGTGTGCTATGATAATCTGACACGCATATGTATTGTGAAATATTTACCACAGCAAAGTTGGTTAACCATCCAATTTTGGATGGTGAATTCCCATTTTGGTTATTACGGCAGGAACATTTAAGACCTGCCCTCATAGCAACTTTTGAGCATACCATACAAATTGTTAACTATAATCACCATGCTCTGTGTTAGATTTTCGGAACTTGAACTCGAAGTGTGTGCTCTGTCATCAGCATCTCCCCCATTTCCTCTGTACCCCAGGATTAGATCTTATTCTTTTAACAGATGTTGGAAGGAACAATTGGTGATGAAGGATTAGTATTGATCTTCTTCCTTGGAGAGCTGAATTATGCTTAATACCAGATCGCCGAGGACATAACTGCATGTAAAGCTCCTAGAAGAAAATAATAAGCATCTTAAGCCTAATACGATATAGTGATGCTAATCTAATGTTCTCAAATTGAGTGTTGTCATACTTTTAATCTAATTGCCAAATTTTCTTTCTAAATCTTTACATGAAAAAACAACTCACTAAAGCACTGTCTTCCTATTAATTTTCTGTACACATGACCCTAAAGTTTAAAAGTAGAGACAGCATAAATGTGTGCTTCTGGCCTTAGATTATCCCCATGGAAAACTACTTCTTGACTATTATTATCATTACTATTACTATTTGAATGAAGAGGCTAAGCAGGAAGGGTCATTTGAAAAAGGAACACTTGCCCATATCCCTGTCCAGCAGGTAATAGGCAGTCTGGTCCTCTGGCCTCTGACGTTCTTCCCCTCATTTCTCCCTTGCAGTGCAGCTCTGGACTGTGGGGAACTATCACTGGTATCTCAAGCAAAGTCTGCCTTTCAGCACCTGCGGGAAGAGCAAGCTTGTGTGTCTGATGTGGGACCTGGTGACCCCGTACCGGCTGCATGTTCTCTGCCAGGGCTGGCATTACCTCTGCTATGACTGGCACTGGACGACTGACCGGAGCTCAGGAGATAATTTGAGTGATATGGCAAACGTGGCTGTCATTGATGGAAGTAAGGAGCTAGAAAGCATGTCAGTGAGCCTGTTCCTGCAGATGTGATGGTTTAACTAAAACTGGGAAATTTTGGCTTGTGTGGTGCTTTGGTTGTTTGGTTTATTTTTACTTATTTCTTGTTTCATTTTGATTGGATGGGGATGCCCTTAGTGGGGGCATGTACTCTGCTGAGAATCATATCCTGTCCTCCTCCTCCTCCTCCCTCCCCCTGCCCACCCCAATTACATCCATATTCTTCATGAATTTACCTCTCTGGCCTTTGAAGACATTGAAAATTTTGACCCCCAAGTATAGATGAAAACTGTGATTTTGTGGCATTGGTGTGTGAGCCTTACCTCCTAGCTCTGACATAGATTTATATTGACCCTTGCCCCCACCTCACTTGGGTTGCTTTGTTTTTTAATATAATACTTGTTAATTGGGATCCCTGGGTGGCGCAGCGGTTTGGCACCTGCCTTTGGCCCAGGGCGCGATCCTGGAGACCCAGGATTGAATCCCACGTTGGGCTCCTGGTGCATGGAGCCTGCTTCTCCCTCTGCCTGTGTCTCTGCCTCTCTCTCTCTCTCTCTCTCTCTCTCTCTCTCTCTGTGACTATCATAAAATAAATAAATAATTTAAAAAAATACTTGTTAATTGTATAATCTATCCAATATGTTCAAGTCACAGATATCTGTCTAGTGTGAGGATTGATTGGTGTTCTTTGTATGATGGAGAGAGGGAATTGGGGCAAGAAGTAGTCACCTGAATAGATGGTTTACCTACTGCTGATAACATAAAGAAAACTTGTTTCTAAGATTGCAATGTGTGATGCTGTGTGAATTTTGTTCTCTGTAGTAGTCCTAATATAATTTTATAATTATATGTTCTGTACAGGGGACTTAATCAGATAGGTCTTATTACTAAAAACGTGCATCAGGGAGTGGTTTAAAGATTTTGAAGGGAATCATTGCCTTAGTTCACTCTGGCTTGGTTGAACGCCTTGGTTTCAAGCTAGACCCAAAGGCCTTCTTGCCCTCATTGGACTGCTCTGGACCTGGAGGTGACAGTAGCCAGACAGAGACAGAGCCCTGACACTTAAGCTTCGCTTATTTACAATAAAAACACCAAACATTTTTAGGAATTGCTGTATATTTTCTATCACCGTTATTAGTGCTACCGTGCTGTCAGATGTTGCACTTCACAAATGAAACATGCATGTATCTGATCTCTTCTCTCTCTCATACCCAGACAAGGTATTGGTGACAGTCTTCCGACAGAGTGTGGTTCCACCTCCCATGTGCACCTACAGATTGCTGCTCCCGCACCCTGTGAATCAAGTCATGTTCTCTGCACATCCCAAAAAGAGTAACGACCTTGCAATCCTAGATGCCAGTAACCAGATTTCTGTTTATAAATGTGGTATGTTCAAAACCATTAACCAAGAAGTTCTGAACCATGTCCCTCCTGCACAAAAGAGAGTTATAGTGTGGTGTTACCTTAGCTCCATAATAATTAATCTCATTATTATGATAATATCTAATGAATTTGTGGGGGTTTTGGAGTGGGAGGGAGTCTGATCCCACTCTGGCCTATAAGAGCAATTCCCTTTGCTTGTTGAACTTGAAGAGTCAGTGATTGAAGAATAACATTCACCCTGGAAGTAGCAAGGTATCTTATTGCATCTTTAACATGTTTTAAGGTTCCATTGCCTTTGCACAGATTTCCATTTGATCCCACAGCCTTCTTAGGAGTGGCATCAGAGCTGGTGTTTTTCTGTTCTTTTTTTTTTTTAAGATTTTATTTGTTTATTCTTGAGAGATGCAGAGAGAGGCAGAACATAGTCAGAGGGAAAAGCAGGCTCCCTATGGAGAGCCTAATGCAGGACTCAATCCCAGGACCCTGGAATGAAGACCCAAGCCAAAGGCAGATGCTAAACCACTGAGGCACCAGGTGCCCCATGTTTTTCTGTTCTATAGATGAGGGAAGAGAATGCCAAAGTGTTTGCAGTTTGCTTGAACGAGAATGGATGAGGATCTCACTTAGGTGTTCTAGCTTCTCCACCTGTCCTTCCACCATCCCATTTCTGTCAGTTTTTAGTTGCTTTCCTGATGTGTAGGAGAAGCCGACATTTGTTTTTATCTGTGAGTTCTATGATCATGGTGTAATTATACTGGCACATGATACTGGTAGCATTGTTTACAAATCGTCCTGAATTCTCAGCCTGAAAAGTAAACAGAATTAAGAGGTTGAGATGTGGTTATTTCTAGATTGCTTTATTTCTAAAGTGGGGTCTATTTCTAGACCCCATTAAATGCAGGATTAGTACCCTTAGTATTAGGGAAAATGTGTGTGGGTTACTATGATAGTAACTGCATTTTTATTTTCTAGATGATAGTCCAAGTGTGGACCTTACAGTGAAGCTGGGAGCTGTGGGTGGAAATGGATTTAAAGTTTCTCTTAGAACACCTCATTTGGAAAAGCGATACAAGTAGGTTGTTCTTAATTACCTTGTACCTCTGGGAACAGCAGTTAGTCCTAAATTCAGCCACCTGTTACTGTTCCATGCCTGTTGCTGAATGAAACAAGTAGATACTATGCCTGGCCCCTGGTTTTTCAGCCTGGTGGGGAAGTCTGTTATCTTGTATCTGCATGCCATATGCTAATGGTGGCAGTGGAGCCAAGCTGGTAGCTGGCTTAGAAGCCATTTCCTCCAGCAGCATCTTGGTTCTCCAGGGAAGGTCATGTAGAAAGGTAGAGGTAAGGGTGGTAGGGCCAAGCTGCATTTGCTTGTGTATATGAGGGGCTCTCTTGTTCACCTACTGGCTGACTGAATGCAGTCTCTGTCTTTGTTGCATCCCACACTCCGGAACTTTGGGTTGCTGTGTTTTGAGTCTCTCAGGTTGGAAATCAGAATGCGTTTTCCCATTGAAACAATGTTATAAATGATTGGGTATAAATGAGTACCTCAGGTATAAGTATTGTGAAATGACCCTGAAATATAATTAGTAATTATAATATGACTTCTATGAGAATCCGGGATTTGATTGCATTCTATTTGATAAGCGCATGTTCTTTATTGCTGAACTCTGCCCCATGAGAGCATATATTTATAAATTAATAGGGACAGTAAACTGACTAAAATGAGTAACTGAATTTCATAAGCAATGTTTCTTAAATATATGCAGTATATTTAATAGATCTATATAAGCTTTCAACCTGCTTATGATTTGGTGGTGGTCTATATAATGCTTAGTCGTTTTCAAAGAACATTTATGTGGATTATTTCATTTCACAGAATTGAACCCACTAGAGGACAGACTTAAGGCAAACTAGGAAGTGTGAGACAATTTAGAACATAATTTCATTTTTTTAAAAATTGAGAGGACAGCTCCAAGTCATTTAGGAGATTTCATGAAGGGCATGAATACTTATCTTCATCTTTGAAGAAGAGATTAGGTTAGGATCAGCAGAGACGGATGGGGAGGGTTGGCCATGGTGAGAGAAGTGTGTCGGTAGGGCCCGTGGGAGTAATACCCCCACGGTGGGAAGAACACAGTGGAGGGACCAGAGTCCTGGAAGAGCTGATTGAGTAGGAAGATCAGGGTAGTGACCCAGCTTCTTCAGTGCATGCTGAGGATTTGCCACTTAAGCTAGAAGGTGGGAGAAGTAGCCCTTACGAGTTCCTGCCAGAGGTGGCAAAAATGTGCTATCCTCTGATGTGTTAATACTACAGGAGGCAGGTGTTAGAGGCCAAAGAAACCATCTCTGAAGCTAATTAGTTGTTTTGGTATGAGATGCTAAAAAATGCCCCACTCTTCTGAGACCCACATATCTGCTGGAGCCTGGTTTGAATGCTGGCAAGTGGTGACGGGGAAGCCTCCGGAGTTTGTTACTATAGGGCCTGGGGCAAGTGATTTCTTGCATAGTCAGTTTCCTGAAGTGTTCTCTTCAAATCTAAAGACCTCAGAATATAAGAAGCCTAAATAAATAGAAAAATATTCTGGCATTACCTCAGGTTTTGTCCCTCCAAATAATTAGGAATTGATCGTATACAAAGGTTCATTCTTCACTTAGGAAAATCTCGGTCATACTAAGTTTGATTCATGTATTGGACGTTGTTCCATATTTAAAACAGACTTCAGTTTGAGAATGGTGAAGATCAAGAAATAAACCCGTTGAAGTTCAGCCTTATCACCTGGATTCAGGAAGACGTTTTCCTGGCTGTAAGCTACAGTCCGTCCAGCCCTCAGTCTGCCATTCACCATCTGACTGTGGCCCCTTCTGAGGCGGATGACGAGCACGGGCAGCTCCATATTAGGTATGGCCACACTTCCTTGAATTTCATGTGCTCGTAGGCAGATGGTGTTACACTTTTGTCTTTTCTGGGTCTAGGATGATTTTGACTTCTAGTGAGCAAGATTGAGGGCAGGAGCTTCCTTGTTAAGCATACTTAGCAAGAGAGTTAAGTGTAGTTTTGAGTCACGTCAAGATACAAACCCAAAAATTCATCAAGAAGTGGGTGGAACATAGGACAAATACCAGTAGATGGGGCAAAACATTTTGAAGATGTGTTAAAATTTTTCATTCAGCATATACGTACATTCTAGCAGGGTAATTGTTTGCCAAAGAGAATTAACCGCTACAGTTACCCTTGTTAATAGGTCTATATACATGCACTTCACTTGGATGTGGTGACTTCGAAATGCTGCTTCTGGCTTCTTCTACATATTCAGTTTGGCACTTGACTACATGTAGTACTAGAAAGTCTTCTCTGTTTTCTCTTTGCTAAAATTTCACTGCTCCCTGGCCCTGAGTTTTGCTTTGATTCTAGACTGCATCTTTGTCACAGTACAGGTTTCAGGTAATGAATGCTGTTTTCTGTGACGCAAGCCCCATTGTGCAGTAGATGGCTTTGTGAAGGACAGCTCCGAGAAAGCCTCAGGCTTCCAGTGTCAAAACTTGGCACATTACATCTAAGCTGATGTTTAATCCTCAGGCTAATTTGTAATTGAGGGTTTCCTAGTCAGATTATAATTCTGAAAACCCTTGTTGCAAAATTAGGAACTTTTTTTTATTGTATACACAAAACATACTCCATTGTAGTCACTAACTACTAATCTTTGACTCGCATCCAGACGGATACAGGAAGTGTTCTAGCTATATGCAATACTCAGTTAACCGTAACCGGAGCTTTTAAAAAGCAGAATGGATGGGAGATGGGTGAAACAGGTGATAGGGATTAAGGGGGACACTTGTGATGAGCCCTGGATGACGTCTGGAAGTGTTGAATCACTATATTGTACACTTGAAACTAATACTACACTGTTACCTACATTAGAATTAAAATAAAAATAATAAAAAGTAATAGCAATTTACATCCGGAAATACCTAAATTGTACAAATTTTTGCTTCTGCAAATTTGAAATTCTTTTTCATCAGATTGTAGAAAGAAAACCTAGATCCATCTCATTTGCTGTAAAGGAAATGAGAAGCCATTTAAAATATATTTCTGTTGCTTTGATTTTTGTCCCCCCCCCCCAAAAGGGCTATTTTGTTTATATACAATATTAATATTTTTAAGGAATATAAAGTCCCTTAATTAGCTTACGGGTTTTTATACCATATATATATATATGATATTTTATATCTTACATTAATATACCTTACATTCTGTAAAAGAAACTCTTCTAAATGCTGTGGTAACTTATTTCTCACACTACCTCTTTGAAGTATGTATTATTAGCACCCTTGTTTTATAGCCGAGACCACGAAGGTACAGAGCAGTTAAGTAACTTGCCAGTCATCATATAGGTAGAGCCTGGATCCAGTCCCAGTCAGTTGTGGTCTGGAGTGTCTTAACCTATTCACAGATAATTTATCCTCACAAAATTTGGGCCATTCTTTATATTGGCCAAAAGCTCTCTGAATAACTATTAGCATTGGCAGCATTTGCTTTTTTTTTACTTTTCCAAATCTATTAAGACATATCTACTCTCTGTTCATTGACACAGGAAAAAAAAATATAATGACAGTAACCGATTCCCCTCTTCTCATTAATGAAGACCCACAGATTTCCATGAGTGAATATGATAGCAATAAGAGATACTGAGTATGCTCATTTTCTTACAGATTCATTGCTTTATTTACTACAGTGTGTATTTTAAGGAGACAGAAATGATACCATGCATGTCTAATGAAGACATTAAGTTGTTATAAATTGTATTAAGTTGCTGCCAGAATGGGAGTGATGACCTCACAGCGTAGACACCTAGCTTATTGGCATTGTGGAAAACAGTGTCATGTGATGGGTCATTATTTTGTCTGGGCTACTGCTTGCAATATTTATCTATCAGTGTGTATCTTTGTGCACATGTGTGTATGTATTATGTATATATTGTATTGAAATAGGCAGTGCAGCCCAAAGGTTAATTGCTTATTTCTTTTTCTTTTCTGCAAAATCAGTGAAATGCTACTACTTTTGAGAAAAGTGGTCTGCTCACATTCCCATTCTTGCTTTTTTTTTTTTTTTTTTTTTTTAATTTTCGTCAGTTCGTCTGTGACAGTGGATGGAGTCATAATCAGTCTGTGTTGTAATTCCAAGACCAAGTCTGTAGCATTGCAGCTGGCTGGTGGCCAGATACTTAAGTACTTCTGGGGTGAGTATCAGAATGTTAGGAAAGCGAGTTTATGACTTACATAAATGTTTAATTCTTAAGAATGTTTGCTCGTTTCTTGTCAGTGCCACATTGACTGTTAAGTCTTTTAATCATCCTAGAAAACCGTAAGCTGTAGAGTGGCACTAGCAGATGGATTCTATCCCTGTTTTCTCCTATACTGGACCACGGTGTCCTAATGAGTTCCAAAATATACATGGAAAGTGATCCAAATTGCATGTTAAATATTTCAGCGTTTTACAGCAAGTGTACCAGCTTTTTGTAAATCTCATCTGCCAATCCTGCAGAGTCCCCCTCTCTGGCTGTTGAGCCATGGAAGAACCCTGGTGGATTTCCTGTTCGGTTTCCTTATTCGTGCACTCAGACTGAATTGGCCATGATTGGGGGAGAGGTAAGTGAATGCAGGGCTGAAAGCTTTACCACTTAGAATGGTGGCCCAGGGGGAGGTTGGGGGGTAGGGTAACTGGGTGACAGGCACTAAGGAGGGCACTTGATGTGATGAACACTGAGTGTTATACTGTATGTTGGCAAATTGAATTTAAATTTTAAAAATTTAATTAAAAAAAAAAGATGGCCCAAGAACTGATGGCATTTGGTAAAAGGATGTGGGCTTGGGAGGTAGATATGGGTCTCCACCTAATCTCAGGGCATCAGTGAGAAGTTTCTGAGCCTTGACTTCTTCATGTATGAAATGGGATTAAGAGATCGTCCAGGATGTATATAGCAGATAGTTGATTCCTTTCCTTGGAGCTATACATTAAAAGACAGAAAAATGCAGTTGATAGACTTTTAGCCCCCGTTGTACAAATCATTCAGAGTTAGTTTTATTTAAGTACCATTTGGGGACAGCAAAAATGTAATCCCCAAAATAGTATTCAGTAGGTTGTCATTCATCAAATATTGGAATGTCTGTAATTGTGTTGGGTGGGTGGATACAGTGGTTACAGAACAAAATAGCTGACTAACCTCTGCTCTTCTGGAATTTGTAATCTATCAATATAGATATGATTGTCCCCTCTGATAGGAGAATGAAGGAATGGACAGGGTGTGGTAGTAATATTGAGGTGTTCGGTGGCTAATGAGAGGGTGGTAACTCTGAGGATAGGTAACTGTATTCAGTCTTGACATGGACTTAGTTATGAAACCACAGGGCAATAGAACTATGTAACAGAAAAATTAGATTTAACAAGTTTCGTTAGAACTGTTTGTAATTTCAGTTTTGTCTCTTTGCAGGAATGTGTCCTTGGTCTGAGTGACAGGTGTCGTTTTTTTATCAATGACACTGAGGTAACAGGGCTTGGTTTGGTATGGGATCTTTTTCAGTTTTGGCTCCAAATGATAAAGCTAACTTTCCCCTTTGCCTTGTTGTAGGTTGCTTCAAATATCACATCATTTGCAGTATATGATGAATTTTTATTGTTGACCACCCATTCCCATACCTGCCAGTGTTTTTGCTTAAGAGATGCTTCATTTAACAGTAAGTGTTCAGCATGTATAGTAGAAAATAGTTCCTCTTCTAATGTTTTTTGTCCTTTGAAATCTTAATGACTTTAATGTTCACCATCTTCTTTGGCTTTTTATCAGAGTCCTAGACTGAGAAAACCTTTAGAGTCCATGTACTTAGCCCCTAATCTCAACATATTTCAGTCCAGTATTTTACATGAGTTAGCAAAGACCTCCAGAGAAGGAGGTCCTCCTTGGACCAGAACATTGTGAAATTAAAATGTTTTCAGGATTATATAACTAATCCAGTATTTTACCATAGGTTACCATGTAGATGCAAACTGGGTCTAACTTCTTTGTAATCTTCCTTTGTTCACTGTGACTACCCTCCATTGTAGATGTGAAAGACTTCCTTCCTCTCATGGTTTATACAGAAAACTGTGTCCATTTTTTCTTTAGTTCCACGTTGTCTCCTTCCCCCACCGTGTGTGTGTGTGTGTGTGTGTGTGTGTGTGTGTGTGTGTTTCTTATTCTAGAAAACTTCACTTTTAGTCTCTGCTTCCAACTTGGAAACCAGGAATCTTTCACTGATGTCATTTCACTGATAATGAAATAGAGAAACCGCATCCTCCCTGTGTTTTCTAAATCAGTTGAGAAGCTATGTATGTGAATATGCATGAGGGCTCTGTGAAAGAGAAAGCAGGTTCTAGGAATGAGATAGTCAGAAAGGTTACTGGTCTTAAGGTTGGGTGGAAGAGCAAAGCGGTATGGTTGTTAATTGCTTTCTTCTGTTTTGTTTTGTTTTTTTAAATTTTTTTAAGGTATTATTTATTTGAGAGAGCACAAAATGAGGGGCAGAGAAAGAGGGAGAAGCAGACTCCCCGCTGAGCAGGAGCCTGATAGGGGACCCCTGGAATCATAACCTGAGCTGATGGCAGAAACTTAACTGACTGAGCCACCCAGGCATCCCTGCTTTCTTCTATTTTGGATCATATGTTCAGTTTTGACTATGGTCAATGGAAAGTGGCTTGTCATGACAGTGATTCTTATGGCTTAGCCACTGGTGTCTTTAGCATTACATGCAGGTCTGAGCAGCAGCCATGTGTCTAAAGGGGAATCTCTGCGGAAGGTGGAGAGGGGTTCACGTATTGTCACCGTTGTGCCCCAGGACACAAAGCTTATATTACAGGTAAGCTAACTTTTCAGGGTGTGTTTCTGATTGTTATTAGACTGTCAATACAAAACAGTTCTTGCAGATTGTATTTTAGGCCCTCTTATCATTTGTAACAGTTTATCATAAGCCAATCCTTCCTAGGTGCTAGGTTCTGTTAGCTTTACATAAAGGAGTAAAGTTAGTTCAGGCTGTGCCCAGCAAGGCTAGAAGAGAAGGTTATCTAGAGCACAACTAGATCTGCAGGAAGTGTGCTCATTTTTATAGTATTGTAGTTCTCTATGAAAAGTTAGGTAAAGTATATCCTGGGTATTTAAATTTTTTCTATTCAATTAAAAACATTATTGTTCTGATTTATTTAAGATGCCAAGGGGAAACTTAGAAGTTGTTCATCATCGAGCTCTGGTTTTAGCTCAGATTCGGAAGTGGCTGGACAAGTAAGAACCATGTATATAACTAGTTTACTTGTTACAACTTCTGTGTGAAGATAATAATTATTCTGTTAAAAATTTTAAAACTTAAAAGTATGAAAAAGGTGTACTACACATGTCATCAATCAGATTCTCTGAGGCTTTTTTTTCTTCCTGTACTTTGATTTTTATATTACATAGTCTGATAAGTATTCCTTGTAGAAAGAATGATGAAACATACCATGCAAGACAGGGTTTCCTAGCCTGAGGGGATCCATATGGATTTTAGACGGTCTGTGAACCCAGGGAAATTGTACCAAACTCTGTCTGTGTGTATTTATTCAGGCAGAAGGCCTAAGGCTTTTGGCAGATGTACAGAGGAGCCTGTGACCCAAAAATGCCTGAGCCACTGTTGTGAAGGAAATAATCCATTGTTAATTTATTTTAGGGAAACTTTGTATTAGAAAGACCTTTATTAACATCTTGTTAAGAGAGAAAGTACACCTAAGTTTTGTGATGATTTTCTGTCACACATATGTGGGGATGTAGTCCTCAGACTGCCATGGTGACTAAGTCCCACCTTTTAAGAAGGCGAGTGAATCTGGTACCTGATTTTTCATTCTGTTAGTTGAGAGTAGCAACCCAGTAGTAGTTGTTAAATATAACTGGTTTGTATCATAAGGAAAATGTGTTGGATCCAGGGAGTTTAGTTTTTATAATATGACCTTCGTGTTCATTCCCTGCTACTTCACAGACTTTTTTTTTTTTTCTTCAGACTTATGTTTAAAGAAGCATTTGAATGCATGAGAAAACTGAGAATCAATCTCAATCTGATCCATGACCATAACCCTAAGGTAACTTTGTAAATGTGATATTAACTCTAGCCTACCTAAAACTTGATCCAGTGTGATTGGAACTAAAATTTTTTTGTCCTTTTTTCTTTTGGGTAGGTGTTTCTTGAAAATGTGGAAACCTTCATAAGGCAGATAGATTCTGTAAATCATATTAATTTGTTTTTCACAGAATTGAAGTAAGTATTTTGAATAATTTGTAAGTATCATATCCACAATTTATCTAGTTTAGGAAATCAAAGAGATAAGTAGCTAGAGGAGAAAAATTAATTTGGTGTTTGATATTATTTTTATCACTATAACTCTCAGATGCCACCTGTAATAGATTTTTGCCCTTTACCCTTTTTAAAAACAGCCTATTTAAAACTAAGACTTGAAAACAGTGCCATTTAGAATTACAATTGACTGTTTTTAGGTGTACCTAGGGACTATGTGTCTCATGAAATTGAGGGCAAATGGCATGTTTTTCTGCAATGTCTTGTTTCCAACCTAAGAAACAATTTTAACCATATAAGAAAAGTTGAGAGAATTGTCGAGTTAGCATCCTGTGCCACCACCTAGACTCTCTAGTTCATATTTTCCTATGTGTGCTTTGTCATCATGTACCATCTGTCCATGTCATTCATCGTTTTTAAGGCAAATTTTAAGTTAATTGTAGCTGTCAGTCTACTTTATCTCATAATCTCGTAATATTTCACTTTGTAGAATGCTGACTAGAGTGCATTCTCTGCGAGTCAGATTCACACGTGGTGAAATGCATAAATCATAAATGCACTATTCATTGAGTTCCGACCAGTGTGTACTTCCATGTAACCCAAACCTCTGTCAAGATAGAGAACACTTCCTTCACCTCAGAAAGTTCCTCCAAACCTTGTGTCAATCAGTCTTGTCCCTACCCACTAGGCAACCACTGTCGTGAGTTTTTCACTGAGGATCAGATTTGCCTGTTGAAGAACTCTGTATAAGTGAAATCCTATGGTATTTACTCTTCTTAGTAAGTTAGGCTGCTCTCATTTGGCACGTTACCTTGATTCACCCATGTTTTTTCTGGTATCACTAGTTTGTTCCTGTTTACGCCTCAGTAGTGTGCCCTCATGCAAATATGCTACAATTTGTTTATTTGTACCCCTGCAATTGGACACCTGGTCTGTACCCAGTTTGGGGCTAATGTGAATGAAACATCTATAATATCACTGTACGAGTGTTTGTGGATGTGCCTTTTTTTAAAAAGATTTAGCGGGATGCCTGTGTGCCATGCTCACACAATGCTCAGCAGTTGAGCGCCTGCCTTTGGCCCAGGGTGTGATCCTGGAGTCCCAGGATCGAGTCCCACATCAGGCTCCCTGCATGGAGCTTGCTTCTCCCTCTGCCTATGTCTCTGCCTCTCTCTCTCTCTGTCTGTGTGTGTCTCATGAATAAATAAATGAAATCTTTAAAAAACAAACAAAAAAAGATTCAGTTATTTGAGAGCGGAAGAAGGAGAGAGTCAAGCAGGGCGGAAGAGCAGAGGGCACCTGACTTGGGGCTTAAACCCAGGACCTCGAGATCATGACCTGAGCCAAAGCCAGATAATTAGCAGCCAGCTGAGCCATCCAGGAGCCCCTCATTGTAGACATGTTTTCATTTCTCAGTTTATTTCTTCATTTTTCACCTGATGTGAATATGATGAGCCTGTTTTCCACACTTGGTCTTAGCCAAAAGGCTGAAAAGCGATGAAACTTTTCCAAAAGCCATTTTTATTACCTCTTCAGCATGCCTGGGTATATGTCAGTCATTTGGTATCAGGAGCCACATGTTCAGTTAGTGACCTCTTAATGACTTGTTCTTAGGGAAGAAGATGTTACAAAGACCATGTATCCTCCACCAGTTACCAGCGCTGTCCAGCTGTCCAGGGATCCTGATGGGAAAAAAGTAGATCTTATCTGTGATACTCTGAGAGTAGCCATGGAGAGCATCAATCCCCACAAGTATGTGCGCCATCATTAGTTGGCACTTTTTGAGTCACAGAAGCGTACTGCTATCCTTACTCACCTTGTTCATTCTTATTGTGGTGTTTTTCGCTTACCTCAGGTATTGCCTGTCAATACTCACCTCTCACGTGAAGAAAACAACCCCAGAACTGGAGATTGTGCTGCAGAAGGTACACGAGCTTCAAGGTAGAGACCCATTCACAGTTGGTATTTCACAGGGGCCTCGGCTGTCACCAGGCTTCCAGGCTTCTGGAGAGCTCATTGACCACAGGCAGAGCCATATCACACATTTAATATGTGGCTTTTTGGTTGCCATTTTAAGATCTGTGTCAGTTTTTTTGAGCACTTCCCTACAAAACTTGTACAAAAGAAATCATGTGGCATCCAATTCTGTCAAGAAAATTTGTTACTTTTTTCTTTATGGTTATGTTGCTACATGTGTGGGTTTTTTTCCCCAACTGGCTTTGTTGTGTTTTGTTGTTTCCGTACACTCTGACAGGCAGGACTCCACCAGTTCCTGATGCTGTGAGTGCTGAAGAGGCCCTGAAGTATTTGCTGCTTCTGGTAGATGTTAATGAGTTATATGATCATTCTCTCGGGACCTATGACTTTGATTTGGTCCTCATGGTAGCCGAAAAGTCACAGAAGGTACGTGCCGTTAACTGCTTGAATGTCCTTTTGGATCTTGGTTCTGTGGTTGTGGCAGTTAGAAACCCTGCCCTGGGCAGCACGGGATCTTGTCTGATGTGAACACAGCGAGTACAGGCCTGGGGGCAGAGCTGGGGCTTTCCAGGGTTTCTGCTTCTAAGCCTCATTCTCTATCATAGTTCGGGGCTGATCAGTGTTTTGGATGCCAGGTTGAACAAGTGAAATAAAGTTACATGATTATTTTTAAGATTATGGTCATACATGTGAACAAATTCTCCTCTTGTATGGGAAATACAGCGAATGATTCCTATTCCCATGCAGTTCCTTCTTAGATGGCTGGCAAGTGGGCGCACAGAGAATAGGAAGGTCTGGGGCCTCTTGTCCCACCTTGGCATGCTCATTGAAAAGCTTGGGCGCCCCTGGTCTGCACAGTGTTCAGTCTGGTTTCTACAGCCTCAGTTTCATCCTGTCATCCCTCTCCTTGCTCTTGCCAGAGGCATCTTTCCAAAAGGAAATTTTGATCCTTCATTCTCCTATTTGAAGTCCTTCGTAGGCTCCCCATTGCCCCTGGGATAAAGTTCAGAAGCTGTAATATGATTTAGGCACCTGCCTCCCAGGACCTGGTCTCTGTGTATCTGCTCCTCTCTTGATGTTGTGCCTTTTTCTCAGCTCTCGGTAGAGAAGAAGCGGTGCTTTTGTCCCCCTAGCAACCACACACCTCTGCAGGTAGTGTTACTTCTGCTTCCCATGGGCCTGTGGGCTTTCACCACCATCCCCTTCCCCATTCACCAGCCTAATTCTCACTCGTCTAAGGAAAGGATGCCAAGGTAGCATCCTGCCAGTGCTCCATTCTTGCCTCCCTGCCCACCCATAGGGACTGGATGAGACTGGCCTCATGCGCTTCTGCACTCGTTGCCTACCCCTGCAGATCATTCTAGCTCCTCTACTAGATGGTAGGTTTCCTGAGGGTGAGGCTTGATTGTATTTTTTGTACATAGCGAGTTCTTTCTAAATGTTTGTCAGTTGAGCACTTTGGCCTATAGTTCTCTATATTACATGCATGAGTATTTAATTTTTTTCTCTTGGGTTATTTTTTCTAGATTATTATTACATGTATTTATTCTGTCTTCTGTCCAGTGAAATTGCATTAAGAACAAGGAGCATCTGTTCTTTAGAAAGAAAAGTTTTTGGGGCATGGCACAGAGCTGCAGACAGTGCTAATAAAATCTTGGTTGGCAGGGTCTTAGAGTTTTGTCTTCAACTCAGTACAATTTTACCTTTGTTTTAAAACTTGCCGGAAGGTAGGGCAAGTTGGTTAAGCGTCTGACTCTGGATTCCGGCTCAGGTCATGATCTCAGGGTTCTGGGATCAAGCCCCACCTCAGGCTCCATGCTCAGCATGGAGTACCCTTGGGATTCTCTTTCCCTCTCCCTTTGCCCCTCCCCCAACACACAAGTGTGCCTATGTGCACATTTTCTCTCTCTTTGTCTATAGAAATAAAATCTTAATGGGACGCTTGGGTGGCTTAGTGGTTGAGCATCTACTTGTGGCTCAGGTTATGTTCCCGGGGTCCCGGGATTGAGTCCCACATCAGGTTCCCCACAGGGAGCCTGCTTCTCCCTCTCCCTGTGTCTCTACCTCTCTCCCTGTGTCTCTCATGAATAGATAAAATCTTAAAAAAAAAAAAAAAAAAAAACTTCTAGAGGGAGGGCATGAGATGTCATGCAAACAGCTCCAAGCACAATGCCTTGCACTTCTGGAGAAACTTGGATGCATTTTTGAATATCTTGTACATTGAAACCTTGTTTTCCTTATTTGCCTCTGAAATAAGTGGTTGTGAAACTGAATAGGAGAACATCGTCATTACTCAGAATGAAGACAACGCTTATAGGTTAAAGCATTTTCACCAAAACTTGTTTTATGTTTCATTTTATGTTATATAATATGCAATTAATATACTAATGTAGTACGTAGTTTAAAAATTATGTAGCTTTTGGTTTATTGAGTATTATAATTGTTTTATGCATATTATAAATAAATGTAATTGTGAGCGATAAAGGTCACTTATTGGTGTGTGTGTGTGTGTGTGTGTTTGTGTGTGTGTTTTTAAGGATCCCAAAGAATATCTTCCATTTCTTAATACACTTAAGAAAATGGAAACTAATTACCAGCGGTTCACTATAGACAAATACTTGAAACGATATGAAAAAGCCATTGGCCACCTCAGCAAATGTGGTAAGTAGAAGGATTAATATGTTTATTTCTGCTTCAGATTTTCTTTGGAGCTAGACAGATATAAGTTAAAGTGTTGGCTTAGACATAGACTGTAGTTTCTGCTCCTGAAAATTTAAAGTTAATGTATGTGCACCTAATTTTATCATATGTTCTAAAAAGCTGAAGGCAAAGCAAATGACTTGTAATGAACTAGAGGAGCTCCCTAACTAAAACAATGGAGCAGATCCTTTTTGGGTTAAGGATGACCACCTCCTAAATTCATTTCAGTATCTCAGAATGAAAATTGATAATAATTCACTTTTCTGCCATGGTATTTGCAAACACCTGAGGGACAGGTAGTTTATCTGGAGTGAGTATCGTGCCCACCGGTAGCTCCCAGAGGGACAGAGCTGTAATTGGTAGTGATGGAATAGGACTAGCACGATGCCAGTTGTTCTGCTTTACCCCAGCCCTGTCCCATGCTGGAGTTCCTGGTGTCAGCAGTTGTGGTTTTTTCCATAGAGCTAAGATGGGGATAAGGAAGTTACCTGGGTGTCATTGAGCTTCTTTGGAGAATCTAATTGAGCTGGGCTGGGATAGGACTCAGGCATCCGAATGGTTGATAAGCTCCCCAGATGATCCTAATGGAGGAGGTTGAGAAAACACAAGGTCAGGTGGTCATTTTATCAGGGATAGTGTATAAAGTAGCCTTTTACATAGAACTCTGATCCCAACCAGTGCCTTTCAATATGCCGTATCTGCCGATGTGCTTTGCTAAAATTAAAACTCCTGGATTCTATTTTCCTGATACTCTGATTCTGCAGGTCTTACCAAGGTCCCTTGTTGATTTTGTTGAGAGACCATTGGTATAAATGAAATCCATTATGCTTCTAAAGTCTTAAACTTGTGTGTGTATGAATCTTATTCTTCAGGACCTGAATACTTCTCAGAATGCTTAAACTTAGTAAAAGATAAAAACTTGTATAAGGAAGCTCTGAAGTTATACCCATCAGACTCGCAGCAGTACAAGGTGAGTGGTGTGCAAAATGAGGCTCTTCTGACTTTGCTTTGTCCCTTAGCTGGAAAGGGGTCAGGATCCCGAATCCTTAACACCATTCTTGGTTTCAGGGTTTATCTTCAAACGAATTCACCTCATCTTGAAATCTTCTCTAAGAGAATGGCCCTGACCTACCCCTGTTTGAAGAAATTGCCCAGGCTGGAAACCTAGGAGTTGTCCCCCATTCCTCATGAATACCATGGCAGCTTCTGCATGAGATACCTTGCTCCAACGCAGCCTTGCTGTCACATGACAGGTCATCCTGAGGCGTGTAGATTTTTCTCATGTAGTTTAGAATAAAAGGATACAGTTAGGTTGTATGTTTAAACAAACATCTATTTAGTTTTGCTTATATGTCAGATACTTTGCTAAATGTACTGTATGATTCTTGTAAAGACCTGATAAGGTGAAAAGATGAGAAAACAGCTTGCCTCAGGAGCTGGAGTGTGAAGCCACTGGCCTGGGATGCAGAGCCCAGGCTGTCTGACCCCAGAGCCTGTACCCATAACCACTGCTCATCCTTGCTACCATCACTGCCCTTTGCAGTTGGTCCATGTCTCTGTGCTCTGGCTCCTGCCTGCTTTCTTAGCATAGGCTGCCCCTTCCAGGCCTCTTCCTGCCCCTGTGTTCAGCCCCACTTGTCTTTCAAACTATCAGGTCTCCTCTGCCAGAAAGCTGTTCCAGGGCAAGGTGCCCAACCAAGCTCCCAGGTCACCTTCTTCCCTCAGTGATGACACATAACAAAGTGCTGATGCACCGATTTGTTTTCCCCACTGGCTGTGGGCTGCTTAAAGGCAGGGGCTTTGTGTGTCTGTGTTCTGCGTAACATTGAGCCTGGGGATAGAGAATTGGGCTGATTGCTGCCTCTTGGCTCTTATTTTCATTGTCTCTTCCTCTCTTCTGTGGTCTCTCTTCTTCAGTCACCCAGCCTTCTTCTTACTCCGTCTTTTGTATTCCCTACACATCCCTGCCAGATGGCCATGGTGCTTTCTGTAGCTCTTGGCCTGGGATACTCTGCCGTAACTCTTCACATGGCTTATTCTCCTCACAGTGCTCTGAAATAGCACCCCCAATCGCTCTCTCTCTCGACCACTATGTCACAGGCCATATTGTGTTTATAAGTCCATTCTCTGTCTCCACAAGAGCAGGACCTTTTGGTAGTTCTTGTTACTTGTTTTTCTTGCCTGTTTGTTATTTTTTGCATTACTGTGTGATTCCTGCTGTCCTGAGTAGTACTCAGTAATTATTTGTTGAGTGGCTACATGGCACCTCCTCAGTGATTGAGATCACTGACTAACCACAGGATATTCCTAAGTAATTCAAGAGAGGGTCAAATGTAGTGACTGAGACAGCCTACATTGGAGGTTAAGAAACTGTACCTTTCCTTACTAACCCGGCATCTCCTCTCGCCACAGGATATCAGCATCGCTTATGGAGAACACCTGACACAGGAGCATCTCTATGAGCCAGCAGGGCTTGTGTTTGCCCGCTGTGGCGCCCACGAAAAAGCTCTCAATGCCTTTCTGGCTAGTGGCAGCTGGCAACAAGCTCTCTGCGTGGCGGCCCAGCTTAACTTGACCAAAGACCAGCTAGCTGACCTTGGCAGAACTCTGGCAGGTAAACATGGCTATTCAGGTTTTCTGAAATAACTCTCCCAAAGGTGTTTTGTTTCTTCCTTTCTTTGGCAATTTTTGCAAGTAAATTTAGGACAGCATACCTTGAGGCAGTCTCCTCTTCACTAATAAAAATTAGATAATATAAAAGGGTTTATTAAGTAAAGGTTAAAGTGCTACAGTGAGAGTCCCCCAGTACAGTGACATGATAAAGCTTCTGTCTCTCACCGAAGAACTGAGAAGTCCTTCCATCATGACACTGTCATCTCAGGCAGGTGGTTGTAGCTGGATTTTCTCCACACCCTTATTCCAGTCCTTAGCAAGGGGAAAAAGCTAGAGCCGCAGGAGAACACTCAAAGTTGGAAATGACCTGAAAGTTACACTGTTTCTTCTGTTCTATCTCATTTGCCAAAACTTACATCATATGGCCACACCTAGCAGAGAGTAGCTGTGGGGCTGTGTGCCCAGTCAGAAGGTAAACATGAGTTTTGGAGTGGAGCCATTCAGGTATAGACAGTAGATCACTGGGAACCATAATAGCATTTATGAGAAATGAGGTAAAAGAAAAGGCAAAATGTATAAGCATTCTGAAAGCAAAGACAGTTTAGCTGTGTCAGGGTCTAGGGATTGTCTGAACCAGAGGCGGCCCTATGTCAGTCTGATTTCTTAGAGGGAGGGAAGCTTAAGGGCTACCTGGGAGAAGAGGTGAATAGGGGCTCTGCTCTCTCAGCTGTGCTTGAGGAAAGTGATTAGTGTATTATTCCCCCTGCCCTTTTTAGAGTTTTACAAATACTGTGGGTTTTTTTTAAAGATTTTATTTAGTTAAGAGAGAAATCGAGAAAGAATGAGTGAAAGGAGAGGCAGAGGGAGAGGGAGAAGCAGACCCCCCACTAATTAGGGAGCCCCATATGGGACTTGATCCCAGGATCCTGAGATCATGACCTGAGTTGAAGGCAGATGCTTAACTGACTGAGCTACTAAGGCACCCCAAAAATACTGTTATGGTTTCAAAAAAAAATGCAGTCCTGAAAAAAATTCCGATTTAAATCCTGTTAAATGTATATACAGTATCCTCCTTAGTTGTTTGTGTTCTTCCTTTTTCTGTGGGTCATAAAAATGTGTAAGGTTACCACATTTCTTTTTCTGGTTATTGGATCTGCAGGCTCTTCTATAAGGCCTCTTAATTTCCATTAAGAGTTTCCAAAACTCTTTAGTTTTTGTGAATTCCCTATATTAAGCCTTTTAGTTTCTCATTCTGGCTCCATTGTTACTTCTGCTTTAGGAATTTATGTTTTGGTCGTTTATACCTTACAGCTCTGTTCTTCGGGACTATTATCATTTCTTACATTCTTTATATCTCTGAGCTTGCTGTTTGTCATGCCTTATGGTGTTCACCCAGTTCTCCCAGATGGTTAGCAAAAAAAGGTAGGGAAGGCGGTTGTCAGAGATCGTTGAGAAATGGTAGAAGGTGGAGTCACTTCATGTGCAGTTTAACTTAGGCAGTTTATATAAAAAAGAAAGAGGTGTTTAAATTGTGGAGATGATTCTACCTGTTTTTAACAGGGATGATATGTACTGGAGTTTGCCTGAGAGGGGATACATGAATCTGCCAGCCCCGTAGTCAGTTTCAGATCTTGTGTGCTTCTCATAGCATGATTATCTCAACTGTACTGAGTGAATCGAGGATCTAAAGATAACTGCATGACCCCCCCTCCCCGCCCCCAGCCAGCTACCTTCATCTTAGTGCTCAACCAAAGAACAGTCTTATCCTATTTGAGGAAGAAATGGATGAGCCAGAGATGCTAGGTCAGTTTCCCATACCTGTGCCTTTATAAGCTTTTTTGATGGATAGTTTTGACAATACATGGGTTTCACATTCCATGCTAAATTTAGATCATAACTGTCATTTAAGATAGGACTCTGGTATTCCTGCCTATTTCCTGACAAATTCACAAAGTATATAGTTTGGTAAATAATGAAGATATATTAGTGAAGCATTTCAGCAAAGGAATCTGTTTAGCTTTGTTTTGCCCAGTGTTTCACAAACTTACTTGACCTGAGAATGGTTTTTTGGTGTTGCCTTTTATTATCCTATGGAACAGTTAGGGAACACTTTGGGAAATGCTATTTTAAAGCAGTTTTATTTGACTGTATACTGTAAAGCTCACAATTCATAGAGGACCATTTTTATTTTAAAAGTACCTCCTGTGCCTGGGTAGTGTAGTCGGTTGGGCGTCTGACCCTTGGTTTTGGCTTGGGTCAGACTCAGGGTTGTGAGATCAACCCTGAGTCAGGCTCTGCACTCAGTGCGGAGTTCGCTTAAGATCTTGAGATTCACTCTCTGTTTCCTTCTGCTCCCCCCCGCCCCGCCCCTACACAATGCTTTCTCACTCTCTTACCCTCTAAAATAAATAAATCTTAAAAAAAAAAAAAGTACCTCCCAAAACTATTTCAATTTGAGTTTTGGTAATACTGTTCTTAGCAAGCCAACTATGGTCAAGTGTTTATTATTTTTGCAGGAAAACTGGTTGAGCAGAGGAAGCATGGTGATGCAGCCACAGTCTTGGAACAGTACGCCCAGGTAACTTCATTTCTTTCCGTAAACCACTCAATCAACAAGCAAGGTCTACCTTGGTAGTACCTCACTAATCAGAAAATTAAAGGAACTCGGGCTAATTAGGAAATCCAGAGGCAGTATTTGTAGATCTTCCCTTTTGCTGACCTGACTTAGAAACCTAAATTTAATCCATCTCTCATTAGGTGTTAAAGCAAGAAGTTCTCTAAGGTAGAATACTAAAGAACTCTGCTCTAATGGGCACTAGTGGTTTGCACTTGGTATAAAATATTAAATAAATCAAGGGAGTTGTGCTTTTTTTTTTTTTTTTAAAGATTTTATTTATTCATGAGAGAGAGAGAGGGAGAGAGAGGGGCAGAGACACAGGCAGAGGGAGAAGCGGGCTCCATGCAGGAAGCCTGATGCGGGACCCGATCCTGGGATGCCAGGATCACACCCCGGGACGAAGGCAGATGCTCAACCGCTGAGCCACCCAGGGATCCCCGGAGTTGTGCTTTTATGTTAACTTGGAAAGGACCATTCTAAAACAAAGGGATTGAACTTCAGATACTTTTTTGGATTTTACAGCCATTCTGTGTTGGAAGTGTCTTATCTTAGGCAGTTTGATGGGTTCCAATTTTCTAGCAGATTATAAAGATGAGTGCCTATACCAGCTTTTGATAGAATTGTAGAATTTATTATGGAAATAATAAAACATGTGTTGACATGGGGTACCTAGATGACTCAGTTGGGCATCTGACTCTTAGTTTTGGCTCAGGTCATGATCTCAAGGTCCTGAAATTGAGCCCTGCCTTGGGCTCTGTGCTCAGCAGGGAGTCTGCTGGAAATTCTCTCTCCCTCTACTCTTTCCCCATTCACTCTCCCTCTCTCTAAAATAAAATAATTTTATTTTTTAAGATTTTATTTATTTATCCATGAGAGACAGAGAGACAGGGACATTGGCAGAGGAAGAAGCACGCTCCTGGTGGGGAGCCTGATGTGAGATTCAATCCCAGGAACCCGGGATCATGCCCTGAGCTAAAGGCAGACGCTCAACCAATGAGCCACCCAGGTGCCCCTAAAATAAAATAATCTTAAAACAACAAGAACCAAAAACCATGCACTACTCTGGCCATTGACTAATAGGAAGTAGATCCACAGTTGACACCAGCGATTACTGCTTTCTAGAGTTTTGAACTTTGATGAGAGAGTGTTCGTTACAGTTATTACTAGTAGGCACATTTGTGTAAAATAATTGTGCTTTTAAAATACCTGAATGTCTTTCATGTAATAAGAGTGAGTGAAAAAAGGTCACTAAAATTTGATAGATCTTGGCAAAAAATTATATTGGGTTAATGAGCTCAAAACATCAATGAATAAGAAAGATATGCATAAAACAAGGCAAGAGTAGAAATATATACCATCTAAAATGGTTAATTAAATGAGTAAGATGCCATCATCTTTTCTTTTCTCTATAAATCAAGATTAATTCATATATATATATATTTAATTTATGTACTTAAAATTTGTATTTTTTTAAAATATTTATTTATTCATGAGAGATAGAGGCAGAGACACAGGCAGAGGGAGAAGCAGGCTCCACGCGGAGAGCCCAATGTGGGACTCGATCCTGGGACTCCAAGACCATGCCCTGGGCCGAAGGCAGGAGCTAAACCACTGAGCCACCCAGGGATCCCAAAATTTGTATATTTTTGGGATGCTTGGGTGGCATCTGCCTTTGGCTCAGGGCGTGATCCTGGGATCGAGTCCTACATTGGGTTCCCCATAGGGAGCCTGTTTCTCCTTCTGCCTATGTCTCTACTTCTCTAAGTCTCTCATGAATGAGTAAATAAAATCTTAAAAAAATAAAATAAAATAAAATTTGTATATTTTTAATTGGATATACTTTACATATAAAAAATTAATTTTAAATGAACAGTTGGATGAGTTTTGACAAAGGCTTATGGTCATGTAACACTACTACAACCATGATAATAGAACATTTGTAACACCCCAGAAAGTTCCTGCTTCCCCTTTTGCAGTGAGTCTTCTTCCTCTACACTCAGTTCTTACCAAAAAGATGTGCTTTTTGTCATTACAGTTTTGCTTTTTCTAGAATTTTATATAAATGGAACCATCTGGTATGTGGTTTTTTAGTCTGGCTTCTTTCACTCACATAACGCTTTTGTTTTCTAACATTTCTTTTTGATTCTTTCTTCGAATTTTTGTCTCTCTGCTTGCGTTACCCATCTGTTCCTACATGTTGTCTGCTCTTCCCATTAGAGCCTTTAGCATGTTAATCATACCTCTTTTTTTTTCCTTTTCTAATTGAAATATAATTCACATACAGTGTCACATTAGTTTCAAGTATAATCAACTTAAAATCATTCCTGACTTCATGATTTCAATATCCCTGCCATAGGTAAGTCATTGTCGTTGTCGTTGTCTTCTTCTTCTTTTTCTTTTTTTTGTAAGTCTTCTTCTGACGCTTCCTCTGGCTCTTCAAACGATTTTTGTCCTTTTAAATTTTTTGTTGGAAGCCTACCATAAGATAGTAGGTAGAAGGAAATTTAATAAATAAGGCCTTTAGTGATGTGGTGATAAGGTGTGCAGAGAGGAGAAACGTTCCACGGTCCTGTGATTATGTCTCAGTCTTTTAGTGAGCCTGTAGCCCTGGAGCTTGAAGTTCACCAGTGCTTCTCATATTTTTCACTCCTTAGGTAGGACAGAAGGGCCAGGGGGAGCTGGAGTTGGGTATTTCTCTTCGCTCATGTTAGTTAGGCCCAAGTCAAACCAGTTTTAGTTAGTTAGGCTCTGGCAAAATAGTTTCTCTTGATAGCAGGCCTTGTTAAGAGCAGTATGTTACTCTGTGCATAATCAAGATGACTTTTCCCTTCTTACCAGAAGCAGGAGATTCTCATCTGATACTGTGAGAACTTCCTAGGGTTCATGGAGGTAAAAACTCAACAAAAGTGTAGGAGCCTCCCTAAGACCGGACATCCATAGAGTTTTCAACTCTAGCCTTATTTACAGTGATCCTTCAGCATTGGTCACTTTAGATTTTCCTACCCTAGTACTGGTTCTGGTGGAGAGTTCTATGTGTGAGTCCCTGCTTTCTTCTGGTAAGTTGTGAATCTCTGCATCTGCCTGTCTGTCTCTCCACTTCTTAGGGCAGCAGTTTGCCCTATGACTTCAGTTCCCCAAATCGATCAAAGGAGAGTTGATTTTCAGTTTGCTCAGCTTTTTACTGATGGGAGGATGTCTTCCAAGTTCCTTGTGTGTTGGACTAGAGAGTGGAAGTCATATAATGCTTTTGAGATTCATCCATGTTATATTGTGTATCTATCTGTGTATTGCTTTTGATTGTGCTCATTGGTCTTGTTGTTTGAATAGGTCATGATTTGTGGATTCATCAACGAGTCGATGTACATTTGGATTGTTTTCAGTTTAAGGTTAGAATAAAGTGGCTGTGAACAATCTGGTACAAGTCTTTGTGAGGACAGATGTTTGCATTTCACTTGGGTAAATAACCTGTGAGTGGGAATGGTAGTGACGTAAGTGGGATCCATAACTTTGTAAGGAGGTGCAGAGCTGCTCTGCAGTGGCTATATCATTTTGTGTTCCCATCAGTGATATGTGAGTACCTCCTCTGTTGCTCCTGTACTACCTACGCTGGATGTATTGCTTATTTATGGATACGTAACAAATCACCTTAGAACTTAGCTTCAAATGACCAGCAAAATACTTGTTTCTCTGAATCAAGAATCTGGGCAGGGCTTAGTTTAAGGCCTGTGGCTCAGTGTTGTTCAAGGACTGCAGTTGAGTTGTTGGCCAGAGCTGGAGTTATAGGACTTGACTAGTATTTTTTTTTTCCACTTACCAGTTTTTTGTTGCTAGTAAATAGAAATATAGTTTTGTTTTGTTTTATTTTGATTTGTTTGTATGTTGACCTTATATCCTACAACCTTGCTGAATTTATTATTTCTAGGACTGTTTGGGATAAATTCTCTAGGATTTTCTATATTAATGAGCATAGTTTCAGTGACTAGACAGTTTTATCTTTTTAATTCGTATGCCTTTATATTTTTTTCTAGCCTTACTGTATTAGCTAGGACTTCCAGTATAGTGTTGAATAGAAGTGGTAAGAGTGGATGGGCATGGCATCCTTGCCTTTTCTTATAGTAGTCTTTAACAGTCTTTCACTGGTGTGAGGTTTGCTCTTGGTTTTCAATAGATGTAAGAACCTGGCAGGGCTATTGGAGTTGGCAAACTATATAGCCTGTGGGCCAAATCTAGCTGGCCACCTGTTTCTATAAATAAAATTTTTTTGGAACATAGCCACACCTATTTGTTTATGTATTTTCTGTGACTGGTTTTGTGTGTACAGCCACAGACTTGAGGAGTTGCAACAGAGATGGTCTGGCCCACAAAGCCTAAAATATTTGCTGTCTGGCCTTTTACAGAAAATATTTGCCAATCCATGTCTTCTTGGCTTAAGGAAATTCCCTTCTGTTCTTGGTTCTAAGAGTTTTTATCATGAGTGGGTATTGAATTTTGTCAAATGTATTTCAACTAAGGTATTTTTGTTTTAGATCAGTGCTAGGGTGAGTTACATTGATTTTTGAATGTTAAAGAGTCTTGCATCCCTGGGTTAAACCTACCTTTGTCATAATGTATTATTCTTTGTCATTATTGGTGAATTCAATTTGCTGAAATTTTCTTGAAGATTTTTATCCATAAGGGGTATTGGTTTATAGTTTTCTTGTTAGGTCCTGAATATGTAAAGAAATTTTACAGCTTAAGAACAAAAAGACAACCCATTTTTAAAATGACCAAAAGATTTGAATAGATATTTCTTTAAAGAAAATATACAAATGGCCAACAAGTATGTGAGAAGTTGTTCAGTTTCATTGTTCATTAAGGAATGCAGATCAAAACCACAATACCCACTAGAATAGCTTTAATCAGAAAAATGAAAAATAAGTTGGCAAGGATGTAGAGAAACAGAAACCCTTGTATATTGCTGGTGGGAATGTAAAATGGTACAGCCTCTATGGGAAACAGTTTAATGGTTCCTTAAAAAGTTAAACATATAACCCAACAGTTTCACTCCTGTAAATATATACTTAGGAGAAATGCAAAAATATGTCTACAAAGAAACTTGTGTGCAAATGTTTATAACAGCGTTATTTATGATAACCAAAAGGAAGAAATAGCCCAGATGTCCATCATGACAGATGAATGGATAAATCATGAGATACACACGTTTATTTACATGCACACAGGAGAATATTATTCAGTTGTAAAAAAGAATGAAAAACTGATGGATGCCTCAATTTGGATAAACCTTGAAAACATTATGCTTAGTGAGGTATCCAAAAGGACTAGAAAGGTAGGATTCTACTTACAATGAGGTACTTAGACTGGTAAAAGGAGAATGGTGGTTGCCAGAGGCAGGGGTAGAGGAGCATGGGAAGTTATTGTTTCACAGGTATAAGGTTTCAGTTTTGCAAGATGAAAAACATTCTGGAGATGGATGATGGTGATTGTTTCACAACAGTGTGAATTTACTTAATGCCACTGGGCTATATGGTAAAAACTGATTAAAATGGTAAACTTTATGTTATGTGCATTTTATTATAATCAAAAAAATTAATTAAAAAAAAAAAAGGAACAGGGGCATATGGGTGGCTCAGTTGGTTAAGTGTCTCCTTTTGGCTCAGGTCATGATCCCAGGGTCCTGGGATCCCTGCTCAGTGGAGAATCTACTTCTCCCTCTTCCCCTGCTCTCTCTCTCTCTCTCTCTCACACACACAGACAAATAAATCTTTAAAAAAAAAATACAAAGAATTTAAATTTAAAAAAAGGAACAAAGAACTGATACATGCTACAACTTGGCTAAATCTTGAAAGCGTTATGCTAAGAAGCCAGACACAAAAGGTCACCTATTGTATGGTTTCTGTGGTATGATAGAACCCAAGGAGGCAAACCCAGGAAAAAGGCACATCAGAAGTCACCAGGGAGGAAGGGAGTTGGAAGTGGGAGTGTTTTTTTTCAGGTGATTTAAAAAGCATTGGTGGTTATACAACACTGAATATAGTAAATGCCATCAAGTTGTACTTTATTTATTTATGTGCAAAGTGGTGGTTTTATTTAAAGTACAGGGACAGGATCTGTTGGCAGAAACAAATTGTACACTTTACTGTGCTTGAATGTCAT
The DNA here is from genome assembly GCF_018345385.1 of Vulpes lagopus. Lineage (NCBI taxonomy): Eukaryota > Metazoa > Chordata > Mammalia > Carnivora > Canidae > Vulpes > Vulpes lagopus. Next base: position 68,752,467 of record NC_054830.1, read on the forward strand.
GTGATTGCCACCTCAGTAAAACTCTCTCCCTCTCTCTCACTCTTTCTCTCTCTCTCTGCGGGTCAAACAGCACATACCCTGCTATGTCCGTTTGTGGACCTGTGCTCCTGGCCCGTTAGTGTGGTATATGCATTGGGGTCTGGGAAGAAAATATTTTATTTTATTTTATTTTATTTTATTATTTTATTTTATTTTATTTTATTTTATTTTATTTTATTATTTTATTTTATTTTATTTTATTTATTTATTTATTTTATTTTATTTTATTTTATTATTTTATTTTATTTTATTTTAATTTATAGAGAGCGAGAGAGAGGCAGAAACACAGGCAGAGGGAGAAGCAGGCTTCACGCAGGAAGCCCAACATGGGACTCAATCCCGGGTCTCCAGCATCACACCCTGGGCTGCAGGCTGCGCTAAACCGCTGCGCCACCAGGGCTGCCCGAAAATACTTATTTTATTTAATATTTTTAATTAAAAATAACTTAAAGTAGTATGTATGTATTGTAGATTGTTTAAAATGCTGAAAGTTGGGCAGCCCCGGTGGCCCAGAAGTTTAGCGCTATCTTCAGCCCAGGGCATGATCCTGGAGACTCAGGATAGAGTCGGGCTCCCTGCATGGAGCCTGCTTCTCCCTCTGCCTGTGCCTGTGCCTCTCTCTCTCTGTGTTTCTCATGAATAAATAAATAAAATCCTGAAAGTAAATAACAAAACACATCATTCCTATCACTCAAGAGATTGTTGCTATTCCCTCCAATTTCTAAATCTTCCTAGAATGCTCTCTCTGTGCACACACATAGGTACATACATGTACATTTTTAAAGAAAAGGAAATTATACTGTGCTGTTCTTAAATTTGCTTTGTTTATGTGGTTTTCATCTTTCTTTGTTAACACATTTTAATTTATCTAATAATTAAAATTCAAGTCCCCTTAATGGTTCCAAAATTTTTCCAGTAGATTGATCCAAAATAGGTTCCTATCTAGGGTCATGTATTACATTTTGTATCTTAGGTCTCTTAAGTGTCTTTTAACATAATGCATACTCCTCTTCCCTCTTTTTATGACAGTGATTACTAGAAGAAACCCAACCATTTGTCTTAAGTATTTCACTTAAAAAAAAAAAAAATAAAGATTTTATTTATTTGAGAGGGAGAGAGAGAACACTCATGTGGTGGGGAGGTACAGAGGGAGAAGTAAAGAGAATCCCAGGCTGACTCCATGTTGAGTGCAGAGCCCAGTGAGGGGGTTGATGTCACAACTCTGAGATCATGACTTGAACTGAAATCCAAGAGTCAGATGCTTAACTTGACTGAGCCACCCAAGCGCCCCAAAGAACAGATTTTAAACTTTTTACCTTTTAAAAAGGTAAAATATAGCACCTGGATACTGAGCATGGAGCCAGCTTGAGATTTTTCTCCCTCTCCCTCTGGGCCTCACCACCACCAACTTAAAAAAAATAATTTTTAAAAAAATATGTTTTGTTTTGTTTACTTCCAGTTTCATAAACTTCTAGTTATAAAATCACAGAAATGAAAAGTACAGCTTGGGGGGTATAGTCAATAATATTCTAATAAGGTTATGTGTTGACAGATGTGACTATACTTACTGTGGTGAGCGTTGAGTAATGTATACAATGGTCAAATCACTATATTGTACACCTAAAACTGATAATAACATTGTATGCCAACTATACTTTAATAGTATAAAGATAAATAAGCCTGAAATGTACATATAAAAATGTTTTGTTTTATATGCTTTACAAATACAATAATTATATATTGTGGCACATGCTCAAACATTTTTACTAGTAAAGCTACAAGCATCAAAAATATTTGAAGACTTTGGATATGCAGGTGTGTGCTACACTCATGTTTATTACACTCATTTTTCAGTTCAGTTTGAAGTTTTTCAAAATAAAAGGAGAAAAAATAAACACTGAAGAGCAAACAGAAGAGTGTAGAAGCCCCTAAATCTGCCGAATCAAACTGAGTGGTGTAGCCAAGACACGGGATTTCTGTACCTCTATAGTGGTGTTGATGCTCAGGGATGAGAGGAGATGAGGCTGTGTTTTTTAGTTATTTTCAGAATCTGTACCACCTGCCCCTTTATCTTCTGCATTGTTGTTTAGTGAGCAGGGACTCTAGGCCAGACATGATACTAGAAACTGGGACTGCAAGGGACAGGCTGGAAGGCAGAGAGCCCGCTCTGTAGGCAGCTCTGCACTTTGTTGTGGTGGCATCTGACACGCTTGCTCCATTCACCTGGTATCTCCCTTGATGTTCCTTGTCAGGATTATGAAGAAGCTGTGCTCTTATTATTGGAAGGAGCTGCCTGGGAAGAAGCTCTGAGACTGGTAGGAAAGTTTTTAAAGTCCTCCCTGTGTTAGGTGCTTAGCAGAGTGAGAGCGCAGTGAAGACGGGATGAGCTGGAATCCCTTGTCCTCTGAGGCTAATGAAGTTAAGTCGTAAGAGTATAGGTTCCTGGTCTAAGGATTTTTAAAACCATTTAAAACCTTTATTCTTGATGTTTGGAATTAGTTTTTTAAATGTGAAAAATTACTGATTTTTACTGAAATTACTTGAATGTTTGTTAGCTACCTTGTAGAGGCCTGCTTCTCTTGAAAATACCGAGTAACCTCTGAAAGTGATCCATTTCCTTCCTAGTGTCTTAATTCTATAGTGACTTACAGTTTTTTGCCTAAAATTACTGTATTTTTCCTTTTAGGTATATAAATATAACAGACCAGATATAATAGAAACCAATGTAAAACCTTCCATCTTAGAAGGTAAGGGTTACATCTCAGAATCCTATATTTGGAAGTGTAGATGTTGGGGAACAACGAATACTCATTCTGTTATTACACTTTAATCATGTTTTACAGAGAGTTGATCAGAATTCTCCACTGGGTGTGACACTTAACTCCGACCATGATTTTTAAATATGCTAAACAGTTAAATGGGTAATATACAATATATTTGAGTGTTAAAAACACATCATATGATATGGTTAAGAATTTTTATATTTGAGAATAGTTGGTAAACTTGAATATGAACTAGATATTAGATAATGGAGTTTTTTGTCAGTGGCCAGTTTCTTGCATTTAATTGTTGTATTGTGCTTATATTAGATAATGTCCTTTTTTTTAAAGATTTATTTATTTATTAGTGGGGGAAGGGGCCGAGAGTGAGACTCTCAAGCAGACTCCCCTCTGAGTGTGGAGCCTAAGAGCTTAATCCCATGACCCGTGAGATCATAATAATATCCTTATTCTTGAGAGATGTTCTGAAGTATTTAAGAGGGAAGGATCATATCTGCAACCTACCCTCAAAAGGCTCCACAAAAATAATAGTTCTCTGTGTGTGTATGGAGAAAAACAGGAAGCCAAAAATATGGCAAAATGTAAATAATTAGTAAATCTAGGTGGAGGGTATATTTGTACATTGAGTTTTACCAGTTCTGGAATGCTTGGGTGATAACTATGACTCCCTTAAAAGTAGAGTGGGAAAGCAGGACATCAGTTTGGCTTACAGAAATTTCCAGGGATAAGGGTTGGTTGTAAGCTCTGCCTTTTTAAGCACAGTTCACTCTGAGATCTGACTTTTGGGCCATGTACAGATACTCACATACTTACCCTGCCTGTGTCCCCCTCTCCCATCTTCATTAGCACCGTGGGAGGATTCTTTCTGTTTCATTCACCTAGGTACCCCCTACCTGGTTACTGAAAGCTTCAGTCCTGACCCTGCAACTGTCCATCGAACCAGCTCTTGCTGAGATTTTTTTTTCCCCTAATGAGCATGTAGAAAAATGCTCACTATTCGTCTGCATAGGCCTAATACCCATGTTTAGGAAGCATCTCAGTGACTGTCCTTTGTTTTTGTTAACAGCTTACTTGTACATTCCTTTTCTTTGCTGGTCCACTCCTAAGTTAGATACCAGGTCTTTGTTCTAGTGATTTTATCAATTTAAAGGCAGAAAGTATTCCAGGATGATGTTGATGAACTCTGAGATTGGAAATCTCAATGTACATGTAGTTCATTCTCCTAAAACGTTGTAGGTTAATTCTCAATAAGAAAAAAAATCAAAAAAAAGAAAAGAAAAGAAAAAAATCTTCCTTGGAAAACCTAAGTAACCTGTTTCATTTTGTTAAATTCTTACTCCCTCACTGCCCTCCTAGTTTGTCTCTCTTAAACATCTTGCTCAAATTATTTTCTATCTGCACCCCCAGCCCAGAAGAATTATATGGCACTTCTGGACTCTCAGACAGCCACATTCAGTCGCCATAAAAAACGTTTATTGGTGGTTCGAGAGCTCAAGGAGCAAGCACAGCAGGTGAATCTGGGTGAGTGTCTGCGTGAAGATATTGATGCTCTGGCCTGGTGGGGACACATCATACTTTGTCTTAGTGGCTTATTGTGCTTCCTGACATGTGATTACCGTGCCAGGGGACACCTGTGCCCTCTGAAACCCCTTAAGGGCCATGCATGTCTGTGTGTTGTGTGTTGGGGGGTGCTGGAGGCAGGACTAAGCAAGCATAAATGGGAAGAGCTCTACCACACATTCCCTCCATCCCCATCAAGCAGAGCAGCTGACGTACATTTTACAAAATGAACCTCCTTGGGGATCCCTGGGTGGCTCAGCAGTTTAGTGCCTGCCTTCAGCCCAGGGCGTGATCCTGGAGACCCGGGATTGAGTCCCGCATCGGGCTCCCTGGATGGAGCCTGCTTCTCCCTCTGCCTGTGTCTCTGCCTCTCTCTCTCTCTCTCTCTCTCTCTCTCTCTCCTCCCCTCTGTCTGTCTCTCATGAATGAATGAATGAATGAATGAATGAATAAATAAATAAATAAATAAATAAATAAATAAAATCTTTTAAAAAAAAACAACAAAATGAACCTCCTTGCCCTTGTTCCTTTGCTTTATTTTTTTTATTTTTTTATTTTTATTTTTTTAAATTTTTATTTATTTATGATAGTCAGAGAGAGAGAGAGAGGCAGAGACACAGGCAGAGGGAGAAGCAGGCTCCATGCACCAGGAGCCTGACGTGGGATTCGATCCTGGGTCTCCAGGATCGCGCCCTGGGCCAAAGGCAGGCGCCAAACCGCTGCACCATTCAGGGATCCCCTGTTCCTTTGCTTTAAAAGAAAGAAAAGAAAAAATGAGTTGGTATTGGTGTGCTGGTGTATGGTAGTAATAACTTTATTTAGTATTCTCTCATTTCACTTTGCGATCTACTTTGTAAGAATTTTCATCCATCCTCAGCTATGTCCTGGTTAACTATACTCCACTTGCCCCACTGAAGGTAAACCTACATTTGCAGGGAGTTTTCATTCTGTTTCTGATTGTTCTTTTCTAGATGATGAGGTGCCCCAGGGTCAAGAGTCAGACCTCTTCTCTGAAACTAGCAGTGTCTTGAGTGGCAGTGACATGAGTGGCAAATACTCCCATAGCAACTCCAGGATATCAGCGTAAGTATCATGTTTATTAAGCACATTGACCATGCCCTGGGTGTATGGAGAAACAGCAAGTAAGTAGGTTCTTTTTCAATAGGACAGTGCAGGGGAGAGAGAGGACAGTTCTCAAGGCCAGGATGTAGTTTTGTCCAAGGACTTTCCCCACATATCTAAGAAATTAGGAAATGTTTTCTGCTTAGCTTTGTGGATTGTGTGTTTACCCATGCGCATGAGGCCCTTACACTGGTACTCAATTGTTATGACATCTGATTGTATTCATTTAACAAATAGTAGGTGACTGGACTGTGTAGGCACTGAAAACATTAAAAGATTATAAAGAGGGGCACCTGGGTGGCTCATCCAGTTAAGTGTCTGCCTTTGGCTCAGGTCATGATCTCAGGTTCCTGGGGTCGAGTCTTGCATCAGTTTCCCTGCTCAGCGGGGAGTCTGCTCCTCCTCCGTCTGCCCCTTCCCCCTGGATGTGCTCTCTTTCAAATAAATAAAAATCTTAAAAAAAAAAAAAAAAAAGATAAAGATTGTAGGCATCCTCAGTTCAAAGTCAGGATTAGAAGAGGTCATCATGCTTATGCAGAACACCCATATGCTAGTTGTAGTGGATATTACCAGAAACTTTTAAGGAGGTAAGAACTTATAGTGATCCTTGGGGAACATAAAACATGCAAGATTGTGTATTTAAATTGAATATTGCTTTAGGAATTCAGAATAGAGATTTCTGAGGTTATGTAGGGTGATCAGAAACAAGAAGAGAGGCAGCTAGAAACTGGGCTTTTCAGAGTCAGGACAACAGAGTCCCAGACAAGACAAGTGGCATAATTAAAGGCCTCTGAGCAGGAAAGATACAGGATTTGTGTGTGTGTGTGTGTGTGTGTGTGTGTGTTTTAATTTGACTATTTTAAATTTAAATTTAATTAACGTATAATATATTATTGGTTTCAGAGGTAGAAGTCAGTGATCCATCAGTTTTATATAACACCCAGTGCTCATTACATCACCAAGTTATCCCATCGCCCATCCCTCTCCCCTCCAACGACCCTCAGTTTGTTTCCTATGATTAAGAGTCTCTTATGGTTTGTCTCCCTCTCTGATTTTGTCTTGTTGTTTTTTCCTCCCTTCCCCTGTGATCCTCTATTTTTCTTAAATTGCACATATGAGTTAGATCATATAATAATTGTCTTTCTCTGATTTAGTTATTTCCCTTAGCATAATAATATCCTCTAGTTCCATCCATGTCGTTTCAAATGGCAAGGTTTCTTTCTCTTTTTTTTTAATGTCTAACGTAGTATTTCGTTATATATATTCACCACATCTTTATCCATTCATCTGTTTATGGACATCTGGACTCTTCCATAGTTTGGCTTTTGTGAACATTGCTGCTATGAACATTGGGGTTCAGGTGCCCCTTCGGATCACTCCATTTGTATCTTTGGGGTAAATACCTAGTAGTGCAGTCGCTGGGTCATAGGGTAGCTCTGTTTTCAACTTTTTGAGGAGAGCCTCCACACTGTTTTCCAGAGTGGCTGCATCAGCTTGCATTCCTACCAACAGTGTAGGTGGGTCCCCCTTTCTCCACATCCTTGCCAACGTCTGTTGTTTCCTGACTTGTTGATTTTAGCCATTTTGACTGGTTCAGTGTGATGGTATCTCATTCTGGTTTTGATTTGTATTTCCCTGATGATGAGTGATGTTGAGCATTTCTTCATGTGTCTGTTGGCCATGTGTATGTCTTCTTTGGAGAAATGTCTGTTCATGTCTTCTGCCTGTTTCTTGACTAGATTATTCTTTGGGTATTGAGTTTGATAAATTCTTTTTTTAAAATTTTTTACTTATTTTAATTTTTTTATTTACTCATGAGAGACACAGAGCAAGAGAGAGAGGCAGAGACACAGGCAGAGGGAGAAACAGGCTCCATGCAGGGAGCCTGATGTGGGACTCGATCCCGGGTCTCCAGGATCACGCCATGGGCTGCAGCCGGCACTAAACTGCTGCGCCACTGGGGCTGCCCTGATAAGTTCTTTTTTTTTTTTTTTTTTTTAAGATTTTATTTATTTATTCATGAGAGACACAGAGAGAGAATGAGAGGCTGAGACACAGGCAGAGCGAGAAGCAGGCTCCATGCAAGGAGCCTGATGTGGGACTTGATTCCGGGTCCCCAGGATCACACCCTGGGCTGCAGGCGGCGCTAAACCGCTTCGCCACCCGGGCTGTCCCCCCCTGATAAGTTCTTTATAGAATTTGGATATTAACCCTTTATCTGATAAGATATTTGCAAATATCTTTTCCCATTCTGTTGCTTGTCTTTTGGTTTTGTCGACTGTTTCCTTTGCTGTGCAAAAGCTTTTTATCTTGACAAAGTCCCAATAGTTCATTTTTTACCTTTGTTTCCCTTGCCTTTAGAGACATGTCTAATAAAAGTTGCTGTGGCCAAGGTCAAAGAGGTTGCTGTCTGTGTTTTCCTCTAGGATTGTGATGGATTCCTATCTCACATTTAGGTCTTTTATCCATTTTGAGTCTTATTTTTGTGTATGGTGTAAATAAATGGTCTAATTTCATTCTTCTGCATGTAGCTATCCAAATTTCCCAACACCATTTGTCGAAGAGACTGTCTTTTTCCATTTGGATATTCATTCCTGCCATGTCAAATATTAGTTGACCATAGAGTTGAGGGTGCATTTCTGGGTTCTTTATTCTGTTCCATTTATCTATGTATCTGTTTTTGTGCCAGTACCACACTGTCTTGATGATTACAACTTTGTAATGGAGCTTGAAGTCTGGAATTGTGATGCCAATAGTTCTGGTTTTATTTTTCAACCTTCCTTTGGCTATCCAGGGTCTTTTCTGGTTCCATACAAATTTTAGGATGATTGTTCCAACTCTGTGAAATAAATTGATGGTATTTTGATAGCGATTGCTTTGAATATATAGATTGCTCCAGGTAGCACATGAGCTTGGAAATTTTTCCATTTCTTTGTGTCCTCAGTTTCTTTCATGAGTGTTCTCTAGTTTCTGAGTATAGATCATTTGCCTGGTTGGTTGGGTTTATTCCTAGCAATCTTATGATTTTGAGTGTAACTGTAATTGTGGTTCATATATATTTTATTATATTCAAATTTTACTATGCTAATTTAAATTTTACTTTATTGCCTTTTAAGTTCGTTTTTTATTCTAAAATTTAAGTTGGTTCTTCTGTTTTTTTTCCAGCTCTCATTATCAGATATAACCTCATTTTACTCCGTATTTTATTTTTATTTATTTACTTACTTAGTTTTAAAGATTTTATTTATTCATGAGAGACAGAGAGAGAGAGAGAGAGAGAGAGAGAGAGAGAGAGAGGGGCAGAGACATAGGCAGGGGGAGAATCAGGCTCCACTCGGAGCCTGATGGAGCCTGATGTGAGACTCGGTCCTGGGTCTCCAGGATCACACCCTGTGCTGAAGGTGTCACTAAACCTCTGAGCCACCTGAGCTGCCCTACTCTGTATTTTAATCAGAATTTCAAGACCAGATACTACTTTTTAGGGTTTTCCTTATTACTTCCTGCCTTGAAGACTTCCCTCTCCCAAATTTGTTTTAGCTGTTACTCCCAACACCTCATCACCATTTTTCCCCAATATACATACCATCTATAGACTCTCTGGGTTCTCAGAAAGTTTTGATGGCCAACAGGTACATTTATTTTAATCTATTCAGTGCAAAAAGAGCCCCTTCTATAACATCTTTCTAACGTCTCCTAATAGGCGATCATCTAAGAACCGCCGCAAAGCAGAGCGGAAGAAGCATAGCCTCAAAGAAGGGAGTCCACTGGAGGATCTGGCCCTTTTGGAGGCACTGAATGAAATTGTACAGAGCACTGAAAAACTGAAAGGTATATTCTCAATACTGGTGACTCTTGCTCCAAAAAAGGTGAATGGTGAATGGATAGCACAGAGTTCATTGGTAATTGAAGTACAGTTTTCCCAACTTGAGGAAAGACAGAAACTTTTGGCAGGAAACGTCCTTTCAGGGCACATTCCTGAACCACTCTCAGCTGGTAACCTAGAAGCCTTCCTTCACTGGCCCCCCGCCCAGGCACTGTGGGAGACATCAGTGCCAAAGCCAAAGTATAGGTAAAGGATTATGAAGACATTGCTTCCTGCTTGGGCCCCAGCATGTTCCTTTTTCTTTTTGAAGTAGAAATGTTGAATTATTCCAGCATTTGGGAAGAAAAATGTGGGAGATAGCAACTATAGTGTGATATTAAATAGTTTTTTGCTTGGGAAAGAAACCATGTTATGATCCAGCAATGGAGCTGGGGACCCAAGTAACCACTTTTTCAAATTTCTTCTCTCTAGATGAAGTACACAATATTTTAAAGATGCTCTTTCTCTTTGAGTTTGATGAGCAAGGAAGGGAATTACAGAAGGCCTTTGAAGATACCCTCCAGCTGATGGAAAGGTCACTTCCAGAAATTTGGACTCTTACCCACCAGCAGAATTCAGCTACACCTGTAAGTTTTCGTCAGAGACAGAATGTGCATTTTTAAAAAATCATTTCACAGGTTCTTATGTTCACACAATCTCTTAAAAGTCAAAGCAAAAGATTTTCTTATTCTTAAAAACATAATATGCTGTAGTTGCATTACCTTAGGCTTATGTTTAAGCTGTCGGTAAGATGATTTCCTATTTGAGTACACCTTGGCCTAGGTTAAGTTTGCTTTTATTTCTCCTATCCACGTGAAACAGCTGTCATGGAAATGACAGGCAAGTCAGACAGTTACCCCTGCCTTCAGTGAAATTGGACTGGAGAAGGGGGATGGTGGGGCCACAGGTGGCCTCTTACCTCCCTGTTCAGACTTTGGATGGGATCAGAGTTCTTTAAAGTAACCCAGACAGGGGCACCTGATTGGCTCAGTCGGTTAAACATTTGACTCTTGATTTTAGCTCAGGTCACGATCTCAGGGTTGTGGGGTGGAGCCCCACATTGGGCTCCATACTTAGCACAGAGTCTGCTTGAGATTCTTTCTCCCTCTACTTCTCCCATCTGCCCCTATCCCCATTCTCACACACACTCTGCCAAAATCTTCAACAACAACAAAAGTAACTCACAATTGCTTTCCCTTTTGTTTTATGGAAAATTTGACTTAACACTTCTATCTACCGTTATGAGGATCTTTGCTACTTATGTTTTTTTTATTTATTTATTTATTTATTTATTTATTTATTTTTTATGATAGTCACAGAGAGAGAGAGAGAGGCAGAGACACAGACAGAGGGAGAAGCAGGCTCCATGCACCGGGAGCCTGACGTGGGATTCGATCCCGGGTCTCCAGGATCGCGCCCTGGGCCAAAGGCAGGCACCAAACCGCTGCGCCACCCAGGGATCCCCTGCTACTTATGTTTAAGGCAGTTGTGTCCTATCAGGAATGCTGAAGTGTTACCATCTTTTTTTTTTATAAAGATTTATTTATTTATTTATTTATTCATGATAGACACAGAGATTGAGAGAGAGGCAGAGACAGAGGAGGAGGAAGAAGCGGGCTCCATGCCGGGAGCCCGACGTGGGACTTGATCCCGGGACTCCAGGATCGCGCCCTGGGCCAAAGGCAGGCGCCAAACCGCTGCACCACCCAGGGATCCCCTGCTACTTATGTTTAAGGCAGTTGTGTCCTATCAGGAATGCTGAAGTGTTACCATCTCTTTATTGTGTATGCCTTTGCTCAGTCTCTCACACCTGAGGCCTATTGTTAAGAGTTTCTGAGTTTCTATTTTGATTTAGAAAGGCTGGTGTGTTGGGCATGGTCCATTAAGGAAAACAAGCACAGCTATTATTTTAGCAGAGAGAATTTAATAATATGGAACTAATTGAACAAATATTAGAGAACTGAAAAGGCAAAAGGGCGCACGGAGAAGGAACACCGAAATAGTAACTATGAGGGAACAAAGGAAGAATTTGGGATTATTACAGTTTAAAAGCTTGGGTATGGGGCCTTGCTGGTTCTTAACCCTCTAATGAGGGGTGCCAGCCAACTGGTGCTGATATTGCTGAGGGGGCACAATGGCTCTAAGTCTATAGAAATAAGCAAACTGGAATAAACAGCCTCTACCAGGGTAAAGAGGTGTTGCATAAAACAAGGAGCGCAGCCTCTTTTTCCAGCCCTGCCCTCTGTCGGGTGTCTGCTGTGGGTGGAGCATAGTGAGCCAGGTGGCAAAGGTGGGATGGTTTCTCAGGCTCCCAGTCCCAGCGTCATAAGCACTGTAGAGAAGGGAGGGTTTGGAGCCTGGGGAGAAACTGGTATTGAGCTCACTGATTAGAAACACTTGAGCTTTACTGGGGCCTCAGTTTCCTCAGTTATAAATGGGGATAGACCGCCATATACACTTCACTAGACTGCTCTGAAGGTTAGATGAAAGGGTAGATAGAAGCACATATAGCATACCATAAAAATAAAGTTGAGAATCAGCACCCCATAAGTATTTGAATTTACTAAAATAGGTATTTCCTGGAAGAAATGTGATCATCTTCAAAACTATACTGGTTTTTTGAAGCTTTAACAATTTATTGTACCTCCCTACGCTCTTCCCTGCTCTCTTCCCTACTCTTTTCTATTCAGATTGTATTTTAATTTTTTAAAATTTAAATCTTACTTACTCTACAGTACAGTACTGGTTTCTGAGTAGAATTCAATGATTCATCTTACATATAATAGCCAGTACTCATCACAAGTGGCCCTATCACCCGTCTAGCCCATCCCCCACCGTGTCGCTCTCTCAGCCCTCTGTTCTCTATCAGAAGAGTCTCATGGCTTGTTTCCTTCTCTCCTTTTTTTCTTTTCCCCCTTCCCATATGTTCATCTGTTTTCTTTCCTAAATCCTATATATGAGTGAGGTCATACGGTATTTGTCTCTCTCTGACTGACTTACTTCATTTAGCGTAATACGTTTTAGCTCCATCCATGTTATTGCAAATGGCAAGATTTCAATCCTTTTGATAGCTGAAGATCATATTAATTTCTGAGACACCAACTTTAAGAGTCTTCTGGGGAAATAAAACTAGAATTATGTGTTTGCTCTGGTTGGTAAATTGTAGTAATGGCCTTGTACAGGATCCCGTGAGTCCTGGGGAAGTGCTTTGAGCAAGACATTGCTGCTGAGAAGGTGCCCCCAAGGATATGCATGCTGAGCCAAGTGAAGACAAAACAGAGGGCTGGCCAGTGCCCCCTGAGGCTTATACAGACACAGAATTCCTATGAAGTGTCTTGTTTTACCTTGAACACGTGTGCACAGTTTCCTTTCTACTCCATGATATGCAAGTATTTGTTTTAATATCAAATACCCACAAATCTTTGAGTGCAGTTTGATACTCTGTATTCTATAGCATATTGTACTTCTCCCCTCAGGGTATGACTTGCTTATTTGGAAAAGACAGTTACCTTCTTATCATTACCTTCTCTTCTGGAAGAAAGGAGATTGGGACATCTGAATTGAGACTGGGAAAACTGGCAAAGTAAAATCATGAAGGAAAAGAGAAATGACACATTTACTGCTGGTGAAAGTTTGGCTTTTGGTATCTGTAGTCATTAGAAGTATAAAATAATGTTTCCTGATTACTTTCTGCTTAGGTTCTAGGTCCCAATTCTACTGCAAATAGTATCATGGCCTCCTATCAACAACAGAAGACTTCAGTACCAGTTCATGGTTAGTATTTTTTCCTTTTCATGATCACAGTTCTCAGCAGAAGGAGTATCTTTCTATAAGTGTTGAGAAAGTCAACAGTATGAGGAGAGAGATCAGGTATTGACTACAATTTTCCCTCAATTTTTTGACTTTTTAATAAAAGTTTAGTGCTTCTAGTTGTAAGAATGGGAGGGGTGGGCAATCCAACATGACATTAAACATATGAATTTTTAAACGATTATCTTGACATAACACTGCCCATACCCTGGCGTACACTTGTCCATACAAACACATCACAGTTGAAGTTGGAGTCTAAACAGTCCAATTCACGTATATATTTTAAGGATCCTTCTGAATCATCATTTTTGGCTCTTGGCAGTTAAGCATTGCATCTTGGGGACATTCTCATAATCATCTTCAGGATTAACAATAAAATTTGTTACATTTTTTTTTTTTAATTTTTATTTATTTATGATAGTCACAGAGAGAGAGAGAGAGAGAGGCAGAGACACAGGCGGAGGAAGAAGCAGGCTCCATGCACCGGGAGCCTGACGTGGGATTCGATCCCGGGTCTCCAGGATCGCGCCCTGGGCCAAAGGCAGGCGCCAAACCGCTGCGCCACCCAGGGATCCCTGTTACATTCTTTGTAACCAAAGAATGTTAGCATTTTATTTACATTTCCTATTTAAATTTACCTAAAATATTTTTTGTTTTGTTTTGTTTATTGGTCAGGGAGATGATTCCCAATTAGACTGCAGAGCCCTTAAAGTTAAAAGCCCTAAAGGCTTTCTTTTTTAAATTTGGTTAGAAACAGATCTTTTTGGTGCCTGAGTATTTACCCTGCAGGTGGCTCAATCAAGCATACCGGCCTCTTAACTTTCAGAAGTTAGTGGTATATTCTGAAATAATTGGGAGTTTTTACTACTGTAATTTGTATTTTCTGAATATTTTTTCCTTAAATGCTATGCTATACCAGCATTCTGATGACATTTGAAGTAGCCTTTGGGGTGTACAGTAAGTTTGAAGTTTAATAGCTTATGTTGCTCCTGGGAATAAATGATGTACTTTCCATCCAGCCTGGCTCATGTATCTAGACAGTAACTACTGTGTTCCTATCTCTCCTTCTTCCTGAAGGCTGACTGCTTTTGCTGTATCAGTCCTGACATACACGTAGTGTTCTGAGTTGCTAAGAGTTCATCTTAGATCTGAGGCAGCTTGGTAATTGCTCAGTTTGTACTCTGCAATCTAGGTGTGATTTCTGCCCCACTTTCCTCACTGTTGGCCTGCTGCTGACCTTGAGGTCAAGTCTAGACATCTTTCCCTAGAGTATTTTGGTGGCTTTATCAAAGAGCCCTTGCATTTTCCAGCTGAGCCTTCAAGACACTAATATTTTGAGGGTCTTCAGTATCTGAATACATAAGTATTATCAGTGTCCTTGTGGTTACAAGATGGTGTAGAGAAGAGAGGTTCTCATATTCTAAAAGTAGGCAGATGAACTACTGACAAAGCCCCATGCACAGATGCCTCAACTGCCCCTCCCAGCTAAGGGTACAAGTGAGTAGTTAAGCACACTCACATCCCTGAGAGTGGGATCTGTGACGTGATGGGCATTTTCTCTCTTTCATGTTTACGGCCCTAGTATCATGCAGATCAGTTGTAAATCTTGCAAAAATGTAGGGTTTCATAAAATGGATTAAAGGGTTCTCAGAAAAGTGCTTGAATTTTTGTAGCTGAGTTGGGCTTGTTAGTTATAGTTGATAACAAATTAAGTGCTTCAAATGGGAATGACTATCAAAAGATTAAGAAAAGTCCTTGGAAAATTGATAAGACCCTCAAAGTATTTTTGCAAACGGAATTCTTGTACAGAGAAATTCAAACATGGAAAGGTGGAGGATGTCGTGCCTTGTCATACAGTTTGTCAGAACAATTACTTTCCTGCTAAAAAGTCAATGGTTCGTATTCTTAGTTAAGCGTAGAAATCAAATGTAATTATAGTTATGTCTAATTTTTAAAAAATAGAATAGTTTATTTTCATAACCCGTTTCTTTTTTTCTTTTTAAGATCATTTAAAGTTTAGTCAATATTTCACATGAAATGATGGACCTTGCTGATAATGAATTTCCAGTATCAGTGTCCTTAAA
Organism: Vulpes lagopus; assembly: GCF_018345385.1. Taxonomy (NCBI): domain Eukaryota; kingdom Metazoa; phylum Chordata; class Mammalia; order Carnivora; family Canidae; genus Vulpes; species Vulpes lagopus. The sequence continues at coordinate 68,767,724 of NC_054830.1, forward strand.
TTAGGAAAACCTCCTGTAGTCTTTTTGTCTATCTAGCTTTTTGTTTAGGGGAGTAGAAATACTAACTGTACATGAAATTACAAAGCTGATGTGATTAGTGGTAAAAATCTGGATTGTACAGAAAAGTATGTCAAAGAGTATTAAAATTTGATAATTTCTAGTACACGTAAGTATATGAAAATCATATTTATAAAAACATTGTATCTTATTTTTTCACATTGTTAAATATTCTTTTTTTTTTTTTTTTTTTTTTTTTTTTTTTTTTTAAATTTTTTTATTTATTTATGATAGTCACAGAGAGAGAGAGAGGCAGAGACACAGGCAGAGGGAGAAGCAGGCTCCATGCACCCGAAACCTGATGTGGGATTCGATCCCGGGTCTCCAGGATCGCGCCCTGGGCCAAAGGCCGGCGCCAAACCGCTGCGCCACCCAGGGATCCCCTTTTTTTTTTTTTTTTTTAAATTTTTTTATTTATTTATGATAGTCACAGAGAGAGAGAGAGGCAGAGACACAGGCAGAGGGAGAACATTGTTAAATATTCTTAATAATTTTTAATACAGATGTCCTTCTGTTGGAAGTGTATTACAAACAATGCTGAGAAAGAGTGCCTTTATATATACGTATTTTCTCATATCTAAGCTACCTCTATATCTATCTCTGCTACCACAAATCTGATTGAAAGGGGGCCCAGGCGGAGCCATGTCTCTTGATCTTAGGGTTGTGGGTTCAAGCCCCATATTGGGTGAAGAGATTGCTTAAAAATAAAATCTTTAGGGATGCCTGGGTGGCTCAGTGGTTGAGTGTGCCTCTTTGGCTCAGGGCGTGATTCTGGAGTCCCGGGATCAAGTCCCGCGTCAAGCTTCCTGCAGGAATCTGATCTCCCTCTGCCTATGTCTTCCTCTCTCTGTGTCTCTCATGAGTAAATAAATAAAATCTTTAAAAAAAAAAAAAAAATCTTAAAAAAAAAGAAAAGGAAAAAGGCCTGGGAGTTTTATCTAATAGTGACAGTTATACCCTATCCTCCTCCTTCTCTTCCATTTGCTTTTTTCTACAAATATTATAGGGACATTTTTATTGATTGGCATATTCATAGAATTTATTTATTAATTTTTAAAAAGATTTTATTTATTCATGAGAGAGAGAGAGAGAAAGGCAGAGACACAGGCAGAGGGAGAAACAGCCACTCCCCTCCGCCCCCCCTCCCCAGGTTGGGGGGCCTGCTGTGGGACTCAATCCCAGGATTCCAGGATCCAGATCTGAGCCAAAGGCAGATGCTCAACCACTGAGCCACCCAACCACCCCTGTTCATAAAATTTATCATAGAAGTATTTTCTATTCATTAATTGTTAACCGAATAACATGCCCCCACATTTTTTTTCTCTTTTAATTAAGGTAAATTTTGTAGTGAAGTGTACAGATCGTAGGTATACAGTTTGATGAGATTTAATAATTACATATGGCCTTGTAACCCCCACCCCCTCCCTCTCAAAATATAGAAAATTCTTCTACTTTGTATCACTCAGTGGGCATTTTTTCTTCTACCCTTCCCTATGCCCAAAGTGGAAATCTTTCTTCTTGGGGCAGGGCCTCCAGGCTGTTTACTCGGACTGGAGGTTGTGAGGGTAACAGGACCATTAACTCTGGTCTGTTGGTTATCTTATAGTTGCAAAGCCCAGTCGCCCAGTTTTAGCACAGAGTTACTGCCTCAGCTTCCCCCAGCAGGAAAGTGTGTCTGTCACAGTTTCCCTTTCCTTTCTTCTAGATGCTGAGCTCTTTATTCCCCCGAAGATCAACAAAAGAACACAGTGGAAACTGAGCCTTCTAGAGTGATGGAGCCCAGCAGAGATGGTTTTCCTTGCACTCCTCCCTCCTCGAGGACTGGCTGTCGGGAGCTGGGAAGAGTAAAACGATAATCTACCTTAGTGGTGTGCAGAGTTGCACAGTGGACCTGAGCAGACACCAAGCAGTTCTGCTTTATTTTATTTTGTGCATAATTTTAATCCTTAGCAAACCAGTAAGCTTTAGCCAATATTGCATCATTTTGTAAGAATTACTGTTCTTTTGTTTAATGCTGTTTGAGAGCACATACTATTTATGGTAATCAGAAGATTGGCTTTCATTTCACAGCTCCCAGTCTGATTCATTTTGGGATCTTCGACAAGGTCACATAATTAATCTGTGTTTCAGTTAATTGGGAGTGATGTTTCATGGCTTCTACCTCAAAAGCGTGAAGAAAAGAAAAATGTTTTTAAATTGTTTTTATGTTCCTGGAGGAGAGATTTATATATAAAAAACATGGCTCTTAGCGCTACAAACGTTTGGTGAAATTTAACCCCTCAAACGACTCTTCACCTTGACCTAAAGCAGAATAAGTAGCTAAATATATCCTTTGAAATTCTAAGCTTTCAGATGCTGACAGCTGTTACTTTGTTACATCTTACCAGGGCAGGTGCTTCTAGTTATAACATTGAGCTCACATCACCTTAGGGACTATTTTTCCCGTCTGTGAATTTTCTGCTGATGAGTTGGCAGTGTTAGAGCTGGAACCGATTAGAATTTCTGAACCAGTATCATGCACATTGGGTATGGCGAACAGTGATGCACAGTTGCAAGTTGTTCCTTTCTTCTCCTAAGAAATGGCTGTCTTTAGCTAAAAGGTTTTTGTCAGTATCGAGGCCATTTCATTTATTTTTCCTTATGGTGCTTCACTGACCTTTGTCTTACAGTTATTTTCTTTGGAAAAAATGAGAATGTTTTCTCTTTTTTGAGAAGTCTAGAAAAAAGCTCAGTTCATTTTGACAATGATTTTGTGGCAGTTTCCTGGGTAAAGTTAAAAATTTCTTCCATGCTTTTAGTATTGGAACCGGCCTTCATGACTGTACATAAACGATTATGGAGTATAGATAGGCCCAGAATTGTAATTACAGTCATTCCCTAAATAGCAAAATGTTAACTATAGCATCTAGGTGTGTTTGCTTGTATAATTAAACTTTTCTGTGTGTCTGAAAATTTTCACAAAATAATAGGGGAAAAAAGAAGGTACTTCCTGTAGAAATCTACTTTTGGAGTCATACCCATAATTGATTAGCTGTAATTAAGTGCCCCACACTGAAAGGCTGCAAGTGCTTTATGTCTACTCTTCGACCTGGGTTAATGAACATGGTAACTTACATGACTTTTTAATATATTAGAGTGCTCTTATTATGGACAATGGTAAGGGCACCCACGCCTGATGGATTGGAAATAGAAGTAAATGTGTCCCTTGATAATACTGTGACTTTTCATAGATGTTCCATTTCCTTAAGATAATGTATTGAAGCAGCAAGAAAGAATTTGTGTGAATACAAATTACTATCAATTACTATCTCTTTCCTGTGACCAAGATGGAGCTTTGTTCCTTTGGAGAAGCAGCAGGTGGGAGCAGACCTTCTGAACTGAAGGCAAAATCAAGGAAGAATTCATGGGGAAAGTGCAGTGTATGGGAAGAGGAGAAACTTATGGAAATGATGAACGCTTAAATTTGGGGAAAGGCTCTGTCAGGATTCTAGAAAAGAATATATAATTCTACCACTGAATTGGGACTCTGTCCCAAAGCAAGTTCATGCTGCAGTAAGCTGAAAACCCCAGTTATTTTGTTGGTCCCCTTGAGTCCAGATGCTCCAGACAGCAAGAGGAAACTTGGAGAGGACGATCTCCTACAATCAAAGTGCATTTTAAATTTATGCTTAAAAAAAAAAAAAGAGGCAGGAGGTAATGTTTTTATTATGTCCAAGTGTAGCTTGGTGTAATTTCTTAGCACTGCCATACACTTTAAAATACATTTTCCATACATGTCTCCATGTATGTACACACACGTGTTCACCTTTCGGGCATTGTTTATAGTCCTAATTGGAGAGGGTGTTTTCAAAAATAAAACTAATGATTCTTTGTAATTTAAGGTGACTACAAGCTTGGGAAGCAAAATCAGCTTTTTTTCCTGCTGCTTTGCCACCTCATCAAAATGTGCTTTGTTAGAAGCACCACCTGGACAATCTCTTGGGAGTTTCTGGCTTTCTGTCCTTTCTCGTCTGTCATAATTAGTAGTAACTGAGGTGAGGAGAAGGAACATCGTAGTCACCAGGGAACCGTTAATACCCAAGACGTTGTAGGCAAGTCAAAGCTAGTGCAGTGGCTTCTTGGGACACTGTATTGATCTTGTGTTCTGTGCTCCGTGAGCCCTTGCCTGTGCTTCGCGCCTACATTAATCCTACTGGCTTGCTGGTGCCAGTCGGCCGTGCTTACCAGGCCTGGATCCAGGGCCGGACATTTCAGTCTTTGAGGCCATCTGGGCAAACCTGGATATTATGACAATGGCTCTGAAGGGCTTCTCCCTGGGGATGGTAGAGATGCCCTACCTCTCCTGTGAGTGCTTGAATGCGTGCATTTGACGTGACTACACCATGGGAAGGGACGCCGAGGTGACTTAGTAAGCGTCTGAGTCGGGTTGTGGTCTCAGGGTCGTAAGATGGAGCCCTATGTCAGGCTCCGCGCTTAGTATGGAGCCTGCTTGAGATTCTCTCTCCCTCTGCCCCTCCTCTCCTGTCTCTCTCCCTAATATAAATAAATCTTAAAAAAAAAAAAAAAAAGAATCATGTAAGACTTTGGGGCTCCTGTGTAAGAGAAGTCTAGCTAGCTCTGGTGATCATCTCCCAGAGGCCAGTTACTAGTATTTCAGTGTTTATCTCTGTTCTTTTACATCAGCTGTGTGAAGTAGGCATTTGGATTCAATTTTATTTTTTTTTTTTATTTTTTTTTAATTTTTTATTTATTTATGATAGTCACAGAGAGAGAGAGAGAGGCAGAGACACAGGCGGAGGGAGAAGCAGGCTCCATGCACCGGGAGCCTGATGTGGGATTCGATCCCGGGTCTCCAGGATCGCGCCCTGGGCCAAAGGCAGGCGCCAAACCGCTGCGCCACCCAGGGATCCCTGGATTCAATTTTATAGGTAAGTGGACACAGGCCACACAGGTGATAGTGAAATTGGGTTTCAAGTTAGAGTTTGAAGCCCATTTCTTTCCACTGTTTGATGCTGTTCCCTGCCAGTGTTCAGATGCTGAGGTTTAGAGATAGGGCAGGGAATGTTTTGGGAACTGTCCTAAAAAAATCTATGTTCCATTTACAAATGGCCCTGTAAGATGATAGGGAAGGGCCTCTCTGGTCTTAAGGGACTGTGTGTGCCTTCTGGCCCCTCAGTTGGGTTAGAATGACCAGCATAGGGCCGGTTCCCACAGACCACACCATTAGCCCTGGAACTGGCAGCCTCTATCCTGTGCCCATCCCAGATTCCAGCCATATATCTGATAGGTTGATGGGGAATCTAGTGGGAGACGAGCGCTGAAGAGTTGCCCGCTTTAGACAGATAGGTGTACCTTACTCATTATATGCCAGGTTTCACCAGCTGGTCACCATGATGGCTTGATAAGAACTGATACTGAGACATAAGTGACTGTTGGAACTAAAAGTACAGTGGAAGCAGGGATCAGACATCTTCATCAGCTCTTCACAAGCCTTCATGGAGCATGAAGTGTACTCTGCTGCTTTGTGGGAGACTGTACCATAATAGCATGCTTCCTGCTGTTTATCAAAAGGAATGTGCCTCTACGCCCCAGCAGCCCTGACTCTCTAATCTATCTTCTCCACACTCCCCTTCTGAGCAGATTTAACAATGCAGTCGTTCCTGAAGTGGGGAGTACAAAAAAGGGACAGTCGTTCTAAGCTTGTTTTTCCCAGGAGTGTTTACACAAGCAACACGTAATACAGGTCTGTGTTTCACACATACCCCGACTTTTGTTTGCCAGCTGTATATTTTAAGGCACCTGCTGCATATACGAACTTGCTCTTACCAAGTCAGGACACAGAGACACACGCTATGGAGGGAACACAAGGCTCGTTTAATACTGCAGGAGCAGACGTGGGCTCAGCTCCGTATGTGTAGGGTGGGTGCTCACCCAGCAAAGCCGACGCACGGCAACGATGCTTCTTCAGAGTTCAGAAGCACCTTCTGTAGAGGAAGAAAGGCCCATGTTCCTCATACTCAAAGCGGTGGACCCACAGTGGTTGGAAGCCCTGAAGTGACGCCAGGATGGAGCCGCCTGTCCACACTGCAGTGTCTCTCTCAGGGCAACACGTTTACCTGGGGGTTGTCATTGGGACACATGCTGCTCAGCTCCTTCTGCAGGCGGTTAGGGAAACCGCTGAGCATGGTGCTGCCCCCGCACAGCAGGATGTTCCCCATGAGATCCCGTTTGAGGGCAATGTCACACTTGTTAAGGCAGGACACTGTCTGGGTGTGGAGGCCCAGCTGCATGGACTTGATAAGAGAAGGCTTGAAGAACATTTCCGAGCAGAGAAACCTCTCCTGGCACAGGCTTATCTCCTTCCCGTCAGGCAGAGTGTACTGGATCGTGTGCACAGGTGGCTGGGACTTTCTTCTCTTCGATGGGGTCCAGGGCCACAAAGCAGCATTTCTTCTTGATGTCCTCCACAATGCTTAGCTGGTCCTCGGTGAAGTGTTTCCCCAAGTTATTCATCAGGCCCATCAAGTAGGCTGTGAGGTCAGAGCCCGCGTAGTCCAGCCGTCCGGTGATGCTGGGCAGAGGATAACCCTCGTAGATGGGGACCACGTAGGACACGCCGTGGCCAACCTCCACCACCAGGCCGGACGTCCTTCCGTAGGAGTACATGGACAGGCGGGATTGGTAGGCGATGTGCATGGCGGGAGTGCTGAAGGTCTCAAACAGCATCTCCGCGTACTTCTCTCTGTTGGTGTGCGGGCTCAGGGGTGGGTCTGAGACCAAGACCGCGTGCTCCTCTGGGGAGATCTTCATCTCCTTGTGGAAGAGATGTTCCCAGATATCCTGCACCGTATCCCAGTCCACGATGATGCCATGCCGCAAAGGGTTAACTAGCTTGAGGCGAACGTCTGCGTTGATGAGCTCCTTCCCCACAAACGTCTCCTTGCGATTGTCCCCGGTTTTGGCCGTCTCCATGTAGGGCTTGCCCACCGTCGAGGAGATGTTGTGGGTGGGCTTTGGCAGCCCGGCGAAGCCACATTTGCAGTAGCCAGTGCCAAGGTCCACGACCACTGCCTTGGTCACCTCTAACCTGGGCTTCTCCCTGACCGTCGTGGAGTTAGTAGGTTCTTCTGGCTCTGAACGGTTGCAGCGGACCCACACTGCCCGCTTTGCCGGGCCGTCCTTCAGGGAGGCCGTCTGGAGGCCGTGGGCCTGTACAGGGGCCTGTTCGCCGCCTCTCTTGGCAGGCCCATCCCCGATGATTCCTGCCTGCGGAGCCCACATGCTATCAAGAGCCATCTTGCTCTCAGAAAGTTCCTCGATCCCACTGGGGTCAAGGCCTGAAAGGCTTATCATCAGACGGCAACTTGGGAATTTCCCCAATGATGACATCACCGATTGTGACATAATCTGGTGACCCGGGGCTTTCTAGATACTGGGAACCTGTGTCCTGTGTCAGGGTGGATTTAAGGTAGTGTTTTGGAGGTGACTTCACCCTTTTCTAGACTGTGTAATAAGCCTGATCTAGCCAATCACTTATTTATTGAGCACTTGCTCCGTGCAGGGCAGCTGGGAGAAAAAAGACAAACTGTGCCCTCGTAGAGTTTACACTCTAGTCAGCAGGAGCTGGGGGGGAGAGGCAGTGGCCGAAACACGGCAGAAAATGGTAAGGGCAAGAGAGAAAAGGCAGGGAAGGGGCCTGGGGAGGGGAGCATGCTGCTGCTGCTTCCTCTACCTCTCCTCCCTTCTCACTCCCCCAAATAAATAAAATCTTAAAAAAAAAAAAAGTGTTACCTTCTGGGTTCGATGGGTGAACCAAGAGGATGAAATGGCATCGGATCTCGAGAGAACAGGAGGGCACTTTGCTCGATGCCTGGCTGCCTGAAAACTCACGTACTTGCCTCTGCTGTGCAGCAGGGGTTCGCGCAGGCCGCCTTGGGTTGTTTGACTTCACCTCAAAAGAATGTTGATGTGAAGACCGAAGGCATTTTTAATTTAGAATGACCCTATTATTTTTCCTTCTCAACCTCCGTCTTGAATTCGGACAAATGTGCGGCAGCCCCACGGCATTCTCATTGCCCTGGATCCCCGCAAGAGCCCGCGCTGGTTTTCCGTGGCTGCTCTAACAAATCACCACGTACTCAGTAGCTTAAAACAGCGTTGGCATCTCCCACTCCGGAGGTCCGGAATCCGCAGTCACTCTGCTACCTTCACCTACGTTCCTTGGCTTGGGGCCCCTTCATCTTCAAAGACCTGCCATCTCTCCCTTGACCTGACCCTCCTGACCCACCCTCTTACTAGGACCCTGGTGCTAACGCGGGGTAACCTCCCTGCCTCAGACTCCTCAACTCCCCTATCTGCGAGGTCCCTTTTGCCCCGAAAGGTACCATTCACACAGATCCCAGGGATTAAGGGTGTGCATACCTTTTGGGGGCCATTACACGCTCTGTCACTTGGCCTGTGCTCCCCACTAAGGCCTGCCAGGCCGTGTTTCACATGCTCCCTCCCGCCCCCGGCTCGCCCCCTTGGCCCTTTGTGTCATTGTGGGTGGGAGAGCTGCTGTGCTGGCTCAACGCCAGGCGCTCGCTCCATCTGGTCTCTAAGGCCCCAGACCCAGGGACCCAGGGTCCCCGCACGTCCTGCAGGCTGCAGTCACCGGACTCTCCACTCCTATTACTTCACCTGTCAGGATCTTGCACGCTCGGATGCTCTCTCTTAGCAAAGCCTTTCCCCTTAGCTTCTACGTCCCCCTTTGTGTCCCTTCTCTCTCCGGGGTCAGGACACAGTGTGGTACCGATGATGGGAGAATATGGAGACGCTTGGCGCACTGCCCCCAGAACGTTTCGCTCCTGGCATGCACGAGCCCCCATGCTTGGCACTAGCCATCCCAGGCGCTCGTGGGCTCCCTGGGGTCTCCGGTGCTGTCCTTCAAGGTTAGAGGCACCTACTATTACTCAGTATCTCAGGCCACGTTTGCTCCTCTGGCCCGAGGCTAGAAAACCATCAGGTGACTCTTGAAAACAACTCCGAGGCCCTCCTATAGGGGAGAAAGAAACCTGGAAAGGTTAGACCAAGAAACCCATTTCTCTTTGAGCTGGTATCCTTGCTCCGGCCTTTGGGACACAGCCCACCCTGGATTCTCGAAAGGAAGGTGAACCGGGCCCCTGTAATTTTAGCAGCTAGAGGAAGGAAGAGAGAGAATCTAGTAGGGCAAATGCCAAAGTACAGGTTTCTTATGAATCACCTGGAGGCGGTTTCCTTTTTGTTTTTGGAGGGAGGACAGTGTGGGTGGCGGCCGATCTAGTCATCTGACTGAATACAGTTTGAAGCGAGAGATGTCACAGGGTCAACGAGAGAAGGCCTCAGATGCTAAGAGGAAGACTTTGGGTTGAATGGAGGATGGATGGGGAACCACCCAAGTGGATGGGACTCTCCCTTCTCAACTTCTGGAGAACCCGTCCCTGCTCTTGCACACACCATCACAGCCTGGCTTCGGTCCCCCTCAGGTCTTACAGGACGGTCTTCAGTGGCCCTGCCCCTCAACATCGCAGCTAGACCCCAATGTTTTTCAAATTTTGTAGCAGGCAGATCTGACCGCCCTGCCCTTGCTTAAAGTGCCGTTGGGGCCCTGACGCTCTGGTGCGTTGGAGTTGAATGAACTTGAGTGAAAATACAAACATTTCAAGAGCTGTTTGCTCTTGGGCAAGTCATTAGGATTCTGAGCCTTCTTCTCCTCAGCTCTGCCTCCCTCTCAGGATCCTGGGAGGTAACAGGGAGGCACCTGGTACAGTGCCTGGCTTACTGGGGGGGGGGGGGCTCAGATATTTATCATCCCGGCAGCCAAGAGGCCGAGGAAGAAAAGGGTCAGTGGACAGGGCATCAGGGGCAGGGCGGTAAGGGGAGGGGGCAGCAACGCGAGCCCCCAGTGTGCTGGCCCCCGCCCCGTCTTGGGGCAGAGTCGAGTTAGGGGATGGCCGTGGGCGGGGGGGGGGGGGGGGGTGGAGGGTGTGAGGGGTGTGGGGGGGTGGGAGGGGGGGATCCGGCCTGGCCCGGCCCAGGCCCGCCCTCCCCGGGCTGCCGAATGGACCGGCCCTCGGTGACCTCACAATGCGGGGGGGGGGGGGGGTGCCAGGCAGCGCTGGAGGCCCAGCGGCTTATTTCTCCCCACGGAGCTCCGGGATGTGCACGTGAGAAAGGCGAGCCGCGGAGGCAGATGGCGGTGAGGAGCAGCCCGAGCCCCGCGCCCCTGGGCGCGGCTCAGGGTGACCCGGGGGAGGCGGGGGCGCTGCCGGGCGCCCCCGACGCCGGGCCCCGGGACGCGCGGGCGAAGGCCCGGAAGGTGCGCAGGATCAAGGCCCTGGTCATCGACCTGGGCTCCCAGTACTGCAAGTGCGGCTACGCGGGCGAGCCGAGGCCCACCTACTTCGTGTCCTCCACGGTGGGCAGGCCCTGCGCGGCGGCCGCCCAGGCCGGCGACACCCGCCCGCAGACCTACGTGGGCCACGAGCTGCTCCGCGCCGGCGCGCCCCTGAGGCTGCTGAACCCGCTGCAGCGCGGCGTCGTGGTGGACTGGGACTGCGTGCAGAGCATCTGGGAGTACGTGTTCCGCACGGCCATGAAGATCCGCCCCGAGGAGCACGCCGTGCTGCTCTCCGACCCGCCGCTCGGCCCCGCCGGCCAGCGGGAGAGGCTCGCCGAGCTCCTGTTCGAGGCCTTCGGCGTCCCCGCCCTGCACGTGACGGCCCAGCCGCTGCTGTCCGCGTACTCGTACGGCCGCACGTCGGGGCTGGTGCTGGAGAGCGGCCACGGCGTCTCGCACGCGGTGCCCATCGCCGAGGGCAACGTGCTGCCGGGGCTGCCGGGCCGCGCCGACTACGCGGGCGGCGACCTCACGCACTACCTGCTGCGGCTGCTCAACGAGTCCGGCCACGCGTTCACGGCCGAGCACCTGCACATCGTGGAGCACATCAAGAAGAAGTGCTGCTCCGCCGCGGCGCCCGGCCGCGAGCTCGGCCCGCGCGTGGACTTCGAGCTGCCCGACGGCCGGCGCCTGGCCGTGGGCCCCGAGCGCTTCCAGTGCGCCGAGATGCTCTTCCGGCCCAGCGTGGCGGGCAGCAGCCAGCCCGGGCTGCCCGCGCTCGCCGCCGCCTGCCTGCAGCGCTGCCGGGACGCGGGCCTCGGCGCGGAGATGGCCGCCAACGTGCTGCTGTGCGGCGGCTGCACCATGCTGGGCGGCTTCCCCGAGCGCTTCCAGAGCGAGCTGGGCCTGCTCTGGCCCGGGGACGGGCTCGCCGTGGCCGCCGCCCCCGAGCGGAAGACGTCGGTGTGGACCGGCGGCTCCATCCTGGCCTCCCTGCAGGCCTTCCAGCAGCTGTGGGTCAGCCGGGAGGAGTTCGCCGAGCGCGGCGGCGCCGCCATCCTCAGCAAGTGCTGAGCCCGGCGGGGCGGGGCGGGGCGGGGCGGGGCGGGGCGGGGCGGGGCGGGGCGGGGCGGGGCCGCCGCTCATAAACCCGCACGCGCACTCGCTCTCGTCTGCTCTGGCTTCCTTGCTCTCGCCTGCCGCCGGGGGGACGGGGGGAGGGGAGGGGGGAAGGGGAGGGGGTGGAGGGGAGGGGGGAGGGGAGGAGGGGCGGGGGGAGGGGAGGGGAGGAGGGGCGGGGGGAGGGGCGGGGGGAGGGGAGGGGGGGCGGCAGTACCGGCTCCCCGGGGCCCCCGCCCGGCAGCGCCTCCCCGACCGACCCAGCGCCCCCGCAGCTGTCGGGGGCCACGGAGCCAGGGGAGGCCCGGAGGCCCGGAGGCCCGGAGGCCCAGGGGCTTCCAGGGCGGAGCCAGCGCGGCCGCCTGCGCGTGGGCTGCGGTGACAAGACCGCGGGGCGGCCCCGGGGCTCAGCGGCTGAGCGCCGCCTCCGGCCGGGCGTGATCCTGGGGCCGGGATCGAGTCCCCCGTCGGGCTCCCCGCAGGGGGCCTGCTGCTCCCTCTGCCTGGGTCTCTGCCTCTCTCGCTGGGTCTCATGACTACGTAAGAGCTTAAAAAAAGAAAAAAGAGCGCGGCCCAGGTGGCCTCCAACAAGGACAGTTCATCTCTGGAGGCTGGAGCCCAAGAGCAGGCTGCAGGCGCGGCTGGATCCGGTGGAAGCGACCCCCGGGCTGCGGACGCGCAGCTGGCCGAGCTCTGGGGGGGCGGGGGCGGGGAGCGCGGGGGGCAGCACGCGGCCGCCTGCCGGGGGCCCTCCTGGCGCCCTCCCCCCCCGCCCCCGGGCAGCAGGGTCAGCACAGGCGTTGACCGCGGCGGCGGGAGGGCGCCCGGGGGCGGGTCACACCTGCGGCCTCCACGGCGGACGTGGGCTCCCCTTGGGGTCCGCGGCCACCCAGGCCGGTAGGGCTGACGCCGGAGCTCCGCGGCTCGGCCCGGAAGGTGCCGGTGGGAAGCTGTGACGGAGGGGGCTGGCCTGGTGGCCACCTGGTGGCTTCGGGGCTAAGGGACGCGCTGGGGAGGCCCCGGAGACTCCCGCTGGGGGGTCTGCCTGGAAGAGGGTGGCCCCTGCCTGTCGCCCCAGCCGCCCTTGACCCCGGGGCCCACGACCCGGCGTCTGCTGGGGCTGGGGCTGGAGTCCGCGCGGGGCTGGCAGGGACCTGGGCTCTTTCCCGCGGGGGGCGTCGTCCTGCGGGCCCGCGGATCCGCGCTTTCCCGAGCGCCAGCCCCCGCGGCGCCCCGGCCCCCCTCGCGCTCCTGCTGCCGCAGCGCCCCCGCGTGGCCATCCCGCGCTCGCTGCTCCCGCTCGCGCCCCAAGAGCCGCGGAGAGATCCTGGGATCCCGGGGCCCCAGGCGGGGAAGCGGGGCCCGGGGGCGCGGGGCGCAGGCGGGAGCGGGGCCGCCGCTCGCTCCCACGTCCTCAGCCGCTCCGTCCGCAGGCACCGCGGCGCTGCCCCCGTGTCCCCCGTGTCCTCCGTGACCCCCCGTGCCCCCCCATGTCCTCCGTGCCGCGCGTGTCCCCGGGTGGCAGAGGCTGTCAGGCCGCGGCCTCCTCGAAGTCCCTGGAGCCAGGCACAAGGACGCGGGGGGCTCCGCCTGGGCGCCCCCTAGCGCCCGGGGACCCGCCTGCGGGAGCCGCGCAGCCGAGGCGCGCTCGTCCCGGTCCCTCGGTCCCTCGGGCGACAGGGCGGCGGCCGGCGAGGATGCGAGAGGCGCCGCGGGACGCGGGGAGCCTGCCCGACCCCCGGCGGCGGGGCGGGGGCGGCCTGAGGCCTGCAGGTGCCCGGCGGCCGAGGGCCCCACCTGGCTGGCGCGGTCTGGGGCCCCTCCCGCGCCCTCGGGCCGCCCCCGCCGCCCCCGGGGCCCGCTCCGCCGCCCCCCGCCGCCCACTCGCGGGGCCCGGGCCGCCTCGCTCCCCGCCGCCACCTGCCGGCTACGGGGATGGGCCCCGGGGGCGGGCCCGCGGGCCCGGGCGCTGCTGCGACGCCGTTTGCGAGCGGGAAGGAGGCGGCGGAGCCGGTGCCGCGGGAAGGGCCCCCGCTGCGCCGGGCCTGGAGCGCCCCCTGCCGCCGCGCCGCGCCCGCGAGCTCAGCCTCACTGGGGGGACCCGGGCCGCCTTCCTGCCGAGGGGAGGCCTGGACAGCGGAATGTTAAGAGCAACACATCAACTTATTCCCCAGCAAACCGGCCACTACACACGACTTTTTATCAAGATGTAGAGTCGCAGGAACGCCTGGGTGGCTCAGGGCGTGACCCCGGGGTCCCGGGATCGAGTCCCGCCTCGGCCCCGCGTGGAGCCTGCCTCTCCCCCTGCCTCGGTCTCTGCCTCTCTCTGCGTGTCTCTCATGAGTAAAAAAATGTAGCATCACACGCTAATGCTCAAGTGCAGAAACCTAAGAACATCTACTGGCCGCCGTCCTATATTCTCTGGTTCAGATATTTGTCCCTGGGGTCTGGAGTTGAGCTCCTGAAGGGCAGGAGCGTCCTGATCGTGGTTTCTTGCAAGCCCGGCGCGGGGCTTGGCCTCGGAGATGACTCACCTGGGAGGTACAAGTCCCAAGTTATTGTCCCCATTTCACAGGTGAGGATGCTACGGCCTGGAGAGGTCCAGAAAGCTTGTCCATTGGGTGCAGCTGCCTGGTAAGCCAGTCCTGTGCCAAATCAAGGTTTGGGGATTCCCAAATACCCCCTTGCCTTTGTCTCCTCCCCGCAGGCAAATAACCGATTTCTTTTAACCAAGAAAAAAACATTGACGTAAAAGCGGCTCTCAAGTAATGAACAATTACGATGTAATTTCATGATCAGCTTGAGATACCAGAGTTAAGAATGCTGCCCTTTGGGGGATCCCTGGGTGGCTTAGCAGTAATTTAGCACCTGCCTTCCGCCCAGGGTGTCATCCGGGGGTCCTGGGATCGAGTCCCTCCTTGGGCTCCCTGCATGGAGCCTGCTTCTCCCTCTGCCTGTGTCTCTGCCCCCCTCTCTCTCTCTCTCTCTCTGTGTGTGTCTCATGAATAAGCAAATAACATCTTAAAAAAAAAAAAGAATGCTGACTTTTTAGCAAAGGAGAGACTTCTCTTGCCTGATTGCCGGAGACATAAATGATCAAGCACTAGAGTGACCTCAGGTGGTGAAAATCTACCGTTAAGACCCGGTGAGCGGCTGTCATCCTCACTGTCCGTCTGGGTAGCCTCACGCTCTTCCCCTAGTGGGTCTTACGGGCTCTGCTCTGGGAGTTTCCTGCATGAGATGGGTTTAAGCAATTAACCCTGTTATAACATCTATTAATCGTGTTCTACTTGACTCAGGTGGGTTTTGTATGAGATCCTACATTTTCCTGGAACGTAGTATTTCTCGATCAGTGGGGAGCAGGAGTGTGGGCCATTGGTTATGCTGGTGCTGGCTCTTAACACGGCCTGTGAGACTCCTAACTATATGGGGATTTTGCAAGCCAGACCCAATTTTTCATTTGTGTTGGTGGCTTGAACTGGGCCTGGTGGGCATATTGGGTGCCTTAGAAATCAGCAGGTGTTACTAATCAGGTTCCCCCAACCCCAGAGAGTTTGTTTAAAGGGGGTAGCTGGAAAGGGAGAGAGAAATGGTGGGCAGCGGAATGTCTCAGGAACTAGTTCCCCCCAAAAAACAACAACAACAACAACAAAAAACCAAATAACAAAACCAGTGTGGACTGTCCTAGATTGAATCAGTAGACCTGGGGAAGCACCTGGGAATCTGCAAGTGAGAAGTTCCCCCCCAGGTGATTCTAACGGAGACACCTAGTAGAGAAGCTGCTCAAAACACTACAGGGCTGGGGGATCCCTGGGTGGCCCAGCGGTTTGGCGCCTGCTTTTGGACCAGGGCGCGATCCTGGAGACCCGGGATTGAGTCCTGTGTCGGGCTCCCGGTGCATGGAGCCTGCTTCTCCCTCTGCCTCTTTCTGTGTGTCTCTCGTACATAAATCTTAAAAAAAAAAAAAAAAAAAAAAAAAAAGAATGGGGCCATCTGGGTTTGAATCCCAGTTCAGCCACTTAGCTGGTAAAAAAACACTACAGGGCACATGCGGAGCACAATGTAGATGTTCCGACGTAAATCAGAAGCTGCGGCATAGTGTGGGACAAGCCAAAGGGTCTGGGCGTCCAGGATGCTGCTCCTTCGGGTCATAACGTTGCTCACGACCTATTTAAGCCTAAGTCTTCCTCCAAGGCACAGGCCCGCGCCCGCCCCTCTGGACGCATTCCCTGGCATGCTCTCGAGCAGGACGCCTCCTCCCTGCAGGGCCGCTGCACTGCTGTGGCTTTGCAGCCCTGCCTTGGCCATTTTTATGTCTGCACAACTTGGTGGAAAGGACAGACTGTGTCTCTTCCATCTTTGAGTCCTGGTGGAGCCTTGGGTTTGGCGTGGAGCAGGTGCCCAGGGAAAAGTATGCTGCAGTTATTGCTCCTTGGCTCCTTAATTTCTATTTCTTGACGTTGTTGTTCTTCCTGTCCAGAACTCTGCAGGATCTCTGAAGAAAATATAGTTAGTTGGCCCTGTGGTGAACGGATGCCAAATAGGCAAACACAGAAAACACACTTAGACTGGGTTTCAGTGGGGTTGAATAAGGAATTGGTCTCCCAACATCCTCTGCTCCATGAGTGCCATACTCGGAGGCCCCCAGTGGGGTAGGGTCTGCAGATCCAGTGTGAAGATGTATCTTTATCCCCATTCAGAGCAGTGAGGTGGGACAAGGTGATGAGACATGGGGCTATCTGGTACTTACCTCCCTCCTCCTCCTCCTCCTCCTCCTCCCCCCTCTTCTCCTCCTTCTCCTCCAGTATTAATGGGGCCCAGGGAGAAGCTAATCTTCCACCTCCACTTGGAGGCAAGTGATTTGTGGGTATCGCCACACTGAGTCTAAGGTTTATATGGAAAAACAAAAGACCCCAAATAGCCACCACCACAGGAAGAAGACAGTTTGAAGGCTGACACTATCTGACTTAAAGCTACAGTAATCAAGACAGTGTGATGTTGGTGAAAGAATAGACAAATAGATCGAAGGAAACAATACGGAAAGCTCCAAAATAGATCCATGCAAATATATAGTCAATTGTTGGCAGAAGAATAAAAGCAATTCAATAGAGAAAGAATAACCTTTTTATTTAAAAAATTTTTTTTTTAAAGATTTTACTTATTTATTCATGAGAGACACACACACACACACACAGAGAGGCAGAGACACAGGCAGAGGGAGAAGCAGGCTCCATGCCAGGAGCCTGATGTGAGACTTGATCCTGGGTCTCCAGGATCAGGCCCTGGGCTGCAGGCGGCGCTAAACCGCTGAGCCACCCGGGGTTCCCCGGGATAACCTTTTTAATAACATGGAGCTAGAACAATTGGAAATCTTTTTGCAAAAAACCAAAAGGATCTAGACACAGACTTTACCTTCCACAAAGCTTAACTCAAAATGGATCATAGACCCAAATGTAAACACAAACTACGGAACTTCTAGAAGACAATATGGGAGAAAAGCTAGGTGACCTTTGGCATGGTGATGGGATTTCAGCTAGCTCACCAACACAATCCATGAGAGGAACTATTGAATCGATAACCTAGACTGTATTAAAATGAAAAACTTCCACTATGGGAAAGAACCTGCTAAGAGAATTAAAAGGCAAGACTCAGAATGGAAGAAAATATTTGCAAAATGCATGTCTGAGAAAGGATTTGTATACAAAGAACTCTTAAAACACAGCAATAAGAAAACAACCCAATTAAAAATGGGCAAAAGGTCTGAATGAACACTGCACCAGAGAAGAGATACAGATGGTAGATAAGCATATGACAAGATACTCAGCCCTATATAAAAGACACAAAATGGTGCAGCCACTTTGAAAAACCATTTGGCAGGGTGGTTTTTCTTTGTAACCAAGATAAACATATTCTTATATGATCTAATAATCACACTCCTAGATATTTACCCAATTGAATTGAAAATTTACATCCAGGGCAGCCTGGGTGGCTCAGCGGTTTAGCCTTCAGCCCAGGACGTGATCCTGGAGACATGGGATTGAGTCCCACGTCGGGCTCCCTGCATGGAGCCTGCTTCTCCCCCTGCCTGTGCCTCTGCCTCTCTCTCTCTCTGTCTCTCATGAATAAATAAATAAAATCTTTTAAAAAAATTTACATCCACATAAAAACCTACACACAAATATTTACAGCACCCGTGTTCATAATTGCCCCAAACTGGAGGGAACTGAGATGTTATTTAGGCAGATCAATGGATAAATACATCTATACATTGGAACATTATTCAGTGATAATTCACTGATAATTCAGTGATAAAACACAATGGACTTTAGTTAATAATAACGTGTCAGTATTGGCTCATTAATTATGAGAAATGTGCCACACTAATGCAAAATGAAGTAATAGGGCAAATGGATGGGTGGATGGGGGGTGGTGGTATATGGAAACTTTCTGTGCTATCTGCTCGTTTTTCTGTAAATCTAAACCTATTAAAAATTATTTACAAAAGTAATGTTAATTAAAAAGATAAAAAAAATCTATAGGCCAGGAGAAAATATTTGCAAACCGTATTTCCAGCAAAGGACGAGCATCTGGAATATATAAAGAATTCTCAAAACTGAACAATTAAAAAAATTAAAAAAACAAAAAACAAAAAAAACCCTGAACAGTTAGAAACAAACAATCCAATTTAAACAATGGACATAAGGCATGAACGGACCTTTCACTAAGAATGATATGCAGTTGGTAGATAAGCACATGAAAAGACACTCACTAGGGTGAATCACTAGCCATTAGGGAAATAAATGCAAATTAAAACCCCCAAAACAACTATGACACATCTACCAGACTGGCTTTTAAGAAAAATTTGTGTCAAAAACTTGATCATTTGTGCGTTGCTGATGGAACGTAAAACGGTACAGCCGCTCTAAAAAATAGGTTGGATTCTTATAAAATTGAACATGCAACTTTCATACCACCCAGCAATTATACTTTGGCATTGATCTCAGAGATATCAAAACTCCTCTTCATACAAAAACTCATACCCGAGTGTTCATGGCAGCTCTCTTTGTAAGAGTCAGAAACTGGAGACAACCCAGATGTCTTTCAATGTTGAGTAAACTGGCACATCCATACCCTTGAGTACTACTCAACAATTTTTTTTTAAATGAACTATTAAAACATGAAACAACTTGGATGAATCTCCAGGGAGTTTTGCTGAGTGAAAAAAAAAGCCAATCCTACATTGTCACAGACTGCGTGATTCCATTTATACAACATTCTTGAAAGGACAAAATGACAGAAATGGAGAACAGATTCGTTAGGGATGAGTGTGTAGAGGGAGTCGGCCGTGGCTACAAAAGGAAAATGCAAGAGGTCCTCGTGGTGGTGAGACTGTTCCGTATCTCGACCACACGCAGGCCTGTCTTGTGGTTAGGGTGTTATACTGTAGTTTTGCAAGGTGTTGCTATTGGGGGGGGGGGAACTGGCTAAAAGGTACACGGCACCCATCTATATTATTTCTCACAACTGCCCGTAGATTTCCACTTACAAGAAAAAAATTTAGTTGAAAATGAAGAGCTGGAATGAGAAAGAAATACATCCTCACGTCCAGACTACACATTTAGCCTAATTCGGTCAAGATCTCTGTGGGTGGGATGAGGTATTGGCATTCATTTTTAAATTTTCCAGGTGATTCCAGTGTGCAACCAAGTCTGAGAGCCTGTACCTTTGCAGCTGTGTGGGGCATGGGGCGTCGGTGCAGAGGCCGGGGAGAGGTTAGGGGTTACCCAGATCGCCTCCGACCAGCTGCGCGGCCTTGGGAAAGCCATTGAACCTCGTTTAACCTCCGGCTCTTGCATTCGTGCAAATGCAAGAGCTCCCTGTTCTTTCTTCCCAGCGCTTTTCTGAAGATTGAAGAGAAGATGTAGGTAAGGATTTCATGAATTGTAAAGAGCAACATAAATGTTCCGACCAGCATGCAATGTGTGTTGTACGTACGCGCAAATGTGTTTTTAAATATGTACAGAGCACCTGCTGCACGCAGCAGTCCTTATATTTATCGTCTCGTTTAATCTCATCAACAACCTGACGAGGTAGGAGCTGTGATTCTGAGTTTTACAGAGAGAAGGAGCCTGAGGCTCATAGAGATACTAACACTCTTGGTGTTAGGAGCACACACAGACTCTGCTGAAGCAAAACTCCCCTGGTCGTGGGTTTGCCAACAGAAGTGGTTATCAGTGTAGTTTAGGTGAAAAAAGTAAGCTCCTACTCTCACTTCCAAGAGACATAAACAAATTCCTGCAAGGACAATTTGGGTTGAATGATCTGATTCGAACAGTTTGAATGTTTTAACTTCATCTTGCCACTGTAGATGAAGCTTAAGTGTGAGAGGGAGAAACAGAAGTGGAGAAGGAGAAAGCACCTGGTTCCCCAATGACTTCGCCCAGCAGGAAGTCAGAGGCCTCTGGGGTCATGAACAAACTGGGACATGTGCATCCCGTTAGTGAATATTAAATCCCTCTTAATGCCTGTGAGTGATTACAAAGGTAGTTAAAAAAGCACTGAAGTACAGAAAAGCTGACTCTGGCGTCAGACTTCCACAAAACAAAAAGAATGTCAGTGTAAAGGGGAAGGAAGCCAGCATCTTGTTATGTGCTTGTTATAAATTAAATGAATTAAACTACTGGAACACTTGTAAAACTAAGTCTAAGAGAGATCGGTTCAAATAGATCAGAGAACTGAGGCAGTTTTACGTGAAAAAAGTCCACATATGCAACTGGAAAGAAAGGTCTTGATTGCTGGCGTGCTTTTTGGATTAAGACAATTACTTGATTGACCAGCTACATGTATATAGAGACCAAATAATTCAAGGTCTTTTACCTCCTTTTTTTTTTTTTTAAAAGATATTTATTTGAGAGAGAGAGAGCAAGAGTGGGGTGAGGGGGAGAGGGAGAAGCAGACTCTCCGCTGAGCAGGGAGCCTGATGGGGTGCTTGATCCCAGGACCTGAGCCAAAGGCAGACGCTCAACCACTGAGCCACCCAGGTGTCCCCAGTCTTCTGCCTCAAAGGGATTTGGAACAAGGGATCAGTCTCAGTGCTGGCTGGCAGTTTTTCTAATGGTCCTCGAAGAATTTCAAGTTTTACGTGAACCAGCCATCATCTTTCCACCTCTAAGGACGTTTGCCCACCCACTTTAATCTCTAGTGATATGTGCTGGTTCCCCAGTAAATTTTTAAAGCTCTGGCTCAATAAATTGAAAGCAATTTACCAGATGAATCTTTGGAGATTGGGGAAGGGGAACATAAAGACAGAAGAATATTTTTGCAGCCTGTTCCTTTTGAAACCAAGGAGGAACCCTCCTAGTGACCCAGGTCTTGGGGAAATGGCCGGATTCAGTACTAGCTTGAAGATGTGGAAGCTGTGAAGAAGTCGGGCATGGCATTGCACTTGGGCATTGGCTGGGGTCTTATTTTCTTAAACTGATGAAATGGTTAAAAAAAAAAAAAAAGTAGGGGCACCTGAATGGCTCAGTTGGTTTAGTGTCTGCCTTCAGCTCAGGTCATGATGTTGAAGAACTGGGATCGAGGCCTGAGTCAGGCTCCCTGCTCAGTGGGGCATCTGCTTCTCCCTCTCCCTCTGCTTGTGCTCTTTCACTTTCTCTTCTTCAAATAAATAAATAAAATCTTTAAAAAAAAAAAAAAGTAGTATGGAAACCCATCTGACAGTCTCGAGTGAGCTTCCTGGCCTTGGCCTGGGTTGCTGCAGATTGGGGTTTCTCCGGGGTCATTCCTCAGCGCAGTATCTAGGCTGCATCTGCTCCTGTCTCCAGTGGATACTTGCCTCTGCTCTTCCTGGCTATCCGGGAATACCTGGCTTTTCTCACCTTCTCCATCTTTGTCTGAACTTTCACCTCCCCCTGTGTTTAGGTTGCCAAATACAATGCTGTTCCTTAGGGAGCAAGTGGTAGCCTTCAATATTTAAAACGATTGAGAGGCACCTGGGTGGCTCAGTGGTTGAGCCTCTGCCTTTGGCTCAGGTCACGGTCCTGGGGTCCCGGGATCGAGTCCCACATCGGGCTCCCTGTGGGGAACCTGCTTCTCCCTCTGCCTGTGTCTCTGCCTCTCTCTCTCTCTCTCTGTCTCTTGTGAATAAATAAAAGCAAAAATAAATACATAACATGAATCTTTAAAAAACTATTAAAATCAAGTTAGATATAGGTTGTATGTTTCTCTATCATTAAGTTAGAAGAGCTGATGTTAGTATCAGTCATCTTTACTGACTGTGCAGCTTTGATTTTCCATCACAAAGCAACTTCCTTGGGACATTCTCTCCTCACAAGCAGCCTAGAAGAAAGAGGGGTGGGTGGGTGCATGGGTCAGTGTTGAACATTATTCTCATTTTAAGGATGACAAAAGTGAGGCTCAGAGACCTGTTGGATTCAATTATTGAATCCTGTGTCTGGTGCCTTGGTGGGGGGGGGGGGCTAAGGGATATATCATTCTCCATGGGACAGATGGCAAAAACCATCATGGCAAAGTCACCACTCATGAAGCATCTAACTTCACGTCAATATGGTGACCTGGTCCAGGCTCTGCGCCAGCCCCTGGGGGGTGGGTCAGTGGGCCATGAGGATGAATAAGCCCTGATGTGAAGCTGCTTATGGTTTCACGGGGGTAGGGTTGTCCGATTTAGCAAGTAATGAGAAGGATGCCCAGTTACGTTGGAATTCCAACAAATAGGGACTCATCAGTATAAATACGTCTCCTGTAACTGTATCTGGCAGTAGTTTACACGGGGGAAGGTAGAGACTAAAAATCCGAGACTATTGCAACCAATAGTGGGGACTCTGGGAAGGTTTCTCGGAAGAAGTTAACGGCTGACTTGGGTCTTGAAGGCAGAAGAAGCCGTGGAAAATCTAGTAAAAGGAGGCCCATAGAGTCTGGCGAGCTTAGTGAATGGGACTATTTATCATTTTGATCCTAGTTTTGTCTTTTATAAATGGGGGGATATATATGTCCCTTATAGGGCTATTGTGGGAACGGAATGAGTTTATACGCATGAGGCATTTAGGACAGTGCCTGGCACATGGAGGGTGTCGGATGTGTATCCACTGCAGTGAGAGGGACGGTGACACCAACGAGGGCAGGAAAGGAAGGGACTTTCCAGAGGTTCCAGTGACTGTAGTCAACTGACCTGAGGAGCAGAGCATCCATCCCCAGCGGGGGTGAGAGGGAAAGGCTGGAGCCTGGGAAGAGGCCACCAAGAGTGGGTTTGGGGGAAAGTGACCAATTCCTTGTGCACCTGTGTTTGGGGGACCCACTCCAGGTGGAGAGATGTGGCTGGAATCTGAGTGCAGGCACCAGCCAGGGAGCGGGGCCAGCGGCAGAGGCCTGGGGGATGACAGATTGGAGGTGAGGAAACCAACGGTGTGGATGAAATCACCCCAGGGCTGAATGACAAGTGAAAAAGAGAGCCAAAGTCCCACCTTGCCCACATGCTACTTGCAACATGCAGATTTTTTTTTTTTTTAAGATTTTATTTATTAGAGAGAGAGAGAGAGATCAAGTGAGCACAAGCTGGTGGAGAGAGATCAAGTGAGCACAAGAAGGAGAGAGAGGATCTCAAGCAGACTCTCTGCTGAGCAGGGAGCCCCACGTGGGGCTGGATCCCAGGACCCCAGGATCATGACTGGAGCCCAAGGCAGACACTTAACCAGCCCAGCCACCCAGGTGCCCCCACACAGATGTTTTAAATATTAAGTGTAATTTATTCTCACTAAGGCGATTCCATAAAAACTAAGGCAACTGTGAAGACCCTCTCCCCACCTCACTCCGAGTTGCAGAGTCGTGGGTGTGGACCTGTGCCGTCTGGGAAAGGACGGCTTTGGTGAGAACTGAGGCCCCTGGAAACGGTGGGAGGAAAGCTCTCTTTTTACTTGACACCCCTTTGTGCCTTGCGATTTTTCTTCCAACCAAACGTGCTATCTGTTCAAATGAGATATATTTATTTATTTAATTTATTTATTTATTCATGAGAGACACAAAGAGAGAGAGAGAGAGAGAGAGAGAGAGGCAGAGAAACAGGCAGAGGGAGAAGCAGGCTCCATGCAGGGAGCCCAACGTGGGACTCAATCCCAGGTCTCTAGGATCAGGGCCTGGCCTAAAGGCGGCGCTAAACCGCTGAGCCACCCGGGCTGCCCAAATGAGGTTTTATTATTTTATTTTATTTTATTTTATTTTATTTTATTTTATTTTATTTTATTTTATTTTATTTTATTTTATTTTATTTTATTTTATTATTTTATTTTATTTTATTTATTTTATTTTATTTATTTATTTTTCCCAAATGAGATTTATTTTTAAGAAAAAGAGAAAAGCTAGAAATTTTGGTAGCCAGGTGAGAGCCTGAGGAAGGTGCTCCCAGTTACATTTTGTTCTTTCGTTTAGTCATCGCAGTGCAGGGTTTTGTGGAGACCTATGGCTTTGGTCATTTTACCCTGTGAAACAAGTATTTATGCGTCCGGACACCTCCTGTCTTGGGTGTGTCCACAGAGTCTCAGCTTAAGGAGATAATATCGCTCCATCCACTGCATCCATTTTTCATTTGTCTCCACGCCTGCTGTCTCCCTGTCTCTTGTGGACTTGGATTGTGGGACAATAGTCAACACTATGTTAGCATTCCTTTGACATGTGTCTGGGATTGGCCCCAACAAAGTGCCAGACCTAGGTCCTGGTCCCCAGGAAGTGCACAGGGCCAGTCCCTTTGGAGATCCTGGATTTTCCCACTTCAGGTAATGGACATAGGATAAATGAATGAGAAGGAAAGAGGTATCTCCCCTATAGTTACTGCTGAAGGAAAGAGGTATCTCCCCTATAGTTACTGCTGAGGTCTTCCGAATAAGGAACGGACAAGGAAAGGTCATGGACAACTGGGGGGTTGGAACAAAGAGTCTAGAGATGACCTGGTCAAATATTTTTAGATGAGAAAACAGAGGCCCAGGGTTGGGAAGCAACTTGCCCAAGATCACATAGCTGGCGAGTGCAGGAGCTGAGATCATCGTGAGATCCCCGGCCTCTGGTCCTGTGCTCTCTCCGTGCCACCAGAGCTTCTCATTGAGCTACGTGCAGCTCGGCACATCCAGAACTTCACACTGTGTACCTCCTTGATCCTTTGAGATTCACGTAAAGAGGAATGGACCTGTCTGTGGTGCCACAGGAACATACTTTTTGCAGAAACAATGTGACTGTGCTCTCTCTACCAAGAGCAGGAATGAGTCACTTCCAGGAACAGCCAAGCCAGGATCTCTCACCCTCCTGGGGGAGAAGGCCCCTCACATCAAAATCCCATTTTCAGAAAACAGCTGGGGGTGCTTCGGGAAGAGCCCTGGCCTGCTCCCTTTTTTTGGGGCCCAGCTTTTCATCAGAGTTAGAGAACCAGAATGGTCAATTATATCTCACTGACGACATCAAGGAAGCTTCTGCTAAGTGAGGCCCAATTTAATAGATGGCAAAGGCTCACGGCTAGACCAAGGACAAGCCAAGTGTTGTTGAAGAAGAGTAAAACAAGAGGAAGGTTGTGGCAGAGGATGGTAGCTGTCTAGCAAAAGAGTCCTCCGCTCTGATAGGATTTGGAGCTGGGCACGTGGCTCTGCGGCACAGAGACTGTGTGCCAGCCTCTCTTGCAGCTACGTGTGGCCGGGTGACTAAGTTCAGGCCCATGAGGTATGGGTGGAAGTATTATATGGCATTTCTGGGTCATCTTCAATGAACAAACTGACATCCTGCAGCAGCTCCCCCTCCCTCTTCCCTTGAGCTGGAAGATGAACGTGCCTGTGACTTAGCCGTGTCCATGCAGACAGGGATGAAGTCCTTGGTGGGTGATGGAGCAAGAGGATGGAGGGAACCTGGCTTCCTGGATGGCCACATGGTGAAAAGACACTTGCTAACCTGTACGTTGGGACCGTAGCGACAAATCTCCCTCTCTTTTAATCTACTGTATTTGGCGGGGGGGGGGGGGGGTCTTTTAGATGTAGAAGTTTATCCTTTGCTCTGACTTTATTGGGGGAAGCGCAATAGGAAGTGGGTGATGTTTTGAGCAAAACCAGAAGGACTCCAGGCCAGAGCAGGAAGACATCCCACCCTTTTGGATAATTACTGGACTGGGCATGAATTTCTCTGTAGAGCTTTGGTCTATCACTTTTCCTTTTCTGACAGTTTCCTAAGTAGAAATCAGCTGTCTCACATAACCTTCACAAAAATCCTGTAAAAATCCTGTGAATAGGGATCACCCCCATCTTATAGCTGAGAAAACTGAGATCAGGTAACTTGCCCAAGATCATACAGTTTACCTATGACGGGAATATGATTTGATCTTGGGTCACTGTGACTCGAGGGTCCAGGAGCTTTACTCTGTGGCATGCTGCCCCTCCCAGTAAGCTAGGATTGTTTCTGAAAATAAGTGCTCACTATGCTTTGGTGGTTTTAAAGTAAGTTTATAAATAGAATGGGCTTGGCTGTTTCATGCAGGTAGGGGCTGGCATGAAGCTGGTACAGGCTGTACCTAATTTATAAAAATGACCCGACAATTCATTTGCATTCCTGTTGTTTGGAACTGAGATCATGTTTTTTTCCAAAGAACCAATGTGATTCATGGTGACACATACCCAGGCTAGATCCTAGACACCTTTTATAACTCACAGTCTGAGTTCTGGGTCTAGCGAGCAAGGAAAGTCATGATAGTGATGATGATTCTCCAGTGATCAGATAGATGCCTTGTGCCCACCCTGCTCTATGCTTTTATGCCTTCCCTGCAAATTGCCACCTCCTCTACATTTCAACCAAATCCCCCAACTTCTCAGTCTAGCTCATTTCACAAAGGAATAAATAAGGAAGCAAGCTGCTTGAACTAATTTACACTAATATGCTTGTTTTCTGAGACAATCTATGCCACTCAGCATGGTGGACTTACAAACATTTGCTTTCTATGCAGTGTATTTTATTACAGTGCAGTTGTAATCTATAAGCATGCTTGGATCAGGTCAAGGAATGAGGTTATATTGTTGACCACATTTCATTATTTTTTTTTTGACCACATTTCATTCTTACACATGGGTTAAGTTTCAGATGGAAAGGCATAAGTAATACCTTAGAGAGTGAACTGGGGAAACAATTTCAAGAGGCCATCAAGTACATAGCTACTTAATTAGTTCAATTGTCAGAAGACTGGGTGGCATTTATAGAGTTTGGAAAGCAAAGGGATGATCTGGAAACACAAGAGCTATGTTGTAAATCTGCTTTGTTTCACATCCATCAAAATTTGGTATCCATTCTGGATATTTTAAGCAGGAAGAGATCTTAACACATTAAATCTTACCAAATTTTGCTTACAATATAGTGATGTGTGTTGGGGGAACTGATTCTGGGCCTGTAGGTGTATAGAACACTACAGTAATGACGCATCTGGAAAGCTACGACCTGTTAAGCCTTAAGAACTATTGAGTTCAAGAACCTACCACTGCAGGTTTGAGTTGGGATAAGGCAGTGGGAATCACAAAGCTGCTGACATTGTTGACAAGGCCAGTGCTGGTGCCACGGCTGCCTTTGGCATGTAAAAAGCTGAACAGACGCTAGTGTCCTGCTGCAGAAAAGCTTGACATCCTCATGATTGTGTTTATCTTTTTTTTTTTTTTTTAAGTAAGCTCTATGCCCAGTGTGGGGCTTGAATTCATAACCCCAAGATCAAGAGTCACATGCTCTACCAACTGAGCCAGCCAGGTGCCCAATGTTTATCTTATTTTTGCCTCACCAAACTCCTAGAAGGGTATCTAATTGGTAAATAAAATCTGCATCTAGAGCCTGCAAAGGAATGTGGAAAGTGTAGTTTTAGCTTCTGGCTTCCCATACAGGAAGGCGCTCTGGATCTACAGAGCCCAGTAGAACTTTCTGTGCACTAGCACAGTTGCCAGATGTGGCCATTGAATACTTGAAATGTGGCTAGGCAATTGAGGAAGTAAATTTAGAAGTTTACATAATTTTAGTCATTTAAATTTAATTTTGGAGAGTCATGTGTGGCTGATATCTAGGGTATTGATCAGTGCAGCTCCAGAAGGAAGATCAGTATCCGTAACACTGATTATAGTCCTTGAGAATCACTGTGGAGGGTAACTCTCATGGCCTCTATTTCCACACCTGTAAAATGAGGATAACTACTTCAAAGAGTAATGTTATAATAAAGTAGCTGGGAAACAACTCATAGTTAGCAATAAATTCAGCACCATGAATACCAGGGGGCTAGGATTAAGCCCTGGTGGGAAAGATTATCCCAGAGGATGAAGATAAATACACTTGAACTAGGGTCTGGCACAGTAGTCTTGACAACTCAAGAGCTTTCCAAAGTGGACCTTTCTAAGAGAAAGCTGATGATGTGTTCTTGGCTGAATTTGGCTTCTCTGTAATCCAGACCTTTCTCCTGAACTCCATGTCCACGAATCTGTAATGGATGTGTAATGGATGGATTTACCTGGATGCCTGACAGTTACCTCAAACGCAGCACATTGATCCATCCATCTATCCATCCGTCCATCTATCCAAACATACACAAACATGTATTACATGCTACCATATATGAAGTAATGAGCTAGACAATAGGAGTGCAATGTTGAACAAAACAGATAATAGCTCTTCCTCAGAACTTCTAGCTTACTAGGAAAGACAAAGAATAACAGGGAGTGGGGTAAGTGGAAACACAGGGTACAATGGGAGTACCTCGGAGGGGTAGCACCAGACCTAGACCGGGAGCTGCCCAGGCTGGCGGAGAAGCCTCCCTGGAGGAGCAGAAGAATTGGATCTAGCCAACAGAGGCTGAGGGGAGCATCAAAAGCAGAGGCCCAGAGGCAGGAAAGAATTCAACACGTTCTAGGAGGCAGAGATGGTCAGTTACCCAGAATATGTAAGGCAGTGTGTCAGATGAGGTAGGTTCAGACAGATGATGCAGGATCTTGAAAGCCAAGCTAATTGGACTTTAACTCAAAAGCCCAGGGGGACCATAGAAAGATTTTAAGCAAGATATTTGCTTTTGGGGAAAAAGCTCTGCTGATGTCAAGGGAATTGTGTCCCTCCCCCAAATTCATATTTTGAAGACTTAACCCCCAATTTGGAGATGAGGTCTTTGGGAGGTAAATAGGTTTTAGGTGAGGTCATGTGGGTGAGGCCCTTATGATGGGACTAGAATCCTTACAAGAAGAGATGCCAGAGAGCTTGCTCTCATTGTCTCTCCCCATCGTATGAGGACCAGAGAGATGGTGGCCTTCTACGAGCCAGGGAGAGGGTCCTCACCAGAAATGGACCATGCCAGCACCTCTGACTTCTAGCCTCTAGACCTCTGAGAACTACATTTCTGTTGTTTAAGCCATTCGGTCTAGGATATTTTTTTATAGTAGCATGAGCTAACTAATTCGAGCCCTCTGGTGGCAGTGGGAATGAATTCTGAGAGAACAAGTCTGGAGCCTGGCGGAAGCAGGAAGTTGTTGATGTAACTGCTATGTGAGAGGAATGAGGGTAGTAGCACACAGATAGTAGGAAAAGGGAAGGAGAGAAGAGTGCAGGTTGTGGAGATAAATACAGAATTCTGACTTGGGCAGGGAGAGAATACTTGGTGCGAAGGTAGGGAACATTAGAAGAAAAGTTGGTTTTGAGATGGGGGAATAAGTTCGATTTTGAATGTGATAGCAATGCATATGACTTGTTGGACCTTTCCTGCACTATGTCTAGAAACTTCATTTGATCAACAGGTTTCTCTAGTGTTCTTTTAGGGAGATGAGTCAAGAATGGAAAGATTAATAACTGCTTTTGAAGGTTTTGGGGGAACAGACCTTGTGGTAGGCAGCATCACGGTCCCCCCCAAAATGTCCACACCCTAGTTCCAAGAATCTGTGAGTGTCACTTTACATGACAAAAGGGATTTATAGATGTGATTAAATAATGGGAAGATCATCCTGGATTAGCTGGATGGGTCCAATCTAATCGGAGAGTCCTCAGTAATGGAGAACCTTTCCTGGCTGGGTTGGAGAGAAAAGGTGGAAGAGAAGAAAGAAGAGTTAAACCCTCCATTGTTGGTTTGAAGAGGGAGGAAGGGGAGGAAGCCAAGGAATGTGGTAGCCTCTGGAAGCTGGGAATGAGTCTCAGTTGATAGCCAGCAAAGAAATGGGGATCTCAGCACTACAACCACGAGAAGCTAGCTGATTTCTGCCAACATTACCCAGCGAACAGGAAACAGGGTCTTGTCTAACATCTCCAGAAAGAAATGCAGCCGGATAATACCTGGATTAGTCTAGTGAAATCTGTACTGGATTGGTGGCCTGCAGACCTATAAGGTAATAATACATTTGTGTGGTTTTAGGTTCCTACACTGGTGATAATTTGTTAGGGTAGCATAACAAAACAAGTACTGGCCCTCACCTGCAGAGTCGGTAGGCACACCAGTTTGTGTCTAGTTAGTAAGCCACATTAGTAATTGGAGCAAATTTTGAAAGAATTGTTAACTAGTTAAAGGTGATTAGCAAATAAGAGTAAAAGAGAACTTTAAAGCTTATAGAAATAGCAAACGTAGGGAGCAGCCAGCAGTCTAGGGCAGAGAGAGGGTGCCCAAGGGAGGAACAAACTTGGCTAGGTCTTGCAAGGGGTGGAATTGATCGGGATTGTTTAATTTATGGCATAATGGCTTTGGATCAATGGGCACAACAACGCGAAGATCTCACAGCAAGCCTTGACCGATGATAATATTTAGTCCTGATGAGTAAATCATTTTAGTCATTTAGCACTCCATCTTCTAGGAGTAATGCATATCCTGGAATTAGTTTTATTGTTTAGCATAATGATAGAAAAATATGCAGGTCCAAAAAAAATTTTTTAAAAAGAGAAAAATATGCAGGTCCCAGTATTATTTTAATACAGGTACAGGCAATGCGTTGGTTTCAATTTTCATTACTTTGCTATTCTTAGGGGAGGAAGAGATGCTCTCATGGTTCATTTGTGTTTCATGGGTGAGCTGAAAAGTTTCCATATACGGTTCTGTGTGAACGGCTGTGAATTAATCCTCTTTTTGTCACTGGTTTATAAGAACATCGCATAAAATAAGGGTGTTCTTTGTCATTGGAGTTCTGATTTTTCCCAGTTGGTCATTTGTTTTTGACTTTGTTTTTGCCTCTTATTTTAATATAAAAATATTAAACCTATTTACTTTGTCCCACGAATCAGTTCTTTTGTGGGTTCAGGTTATGCTTTAAAATGTCTTTCCATACATACCAGATTGTTAACTGCGCCAACTTCCACAGAGTGGGGGTGTATAGGGATGAGAATGCTTCCACTTTGGGATTTATACATTTATGTGTTGTTTGAACTTATTATAAAAAGCATGCTCTGCTATTACACTTTTAAAATATTTTTAAAACATAGAAATGCTTTTTCACACTCCTAAGCTTCTAGAGCTTTTTATGTTTTATATGTTTAAAAAAAGCATAAAAAGCTCCTGGGTGGCTCAGTTGGTTAAGCATCTGACTCTAGATTTCAGTTCAGGTTGTGTTTTCAGGGTCATGAGATCCAGTGCCCTGTTGGGCTGCACCCTCAGTGGGGACTCTACTTGAGATTCTCTCTCCCTCTCCCTCTGCCCCACCCCCATTTATGCTCTCTAAATAAATAATAATAGAATCTTTTAAAAAAATACTTATTTAAGGAGCCAGTTATAGCCAGTTTTTCCTCCCAAACACCTACACAATTGCCCCAACTCTGTTGAACATCCCATCTTTACTCCCCGATTTGCCTTGCTATTGTTATGAGATGCTAAATTTCCATACACAGTTGGGACAATTTATGGACTATTCACACCCACATTCCTATATATTTCTGTGTCAATACCATATAGTTTTATTTACTGTAACTTTATTAAAATATTTTAATACCTTTGGGACACTTGCTCCCCTCATGACTATTATTTTTCAGAATATCTCTGACCATGTTCCTATGTTTTCTTCTTTTTATATTAATAATATTTGACTCAAATCACCACGAAATCATGTTGGTGTTTTCATTATAATTGTAATCCTTTATAGATTTAGGGAAAACTGGCATCTTTATAATATTATATCTTTCCATCCTACAATAATGTGTACCTTCCTCTCCTCAGACAAATTTTCTCTTCTTTAAGTCCCTAAGTAGAATTTAGGAAACTCGTGATTTTGTGAATTTATTTTTTTACTTAGCTACTTTTGTTATTTTATTGTTTTATCGGCTCTCTTGGCTTTTCTAATTTTTCTGGGTCTCCGCTTTAGGCATGGAGTTCATAGACAGCATAGATTGTGGTTTCACTTTTGGACTCAATCCGAGTTTTTCATTTTTTTAAGGATTTTATTCCACTTTCATGTAGGGCTGTATCACAGATGTTTGTTCTGCTTTTGCATTCTTATTTAAAAAACTCTTAGCCTGTTTGGGCCACTATAACACAAATACCGTAGCCTGGGTGACTTAAACAACATTTATTTCTCACAGTGTTAGAGGCTGGGAAGTCCAAGATCAAGGCACTAGCAGATTGGGTGCCTGGCTAGAGCCTGCTTCCTGGTTCATAGACAGCTGTTTTCTACCTGTGTCCTCACATGGGGGAAAAGAGAGACCAGAATAAGCTCTTTTGTGACTCTTATAAGGGTTAGGGTTAGGATGAGGGTTCTACCCTTATGACCTCATCTAATCCTATGCACCTCCTAAAAGCTCTGCTTCCTAATTTGGGTGTGTGTGGGGAGTTTTGACATACATTTTGAGGGTGACACAAACATTCGGTCCTAAATGTAGTTTGAATTTTCTTCTTATGTCCTTTCTTGGTTGTTTACCTCAACACTGCCATCGAGACAAGTCCAGTTACTTTTTGTTTTT
Source organism: Vulpes lagopus (assembly GCF_018345385.1). Taxonomy (NCBI): domain Eukaryota; kingdom Metazoa; phylum Chordata; class Mammalia; order Carnivora; family Canidae; genus Vulpes; species Vulpes lagopus. The sequence continues at coordinate 68,800,173 of NC_054830.1, forward strand.
CTTTTTTGTTGTTGTTCAAGTAGTTAAAATATTTACTTTTATATCTCTTCAAATATACGTTTTTGTTTTGATCTTCTGAGCTCTGTCCCAGACTATTAGCATACATTATTATTTCTATATTATACATAAAGGACACCAAAATGGGGTGAACTGTTGGTCTAAAATTTCAAAGTCCTACTAATCTTTTTCTACTGAATAGCTCTCATATTCTGAGCACTCAATATGGACCAGGCATTTCACATGTTATCTCATTTAATCTGTAGATTATTTCTAGGACATGGGTATTATTATTCCCATTTTAATGTGAGGAAATCAAGTCTTAAAATATCTAATAGGGGATCCCTGGGTGGGCAGCGGTTTGGCGCCTGCTTTTGGCCCAGGGCGCGATCCTGGAGACCCGGGATCGAATCCCACATCGGGCTCCCGGTGCATGGAGCCTGCTTCTCCCTCTGCCTATGTCTCTGCCTCTCTCTCTCTCTGTATGACTATCATAAATAAAAAAAATAAAATAAAATATCTAATAGATGCTCAGCTTCAAACAGTCGTGGATTTGAACCATAGACTTTCTAGTTTCTGCTCTTTCCTGTTATTCACATTGTTTCATCCTGAGGGAAGAAATAAAAGCCAGGCTATCGTCTCTGTTTCTAGTGATGAATCAAAGGAAAAGGTTGGAAACGTGACTTCTCTTAAGTATTATTTACTTTTGACTTTTGAACTATGTGTTTTGTTGTTTTTTTCTGAAGACTAAAATCAGTAGTGAAAAGAAAGCTACCCCTAAAATTGAAAATAAATTGAAATTAACTTTAACTCTTGGGGATCCCTGGGTGGCTCAGCGGTTCAGCGCCTGCCTTTGGCTCAGGGCATGATCCTGGGGTCCCGGGATCGAGTCCCACATCGAGCTCCCTGCATGGAGCCTGCTTCTCCCTCTGCCTGTGTCTCTGCCTCTCTCTCTCTCTCTCTCTCTCTCTCTCTCTCTCTGTGTCTATCATGAATAAATAAATAAAATCTTTAAGTAACCTTAACTCTTTATCAAATTGGTTACATAACCACACAGCGAAAAGAATTCTTTCTAGTGACTTTGCTAGATGTTCTTCTGGTATACATTCTTGGTAAGGTATATTCTAAGGAAAAAAGACCAGTGAGTAATTGCAAACTTCATTTAATAGTTTTATTTTTAGAAGTAATATTTGTATTATAATCTTGAAACATATAATTTTGTATATTAGGAAAGAACAACTAAGAATGTTAAGATCCAAACTTCTCATTGTGAGGGAAAGCAGATACACATAAAAATTAAAGTAAAAATCCTGTGTTAAATTTGGTATATTAATATCAGCTCAAGGTTTGTATATTTTTACTTTCTCTGTTCACTGAAAGGACTGAAAAGCAACAATATCCCAGTAGCCATGTTAACTAAGCATCTATCGTTCATGCTTGTTTTTAGCTGCCAGTTTTGGCAAAGCCTCATCATTTGGGTGGGAGAGGACTGGCTGCCCCAGGCTAAGTCTGTTTTCAGGCAAGAAAATAAGCCAGAGCTTAGTTCAGCAGCTGGGGATTTTAAAGTTGTTTGCCAGGGATGAGGTCTTCTCCAGTCCTCTTCATCATCTTTTTGTAAAGGCTACATTGCTCACTAATGCTTTTATGTGAAAGTGGATTCTTTTGGGTAAACATGAAGGCGGAGCTGTATCCTATGTCTGGATTAATGCTGGGTAGGAATTTGGAGTTGAGAACAGGAAATCCTGAGAATTGAAAATCCCCGGGAATTAGCAAAAACTCCTGAAAGAACTTCAAATTTTGAAAGGCTATATAATGGGTAGGATCAAAGCTGAGATGACCAAGGGGGACAACCCAGCTAATATCTGGGTTGGAGGAGGCATAAGTGTATCTACGATATGAAGAAAGGATGGAATTGGAAAAATACTGAGGCCCAGAGAGAGATGGAAGGATTTAGAAGGCCCAGGGAGAGGTGAATAGATCTACTAGTCTGGATGCTGTAGGGAGGGATTGTGGGTTCACCTTCCTCTTTAAGGACCCCCTTCCACCTCAAAAACACCGTCACTTCCATAACTCCACGTGGGCAACCTGGAAGTCTAGTCTAGAGGGCATATTCTCAGTGTCAGCTCTTTGAGGCTTCTGTGCACTTCAGATAAACTCTGCTTTCAGATGCTTCTCAGTGAGCCTTGGGGCACTAGTTCCATTTTATATTTTCTGTGAGTGTGGGGTTCCTTGTTCTGTTTCTCCACTATTTAAAGAGGAATCAGAATTTACTAACATTTAGGGAAAACAGACAGGTCAATTTAGCAAAAGAATCTTAAGGCCGGCCCCCAGCGGAGACGAACCTTGTCTTCTACTTGCCTAGATTAGTTATGTTGATACAAGAGCCACCTGAGAGGGAAACTCTCAGGAAAGAGTAGAATATTGATGAGGGTACAGGGTAGGGGTAGGACTGGGAACTGGGGTTTATACTGGAAGCTCACAGACCCCCTATCTGGGTGTGGTAGAGGGCTCCATGATAGAACCCTGACAACAGTGAGTCACCGGCCACAGACTGGATTATTAAGAGAGTTCAGGAAAGTCCCTCGACTCTATTCATCAGTCAAGAACCCAACTCAGGTCTACCTCTGGGCCAAGGGTCCCCTTTGCATTAGGGCTGATAGGAAGAGCAATGCTCCTAACCTTTGAAAGCCTTGAATCAGACGCCGGAGCCCAAGTTCGATCATCAGGGTCAAGTCTTATGTGAAGGAGTACACCTGAGCTTGCTGTTCAGGGACATTTGTGTCCTTTATCTGAAGAGGATAGAGACTGAACAATCAATTGAGCATGACTACAGAAAACTCTTCTTGAAATTTTTGCAGAAGGAAAAGTGGACAATATTTTATCCGCCTTAACGTGAAGTACGGGGATGGATCCCAGGGCTCTATTAACATAGAAAACCAGATCATCCATGAATAATGAATAATGAATGTGTGCAGCTAACCTCAAGAGAAGAGAAGGAAAATTTGGCCCCAGCCACTCACTCTAGTCTCTTAAGATCAGTGCAGAGTCAAAAAGAGGAACAAAGGTGTAGCACTAAAAGGCAAGGTTTTGTCTCGTCAACTGTGGGATGCCCAAGGTTTAGCCTTAATCTCACCTAACCAGGATGACCCAGGTCCACAATCTCTGAGGATGGCAGTTCCTAGAGCAAGTCCCTGTTAGAAAACAGAGCGCTGAGAGGGGAGGTTCACGGCAAGGATTCCCTGTTCTGCTGGGGATCTGGCCCACGGGGGGCCGTGTGAGGTCCACTAGAACCACTGTTTGTTCTGGAGGCAGAACTCCCAGGTCCTGGTTGGGGACAAGCTATCTGACTTCCCCAAGCTTCAGTTTCCTACTCTGAGGTGTCACCTGGTCTCCGTACCTCACAGGGTTGTTGTGAGGATCGCACAAGATAATGTCTGGGAAAGGCCTTCCTATTCCTGTCACGGGCTACTTTACCTTGTGCACTCATCTGGGGGCTCCCAGAGTCTTAGTCTGCCAAGAGTCCCACAAAGGATCATTCCACTCAGACTCCTAAAATATCACTTTGCTCTTCTCCTCACTGTAAGTAATCCAGGCTCTTGCTCAGATTGGAGAGGATGACTGGAAGAATCTGATGAAGCACAGGACAAGGTTTTCCAGGGAACAGGAGAGGACAGTCTCTTCCCTCTTTCCTGTGTCCCTCTTCCTAGGATGATTATGCAGTGGCAGGGCCCAGTGCAACCTGGGGTTGATGTTGGCTCGGAAGCCTCTAGAGAAGGGAATGGGAAAGCAAGCCTTTGTGGGAGGAATGAGGGAAACATTGTGAAGTCTGGGATGTGGGGGGGCGGGGGGGACAAAGTGTGTTTCCAGCTCTACCAGGCCCTCATCCCAGCTCACTGACTTTAGGTTACTTCTCTCGTCTTCTACAGCCATTTGGACAACTCCCCATTATAGGCAGTTTGTGCCAACCATTTTATCAAGATCCCCCATTGTGAGTTGTGTGATGTGGTGGCCATGGAAGCTGACATTCTGCTGTTTGGGGAGCCTGTGGAAGATGCTGCTGCTGCCTTAGAGCCACACAACTGCCACCATTCCTCTGAGGGAGTTAGCTCAATCTCTGCCTTCAACCTCTCACTGACCCTCAGAAGACCTATAACTGACTCCTCAGCCCCTTTACCTCTGGTTTCCGCCTTCTCTGAAGTCTGGATTCTGCAGACACCCAAGTTACAGACCCTCTGCAGACTCCATAACACTGCCTTCCATATTCTCTGTGGACTCTCCAGAAGCATGTTGATCTCTGCTGCTCATTTGCCTAAGTACTCTTTGGGGCCCATCTTCCCTCAGGGACCTCTGACCATCTGTTTTCCTTTCACTGTGTCCCATTTTCTCAAAACACCTCCTTGTCACTCATTTTACCATCACTGCTGGCTTTCTTTTTGTGAAAACCTGGGTGGAAAAGCTAATTTTCAACAAAAGGCTTCTGAGCATTGTTTTGTTTAGAACCCCAAACTTCCCTTCCATGCATGATGTGACAGGGATTTTAGAATTCTCTTTGTTTGACCTGTTATCCTATTTTTTCACCCCCAGCTCACTTCTTGGTGGAGTCTTATCTCCTAGGAAATAATTTGATTAATTCCATGCTATTGATAGCAAAGGAAGTTGGATGGCACCCAAAGAAAAGTAAGTACAAACCCAGCAGACAGTGTAATTGCGTGTTGTAGCCACATCATAAACAAAGTGCAGCCTGGCCATGGACTCATACGGAGGAGTGACTAAGGTAAAATAAAAACAAACAAAAAACAGTATGAAAGATAAAGACCTTGGAGTTACTATGGTTAATAGGTAAGAAGGGTCAACAATTTAAACCTTAACTCTGCAGAGAGGGAAGAACAAAGGAGCAAAAATATATAGAGATGAAGGCACCGTGGTGGGTGGTTCTGATGGTCTCATCTGGTGGATCTTGAAGGAAGGTGACACTTGTGGCAGTCACCACTGTGGTCCCAATGGTCTTGCGTGGAAGGGGCAACTTCCTGCCCTTGTCTGTTTTGGAATGAATCCTCAGATGTCGCTGTTAGAGGTCTCAGGACAGCCTCCCAGGGACTCGGTGTGGTTTATGTCTTCTGACTTGGGAGGCACGAGTTTACTGTTGTGTTAGTTGTTAACAGTACTTGGTAAGGGCCTTTTCACCGAGGTTCAGGTGCAGTTTTTCTTTGCTGTCTCATCTTGTAACTTAAAGAAAAGAAAATTTGGGTCACTAGTCAAGTGAATGATAGGACAGAGACTTAATGGAATATTTTGGTGATTCCAAAGAGAACCCTGTTACCTAGGCCCAAAACACCCCGGGGCATTTTATGGAAAGGGAACCCTAATTTTATTCTTTTTGTGTACTGTCCGTGTTACAATTTGCAGTAAGGTATTTAGAAGCCTGTTGCTGTGAATACACCCATCAATGTGGAATATATCCTTGAAATTGTCTGTCATTTATAGAATTAAAGTTTATGAGTGTATCTTTATATGTGTATGTAGGCATACAGAATATGTATATATAATAAAGTTAATTTTAACCTTAAGATATGATTTATCTTAGCATATAAAAACAAATGTATATGTTATAGCGAATTACCATTTAATAAAATAAAAATTCCTTGAGGCACCTGGGTATCTCAGTTGGTTAAGCATCTGCCTTTGGGCTTGAGCCCCCAGGAGGGCTTCTGGCTCAGTGGGGAGCATGCTTCTCCCTCTCCCTCGGCCCCTCCCCATGCTTGTGCCTGTTTTCTCTCTCTCTCTCTCTCTCTCTCTCTCTCATAAATAAGTAAAATCTGAAAAAAATTCCTTAACAGATAAACCATATTCATTATCTTATATACACATTCATATTTTCTATAATTTTCATACTAAATATATAGTCTTAATCATTTTTATTTCCAACTACATTTAATCAAGGTGACCAACTTTTATTTTCTCCAGACACAAGGACAACTAAAAGGTAAGAAAGCAAGAATTGACCAGATTTTTATGAGTACGCATTTCAGATTATCTTTTACACTTTCAGGAGGAAGAATAAAAACACTGTCCAAAGGCACTTACATCTTCTATTAATCTGCAGTCCCTATGTAATGTATATGAACAAGGATAAATTAAAACTGTTATATATATTTTATATATATTTAAAAGCTTAGAAACTGCTCAGGTATCCAAATGTTATATATCAAGTAATGCAACATTTTCTAAAGTCTTACCGTTTTGCCTAAGTATTTAGAAATTACAATTTTAGCTAAAACATTAAATCTTTATGATTCATAGTACTGTAAGAATTTTACAAGATCACAACCCTTTAAAAGACATCTGTCCTATGATTTCACTTAAACACAATTTCGTATTTTATAATCTTAAAAAGTTTGCTTCAACAGTGATTCTTTTCTTGTCCCATAAAACCAATATACAAAATTTAGAAAGTTTAAATCCTGAAGTTTTATTCTTAGTTTCATATAAACTAGAATATTGCCTTAGCATTAATATATAATAAAACCGGAGCAGTAACTTTATATAATAAAACCAAAGCACTATAAACACAGAGTTGTCTTTAATCAATATGATTAACTCATTCCAATTTGCCCAAAATTAATTTATGAGAAAATTACACGATACTCAAAAAAAATATACTTTATAAACTTTGTATTAATGAAACAAAATTCAAATAATCTTAAAGTCTTATTTAAAAGCTCTTAGGCTGAAGCTAAGATCTCTCATTGCTACAGTAATGAAGGCTATTATTTAAATACGTTTGTCTACATTTTATAATGCACAATAGTTTACTGTCATTTTTATTTTTTCTTACGTATTTTTGACTACTTAGTATGCAAAATAACGACAATGATTTTTTTTTTTTCTGAGCAATTGATCTTTTAGAATTTCCTAAGTGAGGGAAAAACCGAAGAGGACAGGATAACAACAAAGTTGAATAGCTTTAGACAAATATGAAATTATCAGTGTAAAAGGTTATCTCTGTCTGTAAGGAGAAGGGAGAAACTTTAGATGCAGGAAAACCTTTTTCATATATACTAGACACTGAAGACAAAGGCATTACAGGTTTAAACAGTAAGTCAAGCCCTTGACAATTTTATCAAGCCATACAATTAAAAGCCAGTGTTTATTAATCCCTACAGAGTGGAAACAGAGGGGAACTCTACATTAATCACAGTGATCGCTCTCTTTTAGACCAGTTATACAATCTCCTCTTGAGAGTTTCTGTTCCCTTTTTACCTGAGGCATTTCTCAAATGAACATTCTTGTTCCTGTCAAAGTTCCCCAAGTGGCCACTATAGTTCTAGTTTATCCTCAGTGAAGTTATGCCAGGTGCTAGCACAAGCTTATTAGCAGACAAGCCCAAGAGAGATTTTTGGACTGTTGATCAGAGGTAAAATATCACTTGCGTTTTAAGTCCTCAGCCCTAAGGTTAGGCCGCTTCTACGTGCTGGCCTGGGAAATCGGCAGCCACCTGGCTCACAGAATGCTTGGAGAGATCTTTCCCAAAGCCAATTTCTCACACCCAGAGAAGACTGGAGAAAGTTCTCTTGGGCAAGCAGAAGATGGCAGACAAATAGGCAGTCGATGGTGTTATTTTTTTTTTTAAAGATATAGCTTTTTTTTTCAATTTTTATTTATTTATGATAGTCACACAGAGAGAGAGCGAGAGAGGCAGAGACATAGGCAGAGGGAGAAGCAGGCCCCATGCACCGGGAGCCCAACGTGGGATTCGATCCCGGGTCTCCAGGATCGTGCCCTGGGCCAAAGGCAGGCGCCAAACCACTGCGCCACCCAGGGATCCCCAGTCGATGGTATTAAAAGCCAAATTTCACCAGGGGATACTCAGGTCTGATCGAGAAACCAAAAATTCCAGCAGACAAATATTAAACTGGTTATATCTTTGGTTCTCCAATATCAGAATCGAAATTCAGTATAAAACCACACAATTCAAGACAGGGAGACCGCCAGTGTCTTGAGATTTAAGGAGTCTCAGATATGCACATTATTAGTGAGTCGCAGGGGCCAATCTCAGTAGGGAGAGTTCTGACTAAATATCAAGAGAACCTCCAAATGTCTTAATCAGGGCACCAGGAGCAAACTCGTAGTCGACAAAGTCAGGTTTATTGGCTCATTGCAATGATGGAGGTCACACACCAGAGGAACCATGGGGTGTGTTACCAAGGAAGGGAAAAGGTATGATACAGTTTTGAAGAATGGGTGGCATTTAGGTGAGATTTATACAAAACAGTATTTTGATAAGTTAAAGCAAAGGAGGACTCTATGTAAAAGGGGCAATGTGAGGTCTGGATGGTGAAATGGGACACAGGTCTCCTTTTCTTTGAAATTACAAATTAAGATAGACATGGAATGTTGTACACCCAAACCTCTACTCTGAATCTGTACCTGGGTTGGATATCTAGGCTGCTGCTCTGTGTCAAAGTGAATTAGAGCCTGTAGACAAGAGCAGGATGTTTTGTTCTTATTGAAATTATTTCAAAAGTCAAGTTTCTGATAAACTATAACGATAGAAAGCAAGATTTCTCAGTAACAAAGTAATAGTCATGCTACTGAATGTCTGTAGGACAGTTTACAGCTGCAGTGTTTCCTGGGGAGAAAGAGAATTTTCTGCTAACTTTGCAGCTGGCTTTATCTGTGTCCTGTGTCTGTTTTCCCAGCTTGATGAATGGCATGGTAGATTTTCAATTTCTCAGGCCAAACTAATTTTCACTTTCTCAACATGTAACTCAGCCTCTTGTTTTACCAGCTTGTAGAACTTGCCAGAAAGAAGTCGTGGTGGCATGGGACCTTTTCTGCAAGTGATTAATCTCTTCCCTTCTTTTCTGTTTCCCAGCTTCCTAGGATGGGGTGTGTGATTTTGGGGTCCCAGTGCAGCCTGGGGTTGTTCCTGAAGGAGGAGAAACTCATAGGGAACAGAATGAGAAAGCAAACCTTGGGCTGGTGAATTAAAGGTGTACAGGTTTCCCCCACTATCCAAAAGTAGTGTGTTCTTATGAAAACTTCATAAGCCAAAAAAAAAAAAAGTCATAAAGCAAAGAAGCATTACCATTAATTTATATAGAAAATGATTCGAATGTTTCCAGACCACCCAAAAAACGCCTTAGGCTTTTCTTTTTTCTTTTTTTTTTTTCCCTCTTTTCTTTTTATTATTTTTTTTCCTTAGGCTTTTCTGATACCATAGGGCACATCTTGCTAACGGAGGCACAAAACAAATCAAGATCAAGCACAGATGCTCACAGACTCAGCTCAGAGCTCTGGCGGCTTGATGCTGAGATGCTCAGTGTAGTTCTGGGGAAGCTCGGTGGGGCGCCTCTGGCTGCCACCACTGCTGCTTGGGGGGCACCCTGCAACACAAACGCTGAATACTATATTCACTGTTCTTTTTTTTTTTTTTTTTGTAAAAGCAAAAATTCTCTTTGGATTTCTTGCAGGGAGCAAAAACAGGTGATAGTGTAGGTCTGTCATACAAGCGAGGCTGTATAACACAAACTTTCAAAAGGCGGGGGGGGGGGGCATCTGGAACTACCTGAGTGTTAGGGGGCAGATGAAGTGAGTGAACACCTGCAAAGCGCTTACCAGGGTGTGTGCATGGGGTAGGAGGGCAATATGGGTTGGTATTCGAAAAAAGGGCTCACGGCAACACACTTTGTGCTTTTCATCTTTTGTTGTGAAGGTGAAAATCCTCTTCGGATTTCTTTCAGCTAGCAAGAACAGGACCTAAAGGAGGTCTTTGTAAAAGCAAAGTGGTGTTACATGAACTTTGGATAAGTCAAGGGCCGAGGCGTACCGGTATTGTGAGTCTCGGATGTAGGGGGACGGGCAGGGCAGCATGCCTCAGGTGCCCTCACCCTCTCCAGCCTCTCTTGTTCCCTATTCTTTTTTTTTTTTTTTTTAAGATTTTTTATTTATTTATTCATGAGAGACACACACAGAGAGAGAGGCAGAGACACAGGCAGAGGGAGAAGCAGGCTCCATGCAGGGAGCCCGACGTGGGACTTGATCCCGGGTCTCCAGGATCATACCCTGGGCTGCAGGCAGCACTAAACCGCTGCACCACCAGGGCTGCCCTCGTGTTCCCTATTCTGTTCCTGGTTTTAGTTAAGGGCGCAGGGAGGGCTGGGAGAGCATCACGGTGGAGGGGGACCTCCTGTGTTCAGCGGGCCTGTGAAAGGTGCTGCCCTGTTAGTGTCTGCAGCTCCTCTACTTGAGCCTCTGTAACTCTGGCCTCCACTCTTTTACCAGACCTTCTCGAAAACCCATGACCAGACCTGGCTGAGCCTGTTTAGTTCTGACCTATTTCCCAGCCTTTTTTTCTAGGACCCGGGCGAGTCCTGTATACTCTTGCAACGTTCCTAGCTTGTGTCTGCCTCTGCTCCCACAGAGCCTGTTTTCTTCTCATTGTGCCCTGCTCTTCCCAGTGGGACCCACTCCCTTATCCCTCCCTTCGCCCTATTATTGCCACGAGAGGCTCTCCCACCTTCTCACTCATTTCTTTCTCCACTCCCATTGATGGCTTTGTCTCCTGGGCCTGGGAGTCCTCCTTGCCTTGGTCTCGCCTAATCCTTCACTGTCCTTCCTCCACCTCCACTACCAGCATCCTCATTTTTCCCCCCGCAAGAGCTCTCTGCCTCCACTCACCCCCCAGGTCCCCTTATTCAGTCTCATCACTGGGCGCCGGATCCCTTTTTGCCTCTGGAGCTACAATCATAACAGACTATCTTCGACTCCCTTTCTTCTCTTTCCTGGAATGACACACTCAGATACGAGATGCTCTTCCCCAACCAGATCCCACCCTTTCACATGATGCTACCCTCTCTTTTTTTATTTTTTATTTTTATTTTTTGTTGCTACCCTCTCTGTAAGGACTCCAGCCTCTCATCTTTCACCGAAACTTCATCCACTCTGTGAATCCTACTGATTCATTTGCCTGTCACCCCCTCCACCGACTGTCTCTGCCCCACCATTGCCAGACTCAGTTTGGCTCTGTTTCAATCTTACCGAACATTGTTCCAGAGGCCCTTTTGTCTGGCCTCTTCTATTGCAACAGCCTCAAGCGCGGACTGCTCAAAAAACTTGCCCCTATCAACCTTCTGGTGGCAGGTGTCTGCTGAGGACTTGGTTTCCCCTACCTTCTCATACTGTGGCTTCCAGCAGGAGTTGTTTCCTATCAGGTTCCTTCTCTGGGGAGATCCTGTAACCAGATAGGTGGATGCAGGTAGACATGCTTTCCTCAACTCTACTGTCCGGAAGCTCCTGGAGATACAAGTCACAAAGAATGTTGATTTCCAGATTTGGAAGGAGAAAGAAGAGGGGATCATTTCTAGAACAAAAGAGGGCAGGTTACCAGTTCTGTTGCTGATAAGCATCCCTTATGGTTGTGCACTACTCTACAGCCCTCTGACTCTTCCGGAGATATGAAGGCGAAGCACGGAAATTGGATAGTCTGTAGGAGCTTACAAATCCCCAAACCTTTAGAGACTCTGCAGCAGAAATGTAAGCTAGCTCTTCTGGGGTCCCCGCTCTGCACAGCAAGTTCCTACTGGCCACTCTCCTGTTCTTTTTTTATTATTTATTTATTTATTTATTTATTTATTTATTTATTATTTATTTATTTTTTCACTCTGCTGTTCTTTAAAAACTTTCCCCTGCCAGTCTCCCTTTCAAACTTATTCGATCTCTAATGCCCTCCTTCTGCAATCCAAATGCAGGTAACCAATCCCCAGACCTTTTCCTTACCCTAAGCCCTAGCCCCAGGTGTTGGGGGAATGTTCGAGAGAGAAAGAACTTACCAAAGGAGGTTGGTATCTTCTCAAAGTTGAGTTTCCACTTTAGGAATATGATGATGGAGGTGAGTTTAGGAATGAATTGGAATTCTTTCACGGATTTAAACAGTTGAGGGAGATATAGTCAAGGCCAAAGCATCTCTAGTTCTGGAGTAGACCAGGTGAGTAGAAGCCCTGTGTCCATAAGCTTCAGGCTCCAAGGAAGAGCCAGGAGAAGAATGTAGCCCCAAAGGATGAGAGGACCTTACGAGATCCAAGGCATAAATGCATCAAACAAGGGAGGTGGGATTAGGGACATACCAAGCCAAGCAGTCACCCTCCCAGCCCAGGGACTTAGGTGACACCCTAATGAGCAAGACCCTTGGTTTTTGCCCCAGCTGGAATAGACTTCTCCAAAAAGTTCACTTGGGAGCAAAGGACCAGATGCTTAATTCAGTGGCTTTGTCCCAGGTCACAGGTTAAGGGCAAGAGGGTCGCTTGCAAAAAACTCCCATCACCCGTGCATCGTCCACATCCAGTTGAAACCAGAGGAGTCTGGGTTAAGTATCATCGTCATCTTTCCAAGCATTTGGGACACGATTAGTGAGAAAACCGAAACGGCCTGCCCTTGAGTTTACCTCTTTGGTCCTTGAGTCGGCTTCCTCTCAAACTACTCAAAACTGTCAAACCTCCTTCATTTTCCTCAAGCTCTTTTACCCTGCCCCCCTCCTCGACAGATTTGCCGCCTTCAGATGGGAGCTTTTCATCATCCAATCTTCAAAGCCGCTGCACCCAGCCTCCTTTCCTCTTACTGCTGCGGGCAGCGGGGTCCTTCTGGGAGTCCCTCCTCGACCCTCCCGAAGAGGGGCCGCGGCTCTCAGCCCCGCCATCACCACTCTTGTCACTGTCCGGCACCTTCGAGCTTCCCTGAGGGGCCCTCTCTATCTCCCTCCGCAGGCCTGGGGTGTGGCACCCCGGTAACGGTCAGTGATAACGGAGCGAGAATTCACCAGCAAGACCCCCTCTGGGGGCGGGGCTTTGTTGGGGGCGGGGCCACACGGAGGCGGGACTGGGTCAGGGGCGGGGCTTTGTTGGGGGCGGGGCCACACGTGGGCGGGACTGGGTCAGGGGCGGGGCTACACATGGGCGGGGCCACACGTAGGCGGGACTGGGTCAGGGGCGGGGCTTTGTTGGGGGGCGGGGCCACAGGGGCGGGGGCGCGGTCAGGGGGCGGGGCCTGCCCGGTGCCGCATCTCAGGACGTTGGGTCGGGAAGGAAGAGCTGGGGCTGCACCCTCACAGGCGAGGCTGGGATGCGACCTTCCCTCCCCTGCCTGCGGGGCTTCACCAGCTGTCCCTGACCGCAGCCCTGCGGGGCATCACCACGGGGCGGCCTCCGCAGGCCCCGGGAGGCCCCAGCGCCGGCCGCCCTCCCTGCCCGAGCTCCGCGCAGGTGCCCTTCATCATCATCCCGTAGCACTGACCGTAGCACCTCGCCCCGCCGCCCAGCTGCGGGCCGTCCCCGGCCTTGGAGCACTATGCACACCTGCCCGGCGGGGGCCCACGGCAGTGGAAGGAGGGGGAAGCGGCCTAGCGCCTCGGTCAGCGCTCGGGGCTGAGCAGCGGCCGTGGGGGCCCGGGGCGGCCAGCACCTCGCGCTCCCCGCACGCCCCCCGCCACACCGCGGCCTGTGCTCGGACGGCGCTGGGGAGCTGCGGAAAGGCCCAGGGGCTGGTTGCCGAGAGCCCTCAGGTGGAGGCACGAGGTCCCCCCAGGGGCAGAGGCAGAAGCAGGTGCAGGCCCCGCGGCCTCCAGCACAGCAGGTGCAGTGGCCCTCAGGACTCAGGTTGCCGCCTTGCTCGGGTGGAGGAGCCCTGAGGGTCAGGGCCTCGGGCTGTGACGGTCGTCATCAGGGATGGAAGCAAACGCTGCGTTTCTTTTCCTTTTTTCCGGAAGAGTTTTCTCGGCAAGAGTATTATCTAGCAAATTTGCAAGATACAGATTACCCCACGGTAGTGCTCATAGGCTCCACCCCCAAACGTTTAATACTAACACTTTGATGTATTCTTTCCTTCCAGACTTTGCTATCCGTATTTTTAGTGCTTAGTATATATTTTTGAAAAGTCGGAAAACATTTTAACATTTTATCAGAAGCAATCTCTACGTTATCGTATACTCTTCCTAAATGTAATTTTTAGTATGTTCCATAGTGACTTTTTTCTTTGTATTCAAGTTTGTTCTGAGGTTTCGATATTATAAGATGTTGCTTAACATATTTGTGCACAATTGTAGTTGCTTCTGAGCTGGCTTATTCCAAAAAATCATGAAGCTTTTCCTGAACTTCAGATGATTTTTCTAGTCCAGGCTTCTATTCTTGAGCCATTTCTCTTCTTTTTCTATAGTCTCCTTAGGTGTCAAGTGTGTTATTTCAATGCTGACTTCTCCCTTTTGCTTAAAATGTATACATCCAGATGCTTGCTAAACATTCCCAACCTTGATTTCCCACAGGCACCCCAAACCTACCATCTGTAAATTTAGCTCTACCAGCACCGCTCTTGTTCTCCTAGTCCCAGTATGGATTGGTAGCACCTGCTTGCCAAGCCAGGAACAGGTGAGCCATTCCCTCCTCTGCCCCCTTCATCCTTCCCAGGACTAGTCACTCACCAATATTTAGCACCTATCTGCTAACTAGTTCTCAATTTTTAATCTCCTCTCGATTCTTATTCCCACCTTGGTAGTTCAGGCCCTCATCATCTCTCCCCAAACTATGCAACAGCCTCTTAACTAATCTCTATTCTTAACTAATCCTCTGTTTGCTGATGTCTATTTGTTTAGCTTCTTTGGTCACTCTCTGTATTTTTTTTTTTTCCCTTCAGCAATTAATACCTATTTTGTTCAGCACTTCTACATCTTCCCTGATTATTGTTTTTCTACTTAGAGTGCTTCAGGCAGATAAACACTTGAATTCTCACCTAGGTTGGGAGATTTATTTATTTATTTATTTATTTCCATTTTATCCGACTTATTGAATTTATAGTCATAGTTCATAATATTTCCTCATTTTTCTTTTAATGTTAGTAGATCTGGTACTGTTCCTTCATTCTTGATATTGGTGATTTGTGTCTTTTGTGATCAGTCTGACTAGAGGTTTAACAATTGTCTTTTTTTGCAAAGAGACAGCTTTTGGTTTCATTTATTAGTATTTTTCTTGTTTTTATTTGATAGATTTTTGCTCCTATTTTTATTGTCCTTCCTTCTGTTCGCTTCTTTCTGTTTCCTTTTCCAGTTTCTTAGGGTGAATACTTATTAGATCATTAATTTGAGACATTCTTCTCTTCTTAGTATAAACTTATTTTTTTCAAAATGAACATACCCTCAGGATTTTATTGCCTTTATAATAACACAAAAGCTGAAGCTCAAAACTGGATCATTTGGCCTTTAATTTTGTCATCTCTTGTTATCTCCTCCTAGTTAAAAATGCTTGCATCTCTTAACACCCGGCATTCTCTTAGATCTATTAGTTGGGCCCATGCATTCTCACTTCAGCATGATCTTCTCTGTGGTTTCAGCCTTTTCCTGGAAAATTGGCTTAGTCTGATCACCAACGTCGCTCTGCCTCCTGTCCCAACACTGCTTCCTTTGGACACGCGAAAATCCTTACCTTTTACTGTACTTTTCTTGTACTTGTACTTTCTCGGCACCTGCCACACTTCTTAGAGAAAGTCTGCTGGGTTTTAAGAATGTGTAATGTGGTTGTGTGGGTACTTTCACTATACGTGTTTAATGCTATGAATTTTTCTATAAATACCGATTTATCTGTAGCCCATACATTTTGATACATTGTCTTCATGTACAATTGAAATTATCTTTTAAATTTTTTAGATTTTATTTATTTGAGAGAGAGAGATTTTATTTATTTATTTATTTTAGAGAGATTCTATTTATTTATTTATTTTATTTTTATTTTATAAAAATAAAATTTTATTTTATTATTGATTTTTATTTATTTACGATAGTCACACACACAGAGAGAGAGGCAGAGACACAGGCAGAGGGAGAAGCAGGCTCCATGCACCAGGAGCCTGACGTGGGATTCGATCCCGGGTCTCCAGGATCAACGCCCTGGGCCAAAGGCAGGCGCTAAACCACTGCACCACCCAGGGATCCCAAGGATTTTATTTATTTGCCAGAGACATAGGCAGTGGGAGAAGTAGGCTCCCTGCTAGCAGCCCGTTGTGGGACTTGATCCCGGATCCCAGGATCATGTGCTGAGCCAAAGGCAGATGTTCAACCGCTGAGCCACCCAGGCATCCCTATCTTTTCTTACTTGACTTTTTCTTTGAGTTATTTAGAAGTATGTTTACAATTTTCAAATACGGGGGAATTTTCCAAATATCTTCCTATTTTGATTTTTAATTTAATACCATTATTATGAGAGAGCATACTTTGTACAATTTCAGTATTTTAAACTTCATTGAGGTCTGTCTTATGAACAGCGTATCTTGGTGACTATTTCACGTGTACACGTGGAAAGAAGAGGTATTCTGCTGTTTGGATAGAATTCTCTATAAATATTAGGTCATTAGTTTATAGCGTTTTTCATGTCTTCCATGTCTTTCCTAATTTTCTTTCTGCTTTTAATCCCGATGGAGGATTGTTGAAGTGTCCAACTGTGGACATGGTATTTATTGTCTGTGTTTCCTCTGAGCCCTGCCAGTTTTTGCTTCATGCATTCTTCAAGCTCCACTGTTAGATGTATATGCATTTAGGATTCTTATGTCTTGTTGGTGAATTGTCCCTTTTATTATTACCTATTGCCTTTCTTTATCTGTGGTAATACTTCTGTCCTGAAGTCCACTTTGGTATTTATGAAGGCACCCCAGCTTTCTTTGGATTAGTGTTTTCATTATATATCTTTTTACATCTTTTAAACTTTTGACTTAGTTACGTCTTAATCTCAAAGGTGAGTTTCTTGTACACAGCATATGATGCTGTCTTACTTTTTTATCCGATCTGACAATCTCTGCCTTTTAATCGGGGTGTATAGACCATTTACATTGCTATTATTGATATGGTTATATTTAAATCCACCACCCTGCCAACTGTTATTATTTGTTCCATCTGTTCTTTGTTCTTTCACCATCTTTGGAACTTGCTTTTGGATTCTATTTTCTCTCCACTCTTGTTAAACCACTTTTAATATTTTCTTTTCTTGTGCATGTCACAGGATTTAAAATATTCATCTTTAGTTTACACATTAAAAAAAGTCATCTTCAAAAAGTCATTTTCAAATAATATTATACCGCTCATGTATAGTGCAAGAACTTTACAAGATGTTTTTCCTTTCCCCATCCTTTGTGCTATTATTATATACTGAGGGGTTGTATTATTTCAAATTAATTTTAAATTTCTTAAGAAATATATGATTTTTTTGGTGTAAAAATTTTAAAACATTTTACATAGTCTGAAGTCCCCTTGACCATCCCTTCCTTGGAGGTAAACAATGTTATCAACTTCTTATATGTTGTTCTAAACCTTTTCTGTCCCTAAACTGTGTGTGTGTGTGTGCGCACGCCTGTGCATATGTATATACTTAGAATATGTAAAGTTGATTTATACCATTTATACCACATTGGCAGTTTCTTTTATGCAACAGTGTATCTTGTCTACCCATATTAGCACCCATAGATCTGCCTCATTCTTTTGAATTGCTGCGTGGTACTCTATTAAATGAATTGCCCACCATGTTATTTAAGGTGATGGACATTTGTTTTCTATTATTCATTATGATAAACAAGCTTCCAGTGAGCATCGTTCTGTATGCCTTACTGTGGACATACGCAGGTACCTCCCTAGACTACCTGTCTAGAAGGGGAATTACATTTTTCTTAGAACCCTCTAGCAAGAAATAAAGGGGAGAGGGCAGCCGAAATTAAAATTAAAAGGTTTTAGGGTTGCACTGGGGCTAGTAGGTGTGGTATTGGGAATGGTGGGTGTATTTGGGATATGATAGAAGATTTAAAGCCTTGGAAGTCTTTGGAAAAATCTTATGAAGTAGTGGGATAATCTTTGGAACTCAGGGACATACAAAGGAGCATGGATTTGTTGCTATTTTCATGCCTTGGGCATAAAGAATCCACTTTTTGCCTTCACTGGAAGTAGAAAAGAATGGTGCGATTCATTTTGACGGTCTATCAGAGCCATTAAATAACTTGCCCAAAGCCATATGGCTAGGAAAGGGCTTATTTTCTGGTTACCTCACAGCAAAGTGAGTGACAGCCCAGTGGGCTTATGAAAGTAATTGAATTTAGAGGTCATCTGGTTAGACACCTTCACTATTCACATGGGAAGACAGGCCTTGAGAGGAAAGAGACTTCCCATATCAAGTCAGTGTTAAAGCTGGAGCTGCAGCCCTAAATGCTAACATATTTTGACTTGGCTGTAGGAGGCAGAAAAGCAGAAACAGGAAGGAGATAGCTTAGTCCAGCTAGGAAGTGGTGGTAGGGGACCTAGGAGACAGAGAAGCAAACAACATTGCCGCCCACTCCACCCCCTAGAGCCCACTCTCTTCCTTTCTCCAGATTCCTGCGGATTTCTTGCTTCAACAGCATCAAAGAAGTCCAAAAAGGAAAACTAAACAATCCAAATGATAGGATAGAGAAAAAGACCCATTTCCATGTAAATGTTACCATTCTGCAGCAAAACAAACATAGTGGAAATAACGAGGCTTTGGTTTGAATCTGCGATGTGGAAGAGGGGCATAAATAGTCTCTAAACCAACAAGTGGAGCCGCAGTAATTCTCTCCTGGAGGGTAGAGGGCTGGGGGCTGGGCACAGAGAGACTGTGTTTAAAGAGTGGTTGAGATCCCTTTGCAATAATCATTAATCTCAGGCAGCAAAAACAAAATAAACCAAATTAAAAAGAAAAAGCATAGGTCATTAAAACAAAAAAAGCTGAGCCCTCAGAAGACTCCTCACAGCTGGGAAGTTGTAGAAGAAGGGTTGGAAGCTGGCACCAGGTTCTTGTCTACTTTTACAGCAGAGGTGCCTCAACTGCCTACAAACAGATTAAAGATGCCCTTTGAGAAGGATGGCATTTTGGGGTGCTGTCCTCCGAGTAGTAGAGCAGTAGAACATATTTTTCCAGTTCAGAAATCTTGCAGGGGAGTTCTCCTTAGAGCCATCTCTCTGCCTTGGGAGGCCTGGGATGCCTTTTAAAAAGGCAAGTTCCTGAACTACCCCACCCCAACTCCAGTACCGATTATGGGGGTGGTACCAGGAATCCTCATATTAAAAACCATCCAGGTGGTTCTTGTGCCTGCCTGCTGATGTTTGGCCCAGGATGGGCTTGTTCAATCATTTTGCAGTGATAGAGGAACTGTCTTTTTGAAAACCTGCATCAATTTCACCGAAGCCAATCAATGTACTACTTTAATTTTTTTATAAGTCAAAAAACTGTCAAATATGGGAAGCATATGGTTCAACCTGGTATCTTTGTTTTCTTGAAATTTCATCTGAGCGCTAGACAATGAGGTTTTTAGATTTTTTGATCGGAGACTCTCAAGGTGAAGAGAATTTTCCAGAGTGTGAATATTAACTGGCAAATGAGCTAGGGCAGAGTTTCCATATTTGTTACGTTTGGAAACCATTTCAGGGGCCCCTTAGAGTTCTCATTTCTATTTGGAGCTTTGAAGTTCAAACATATATTTTATGAGATGGCAGGTCCTCAGGTTTTTTTTTTTTTTTTAATTAAAGATTGATTGATTTGAGAGAGAGAGTACCTGTGATCAGGGGAGGGGCAGAGAGAGAAGAACAGAGAAAGAAGCAGACCCTTTGCTGACTGTAGAGCCTGAGGCAGGGCTCGATTGCAGGACACTGAGATAATGACATGAGCCACAATCCAGAGCTGGGGGCTTAAATGACTGAGCCCCCCAGGCACCCCAGGTCCTCAGGTTTTAAAGACAGTCCCGGTGTTATTTATGTTTCTGACCTAATCCACTTTTCAGGATCTCTACAAATACAATGGCAGGAATTTCTGCCCGTATTGCAGAAAAGGATTTAAGATGATAAACTTCTGGAATAATGCAAGGACAAACCCATGAATCCATCAAAACAAAACGCCCAGTGGTCAGTTGATTAGGGCCAGGGTTTCAGACATAGCAACTGGGAGAGTTAGGCTTTGGACTTAAGTTTTTGGGAAGCCACCTGGTGTTATAAAGAGTATGAGTTAAATTAAACTTTGATGCTAAATTAGGATCACCACTTACTAGTTATATGATCCCGGTCAGATCAAGTAAAGGAACCTCCTGGAGCTATCTGCATTTCTAAAACAGGGAGAATGACATCTCGCAGAACTGGTAGGGTTGGCAGTGCTGTTGTTTGGGGAGGGTGTCTGAGATGCTCGGAGCTGTGCATACCCATAGGAGGTCCTTGGTAGTGGTTATGAGTGACTTCTAGGCTGAAGTTTTTTTCCACAGATGCGCAGCAACCTTGCAGGTAAGGAAAAGAGTCTCCCAGTGCCTTTTAGACTAGCTGCAACTCTTCCCCTACTCCCCCTACAATTGCCCTGGGGCATTTGCCCTCCAGAGGATAAATCCCTGTTGATGCTGGCACATCTACTGTGGGCACCAGCAGGTGCCAGCACAGGCTAAGCTTTCAGAAGGGCTGCTTCATTTGATCGCATCATTCTTCTGTCCCTCAGCGTGACTCATGAGAGCCCAGACTTCCTTTCCTTTCATCTAGAGTGATTTTTGGTCTCTCACAGCCTTTCTTGCTTGCTCTGCTGAGCCGGGAGAAAATGCTCGGGGTTGCACTGTCAAATATTAAGGAAGAAGAAAGACCTCCTGTTTGGGGCTCCTTGTGACAGAACTAATAAACACCAGTGGCTACATTTGGGCAGCGCTTTAGTTGTAGACTCCTTTCGTATCTCTTTGCTCCTTTAATATTTGCAAAGTCCGCATTTAATATTTGCAGGGCAGTGTGATGGCTAAGGACCGGGCTCTGGAGTCTGTACACTGCCTTTAAATTCCCTTCTCCGCCTTCCCCAGCTAAGTTATCTTGGGCAACTAACTTACTGTCTCTGAACCCCATAGATTCAGGTGGGAAGTAGTTACAATATGCTTAAGACCAGGTTAGCTAGTGTTTCAAGTGACCTCAAGTGTTTCCATGACCTAACCACTTGTCCTTAACCTAACAGGCCAAGCCTGCCTTTATTTTCTTCCCTGTATCTTTTACTCCCAGCTCTCTGCCTCAATACCCTCCTCGGCCTTGCTTCCCCTTCACACACAGCATACCCTGAACTTGCCTTTTCCTGTGTGGTGCAGGCTGTCTCGGGCCTTTGCAGGTGCTGTCTAGTTTGTCCTGAGCCTGCTTCCTAAATCCTAGTAAGTACTTACCCACCCTCCAAGCCGACTGACGCCCCCTTTTCCTGCAGGCCTTGGTTACAATACTACTACAGACTGGGACGGTCGCTCTCCCTGTCTTCTCATCAGACCGAGTGCTCCCTGGGGACAGGGACCACATCTTCTCAATTGTGTGTGCCTGGTAGCTATGAAGTACCAAATAAATGCTGTAGAATTCATCAATACAACTTAAGTTATTTTAGGTAGGCGTCCGAGTCATTGAGCTCAGAGGCTGTGGGGCCAGCCCTGGAACCTGGGCTCCAGCTCCCAGGCCTCGTGTTTCTCTGGGCACCCCCCGCTACCCCCCCCAGGCTGCCTCTCAGTGTGGCTTCCTGACATCACCGAGTGATTTGGAGGACTAAGCTGGACACAGAAAGACAAACATGAATGATATGAGAGCATAGACTTTATGTTTACAGGCCCGGTAGAGGTTTCCAAAGGACACCAAGCAGCCAGTGTGCAAAGGCAGGGTCTGCTTTTAATGCATCAGAAGAGACACAATTACAGAATGCCCGCTTTTGATGTGCCGTCTGTTTCGTCTTTCTGAATAAAAGGGAAACTCTGGCTCCAGGCTGATTTTCAATTGCAAAAATAGACTAAATTCCAACCCTTAAATTATCAAAAGTGCCACATACTTGACAAGCAGCTAAGCAGAGAGCAGAGACTACCAAGTTAGTAATTAAACAGAGCTTAAGTCGAATTAGCAAAGACAGACATTCTTGTCTGGCGGTCAGAATGGAGGCCCGGAGAGCTCTGGATCTGGCTGTGGTGCCCACATGTGTCAGAGTCAAGTCCCCATGCGCAGCCACGGTTGTTCAGGAGAGACCCATCTCTCTCCGCCCCCATCTGTCTTCCTGGAAGGGCTCCCAGAATGGGAAGGGGCTGTGTTCCTGTTGAGAGATGAGAAGTGGGGGAAGATAATAGGCCTGAAAGGAATCAGGAGGCGACCACAGGGACCAGCTAGTCCCCATTTCAGGATTTGTTTCCAATTATTACAAGGACCATGGGAGATCTTAAATAAATAAAATGACTATAGTTTAGGAACTCTTATAAGTACTATAGTGGAAATTATTCACTCAAAAAATAGCGCCTACCATGGTGGACAAAGCATAATCCTAGGCTTGGATTGCTGGCATGCCGTAGGGACAGACAGACAACGAACAGGCAAAGAAATGTGTGGCTCTAAGTGACATGGATATAACTATAGTGAAGGGGGGAAGAGAGGCAGTTCTGGAAATAGAAGGGATGGTGAGAGGGAGGGTGGAGTTGTTATTTATATTAGGCAATTAGGGGAAGCTCTTCTAATAAGGGATATTTGAGCAGAAGCCTAAATGCAGAAGGGAATTCCTGGCAGAAGGAACAGCAAGTATAAAGTCTCTGAGTTGGGGGAGTGTTCAGCATGTTTGAGGAAAAGCAAGGCGCCCGCCCGAGGTAGCCTGATTGGGGCAAGCAGGTGGGAAGGGTAGGAAGATAAGCTTTGAAAAAGATAAGGAGGGGCGGGGCACCTGGGTGGCTCGGTGGTGGAGTGTCTGCCTTCAGTTCAGGTCCTGATCTTGGGGTCCTGGGATCGAGTCCCTCATTGGGCTCCCTGCAGGGGAGCCTACTTCTCCCTCTGCCTATGTCTCTGCCTCTCTTTGTGTGTCTCTCATGAATAAATAAATAAGATCTTAAAAAAAGAAAAAGATGAGAGGGTAGATCATCTAGGCATTCTAAACCATTGGCTTTTTTTTTTTTTTTTGGATTTTTATTCATGAGAGAGAGAGAGAGAGGCAGAGACACAGGCAGAGGGAGAAGCAGGCTCCATGCAGGGAGCCCGACATGGGACTCGATCCCGGGTCTCCAGGATCAGGCCCTGGGCTGAAGGCGGTGCTGAACTGCTGGGCCGCTCAGGCTGCCCACCATTGGCTTTTATTCTCAGTTAAAAGTGAAGACACGATATCCTCCTTTCTCATGACTGAAAAACATTCCATTGTGTATGGCTATCACGTCTTTCATCCAAAAAAGAAAAAAAGGCATTGAAGATCTACATGACTTATAAGTAGACACATGATTTACAGTCACTTGGGCTGCTGTGTTGAGAATACTAGGCTGTAGAGCAACACGAGCAGAAATAGAAAGGCCTGCTATGGGCTATTGCAATAATCCAGGGAAGACACAATTGTGACTTGGATCAGATGGTGGCAAAAAGTGGTTAGATTCAGAATAATTTTTGAAAGCAGAGCTTGTAGGATTTGCGGGTAGTTTAGAACCAGGATGTAAAAAGGATTCTTTTTAAGGGATGACTTTAAGGATGACTTTAAGGATGTGTGGCTGACGGAGCAAAATGCTGGGTGTCTATTGAATGAGATGGGGAAGACTGGGATCCGAGAAGATCTCGGATTGGAAACTAAGAATTCATCTTTGGGTTTGGTGATTATGAGATGGCTATTATACCATGGTGAACAGGTGTTGTGATAATATATTGTGTAATCTAATGGGCACTGTGAGGAAGCACGGCTCTGGGAATCCATGAGACTGCAGTTTTGTTTTTATCTCCTGATGTTCCTTTAACATTTCTTTGGTGGAAGAGTAGTTTTCTCTGTTGTTGGGTGAAAACTCTGGCGAATACCATTATTTTTCTGGTTGCTCTTTGGTAACAGTAAGTCTTCTATGATTTTCTTTGGGCAGGAAACCAGAGCCTTGGTTCAGAAATAAGAATGTCCAGTTTAGTGTATTAATACTTATTAAAAGGCCATATTCCTTCTGCTTCCATTTTTTTCTACTTTTATTTTTTTATTTTTTATTTAAAAAATTTTTTTAAAATTTATTTATGATAGTCAAAGAGAGAGAGAGAGGCAGAGACATAGGCAGAGGGAGAAGCAGGCTCCATGCACCGGGAGTCTGATGTGGGATTCGATCCCAGGTCTCCAGGATCATGCCCTGGGCCAAAGGCAGGCGCCAAACCGCTGTGCCACCCAGGGATCCCTTTTTTCTATTTTTAAATCTCTTCCTCTACCTTCAAATGTGTCAAGCTAGGGCCTGCAGCAGATAGGAACAACTTCTCCCAGTGGGAAAGAAACTATGGTTGTTTTTTTTTCTTCTCTTTCCTGCTTATATTCTCCTCATTAGCTATGCTTTCAACCACTCCAGAGTTGGAGGCCTTGGGAGGTATAGGGGGAAGGGATCAGAAAGTCCCCACTTGATGGAGACCGCCCTAATCAGATCTCACTTTCTTGGAGTCTAGCTAATACTTCTAGTGGTGTCTTCCTTGGTTCTTTTGGGGTTTCTGTGGCTGCTCCCTTGCTGTGGCTCCTCTTTCTGCAGTACCATTGGAACGGGTGATATATCCTGTCCTCCAGCTGCCATTGGTTTTCCTGCAGCTCACACCACACAGACTCTCGCTTATAGTCCCATCATCCCACCAAGCGACTCCTGGCTGCCTTTCCTGCATGGCCCACCTTCTGTCCACAGGAAGCACATACCCTGTGCCTCAGCTGATCCCCAAGGGAATATCTCTTCTTTACTACCATCTACTACTTTAGCAGCCTCTCACCTTTAGTTTCCCTTGGGGGCAGGCAGTCTCCAGGGAATTAAGCAGCTCCCATCATCCCCCTTTCTCCAAACTTCAAGGAACACATATCAGCTCTCTAAGTCATAGTCTGTCCCCAGATCTGACCTGAAGGTAGACTTCCCCTCCCTTTTTATTCTCCAGTGAGAGGAGATACTCAGCATAGCTGTCTTGAAAGAAATTTCACAAATCCCCTCTCTCCGATTTCTAGAAGTCAACTCCAAAATCTAGAAGATTTTATAATCTTAATTACAGTGAGGGGCCCAAGGTAAACTGTTCTCAGATACCACTGTGAAAATCTTGATATGCGTGGGCCCCTTAGTTAATCAGTGTTTATGTCTGTGGTATTGAAGCCTTGCCCCCAACTCCTTTTATAACATCCTGTTATATTTTCAAAGTGTGGGAATCAACAGCGTATGAGTTGTACTTAAAGCCATGAGATTAGGAGAAATTACCTATGGTATGAACAGCACAAAGGTCCAAGGACTGAGCCTTGAGACTTTCAGAAATCAGAGAAATGAGGAACCAGCAAAAGGACATTGAGAAGGAGCATTAAGAATTTGCCTTTTTCTGGACTAGCTTAAAAAAAAAAACAAAAAACAAATACTCCTTCCTTCAGGCTTGTAGAACTCCTCTTCTATTCTGAATTATAATTAATATTATAACTGGCTTTTCCAAAAGTGAATTTTCCAGTCTTTATGATGCCATTCTTGATATATAAATTTACACAGTGTCCATTGTCTCATTTTAACCACTGATAACTTTGTGAGGAAAGTTCATTACAGACATGGGAGCTGAAGGGCATAGAACTTTCAGAGACTTTCCCGAGGTTCAAGAAGTAAGGGGCAATGGGTGGATTGAGGTGTTTGGTTTCATGTTAATTTTTTGTAAATATACTTAATGTAGTAAAAAAAAATTTTTTTTTTTTAATTCCAGTTAGTTGACCTACAGTGTAATACTAGTTTTAGGTGTACAATATAGTGTTTCAACACTTCCATATATCACCTGGTGCTCATCAGGACAAGTGCCTTCCTTAATCCCCATCACCTGTTTAATACCTTTACCCCCCTTCAGTTTGAGGTTTTGAGCTTTTTTTGCATAGCTACCTCAGAGGCCCTCATGAAAATCATAGTATTTTAAGGTTTTGTTGAAGGTAGTCTGTTTAATAAATGGATGGCAAAGTTTTTATCTCACCAGCTCCAGTGCCTTGATCATGGGTACCTGGAGAACTGTGTTGAGAAGGATTCTGAGGCATAATGAAGTTCAGCAGGGAAGAGTACCCTGATTGATTAGTTATCTCTGCCATTGGCGTGGTAGGGGTTCTGGTGGCGTATATGCCGTGTATCTGGCATCACCCATTTAATTATTTTCTGTGTGTTGTGCTCTGGAACAGTTGCAGTTTCTCAGAATATATTACAAGAATGGGAACAAGAAGAAAGGGCAACCTAAACCCATCCTGGGTTACTGGAGATGACAACATTGTACATGTGCCGTCTGAGAGCACAAAGTTCTTAAGATGTTGCTTGAGCAGAGAAGATAGCCTGAACTCAGGGCATCCTTACAAACCAGCCACTGCTCAACGGCAGTTTTCTCCCTGAATTTTAATTTTGAGAAATTTTGAACCAACAGGAGAGGAAGTAGCACAATGAATGCCATATGTCATTTTCCTAGATCCATCAGTTGTTAAAATTCTCTATGCTTTTATTCTAAGTTATTTGAAACTAATTAAAAAGTTCATGGGATTTGGGAATTCATCTCTTAAGAAAAAGAAATTTTCCTACATGATCAAAATATCATAATTATACCTTTAAAAATAATATATAGGCCATATTTAAATATACCCAGTTGCCCCCAAAAGTGAGATCAGATCAAATGTACAACTTTCTGACAAGATTTTATCTTAGTATATTATATGTTGTAAGATTTTTCACTTCATTGATAAAATGTTCATCAAAAATGAGCATATTATTACCTGGATATACACATTCTATTACCAGCCTTTTGCTTTTGGGCATTTAGTCCGCTTTCTACTTATCAATTGCTCTTTAAATGCTGCTGCAATGAATAGTGTGGGAACATGGTAAGTTGGTCTTGATATATATTCCAACCTCTTTTTCCAGGGCCTTCCTATAGTAAGAGGCTACATTTTTCCTAGCTTTCTTTGCAGTTTGAGTTCTATATGTAACTTAGTTTCCACCAATCACTTGCACTTACCTAAGATTTGGAAGGCAAGAGTGGGGTAGATGTCATGCTTTTGCTGGGCTTGTGTTTCTCTTAGAAAGCATGGCCATTTATTTATTTGTTTCTCCTGCAGGATCAGAGGCTATGGAAAGCCTTTGGAGAGTTGAGGGCAGAGGCATGGAATGATCTGATTTAGTTTTTAAAATCATACTGGCTGCTGTTTGGAGGACAGATTATAAGGGAGTGTAATTAGAATCAGAATTGGAACCAAATTCCAAATTTGAATTTGGTTAGGAGGCTCTTGCTCTCTGGGTGAAGATGATGGTGGTTTAGACTAGAATGATATCTATTGGTAGAAGAGACAAATGATAGTTGGATTCAGAATATATTTTGAAAGTGGAATCATCAGAATTTACTGCTAAATTGTATATAGGACATGAGAAAAATGATCCCTGGCTTTCTTGTTGTTAGAGTTCTGGATGTAATTCAACTTCCACCTATCAGACACACTCATGTGAGATTTGGAAGGAAAAATTAAGGTGAAGGTCTCCCCTTTGGTATTTCTGGCTTCACCCACTGCATTGGAAAGAAGGCAGCGTGTACGGGTTTAGCCGTAGGAAAGATGGTCGATTTGGTGGTGGGATCGTTGAGTGGTTGTCTCCTGGTGTTTCACTTTTCTCATGAACTAAGATGCAAAGACATCAACTGAGATTGGGGATCGTGGGAGGAGGGACTGGGATTTATTATTTATCACGTGTTGCTTCCTCCCCTGCCAGGACCCTACATGATGCCTGGCCTCTAGAAGATAGCCACATTGTTGTTAACTGAACAATTCTCTACTTTCACAGAAAGATTTACACAGAAACCATCAGCTTTGACTTTAAAAATCAATGCAGTAAACTAAAGCAAGGAGATTCTCATTCACATTGTTAGAAGAAGCAATCCTTTTACTATTTAAACCTCAGGTTTCAAACAGTAGTTATCTTTGAAAGTGTTGCAAGGTTTAGAAATATTTTTTTGATTCTGATCTATCCCCAAAAGTTCTGTACCTTTTTAAGAAATGACTCCATCTCCTCAGGAGCTGTTAATGTTTCTTTAAGGGACAAATTGCCACCTATATTAGAAAACACTTGAGAAGTCTGGATTTTTCTGACAAGTTTTGAGAAATAATTTGGTAAACCAGCCTTTAAAACCTTATGTGATGAAACCGGTCATTCCAGTCATGGCCTATCTATTTTTTCAGAGCATGTTGGGCTTTTTTCATTATCTTTTGCTGTATTGATTGAATCCTAATTTGATTCAAATTTCTTAACCTCTAAGTAGCCTCAGATTGAAGTTGAGTGTTTAGATTGTATATAAGGCATCTGTGGTACCCAGTGGTGGAAAAAGCATTTGATTTGGAGCTAGAAAATATACTTTTGGGGCCTTCCTCAGCAATGTCCTGACTGTGTGACTTTGGGTTATTTAATTAAATTCCTGAGATTACATTTCCTTTTTATAAAACAGGATGATACTTATCTCATATAATTACTATAATAATGACAACTAACATCTCTATAACTTACACCCATTTTTCCACATATCATCTTATTTATTTTTTTTTTTTTAAGATCTTATGAGCAGGGAGAGAAGGGCAGAGGGGGTGGGGGAAGAGAGAGAGAGAGACAGAAAGAGAGTGAGAGAGATAGAGAGAAGCAGACTACCCCACTGAGCAGGGAGCCTGATGCAGGGCTCAATCTCAGGACCCTGGGATCATGACCCGAGCCCAAGGCAGACGCTTAGCTTACGGAGCCACCCAGGCGCCTCACATACCATCTTATTTGATCTTCAGATCAACTCCATGAGCTTGATGGGGCATATAATATCAATCCCCTTCTACAAATGTGGAACCTGAGGCTGGGTAAAGCTCATGTGAAAGGTCAAGTAGGAGGTGTCAGTGCTGGAGTTTGAACTCAAATATTTTTTTCTGTCAAAGCCCATACACCACCTATCATATTCCATTGGGTTTATACAGCATTTTCTAAATCTCAAAGCATTCTTCAAAATCAGAGCATTATTATTTCTGTTATGTTGCTATCTATTCCTGAGTAGACATTCAGTGGTGGTTTTATTGTGACAACAGCCAGGCATGCAGCTTGATTGTCTAGAATTGCGCTATTCATTATGGAAGCCACTAGCCGTGTGGCTACTGAGTACTTGAAGTGTGGCTGCTATTACTGGGGAATGGAAGTTTTATTTTTTATTTTTTTTTAACTTTTAATTTTTTGGGGGGAATGGAAGTTTTAAATTTTGTTTAATAAACTTAAGTTTAGAAACTGAAACTCAGTTTTACTTACTGGAAAACTTGTGAAACAACTTGGATACATGAAGATTTTTTCAGCTGTAAGTTTTGTGATCTAATACAGTTAAGCATTTCCAATGAAAATTTAGCAGTCATATTGAGATGTGCTAGAAGTATAAAAAACATGCCAGATTTTTGAAGACTTAGTGTGACAAATGTAATGTAAAACATCTTACTAATAATATTTATATTGATTACATTTTGTAATACTGGATATATTGGGTTAACATGTATTATTAAAATTAATTTCATCCGTTTCTATTTGCTTTTAAATGTGGCTACTAGAACATTTAAAACTACGTGTCTAGCTCACCTAATATTTCTTGGATAGCACTGCTCTAGAATTAGCTCTGAAAGAACACTTGAGTTTTCTTGACTAGGTATTTCCAGACCAGACAGTGCAAATCATAGTTCAAATTACACATTTTCTCTCAAATAAGGAGTCTCTGGAGCAACCTATTTTGTATATTAGGCACTGACTATTTACTATTCCTTCCAAACAAGTAGAGTGTCTCATGCACATTGAGGTTTGTGCAGATCTTCTGTGAGGAGCTTTCCTACTTCCCCTTGGTGCTTAGTCCCAGCAGCCAGCCAGTCAGGCAGACATGGCCTTCTAACTCTCTTCTACCCTCAAGCCTTCCTGAGTTTGGGGGCCTAGGATCCACTTTGACCTGGCCCCCCATGCTTGGTTTTGGTGCTTCCTGTCAAGCCTCCACTTGGGTCTGTGCGGGCTTGGCTATTTGATTGGAGTGTTCCATTGTGCACGATGTGATTGGACATAGTTGTGGAAACAACTAGGTTGCATGTAATCCCTTTGTACATATCCACATTTCTGAAAGCATATGTGAAAGTTCAACACACTCAAAACAGAGCTATGTAAGGTGAGGACTGTAAACCTACGAGCTGAAATGTAAATCTTAAGTAATTCCTTGTCTTTTATTTTAGTTTGGTTCAATATTGGTATATATTGCAAATGATCACCACAGTAGGTCTAGTTGACATCCATAACCATACATGCAGATTTTCTTCTTGTGATGAGGACTTTCAAGATTTACTGTTTTAACAACTTTCAAATATGCCGTGTACCAATATTGACTATAGTTGCCTTGCTGTACATGACATACCCGTGACTTATTTTATAACTGGAAGTTTGTACCTTTTGACCTTCACCTATTTTGCCCATCCTGTACCCTCTGCCTCTGGCAACCACCAATCTCTGTATCTGTTTTTTTTTAATAATATATTTCATATGTAGGTGAGATTATAAAGCATTTGTCTTTCTCTATCTGACTTATGTCACTTAGCATAATGCCCTTAAGGTCCATTCATGTTGTCACAAATGACAAGATTTCATTCTTTTTTATGGCTGAATATTCCATTCTATCCATCCATCCAGCCAGCCAGCCAGCCACATGTCACATTTTCTTTATTCATCCATTGATAGATACTTGGGTTGTTTGCATATCTTGGCTATTACAAATCATGCTGCAGTGAACAGGGGGATGCACATATCTTTTTGAGTTAGTGTTCTTGTTTTCTTGGGATAAATAGCCAGAAATGGAATTGCTGTATCATATAGCAGTTCTATTTTTAATTTGTTGAATAAGCTCCATACTGTTTTCCACAGTGGCTACACCAATTTATATTCCCACCAACACTGCGCAGGGTTACCTTTTCTCTTATCTCCTTTCTCCACTAATGCTTGTTATTTCTTTTTCTTTTCTTTTTTTTTTGATAGTAGCCATTCTAACAGATATGAGGTGATATGTCATTATGTTTTGATTTGCATTCCCCTGATGACGAGTGATGTTGAGCATCTTATTGTGTACCTGTTGGCAAAGTATACGTCGTCTTTGGGAAAATGTCTATTTGGATCCTATGCCTTTTTTTTTAATTGAATTTTTTTCGCCACTGAGTTGTATGAATTCTGTATGTATTTTGGATATTAACCTATTATATATATGATTTGAAAATATTTTCTCCTATTCAGTAGTTGCCTTTTCATCTTATTGGTGTTTCTTTATTGGGCAGAACCTTTTTAGTTTGACATAGTCCTGCTTGCTTTGTTTTGCTTTTGTTGCTTTTGCTTTTGGTGTCAGATTAAGAAAATTGTTGCCAAGACTAATATCGAGGAGCTTACTGCCTCTCTTTTCTTCAAACTTTGTGATTTCAGATCTTATGTTTAAGTCTTTATTCCATTTTGAGTTAATTTCTGTGTATGGTGTGAGGTAAAGGTCCAGTTTCATTCGTTTGCACGTGGCTGTTCAGCTTTTCCAATTGAAGAGTTTGTCCTTTCCCCACTCTATATTATACTTTGTCTTTTTTTGAATAACAAAAAATAATTTACTAAAACCTAAGATTTATAGAAGTTTCCAGGCAAGCCCTAGGAAATGGTCACAAGCTTTTTCTTGAAGGAAGGACTCTACACTTGACAAGAAAGTCACAATGTGTTACTAGTGAAGGTTGTGATGTTTGCTTAATGTTCCCATTTTGGTTCAACAATCAAGCTTGTCCATCTACAGCATCTAAATAAAGTTAGACTTGACCACAGACTTGACCTCTGCACTGGTTAGTTAGATCACCATATGCAGTTAGATCACCATAAAAAGGGGGGGGGCGGAAGAGCCCATAAAACTAAAATAAAACTGTTTCTCCCCCAGGGGGAAAAAAAAATGATAAAGAAAAACAGCCACATCCCTGCAGCTAACCCTGACAGCTACCTTCATTCGCAATTCTTTGTACTTAAACCATAGTGGGGGAAATGAATAAAAGCAGAGAGGGGCCACAGCAATCCAGACGGTACTTGTAGCCTCTGATCATGCTCTGCAACAGTGAATCAGGACAAGACATAGATTTGCTATTATGCATTTAATCACCAAAGGACTAGAGATGTCTGGGCTTTTGTTCTGTAATGTTTCTAAGACTGAGTCCATGAAATGCAAACAAAAAAGGAAGAAGTCTTGGCAGATTAGGGGAAGTGATGCACACTTGATGATCAGATTGACTTTAAATATTATTCATGGCATATAGCCTAGTCCACGCTCCAGCTATTTCTCCAGCTTGGGCTTTGTTGATCTTCCACTGCTCCGCTACATCATTTGCTAATGGATCATCTGGACTGGAAGGGCTTCACCGAGCGGGGGTCAGTCGCAGAACTGTGCAGACCTGCAGTGCTGGGGACCACTTATCGTTCAATATATCTAAACATATTTTCCCCAGCTTGTTTACATTAGGATGGTAGATTTCAGTCATGAAATGTAGCTGAGGGGCTGCCATGTGGTGGTCTTCTGGAAGGAATGGTTCAAGTTTAAAAGTCCTTCCCTCAAAGGAGGGAATCCTGGGGGCCCGAGATGACCACATGAGAATATGGGCGTTGCTCTCATCTGGCTGTGCTCTAAGCCAGGAACTGGTTCTGCAAGCGAATGCTGGGTTTCCATGACAAGTCCTGCAGGGCAGCTGGGCCATCTTGTCACATCCTGAGTTTGGTCTCTGGTCTTGACTCGGGCTTCCTATACCTTGTCTTTAACCACAGTGTCTTTGATACTATCTTTCTAACATTCATATATGCTTTTTGATTTTGTGGGATTGTTTTCACAGTGGAAAGAAAACAGGACGAACTATCTAAATGTACCACTGTGGCTACAGATTTGACACTTTAACATCCCCTGGTAAGTGCCCTCATTTTTCTCAAATACATGAAGTTTGTAAATCCCAGAGTTCTTACTGATAGTATCAATATTTTAATTTTTCCCTCTGAGGAGGAGCACCCTCCTTTCTCTTCCTGACAATTCCTCTCTGAGGTCAGGAGTGGGTTTCACTCATTTTGTACCTGGAAGGGCCTCCTACTCTCTGCCCAAGATCTGGAAATGAAACTCTAATTTCTGGTAAGTGATCCCCTCAAATCTGTGTTTGCCTTGTCCTTGCTTCTAAAGCATTTCTCCTGTCTTATCAAGTTCTTCTCATATGTTCAAAACATAGTTCAGTGTGAGTTTCAAAACTTCATTTGCAGGAAAAGGTCCATTGGAAAGGTGGGGGAAGAGGTGCCTGTCATGGCTATTGCATTTCCCTGGAGCCCATTCAGAGGAGAGATCCATGGACTTTGAGGAAGTGATAAGAAAAAAAGTATTTCCCACTTAGGAAAAAAAAAAAGCATTTATTTATTTAAAAATTTCCAGCAATTTCTTTGATTCTTGGGAAGGCTTTGAGGGACTTTGTGAGATTTTAGGTAATTTCCAAAGACTTTTCCAGTTGTTTTCCACAGGAAATGTAAAAGGACATATTTAATTTTAGTTCATTTGGAAGTATTTCAAGAAAACAGAATGTGGAAATAGGGAGAAATGTATAAATAAACTTTTTAAAAATGAGGAAATGAGTCATTTCATGTTTTACTAAAACCCAATTAATACTAATCATGCCTACTCTTAATTATTTGAAGTTCAACTCTCTTTTGGCAGGCAGGGTTGCTTGGTAAGATGGCTCTGTAGGGTGGGTTTATGGGATTGAACTCATCTTAGTTATTTTAATAACTGGTGTAGAGATAAGTACAACCAGGAGCCTGGGATATATCTGTAGAATCAAATGGATACCCACAGTAGAAAGAGTTTCATTAATGGATGTAATTGATTCGTGTCTTGAAACTTTGATGAGAACCTTATAAACTTCTGGCCATTCCAGGGGGCAGGGGGTGGGGATTCAATTTACAAGTTAATTAACTAGCCTCACATAAATTATTTATTTACTTCTAATTGATTATGAACTTTATGCAGATGGTTTTGCTCTGGATGAGAGAATCAGTGTCCATAAATAAGTGAAAATATTTGACTTCTCTGCACTCTGTTTAAGTGTCTGTATTATGTATATTATAGCAGGACCTGAGGTTAACAAATTATTTTGACACAGAGAATTGTAATCAGGAACTTTCTACCTAAGTAAGGATGTAAGCAGTTCTCCACAGTGATAGTATAAATAGAAATTTGCATTTGTTAATTGGCAAAATATGGTCATTTCCATAGGTCAGTCTTAGAGCCAATGGGGAATCTTTTGACTATCCAATTAAAAGTATCAGCAATTTGGGACATCTTATGGAAGCCTGTCTCATGTATTTTATATTAGTAGCTGTGAAATAATAGAAAAAACTACATTAATTAAACCTATTTAATGTCCTAAGTGATAAGGACACTAATATTTGGTCTTTGATCCTGATGCCTGACACAACCCTTGTAATTTCCTGGGTAATAGCAATGCCTTTTGTTTTAATGAGATGACTCTTGGTGGGCTCCTGGATGGGCTCTGGTCACCAGGGAGACCACGCCATGATTAGATGCTTGGAATTTTAAGCTCCACCACCTGTTTTCCAGAGGTGGGAGGGGGGAGAGGGATTGGAAATGAAGTTAATGATCCATTATGCCTCTGCGATGAAGCCTCCATAAAAAAAATCTCAAAAGTATGGGGTTTGGAGAACTTCTAGGTTAGTGAACACATCCACTTATTGGGAGACCCACTCATCTTCACAATGCCTTGCCTGTAGTAGGGGGAGCTCAGTAAATGTTGCATGAAATTATATTAAAAAGAAGTAAATGAATTCTACCAAAAGCCATTGCCATTCCTTGAATGATTCTTAAAGTAATTATATTGACCAAAGCACCTGGGTTAGTTAAATATCCAACTCTTGCCCTCAGCTGAGGTCATGATTTCATGGGTTGTGAGATCAGGTCCCACTCAGGCTCTGTACTCAGCAGGGAGTCTGCTTGAAGATTCTCACCCTCTGCCCCTCCCCCACTCAGACACACTTTCTCTCTCAAATAAATAAATCTTTAAAAAATATTGATGATAGTCTCTTTAAAAGTTTTATATTTCTATTTTTATTTTTATTTTTATTTTTTTAAATTTTTTATTTATTTATGATAGTCACAGAGAGAGAGAGAGAGGCAGAGACACAGGCGGAGGGAGAAGCAGGCTCCATGCACCGGGAGCCCGACGTGGGACTCGATCCCGGGTCTCCAGGATCGCGCCCTGGGCCAAAGGCAGGCGCCAAACCGCTGCGCCACCCAGGGATCCCTATATTTCTATTTTTAAAAATATTTTATTTATTTATTTATTAGATTGAGAGTACACACACAAGCAGGGGAGGCAGAGGGAAAAGCAGACTCCCCACTGAGCAAGGAGCCCAATGTGGGGTTTGTTCCTAGGACTTTGGGTCATGACCTGAGCTGAAGGCAGATGTTTAATCGACTGAGCCACCCTGGAGCCCCTATTTCCATTTATATTACTTTTAAGAGCAGGTTTAGAGGTACCTGGCTGGTTCAGTCAACAGAGCATGCAACTCTTGATCTTGA
The DNA here is from genome assembly GCF_018345385.1 of Vulpes lagopus. Classification (NCBI taxonomy): domain Eukaryota; kingdom Metazoa; phylum Chordata; class Mammalia; order Carnivora; family Canidae; genus Vulpes; species Vulpes lagopus. The sequence continues at coordinate 68,835,778 of NC_054830.1, forward strand.
GATTGTAAGTTCAAGTCCCACATTGGGTGGAGAGATTACTTAGAAACACAATTTTAAAAAATGAAGCACGTTTGCATTTATTTTCTCACTTAATTTTCACAACTGCCACTGAGGTAGGGCGATCACACAGCCTGCAAGGGGTTGTAGGATTAAGGGATTTTAGGGCAGGATCTTTGCTTCTTCACCAGGAGAAATGTATGACCAGAGTGTATTGTGGTCTCAAAGGTCTTGAGAATTCTTGGTTTCTATGACTCACAAAAGGAGACATCTTCATCCTTCATTCAGAGACATTCCAAGTATGCAGATAATTCACAACAGGGCTGGGGGGAAAGCTGCTATCCATTTATTCATGTATTATTCATTCTTTCTTGATTACTCTTTGCCAGGCACTGTCACAAACAATAGGGACACAGCATGGAACAAGACAGATACTGTCCTTGTTCTCTTTTGGTACTTACATTCTAGAGAAGGAGACAGAAAATCAATAAGTAGACACAAACATAGACAAGTTGATTTGAAATAATTATAGTGTCATGAAGACCATAAATAAGGCTAACATGAGGGTCAGAGGGTGGGAGCATGGGATGGTCGGGGAAGGCTTCTCTGAGGAGGTGACTTATTTTGCAAAAACTTTCACTGAAGTATAACACACGTGCAAAAATGCGTGCACGTCATAAGTGTACAGGCTTAACAGATTTCTGCAGAGTGAACATGTGCAGTTAACGATCACTCAGGACAAGAACTAGAACACGGCCAACACCCTAGGAGCAGCCCCACTCCCCCAAGAGGTGACATTTGAGCTGGACCTGCATGCTGAATGGGCGGCTGTGCAAAGCTCTAGGCTCAGAGTGTTCCCAAAAAGGAGGAGAACAATTGAGAAGGCAGAAAGAACTTGGCGTGTTTGAGGGACAGAAAGAAGGCCAGTTTGTACCAGTTTGTTGATTTAGCACAGCAATGCTTGAGCTATGTGTTTGTAATATGACTCTCAGCTTGGAACTGGGAAAGAAGCAAGCCCTTGATTCCAACTGTTATTCAGGCCTCATCTCTTAGTAAGTTGGGCTCTTGGGATCCTAAAGTAACTTGGAGCAGGAAAATCTTCGGATATTTTATTGATCACACAGTGTCCACCACATGCAAAGAGGGCAGTTCTCCTAGTCCATGCCCAACTCAGACATAGAGATTCACACAAAGATTTTATAATCTCGGGATCCCTGGGTGGCGCAGCGGTTTGGCGCCTGCCTTTGGCCCAGGGCGCGATCCTGGAGACCCGGGATCGAATCCCGCGTCGGGCTCCCGGTGCATGGAGCCTGCTTCTCCCTCTGCCTGTGTCTCTGCCTCTCTCTCTCTCTGTGACTGTCAAAAATGGATAAAAATTGAAAAAAAAAGCTTTCTTTAAAAAAAAAAAAAAAGATTTTATAATCTCTCACATTACAATAATTCCCCTAGATTGGTTGTTTTTTTTTTTTTTTCAATTCCATCAACCTCCCTTTACCATGGTAACCCATTTAAGAAGAGTTCCTCCTATTATCTTGTCCAGGGCCCTGGTTTTGACATTTGATATTCCAGAATTTCATCATTACATTGTGCTTGAAAACCCCAAGTTATCTAAACACTTGAATATAGGTCTGGTTGATTCCTGAGAAGGGGAAGTGGGGAAGTGATAGAGGTAGCGAGAGGCACATAACTGGAAACAGTAGGAACGATGGAGTTGTTACACAAACTTCTGTTCCTTAGAGCTGTTATGCTCAGAGGAGGAGATATGTCAAATTGTTTTCTTACCACCCTAGTTTTAAAGATTTTATTTACTTATGAGAGAGAGAGAGAGAGAGAGAACAGGAGCAGTAGGGGCAGAGGGAGAGGAAGAGAGAATCTCAAGCCGATTCCACGATGAGTGGAGCCTGATGTGGGATGCCCAACCGACTGTGCCACCCAGGTGCTTGCACCCTAAATTTTTTTTCCTAATTTTTTTTTTTTAAGATTTTATTCATTTAGGGATGCCTGGATGGCTCAGTGGTTGAGCATCTACCTTTGGCTCAGGTTGTGATCCCGGGGTCCTAGGATTGAGTCCCACATCAGGCTCCCCGCAGGGAGCTGCTTCTTCCTCTGCCTATGTCTCTGCCTCTCACTGTGTGTCTCTCATGAATAAATAAATAAAATCTTAAAAAAAGATTTCATTCTTTTATTTGACAGAGAGCACAAGTTGGGGAAGTAACAGGTGAAGGGAGAGGGAGAAGCAGGCTCCCCGCTGATCACGACCCCGAGATCGTGACCAGAGCCAAAGGCAGATGCTTAACCAAGGAGCCACCCAGGTGCCCCCTAGTTAAGTTTTAATTCCGCTTTAACATTAGACTGTCCTGGAAGCACTGATATTTTCTTGAATGAACAACACTCATTCAGAACCTGACAGATGAGCCCTTTGGTGAGGCAGTCATGCCTTCACACTGGGAAACAAATTAACCTAATTTGGGCCCTGACTGCCTATGCAGAGGCTCCATCTGGGCCCCAGAAACTCTTTAGGGTATGTTTCCCATGAGCTCAGAGCATATCTGCTGCTGTCAATGTCCATGCTTGTGCCACCATGGAGAACTCTGCAGGGTATGACCATTCCTGCGGTGGACACGGCTGCTATAAGGGAGGCACGGCCAGGGGCACTGCTCTGTGCCAGCCTGTAGATGGCTGCAACTTTTCTCACAGTTCTTCACTGGCTGCTGCTCCTAGCCCTCAGATGCCAGAAGCGTATGGAGGCGGACTGTCTCCTCTACCTTTGCTACGCTCTGTTATAGGGTCCCCAAGCAGAGCTGCATGAGCTCCAAGGTGTTTCCATGTTTATTTACAACCTTTTGCTCAACAGAGAAGTCTGACATGATCCCACTGGGGGCTGAGTCAAGAGACAAATTAGAAGGACAGATACTAGGCTGAGCTCAGAATTTCCCCATCCTTAGGAGTTTCTTCCCCTTTGGGTATATTCCTTCCCAGGGGGCTCCTGAGCTTACCTTCATACAGATACCTGTCAACTACTTCCCATCTGCCAGGTGTGTGCAGGCATCCTGACTCTCTGGCCTCAACACGGCACGAGATCTTTCTCAGGGTGGCTCTGCAGCTTACTGATGGTTCACTGTACAGGCTCAGGAAGGTCTGAATCCTACAGCTTTGCACTGGGAGCTGGGAGCCCCCACTCCTTTTAAACAATGTGCAGTGCTTTTTTTTTTTTCTTTTTTCAATCAGCGAAAGCTTGATCCTTGTTTTAACAAGTCATGTCCCAACAAGAGAAGGCAGTGCTTATAGTCAAACCTCCTTAGCATGTGAATCTCCTGGGAAGTTGGATCATTTCTTTGGCTTAATCTTAGTGGGGAGGATGAGGGAAGGCAGTGGGCTTCTAAGTGATCTCTCAGACCAAACTGTCACCCCTGTGAGTTATCTGCTTCCACGGGGCCATTTGAGTAATCTTTCTAAAGTAGTGAGTCATACCGCTGCTTTCAAAACTCGTACTGCTTGCCCATCCCATAGAGGCTGATGCCTGTCCTGGTCCTTCTTGATCCAGCGACCACCTTACTTCTCCTACCTCTACTTTTCCCTACTTCCCTCTGCATGCCATACCTCCTAGTCACATCAGTCTCCTCCATACCTTTCCTTGCTGTTCCCTTGGTTTGGCCTACCTCTCTCACTCCCACCTGGCAAGCTATTCATCCTTGAGGCCCAGCTGTAAAGGCCTCCTCTAAGAATCTCTTCCCTCCTAGTATCTTAAATGGTCTCCTTACTATAGGGAAGGTGTCCCTGGCAGGACATGAAGGGCCTGGTTCAAGTGTTGAAGCAGAGTTGAAGTTCTATTTAGTGGTTGGTTGTTCTGAAGGCCTGCATGCCTCTCTGTAAGGCATGGATTTTCTCCCTGGTTGTCTTTGTGAAATGCGCTTTCTCTCCTTATTTGGCTTCTGGGACCCAGAGCCCGATCCATTAGTGCATAAGGGAGTTGCCTCTTCGTGCAAGCTCACCAGCCTCTTTAATCCTCCTTTGTAACTGGATTATGTCAGACTTTGCCGTGTGCCTGGAGGCTTCCTACGGGTCTCATTTCAAAATAACAGAGAAATGTCATACTAACCATCCCTCCCAACCCCCCACTGCAACGTATTTGTTTTTGAAACAGTTTAGTAGAATAATATTCAGGGAAGAAAGAGAAGCAAGAGGGGGAAAAGAGCCCAAAACATCCTCCCAAACTCTCAAGACAGCTAATTCACTACGTAAGCCTAAGGATGCTCAGCTTCTCTAGGAGGTCCACAGAACCAACAAGGAGTCACCGCGTGGAGGGGTGAGTGCCTGTGCTGCCTGGGCAGGTGAAACTCTATGGGCCTGCCAGTGGGGAAGACGTGTTGTCAACAGACCCTTTAATCAAAGCCCAAGCCACTGCTAATTGGCTAGGTATAAAAGCAACAAGAGGCAGATACTGAGGGTGGCAGTGGGATAGGGGTAGAGGGGTGGCGTATGGGTGAGGGGTGGGAGGATTAAAGTCTTCGAAAGTCGGAGCTGAGGCACTTGGAATGAGCCTGATTCTCTGGCTTGTGCGATTCATGTCATTCCTCTGCTCAAAAACCTGTCATGCTATCCTCTTATAGCCACTTCTCTGTCAGCCTCCTTCCCTGGCAACCAGTCATCTGTTTCCATCTCTATTGTTTTGTCATTTCAAGAGCGTTATATAAACAGAGCCATACCGTCTGCAACTGTTTTGAGGTAGGCTTTTTCACTGAGCATAATTCCTCTGTGTATCAATAGTTCATTCCCTTTTATTGCTGAGTAGTATCCCATGGTATTCATGTATCATCACTTGTGCAACCATTCCGTGAAAGGATAGTGCCGGGAATTCTCATGATGGAGCTATTCTGTGTCCTGACCATGGTGGTAGCCACATGAATAGACACACGTGATAAAATCGCATAGAATGAACCACATGGACACTCGAGTGCATGCACAAGTGCTGAAAGTTGAATAAGGTGGGTGGACTGTGTCAATGCTAATTTAAAAAAAAAAGATTTTATTTATTCATTCATGAGAGACACAGAGAGAGAGGAAGAGACACAGGCAGAGGGAGAAGCAGGCTCCCTGCAGGGAGCCCGATGTGGGACTTGATCCCAGGACTCCAGGATCACGCCCTGAGCTGAAGGCAGATGCTTTAACTGCTGAGCCACCCAGGTATCCCTCAATGCTAATTTCTTTTTTTTTTTTTAATTTATTCATGAGAGACACACAGAGAGAGAAAGGCACAGAGACACAGGGAGAGGGAGAAGCAGGCTCCATGCAGGGAGCCCACTGTGGGACTCAATCCTGAGTCTCCAGGATCACGCTATGGGCTGAAGTTGGCACTAAACCGCTGAGCCACCCGGGCTGCCCTCAATGCTAATTTCTTAATTTTGATTCTGAGCTATAAGTCTAGAAAATGTCAACATTGGGGAAACTGGATGAAGAATATATTGGATTTATCTGTATTATTTCTTACAACTGCATATGAATTTACAATTATCTTAAAAACAACAACAACAACAAACCAAAACAAAACACAATGGGTGGCCCTTATTTGCTTATGGAACAAAGGATAAACCCTTTGGTCTTGAACTCAAGGCTGACTTGGTCAACGTTTCCCATCATATCAATCACTTTTCCTTAAAGTAAACTTTTCTTCTAGTTGAAATGTAATGTTCAGACGGAAAAGGGGTTAAATCACAAAGGTACAGCTTAATGAATTTTCACATGAACTCACCCGTATAACTAACACTAGACCAAGAAGTAAAACATCTCCGGGACTCCAGAAGCCCCCTACTCCTCCTGTCTATTTACTATGCTCAAAAATATAATTGCTCTCTGGTGTCCATCCCATATATTGGTTTCTTGTTTTTAAACTTCGTATAAATGAATTCATGGATTCATTTTAATTAGCTTCTTTTGTTCACCATGTTGGTTAGATTTATTCATGTTGCAGGTAGTAGCGGTTCATTATCTCTGCTGTATAGTATTTATTCCAATGAGTGACAAAAACCACAATTATATGATTTCTGCATGGTACTGTTGGTGATTATTGGTTTGTTTACAGTTTGGGTTATTTCAAATAGGTCTGTCATGAATGCTCTTTAATACGCCTTTTGGCTCATGTCTGTGCTCATTTCACTTTGATTAAGACCTAGAAGTGGGGGATCCCTGGGTGGCGCAGCGGTTTGGCGCCTGCCTTTGGCCCAGGGCGGGATCCTGGAGACCGGGGATCGAATCCCACGTCGGGCTCCCAGTGCATGGAGCCTGCTTCTCTCCCTCTGCCTATGTCTCTGCCTCTCTCTCTCTCTCTGTGACTATCATAAATAAATAAAAATTAAAAAAAAAAAACAAAAAAACAAAGACCTAGAAGTGGAATTGCTGGGTCATAGGGTATACATATGTGTAGCTTTAGTCGGTACTGCCAAATACTTTTCCAAAGTGTTTGCACCAATTTAGTAGACCCTTTCCCAGGACCATAGGGGAGTTCTTGTTTTTCTACATCCTGGCCAATTTTTGGCATCATCAGTTTAATTAATTGCGGTCATTCTGGTGGGGTGTGTAGTGGAGCTCATTATTGAGGACTGGTTGCAAGAGGGTTTTTTTCTTTTCCCCACCAGGAGGAGAAGTACTATTGCTTGTTATTCAGTGTGAAGGTTACCATGGGGATAGAGGGGTTTCCCACTTCTTTTCCCAGAGGCACATAGCTATGTTTTTATCCCTTCTGCAAACAGAGAATCTTAGCCTCGGCCTCCTGAATGGAGAGTTGCTTACCCCTCCCCTAGTGGCTTAAGGTTTTGACTTCTTATGAGAAAAGGCTCTGGAAAATGGGTGGGGTTTCATGCCCGCAGGCCCAAGAAGGCTGTCTCAGCTGTCCTGCCTGCCTCAGTCGTTCTTCTGAGTATCTGGCAGAGATTGTGGAAAAGAGCTTAAGGATATGAACTCTTCGGTCTGGGGTTCCCATGGATTCTCAACTTCATGCCAACTCACACTTCACTTTTAAGAATTTGTTGTACTGCTACCTCTTTTCTTCTTACCCTCTTCCTCCAAAGAGGCTCTGACAAAGGTAGAAGAGTTCTTGTGTACTATCTGTGGAAGGGCTTCTCAGTCACAGGAATTCAGATCTTCTGATTTGCCTTGTAACCTTTATACTCTGATGGGCTCAAGGGAAGTTACGATTTTATAGATTGTCTAGTTTTCTCTCGTTGTGGTAGGAGGTGTATTCTCTTGTGGCTTTATACTTCTCACTGTGGTTTTTTTTTTTTTTTAAATTTTTTTTTAATTTTTTATTTATTTATGATAGTCACAGAGAGAGAGAGAGAGGCAGAGACACAGGCGGAGGGAGAAGCAGGCTCCATGCACCGGGAGCCTGATGTGGGATTCGATCCCGGTCTGCAGGATCGCGCCCTGGGCCAAAGGCAGGCGCCAAACCGCTGCGCCACCCAGGGATCCCGTCACTGTGGTTTTTAATTTGAATTTCTTTCATGACTAATGAGTTTGTACTTTTTTTTTTTTTTTTTTTGCAGAGCCAGCTAAAGCTTTTATTTGGGAAAAAATGCTTGAATTGTCTTTTAGTTTGGGGTAAAGACAAGAGAGGATACCCAGGGCAGTAGACTACCCCTGAGAGTAGAATGAGGACTGGGGCTAAGCCTCAGGTGGGCCTTCTGTTCCCAATAGCTCCCCTGCACATTCCCCCAAAGGCTCTATGGCAGCCATAGGAGAGGAGAGACTGGGAGGCAGTGACTGTTTACTTGGATGGGACATCAGATCATACAGACACGAGTTTCTCATTGTGGGTCTCAATCTTCTTCGCAACCATGGCCTTGGAGAAGCTGAGCAGCTGGAGCCAGAGCACCTGACAGAGCTGAAGCTGGACTGGAAGAAACTCAGGCTGTAGCTGAAGTCAGGGCTCATGAGACCCCGATAGATTGAGTTCAGTCCACCAGAGTAGCTGCTTGGGGTCCTGGTAGTCAGGCAGCTGCCATGCCATGTCCTGCTTGGCTTGCCACAGGGCACCCTCTAGCTCAGCCACCTTGGCATTGGAGTCCTTAATGGCCAGCTGCCTACACTGCTTAGCATCAGTGATGACAGCCTCCAGGGAAGCCTTTGAGGCCCCGAGAATCTGCAGTCTGGATTTGTGTGATGTTCTAGTTCATCTCAGAACTCTCCATCTGTGTGTGACAGAGGTTATCCCTGTGCTTCCCAGCCAGTATCTGCATTCCTCGTACTTGATCTGGTACACAATCTCAGCCTTGGCCTGGCTATGGTTGGGGATCTCCTTGGACTGGGCCTTGACCTTGGCAATGAGGCTGTCTGGTCCAGAGAGTGCTGTTGTCCATGAAGAGGTCCATGAAGGTGTTGGAGATCTATGGCCACAGCTCTCAGTTCTCTTCTTCATATGGGGGCCTTAGGGAGATGATCTTATCCATCAGCCCCTCCAGGTAGCTCTGCTTTATTCAGATAATCTTCATCCACAGCTGTTCTGACAAGGAAAGTTTCATTCTCCATCACTGCACACTCTTTGATTGCTCCCTTGTGCTTCTTCTTGAAGTCCATCACCAGCCCTTGCATTTGCCAAGCTCTGTGTCCAGCTTCAGTCTGGGCCACTGTGTCCAGCTGCTGCCTGAGGTTGTTGACATAGCTCTTGAACACATTGTCCATGTTGCTCTGAGCCATTTTCTGTTGCTGTAAGAGGCTCCACTGGGCTCCACCATCTGCTTCTGCTGCTCTAGGTTCTACACCTTGTTGATAAAGGACTTGTTCTTGAGGGTCTTGGTCTGTTCCTCGTCCTGGATGCACATGGCTTGGGCACTGGAGTCCATTACTAGCTTAAGGGGCTGAGCAGGCTCTGTTTCACTGAGACAGCTGTGATGTTCCCCACACCCTGTGCCCAGTGTAGGCCCTGAGCACACTCATACTGGTGCCCAGGTCACCCCAGAAGCTGCTGCTGCTGCCCACCAGGGAGAAGGCCGAGGAACTGATGTGGGTGCCGGACACACTTATGTATGAGTGGCTGCTGAAGGCCCAGGGACCAGTGGTGGGCACCTTGTAGGACTTCTGGGTCACCTGGATGGACTCAGTGGAGGTTGGAGTAGGCTGAACCCAATAGAAACTTGAAAATCGCTGAGAAGGTGCTTCTAGATGTGGGGCCTTGAGCACCTTTTAATGTAACAACCATATCTTTCATTTACCTGCTCCACTGCCTTTGTCTGAGATGCCTTTTCCTTTTGTTCTTTGTCTATTCCTTTAAGGGTCAGTTCAAGGGTCCCTTTGTCCATGCAGCTGTCTCTCACCACCTGTGTCCTCATCCACTGTCGCTACCAAGTCTTGCTCTCTCCTCCCTTCCATTTCCCCAGCATTTTGTACTCCTTGAATTAGGCAACTGGGAGTTGGGCAAAGATATTACAAGGCCCAGTCCTAGGAGATCACCAACCATAGTGTCCATCAGTTTTCCTTATGATCAGCTAGGAGAAGCAGAGCGAGTGGCTGAGAGGTAGTATAAATGTCCAGGGTGAGTTCTTCCTGGGACTTGGAGAGAGGAGTAGAGCACAGAGATGATTTCTTCCAGAGATCTTAAGGTTTCAGCTCATTTCCCCAAAGGCAGAGTTTATAGTCTGGGAATTTGTAGGAGGGTCATCTCATAAATGCCCTGAAGGCATACTCCTGGTTTTGGTTGTGTTTTGTTCTTTGCCAGGCACTTTTCCTGGTTAATTGAGCCCAAATTGCTGAAAACAAACTTTCTCGGGGTTGCCCTCATCCTGCTGGGTATCAGCTTTCCCCAAAACCAAAATTGCTGCTTAGTCTAGACCTGCACGTTTATCGTTCTATTTTAAGAGAAGCCCCAAATCCACACCAGAACAGCAGAGGTGGCTTCTCTACATAAAACTGCCTTTCCCTTTGGCATTTACTTGTCTCCCTCACAGCCATGAACCCTTTGTACATTGTCCATCCCTGGCTACCTCTGGGCAGACCTCAGCTGCTTTGTTACTGCCCAGGGCAGCAACAAAGCCAGAAATAGTCTTTTCACAGTGAGAGACGAGAATAATAGGATACATCTCAGTCACAGAAAAGGAGGCCCGAATCCTGAGGGTGGTCATGGAAGACCACCTGTTAATTAAGCCATGACCAGACGTGCCTGGCTGGGTATTCCTGTCTTTCTTTTCACCTGGCTCCAGAGACGGCATTTTCCCTTTGCATTTTGCTTCTCTGTCTGGATTTCCTGGGTGAGTTGATAAAGCACTTTAGTTTTCTGTGATTTTCTCCCACAGTGACCTCAAGGCAGTGGTGTGCTGGTAAACTTATAACAGCCAGCTTCCAGGAAGAGAAGCCTTGATTTGCAGCGTTTGTCCATTTCTGTAGTGTAAATACTTTCACCATAGCTGATTTTAAGCCACTAATGTGATCTCACTGAAAATGGAGTTGGGCAGAGATGTGCAAGAGCACACTATTGTATGGCATCTCCACCATGTGAGTGAAATAAGTGTAAATAACCTCAAGATCGTAGATCAGTGATTGGCAAATTATGGCCCGTAGACCACATCTGACCCTTGCATGGCCTGTTATTGTGCAGTCCATGAGCTAAGATTAGTTTTTATATTTTTTTAAAGCATGGTGAAACAAACAATATATGACAGACTGTGACCCTCAAAGCCTAAAATACTTAGTATTTGTCCCCTTACAGAAAAAGTTTGTTGACCCCTGGCATAGGTAACCATAAAATGTAGTAAAGTAACTAGGAAGTGGTGACTTTTGGGTATTTTTGCTGTTGGATTTTAGTAAAATTTATTATTATTATTATTATTATTATTTTTTTAAATTTTTATTTATTTATGATAGGCACACAGTGAGAGAGAGAGAGAGAGGCAGAGACACAGGCAGAGGGAGAAGCAGGCTCCATGCACCGGGATCCTGATGTGGGATTCAATCCCGGGTCTCCAGGATCGCGCCCTGGGCCAAAGGCAGGCGCTAAACCACTGCGCCACCAGGGATCCCTAAAATTTATTATTAATGTATATTATTTAATTTCTTATGACAGCTGCGTTTAACAACAAGTCACAAAGTTCCTCCAAATGTAATAGTTGGTTCTCATGATCCAGCGAGAGCTGACTTGAGCACACCACTGCCTCAAGGGTCATTGCTTCAGGGACCCAAGGATTCTTTAGTCCAATCTCTTCACATTATATGTGGGGAAACTGAGGCCCAAAGAGAATGACTTACTCCAGATCGCTTGGCAAGTTAGTGGCAGAGCCAAATTTTCTGCCCCTTAGTTCTATTGTATTTGGTCATTTGATGCTGACAAATACCTATGGTCCTTTTTTTTTTTTTTTTTTTTTATTGCTTTTGCCTCTTAACTCCCTGATTTCCTCTGAAGTCTGAGCAGGCACTTGGCCCCAGATGGTGTGCCCCAGCTCTGCACAGCCTGAGCCAGCAGGTGGAAGAGCCGTTCCGCTGACTTAACTGGGACCCTGTTCAGATTTACCGACTGACTTGTTTTCCTGCTTACTTTGAGGATGTTCCTTTTCCTCTCCTCTAGATTGTTGCCTCCACCCTGGGTGTTTGCTCAACTCCTTTACCAAGTCTTAGTTTCTTCCACCAGGATGGGTGTTTTTGTACTAGCTTCCTTGATCATCACCTTCCCTTTGGGGTTTGCACTGGGCACTCTTCTGCTGAGTCTTTGTTCTCAGCATCCTGAGGCCCCATTTATTGTGAAAGAACCTGATGTTTTCTGAGAGGTTGAGGCATGGGTCGGAAGGGAGCAGAGAAGTTTGGCCTGAGAAAGAGGAAAATGCTGGGTGGGTGGCTGGGGCTGCATCTCCTGTGAGTGGTTGAGTGAGGAGTAGTATCCAGGCAGGAGAGAGGAGAGAGAGTAAAGAAGCAAGGAACAGAGACAAGCTCTGGGTTCCATGGGTTCCATTGTCCCACAAGGCTAGGGCTAACCTCCTGTGCTTTGGGGGTACCACTGATATCCCTAGTAATCTTATACTCAACTCTCACATACTTTGAGCTAGTCTAAGTGGATTCCTGCTTCTTGTGACCACTAAAACACTGGAAGTCTCAGATCCTTATGGACTGGGAGTAGCTGAGGCCTTGAGAGCAGGCGACGCTGTGAATGAGTAGGCACTTTTCCATTGGGGAGTCCCCTGGCTGTCCAGAAGCTATGGCAAGTTCTGGTTGCTTTCTGCTGTCTTCTCTTCCTCTTTTACCAGAGAGGTTGAATGCCAAATGGTTGTCACAGCACAATTAATGCAGTCAAAGGCAGAGGAAATATAGATATTGGCCTGACTTTGATATATTCTAAGGTTCCAAAGAGAAAGTGATAAATTATAAAATATCTCCTGTAAATATAGAAGTAAAAAAAAATCTTAGTTTGAAGAAAGTTTTCATTTTATGTTTTACTGTTGTAAAGGAAAATTCAATTTATTTGAATCGGCAGATCAAACATAATTTGGGAAAGTACATACATCTAGCATTAGAAAATCAGCAGACATTTGGGGCGCCTGGGTGGCTCAGTCAGTTAAGCGTCCAACTCTTGATTTTGGCTCAGGTTGTGATCTCAGGGTCATGAGATTGAGCCCTGCATTGGGCTCTACACTCAGTGCAGAGCCTGCTTGAGGTTCTCTCTCTCTCTGTCTCCCTCTGCAACCCCCCTAGCCACATCCCCCCTCCACTCACAGGCATGTGTGGACTTTCTCTCTCTATTTCTCTCTCTCTCAAAAAAAAAAATAACACCAGGGATATTATAAACCCATTTATTGTTAAGATAGCAAATGGCACTGAAAAACACTTGCCAAGAAAAAAAATATTCTGTAAATAATATACTAATTTTGTCTGACTTTCCGTCTGTCCTTATTTACATAGATAAACTTTTGCACAGTTGTGTGCAAAATGATATACGTACACATTTTGCAGTTATGGAAAGTTTCCATTTTTCTATAATCTATGAAGTTTTCATTTCTAATGGTTGAGTGATCATGTGTCTAGTGGATGTGCAACAGTTTGCTTAATTATTCTTACATAATTAAATATTTAGATTGCTTCCAGTTTTTGGTGTCATTTGCAATAATTCAATGGAAAAATTTTAAAAATATTTTATTTATTTTAGAGAGAGTGAGCAAGCAGGGGGAGGAGCAGAGAGAGAGGGGGAATCTCAAGCAGACTTCATACTGAGCACAGAGCCCGACATGGGGCTCCATCCCAGGACCCTAAGATCATGACCTGAAATGAAATGAAGAGTTGGATGCTCAACCGACTGAGCCACTCAGGTGCCCCAGTGAACATTTTTAATATTTGATTTTAAAATCAAAATGCAAAATTCCTCAGCAAAAATCCCCTGGAGTGGAATTACTGGGTGACCGGGGAAGGCTGGCTCCAGAAAGAACACAGAATTTAGAGTCAGAGACCTAGGACGGATCTTTGATCAGTGTGATCTTGGGCAAATTACTTCATGACCTACAGTTTTCTCACCTGTAAACTTGATTTATGCTATTTAGTACCTCATAGAATTTTTTTTAAAGATTGTATTTATGCATAAGAGACACACAGAGAGAGGGGGAGACACAGGCAGAGAGACCAAGACACTGAAGCCACTCAGGTGCCCCTATATCTCATAGGATTTTGATGAGCATTGATGAGCTATCACAAGTATTAGCACACAGCATACTCAAATGAGTAGTTGGAAGAGGATAGACATTTTTATTCTTGATCCACATCACCAAATTCTTTTTTTCAGAAGATAAAATCGTCAGCGATATAAGTATAGGCGGGTTTGAGGGCCAACTTACCAGAATTAAATTTTATGATGTTAAAGTTCAATATAACAAGCAATATGATGTTAACAGATACTTTGGGATATCCTGAGGTATGCAAAAGAAATGCTTAAATACTAAAAAAGTAGAAAAAAAAATCACAACAGCAGGCAAAGCACAGCATGATCCGAAATGACTGAAATAAGAGGAAGGATCAAAGAGGCTGGGGTGCAGAGGGGGCTGTGGCAGAGGAAGAGGAAGTCCATACTTTTCTGCTGCATCTCTAACCTTTGTCAGGTCGGCTTGTGGGTGGGCCCCATTCCCTTCCTCGAGATGGGCAGTGCACAGTTCTCTCCCGGGGTCCTGGCAGATGCTCCCCAACGCAGCTCTTCCCGGCCCTCCACCCTTAGGGGAGCAGATGAAGCGCAGGGAGGGAACAGTGCCCACATTGTAAGCCCAGCCATCACACACAGCTCCCTGCTTCCCTCCCCAGCGTAGAGGCACCCCCCCCTCCCATGCTGCCAGAGCCTCCAGGCCACTGCTCTGCCCACACAGGCTCAGCCCTGCCCGACCCCAGGGGCAGACAATGCCTGCTTGTCCTCAGGCCCTGGTTTCCTTCTTGCAAGGGAGCCGACCTCCCTTTGCACAGTAGCCTTTGGTCCATCTGTGACCTAGGAAGGCGGGCTTCTCTCTCTAACGCTGTTGGAAGAAGGGGCAGCCACCTAAAGTGTCAAGGGATCTGGTGAAAGTGACTTGGGTCTATTCCTTCTTCTCATGAGGTTTGACGTGGTCTTGACCACAAAGTGAAGGAGAAGCGTCAGAACAACTATGGTGAGCCCCATGCGTCAGAACTGTCCTGGAAAAGTCCATGGTCTCTACAGCAGTGGTCCTTACTGAGCGCCCATTCTGTGGTGCAGAGTAAGGGCACCACCATGCAGAGATGTCTGCATCGGGCAGTTGATTTAAAATCCCATACAAAAACTTTCTAATAGGGGAGGAGGATCTCTTCTACTTTCTTGGTCCTTGATAGTCTATAAAGCTCATTCTCATCTATTTTCTATGAGAGAGGCAGGAATATAAACAGGGAAACTGAGGCCCAGGGACAGAGAGTAGTTAACAAGCTTGGGACTGGGACTTTGGAATCTAGGTCATCAGTGTCTTGGGAAAAATTGTGTTCCTTTTCCCCACACCACACTGAGCTTAGTAAAAAGCATGGAGAGGGCAGAAAATGAGCAACTCCAGGGATGCAGAAGAGAGTCCCAGGGGATAAGCCTGGTGGTGGTGGTGGTGGTGGTGGTGGTGGTGGGAATGGGAGTGGGAGGTGAGGGGTGGCGGGTGGGGGCTCTGCAAACAGTAGAGCTGCCCTGAGAGGAGCTTATGGAGCAGAAGCAACACAGGACTCAGACTTATTCTGAGTTAGCTTTTTGAAAGTTTTTAAAACTTAAAAAAAAAAAGATTTTATTTGTTTATTGATGAGAGATACACAGAGAGAGGCAGAGTCACAGGCAGAGGGAGAAGCAGGCTCCTCGCAGGGAGCCCGACGTGGGACTCGATCCCCAGACCAGGGATCACACCCTGAGCTGAAGGCAGATGCTCAACTGCTGAGCCACCCAGGGGTCCCTCTTCTGAGTTGGCTTTGAGCCAGAGCTCCTGCATGGTTTCCCCGCAATGGTCTCTCTCCCAAGGTTCTTTGGCTTCTACTGGGCCTGGGAGGACTGCTCTGAGCTGGGCATTTGTGAGCAGCCACGGGCTGAGGGCGGCTGCTCAGAACTGGATTCTAATTGCTGGTGGTCTCAGATCGCTTCGATTAGAGATGGATAGTCTATGGTTTTTCCTTCTAATGGACCCTCAATGTTTCTCCCTTCTCATCAGGGGCGATTGTTTCTTATTTTATTTTATTTTATTTATTTTATATTTTATTTTATATTTTATTTTATTTATTTTTAATTAAATTTGCCAACATATAGTGTAGTGCCCAGTGCTCATCTCATCATGTGAGAGGCGATTGTTTTAAAAGGAGACTCCCCTGCTCAGTAGGGGAGTTTTCTAGGGCTCCTCATTCCATCAGGAAAAGTACAATCAATCCCTGCGAGATGACATACAAGGTCTTTCTGGGCCTGTGTTGGACCCCAGCCCCGGGCCCTCCTCCCTACTGCTGTTCCTCTGACTCCCGCCCTCACCCTGTGCTCCCTTATACAGAACTTTATCAAGGTTCCTAAACGGACTATGCTATTTTATGCTTCCATGCTTTTCTCCATGCTGTGCCCTCTGCCTAAAATGCCTTTTTTTTTTTTCTAATCTTATTGTCCTGCAGAGTTTGTATGCATTCTTTAAGACCCAGTAGAGTGTCCACTAATCCCACTTCTGGTCTTTCGGCCACCACCGCCCCTATTACAGCACCGAGTACTCTGGTCATGTGTCTCTCTACCTCTCTAGACTGAGAGCTCTTGGAGGACAAGGATCAGGCCTCATTCGTTTCAGTGTCCTTGGCACCAAGCTGGGGTCAGAAGGCTCGTTGAGTGATTGGCCAAGGGGTTTTCTCTGGACTTCTGGCATAAATTGCCTCCTACTGGGCTCCAGTCCATTGCCACGCAGTAGCCAGTGTGTTCTTTTAAAACCATAAATGGTGCCCTAGTGCTCATCTGCTTAAAATTCTTCAGTAGGCTCCTGTTGCATTCTGGGAGGAATCCTTATGAATCGTGGCCCTGGCTCCCTCTGGGCTCACTGTGCAAGTCTCTAGAGCCACACGGGGTCTTCTCAGTCAGTTCCCGGAGCATTTCTTCCCATTTTTAGAAGTTCACAGCACTACTTCTTCAGTCTAGGGTGCGGCCCCTTCAGTTTTGACGTGCACGAGCCAGCCTGGCTCTCTGTCAGCCCACCTAGGCCTTGGGATGGCCGAGCTCGGGTGCTGGTGCAGGAATGCTACGCCCATGTGGTGGCTGACCACCAGTAGGGCTCACGTGTGTGCACCCATGAGCTGAGGCCGCCACCATCCTTTGAAAGAGTGGAAAGAAGAGAAACAAAGTGTTCTGGGGCCTCGAGGAGGCACAGAAGAGGAAAGAAAAGGAAAGAAGAAAGGTAGGTAGGAATCAATCAGTCAGACTCTTCTCAGCTCTAAGTCCAAATTCTGGACCCACACTCAATAGTTGCAGGGTTTTGGCCCAGTTACTTAGTCTCACTAGCCTTAGCTTTCTCCTCTGTAAAATGGGGTTCATTAATGGTTTTTGCCTCCTGGTGTTAGTGTGTATAATGAAGGTTAGCACAGTGCCTGCTGCACGAGTCCCCAACTTTATTTATAAGTTATTAGAAGACACAGTGCAAGTGAATATATAAGCATTTATTTAAAATCACTTCAGCATCTCTGTTTCCTCCCCCCTTCTTCTTTTCCTCCCTTCCCCACCCCCTTCCCTCCTTCCGTACACTTTGTTGAGTGCCTACTGCGTGCCAGGCAACATCCCAGAGTCTGGGAAAAGATCTCGGCAAGAAGGATGTGTGTTTTATTCTCTTCTCTTGCCCACGTCCCTGGGTGAACTTTGAATCTGCCTATATGACTTCGCCTCAAATGACAGGCCCAGCAAATCTGAGGAGGTGAGGGGTGGTGGGGGTGGATAAAAAGGTTCTGGGGATGAAAAGGTTTCAGCTGGGCCTGCCTCCCCGGGTCTCTCCTCTCCACCCACGGCCCAGCAGGAAGTCTCCACTTGTGATATGAAAATGCCCTTTCAACAGCACCAGTGTGGAAGCTCAGATGTTTGTAACAGTTGCTTAATTTCAGGAACAGAGATGTGTTTTGCCAAGTTGTGATCCCACCGGGCTTCTGAGCATTCTGAACTTGGAATGAAATCCAAACCATGAGGCCTTAAACTCTTGAAACTGAAAATAAAAAAGGGTGGGGTGGGTTGGGGGGGTGGGAATCATTTCCAGGTTCAAAGGAAAAGCTTCACCAGGCTCCTGGGTAAAGGAGTTGATCTAAAATATAATCATCCAAAAATAATATGCTGAGGGTTTCCTTTAGTAGACTCAGAGACCTCTTGGTAAAACTTTCTTTGTAATCGAGAGATACAAAAAGGTGGTGTGGGGGGGATGGTTCTCCTTTCCAGAGCATTCAGTCAAGAGTTGTTTTGTGAGGTTACCTGCTCAGAGAGAATGTTCTTTTTTTTTTTTTGACTAGGGAAGGTCATCTATGGAGAATGGATTGGTAAGTTTGAATCCCAGTGACATCGCTCACATTTTAGAGGTGTGGCTCACAACTATCCTGTCCCAAGGTGGAGAGGCCTCAAGATGAGTGAGACCGAAGACTACTATAGCTCAGAGCAGATGGGCAGTTCGTAGACAAGCTGGGATTATGAAGGGTAGTTATTCTGAGGTGATATCCCTACTCCTCCTTCAGGACGCACCTCAGATTTCAGCTGCTCTGTGCAGTGTTCCTCTTCCCCTTCCCCTCAGCCTGTGTCTGCCCACTTCTGTTCCCTGTTTCCCTCCTGACTCCTACCTGCTGCCTCAAAATTTGTGTCCTTCTTACTAGACCTGCTGCTCACAGCCCCTGCCCCGATCTGCTGTCTTCAGGACCTCCTCACAAAGCCTGAAATTTTCGGGAAAAGGTTGTGGGGTGGGGGAGTGGTGGCTGGTCCCAGGTGAGGGGTATTTCCCCACCAGATACCACCCTGGGCGGGGGAGAGGGGGGTCATAGTCTACCCGCCTGTCTATGGGCAGGAATGAGAAGAGAGATGGTTCCCACACCAGTCCCTGGGAGGGATTGCTGGTGAGGATAGGAGTCCGAAAGCTCTAGAAAGAAGACCTGCAGTTGCGGACCAGGGATTGGGCTTCGCTTAGCGAGCTCTTTACTAGTCCTCTAGTGGAGAAGGAGGGCTTGCAGGAGACAGTTCTGCTGGCCTGAGTTGACTTAGACCATGGGTGTGGTGAGGCCGGGGACCTTAGGAAGCTTACCTGGGGAAAGAAGGGTCTTAGAAAGGTAGGAGGCATGAGGTTATATGTTTTTTTTTTTTTCCATTTTAATTTACTGATTTAAAACTTTTCAAATATGTTGCATTAGTTTATAGCAATTCCACATCTCCATATGTTATGCTATGCTCAGCACAAGTGTAGTTAGCATCTATCACCATACAATGCTATTATAATATTGATTATAACCCCCAGGCTGTGCCTTTTATCCCCATGACTTATTCATTCCATATCTGGAAGCCTGCATCTCTCACCCCCCTTCACCCATTTTGCCCATCCCTCCACCCCCTTCCCTCCGGCAACCATCAGTTTGTTCTCTGTATTCATAGGTCTGATTCTGTTCTTTTGTTGTTGTTGTGTATATTTATTTTATTTTTTAGATTCCACATGTGAGTGAAATCACATGGTATTTGTCTCTCTCGGTCTGACTTATGTCACTTAGCATAATACCCTTGTGAATTTATGGTTTCAGTTCTCTCATGGCTGCCCCAGAAGTTGGGCCCATGAACCTAAACTTGAGAGGACTAGAAGAAGCTTCTGGAGGAGTAGGAACTAAAACCCTAGAGCTTCATGGGATGGCAGGGTTAGTATGGGGCAATAGAGGGAGAAGCTTACACCTCTGAGGCTAGATCTTTCCTGCTTTCTGGCTCTGGATTCAAGAACCATGGTTATCACCAACCCAGCCCCATCTGTGAAGTCCTCAGCTCTCTTCTCCAGGAAGCCTAAAGTCTGGCCTGGGCTCAGAAGGAGAGGAATGCACACTCCTTGGGCTAGGAAGTGTGGCTTCAAGAAAGGACTTCAATGTGAGGCTTTAATGTTAGTACCCAATAATGATGGTTTTAGAACAAGTTTGCAGTTTATTTCACACCACCCTTCCAAAGGTAGAGCCGGAACTCCTTTTGAATATGGGCTGTCTTTTAGACTCACTTCTAATTAATGGGGCATGCCAGAGGAGATGCAGCATGACTTCTGAGGCTAGGTTTGAAAGAGCTATACAACTTCTTGGCACCCAAGCCACCATGTTGTAGGGAGCCCAGGCCACAAGGGGAAGCTATGTGTGGGTATTGGTGCTGACGGGATCAGCTAAAGTCACAGCTAACAGGAAGCTTCTATTGCCAGACGTTAATTAAATGAGAGAGCCTTCAGATAGAATAAGATGAGCCCCCCCGCCCCCCACTGCAGTGGTTGACCCAGCCCAGCTGATGTCACCTCCCACCCCCAAGCCCTGCCCAAATTGCAGATTCATAAAAGAAATAAATGTTGTGTTGTTTTAAGTCACTAAATTTTGGGTTAGTTTGCTATAGGTACCTAGAACACAGGATGCCAGAGTTCTTTGGCCTGTCATTTGTTAGACATGTAGTATGTTCTTTTCTGTCTCCCAGCAGGAGAACGGTTGAGTAAATCACGGCACACTCAAAATGCAGAATGTCATGTGGCCATTAAACAGGCTGTTTTTGAAGAATTTCTAATGACTTGAGAAAATGCTCTTTTCATAATACTGAGTTGAAAAGTCTAAGTGAAATATTGCATGTATGTTAGGATCCCAGCTCTGTTTTAAAAACATGCATAGGAAAAGAACTAAAAGGGATCTCATGTGTAGGGTGAAGTGATAGGATTATATCTTTAATTTTTGTCCATTTCCAATTTTCTGTAATGCATATATGCTATTCCGATAGTGAGAAAAAAATGGTTACACTAAAAGAGATGATCTCTGCCTTTCTTTTTTTGTCGCAGTAAACGTGGTGTCATCTTCTCGTCCTTAATTTCCAGTTTCCAGCTTTGCACAAGGGTAGGTTTCACATTCATTCCAGGAAGCAGTTAAAATAGATAACAGTAATCGAAGAACCAACTACATTGAAATGAGTGTAGATTAAGTGAGCTTTCATCAGCCTTTCAAAAACTTAGCCCTTTCATTTCTCTGCTTCTCCTCTTCTCTCTCATTTTCTTCCTCCAGAAGCGTGGCTGAAACATGTTGCATCCCACTGAGTGTCAAAGTCTTCTCAAAGCCTCACGCTTTCTGGAACAGTCTCCTGGAGTAGCCTCTGTTCTGCTCTGATTCCCATTCCCAAACTTATGATATCTCTCTCTCTTAGGAGCAAGAAATCTCTTTCTGGAACCGTGTCTCTAAAAGGCACACACACTGTGCAAAATTAGTCTCCAGATGAAAGCCTTCTCTCTCTGTATGGCCCTAACTCAATGTTGTAATCCAGGAGATAGTCAATGAGTCAAATAATATTATATTTGGAAGAAACCCCAGAGATGATCTGATTCTACCTCTTTCTTTCAAAGAGAGGGAAATCCAGTGGTATTCCCAAGATCAGAACATGAGTGATGACAAACCAGCATCAGGGCCAGGTTTTCCTGACTGGAGACAGCAGAACCCGGTGGAAAGAATGAGAGTGCTGGTACCAGACATGCCTGGGTTCAAGCCTTCTTCACTCTGCCAGTTACAGACTATAAAGTTGAGCAAAGTTACTTAATCTCTTCAGACCTCAGTTTCTCCATCAGTAAAGTGAGGAGAATAGCACATACCTTGAAGAATGGCTGTGATGTTAGAAATACCATAGTTCATCTTCCCTTCACATGATCAAAAGAAAAAGTTTGCTTTTGCTGGGTTTTATTTGAACACAAGATTTCTTCAGAGGAATCAATTCAAGGATCACCGATACAGACAAATACAGTCCACAGAAGCAAATATAGGCATTTTCAAAGTCCACAATTTTAAACACCTGAATTAATAAATATCTTCCCCAGGCCAACTGCACCCTCCTCCCAATCTGACCGCTTCACCCCTTAATACCTGGTAGCTTCTCATTGCCCTTTCACCTCACTGCACCCCTAGCTAAATACCTCCTTCTTCTACGGTCCATGGTTTGCTTTACTTCTGCACTTATTTTTAAATATAATCCTTTTCCTTCTTCTCTATCTTCTAACACATGTCAGTTACCCCAGAAAAATCTCTCTTTATCCATAAATTTAAAAAGTCTCTAAGTCCTGGAAGACATGTTTAAAAATACTTGTGGGCCAGAAAATGAAATCCACATTTTTTTTTTTTTTAGTGTTATTAGATTGTAATAAAACATGATTAAAAATGAAATAACATTTTTCACCCATCAGGTTGGCAAGAATAACAAAGATGTATTGTCTATTGTTGATAAAGGTGAGGAGAAATTTAAATTATTATTTACTATTATGTTTTTGGTAATATATAATGTATAATATTATGCGCTATTATTTTGTATCAGTAAGTGATTGTTGATATATCCCTTTTGGAGAACATTTTGACTGTTAAAATAAAAAATATATCCTTTATTTGGATATATACACAAAGAGGCATGTCCAAGAATATTTACTAAAGCATTATTATTATTATTATTATTATTATTATTATTATTTTTAAGTAGGCTCCACACCCAGCATGGAGCCCAATGCAGGGCTGAGATGGGGACCTGAGCTGGGATCAAGAGTTGGACACTTAGCCAACTGAGCCACCCAGACACCCCTAAAACATTTATAGTAAAAAAAACCCCACAAATGTTTCTTGGTAGGGAAATGATTAAATGAATTATGGTTCATTCATCTTATGGAGTACTCTGAAGCAGTTAAAAATAAATGTAATAGATATATGATTGCCAACATGGAAAGGTTTCTACTACTGGGTTATGTGAAAAGCACAAGTTGATGAACAATATATATGGTCTGATACTATTATATAATAAGTAAATTACATAATAAATATGTGGAAGGATGTGCTTCAAATGCGTAGAGTGTTTTTGGGAAAAATTTTAAATAATTAGAATTTTTTTCTTGTAAAATTAAAAAAAACACTTTGAAATTAAATTATGGCTAAAAAACATAAAAATTCCCTGTGTGATTTTGATATTCATACAGGTTTGGAGACCAAAATATGTAATCTTGTGCTGTGTAACAAATTATCTCAAAATTTAGCAGCTTAATGTAACACACATCTATTATGTAATACTTTTTTTGGGGGCCAGAAATCCAGGTGTGATGTACCCAGACCCTCTGCTTTAGAATCTCTCAAAAAGCTGCTTGCTCTCAAGGTATTTTCTGGGGCTGTGATTTCATTTCACCAGTCTTTTGGGAAAGGCTCTGCTTTTAAGATCTCTTGCATGGTTTTTGGCAGAAGTCAGTCTTTCCTAGGCTGTTGGATTGAGAGTTTCGGTTCTTCACAGCTCTTAGCCAAAGGCCACCCTCATTTCCTGGCCATGCAAACCTTTCCAATACGACAGCTTGCTTCATCAAAGTGTGTTCGTTGAAAAGGCAATAGAGAGAGACCAGCAAGATGGAAGTCTGTCTTTTGCAACCTAATCATGGAAGTGACGTTCCATCACTTTGCCATAGTCTGTTCATTAGAAGCAAGTCACTAGGTCCAGCTTGCACTAAAGAGGGAGTGCATTACACAATGGCCTGAAAACTAGGAAGGGTGGTTACTAAGAGATAAGATCCTGCTTACCACAGATTAAGGTGGTAAGCTTAGGTGATTAAGAAAAAAAATCTACAAATGAACTTGTTTTTGTCAAGCGCCATCATTCAGAATTTAAATTTGCTTATTTAATTGCCCTTTCTACTTTAATTATAGTAATTGCTTAAACATTTTTATACCTTCATGCATTTCTTAAACAGTATCTCATAGTGGTTAAATATACCTTTACAGATCAGCCTAGGAACTCCATCGTCATCATCCAGGTCAGAGTTCTTATGGGAAAACGCATTTGAGTTCTGCACAGCACTTCCACACATTGTGGGGACATCATTCACTTATAAACTGGGGGCATAGGACCACTCAATCTAGAAATTAAGATGATCAATATATCTTCAAATCTCTTCCTCACTTTAGAAATTTACTTGTAATGGGTATCTGTTTCAGTTACGTTGGTGTATAAATACACTCCAAGACCTAATGGCTTAAAGCAACAACCATTTTATTACTGTCCATGAGTTGGTGGGTGACCGCAGTCAGCTGTTCTGACCAGTTGGCTGGAGCCGGGTGGTGTAGGATGACCTCACTCACATGCCTGGTGACCGGCAGACTGGTTGTTCAGCTGGGATAGCTCTTCTCTACTCCATGTGGTCTCTCATTGCCCAGGAAGCCAACTTGAGCTTCTGCGTATGGTAATCTGAGGGTAAATCTTATCAGTCAAAGCAAGTTACAAGGCCAAGTCTGGAGGCAGTATGGGAGGGGACCACTGAAGGGGAGCCCTGAGTGACCTCAGGAACCATTATTCAACATGACTGCCACAGTGTCAGAAGTTCTCAAAATCTTTTGTCACTTTCTTGTTCCATACTATTTTGTTAAACATGGCCATCAAAGGGTTTGAATCTTGTCAACGGGTAAAGGAGTCACTATGCTTTTGGGTCTCGCTAGGGAGTATCTCAGTGTACTAGGGAGTATATCTCAGTGTACAAGAACTGATCCAGTCCTTGTTCAGAGCTGGGCCAGGGTTGTTGCAGTTTGAGGAAGTACATTTGAATGACATTTCTTCCATCCATCCCTGTACTCCAAGCTCTATCCTCATGGCAATGAAAACCAATCAGCATCCACATGCATTCCTGGACTGCAATAACTCAGCCACCTGCAAGGAAAAAAGCATCACCAAGTAACAGTTTAATGTGATACCCTTGACATTTATTCATGGTCAGTGTGAGAAATGACCATTGGAAGAAATCTGTATATCTTCAGTAGAATCAATGTGGAGGATACTATTGGGAGTGATTTTCAGTGTTCCCTCATATGAAGTGGCAAATGATAAATTCCTCCCAGAAATTAGTATCAGGAAAAATGCTTATCTCGCCTGAAGAAAGGTAATCAATCAGTTTTCCCTTATAAGGCCGAGAGAGTCAACAACCTTTCTTTCTTTCTTTTTTTTTTTTTTTGCCTCTGGATGGTAGAAATAGCTAAAGTTAAATGTAATGTTGTATTATGATAACTCTATTAGCCCTGTTAGCTATGGATTTTGATACATTTATTTCCTTCTTTCTCTTTACAAGATGATATCTTTCTATTTTAATTCTAATCTTTGGGGAAGTGTTTTGGGGATAAAATTACAAATACATGAACAAACAGATAAACATATTAAGCAATCTCATTTTTGCTGCTAACAAATTGTATAATCGTTTAAATAAGCAATCATCACATGATTATTTAAATAATTTCCCTTATGTAGATAAGACAGATAAGCCTGAGATTAGATCGAACCAAGTAATATTTTAAAGTTCCTTTGGCTCTCAATAATTCTCAAACTGTTTCTCCTGTGACTCTTCCACTTGAACATTTTATGATTTTATGATTTATATTACATTTTATGATTTATATTCCAGCTACTCAATGCCTTAAATGGCTGAGAAGAAGAAGGTAAATTCAGACCTCTTTCAATGTGGCTTAAATTTTTTCAAATATTGTGAATTTGGCAAAAAGTGATGGATATTGGCAAGCCTTTGTCCCTTGTTGCTAAGATCCAGATGTACAGTGTTTCTAGGGAAGAGTAAAGCATATGGCACTGATTCATAGTATAGCTCATCCACAGTGCTCATCAAAACCCACTTGACACCTATGAAACCTCTATGACTTGACATATAAAAAGCTTTCAGTTTGATTTGCTTTTAAAAAGAACTTAGATGCTAAAAGTTACCAAAAGCAACCATTAACTCTCAAGTGCTCTTAAATTCAACCAAGCACTTTCTTAATGGCTGTTAGGGGATAATTTAACTTTTAGACCCTATTCTAGGATTCTGTTGCTTAGACTGGCTGATTTTTTTGTGCAGAAAACTTTTTTAACTTTTAATTAGTTATTTATTTTGTAAAGATTTTATTTACTTATTCATGAGAGATATACAGAGAGAGGCAGAGGCAGAGGGAGAAGCAAGCTCCCTATGGGAAGCTCGATGTAGGAATCAATCCCGGAACTCCGGGATCACACCTTGAGCTAAAGGCAGATGCTCAACCACTGAGCCGTCCAGGAGTCCCAACTTTTTTATTTTTAAACATTTTATTTATTTGAGAGAGAGCGAGCATGGGGAGAAGCAGAGCAGAAGAGGGATAAGGAGACTCCACACTGAGCACAGAGCTCAAAGTGGGGCTCGATCCCGGGACCCTGAGATCATCACCTGAACTGAAACCAAGAGTTGGATGCTTAACTGACTGAGCCACTCAGGCACCTCCAGAAAGCTTTTTAAAAAGAGGCTTTGGATTGAAATTTCTTATGAAAACCCATTAGAAAATAAATAGAATTCCCATACGATTTATTAATTGCTGCTCTAAGAAGCATAAGGAAGCATGAGTATTTGTGCTGCAGTCTCATGGTTTCATGGTTAAGAGATTAGTTATGGATATTAAACTCTACCTCTGCCTCTCTCTCTGACTCTGGCAAGTTACTTTCCTATGCTTAGTTCCCTAAGTTTTATTTATTTTTTATTTTTATTATTTTTAAAGATTTTATTTATTCATGAGAGACACAGAGAGGCAGAGACACACACAGGCAGAGGGAGAAGCAGGCTTCCTGCAGGGAGCCCGATGTGGGACTCGATTCCAGGACTCTGGGATCATGCCAAGCCAAAGGAAGACACTCAACCGCTGAGCCACACAGGCATCCCAAGTTCCCTAAGTTTTAAGAGTGGCCATAACTATACCTGCGTTGTAGAAGTGTAGGTAGGAAATGCATATTAAGCTGGTCAGCACAGTACCTGGCACTATACACTTAATAACCACCAGCTATTATTAACGCTGTATTATTATTCATGTTGAATTACATAGAATTGGGTCTATTTTTTTCCCTTTGTCTCCCTCTTTATGTGCAAAGGTTTTATTGAGATTGAAATGAGCTCAATGAACTTAGAATTGCTGATAGTTCAATTATCATAGATACGTAAAAGGAGCCAGAAGATCTGGGTTTATGTCTTGATTCCTTCACTTACCAGCTGTGTTACCTTGAACAAGCAAGTTTCTTCACTTCTCTGAACTCTATTTTTCAAAGCATAATGTCAATTTTCCTGCCAATCTGGTGGTGGGTATGTGAAGCCCAAGGCTCCCCACTGAGTCACCAACATAGTATGCCTTGTCATGAATAAGCCACCAAAATTCAGACAGCAAGATTTGCCTAAGAGAACAGTTCTGAGAGTCCCACATGAGGTTCTCAGCTGGAAGATATTTGGAAAATGTTTGGGGTTGCTATAATTGTCACAATGACAAAGGGTGCTGCCCATAATTAACAGGCAGGGGGCAGGGATTCTAATTTCCCTGCAGTACGTGAGATAGTCCCATACAGTGGAGGATTGCCCTGCCCCAAATACCAGAGGCATCCACACAAAGAAATGTTGGATTTGAGGGCCAAGAGAGGGATCCTTGGTTCAGAGTCGTAATGTCAATTGAGGTGTGGAAGGTGGTGCCTCCTAAAGAGCTAAGACTGTTGAGGTTCAAGGATGTTTTTGTGGGTGCTACCTTTTCCAAGATTTCACTAATGGTATGAGTACCGAGTCATATTCTTAAAGCACTGTACAAAAATCACTGGCTTTCCTTATTAAATGACTTCCTTGCCCTTCCATGCTGGCCGTGCTCACCACTTCAGGGCCTTTGCACTGGCTGCAACTTTTGTTAGAGCACTTTCTTGGGCAGCTCTACATCACTTGCTTTGCATCCTTTCTCAAAGACACATCAGTGAGGCCTACTCTCACCACCCAATTTAAATTTGTGCTCTCCCCCAAACTCTTGATTCTTCTGATTCTGCTTTTTTTCCACCCTCAATAGCACTTAACATCTTCTGAAATATTATATTACCTATGTTGATCATGTTTGTTTTCTTTATTTTCTGTCTCCCTGCCACCAGAATATAAGCTCCACAAGGCAAATGTGTGTGTGTGTGTGTGAGAGAGAGAGAGAGAGAGAGAGAGAGTTCACAAATATATTCTAAGCCCTTGATCTAGTGCCTGACACATAGTGAGGCTCCATAGGTATTTTTGAGTGCACATATGAATGAATGAATGAATACCAGCAAAAAGAGCTAGAAAATATAATGGCATGAAAGGTCTGGGTCTCAAACACAATAGAAAAAAGATTTTTAAAAAGATAAATTTGAGAAATATGCAGAGCCTATGTGAGAAAACTATAACATGTTATAGAGAGGTATGAAAGACTGGAGTAAATGAGATCTCTGATTATGTTATTTGAGGATTTTTTTTTTTTAATTAAAAAGAAGGCTATGGGAGTGCTAGGGTGGCTCAGTCGGTTAAGCGGCTGCCTTCGGCTCAGGTCATGATCCCTGGATCCTGGGATTCCACTCAGCAGGGAGTCTGCTTCTCCCTCTTCTGCTCTCTCACCCTGCTTGTGCTCTCTCTCTTGCACTCTCCTTCACATAAAGTATATTTAAAAAGATGTGGAAGGTGACTTTAAAGTCACTATGACTTTAATAAAATTTTCATTAAAAAATGAGTTTTTTTTTTTGAACTTGACAAAAATGGTTCTCAAACATTTTGGGAGAATAAATGTTAGAAAAGCTCAGAAATGTAAAAAAGAAGAGTAATAAGGAGAGGCATTCCCCACTTTTACTCAAACCATTTATAAAATAATTAAAAGGTGCAAGAGTAATCAGAGCAATGGAACAGAATAGAAATCTCAGGAAAAGACACAAGTATGTATACACATCTGGAGTGGGATAAAGGTAGTATTTTGAATTAATAGGGAAAAGTACAGATAACATTTATTAAGCATTATCTATTATTTGTGCTGTTTACTTCTTGCTGCAGAAGGCATGCACGATCATTGCCCATTTATTGCAGACAAGTGACTGCATCAGGTGTAGTCACCGCCTGGCCTGAAGTCCCCTGGTTGGTACGTTGCAGAGTCGTAAACCCAGACCTGACAGCAAAGTTCATACCCTTAACCTCTGTATTACATGAACAAAAGATACTGGCTAAATATTTGAAAAAAAGAGTCACACAGAGATTTAAAGGTAGAAAATGAAACTGTAGCAAACACTTAGCTTTAGGGAGTTTTTACAAAATATTTTTATGATGAAAATTTGAAGTGACCTGCATTTCATTTTTCTATTTTAAAATACATATCTTAAGATTAGTTATATCTACAGATTGGAACACTAGGCAAATATCAGAAAACGAGGGAGAGGAATATTCAAGTAATTTGAGAAATTATTTGCAGTATAGGTTTTAAAAAAAATTTGCAAAATAGTGTCCAAAGTATGATGTTATTTCTATAAAGTGTATTTATAAGCATCAACAAATGAGGAATGCACCCCCCCACCCCGCTGTATAAGTTATATATGTGGAAGGAAAAGCTAGCTAGGACCTGAAGAAATCTGTGACTGTTTTTCTCTCCTGTGGGATGATTTGCTACCGGTTCCAGGTGGAAAATGGCACTCTGGTACCTTGCAAAAATAGATGCTCAGGTCTTTTTTGGCCACAGTCATTTCTTAACCTGTCACTCCTATCAACAAGCCAAAATAATAGCCCGACTTTCTCTGCGCCGACTTCCCACAGGGTTCCTATCTTC
Organism: Vulpes lagopus; assembly: GCF_018345385.1. Classification (NCBI taxonomy): domain Eukaryota; kingdom Metazoa; phylum Chordata; class Mammalia; order Carnivora; family Canidae; genus Vulpes; species Vulpes lagopus. Next base: position 68,865,013 of record NC_054830.1, read on the forward strand.
CTTGACCTGACATGTCAAACCCTGTAAAAGACAAATTGGAAGCCTTGTTAACTCTCTTTCGACTCTGCCTTGACTTGGAGCGTTTGAAGGTTGCGGCTGGCTAATGATGTCTGTTTTTGCAGTTACTCAACCCAGGGCCTTGTTTCTTACCCAGGTGTCAGGCTGACGGGAGGCCGTGCTTCAAGCCGGGAGCATTAACAAGCAAAGAGGTTCATGCACCAGCTCCCAGCTCCAACTGGTGTCTCATCGGGGACCCTGGGGGGGGGGGGGAGGGCGGGCCGGGGTCCCTGAGCACACTGCCTGTGCTCACTCAGTTCCTGCCTCCCTGCAAACAGCACTTGGGACTCTGCGTCTGATTCTTTAATGAGTCGGCCTGCCTAGTTAAAATATGGGAACACAGTGAGATCAAACAGGCCAACAGGGGCTGGATCTTATTCATCTCTGTGTCCTCAACACTTTGTACTCAGTGTGATGTTGAGGAAGGAGCCCTGGACGGGGAACTCCCCTGGATCTTAGATGGAATCCTTACTAGGGTGTTTACTCTGGACAAACAATCTAAGCTTTTTTGAGCTTCTTCATCGTCTATAAAATGGGTCTAATGATAGTCACCTAATATGAGCAGCGGTGAGACCAGGCATATGAAGGCACAAATCCCAGAGCATGGTATGTGGGACCAGGTCACAGTGAATCCTGGCTGGACAGGGCTAAGGGCTCCCAGCGGGTGAAGAGGAATCCTCCCCGGCAGTAATCCCCAGTATTGCCACTAGGAGGCGTGCGAGCTCCATGATTTTTTTTTGACTCTTTTATTCAAAGCCAGTAAGTAGTACGTGCAATTCAACTTCTGCAACTTTACGTTTATTATTTAAGAGTTGATGAATGGCCTGCTCCTGTATTCCTTTCCTATTCAAATTATTGTCATTAAATTCAGACAGCGGTGCTGGCTCATAAAAATGTTGAATCCTTTTTGTTTGTTTTTTTGCTAATCTCCGTTTAGGGGAACCAGCCTTGTTAGCTGGCTACCCACAGCTTAGCCTGCGTTTTGTTCTGCCTACACTTTATACCCTTGTGTCTAATACCTTGGGTCTTGGTCCGACGGTTTGGACTATGGATGTGAAACTGGTCTTGATCCATTATCTTTTATGCAACCAAGGATACCCATCTGCAGCCCGAATGTGCTGTGACTCCCCTTTCCTGCCTTTAGAAGATGCATTCTCAGCTCCATTTTTGTTTATTGTCTCTGGCTGTGCTCCTTGAGCTGTCGCAGTGCACCTCCAGTCAGAAGAGCTGGGTTGGAGCCTCAGAGATCGTCAAGTCAGGAAGGGCCTTCGTAGGGGAATGAGTCCAGGCCACCCTCCGATGGGGAGGCGGAGGGCCGGAGAGGAGCTAGCACATTGGGCTTTAGTTTCTTCCTGGGTAAAACAAGAGGATCGGCCTGAGTTATTTTCTGACACCCTTCCAGTGCTGACATTTTTCCACTTCGAATCTAGAGGACACGCTCACAAGCCCGGTTCTCCAGCTCACCTGAGGTGTGTGAATCTGGTTCTGGAGAGCAGACAGAGATGTCGTAAATCTGAATGTCCTTGTGATTTATGGGTGTTGCAGCAACTTAGCTTTCTCAGAGTAGACATTATGCCTTGGAACAAGCTGTTCTGATGAGCAACACAAGACTACATCAAAGCCTCCAGCTCTCCTGCTTGGCAGTGGGGCCCATGATTCTCCTTTTTATAGTCTTGGGACGTTGGGATGGCATCGACGTTTGCTTCCATTTGCTAAGTAGGCGACACGCCACGTGAAGGCAAGGCTTCTGAGTATTGTCCTGGAAGTAAGTGGCCAACCTAGGAAAAGGGCTCGGTTTTCGGACACACGTGAGGCATTCGGGGTCAACTGCAGCAAGAACACAGAGGATCGAACCCACAGCTGTGTGGGTTTAGATCCTGCCTGCCGTTCACGGGCTGTGTGACTTCAGGCAGGCGGCCGAACCTCTCTGAGGCCCACTTCCCTTCCTGTGAAAAGGGATAATAATCCCACCTGGTGCCCGGGGTTGGCCTGAGGGTGGAGGAGAGAGTGTTACTGTAAGGTGTTCGTGAAAAATGAGACTAGTTTTATTTCCTTTATTTTGAAGCCCAAGGGCAATGAAACATGCTTTTCTGTCCTGAAAATGAGGGCTTAGGCCTCATGAAAAAAGTGAAGCAGAATAATGGGAGAACTTTGAAGAATGTCCGTGAGCAGCAACAGGGTCTGAATTAAGGATAACTGAACATAAAAAGGAAAGAGTGATTGGGATGATGTAGGAAAAGTAAAAAACAACAACAACAACAACAACAACAAACAAAAAACCCTGCTAATTGCTCATGTCCTTGAGCTTCTGAAAAAAGGGAAGTCAGAATCTTGAATTCACTGGGATTCCTGGGGGCCAGATCGCCAAGGATGGTATCGAACTGGTGACCGTGGCTTCTTATCTTCTATTATCAACTTGTCAGAACGTTTATCCTCTTCCTGACCCTCCGCTTCACTGGGCCACGCAGGCATTTGCTGAGAATCCATCGTGAGCCAGGCATGTGCCACTTCTGGGGACACTTGGCAGCCAAGGGCAGGTCCTGGTCTCCGTGGCCTGAGAGGGAAGACCCAGGTGAGAAGGCAAAGTTCACTGTACCTTCAGCTCAAGCCTTCCCCAGCAGGGAGGGGGGTGTGAGGAGCACCCAGCCCTGTCCTCCAGGCAAGGGTCTGGGAAGACCTGACCAAGGAGGAAGTGTCTGGGGGTGGAGGCTCCTGTGGGCATGGACAAGGTTGCGGAGGAGCCCCCGATGGGAGAGGAGAGAGCCAGCTCCTGAGGAGGACTGTACCGCCTCTCAGAGTTGAGGAGGAGCAAGGTGATGGTCAGGATTGTTGGAGGAGCCTCTTCACCCTTTCTCCTTCCTTCTCATGTCCAACACAAGGGCCCAGGTTAGGCCCATAAAGAAAACTTAAACCCAGTGAAAAAACCTTTTTCTGCCTTTAGCTCTAGGAAGATCATTCAAACATATCAATGTCCCGTTTTACCTCTGACCTTCATCATCTGGGAGCATCATCTTAGATGCTAAAGAAAGCCTCTGAAGGAAGAGTATGAGCACCAGGGAGCGTGCATGTTTTTTTATTTTATTTTATTTTTTTTATTTATGATAGTCACACACAGAGAGAGAGAGAGAGAGGCAGAGACACAGGCAGAGGGAGAAGCAGGCTCCATGCACCGGGAGCCCGACCTGGGACTCCATCCTGGGCCAAAGGCAGGCGCCAAACCGCTGCACCACCCAGGGATCCCCCGAGCGTGCATGTTTTTAAATCCATAGCTTCTCTCCAGGGACTATTGTGAACTAACTCAACTGGCAGGTTTTTTGGGGGGGGAAAAAAAAAAGAAAGTTGACACTCATTGCTGGTGAGTTTTTGTTGAAAACAGCACATTTGCTGTCTACCGGTAGCAGTGAAAATGGTACTGCCTTAGGAGAACAATCTGGTAATACATAGCACCGAGCAGTGAAGCTGTGTGTCTCTAGGCCTACTCCTGGCCCTTTGTTCCATTCACCTACCCCCTAGAGGAATTAAAGGAATCTGCCCCAACCAAGCAACTCCCCACTGTGGCCCATACAGGCTGTGCACTGCACTCCGGGGGCATCATTCACACACACACACACACACACACACACACACACAAACGGGCATAACTGGCATCCCCTGGAGTCGTGTGCTGCTGCCGTCTTGAGAGCAGGGACCTTATCTTGTCCAGTGTTAGGTTCCCGGGGACCTGGAGTTGCATCTGGCACACAGTAGGAGTCCAGTATGCGAAATGCGTAAGCGGCAAGCTAACCCATGAGTCCATTGTCCAGAAATTTAAAACGATCATCATGAAGATAATACGTAAACTCACATATGCTGCAACTTTAACCAGGAGAAAAACAAGACTTAAATATCACTTCTACTGTGTAATTACCACCATGCAAAATCGTATATGAATATGAAAACAAGGCCTGAAATGGAATGGGCAGAAATGAAAACAATTATGTTAGTGTGCTGAGATTATGGGCCACCGCTTTCCAACGTTAGGATGTTTCCAAAATAAAGTGAAGTCAGATACTTTTCGACCACACATTTAAGGCTGATTTAAGAAAAACAAGGCAAGACGTTATTAGTAGTAGAAATGGATTGAAATAACTACTTTATTTCACAACTTTTTTTTTTCCTCCCCCTCCCTCGGAGTTCATAGATCTTCTTCAAGCATCTGTAACCCACACTTTGTAGCATCGGTCTCAGGGCAATCCACACCCTCAAAAGCAAAAGGACTGCCAAGTGGGAAACCAAGAAGAGCACTTTTGTTTTCGGGATCTACTGTGAGAAAGCACGCAGACGGACAATACAGAACCGCAAAGAGAAAAGCCAGCCCTGGTTGGTTGGGAGGGTTTAGATTCCCTCATCGGCCAGAGATAGAATTCCCCTAGTGAGTTGAGGGTGCAGGGAGGGCAGGCAAAATAGGGCAAAATAGGGCAAAATAGGGCCCGGCGCTTCCTGAGGCAGGACTGGCTTCACCCAATGTTCTAATTTGCCTGTTTCAGGGTCAGCGTCTCTCCTTTGTCGCTGCAGAGGATGGATGAGCTCCTAACTGTGGGAACGGAACCTTGAGTTAGGCCTGGGTCCTGTGCCCTGTCCCACAAGGGACGTGGGGCCTCGGAGGGAGATGCGTTCCTTTTCTGTGTCTAATGTTTTCAGTGTGTGGCTGCCTGGTAGTGATAGTTGCTACCCCGGCGCAGAGATGCCACATACGGCCAAAGTCCTCCGTGTTGGATGTGCACCTGCGTCACCTGGGAGAGCTTGCCAACACCAAGTCGTGGGCCCTGCCCCCGGCCATTCTGACTCTGTAGGTCTGGGTGGGGCCCGAGGACGTGAATCCTGTCCAGCCCCCAGGTGATGCTGGGGTTGCCGGTTGGGGGACCACACTTTTTTTTTTTTTTTTTTAAGATTTTATTTATTTATTCATGAGAAACACATACACACACACACACACACACACACACACACACAGAGAGAGGCAGAGACACAGGCAGAGGGAGAAACAGGCTCCATGCAGGGAGCCCGACGTGGGACTCGATCCCTGGTCTCCAGGATCACGCCCTGGGCCGAAGGCAGCACCAAACCGCTGAGCCACCCGAGCCACCCCACTTTTTTTTTAAATTGGAGTTTGATTTGCCAACATATAGCATAATACCCAGTGCTCCTCCCATCAAGTGCCCCCCTCGGTGCCCATCACCCAGCCACCCCAACCCCCCACCCACCTCCCTTCCACTACCCCTTGTTCGATTCCCAGAGTTAGGAGTCTCTCATGTTCTGGGGGGAACCACACTTTGAGTAGAGCTGGTGTCCAGCTTTCCCAGGTGGTCACCAGATGTGGGTCTGGCGAGGCACCTGGGTAGGAACCAGGTGACAGTCACTCCCTGTGAAGTAATCCACTTTGATTTTTTGAGAGGTAGCCCTAACTTTAGAGTTAGGTCCAGGGTCCAGTCCCTGCTCTGGCCTTTTCTCTGTGACCGTGGGAGCCTAACTCTCTGGGCTCAGTCCCTTGTCTACAGTAGGGCTGATGTTGACCACCTAGTAGCGTTTCTGCAAAGACTAAATGAGACAATGTTGGGAGCGTACCCTGCACAGTGCCTCGCTTATCCTAGGTACTCAGTGAATAGTGGTTCTTACTAGGATTTCTTTTGGGATTCTACAGATGACTAAAGTACTATTGAGCTAAGCCTTTAAGTATCTCTAGGGAGGTTCACAAGAGCACCTCTAAGGGGTGGATGGGTGGAGCTACAGGTTAGAAAGGAAAGTGGGAAGGGGAAAAACAGTGCATTAAACTGCAGCTTCTCAATTACCTAATTTTTGTGTTATCTGAGGGAAAACACTCTCTATTCTGATTCGTTCCATCTACTGTACCCCTACCCTTTCCCCTACCCTATCCTATCTTACTCATTAAGATTCGAAGCCTCTAGAATGCCACATCCCCCACCAAATGTTTTTGAGAAGCAGATGGATTTTGAATCAGGCTGATTTGTGTTTGAATTAGGACTCTGCTGATTTGTGTGACCTCCAAGCGGGTCATTTCACTTTTCTGAGCCTTAGGGTCCTTGTTTGTAGAATGGGAAGAGAACACGGGGAACACTGGGCGGGAAGGTGCTTAGCTGCCCTAAGTGGCTGGGAGTTCCTGACGGAGACTGTGGACTGTGATGGGTAGATGGAGCCTGGAGCTTCTGGGGCTGAGAGCCCTCCTTGGCTAGCCTAGACGGCTTCTGTCTTCACTTTGGGCAGAGCTCAAAGGATCTCAGCTCCCGAGGGACCAGGGCGGTGTGGGAGGCCTTCCCCGGAGGGCACAGCTGAGTCTCTGGCATTTCACTGGAGTGATAGTACTGGAGAGGCCAGTACAGCTGTGTAATCACCCAACCTGAGTTCCACTCCTGATCCTGACCATACGTGTTTGTTTTCTTCTTAGCACCTGTCACCATACGCAATGACTTAGTTGTTTCTTTTTCTGGTCATTGTCTCTCACCCCTACTGGACTGTGAGTTCCAGGAGGGCTGGGACAATATGGCTTATTTTAACTGCCAGTCCCCTGCCTTATCAATCGCCTGGGAAATATTTGTTGTCTAAATGAATGAATGGTTGGTGACTGTGGCATAGACCATTGTTCCCTTTGTCTGCCGTCACTTACTAAGTGAATGTAGTGCGGGGATTCAGTTTCTTTTGTCACAAATAGAGAGCGATGAGTCTCGTCCCATAGAGATACTGTGGACATGAAATCAACTAACAGATATATGAAAATGCTTTGTCATAAATCATGTACTGTGCACATGTGGGGTGAGGAGGAAATTGTTTCCTTTTCGCTGTGGGACTCTGATGAATATCCATATCTGTTCCCCCAACAGCCTTCTTGAATTTTGCTCTTTCAATCCGATGAATTTTGGGCAACTCAGGAAAAGTTAATGCCACCTTAGCCTAGTGACTAATGACTTCCTACTAAAGTAATTTTAAGCAAATTATGCCCCAAATGGTAAATTCTCCCATTCTCTATGAAGGCCTGTGATACACCGTCTCAGAGCTGGAGGTTTCTTGGTTGGGTAGATCATCTCCTATGGAGGAATGATCCTTGAATTTAAGATTCAGAGACTCAGTTTTCAATCCTGGTTCTGTCATGAGAGACTCTTAACTCTGGGAAACGAACAAGGGGTGGTGGAAAGGGAGGTGGACGGGGGGTAGGGGTGACTGGGTGATGGGCGCTTGATGGGATGAGCACTGGGGTGTTATGCTGTATGTTGGCAAATTGAACTCCAATAAAGAAAAGAAAAGAAAAGAAACAAAAAGAAAAAAAAATCCTGGTTCTGTCAAATGAAAGACCTTGGGCAACTTCCTTCCTTTTAGGTGAAAGGCCATATCAGGGCTAGAAGTTAGAGGTCCTCTAGTCCAGGAAATGCAAACTATAGGCTTGTGAGCCTAATCTGGTCCACCACCTGTTTTTGTAAATAAAATTATATTGGGACACAGCCATGCTCATTTGTTTACATATTGCCTGTGGCTGCTTTCTTGCTACAAAGGCTGAGTGAGTAGTTGCAATAGAGACCATATGGTGTAGAAAGCTGAAAATATTTACTATCTGGCCATTTACAGGAAAAGTTTGCTGACTTATGCTCTAGTCCAATACCCCCCTCCCTTTTTTCTTAAATATTGGAAATTAATTCCAGAAAAAGAAAAGAACTTGAAAAAAAATGAAAAAAAAAAAAAAAGAACTTGCCCAAGATCACATACAAAATTAGCAAAAACGAAAAGGCCAAATATTTAGGAAAGAAAAAAACTAAGGTCCAGAGGCTAGACCTCTGGATCAATTGCTCTAAGATCATCCAGAGACGTTTGAGGCGCTTTGCCCTCCCCTACTTTATATCTGTCCAGATAAGACTAGTATTATCACATTTAAATGATTTCAAGGAGATGAATGCCTTGGAGAGTCCTATAATGAAGCTTTTGCTGTATGAGTCTAACAAATCCATCCTAATGAACATACAGCCAAAATATCCGTTGGCATGTTGTTTTTGTAATAATCTCCCTGATGTCATGATTCATGTGAACTTTACTAATTTGGAACTTGTGTTAATTTGATGACATCGACTCTGGTTAAATTTATCTTTGCATAGCGCCTGACAAAACGCTTCATTAAGCACACTGATAATGTAAACAAGATTTTGGGGGAGTAGTGTTCAAATTACTTAAGGGGCTGGATGACTTTTTAGGTATTGCCAAATCATTTAGAAGTGTTTATTTGAAAATAAGTGATTACGAATGATTTCTATCTGCTTATTAATGTATGTTCAAGGTCCTTCTAATTGGAAAATGTTCTGACAACGTTTAGATGTTGAAAGTCATTTCTCTTAGAATAGTCTGTAACTCAAATTTTCCACTAATTATGATCACCCTTCCTCTACATTGGGGCCAAATGAAATATCAGTGTGGGAGAAGATCTTAGAAATGATCAGTTGTTTCCTAAACCATAGGAATATTGAGATCATTTAGGTGATAAGGGCAGGACATTAACATCAAGTTCCGTAGTGAGAAGTTATTCCCTTTTAAGTTTTCTTTCAGTCTTTTTTGATGAGTCACGGGAAAGTCTCAAGTGGGTGTTGGGATGTCCTTAACACCCCTTTACCATTTATGATTCTCCCTGCTTCAGGAACAGCAGATCTCAGGCAGCCAGTCCTCAAGAGACAGCACTTCCCAGAGATAATTAAAAGCATTGTTCTCCTTTTGTCGTATTTACTTTTATGGCTGCCTTCTGTTCTGGCAAGTGATAGTGGTTTCCATTCATGGTAATTCTATGAAGTTTCCTTTTAAAATCAATTTCAAGGAAGAAAAAAGTGAGGAAGTGAGGCAAATTTAACCAAATACATAAAGAGTGCAGATGATGTAGATATGACAAAAATGACAACATGGCATATTGTTGATGTGGAAAACCGTGAAGATGGACTCACATGACAAAAGTTTGGGAAAAAATAATATAGTCCAATTGCCTTATTTAATGGTGGAGGAAAGTGGTGTCCCAAAAGGGATGGAAAGGGGAAATTTCACCCAGCCCTGGTGTGAGAGCTGAGAATAGGGAAAGGCCCCTGACTCTCAGCTCATGCTCCTTCTGCCATGTGACACCACCTTGCACCCATTTTGGTGCTCCTGCCCAGGTACAAGCAAACATTTGGGAATGGGAGCTTGTTCTCTAGACGTGAATTTTTTTCCCCCACCAATCCACCCTGCATCAAAATGTTTGCCTCAAGTTAGCCTGCCCTGTGGCACTGAAGGAAAACGTGCAGAAATTAGTGAGTAGAAGACAGGGTTGTATTCCCTCACCCTAGCGTGGTTCCATAATTCCTTCTGTGACTTTCCATAGGAAGCTAGAAAACATCAGCTCTTTGAGAAACAAAAAAGAGATTCTTGCTCATAGAGTGGCCTTTTTCTCAATATCTCGGGAGGTATTAGTATTTCCTCCTCAATGGGTAATTCATTACTTCATAATATGGCCCTCCCTCCCTTCCATCCATCCTTCCTTCCTCCTTCCCTCACTCCCCCGCTTTCCTCCCTTCCCCTCCCCTCCCCTCTCTTTCCTGCTAATACAGTGTTACATTAGTTTCAGGTGTACAACCTGGTGATTTGACAATTCTATATGTTATGTTTGCTTACCGCAAACGTAGCTGTCACCATACAACACTATTACAATACCATTGACTCTGTTCCCTATGCTGTACCTCTCATCCCAGTGATTTATTCATTCCATAACTGGAACCTTGTACCTCCCACTCCCCTTTACCCATTTTTTACCTGTCTCCCCATCCCTTCCCTTCTGGCAACCATTAGAATGTTTTCTGTATTTATAGGTCTGTTTCTGCTCTTTTGTTTATTCATTTGTTTTGTTTTTTAGATTCCACAGATGAGTGAAATGACATAGTATTTGTCTTCCTCTGTTTGACTTATATCACTTAGCATCATACCATTTAGGTCCATCCATGTTGTTACAAGTGGCAAGCTCTCATTCTTTTTTATGGCTGAGTAATAGTCTAATATATATATGTATATATATACACACACATATGGTCTAATTAGACTATATAGTCTAATATATATATACATATATATATGTTTACCAATTTATTTATAGATGGATACTTAGGATGTTTCCATATCTTGTATCTTATAAGTAGTGCCATGAACATGGTAGTTAGTGTTTTCATTTTCTTTGGATAATTACCCAGAAGTGGAATTGCTAGATCATATGGTAGTTCTATTTTTAATTTTTCTTTTTTTAAAAAATTATTTATTTATTTATGATAGTCACACACAGAGAGAGAGGGAGAGAGAGAGAGAGAGAGAGAGAGAGAGAGAGAGGGGCAGAGACATAGGCAGAGGGAGAAGCAGGCTCCATGCACCAGAAGCCCGACGTGGGATTCGATCCCGGGTCTCCAGGATCACGCCCTGGGCCAAAGGCAGGTGCCAAACCGCTGCGCCACCCAGGGATCCCTATTTTTAATTTTTCAAGGAACCTCCATACTCTTTTCCGTAGTGGCTGCACCAATTTACATATCAACCAAAGTACATGCGGTTTCCCCTTCTCCACATCCTCACCTGTGTTTGTTATTTCTTGTCTTTTTGATAATAGTCTTTCTAACAGGTATGAGGTGTCTTCATTTTGCTTTTGATTTCTGTTTTCCTGATAATTAATGGTGTTGAGCATCTTTTTCTGTACTTGTTGGCCATCTGTATGTCTCCTTTGGAGAAATGTCTGTTCAGATCTTCTGCCCATTTTTAACTTGGGTGGTTTGTTATTTTCCCATTAAGTTGTATGAGTTCTTTTTATATTTTAGATAGTAGCCCCTTTTCATGTATATGATTTACAAATATTTTCTCCCACTCAGAAAGTGGTCCTTTCATTTTTTTTTGATGATTTCTTTTGTGGTGCAGAATCTTTTTAGTTTGTTATAGTCTCACTTGTTGATTTTTGCTTTTGGTTTCAGGTTCAAAAAAATCATCGCCAAAGCAGATGTCAAGGAGCTTACTACCTATGTTTTCTTCTAGAATTTTCATGGTTTTGGGTCTTTAATGCATTTTGAGTATGTGTGCATTTTTTGTACGTATGGTGTAAGTTAATGATCGAGTTTCATTCTTTTATTGATTGATTTATTTTTAAAGATATATTTATCTGAGAGGGGGGAAGGGCAGTGGGGGGAGAGAGAGAGAGAGAGAATCTTCAAGCAGACTCCTTGTTGAGTATGGAGCCTTATTGTGGAGCTCGGTCTCATGACCCTGAGATCATGACTTGAGCTAAAATCAAGAGTGGGACACTTAACCGACTGAGCCACCCAGGTGTTTTGCGTTTCATTCTTTTAAATGTACCTGTGCAGGGGCATCTGGTTGGCTTATTTGGTTGGGTGGCCAACTTTTGATTACAGCTCAGGTCATAATCTCAGGGTCCTGGGATCGAGCCCCACAACAGCCTTAATAATCGCCCATGGTCTTACATCATCTATGCTGCTTTGCCTAGCTAACTCAAACTATGAACGAATTCACAAACTGTAATTCTTGCACGAGGCCTTCAAACTCTCCTCCCCTTAATAGCAGCATGATGACTATTAGCAAGCCTCACTAACCTAGCACTGAGGCTCCGCACTCAGCAGGAAGTCTTGAGGATTCTTGCCCTCTATCCCTCTCCCCCACTCTCTCTCTCTTTAAAATAAGTAAATAAATCTTTACAAAATGTGGTTGTGCAGTTTTTCCAAAACCATTTATTGAATGAGACTGTCCTTTCCGCATTGTATGTTCTTGGCTCCTTTATCATAAATTAATTGAGCATACATGCGTGGATTTGTTTCTGGGCTCTCTATTCTCTTCTGTTCATCTATGTGTCTATTTTTGTGTCAGAATCATATTTTAATTACTATAGCTTTATAATATAGTTTGAAATCAGGGAACATGATGCCTCCAGCTTTGTTTTTCCTTTTCAACATTGCTTTGGCTATTCAGGGTCTTTTGTGATTTCATGCAAATTTCAGGATTATTTGTTCTCTTTCCATGAAAAATGCCATTAGAATTTTGATAGGGATTGCATATGTTCTTGGCAATATTCCAGGAAGTATTTGCATTCCCCCTTTAATGGGGAACTCGCTACTTTATAGGGCGGCAATGAATGCAATTCTGAGGACCTTCTGGAATTTAGGAGAATGGCCTGTAGCCCTGAGATTTCAGATGCCCACTTCCCTGAGCTAAATTTGCAGAGCTATTGAGGCTTCAGTTCTTAGAATCCTGCTGGGAATAGGGGGCTGCAGTAAAGGCTTCCTTGGTTTCTGTCTTTCCTTGCAGCAAGCCTGGAGGAGGTCTTGCAGGGTGATTGGGTAGGCGATTGCCCCATTTCCCCCCAGTTCTCGGCCTCTGGGTACAGCTGAGACACTGGGCCCTCCCATTGCGGGGTATAGCCATTGGCTGTGGCTCTGTGGCATCCCAGGCATGTGGAACATGGACAGATGTCACCTCTTTGCTTAAAGTGACGGAGAGAACAAAGGTTTGCTTCTCAGAGTATTGCGCCAGAATACATATTTCCTATGCATTTTTCAGATGCCACTTGACCTGCCTGAGCCAATAATTGTCATGAAACCACATACCAGCTCTCATAGCGCATGGTGGCATCTGTTTTTAGCAGTAGCTCTTTAAGTGACATGGTGACTGGCAAATCAGGAGATGAAAGGTTAAATGAAGAAGCCGGCTGGAGATCAGTATCCCTCCTCGATCCACATTTGGGAATGACTAAAGTAAGATTGAAATAATGGTAATAAAATTGCAGCCACTTATTGAGCATCCACTTTGAGCCAGGCATTGTCCTAAGCACTTTATTTCTCTTGTCCTATGGAGTTCTCTCAAAGACTATTTTTTTTTCTCTCAAAGACTTTTAAAGATATATTTTATTGACCTCAATTTTCAGATGAGAAAATGAAGCCCAAAGAGGTTAGTTACAGTATTTGCCTCCAGCAAGAAGCAGAACTAGGATTTGATTCCAGATCTTCCTGGTGTTGGAGCCCCTTTTCAAACTGCATCAGCCTTTATAAAAACACTGGATTGTCAGGACTCCCTGCTCTTGGGCAAATTCCATTGCTTATCAATAACACATTGGATTCGAGTCCACTGAGTGAGAACTATTACAAATGGGCTTAGAGGATGGCTGACATTAAAAGGAAAAGGTTATCATTGGCTTGGTTTTGGGTCCTCCAGGCAGTTGTCCCAGGGTCTCATGTCCCCCACACTGTGGGTGCTTCGAGGACTGGCATCAGCAGACAGCACAGAGCCCTGCACCCAGGGGGAGTTTCCAGTTGAATTGGATTTAGGATCATTATTACCCTGTGCCCTAGAATAAGCACTTACTGGGGAGAGGGAAAGTCATCAGGAACAGATTACACTGAAGTTTGAAAAATATTATTAATAAGTGTTTCACATTTTTAGTTGCTCGTTTTTTCCCCCTAATGTTATGTGTTTTTTTTCCCCTTCCAGTATGTGTCCTCACTCTAATTAAGTCATTTGGATGATAACACATTCTCACATCCAATCTCCCTGCCTCTAGGGTCTCCCTCTTCCAATCTCATTAATCTCCCGTGGACCCGCTAGGACAAGGGGAGTCTTTCTCAAGTGCAATCCTGAGTACATCCCTCCTCACAAAACCCCTCTATTGGGAGGACTGAACTCTGGGAGCGCTTCTTCCCTCTTGAAGCTGGGAGTAGTTTTGACTGTGTATCATCATCTCTCTCAGGTCATACTGCTGTGCCTGATGCAAAGCAGGGGTGTTATATATATATTTTTTAATTGAAGACATTCCCTCTTACTGAAATGTCCTTTCCTTTTTTTCTTAATTAAAATACCTTGCCACTCATTCCTGGGACTGTCTTGGGTCAAGTTCCTTGAGGCAGAGCCTGAGATGGGGCTAGTTTTGTGCTGGTTAGTTGAGGAAGTGCTTTCAGGGGGAGACACTGTAAGGACGTGGGGGTAACAGGGTAAGGCAGGGATGGAGCCAATCAAAGAGGAGTTTTACAGCTGAACTCTTGCCTCCACCTGATCCCACAGGCAGCCCTGGAGCATGAAGAGCACCCTTGAACTCTTCTCTACCCTGAAGCATTCAGGGTTTGAGGATTATTGCTGCTTTTTGTGGGGTGGGGGAAGAGCTCAGTCTCGGGCTCTGTAGCAGCTGACACAGCAGCTGGGGGATGGGCACGCCGATCAGGCCAAGGGTTGCTGGGCCAGAGGCTCCACCAGCATCTTCTCTAAAGACTAAGCTCAAATATCATCTCCTCTGTGACTCACAGGGCAGGGCGCTAAAAATTATTGCTTTTTACAGTTACAAACACAGAACTAGCTGCCTTGTTCAACATATGAGTTACTTGCTAGTCATGGAACAAACTGAGGCTTCGGAGCCAGACACATCCGGGGTTCGAATCCAACTCCACCCCTTCTTACTTTGGCACTTTGAACATCTCTTTTTACCTCTCTGAGCTCAGTTTCCACCTCAGAGAATTGTTGCAGCAGCACATGAGCTATGGACGCATAGCACCTGGCCCACAGGACGCTCAAAAAAGTGGACTCAACCATTAAATGAGTGAGCAAACGTCAATGAATCTTTTGCTTTTCAAAGAGCCCTCAGTCCCCCCCCACTGTTACTAACTGCACTACGTGGATGAAGAAACAGCGTGGAGGGATCTGGCCAATTGTAGAAGGTAGCGGGCCATAAATGGCAGGGCTGGGCCTTATCTTGGAAGTCCATTAAGCAGCACTAGTGGGCTTTGCTCTCTTTCCAGGTCACCATTACTTTTAGCTCTGGGGAAACTCTGGCGATAATTAGATGGATGGGGAAGGTCAATTGAGAATAGGACTGATATTTATTAGATACTTGCTGTGGGCCAAGCACCGTGGGAAGCTGTTTTGTCCCTAGACTCTTTTAATGCTTTTTTAAAGATTTTGTTTATTTATTAATGAGAGACACAGAGAGAGCAGCAGACTCCTTACGGGGAGCCTGATGTGGGACTTGATCCCAGGACCCTGGGATCACAACCTGAGCCTAAGGCAGATGCTCAACTGCTGAGTCACCCAGATGCCCTGACTCTTTTAATTCCTATAAGCAGGAGAAGATGATACACCCCCCCACCCCCGCATTTAATAGATGAGGAAAATGAGTTAGTTGTTCAACTCATGTATTTACTATGTGGAGCATCCCTCTCTCCCCAGGCCTGGGCTGCCTTCTTCTGGGAAGAGGTGCTGGCTTCTGCATTGCCCTCTGCCATGGTCAGGTCTGACAGTGGTGTCTTATCCAGCCCTCATCACGTGCCGCCTCCTCTGTTTGCTGTGTCTCCAGCCCTGCCCAGTGTGGCTGGGGAGGGGATTTTTATGGCTGTGGGTGCAGAGCTGGGCTGTTCTCGGGCCGGTGGACACTGGAGGCTCTTCATAGCAGATACTGTCCAGAGGCACATTCCACACCGCGCTGAAAGGCAGCCTTGTGTGGGCCTACGTGTGCACGCTTGCCCAGGCATCTCAGTCCCCAGGTGAGGCCCCTGGGATCAGTCTGTAGGTATGCCTCTCAGGAAAGAGGTTGGCAGGATTGTCCCTGTCGCCTATCCGCAGGTGTCCCTGTGCTGCAGTGCCCTGATGCTTGGAGCCCTGGTGCACCTTCCCTCGGTGTGCCCTGACACGGGGAGGCTGCAGCGTTCAGCCACTGCCATTCATTCCTTGGTTTGTCCACTCATACATTGCTCCCACTCCTACTCAGCATCTGCCATATGTCACTCAGATTCAGTGGAAAACACAGAAGATAAAAGACTGTGATAATGTAGTTTGTTCAGCGATGGAAAATTACCCAAACTTTACTGTAGAGGCTGCTGCTTTCTCAGGGAAACAGAGTAGTAATCCCTCTCAGGGAAACCCCTTAAGATCCTAAGCCTTTCCTCCTTGGTGGAGTCTTCCCTGATGGGTTCAGGCAAGAGTAGCCACTCACTCTTCTGTGTGCAGCCAGCCCCTTGTAGTCATAGCCCTGGTGGCCCATGTCACTTCTCCCATCTACTTGCCACTGTCTGTGATGCTCCTTGAGAGGCTGAATATTGTCTGGTCCTTTTGACTTTTGGAAGTATGGCTTTGGAATCAGAAAAACCTGGATTTGAATCTCAGAGCTGCTGGTTACTAATTTAGGGCCAGGACGAGGATGAGAATGAGGCACTCACCTTAGGTTAGAATTTAGAAGGGCACCAGCAAACTCAGTAATCAAGATAAATCATAATTTAATGCAATATTTAAAAAAATCAACACTAATGCAAAAAAGAATCCAAAATGAACAAAATTTTAAAGAAAGATAGGATCTGACCCTGAACTTGGATGACTTACTTCAACTACCTCTCTGTAATACTGGACTCGCATATTAAGTTTTCATTAATTTGCCCTGATTTCTGCAGTGGTTTTGACCTAAAGAATACTGCCTTCAAGGAGCTCCCACTGTAGTTGGAGGGGCAGATACGTGCACAAACAACCATAACACGTTCCATAAAGACACAGTCCCTCTCCCACGGTTGGTGCTGCTGGGAGTGGGATGGATGTTGGGAAATGCTGTTGAGAAGTGGTGACATTTGACTGGGTCTTGAAGGATAAGTAAGAGTTCAACAGCTGGTTGACAGGTAAAGCATGGGTGAAAGGGAAGCAGAGGGAGTTGCCCGAGAAGCAGAAAAGCATGGGAGTGCTGACACGTCTGGGGCATGCAAACAGGTTGGGTGTTAGGTTTAGCGAGAACTATTCAGCTGATAAGAGAAATGGTTATTTCCATTCTTGACGTGTTGCTGAGAACATTCAAGTGAAGTTTCCCTTCGGGCAGTTAGAGATGCTGGAAGTGAGACCTGAAGAAGGATTTTTGGAGTCAGAGGTAGTAAGAGGTAGGAGGTAAAGGTATGAAAGAATGTTTCTCCAGGGAATAATATGGGCTACCTGGTTCTGTACAGAAAAAGTTAGCTGACCCCTGGCCTGTTACACAGCAGGTGTGCATTTAGTTGCTTAGACCATTATGTCATTCCTTCCTCATGACAATCCTGTGTGATAGATTTTATTGGCCTATTATCTCTCTCTCTCTCTTTTTAAAGTAAGCTCTATGCCCATTGTGGGGCTTGGGCTCCTGGCCCTGAGATCAAGAGTCGCATGTTCTACCGACTGAGCCAGCCGGGGGCCCCTATAAACTCTCATTTTAAGGGTGAAGACCTTAGAAGGGTTAAGTAACTTGTCCAAAATTACATAGTGTGAGAGTCACGGGACATAAGGAAGAGTTGAAATCATGGAAAATTGCCAACGGGGAGGCTATCACATTTGTAGAGGCTAGAGCATTTATCCTAAAACTTTCAGAAAGGTTGCAAACCTCTTTGGAAATCTGATGAAAGCTAGGGACATCCCCTACATACACAAGATTGTGCATATAATTTCAGGGGGTTCATGGAACCCCCGATATTCCCTGTGCTATTGTGATTTACAATAAAAAATATGTATTTGGTCTTCGTCCCTTTTTATGACGTCGCCATGCCCAAGGTCATCTAGGTTTTCTCCTATGTTACCTCCTAGGAGTTTTATAGTTTTTCATTTTACATTTGGGTCTATGATCCATTTTGAGCTGGTTTTTGTGAAGGGTGCAAGGTTTCCTTGTGGTTCTAATTTGTATTTTTCTGATGACTAATGATGTTAAGCTTTTTTTGGTGCTTATTGACCATTTGTGTGTTTGCTTAGTGAAATATTTATTTCAAGTCTTTTGCTCATTTTAATTGGGTTGTTTTGTTTTTTAATTGTTACTTTGTAAGGGCTCTTTATATAGTCTTTTTTTTTTCCTGCATGGATATCCAGTGTATCAGCACCATTTGTCAAAAAAAAAAAAAAAAAAACCTTTTCTCATCGAATTGATAAAAAAAAATCAATTGATACTATACATGGGGGTTTATTTCTGAATTCTCTCTTTTGTTCCAGTGATCTTCTTGTCTATCTTACGCCAGTACCACACTATTTTGATTGCAATAGCTTTCTAGTGAGCCTTGAAATCACATAGTGTAAACCTTCCAACTTTGCTTTCGTTTTTTAGGATTGCTTTGGCCGTTCTAGGACTTTGCCTTCCATGTACATTTTAGAATCAACCTGTCAGCTAGGATCTTGAAGAGGGTATCTTTTTATTTAACATCGGCTTGGAGGGATGGACACCTAACACTTTGCTTTTTGGAATCCATGAACCTGATAGTCCTATATTTAAGGCTTCTGTTGTTCTCAGCAGCGCTTGTAGCTTTTAAGCATGGAGGTATTGTGCATTTTTCATTAGATTTACTCTGAGATATTTTGCCTGCCCCTATTTTTTTTTTTTGAAGGCCACTGCTGAGCACTTTGTAAAGTCCTACAGTGGCTCAGAGGAATTTCCCTCAGATCTTCTGGTCCTGCCCTTAGCTGTCAGTAGGCACCTGCCTGTACTAGGCAAGTCTCCGTGCTTCTCAGAGAGATCTTTCTCAGAGATCCCTGCCATACCTCAAGCCTTTAGAAACCATCCCCGTTGACTTGGTGCAGGCCCGTGGCAAGGACTTGGTTGGTGGGGTCAGACTTACTCTGTGACCGCACCCCTGGAATTCTGATTCACCACTGCACTCTGCAGTTAACAGTTCGTTAACATTCAGCTGGTTTCTCTTTTCCCTGTCTATGGTGGATCTCTCTCCTCCTCCTCCAGAAAAATTCTGCCACTTTCTGGAATGTAGTTCATTTGGGTTTCATTACATCATCACCTCTCGGATGGGTTTCTATAAAACCATGATTTTGTAGCATACCCGGTTTGGTCTTGTTTTTACGGTGGGTCTGATAGCCTCTTCTGACTCTCTGCATTCTAACTGGAACTGTATCACACGTTTAAACAAACACCCAGAAACATGAGTATTATTATTTTGGTTGAGTTCTGGCTGCAAAGCCTTGCTAAACTTTCAACAACCCGTGAGTTCTCACTTATCATCTTCCATGACCCCTCCCCACCCCATCAGTCACTCGGTTGCTGAGTCTTAAATGCTCATAGAACGTGCCAGACTCAGCTTTTGTGTTGGATTCAAAGAGCTCTCTCCCCAGGAAAAATAGCTTGCTTATTAAAGAAAAGAGTCCAGGGAAGCGGATGCTGACGTGATGGTCCGGACGGGGTGCCCTCTAATTTGTGGGCTTCATGTTTTGAGAAAGAATGAAAACTTCTAACCTGTGACACACCCTGCCCAGGACTTGTTACAGCAGCTAATGTTTATCAGTCATAATATTTTTCATGTTCTGTTTTGGGCTGCCTGCAATCTTGTCCCCAGTAAGAGGATGGGTCACAGTAGAAGTAGGTAAAACAGGAGTAATGCAACCTATCATACACAGCTGGTAATAATGAAATGAGGTAACGTCTCTGGCATGGATGGCATGTGATAGGTGCTTAATAAATACCACCTCTTCATACCTTTAGTTAGAAGGAAAGGGCTCTCAGAATTGAGGAAAACAGAATTCCTCTTTTCATGTAGAGACTGTATGGGATTGTTGAGAATGTGTGGAACAAGGAATCCATGAGATTCAAAGCTGGATAGAGAGTTGGGGGGGGGGTGTGCCCCATGGTAATCTACTTTCATCACCTACCATGGAGCCTCCTATAAAAAGCTCATCCAAGGGGAGAAAGAGTCAGGTGCATAGCTGGGTCCAGGCCTTGAGGGCAGGGGCGACTCTTACTTAGGCTTCTCTTCAGCATCAGCCCCTGTGGATTCCTGTCTTGCTCCCGAGAAGGGAGAGTGCTGCGTGTAAAAATAGTTCTTCTTTCTTTGGTATAAATCATTTTGTGTTTAAAGCAGGATCTCAAAGAAATATCTGCCCTCCCATGTTCACTACAGCATTATTTGTAATAGCCGAGGTGTGGAAACAGCCCACATATCCATAGGCAGAGGGATGAAGAAGATGTGGCATACAGTTTTAGGTTGACTCCAGTATTCCATTTATGTTAACTGCTGCTTCAGATAGAATAATTTAAAAGAACGCCACCGTCTTTGGGAGAATTGAATGAACCCACTGCAAGAGGGTTCTCTTACAAATGAAAATAAATCCTGCTTAACCTAGGCAAAATGGCCTTGGTCTCCATAGTACTATTGAAGTTCACATAAAACTAGAGGCCCCTGGTTCTGTCTCATGACTCCATGGGATCTGTAGAATAGTGAGTTTCGTACAAAGCAGTCAGTAGTGGTATTTATACTAGAACATTAGGTAAATGAGAAGAATTTACCTTAAGATTGGTAAGCCAGCAACCAGAGCTAGGGTTGGGAAACTAGTAGCCATCAGATAACCTTTTAAGTGTGAGGATAAAAAAAATTAATTAAAGTTGGCTTTGAGCAGAATTAAAGAAAAAAGACGTGGTGAATACATACGTAAAGTTGAGTGCCTTAAAAAAGAAGGAAACCCTACTATCTGTGACAACATGGATAAACCTGGAGGATATTATGCTAGATAGAATAAGCCAGTTTCAGGACAAATACCACGTGATTCCACTTATATGGGGCATCTACTTTAGTTAAAGTCATGGAAGCAGAGAGTGGAGCCGTGCCAGGGGCAGAGGGGAGAAGGAAGTGGTAAGCTGTTGCTCAGTGGTTATAAAGTTTCAGGTATGTAAGATGAGTAAGTTCTAGAAATCTGCTGGACAGCACAGTGCCTATACTTAACAGTACTGCACCACCTGAACATTTGTTAAGAGGGCAGGTCTCATGTTAAGCAGTCTTACCACACACACAGATAGGGACACAAGGTAGCTTTCGGAGGTGATGAATATATTTATTACCTTGGTGATGGTGATAGCATCACAGGTGTATGCACATGTCTAAACTTATCAAATTGTATACGTTAAACATGCAGGGTTTTTTTGGGGGGGGGCATATCGATTATATTTCAGTAAGTCAGTTAAAGTAAATTAATTCTGTGATGCTAAGTCCAAGGCCATGTAACTTGAGAATCAGTGCAATGGAATGTGGCATGACGGTAGCAGAGAGGCGTTGTCCCATTTGGCAGGGGGGCGGCACGGGGCTCTTGCTATCTTAGTAAGGGTCTTGTCTGAGTGGCTGACGTCTGTGGGTAGAGGTAGAGTCTTAAGCTGGAGCGCTGTGGTGTCTTTCCAGGGTCTCCCTAACTTGAGGATACCTCTTTTCTCTGGGCCTGACTCCTGTGTTTTGCTTAACGTGAATGGGATGGAAATTTTGGACCCCAGAAGGCAGAGATCAGCAAAGAGTCTCAGCCAGGCTGAATTCACTATCAGATCCACTGGTCAAGCAACATCCTGCCTGACAGTGGGGGCGTCTTCAATTGCCTGAAGGGTCCTGGGCCCCAGAGCTGATGAGGTTGGACCAAAAGAGAGGGGTTGTCCTCATGGCCGAGTCTCTCTTGGCCTCCAGCAAAGAGAGGAGACCTCCTCTGATCCTGTTTATTATTTGCTTTGGTGTGGAAACTGTCGACTCAAGGTGAAATTCAATTAGACTGTTTTGCTTCATTTGGGACGTAGGGACAAGTTTCTTTTTAATCTATTTATGGAGGCCAACATTTCAGAAGAGTAAACAACACACTTCTGACACCAGAGCATGTGTATGTGTGGGTTTAGTGGATGGCACCCACTTTTCCCTCGATGTAGACATGCAGATATCGTAGAAGAAGGGGGCTTACCTTGGATTTATTAGTTTACCCCATACCCCCAGGCAGGAAGAATCCTGTTGAGACTGATTCAGCCAGAGGCTTAGGTACCATTGGGGGATGTCCCCAGGGCCCTCCCACGGCAGATGGCACCAGCAGCTCCATTAGGTGGCAGTGTCAGGGGCTTTAATGGGGACTCACGGTAGCAGAAGTATTTGCAGCAACTGGAAGCAGGGCTGGCAGCTTTGGAAGCATCGAGGGACAAAGCCTCCGCCGTGATTCACCAGGCCCTTGCTGGTGGGTGCTGGCAGCTGGTGGTAGGAGGCACAGTGACATGACTTGCCAGTCAACAGAGGCCCAAGTAGGATAAAGGGTGCCGCAACAAGAGAAAAAGAACCCGGTGGACACCCCGTGGTGTTGCACAGAACTCGCTTGTGTGCCCGTGTGTGGTCACCCTGCCCTGCTGGGGCAGAGCGGAAAAACTTTGAAAAGGGTTCTATTAATTTCCTAGGGCTGATGTAACAAATTACCAAACAACTGGGTGGCGTAAAGCAATAGAAATTTATTCTCTTACAGTTCCGTAGGCCAGCAGTCTGAAATCAAGGTGTTGGCAGGGCCGCACTTCCTCCAAAGGCTCTAGGGGACAATTTCTTCTTTGCCTTTTCCAGCTTCTGGTGGCTGTTGTCATTCCTTGTGGCTGCCTTACTACAATCTCGGCCTCTGCCTCCAGGTTCTCCTCTTGCGTTTCAAATCCCCCTTTGCCTTTCTCTCTCCCTCTCACTCTTTTGTGTAAAGATTTTATTTATTAATTCATGAGATACAGAGAGAGAGACACACACAGAGAGAGGCAGAGGGAGAGGCAGAGGGAAAAGCAGGCTCCCTGCAAGGAGCCTGATGTGGGACTTGATCCCGGATCCTGAGCCGAAGGATCAAGACGCCCAACCACCGAGCCACCCAGGCGTCCCTGCCTCTCTCTTATAAGGATACTTGTCATTGGATTTCAGGCCCACCCAGATAATTCAGGATGATCTCATCTCCAGATTCTTAATGCAATTGTATCTGCAAAGATCCTTTTCTCAAATAAGGCAACATTTACAGGTTCTGGGGGTTTGATGTGGATGTATCTTTTTGGAGACCCAGTTGAACGCACTGAAGAGGGTCAGAGGCCTACTGCGCTGTAAGAGAAAAGAGTCCTTGAGAATCCTTCTTTAACCCTCTTTAACCCATATGGCCTCATGAATTATCTAACCCCTCTTCAACCAGACATCAGCTTTGGTCCTGAGCACCAGAGCCCCTTCTTGGTCCTGCCCCTCTCACACAAATGTGCAACCATATACCACCCTCTAAAGCCTTCGCTTTTTGGTCAAAGAACCGATTTGCTGATTTTCACAAAGCCTTGAGACCCTTACTTTTACCAGATGATGAACGTATAATATATACGTGTGTGTGTGTGTTGAAAGATTGCCCTTTTGCAGCAAATGATTTGGGGGGACCAGCACCTTCCCCGTGTCTATGGGCTCACTGGCATTCTTTGTACCTATGCCCAGGCATCATCTGGCAATATTTGCCTTTTTGGGTCTAGACCAGTGATCTGGTGATAGAAGGAAAAGAGGAAGGCTTTGGAGTCAGACCTGGATTGAATGTTGGCCTGGCCACTTGGCTCTGCTGTGGGCCTCTGGGCATGTCACTGAGCCTCCATCACTCTTTTGGGAGAAAGGGGTCAATAGCTCCTATTTATGGGGTGGTGGTGGGGAGTAAAAGAAGAAAACACACACGTGGCACCTGGCACAGGGGAGGGAGGTGCTTAATCAGCTAGTACCTTTTATCCTTTATTTCCTCTCATTCGGGTGTCTTGAGAAATCACCTTCCTGTCCCCCCAAAGACATAACTCACTTCTAGTACTTCAGCTCCAAAGACAAACACACAAATTGTTCAGCAGCGACCAATTTTGCGCCATGGCAACCTGCTGTTTTTAATTATCCGCCTTTACTGCGTAACAGCTGTGGGGCACTTGGCCTGGCCAAATGTAATTGAGTCTTGTGACGTGCTCCAGATGTGGAGGTGTTCCGCCGGTGTTGATTTTGAGTGTATAATGTGGCATTTCAGCACACCCGGTCGTTCTCCCCCACCCGCCCTCCCCACCGCCTCCTCGCTCCACCGCGAGTGTCCTCCCGGGGAAGGTCCAGGCTCTGCCCCCAGCTCTAGGCCTGGGCCTTGGTGAGTCAGTGATGTGAGTTTGTAGTCTTTACAACTGGGCTTCCTACCTCTTCTGGAAGGGGGTAGGGGGAGTTCCTCAGTTCCCTGGAGACTTGCTCTGTTAATTAGGCAAGTCACTGCTACTGCTTTGAGAAGGAGCCACACAGTGCCTTGGGCCTTGCCACCTTCCTTGGTGGTCTGGGTCAAGTCTTCGGGGTTTTCGCTTGGCTGGGCCAGGCCTCGCTCAGCGGCTTCGTTGTTTTTTTGTTTGTTTGTTTGTTTTTTGAGTAGAGGCTTATCTTCTCTATGAGGGAGGCAGCAACTCCCCTTTTGGAATATGGCTGGAACAATTAAAAATATATGTGATTCAGAATCGAGGAGGCCAGCCTTAAACCCAATATACCGAGTGGCTCCCTCCAGCAGCGCTGGGCTGCGCTTTCTCACGCTGCAGCTGCCCTGGAGCCCTGCCTGGACCTGGGGTCTGGCTGTCACAGAGTAAAAATGGGGCAGCTGTTGTGAAAGTGCTCCCTTTGGAAGTGGAAATGTGTTTGGGGATTTTTTTTTTTTCCTTTTTCATAATCTTTGTACGTTTGGGACAAGTCCTTTGGATTGTTGAAGTTTTTCCCCTTTGTTGCATTTGACCAAAACCTTTGGGGTAATTTTTTGGAAGTCTTAAACAAATTTGACTGATGATGGCTGGTATGAAACCGGGTTTACGTTGTCATTTAATTCAGTTTTACTTTCAACCTAATATATTTTTAAAAGATTTTATTTATTTATTCATGAGAGAGACAGAGAGAGAGAGGCAGAGACACAGGCAAAGGGAGAAGCAGGCTCCATGCAGGAAGCCCCACGCGGGACTCGATCCTGGAACTCCAGGATCATGCCCTGAGCTGAAGGCAGACGCTCAACCACTGAGCTACTCAGGCGTCCCACTTTTAACCTAATCTAATCCACCTGGTTTATACATTCAACAGTTATTTTTTAAGCACCAACTATATGTCAGGCTTCTCTTCTAAACACTGAAAAACGACGGTTAGCAAAACAAAGCCCCTGCCCTCATGGAGCTTATAATCTAGTAAAGAACAAAAATAATAAATAAAATGAATAAATATATGTTTAGTTAAAAATAAAGCAGGAAGAGAGGAGAGAAAGGGAGGATTTGTCCTTTTAGAAAACCCTCGAAACTATAAATTGAACAAGGTGAAGTATAAATTTTTTTCTCACGCAAAATCAAATAATCTTCTTGTTCCATCATCCTCGATATGTGGCTTGCACGTCATGGTTGTACGTGGCTGCTCCAGCTCCAGCCATCACATCTGCATTCCAGTAGGAAGGAGGAAAGGGAAAGAGCAGGGCATGACCCCCTTTTGAAGGTACATCCTGGAAGTCAGTCTCATTCTCTTGGTCAGATGTTAGTCATATGACTGCAAGAAAGGCTGAGGAGCTGTTTTCTTTATTCCAGGCTTTGTTCTATGCTTTAAAAATCCAGGGTCTTTTTCATAGAAGAAATAGAATGGACATTAGGGGGGTGACCATAGATTGCAAGAGAAGATATCTCTGAGGAGGCACCATCTGAATAGAGACCAGAATGACATGCTTTTCATTTAAGCCATTTAATTAGCTTACCTGAGTGCGTCCTCTCTGCTCGGTATTAGAGATATAAGATGAATAATGATGCCTGGTCTTGTCCTCAAGGGCTTCTAATCCGGATAGAGCAGGGGGGCAGATTTGGCAGTATAGTGTCTAGGCAGCATGTGTGTAATTTGTTTGGCTGGTACCTGTTTTCACAATTGGGAAATTTCACATTAGAAGTCAGATTTCTAGGTCTTCATAAACCTGGAGAAGATCAGGTCATACAGGATCTGCCCTCCCACAGGCCCGGGGCTCAAGAGCTGCTGGCCTATGCTGGTCGGTCAT
Source organism: Vulpes lagopus (assembly GCF_018345385.1). Taxonomy (NCBI): domain Eukaryota; kingdom Metazoa; phylum Chordata; class Mammalia; order Carnivora; family Canidae; genus Vulpes; species Vulpes lagopus. Next base: position 68,890,858 of record NC_054830.1, read on the forward strand.
GAGTATTACAATACGCTCCAGTCTCCACCATTCCCAACTGTAGTGCACTGGCTTGTTTTCCTCCTCTTTCCTCTAGACCGGCCTGACCCCTCTAGGCAGTCCCTAGAGGGGTCAGTCTAGGCCTGACCCCTTTGCAGTCCAAGAAGTAAAATGAAATAATAAAAATAAAACAGGCTTCATGATTCGACTTGTTTCTGCCCCACCATTGAGGATCCACATCTCTTTGTCTCCTCTCAAAATCTTGAGCGCCCGAGGGAATTATGAGAATTCCAGTCAAATGTACTCTGAATTTCTGTTTTTCCTGATCGCATTATAGGAGCCAGAAAAATACCACACCTTGGGCCAGAAGACCTGAGTTCAGATTCTGCCCTTTATAGCTAGCTGGGTAAGTCATCTTGGAAAAGTTTCTTCCTCTCTTTGGGCCTTAGTTTCCTTACCTGTAAAAGAAGAGTGAGGCTTACCACTGGTCCTTCAGGGCTTGAAGGAGGGCCAACAAGATATTGTAGGTGGAAAAGATTTGCAAAGTGAAGGTGCATTATTGCGGAAAGGAGCAGAAAGCAGAAATTCAGACACTAAGCCTTGAATGAACCTCGAGCCATGACCCAGGAATGGAGCACAGCCTGGCCTATGAGATTTGGAGCTGGGAACTGAGGACTGTTAAAAATTAAGGTGGCTTGTGCCCTGTTGGTAGGAGTGTAGATTGGTGCTGTCACTATGGAAAACACTATGGAAGCTCCTCAAAAACAAAACAAAACAAAAAACAGAACAAAACAAAAAAAACAACCTAAAAACAGAACTACCGTATTATCCAGCAGTTCCACTTTTGGGCATTTATCCAAAGAAAACAAAAACACTAATTTGAAAAGGTATATGTACCCCTATGTTTTTGCAGCATTATCTGCAAGAGCCAAGACATGGAAGCAATCTAAGTGTCCATCAGTAGAATGGATAAAAAAAGAGATATGCACACATTTACACACACAATGGAATATTACTCAGCCATAAAAAGGATGAAATCTTGTCACCTGTGACCATATGGATGGACCTAGAAGTTATCATGCTAAGAAATAAGTCAGAGAAAGACCAACACCATGTGATGTCACTTATATGGGAATCTAGAGAACAGAACAAATGAACAAACAAAATGAAACAGAAACAGACTCATAGATACAGAGAACAAACTGATGGTTGTTGCTGCTGGCGGTGGCAGAGGAGATGGAGTGACGAGGAGAAAAGTCAGAGGCGGGTAAGAGGTACAGCCTTCCAGTTATAAAATAAATAAGCCACGAGGACATTATATACAGTGGGGTAGATAGTCAATAATATTGTAATAACTTAGTATCGGGACAGATGGTAGCTAGGCCTGCCAAGGTGATCATTTCATAGTGTATAAAAACATAAAATCACTATGTTGTATACCTGCAACTAATATAATGCCTGTCAGTTTTAAGTCAATTAAAAAAAAAGTAAAATGGCTACTATCTTCTTCTCTCTCTGGGACCACATGAATTCCTTTCTTTCTTTTTTTTCTGTCTATCTGAGCCTGTTTCCTTCTTATGTATAAGGCCAACATGGGTAGCTCCAGCCCTAAAGCAATATGACTGTTTTTTTGAGATTTTATTTATTTTTTGACAGAGCAGGGGTGAGAGAACACAGGCAGGGGGTAGTGGCGGAGGGAGAGGGAGAAGCAGGCTCCTCACTGAGCAGGGTGCCCGATGCGGGGCTCAATCCGAGCATCCTGGGATCATGAGCTGAGCCGAAGGCAGACACTCAACTGACTGAGCCCCCCAGGCATCTCCCTATAGGACCTTTTAATTTATTTTTTTTATTTATTTTTATTTTTTTATTTATTTTTTATTTATTTTTTATTTATTTATGATAGTCACAGAGAGAGAGAGAGAAAGGCAGAGACACAGGCAGAGGGAGAAGCAGGCTCCATGCACCGGGAGCCTGACGTGGGATTCGATCCTGGGTCTCCAGGATCGCGCCCTGGGCCAAAGGCAGGCGCCAAACCGCTGCACCACCCAGGGATCCCAGGACCTTTTAATTTAATTGCCCTGATCAATTAATGGCGGTCTCTGTATCTTTTATTTCAAGATCCTAACAGAAAGATTCTTAAGTGATATATTGGGTTCCTCTGGGCCAGGTGACAAGTTGAGTTTCAACATTGAGACCATGGAAGCAGGAATCACACAGTTCATATATGGTGACTTAGACCCGGTCCTTCTGTAGGTGTGGAGCCATTCCTGGAGCAAGGGATGTGGCTGGGCAAGGACATTAAGCATGTCTTCTACAACATGAAATATTTAACATTACACCTCCAATGGCTCTGTCTTGAATGGCTCTGCTGACAGTTTTTTTTGGCAGGTGGCGTGGAAGGATCTTTCTAAAGAGATAGGTCATCTGAGACAACTCTGATGAAAACATGATCATTTCCAGGTTATGGACACGTGTCCCAAAGTCCTTTGAAAAATTATGCCACCTCGGTGCTCTACAGAGCATATTTAATCCATAGCTGCTGCTAACTTCTGGGCTCCAAAAGAAGGAATGGTGCTCAGAGAGGCTGAGGAAATGAAATGAGGGTTTCCATGGCTACTGGCCTGAGTGTGCATGAGACAAAAGTTTTTGAACTGCAAATCATCAATTCATCCAAAATATTTTTCCTCTCCTATTTCAGTTGTTTATTTGGTAAGCAGAGAAACAGAGCAGGGAATGTTCTGGTACAAATACATAGCCTGAGGGAATCGGAACTTTTCCAGCTGCCAGGAACATCCCAAACAGAGCTTTGAGTGTTCAACAAATTTTGGGGACACTCAAAACGAGCTTGTAAATGTGAAACTCGGAGTTTGGGTCTCGCTCCTGCCAGTCTCTAGCTGGGTGATGTTGGGTGAAGAACTACCTGAGTTTAGATGTTCCATCCGTAAAAGATAGAGATGCTGGTTGAACGTGAGCCCTTAATTGAGGTTAGTGCTAACAACCTGTCTCAGGGAAGATTAGGACTCAGCATGTGAGAGAAACTCAAGTCGAGAACAACCTTAATACTTAAGGTTTTATCCTTTTGAGTGAGAGGCAATGATGATGTGACGAAATCACCAGGGAGTCCTTCTTCTTCCTCTTTTCTGACCCATCATCTCTAGGGTGTGACCCTCATTCCCACTAGCCAAGATGGCTGGCAGGAGTCTAGCTGTTTTACCCACGTTCCAGGCAAGAGGAGGGGGGCTGGCACATTTCTGGAACCCCCTTCTCTCAAATGTGGTTTGGACCTAATGACTCACTTCTAATGAATAAAATCTATGTAGCAAAAGTGATGTGGTGTCATTCCTGAGATTAGGTTACAAAAAGACTATATCCACTTTTCTCTCCCTTCTTCTCCTCTTCCCTTTCCATTTTTTAAAGAAAGGATTTTATTTATTTAGTTATTTATTTTTAAATTTTTATTTATTTACGATAGTCACAGAGAGAGAGAGAGAGGCAGAGACACAGGCAGAGGGAGAAGCAGGCTCCATGCACCGGGAGCCCTATGTGGGATTCGATCCCGGGTCTCCGGGATCGCGCCCTGGGCCAAAGGCAGGCGCCAAACCGTTGCGCCACCCAGGGATCCCAGGAGTTTATTTATTTATGAGAGACACAGAGAGAGACAGGCCAGAGACATAGGCAGAGGGAGAAGCATTCCCCCGGATATGGGACTCGATCCTAGGACCCTGGAATCATGACCTAAGCCAAAGGCAGACGCTCAACCCCTGAGCCACCCAGGTGCCCATCCCCTTTCTGTTTTTAACCTCTTTTTCTCTCCCCCACCCCTCCCCAGCTTCCCCAGTGTTGGGGGACGTGAGCTGCAGTGTTATAAGGCAGCCCAGTGGAGAGGCCCGGTGGGCAAGGAGCTGAAGCTTGCCACTAGCCATGGGTGAGTTTGAAAGCAGATTCTCCAGCTCCAGTTAGACCTTGAGACAACCGTAGCCCTCGCTGACCGCTTAGCGGCAACCTCACCAGCAACCTTGAACTAGTGATGTCTTGCTAAGCTGTACTCAAGATTCCTGACCCATGGAAAATTTGAGATATGAGATGCTTGTTGTTTTTAGCCACTAAATTTTGGGGTGATTTGTCACGTAGCAATAGGAAACGAATTCACTCTGCAACTGCTTTAGAGACATTCAATGGACTTTGGGTAATACAGAGACCACCAGAGACAGCGTAAAAGGAAACTGGACTTGGAGCTTCTAGTTCTCCCAGGTGGCACCTAAAGCAAGCCTTTGGGCTGAAGCTTTGCTCAATTTCCTATCATTTGGGTATTTCACTAAAATTTGTTCAGTGGAAAAGAATAAAACCAGCACGAACACTCTATGCTTAAGAGCAGAACTGAGAGCACCCATTCTCGGAGCCTGCTCTTGGCATGCCTCGGTTTGACCCTGTGCTCTGGGGCATGGGGCATAGATCTGGCCCAGACGCGGCAGGTGGATGGCACCAACTGTGCTGGCCCTCACTGGTTCCAGGGTTGTCAGAAGCAGGCCCTCTGGATCCAGGGTCTCCAGGGCTAGAGTCAGCCTTCCTCAAAGACCAGCACACACAGCGCCTCCATGCCAATAGCACAAGGGCCTCCTTCCCTGGATGTTGTAGCTGTGCCAGGGAGCTCATGTGGAGACTGGAGGGGGCTGGCCTTTGTGAGGGCACAGGGCACCACAGGTGATGATGCTACCTCTGAGACCCAGTTGGAGAAGCCACTAAGAAGATGATAAATAAGCCACCTGGTTCTTTTCACAGGGCTGATCTAAGCACGGAAGAATGGCCTCCTGAAATGTTCTTGATTTTTCACCAAGTATAATTTGAATGAGAAGAGTAGATCACAAAACAGCATGAAGGGTGTGATCCCATTTATTAATAATTATATGCACACACATGTAAACACAAACAGATTTCTTATTAGCATTAAGATGCTAATAGTCTCTGGGATAATGGAATGGGTAATGTTTAGTTTTTCATGTTTTTTTTTTTTCTATTTTAGTCTTCTACCTTAAGAATATATTTTTTGAATTGGAAAATAACAATAAATCTTTTCATTTTTATAAAAACACCCCTTCTCTTTCATTTGTCTAGTACTTCATGGCTCAGGAAATTGTTTTCAATTCATAGATTTACCTGAGGCTCAGAGAGGAGACGTGATTGGTTTATTCATGGAGACAATTCTCTACCGTACCTTTTCTCTCTGTCTCCCTGCCCACCCACCCGGGGTCACCCATCTAGAATTTTATTTGACATCATCGAGCTTCTATAACTTGGATTAGTCATTTTCCCTTTCAGTTTTCTCATCTGTAAGATGAGGTTAGTCATAGCATCTACCTCATAGGGTCATTGTGAGAGTAAATGTGCTAATATGTATGAAACAGCACAGACCCGTGACCCCTAGCATCAATACTTGTTAGCATTGGTTATTCTTGCATGACTTTGGAAAAGGCATCTCCCCTCTCTGGGTCTGTTTCTTCAAATTTAAAATGCATAGATTAGACCTGATGGCTACTGAAAATTCTGCATTTCAGTTTTCTGGTTCCAAAATTTCGTTGCTAACGTATGAAACAAAGTTGATTTTCAGAAGCCGGATTGCAAGAAGCGATTGTTACCTGCTCATTACTCGGTTGAATTAGCTCAAAAACGATTGGAATGTATGAGCACCTAGAAAGAATCTGGGGGAAGGGTGTTCTGGGCAGAGGAAGAGCATGCACCCTGGCAAGGGCTAGGCAACCTGGAGGGAGTGATAGAAGCCTGGTGCCAGCGGTGTGGGCTGACAGCTCTTTCCAGAACCAGGTTCACAGCCACAGTCAAGGAAATGGTGTCCTGCTTCTTTTTTTTTTTTTTTTTAATTTTTTTTAAATTTTTTATTTATTTATGATAGTCACAGAGAGAGAGAGAGGGGCAGAGATACAGGCAGAGGGAGAAGCAGGCTCCATGCACCGGGAGCCCGACGTGGGATTCGATCCCGGGTCTCCAGGATCGCACCCTGGGCCAAAGGCAGGCGCCAAACCGCTGCGCCACCCAGGGATCCCTGGTGTCCTGCTTCTCAATGAGCTCTCCACCCCAGGTTGCCGGACAGCTGAGGTGTTTTCAAAGGTGGTACATATTCTCTTAGTGCCAGTTTTACATATAAACTTTTGCTCGTTTGTGTGGGACTCAAGAACATGAGACAAGTGTTGAGTTTGTGCCACATCGTAAATCAGAGGTCTAGATGTGGCTTTTCCATCTTCAACTAGTCCCCTGGGCCATCTGGGGGAATCCGCTGCCCTAATGGAGCTGATGGCAGGAGCAGGTATGGTGAGCCAGGAAGCAGCTGGGACAGAGATATTCTGGAAGGCCCTCTTAGAAGCTGATCAGAGAGATGTAGCTGCATAATTGGGATCTTGGGAGCATCTGGATCATGGAGAAGTTGGACTGGTGGCCAACCATTGACATGATCTAGGTGGGGAGCAGTATCCTGGCCTTTTAGCAATTAGCTGAAGGTGGCACCCCTGTTACCATGGTGTCATTATGCTCATCAGGTGTGAGGGGACCCAGGAATGACATGGTCTGCAAGTGAAAAGAGTCACTTTTACTTAGCTTTTTGAGGATGGGAATGGAATTAGAAGACAAACAAGAAAACCCAAAACAGGATGGAGGATGCTGGTGAGTGAAGGTTGTCGCCCCCTCTTCCATCCATTTTTCTTTCCTATTTTTCACTGATGAAACACTGATACACTGCTTCCTGTTTGGACAGTGCTGGAATAACACTACCACCCAGCTTTCACCAGCTTGGATGTGTCCTCCACTCATCCAAGCCATCAGGGCACTGGGTAACATAGTGACCTGGTCATTTGTTCCCCTTTCATGGTTCCCCACTGGCTAAAGTGCAAATGCCCCAGCATGGTGTGCAAGGCTCTTCATGATCTCCTGTTAACCCTCCCTTCCACCCTCTTCTTGAAGCAATCCCATTCCCTCCATCTGGAACCATAGACTGTTAGAACTGGAATGGATTTGGAGATCATCTAGTTCTTTTTCTTGCTTAAAAAACACGAAGGGTTTTTCATAACAAAATCTTATTTGGATCATCAAAAGGGAAGAGATTGTGTAGCTGATGGAGTGATGGTGATAGTGGGGGGATTCAGAGGCTCACCCTTACTTGGACTCCTTACTACCTTTTCCCTCAAACCTGCAGTGGCCTCTGAATGTATAGAGGGACTGCAGCGCTTGAAAGCGATTGAAAATCATTGATCTCATTCAATTCTCCCCAGTTACATAGAGTTTGGGTTACTCTCCCAGGGTTTCTAAACTGGTGTATTGCAGAGTCAGTTCTTCAAGACCCAGGGTAGTGGCCTTGCCTATGTGTCTTCCCATTCCCACCCCACACTGTTCTGCTCTGATTTAGATTGTAAGCTCCATTGAAATGTTATTCAATTGCATCTGCAGGCAAAGTTCTTTCCACAAGGTGCAAATAAAAAGAAGGTATAAGTAACCTTGACTGTATATTCCTTTCCCAAGTGTTTTGTCTTTAGAAAGGTAGGTCATGAGGATGTGAGTAGCCCATATTGCTTTGCAATATTTTCCAGACCCACACAGAATCACAATAAGGACCTTCCTTTTTCTTCCCCCCCTCCTTTTTTTAAAAAAGTTTATTGAAGAGGCCCTCCTGCTCTTCAGGAATCTTTCCTTCCAAATAGACTTCTTGGCATGGAATCAGATTACCTTGAAAATTCCACCTTTGCTGATTTATTTAGCTTTCACATCATTCTGAGGAATCCTATTCCAGCATTTAGGAATTAGAAAGCTGGGGAAGGTGCTTCTTTCCCTTCATCTCACATGATGTCTTTCTGCATCTCTGGCCTATCCAGGTTCTGGTAAAATTTGGTTAGAACAGACTTTATCTCTTCCATTCACTATGCTGGCTGGGAGGACTCAGATCCTGGGTAGTAAGAGCAAGTATTGCAATTCATGACCAGCTGATTATTTTTGATGTAATAAATAGAATAGGGGAGGCTGAAGTTGGCTGGGAGTAAATTTGATACTCAACCTGAAGCTCTGGAAATGGCTTTCCTGACTCAATGATGATGGTATTGGTAGTAGTAATGATGGTGAAAATAGCAACTGATGTTAATTTTGCATTGACTTTTTTTTTTTTTTAATTTTCCATTGACTTTGTACCAGGCCCCATGCTAGGTAGCTTACATGCTTATTTATTTATTTATTTATTTATTTATTTATTTATTTATTTGTTAATTGCTATGAAAATCCCACAAGGCAGATTCATTTTATAGGTGTAAAGAAAAGAAGCTTGGAAAGGCTGGATCATTGCTTCTGGTTGTTCAGCCAGAACATAGTGCAGCCACCAAAGAGAGGCACCTGATTTCAGCTCTACGTATGATACCATTTCTATTTTATGTGTCAAGGGAATTGCACACATAGTGAAAGAAAGTGACAGCTGAAGGTTAAACTGTGTCCGAGCCCATTGAAGAATGTGATTTTCTTTTCTTTTCTTAAAAGATTTTGGGGGTGGGGTTCATGAGCAGGAGGGGTAGAAGGAGAGCGAGAATCTGAAGCAGACCCCATGCTGAGCACAGAGCCCAACCTGGGCCTCAGTCTCATGACCCTGAGATCACAGTCTGAGCCAAAACCAAGAGTCAGGTGCTTAATGGGCTGTACCACGGAGGTGCCCCAAGAATGGTTTTTTGAGAACCCTACTTCGCCTCCATTCCTTGGAAATGAACTCTGGAGACAGACTAAGATAGTCATATTGGTACAAGATAACCTTCACCCCTGGCCAGAGTTGACTGGTCCAGGCATAGACACCTGAACATGGGGTCGTAAATTCATTGCCTAATCAGCAACTTATCAGACTCTCCATGTGAATATGAAATGAGACGTGGGAACTAGAATAAGTTGGTATTGGGCCTTTGGCCCAAATGATGAGTCAGAGTGGAAAAGAAAACTGAAGTTGGCTTCCCTGTGTGCTTATTTTTTCTTATCCAGATTGTTCTCTTGTTATGAGAGCTGGATGGGAGAAAGGGGAGAACAGGCCTTGAAACAGAGAAGAGAGATTGGTGAATTTGTACTCCATCCCAGGGTCGCTATGATTTTGCTGGCCTGTCTTGGAGAAAACTAGGAAACCCGAGGTCAGGGAAGCTGTGCCTTGGCTTCCCAACCAGTGGGTGGCAGCAATGGGCCTAGAGTCCAGTACCTACTTCCCTGCCAGGGGAGAGGGACTCTCGGAAAGGGGAGGGAAGGTTGTGTTTCACATTTGCATCAGGCATTTAGAAAGGAAAAATCTGCTTCAAAGAGATAAGCCTGGATTATATATTGCCCTGATCACATAAAAGAAACTTATTAAATCCACTCCAAATGCAAATATTTCATAGACATCATTACATTTCTGCCCTATTTACCCATAGGGGTAAGGACATGCATATTTGGGTTTATAAGCAAATGCATCTTGTTAGGACTTCATGAAGGTATCCCTCTCTAAAAACTGGGGTGAAAAGGAAAAAAAGGACATCGGGATAAAACAATGACTTCAAGCTGAGCTGAGATTCCCTCTGCTGTTTTTGTTTTGTTTGATTTTTTTTTTTTTTTTTTTTGGTGTGAGCTCTGCATTTGCCCTGAGAAATGTACTTTGTCCAGTTAGAAGTTAATTTTCCCCGTCATTGATGATGTTGGATCTAGCAACTCTGTTTATAATGCACTGTGGGATTACTCTCTGTGTAACACAATCACTATTAAACAAGGGCTTCAGGAAAGCCTGAATCCTTGTTTTGATTGTGGTTACTGTGGCGACGAGTGGCCCATTGGTCCTGAGTCTCTGGTGTGACGCTCACAGTGTTTCCTTGTTCTTCTGTTACATCGTTACATTCAAGTAGCAAGTTACGTTTCCAGTAACTCACGTCAGAGTTTTAACGTGCCCAGGCATAAGCCAGGAGAGGCTGGCAGGGAGAGGAGAGCCTGCTCATGGAAAGGGAAAGGGGTGAGGTTGGATGGCTGCTGTCATCAGGCTGAAGAAACCCTGTGGGGCCCGGTAGACCCTGTCCCTGCCCTGCCTCTGCGTCGTTACCTTGTCCCAGGCCAGACTCATTGACTTTCCTTCTTTCAGCTGGCCTCCATCCAGGCCTTAGATTCCTTTGGACCTGAGTCAACAGCTCCAGCCCCTTGGAGATCTCTCTTTGTGTCTTAGACTCTGGTTCCAATGAGCTGTCTGGTCCTATAAGCCTCTTGCAAGGTCTAGGGCCTTGGTCTGGCCTGGGACCCGGCTGCCTCCTGGTGACAGGGACGTGATGACCTCTCATTGCCACTTCTACCATAAGGGCTTGTCAGTGCCCCTTGTTGTACTCCACCCCTTACTGGTATACCATATGTACGACCATCTGGGAGTGCCACCATTTGCCAAGCGTTACTCCTTTGGATCCTATGCGAATGCCTTAACTACCTAGCCCACTATCATATGTGCTTTCTCCTCCAGAATTGTCCCTGGTCCTTATATGTTTGGCTGGAACTCAGCTCTGGCTTTTCTCTGTCACTGGCCTTTTAGCCAGCTTTACGTACAACTTGTTCGTCTTTTCTGAAATATGACAGCAAGCCAGAGGGACTGCTAGCTGTGCAGGCACTTTCTGGCCTGGAGGTAGCTGTGAAAATTTATTTTGTTTCATGGGCTCTTTCTGCTGGATTTTAAAGAATGTACAGATAATGCAGACCCAGCCACGGCTGAGAGCCAGAGAAAGGCAAATCCCTGCTTTCTCTTCTGTCTTAGGGTCCTTTGATCCTTTCTCTGATTTTGAAGAATCCAGTCTTTGCCCAGAAAGCATAACCGCTTTCTCCTGGTTTTCAGAATAAGGTTCAATGCCTCCCCAGGTCTGTCCTCGACTTGCCCCTGCAGCCTGTGGAAGTGGTTTGCAGGACGACTGCATGCATTTGGGTACTATCAGGCTTTATTGCCCTCTCACCTGCCCCTTTGAGGGTGCTCCGTCACCCTTCTCCCACGCCGCATGCCAACTTGGAGCAGGTCCTGTTGGTCGCTGATCACTTGCAGTATTGAAAGCCCAGTCCAAACCTAAATCTCAATCCACATTCAATTCAAAGCTGTCTTCCTTCACACAGTCACCAACTCAGGCTTGGCCTGTGCTTGGGGACCCACTTTGTGGCCTTCTGGCCACATGGTGAGTTTCTAGAACTTACCAGCCACATTTGATTTCGGAGCCTGTCCCCTCACCATCTCTGCCCAGAGTGATCCTCAGAGCAGGTCGTGTGGGTGGCAGTGTCTCAGCATTCCGTGTCCCGCCTTAAAAGGACTGATCCTGAGTGTCCAGTCTGAACTGTACCCTTGCTCCAGCTTCTAGCATATAATAATTCCTTGGGGCTTTTTTCACTATTTTAATTTGTTTGTTTTGGTTAGCTGAACTATGTCTGCTTTTTGCCATAGTAATATTAACTCCAAGAAGGCAGAAACTGTGTTTGTCTTCCTTAGAGTTTTCTATCCACAGCCGGACTCCCTGTTTGTCACACTGTAGGCATTCAAAAATATTTGTTTAATCAGTATGGATTCTTATATGAAATAAAATCTTACAAAATGGCCAAATAATAGATTGAAAGGTAGGAAATTGCTGGCACTGATTTTGTGTGTGTGTAGGGGTGGGGGTGGGGGTGGGGGGGTGGGAAGGGCCTGGGAAATGGCAATTTCATATGGTTCATTCTAATATTTGAAGCATTCTTGTCAAATTTTCCTGGTAATTCAATTATGACCAACATAATAAAATGAGGGAAAAACCCAGATATAATATTGGAAATACCAGCTGCAGAGGATAAAAATTATAAAAAATTACAGTTCTCTCCCTAATTAATGTCAACATTTTTGTCCATTCCAACCAAATTTTAATAGAATTTTTGGGGGAACCTGACAAAAACAAGTGTAAAGATCATCTGAGAGAAAAAAAATCAGATCAGCCAAGAGTCTTCTTAAAAGGAAGAGATACTTGTGGGGAATTTCCATGCCTAATAACAAACTATCATGCTGCAATAATTAAAATAGTGAAGTGGCTCATGAAAGGCTAATGTATGAATGAAATCAACTTTCCAGCTAATAACTTAGTGTATACCACAGGTGACATTGAATTCCAGAGGAGAGAAGGGATGTGCTCTAAAAAGTATTTTGGGGTAACTAGCTACCATTTAGGAAAAAAATTAAATTCCTGTCTCACACTTAATGCCAAAATAAATTTCAAATGAATTAATTTAAATATTATGCTATTAAACCGTAATATTTTAGAAGAAAATATGTTATTCAACCTTAGGGAAAAAAGGGCTTTCTAAGCAAATAGACTAAATATGCAACTCTGAAGGAAACGATTGATACATTTTATAATATATGAACAAAAGTATAAACTTCTGTATATCAAAAATGTCATAGAGTTGAAAAGGAGCTATCAAAGAGGGGGAAATGTTTTCAATGTGCGTGATAGAAAAAATAGTCAAAACTCTTAATATATAAAGGACTTTTACAAATCAAAAGGACTTTTAAATATCACAATTGAAATGGGCACAGGCCATACATAGGTAAGCGATGAACTGAGAAATATAGAGGATGAGCCTGTACACAAATGTCAAGTTAGCCAGTAAAAGAGTTGCCTCCCTTCAGTTATTCTTGTTGTGTGAAAATGCATATTTATTATTTATTTTTTAAATAAATGTATTTTTTATTGGTGTTCAATTAATGCACATTTAAGTTATTTTGAGTGGAGGGTTTTTTGTTTGTTTGTTTGTTTGTTATTTGCAACCCAAAGTTATTTGGAGTCTTTCCTGATCCATAATTTGGTGCCAGGAGTAGACTGTTACTACAGGTAACTGACCTAAAATGTGGAAGTGGCTAAATAGTGGAGGAAGTGTCTTGGGCTAAGATGGGCCACTGATTTCAGGTTGAGAAGGTGGTGACTCTTGTTCTATCACCGTGAACCTTTTTCTTAACCTCTCACTATGATACCTTAGGATCTTAACTATAGGTCTTCAGAGACATAGTACTGGGGGGAGGGGGCTGGGGAACGGCAGGAACAACTCAGGATGTTAAACTGGGTGGCCTAATTCTGTGTTCAGCTGGGTTCTACTAGAAAGGAACAGGCTTAGCTGAAGGTAACCCCTCTGAATGCAGAAAGGGAAGAAAATATAGCTTTGCCAGGAGAAGTTCTTTCTGCCTGTGGCCTTTGATACTGTCCCATCATTTGGAGTTTTCGCAGTTAAAAAAGCTGAATGTTGTACTCCAAGGGTGATATAGTCCAGGCAGGGAGGTGAGAGAATTAGGAGACAATTGATAAGATTTGTTCCTCTCTCCACTGAAGCCTTCTTTCTTTCCCAACAAATTTTCCTTCTTAAAAAAAAAAAAAAAAGGTTTGATTTGGAGTTTCTTTTACTTGGAGTTGAAAACACCTAAAGTGATTTTTTTTAAAAAAGCAAAATAGTGAAAACAAGATGTCCAACAATGGGGGATTGGTTAAACTATGGAATCATCCCACAATGGGATATCATTGCAATGCTCATGATCCTTGAAGTGAAAAAAATAGGTAGCAAAGTTGTTACTAGAACAGGAGTGGGGATTGGGGAGAGGGATCTTTTGTCAGAATCAATGTCATGATGACTGCTATTTCATGAACGGTTGCTAAATACCAGTTACGGGGGCAGCCCTGGTGGCTCAGTGGTTTAGCGCCGCCTTCGGCCCAAGGCCTGATCCTGGAGACCCAGGATCTAGTCCCGTGTCGGGCTCCCTGCATGGAGCCTGCTTCTCCCTCTGCCTGTGCCTCTGTCTCTCTCTCTCTGTGTCTTTTGTGAATAAATAAATAAATAAATAAATAAATAAATAAATAATCTTAAAAAAAAAAACAAAACAGTTACGGTGCTTAGGGACCTACCTGTATTATTTCATTCCATCTGCCCTGCTCTTACTCCTTTCACAGATGGGGAAGCTGAAACTGAAATGTCATAACTTGCTCAAGAGAGTGTTAGAACAAACAAGTCAAGCTCAGGTCTCTGCTTCATTCCAATGTATGTACTTTAAACTCTGGGCTATTTTTTGTGTTCTCTGTCTTGCCATGGTATCCAGCCAGTTTCCAAATTCTATCAATTCTTCTCCGTAAAGTTTATCATTTCCATCTTTTCCTCTTATGTCCAATGACACCTGCCCCATTCAGGACCTTTTTATTTTTGGCTTGGACAATTGTGGTAGTCATTGAACTTCTCTCCTTCTTCCATTTTCCCTTGCTCACATCATAAATTCATTTGTATCTGCCATTTCCAGATTAATCTTCCAAGCATTTCACTCTGCTTATTTTTTTAACAGTGTTTTTTAAAAATATTTTATTTGTTCATGAGAGACAGAGAGAGAGAGGCAGAGACACAGGCAGAGAGAGAAGCAGGCTCCACGCAGGGATCCGGATGTGGGTCTCGATCCCAGGACTCCAGGATCACGCACTGGGTGTGAAGGCAGACGCTCAACCGCTGAGCCACCCCGATGTCCCTTTCACTCTGCGTATGATTAGAATATTCCTCTCTCCACTAACTGCTCAAAAAATCTCTGGGGACTTCTGAGTGTTTACCAAAGTGTAAATCACTGGCATTCTGAGCTCTTTACAATCCCAACCTGCCTTTTCAACTCTTTCATTATTCCTCTCAATAGGGATCACCAAGCTAAGTCCTGAGACTGTTTTTGCAAATAAAGTTTTATTGGAACAGAGGCATTCCCATTCATTTACATGTTATCCCTGGCAGCTTTGGTGCAGCAGAGCTGCATAGTTAGGATAAAGACTACAGCCCACAAACTTGAAAATATTTACTGTATGGCTTTTTATGAGATAAGTTTGCCAACCCCTCTAACCAAATGGTTCTACTTTTTGTCCCTGTCTCAAATAATTTTTGGAACAAGATAGGGTATGTTAAAAGATGTTCATTGTTTCCTGAATGTCACCTGAACTTTCTCACCTTCCATGTCTTTTTAAAAACTTTTAAAACTTTTCAATTGAAGTATAATTAACATACAGTGTTATATTAGTTTCAAGTATACAGTCTGATTCAACAATCCTATATATTCCCCAGTGATCATCACGTTGAGTGTACTGTTAATGCTCTTTATCTGTTTCCTCATTCCCCCCTCCTCTGGCAACCACCAATTTGTTCTCAGTATTTAAGAGTCTGTTGTTTTGTTTGTCTCTTTTTTTCTTTGTTTTGTTTCTCAAATTCCACATGCGAGTGAAAACTGGACGGCTACATGCAAAAGAATGAGAATGCACCACTTTCTTACACCATACACAAAAATAAACTCAAAATGGAATAAGGACCTAAATGTGAGACCTAAAGCCTTGTCTTTAAGAAAAATGCTGCCTCATTCAATGAGTGAATGATTAAACAAATTCATGGCACATCTATCATCTGTACTTTGGAATACTAAACAATAAAAAGGAACAAATGAACACTTTAATGGTTAAAGTTATGGCTGTATGCTCATATATGAAAACTTTTTTGATTAATGTGGAGTAATCCATCTTTGAACTTTTCCTCTGAATTACCCTCCCCTGCCCACACACCTAAAAAAATTGTTTTGTACCATTAACATGTTTGTTTTATTTTTGTCTGATCAAGTTTTTGATTCTTTAGGGCTTTTTAGGGCATAGACACTTGTAGATCATTTTTCCACGGTATTCCCACAGCAAATCAGTGAGGGTAGGCAGCCATGAGTTCAGAGTTGCTATTTTTTTTGAGGGAAGAAGCCTAGTTGTCCTGAGGTTCTGTGATTTGCCAGTTGTCATGAGGTTGGTTTTCAGAATCCAAATCTGGTGCAGGTCCTCTTTACCATCTCCCTGAGAAAAGCAGCCAGGCAGTGTGCACATTTATATTGCTAGTATAGTTATGGCATTGGGAAGCAGTCAGTGAAACATGGATCTGTAGTTCTCCAAGTGTGGTCCCTGGACCAGCAGCACCATCATCCCCTGGGAACTGTTAGAAATGCACATTATCAGGTCCACCCAAGACCCACTGAATTAGTCACTTTAGGGTGGGGTTTGAGAACCCATATTTTTAACAAGCCCCCCAGGTGATTTTGATGCTCACTCAAGCTCGAGGAGCACTGGTCTTGGTAATTATGAGACCTACATCCTGCTGCTCTTCTCTCAGCCTGATGGTATTGAATGGTAGAAAGGCAGGGACACACCTGACTCCCTTTTCTGTCTTTTTTTTTAAAAATTTAAACATTTTTTAAAAAGATATATTTATTTTATATTTATTTTTTTAGAGACAAAGAGAGAGTGAGCAGGGGAAAGGACAGAGGGAGAGAGAGAGAATCTCATGCAGTCTCCCTGCTAAGCTTGAAGCTGATGCAGGGCTTGATCTCACAACCACGACATCATGACCTGAGCCAAAACCAAGAGTCAGACACTCAACTCCCTGAGCCAAGTGTCCCCTGACTCCTTTTTCAATGGTAATCTCTAATGCAGTGAACTGAGCAAGAATAGCAGTGGAGGTCAGTCCACCAAAATGTTGCAACTGCATATGCAGTACCTCAAATTAAGTTAATGAAACCTGTGTTTTTCAACATAGGTTCAAAGACTAGAAATGACTTCTTATGTTACCTTGGTCCCCCCACCCCCCATTAAATAACCTTTACCTTCCCAGAAGAGAATGAAGGAGTTAGGATCTCAATAGGGGTGAAACTCATAGTATGCTTTTCTCACAGATGAAATGAATGAATGAATGAATTTATCCATTTAAACATCATCTACATAGAGTCTAGTACTGAGCAGGGACTGCAGCCGTCTTTATTAATAGAAGACACAAGCAGGTAGATATAGACTTAGAATATAGACAGTAACAGTATTAAGCACAGGATATGAAGTTATATGGAGAAAGAAATAGTGCCCTGTGGTTGTGTGTGTCTGTACAGGTGTGCATGTACATGCATGTGTATGTGTGCGTGCCTGTGCACGCATGTGTACATGTGGTTATATGTGCCTGTGTCTTGTGTAAGGCAGGATGGGTTCAGGGAGAGGTGTTTTTCCACACTTCACAAAGTAAGAAGTTCTTGAGGTGAATTTTTTTTTAAAGATTTTATTTATTTATTCATGAGAGACAGAGAGAGAGAGAGAGAGAGAGAGAGAGAGAGGTAGAGACATAGAGGGAGAAGCAGTCTCCCTGCAGGGATCCTAAAGTGGGACTCGATCCCAGGACTCCGGGGTCAGACCCTGAGCCGAAGGCAGATGCTCAACCAATGAGCCACCCAGGTGTCCTCTTGAGTTGAATTTTAAGATTACTTAGTTCAGCAGGTAGACAAGGGAGATAAGAACATTCCAGGCATGTGTAACAGAACATGTAGATGTAAGGAGGCGTGAAATAGCACGGTATCCGTAGGGAACAATGAGCGGTTTGGAGTTAGTAGAGTCTAGAGTGTTTAGGTACAGCTGACAGGCCAGAGGAGGGCTGTGAATGTGCTGCTAAGGAGTCTGCTTTTGACCTATTGATTACTGCTTCCCAAAGGGTATCTATCACAGAACATTGTGTCCAGAGTATTGTGTCAGCTGTTCTTTGCGGGCGGGGGGGGGGGGGGGGGGGGAGGCTTCTCTGGTCAGGCAAGTGTGAAAAGTTTAACAAAATTAAATGGATTTTTTTTTTAATGTGAGAACTCTGAGAGCCTTTAACATGTATATTGAGAATATCCAGGATGGAGTTTCAGAGGGCATGGGAGGCTGTCTGATGAGCCCCCTCAATATCTCAAGTTCCTGAAGAAAGGACTTTAAACAATGCCACTGTGCATCACGGGGGAGGGCTATTTTGTCCTATCCGTCTTAGGATAAAATCCAAGTCCTTAGCATGGCCTCTTCCAAGGCCCTGCAAAATCCAGTCCTGCTTACATTTCTGATCTTGCCTCCTACTATCATTTTTGGGAACATGGCCCACATGTATTCATTTGCATATTGTCTATGGTTGCAGAGTAGTTGCTATAGAGCCTAAAATATTTACATTTTGTTCTTCACAGAAAAAAGACTTGCTGATCCTAGCATTATAATATTTTCACAGTGTCTTCTGTATGCCCCTCTAGATTTGGAGCTCCTAGATGCTAACGTTTTGATCTTGTTATTTTTGACATACTCGTCTCCGTGTCAGCAGCACCAAGCGTAGGTCTTAGCCTACAGGAGGCATCCAGTGAATGCGTAATGAAACAAGTGAAACTCTCATAATAATCATAATGCATAATCATAACAAAAGCTTAGTATTCATCCAGGCATTGTGGTGTCACGTATACCACCTAATTTAATCTTCATTCCAGATCTCTGAGATGGACAAACGATATCCCCCTTTTACATATGAGGAAGCAGAGTCTCAGAGAAGCTACGTGATTTTTCCAAAGTGCCACAGCCACGTTAGAATTAGGGGATGGCCTCCTGCTGCCATATCTCGTGTTGGTTCCCTTGCCCTCGGGTGTCCCACGCTGTGGCCCTTGCTATCAGATCCCTAGTAGTGGTTTCACTATGACTCATTTGTCAGTCTCATGGTTCTTTCTGTTAGAGCCTCTTCCTGTGGTGCCCCTTTCCCCCTGTCCCCGCCACCTTCCTCTCTTTCTCCTTATCCTCCTACCTCCCCCTCCTTCTCTTGCTTCTGCCCTCTGTGTAATTTGTGGCTTGATCACTGGGTACGTATTTCCTGGGAAGTCCACTCGCAACCCAATATGTGGTCATCTGTGTTTTGGCTTGTCTTTTCTCACAATCAGAAGCAGTCAGAGGTCCAGGAGAAGAGAGTGACCTCCAAGCCATGCCCCACTAGGAGGGACAGTGTCTTATTCTGTTATGCTATCACAGAACCACCAGAAACTGGGTAGCTTATAACCAGTAGAAATTTTATTTCTCATAGTTCTGGGGGCTGGAAGTCAACATCAAGGCACCAACAGATTCAGTGTCTGGTGAGAGCCTGCTTCCTGATTCTTAGGTGGCCATCTTCTTGCTGTGTCCTCATGTGGCAAAAGGGGCAAGGATGTTCTCTGTAGGGCACTAATCCCATTCCTGGGGGCTCCACCCTCATGATCTAATCACCTCCCGAAGGCCTCATCTCCAAGTACCAGCACACTGGGTGTTGGGATTTAACATATGAATTTTGGGGGCACACAGACATTTGGTCTATGGAGATTGACTCTGCCAACAGACAGGGCTTTGTACTGCAGGACGCTGGGGGTCTGCTGCTCTGCTCACAGCGTAGTGCTTGTGGCCTGCAGAGAAATGCATTCTAGCCTTTCCTCTAAGACTCTTGTAGGCTGGCCTAAGGGTACTGTTTGTAGGAAAAATATTATGCTGAGCACCCCCGAGAGAAGATGAAGTCATTGCTTGCCTGAGAGTGATTTATTCGTTCATTAATAACATATTTGCTATCTTTTCCAATGATAAATTAGGTCCTTATGGCAAATACTTTTGTTCCTAACCTGGCTCAGAGGCGAGGCCTGTGCATCACTAACAGGCTGTCAGTTTTCCTGGTGTTCATGTTTGGTCAACTGACAAATCCTCAAACTCATCACTAGCTGAATGATGTTTGAACTTGATTCTTGAGCTGTCTAATTGTCATATGATATGAGGCAAACATCTAGAAGGGGTTGCTTTATAACTAGCAATTTGGCCTTTGAAGGAGGTACAATATGCAAAAGAAATTATGTGAGAAAAAAAATCTAGCACCTTCTCTATCGAAGTTACTATAAAGGTCCAGATAGAAGTCTTGTAAAATGAAATCTGAGGTCATAAACATGCTTTGCACATCTGGAACCTTGCCTGTGGCGGATATTCTAAAATTGGAGATGCTATATTAAAAGTAAGGAAAAGAGCATTTATTGAATACCTACTAAGTGTTAGGCTTTTTCACACCTCACCTCATTACAGCAGCCTTGTGAGCAGAGGCCATTAGTATCATCAGTTTACATAGTTAAATAACTTGCACAAAGTGAAGATTTGAATTTAATCATTTTCTGAGTTCGTCTTGCTGCCTCTCCAAGCCAAGTATATGAAAGGAGCACCAAATAGTTTCACCTGGGGAAGAGGTGGGATTGTGGTTCCTCAACATCCATGAGTGAAACTGTTTGTCATGTATGAGTGGACTGACGTAGGGCTCTAAGCTGACGATGTGAGTGGGGTTTTAGGATAGTTGCTCTATACGCAGTGGATGCTTTTAAAGTGAATGTGACCGGCTGGTTATTTACCACTCAGTTACCGATTTGTGTTATGACCCTCAATTCTCTTCTGATACCCTTTCTCACTTCTGTGCTGGAAGATGGAGAACCAGGATTTTATTATTATTATTTATTATTATTTTAAAACCTTTTGCCATTTAGCTGAGAAGCAACCTTCTTTCAAATGATTTGTCTATGGGCAGCCCGGGTAGCTCAGCAGTTTAGCACTGCCTTCCGCCCAGGGTCTGATCCTGGAGAGCCAGGATCGAGTCCACATCAGGCTCCCTGCATGGAGCCTGCTTCTCCCTCTGCCTGTGTCTCTGCCTCTCTCTCTCTCTCTGTGGCTCTCATGAATAAGAATAATAAAAAACCACAAATGATTTTTCTAATTTGTACTGTTATTAGAAATCAATAAGTGGTTTCCTCCTTCTTGGGTAGACTTTCATATTTCTGCCTACATTCCCTGTCAAGTTCCTCCTTAGGATACCCTTGAGCTCAACAAGTGCCTATCGTTGAGCACAGGTGTTTCGTAGACCTGGTGTTCATGAGTGCTGCTCACCACATCTTTGTGGTTCTCCAAATTCCTGACCCTGTGGTCAGGTGGGGCACATGGCCACTTCTGGCCAATGGGTTGGGGCGGGGAGTGATGTGTGTCACTTCTTGAAGCATTTGATTGTTGATACTTTTACTTCCTTCTGAAGCATTGACTGCCAGTGTTCTAGAAGATGCTGGCTTCTTGCTGAACTTGGTTCCCTGAGTGATTTTGTTGAGCAGAGAGATTTTCTGACATCTTGTGATCAAGTTATACATCAGCCAGAGAGAAAAATCTATTAAGACACTGAGATCCTGGGTTTTTGTTATCATATTATAATCTAGACTATCCTGCAAAATAGGAATGGTTTTCTAAATGGATAAATCCATTCCCAGTTTCTATTCTCACCACTGTAAGTCCTAATAAACCCTACGACATTGTAAATCCTCAGTAAGTCATTCTGGTTCTTATTCACTTGTGTAATTATACTATCTCTGGCCTGCTAACTTGTAGGGCCTTATTTTGTCCACCTCTCACTTTTTTTTTTTTTTAAAGCAGATTCATCTGCTCCTGTGATTCCAACTATTCCCTATATTTATAGCAAAACAGCATGATGTGAAAGAATAATGGATTTGAAGATGGATAGGCCTGAGTTCCTGTCTTGATTCTATCACTTCTCAGAGGCCTGGGCAAACTGCTGCAACTAGTCAGTTCTCTCATCTGTACAGTTGGAGTGATGGATGACTGTCATTCCTGTTTCACCAGATGAGAGGGTAGCTTTTGTGAAAGGCAAAGAATTACTCACATGGGAGGAAGTGTTGTAGGGATCGCTGGACCTCTATCCCAGCAAAGCTTCTGCCCTGAGCTTGCTCCCCTGCAGGATCCACCTTGTACGGCTGTCCTCATTCAGATGGCCTGCCTCTACATCTGTGCCCGTGGCTTTGCTGTGTCACCAGCCTTTTGTCCTTAGGGCCCGCCCCACCCTCTCTCCCCATGGGTGACCACGTCTTTATTTCTCCATCACTTTTTCCTGGTGATTCATCTGAGATTCTTCCCGAATCTCACCTGTTCCAACCTGGTAACTATCTCCAGGCTGTGACTGAAAGATCTTGTACTGCAGTTTTGACAACCAAATTCAGCAGCACATCACCTTTCTTTTCAACTTCTCAATCCTTTGACCTAACTCACTCTCAGCAGTGAAAACAAATTTCTCTAAGCCTCACTTAGCTTGCGTCATTTCAATCCTCAAAATTAAACACTGGTTCCCAGTTGCCTCATTAAAATACGCACATGCGCGCGCATGTAATTTTTGTACTTATTACAAAAGCAACCCATGCTTGATGTGCCCTAATAGCAAAATACAGAAAAGCAAATGGAAAAAAAAGGCAACCCAAAATCAGATTACCTATTATCCAATCACTCTAAGATAATTGCTGTAAGCATTTCCATTTTTTCTGTGCTTCTGTATTTTATAAAAGTGCTGTCAAATAATGTATACTGTTTCATATCTAGCTTTTTTCATTAGAAATATATTCTAAACATTTTTTCAGGACATTAAATAGACTGATTTAATGAATCTATGGCTTCATTACAGTCCATTGAGTAGATTTACTGTAATTGACTTAATTTCCCTTTGTAAAGCATTATTTTCTATTATAAATAACATTATAAATTCCTGTGCATAATCATGTGCATGTGCCCATTTTATACTTTTTTTTTTTTTTGGAAGGAAGTATTCTGTATAGGTATAATTGCTTGGTTGAAGGGTACACATATTTTAAGATTTCTGAGATATATTGCTGTTTGCCTTTCTAAAAGTGTGTACCCATTTGTGTTCTGAGCAGTATGGAAGAGTGTCACTATCCAAATACCTTCAGTGAGTTATAGTCTTTGCTAACTTAATGGGAAGCATAACCCAACTTGAACTTTTAATTTGAATGGTTTTGATTAATAATAGTAAAGTTGAACATTTGTTTATATATTTATCAATTGTATTTCTTCTTCTGGAAATCGACTCCATATAGTTTCCCCATGTTTATAATGTAGGGCTAATCTTTGTATCACTGAGTTATACAATCTCTTTAATGTATTAAAGATATTAATTCCTTACCTATCATAGATGTTTTTAAGTTTCATGGTGTATCATTTGTTTTTTTTTCCTCTATAGTATGAAAATTCTTTATTTTCAGATAGTTCAGTATATCTGTATTTCTCTTTAAGTTTTATGACTTTGCTGTTATATTTAAGAGGAATATATGTATATATATATATATATACACACACATACATATTTTTCTATTTCTTTTATAATTTAGTTAAAAACATTAACTCTGAAGTCCAACTGTAGTTTATTTTGGACTATGATATGAGTAAAAGTGTGGCTTAATTTACTTTTACATAGTTAATCCATTAGTTCAACCAAATATCCCATGAAACATAAATGCTGTCTTTGTCATTTAATAAATTCTTGTATAGTTATACTTGGAATCATTTCGGAACTTTCTGTTCTGCTTCTTTGATCTTTCTCTTCTGGCACCTGTAGAGCAATATTTTATTTATTGTAGGTTTATAGTATATTTTAAAATCTGGTAGAGCAAATTTAGCCACATTATTCTTCTTTTTCAATATTTTCTTGATGATCCTCATGCATTTATTTTTTGTAGCTGAATTAGAAATGACTTTCTCAAGTTCCATTGTAATTTTGATTGAAAAAATAGTAAGTTTATAAATTAATGTGAAGGCTTACCACCTTTAACAACGTCTGACTTCCCATTCAGGAGCATGGAATTTCTCTCCACTTATTTGAATCTTTGTCTATGCCTCATTATAAAATTCTAAAGTTTAAGGAGTACTACTTATTAACAAGTACAACTTGGTATTTTATTTTAAGTTTTTGGTTCCTTATTTTGATGGAGACTTTTTAAAAATTCTTTTTTTTTTTAACTGATTATTGATGATCCCTCTGAACTCTTTTTAGTGGTTCTTAAATAAATTCTCTTGGATTTTTCTGGGAGGAGAATCTTAGCATCTGAAAATAATTATAACCTGATTTTCTCCTTCCAACTATTTCTACCTCTTATTTATTTTTCCTGTCTTATTGCATTGATTAAAACTTCTAAAACAAGGTTAAAAATAGGAGTAAGATTTGGCAGTTCTATCTTATCCTGAATGTTTCCCAGTTAAATAGGTTACTGGCTGGTGCTTTCAGATATCCTTTCTCATGTTAAAAAAGTAAGTTTCAATTCTCAATTGTTGTTGTTGTTTTTCAAACCCCGAACGACTTGAATTTTATCAAATGTCTTTTGGCATCTTTTACAATGATCATATGGTTTTTCTCCTTTGACCTATAGATGTGATGAATTATGTTAATAGGTTTTTTCATATTAAACTATCCTGCATTCCTGGAATAAACTCTACTTAGTCATTCTGTATTATTCTTCAAATGCACGGCTGGATTTGATTTGATAATATTTTATTTAGGAGTTTTGCTTCTATGTTTTTGAGATTGGTGTATAGAGTTTTTGAGAGGAGTGTCTGTGCCAGGTTTTGATTTCAGGGTTTTTCTAGCTTTCAAAAATATAATGGGATGGTCTTCATCTTGAATCAATTAAGTGACATTCCTAACATGGACATGTAGGCTCTCAGGATGGTGTGATGGAAATAACACAAGACTGGGACTTAAAAGACCAAGGTTTAATTCCTGTCTCTATCTCATTGACTCTGTAAATTTAGGCAACTTATTTTAACTCCCTAAACTTCAGCTTCCTTGCCCTTAAAATGGGGATTATACCCAGTTTCTGCCCCAACTACCTTGCAAGGTGGTTGTGACAGTCCAGTGAGCTAATGAGAATGGAAACACTTTGCAGAGAAGAGAAACAACATGTATTATCTGTTCCACGTAAGGTGCTGTGTGGCATTTCACATAAATGATGTCATTCATTACTGAGAATCCTCACTATAATCATCAGATGCTCCAGTGACAGTGAGGACTCCTGACAGCCTTGCAGCAGTGGTCCATGGAGCAACATCACCAGCATTACCTGGGGGGCATGGTAGGACTAGCAAGTCTCCAGCTTCTCCCATTGAACTGGAATGCATTTTCACAAGCCCTTCAGGGTGATTTAGACTCACCTTAAAGTTTGAGAAGCACTGATGAATACCAAATCACAATAGTGCGGATTCCTCAGCATCAGACTAGAAATACAAATGTAGCATTTAGAAATAATTCCAGTGGTGATTCTCTTTTGTTCATGCTTCTGATATTCTGGATGAGGTGGCAGCACCACTGAGACTATAAATGTCAGTCCTTTAGAACAAATATCATGAGTATGCACGCTAATTTTCAGTCCAAAGTTGACTATCTTTGGAACCTGAGTTAAAATCACCCATCAATTGTGAGTTATTTTCTAATAAGTCCAAAATTAAAAAGTAGTTTTAGTGTCTGCAGATGTGCTTTCCTCTCGGGAGACTCAATCATAGTGCATTCCCATCAGTCAGTCTGAAGGAATTTTTCAGCTGATCCTATGAGCAACCACAGACCTTTTACTGGGGCAAGGATTAGTATGTCATTTTCATCACAAAGATTACACTAGTCACTCCTCAAGCATGTTTTGGCTTCCACCAAGAGCAAAGGACAGCATGCACTAAGCTTCATTACACACATTAATATATATACATGCATGCGCACACATGCTTAGAGAACACCTAACATCATGGTGAGAACTGAAACCATGGTGACCAAGGGATCAACAAGGATTCCCTCCGCGGGAGTTCTATAGGGATGTGTAATGCAATCCAGGTAACTGTTTGTAGGCTGTGGCTGGCAGTTGCCATGGAGACTGACAGTTGGGTGAGGGAAATCCTCCTCAGTGACGTGGTCAACAGCTGTTTTATTCCTGTGGGTCTTGAGCGCAAGCAATTTTTTGTGCTCTATGTGGGAGGGAAGCACAGGTGTGACTTTGCTAAACTAGGGAAGTATACAGGAGAGGGTCCAATGTAAAAATCTTCCTAATCATGGAATTTTTTTCAGTGATGGAGAAATGCTTTTTCTTGGTTAGAATTTAAATGGACATTTAAAAAAGAACATCCATCGTGTCAAAGATGCTATCATTTTAACCCAAAGTGTAGGACTTTCTGCGAATGTGAAATGGTTTCACTGCATTAGAACTTACTTCCAAGTTCAGATGTATTTATAAGGCTTTCTCCAACTTCCTAGGGCAGGAATAATTGCTTCTGTAGCTGCGCACGCTTGGAAATCTGTTTACATGTCTATTATCACATTTTGTAAATTATATTGTGCTTTAGGTATAACCATCATGTTCATTTAACTAGTTCACCTCCCACTGTCCCCAGCTAGGACTGGGCCTATGGCTTAATAGAGTTAATAGGACAATTGTGCCTAGAACATTGGCCGATTTAAAGCATGTTTATGGGGCAGCCTGGGTGGCTCAGCGGTTTAGCACCTGCCTTCAGCCCAGGGTGTGATCCTGGAGACCCCGGATTGAGTCCCATGTCTCTCTCTTTCTGTGTCTCTGATGAATAAATAAAATCTTAAAAAAAATAAAGCATATTTATGACTGTATTAATTAGGTATTACTGTGTAACAGATTACCACAAACTTAGTGTTTTAAAAAACATACATTTATCATCTTACAATTTATGTGGGTCACCTATCTGGCCCTAGCTTAGCTGGTTCAGAGTTTCATAAACCTGCAGTCAAGGTTTTGATGGGCTGAATTCTCATCTGTAGGCCCAAATGCAGAAAAGTTTGCTTTGGAGATCATCAAGTTGTTGACAGAATTAATTTTTTTTTGCAGCCTGTAGGAGCCGAGGGCCTCAGTTCTATAGATTACCTACAGTTCCCCACCATGTAGCCCTCACTGTAGGAAGTTTATGATATAGCAGCTTTCTTCTTCAGGGCCAGTAGGAGGACAAGAGTGACTCTGGGGAGACAGAGTTTATATAATGCAGTGTAATTGTGGGAGTGACATCTCATCACCTTTATTGAATTCTCTTGGTGAGAAGCAAGTCACAGATCCTGCTCACACTCAGGGAGGGGGTTATGCATGAGTGTGAATACTAGGAGTTGGGGATCACATTAGGGTCTGTCTGCTTTAACGACCCTTTGTAATTTTGCTTGTTGAACTGGCCTTTTGAGTGCACCAGGAATGTGAGTACTCCATTTGAGCTTGTTAGGATGGGAAAGGAGGCACCAGTCTATCACAGAACTCTGTTATCATCCATATTTTATTCTTGCAAGAATTAAATTTCATCATAAACAGGATGTCTGAACTTTCCTCCATGCTGAATCCATGTCTCTTTAAAAAGGCTTTTTAAAAATTATATTGGCCATTTTCACATTTAGAAAAAAGTTGTGAAATATTCAGCTGCGATTGCAAACAAAACAGACGTTTTGGAATGCATGGGTGGCTTAGTCGGTTAAGGGTCTACCTTTGGCTCAGGTTATGATCCCAGGGTCCTGGGATCGAGTCCCAAATCCAGCTCCCTGTTTAGTGGCGAGCCTGCTTCTCCTCCTCCCTCTGCCTCTTTCCTCTGCTTGTGTTCTCTCTCTCTGTCTCTCTAATAAATAAAATCTTAAAAAAAAAGAAGTGTCTCAAAAGAATTCTAAATGTTTTTTACCTGAGTCTGTACAAAATTACCATGGCAGCTATGAGAATGTACCTCTCTGACTTGAGGGCATGTGACTGATCAAGCCCCCAGCTGTTCTGAAGTTTATCACTGCATTTAGGCCAAAGCCACACTTCCCACAGTTACTCTTGGCAAGGGAGGAGCCTGGTAGAGATACTGAAAGAGGCATGTTTCTGTGCGGTGAGGTACTCCCTGATGGGCCACTTGGTCTGAGGTGTACCTGCAATGCTGCGGCCAGGCTTCTCTTAAGCCTGAGTGGCATTTTGAGATACTTTTATACAGCTTTCCTTCTTTCCTTCCTTCCCTCTCTCCTCCACTCAGGGTCAGACCTCTTACAGGGTCAGCCGGCGCTCCTGGCCTCCTCTGACTCTCTTGCCATCTTTTTTCCCACAGATGTTTCTCATAATACATTTCTGGTACATTTAATCCCATCTGGGAAGATGGCCCAGACCAATACAATCATTATCATTTACATAAGTCTGCAGCATGATTCAGTGCTGTATCTTTGAATACAGTCCCTTTCTCTCTGCCGACTCCAGGAATGGCTCGGGGTGACTGGAAAGAACACTGAATCTGGGAGACCCAAGGTAGAACCTTTGTATTACCTGCATGACCTCAGGCCACGCTGCAGTCTCTCTCAGGCGCCTTTATCTCATCTGTAGAAGGGGAATAACACTACAAAAAAAACAAAAAACAAAAAACAAAACAAAAAAACCCAGTTATGACAGGGTTAAGATGAAATTGTGCCTAAAACCATCATGCCTGGAACAGAGTTGGTGCGTAGAAAGTAGTGTGTTGAGATTTTGCAAGACATAGGAAAATCGTGACACTTTTTACAAATCGAGAGGAGGCATTATCACAAGATGCATCAAGGGAGATAGGGATCCATGGGAGGCTGAAAACAATCTCAAAAGACCAACTAAATCAGCATCTTTTAGTGACACATGCGCTTGGAAGCCTGGGCAGAGAAGGGGGAAAGACCGTGAGTTTTACATTCAAGGCAGTGGGAAGGAGGGCCAAGCCTTGGCAAGTCTAGAGGGATGGAGCTCGCTGGCCACTGTCTCTTCTGCCCAGCAGCAGGAGTTGCAAGAGGAGTGATGACTGTGCTTCTCACGATGCTGGGGCCTTCACTCCCTTCTTCAGTTTAACCTCTACTGTACCTTCCAGATGGGATCTGTGGCTTCATCTAGTGAGATTTCGGTAGTTTCCTTGTCCTTCCTCACCCTTTCCCCTCTGCAGTTCTTAACTTCCCTAAACTGCCTCTACCAGGAAACAGAATGCTTCCTTCCACCTTTAGGTATAACCAGCTAAAAGTGGAAATGCCTTTAGGGGAAGCGCATAACTGATGTGCATGCATGTGTTGCAGCGAAAAGCTTGGTTTTTGGACTCAAACAAGTCTGCCTTTAAATCCTGTGCTCCTCCTGTGGGACTCTGGGCAAGCTTCTCTCAGTGCTTCTCCTCATCTGTAAAAACAGGTAAAGGTCTCTTTCTCCTATGTTGTGAGGACTGACGACCTCTTATAGGGGCTGGCCCATGAGATGGGCTCAGTAAATTGGGTCCTTCCTTTCCTTGTGTACAATATCACTTAAAACGGCCTTTCCAGTGATCCTAATAGCAATTTCAGTTCCTAATAGCAATATATAAAATTGGATGAGGGTTTCTGTGCATTTTCCCAGGTTGTGGCCATTGAGCTTCAGAAAGTGAGAGGTGCAAATGAAACCTGTGTCTAACAGCAAAGAGTAAATGGCCTTGGGCCTAACTTTAGAAGTTGGCCTAGAGAGAAACAGATCACTCTTAAAAAAATAAGCAGGAAACAAAAAGCTTTCATATGTATAAATGTTAGGGCCATGTCAGCATAGGCCAGAAAGCTGTTTTAAGTGTTCACAAGAAAACAAAAATTGAGGAGGAAGGGTAAGCAAAAACTTCTAGTTAGAACCATCCCACTTCCTTCTACCTCTTACTTTTTCTGGGAAGGGAAGCGAAGTGCTAATTGTGTGGAATCTCCCACCTCAAGTGAGGGTGGCTGTTGGAGTTAGAGCTAGGGCGGGCCCTTTGCAGTATGACCAGGGGAAGAGTGGGGAAGTGGAAAGTCACCAGACACAGAATCTAAAAAAATCTAGGCTCCCATCTACAATCTGTTACTTATACTATCTGTGAGACTTGGAGCAAGTGACTTTATCTCTCTGAACTTGTTTCATTATCTGTAGAATGGGTTTAACAAGATAAAACATAACACAGGGCTGTTATGAGTGGAATAATGAATGTATATGAACGTTCTTATAAATTACTGTGTCAGTGTCAGCTATTTATTGGAATACTATGTACTATCATAGCCCACCTGGGTTAGAACCTACCTATGGTTATTATTGAAAAGTGTCTTTAAATCACATAGTCATGAGAATCCAGAATAACTGGGGACATCATATAGTGGATGATGACAAGGAAGAGGAGGATGATTATTATGGCAACATTTGCATGGCTCAAAGTGGCAATTGCTATACAGAAGGAATTTATAAAAATTTTTTTAAAAAATTTTATTTATTTATTCATGAGAGACACATACACACAGAGAGGCAGAGACATAAGCAGAGGGAGAAGCAGATTCCTCGCAGGGAGCCCGATGTGGGACTTGATCCCGGGTCTCCAGGACCACACCCTGGGCTGAAGGTGGTGCTAAACCACTGAGCCACCTGGGTTGCCCTATACAGAAGGAATTGGAGAGAGCAATTGGCCTGGGAGCAGATGCTAAGAGACCTGCCTGGAAGCTGCCTTTGCATAGCATAACTCTGTGTTCACACGTATCATGCATTTTTTCATTTGGGGCAGGCTAGGGGAAATGTTGGCGAAGGTAATAGAGAGATTGGGCCAAGGGAGAGTTGAGTCTAAATGTCTATAAAACTTTTTAAATAGAAATCTTAGCTTCTCTGTTTAATTTGAGCCTCACACCGACCCTTCCATTTCTTTCCCTATTTTGCAAGGAAACTGAAGTTCAGAGAGGCTAGTTAGCTTGTCTAAGGCCACACAGCTCACAGGTTTGAGTAGGGATTCCATGTCAGGCCTGGCTTGATGCACCTGAGACAGTGCATAGAGGTGAGCAGCACAGTCCCACAGAGTTGGACATCATCGCTTCTCTTGCATTCAAAGGGGAGGTAACTAAAGCCCAGAGGAGCGCAATGAATAGCTTGAGCCCACATAACATTAGAAGCAATCGAGGACCCTAGAAGCTGGATTTCCCCATTCCCAGAACATGTCCTTCACTCTGGCTGTGCCCTAAGACTGCTCTCTGGTCCTTCCCCCTTCCCCCCTGTCCCTTTTTCTTTTTAAAAAATTAATAAAAGGCAGCCAAGCAATGGCTAATGGGCTCATGAGAGGTTAGGAAGCATACTTGTGAGGCAATCACAAGATCGCTTTCAGCGAAACACATGATCTTGGTAACAAAAGGAATACAGAAATAAATTTCTTTGAATGCTCTTCAACCTAATCAGCCCTGATGCTGCTAAACTGTTCCTGACATTCTCTGGTCCCCCCTCCTTTAAAGCCCCAAATAAAGCATAATGAAATAAGCTATAAGCATTTGGGGGTTATTCAACTCTCTGAAGTGCTTGAGGATGCAATTTGTAGGCAAGATGTTAAGGAATTAAAAAAAAAAACACACACAAAACTGGCCGGTGCCAAGCCGCATTGTACCAATTTCTCCATGGCCCTGCTGCATGTTAGGTATGCATATGGTCCACACATTTCTCAAAAACATACCCCCAGGTGTCAGAGCCCGTTCTTTAGAGCATATCAACTAAATGTGGAGAGACGGGTGTGCTGAGGAAATAAAAAATAAAACCACAGCTGCTCCTTAGAACATTGCTGTAGTTTGGAGGCTTGGTGTAGGCTGCAGTGTTCTTGTCTGGAGCACTACAAATGCAGCATCTAAAGCATGGGCTCCTGGAGGGCAGGATGGAGGGCCCTGCCTCTTCATCCCCTGGCTCAGCGTGGGACACAGCACAAAATAGGGGCTCAGAGAATTTGAGGCAAAGAAATGAATAAGCGAGCAAGGCTAGCCATGAGATTGGTACCAGGACAGAAAAGCAAATTAAAACGAGCCACAATCCCAGCCCCATGGCCCTCTCAGCTACTTCCTGAAGAACTGGCTGCACACATGGTGAAAGAGAGACAAGGAATGACCTTGGAAGACATGGGTAGAGGACCAGCAGGATTGAGTTTGAACCTCTTTCTTTTTAATGAGATTGTTGTCGAGCATCTAGGGCAATGTTTGATACACAACAGGCATGCATTTCATTTATCAAAATTTGTTCAGTAACCCTACAATGTGCCAGAAGTCCTGTCATAAGCTAGTGGTGGAAAAGCCACTTCCTTCAAGGAGCTCAAAATTCAGTGACCATGAGGAACTTTATTACCATTATTGAATTCTCCAGATAGCCCCTTTGGAACAAATTATTTTTCTTCATTGAGTGATGAGGAAGTCTAACTTCAGAGAAGCTCCATGGCCAGCTACCCTATAGCCCTAACTGCCAGCGCCTCTAGTGGAACTCAGCCACAGAAGTCACCCATGGGCAACTCACAGATCAGTTCCGCCTCAATACGTTTTGTTTGGGTGCCTGTTGTTTGTCAAGAAGGAAAGCGTGGATTGGGAATGCCTTTACACAGGGCATGTGCTTCCCAGTTCCCTTAGTCCCTCTACTCCCAAGGTCTAACCCATGAGCTGCTAAGTGTGTCATCCTGACTTGGATTCACTGTTTCCACATGTGGTGCTCTTTCCAGTGCACTTACAGCTAAACTACCACCTGCCTCGGGCAGGGCCAATGCTCAGATCTCTCTGGGTCTTTTCTGACCCAGCGCTGATGGTCACCACTCTCCCTGTTAGTTTTTTCAACCCCATGGGCTGTCAGCTTTCGATTGAGTAGAACCAAATTACTTGAAGCAAGCACAGATTCTGGTGTAGTTTCTGGGCTTTTCTGGGGCAGGGCCCATGATGATGGTGGTGATGGTAGTGGGGACTTTGTATGGCACAGACTTGGCACATACTAGATGCTTGGTCAGTGTATCCCAAATAAAAGAAAAATATTTTGAAGCTAGAGTTCCAATTAAAAAAGAAAAGAGTTTTTTTCCCCTTCTTTTCAGAATAAGGAGCATTCCTAGGACTCTATTCAGTTCACTTTCAGCAGTTCTCTAACGGAAAGGGTGGGTAGCTGGTATTATATCCTCCAAAATGTTTCCATGCTGAGGTCATCTCTTCCATTTAATGTACTGTGGGAGCTCTGGGGTCTCCATCAATCACTGGGAAGTGAGCTGGGGAAAATGTCAATCTCCCTCCAGGAAACTCACATTGCCCTTGGATGTCCATGCTAAGCCTGGCTTGGACTGCTTTGGGTATGGGCAGGAGTGGAATCTGGTCTAGAAGTGTCCTTGGGGGAGGCAGGGCTTCCCTGGGACCATTAAGAAGGATGGCCCACTACTGTGCTGTAGCTGAGTGTACAACCTGTCTGTCCCATTCCCACTTAGGTGACGTAATAAGGAGCTAAGTGAGTTCCAACATGTGCCCAGAGCTCAATGAATACAGAAGGTGCCCAATGGGCCAAAATCAGTCAAGTTGAGGTGGAATCGCCTGATGTGTAAGAAAGCATGAGGGTTTGGAATCAGACTACCTGGGTTAGAATCTGGTTCTACTACTTCTAAGTCCTGTGACTT
This sequence comes from Vulpes lagopus, assembly GCF_018345385.1. NCBI lineage: Eukaryota > Metazoa > Chordata > Mammalia > Carnivora > Canidae > Vulpes > Vulpes lagopus. The sequence continues at coordinate 68,923,911 of NC_054830.1, forward strand.
TGGGTACATTAATGTCTCTGTGCCTCAGTTTCCTTACTTGTAAAATGGGGGATGACGATAGCACCTACTGCATAGGGTGTTTTTTTGAGGATTTGATTAGCTATTCCACATGGTGGCTTAGGACAGTGTACCTTGAAGCACTCCATGTGTGTAGCTATTATCCATCTTTCGAGATCCCCCTCAAGCCTACTTCTGAATTAGCTCTGATCTACAGAGAGCAACCGACTTCCACTGACCCATCAGTGATGTGACTCCTTTATTATATTATATTATATTATATTATATTATATTATATTATATGTTATGTTATGTTATGTTATGTTATGTTATGTTATGTTATGTTATGTTATTATTTTATTTTAATTTAATTTAATTTAATTTTATTATTTTATTTTTGATGTGACTCCTTTAGTTGTTAGCAGTTGATGCAAGGACAGCATTTCTATTTTTTTTTATAAATGACAGCTGGAGATGGCTTCATTACCCATATGGTGTATTCCCAGAAAGGCACCCACCTCTGTCTGTGGATATGTTTGCTTTGTGTTGACAAAAAATGAGCAATATTACTCATGTTTTCTTTCTGCCTAAACTGTCAGGAAATCTAGAATGTTGCCCACTGCCTCTCTTGAGGGCTCTGAAGCATCTATTTCTTCCATTTCCTTCAAATGGAATATTTATCTTAAACTAGGGTTTCTTAATTTTTTTCATGGAATCACTAAAAATAGTCACGTATAGTGACCAAGGGGAATCTGGAGATTTTTGTCTTTAGAATCCAGAAGCCTGAATTGCCTTCTAAATTTTGTATTTTAACTTGAAAATCTATGCATGTCTTGCACTTCAGCCCATTCTGTATCTATGTTTGTTCCAAGATTCAGTGTCTTGAATTGTCAGTCTTTAAGTAGGACTCATGTTCTGGGCAGGTGCTCCTCTGATTTTATGACTCCTTATGATAGCAGGAGTGCTGTTCATCAAGTATTTGTGGTCCTGCCTCCTCCAAGGCATGTTGTAAGACTGCGTGTCCCTGTCTGCCTGAAGTCAGGCCATGTGACCAGCCTGACAATGGGAAGCGTACCAGCTCTGGCCAGTGTGCAGTTTGCCATGTTACTCTGCTGTGGAGAGGCAGGAATGAGGGCTACGAGGAAGCTTCCAGCAGCTAGCTGGGTCACCGTGTGACTGATGAGCCAAGTTCTTCTACTGGACTGGGCTGGGCGGGCTGGGTAAAAAAAGAAGTAAGTGGTGTTGTTAATAGCCAGTGGGAGTTATGGCTGTTGGTCATCCTTATATGACATAGCCCATCCTGACGGACATTCTCTTCCTCCCCTTCGGTGCCCATCAAGTCTCTGAAGGGGAGCCCATCTTCCATTTTGAAAGAGTGGCCTTCAACATCTTCCTTAGAGTCACACATTTTGGAAGATGAGGAACACAGATGAGAAATGAAGAATTTCAAATGCTGGTTCCCTGCACCGCCACCCCCACACTTTCCCAGAAAGAGGATTCTTCTTTTTTTTTTTTTTTTAGGGTTTTATTTATTTATGAGAGAGAGAGTGAGTGAGAGAGAGAGAGAGAGAGAGAGAGCATGAGCAGGGGTGAGGGCAGAGGGAGAATCAGGCTCCCCACTGAGCAGAGAACCTAATGCGGGGCTCGATCCCAGGACCCTGGGATCATGACCTGAGCCAAAGGCAGATGCTTAACTGACTGAGCCACCCACGCGCCTCAGAAAGATTATCATTCTTCATCTTTAAAATACAAAAGATAGTATGAGATTTGTGAGTCATTCTCAGGCTTAGAGACTCAGTAGATAAGACTAAAATCAGCCTGTCACTTATGAATCAGCCTATCACTCATTTCACAGTTATTTATCTACTAAATGACCAGGATGACATACTGTCCTGAAAGTGTGAATTCTAAGTTTGGGGTCATAAACCTCATAAACCTCAACGGGTCATAAACCGTTGGCTTCTGGTTGCAGTATTGTGCCTAGAATGTAGTGGGTGCTTGGCAAGTGGTAGGGTGAATGGGCGTCCCTTCATTAGCATGGTGGTGTCAACCCACAGTCCCTTCAGCTGCTTGCATCTTGCTGGGGCATTGATTTCATTTTGTCATTTTGTTTTATAGCTTCCTGTTGATGTGTTAGTCCCTCTGACTTAAACATTAACCCCTCTGTGCAAGAACTAGATCATTTTAATCTCTGAATCTTTCGATGGGAGTAAACTCAGTTTCTGCACCCAGCAGGTGTTCAACAAATGCTGGCTGATTGGATTGAATTGGGTGGCAAGTTAGTATAGTTTAGAAGCCAAAGATCCCACAGCGTGTCCTCTCCTACTATGCACGGATTCCCCTTCTGCTGACCCTAATTCTCAGCCGGAGCTCACTCCCGTCTCTCTGTTAGAACCTTCTCACCTTGGTCAGTGCGGTCCCTGAGATATGTCATGTGGGCAAACTACAGCAGCAGCCTGACTCCTCCTGTCTCTCCTTTCCCAGGGAGGCTGTGCCCAGGAAGATGAAAATGGCCTCAGCCCCTCTTTTACAAAGTGCTACAGGATTCCTACTGCCCCGACTGGTAGGATCAGAGCATCTCTCGGGGAATTTGCATATGTCTAAAACCTCCAGCTGCATGGTTGGAATAGTTGGAGGCTGTCCGGTCTCACTGTGTCTCCACATGACTGGCTGGGACTTGCGTCTAGCGTGGCGGTCTGAGGGGAGTAGGACTCGTTACAGGGCATCTGGCTTCCCTTAGAGCAGGGTTTCTCAACCTTGGCACTAGTAACATTGTGGGCCATTCTGTTTTGGGGGTTGTGTGTGCACTGTAGGATGTTTAGCAACATTCCTGGCCCCAGCCCATTAGTAGCAGCCCCTCTTCCCCCTGCCAATTTGTGACAACCAAAAACTGTCTCCAGACATTGCCAGATGTCATCTGGGAAGCAAAATTGCCTTGTGCTGAGAACCATTGCCCGAGAGTGAGTATTGCAAGACACCCAGGTGGAAGTTGCCAGGCTCCTTATGACCTGGCCCTGGAAGTTAGGCAGAGGCACTGCTTTCTGCTGGTCCCAAGCAAGCTCCAAGGCCAGCCCAGGTTCAAGAGGGAAAGGAATATATGAGGTCATGAATATTGGGAGATATGGTTCATGAGTGGGGGAGTCACCTTAGGAAACCAGATGTTTGTTGACAGGATACTGAGGGAAAACAGTGTTCCAAGACTCTCTTTATGCTTATTGTCAGCTCCTTTCAACAACTCGCAGCTCTCTGCTCACTTTGTCCCCATTTCTGTGAAAGGCACTGGATAAAATGCAGCCTAAGTCACGCTCCTGCTTACGGAGGGGAGACAGACCCGTAACTGGAGGTTTTCAGGGTGGTGGGGTGTATGAGAGGATAGGAGTGCAAGGTGTGAAAGGAGCATGGGGAAGGGGCGCTCGTTCTGTAGGGGAGCTCACAGAGGGCTTCCTAGAGGAGGCAGCCCTGAGCTGAGACTCCAATGATGAGGACTCGGTCCAGCAGGTGAGGTGGGAAGGGCATTGCCGGGTGAAAGCACAGTGCGAGGAACAGCGGGGCACACACATGTGCATGCTCTGTCCACGGGCCCTTGGTGTGTAAGTGTGGGGCTGGGTGAGGTGGGAGCTGATGCTGGCGAAAAGGACAGGGTGCAGTGGCCCTGTGAAGCCAGCTAAAGAGCGTGGACCTGACGCCTATCAGAGTCCTGGCTATTGGCTTACCGGTTCCTGGTCCCTCGGAAACGACACAGCACTATCTGGTAAAGCAAACAGCAGTGAGGTTTTCCTTTTGGGGTATGCGTAGATGACGTCACTGAGGGCCGCAGACTTTAAGTGACTTGACTGATGTCTCATAGTGAGTTGGAGAGCTAGGATTGTACCCGGGTTTTCTGATGGCTGTACACACGCATGCACACATACATGCACACACAAATGTTGCCTAAAAAGAAAAAAGTAAAAAGAGAGAAAAAGGAAACTGAGCAACTTTTTTTTTTTTTTTTTTTTAATGGCTGAAGGGTTAGAGAGTGCTGGCTTGTGAACAATGCCTCCGTGTACTGGGGTTCTTTCTGGTGCTTGGGAGTCCACATGTCCCTTTGGTTCTTGCTCTCTACCTCTGCAGCGTGATCTCTTTCAGAGGACCAGCAGCCAACCAGCAGGGACACTTCAGACCCATTTGAGGGATAAGGTGGAGGACTTGGACCCTCCAAGTGGAGGGGGCCTCCAGATAAGAGAGATCAGGATGCTGAGCAGATACCTGGCTAGACTTGGATTGAAATCTTTAAACATTCACTTCCTGGGCTAGGCTACAGCTACCAAATGAACGCCTTTGCTGTTAAAGAAAAAAAAAAAAGGAAAAAGAAGCCTCCAATTTACTGAAGTCCAAGGCACAGTGTTTTTAATTGAGAAAGGATTTCCACATGGATCTACCCATGGGAAGCCCACACTAATAAATGTACCCTTTGTTCTCAGGATGGAGTTCCAGCTTCTTTGCATGGTATACTGAGCATTTCCCAATCTGAGCCCAGCTTCCTTTTCTATTTTCTAGGCTCATCTTTTCGCTGTTAGCAGCACCACACCCATAGTGAAATCCTTGTCCTTCCCGCAAAGGCCTGCACGGGGGACCTTTTTTCATGGCGCCCTCTCTCCTTGATGCACCTCCTTTCTCTTTTTTGTCTAGCGACTCCTACTCATTCTTTGAGATCTTGATGATTGACTTGGCACCCATCTCTGAGCACCTCTGATGAGCCAAACGCCGTGCTATGGCTAGGGGGCACAGTGATGAGTAGGACACAGTCCTTGACCTCAAAGAGACCGCAAGGGTTACTTTCTCTGTGAAAATATCTTTAATCCCTTTGGTAATTCCCAAAGCATGCTCTTAGGGTCTCTGTTACACCACCAATTACAATATGTTGCAGTTATTTGTCTTTGTCTGACTTCCTCCTCATTCTATGAGGACGGAGACCACACCTGATTTGTTCATTGTTGCTCATGTTCACGATACCTCGTTCATGTCTGGGTAACAGTCAATACATATTTTTAAGTCAATTAATAAATGAACGAGTGGGTGAATGAGTGAGTAAGTGCAGCTTCTTGGTACTTAAGCATATGGATCTTCACCAGTATGTAGCTCACAATGCTGGGCCAGGAGAGTGATTTTCCTACTCTGTGGACGTGTTCTGAAGATTTCTATACACGCACTTCACCTCAGAAATCTCTTAGTGGAAGAACAGGTTTTTGACACACAGCCAGTAAACCCAATAGAGTCAAGGTGCTTTCTTTAAGAAGATTAATGAATAAGGACTTAAGAGAAGGGATGGGTGAACTGGTTACTAACAAGTAAGAACCAGCCGTCAGCTCAACCCTATTTTGGGAACAAACCAAACCAGAATCTTTAAGGTTGAGCTTGGCTTGGTTCAATTAATCCTTCTCCTGCGCTTTGTGCCTCTGCTGCTCCCACACCCACCACAGCCTCTCACTCATCTCTTTTGAATCATGAGTCACGAGCCAGTAGCACCTCCACACTCTGTTCTCTGTTGGGTCTGGTGTTTTCCTTATTTTGCTGTCGTATGAGGACAGAGGGCTTGGGGTGGAAGGAGGGACTCAGATAAATAAGCCACTTTGAGTCTTTCATGGGGAACGAAAGTCGCAGGGAGCCTCAGGATTCACAGTGAAAGGAAGATGCAGAGGAGGAAGGAGACGTAGGTTGGATGGGAATCAGGGGGGAGAAAGGAAGGCAGGCGATGCTAGTGGGGGAATGTGAGCCACCAGAGCCAGATGAGGAGCAGGAGGTTTGCAGCAGGTGGGTGAGGGATCGCAGGCAGAGTGAAGACACAGCTGGGTACCTTTTACCTCTTCTCCAGGGGTGAATTCCTAGGCAACTTTCAGGATCCAAGCTGAACGCTCCTTCCGTGTGAAACCTTCTCTGGCTTCTCCGGTGTGCTCTGAATTGCTGGCATCCCTCAGTTCCCTCCTCCATTGTGTCATTTCACACACTGGTCCCGTCTTTCTCCGTCACTGTCTCTTCTAGACGGTGAGCGCTCAAAGGGCTGCGGCTTGGCATACCCTGACACTGACCATCTTTTCCTAACCCCAAATTGAGTCATGTGGCCTGGCACAGTGTGCACCACGTGGCCTACGCCAGGCACAGAGCATCTGAAATGAGGACCATCTTAGAAAATCTGGGACACATGGTAAAAACGTGCTTAAGACGCCCTGTGCACCAAGTCAGTGGAATTTAATAGTATTCATTTTATTGTCTTTCCCTCCAAATTCCTGGGTTTCTGCCTTCCCTAATATGAAGATGCACTTTGCTGAAATGATTCACTTTATAAAATTCCTGCAGGCCAAACAAGAAGAGGCATGCATGTAGCTCCAATGGAAATGTGTGATCTGGAAATCTGGGGTTTTGGTTCCAGTTTAGTTTATAGGTTTAGCTAGTTTCAAAGTGCTTTTCTAACCAGGATCTCAGGCAGAAAAGGAGTGCCAACAGACCCAGTGTGCAATTATTGAGCCCCTACTGTATACCAGACCCTTTCACTTACATTATTCCATTTAGAACCATCCTAGGAGACAGGTGGTAGGTATCAGTCACATATATTAAGCAGATGAGGAAATTATCTGGCTCTTCGAGCTATGCCAGAATCATTCCGGCGCTAATCACCCACATCACAATCCAGACAGTCCATAAAAACTAAAAAGAGCCTTTGTTTGTTGAGAATGTAAAGTTAGTGGCAGCTCTTGTTGCCTTCATAGATGGCCTAGAATCCCTCTTCTGAGACACTGGAGGGCAGTGTGGTATAGTGGTTTGAGCATGGGATTTAGAGTAGGAGCATTTGAGTGTGAGTTTGAAAGCTGTGTGGCCTTGAGCAAATTAAGCAACCTCTCTGAGTATTAATTTTCCTTGTCCCAAAATGGGGATGATCACTGTAATCCATACCTCACCAGGCTGTTGTAAGGATCAAATGAAAAATGGATCTGGGAAATGCTTTGTAAACTGTGAAGAGCTGAATGCATGATTCTAATGTGATTGTAAGTACATATTTGGGAGAGGGTAGGGGATCCTAAGGCCCTTTCTGACCAAAAAATTATTGCTCTCAAAACTCCCTTAAGGATCACCCTCCTTGACTCTGGAGTTTCTTCTCAGGATTCACATACACCCTATAGGAACCCATTGCTCAAATAAGCCTGTATTCTCTGTATTGGGGGTGGGGAGGGGTAACCCAGGTACAAATGGGGGGCCCATTTGTCGGTTTCATCTAGTCTTATAAAGGAAAGCAAGTTGTTCAGGATCCAGGACAGGTTTATTTGGCTGGAGAGGAGGAAGGGATGGGTGCCAAGACTGGATGTTCTGGGAGGCCAGGTGAACATAAGAGCTCTGAAGACTCCAGCCTTGGGGCCTGCACTTTGCTAGAAGGAGAAGGGCAGAAATCAAAAGTGACTCCTGGTTGGGAGATGAATATGGGCCATCAGAGAGTCTTGAGGCAGGGATGAGCTTTGTTGGTCTTCTTGTCATCCACATTGCTTTCTTGTCTTCAGTCATTCAAGAATGTTGCCATGTCTTCATGACCCCTCTACTATATTTCACTTGATGGATTTCTTTGCATTGATTGGCTGACTTAAGTAAATCCAGCCTCATCTGAACCAAAGATATCTGTGAGATCAAATTCTAACTATTAAAATAAGAAAAATACCTGTTCATGTACCACCTGAAATGACCCTACAGACCACCAGTTTCTGACTTTGTTAGAAACTTGTGTTTCAGATGATGCTCCCCCCACCCCAACTCCACAGCCCATCTGAAGACAGAGTCTGTTCTGCAACATCTTCAACAAGTAGTTACCTTGCATCTATCTAGTTTGCATATCTCTAGTAACATGGAGGTCACTGTCTTAGGGCGGCAATGACAGTTCTTCTGTGGATTGTACCCAAAATTTCTTACCTGTAATTCCACCCACTGGCTTTAATTCTTGTGTCATGTAGACTATATCTATTTTCACTTCCCTGCATAGCTCTATAGAAATATGAAGCCAGCTTTCAGTTACCCCACACTTCAGCCAGGCTGGACACCCATAGATCTGTTCAGTGACATGATTCCCATCCAGATGACATGGTTTTAAATATTCTTTTTTTTTTTCAGATTTTATTTATTCATTCATGAGAGAACAGAGAGTGAGAGAGGAAGAGACATAGACAGAGGGAGAAGCACGCTCCCTGCAGGGAGCTGATGTGGGACTCCATCCCAGGACCCCAGGATCATGACCTGAGTAAAGGCAGACACTTAACCACTGAGCCACCCAGATGCCCCGGTTTCAAGTGCTTTTGACATATTTTGTCACTGTTCTCTGACAAGACTCTAATTTTGGAGTTATTTTTTAAAATATCACTTTCGGGGTCACCTGGCTCAGTGGGTTGAGTGTCCAACTCTTGATCAGCTCAGGTCATGATCTGAGGGTGGTGAGATTGAGCCCCAAGTTGGGCTCCACACTTGGCATGGAGCCTGCTTAAGATTCTTTTCCTCCTTCTCCTCCTTGCTCCCAAATAATAAAAATAAAATAAAACTTCAAGCATGGAACACAATCCCCCAGGTGTAGTTTGGACAAGTAAGGTTGAATGTGAGTATCCCCTCCCTCATTCTAGATATGCTGCCACTATTAATGCTGCTTTAAAAAATGCCCTCTTACTAACATATCTATCAAGAGTCAGTAGGTCCTGTGCAAAATAATTTGCTTTTACAACAGTTGCAGATGCCTTGCTATAAGCAGACGTACTCTCTCATGTGCCCACCCTGAAGCCAATAGAAGAAGGCATTTATGGGCTAATTGACTGCCATCCTGAGCAGCATTCTCTAAATGCTTATGCAAGTGTCTCAGTAAAAATATATTGAGCAAGCATCTCTAAATGTGCACATTTCTTTACTTATATAACATATAATTTAGCACGTGTAAAAATAAAAAAATTTAAAGTATGAAATAATCAGAAATGAAAATTCTAATATATACACCCTCACCTTACTGGATTGTCTTGCAAACCTACCTGGGGATATTTACTTCCAGAATTCAGACTACCCAATGGCCTTCTGCTAAACAAAGCCAATCTCTGTATGAAAGAACAAAACTCCCAGTTACGGTCACTCTAGCACCATGCTTAAATTTACTGTTTTTCAGACTTCCCAGAGAGTGACAGCGACATGCTTAGGTATGTACTCAGAAGAATTAAAGCAGAGAAAGGGGGGGGGGCTCATCTCTACCCACCAGTCCCATTCCCACTCACCGCCCTTATTTTGCTTTCTCCACACAAATATCCCAACTTTCCCTTTCCCCATGGCTTCATCTGTCTTCTACTCTGCATCCTTTGTGCATTTTATCTCAAAGGACCAGAGATGTCTTTGGAATGCACAGAAGTGTGGTGACATGCTGAAGAGGTAATTGTGATTTTGGGTGCCAGAGAAGTAAGGAGGAATCTTTGAAATAAGATTCATTCCGACGTCAAAACCCCAAGGAACAAACTGGAAGTGATCTGGCCTTGGCATGAGTTCAGAGGAGCGTGAACAGAAGGAGGGTAGATGTAAAGTCACTCTGTGGGGAGAGGCTGGAACCACTGGCTGGCTTTAACCAGGGGAAGAGGGGGTGGGGCATCAGGGGTATCTTCAGATACTCAAAGAGAGTTAAGCAGATGGGGCCCTTGGGTAAATCAGAGGGGTCTCTTGGGTTCAATATAAGGAAAATAGTCACAGCTCTCTAAAGACTGGCTGGACTGTGAGAGCCAGTCTTTCGCTTTGCTGGAGGATTTTAAGTGTGAGTTAGGCAAGCAGCTGATGGGAGGCTAGAAGGCTGACAAGTCCCCTTGAATCCTAGTATTCTGAGCTACAGGACAGAGTGGGATATTGACCAGAGGGACTCCAGTTTCACCTGATTCCCCCGTGATTCCCTGAGGGGCCTGGCTCCCCTGCTTGGAGTTCTGACATCTCCACTCCTTTCTGCAGGCACGAGGTTGCCCCCTTTTGTGAGGTCAGGGACTAACAGGGTAGGCTGATCTGGAGCACCTTTGGTATGGCACGGAGCCCTGGTAGATGACCACCTGCCATAGTTGAGGCAGAGTTAGCTGGGTGTGCACGAGCTTTCAAGGGACACAGCACCCACATTACCTTTTGCCCTCAGCGGGCCCTTCTATTCTGGATGTTTCCTTATGAGTTTCTTCCTTGAGTCATTAAGAAAGGTAAGAGATCTGAGAACCTCTGGGCGACTTTCTCTTTCCTGAAGATAAGAAGACGACATTGGGCATCATCCCTCATAGGCCAGTCTCACCTCCTATTGGCAGCCTTGGATCCTTTGGAGTCTGGGTCAACACAGTCTGCTAATCTGGCCTCAGGAATGGCCTGGGGATCCATTGGTCCCCTCTGCATTTTTTCTGTGTCCAGGACAGTCACAAGAGCATCTTGCTATTTGCTCTTCTGGCCTCCAGACTCTCTCCGTAGAGTGAACATCCTGAAAAATGATGTGATTACATCCTGTTCTCTATACACAAGATAACCACCCACACTCAGCCCTTTGTGATGTGATGTGCAACCTCCCCTGCTTCCTCTTCATGCAGGAGCCCCTTCTTGCCCCACCGTTTCTATACCCCCTGCTATGGGGACTCCAGATCTTTGCTTATGTGGTTTTGGTTTTCCAGAATACCCCGTCCACCTCTTCTGCTTGGGAAACTCCTGATCCTCACTTGACCTTTTCAAATGTCACATTTTCATTGAAGTCTTCCTTGACCCTCCCAGACAGAGTGAGAGGGGAGGTTTAGCTGGCTGCTTTGAGTCCTCCCAGCCAGCCTCTGCTGTGTTTCACCTGCCTGGTGATAAGCCCAGTTCTGTGGCTCATGCGTGTGTGCTCACCAACTGCAGGGACGTTGCTGTGCTTATGGTGGCACTTTGTGCTCAGGAAATACTAGTCACATGAGTGAATAATCACATCCCTAGCCTATAATTCATTGACTTTCCGACTGTCTTATAAAGAGGCATGATATTAGGCTTGCCCGTTAGAAGTCAGCAGAAACGGCCTCCCATTTTCTCCAGAACTATTGACCTGCAGCAGAGAGAGTACTGTATTACTTTGCAAAGGGCTATTGTAACAGTATCACAAACTGAGCGGCTTAAGCAACAGAAACGTATTGTCTCACAGTTCTGGAGACCAGAAGTCTGAGATCAAGGTGTCGGCAAGGTTGATTTTTCTCCAAGGACTGTGAGAGAGAATCTGTTCCATGCTCTTCTCCCAGCTTCTGGTGGTTCGCTGGCAACCTTTGGAGTTCTTTGGCCCACAGGAGCCAATCTCTGACTTTATTTTAACATTGTGTTCTTCTCGTATTTGTGTCCAAATTTTCTTTTTTTAGTAGGGCGCTAGTCATATTGGATTAGGGCCCACTCTAATGACTTCATTTTAACTTGATTACCTCCATAAAGACCCAAATGGGGTCATACCGAGGAACCAGGGGTTAGAGCTTCAGTATATGACGTTTGGGGGGAACACAATTCGACTCATAACAAGTACCGTGTCACTGGGAACATGACTTCGCCTCTCTGAGCGTCCCTTTCCATGCCTGCAGAATGGGAGACCAGACTGACTCCATAAACTCCGAGGCCCCATTTCTAATATGTTCTCTTTCACTTTGGAAAGTCCAGTGGTAACTTTGTTTTCATTCATCCATTTAACATATATTTATTGAGTGCCTACTATGTGCCGGGCACAAGGTGTGCTCCATAAGCAGAGTTCTTTCCAATGGCTTGTGCCCTTCCTGCCAGATGAGACAGAGCAAAGCGCCTCTGATATATCTGTGGTCGGCATCTTCAGTGGAACCTGTGTCATTCGATTGGGAATCTGCACCATCAGCTACGTGAATATTGGTTTCACAATCTGAAGAATAGACTTGTGGCTGCCAAGTTTAAATCTTAGGCATCATCTGGTTATGAAATCTGTTTGGAAACACGAGGAGTGAGTTCCTTTGCTCAGTCATTCTCCAATCCCATGTTTCTGGCTTCAGGATGCTCGGGCACCCTGTATTCATCCAGAAAGCAGTAGCATCCACCTGTGGGCCTGCTTTGTCCAGAACTGATTCTCAATGTGCGTAACGTAGCCAGGTATCCACCCAGCAGGGAGCTGGGACTGGGCACATCCAGGGGGTGGTAGGTGAGCCCATTGCCCTGGATCATTCCCTGGGGCCTCCCACTTCCCTCACCGGAACCACGTTTATTGTTTAAAAAGCTCCTGTGGGGCCAGTGCTCGCCTTGCACTCTGGGCCCTGTGGTAAGCACTGAAGTGCTTTTTCTCGATCTTTCCCTCAGCCTCATGAAGTGGGAACTATAACTGTGACCATTTTATAATGAGAAACTGAGTCGCTACGTATTAAATCAACTCTTGAGGTTGTGCAATTGGGCAGGGGCAGAGCAGGGTCTCACGTCCAGGTGTGTTTGACCTTAAAATGGGGACTTTTATTTTCTGTTCTCTTGCCGTCTCCTAGTACGTGGATTGATCATATCCTCTCTTGCTAAAACAATCCGTGGCTCCGTATTGTGTACAGCGAGGGCTATCTAAGCAGAGATATGAGAACCCTGCGACGCTGAGCGTAACATTTTGTATTTGGGTGTGAGTGTATTTTCTGGGGAGAGGATTCAGAGCTCGGCCAGATGCTCAAAGGGTCCCTGACTTCAAAGTCTAACACACACATGCCTTCGAGAGGCGGTTAAGACTCATCGTTGTCAGACCTCCACGTTTGTCACTGGGGTTATTCCCCACCACTTCCTCCCTGTGCAGTTCTGTCGTTGTGAACTTCTGACAATTTTCTGGAAGGTTCCCCGCACTCTCACACCTGGCCGGCGCTTATGTGGTTTCCTCTGCTGGTGCTGCCTGCTGTCTTCTTCCTCACCGGGGGAACTCCAGCTCATCTCGCTCAGATGCCACTTATGCCAAGCTGTCCTCAACCCTCTCAGGCAACGTCGTTTGCTCCTCCTGCTCTTTGCTCGTGTGGGCTTTACTCTCATGATGCATGTAGGACTCATGGCATCCCCTGGGGGCTGCGGAGCATTTGTTGACCCCTGAAGAATCCAGAGTCTTCTTCATTCTTCTCTCCTGCCTGATAGAGGGCCTGACCTAGGATGAACATGCAGCAAACATCTATTGAGCAGAATTTTATTTTATTTTATTAAAAAAATTTTTTTATTGGAGTTCAATTTGCCAACATATAGCATAACACCCAGTGCTCATCCTGCCAAGTGCCCCCCTCAATGCCCGTCACCCAGTCACCCCAACCCCCCGCCCACCTCCCCTTCCATTACCCCTTGTTCATTTCCCAGAGTTAGGAGTCTCTCATGTTTTGTCACCCTCACTGATATTTTCACTCCTTTCCCTTTATTCTCTTTCACTATTTTTTATATTCCCCAAATGAATGAGACCATATAATGTTTGTCCTTTTCTGGTTGACTTACCTCACTCAGCATAATACCCTCCAGTTCCATCCACGTCGAAGCAAATGGTGGGTATTTGTTGTTTCTAATGGCTGAGGAATATTCCATTGTATACATAGACCACATCTTCTCTATCCATCATCTTTCGATGGACACCGAGGCTCCTTCCACAGTTTGGCTATTGTGGACATTGCTGCTATCAACATCGGGGTGCAGGTGTCCTGCCATTTCACTGCATCTGTATCTTTGGGGTAAATCCCTAGAAGTGCAATTGCTGGGTCGTAGGGCAGGTCTATTTTTAACTCTTTGAGGAACCTCCACACAGTTTTCCAGAGTGGCTGCACCAGTTCACATTCCCACCAACAGTGTAAGAGGGTTCCCTTTTCTCCGCATCCTCTCCAACATTTGTGGTTTCCTGCCTTGTTAAGTTTCCCCATTCTCACTGGTGTGAGGTGGCATCTCATTGTGGTTTTGATTTGTATTTCCCTGATGGCCAGTGATGTGGAGCATTTTCCCATTTGCTTGTTGGCCATGTCTATGTCTTCTTGAGCAGAATTTTAAAAACACTAAGTCATTTAGCTTTCTCCGAACGCAATAATATAGGGAACACGTTTTCAGACTCTAGCCTTGGAAGACAGTATAAACTACTCCTTTGTAGGCTACATGTGCTCTTCTCGTTCTTCCTTTCTGGAAATATGTGATTTGGGGAATGAAATTTGTGCAACAGTACACCCTGGACAGAACAGAAAGAAAGCTAGACCAGCCTGGGATCAGCCTCTGTGCAGTGACTGGTGGAGACACACTGGTCAGATGTGAAAGCGAGATATTGGACTTGCTCCACTTATCTCTCTGTCTCCTACCATCTGTCTGTCCATCCATCCATCCATCCATCCAACCATCCAACCACTGCATGAAACATCTTCCCTAGTAAGATTTTTCTTTCCCTTTTCTCCTTTCCATTCTCATCCCTTCTCTTTCCTTTTCATATTCTGGAACCAGACTATTTAGGTTTGAATCTTCATTTCATTTGCTAGCTCTAAGCCTTGATTTTTCATAGATAAAATAGGGCATAATTGTGCACTAGAGGATGTTGTAAGGAGTTAATTAGATGAGTTAATACACGTGAAACTCTTAAGACAGTGTTCGGTCAACATCAATGACTCTTGTTTTTACTTTTGTGGCTTGTCTCCTCTCTCCCTCTTTGGGTCTCATTTACTCTCCTTTTCTCAATCTCAGCCTTTTTGTCTTCTCCTCTCCCTCTGAGTCCTGGTTCTAGGAGCTCACAGACCTCTGCCTCTCCTTTCCTGAGCCACCGTATAGGAGGATGGTGCCAGGAGGGCAGAAGGGTCTCAAGCACCTGCTCTGGGCCTAGGAGGCCTCTAGGCTGCCCCAGGAGACCCACATCCTCCAGGCCTGCAGGAGCTGCCTGGGTCTTGGTTGTCATCACCAGCCTGGCCCTGTGATTTTTTTCCCCAGAGCCCTCCTGGGCATCCCTGTTGTGAACTCAGACACAAGACTCCTGCAGCAGGCAGTAGTGGGGGGTTGGCTGGGGACCCTTCCTCCTCTTCCCTTCCTCATTGGCCATTCTTTTCCTTCTGCATATGGTGAGGAAGACCAGAAACCTTTCACTCATTCTTTGCCTTAGAAGCTTCTGTATAGCGAGGGGAAGAGTAAGCCTTGCTTGGGCCCTCTCTCATCACACCTGAGCCGTGAGCAAGGCTTATATCAACTTCTGGCCTATGAGCTGGAAAGCAGAAAGCCCCCTTCCTTTAACTGCTGCTCACTGGTGGCCTCAGCCCCAGAGGCTCTCTTCTCTTCCCACCTCTTACTCTCCCGTCGGGGCCCTCCTGTTAGCTGCTGCGTGTCTACTTCCATTAGGTATGAAAGCTCCCACTTTCATTTATTATGTTCTTCTTCTAAGAAAATGCATGAGCCAAACCTAAACATATATCTACATATTCAGAGGGGATTTTATTCCTTGAGAGCTGAAAAATGATATGAAATCTCTATTTTTTTTTTAACCTTGCTTTTGGATAATGCAACTTTAGCGTGAAGAGTCTGTTTAAATGTTTCATTCTTCTCTTTCCTAAGTAAATACACAGTCTGGCTTCAGTCCATCAAGTATCCAAATGAGGCAAAAATCTGCCACAATGAGCTTGCCTAAGGATTTCCAGTTGAGTGAAATCTCTGAGATCTGAGCTGCTTATTGTTGGTGTTAACTGGTTGATGTTCCTGTTTTCCAGGAAGGCTGGATGGGGGACAGAGCTTCCCTGTGTCCTTTCCCCCCACCCAGGCTGATTTCTAATTTTGCCCTTGGGGCAGCTCCCCAGGGATGCTGGGCATCCCTGCAACCCTTCTTTCTCAGCCTGTCTTGCAGTCTTCCAGCACAGAGGGAGGTGCTTCCAGAGAGAGATTTGACTTCCTTGAAGGAAGCTCTGCTTCACAACCCCCACTCTTCCCAGGTGGGGACCTGGCTGGTAAATAGAGTTAGGGTCCTGCTTGCAGAATTTTGGTAGACATGCAAGTTACTGGTGAGCAGGGGGACCCTTTCCTAGTTTGCAGGGCAGGCTGCAGGCTGTCTTGGGGGTTTCTAGAACACAGAGGGCACTGAACAACCTTCCAGGCTAATCGGCGTTTATTCCTTTCCTCCTCCACTCAGCCAGTCGTGAGTGAGTTCCAGGTACCATGCTGAGCCCAGAGGAAACCAGTGTGAAGGGCACATTGGCCCATTCTCAAGGGGGCTCAGACTCAGGAGAAATAGAAATGTAAATAAGCAGTTGAGTGCAGAGTCTTAGGGCAGCATAGGCAAGGGGACTATAAAAAGGCAGGGTAGGGATCACCTAGTCTCATTTATTGTTTTCATCATTTTTTTTTTCATCCAGCATTTTTGGTCATTTTTTCCACCCAACTCTGATGCCTACTAAATATGCATTCTGGGTTAGCCTGCTCAGGTTTATGACTTGCGTATCTATCAGGAATAAGTGTTTTTAACTTCCTCATGGGATTCTCAACAAAAGTAGGCCACCAACTCCCAGTTGTTCCCCAGGGGAGAACTTAAATTCTGCAAATATAAAAACCACGTCGATCTTATTCAGTACTATACACACAGCATCTAGTTGCAAGGTTATTAAAGAATAGATACTCAATAAATATTTGTTGAATGAATTAATAAAAAGGCAGATGAAGAGAAGATGGTCTATGGAATGGGTACGCAAGCTTTAACAAGAAGAGCCTGTTGAGATACAGATTCCCATCCCCAAAGACTGTTCAGTAGGTCTAGGGTGGAGCTGGGAATGGGCATCTCTCATGGGCTCCCAGGGGTGGCTGCTGTTGCTGCTGCTGCTGTTGTCAGGGCCATACTTTGGGGAGCGCTGGCCTGGTGGGGGAAGAGGGGTCTTCCTCCCTGTTGGAGATTGATGATAAGAAATGGTGTTGGATCCTAGTCTCATAGGACCACCATGGGGTTTGGCCCTCCCCACCTCCTCACCTCAGGACTGTCACATGGGACAGGTCCAAGTGAATAGGGTTCTGTACAGGTGTACAGTAACATAGCCGTGATGCAGGTGTTTAAGCCAACGAGTGGGAATATGAATGTGTGCCTTGAGCAGTCACCTCATTAAGTGAAATATAGGGCTATTAAAATATCTCTGCTTGTGAAACCCTTTTGTCTATCACACGGATCATGGTCCCTTCTTATGCAATCAGCTTCTTCAAGGAAAAGGACCTGCTCTCGTGCAATTTGGGTTTTTACTTATTCATCATCACTGCCTATTCATGCTGACTAAGTTTTAATTGTCTTCGAAATTGAGCAAAGAGCCCAGTGCAGGTGACTGGGGTGTGCTAGTGTCTCTCGCTGAACTGCTCAAGCAGGCACTGACTCCAGGCAAGGGGTGGCTTTTGACTGCCTCATGCGACAGTTCTGAGTGAAGAGGCTCAACTCGGTCTCCGTGAGACTCTGTGCTCTTTTCCCTCTCCGCACATCTTTGGGGGCTGGCTGGCATGCCTGCCTAGACGTACTGCAGACTTCACCTTTCGGGAGTACATCTGTAGTCCCTCTGGAAAGCTGTCTGTCATCTGATGAAATAAGCAGTGTGGTGACATAGGAAGAGTTTTAGAGGCTTTCAGGATCCCGTTGCTTCCCCCATGACCTGGACGGAGTCAGGTTCCTCACCTCTCTGCACAAAACAACCCCTGGCCTTCTCTTCATGGCCTACAAGAGGCATTATGGAACTGCAGGCCACACATCTGCCTCCTTTGCTAGATTTGGAGTTTCTTGAACATCTCTTGTTTCTACTTCAGCTATAGAGCCCAGAACAGGACCTACAGTGTGATAACAGCCCCTTGGTTGCCACTGAACTCGTGGGGAGTCACATAGTCCTATGTTGGCATCCTAGTGGGGCTGCTTGCTGGCTATGTGATCTCTCAATCACTTCCCTGAGCCTCACTCTCCTTTTCTGAAAAATGAGGATGATAATGTGTTGTCTGAGTGTTGGCTTTCCTGTGTGCCAGGCCTGATTGTACATGCTTCATGCATGATGTCTCATTGAGTCTTCATAACTGCTATGTGTGGGTATTAACATTAACTCTATTCTTGGTTAAGAACACTGAGGAACATGGGGTGTTCAATAGTTGAGCATCTGCCTTCAGCTCAGGGCATGATCCTGGGGTCCTAGGATTGAGTTCTGCATTGGGCTTCCCACATGGAGCCTGCTTCTCCCTCTGCCTGTGTCTCTGCCTCTCTGTGTGTGTCTCATGAATAAATAAAATATTTTAAAAAAAACCCACTAAAGAACAGAGAAGCTATGGAGTTTTCTCAGGTTACCTGATAAGTAGGGCAAGAAGTGGGGCAAGAATCAGGATTTGAATTCTGGCCGTCTGATGCCACAGCCTCCAGAATTACATACTGTAGTAGTGGTTCTTAACTTCGGTTGATCCTTCCTCTAGGGACATTTGGCAATGTCTGGAGATGATCTGGATTGTCACAAGGGGTGAGAGGAAATGCTGCTGGTACCTGGCATGTAGAGGGCAGGGATGTTGGTAAGCATGCTACGATGCATGAGATGGCCTCCCACCGCACAGGATTATCTGTTCATGGTGTCTTGATGGAGAAACCATGCACTATACCATCCTGCCTTAGTGAAGTCAGGTGGGCTAAGAGCCAGGCCCAGAGCAGGCCCACGACAAATGACACTTCGTTCTTAAAGTTTGCAGGTTGCAGCCCTGGGAAGAGGGATCAAGCGGTTTCCAGTTTCCTTCAGCAGCTCGAGTTTTCTTCCTAATGGTTCCCGGCTGCTTGGCATCTCGGTCTCAGGAGTTCCTGTCTTTGTGAGACGTGCTGACAGTTACCAAGAGTCAGGGCAGAACTTTCCTTGGTAGAAGTCCAACTTCCCTGAGAGCTGGCAAGTTCAGACATTCCACACAGAGAGCGCGCCTTCCCAAGAAGACTCCTGGCCTCTGACCCCATGGCACACACAGCTCTGGAGGGAGCTGGGTCTTGTGCAGTGTTTCCTCTTTCTGTGGGAGCCCACATTTCTCTCCCATTGCACAGAAGGCCTTGGGGGTGCTTGCCACCATCAATGAGGTCTTGATGGGAACACACTGTATTGTTCTGGCCCTTGAAAGGGAATGAGCCAGGGATGAAGGTGACAAATGACTTGTCAGCTGGAGCAGTGAAACACCCGGTGCACTGGCCACTTTGGATGGTAGGCAATGAGATCGTGGCTTTTTTTTTTTTTTTTTTTAAGATCATGGCTTTACCACTGACCTGCAAGGTGGCCTTGGGCAAGTTCTGGACCTGACTTCTTTCACTGTCAAGGTGATGACCTCATTCCCGCTTTAGGGAAGCTCCAGGGAATAACCCCGGGGTCAAATGGCACCCAGGGATCTTTCTGTGTATAAAAGAGAAATAGAAACAGGAAGGTAGTGGCACAGCAGAAGGGGGCTGCTCTGCATGCCAGAGGCTGCAGGGGTTTAGCATTTGAGGTTTCGTTTCTCTGTAAACTCACATTCTTTCAGGCTTCAGCAATATTGAGTGGAGTTTCACCAGAATAGTGTTTTCAGCACTAAAGGGCTGTTGAACTTTTGTTGAAAGCCTGCCCACAACCTTGCCTGGGTCTCGATACCCCGTGCGTTATTTTCTAGCCATGAGTTCAAGGAAGTTTTACTTAAAATGTTGGCCAACACTAGACAGCATAAATCGACTCTGGAGAACCAATGGCAAACAATGAGCTATTATGTCTGTCCTGGCATCAGAGCAGACACAACTGGCTTCTCTGAAGTCTAAAGAAAAAAATAATTTCAGTTTGGATGTTACCTGGGATTTATGAGCTGAGGAGAATTTGTTCCTTCTTAAGGCTGACATCATGCATTTACGCTTATCTCTAAACTCATCAGGTTGTATATATTAAATATGTACGACTTTCTGTATGTCAATCATACCTCAGCAGAGTGGTTCAAAAAAAAAAAAATAACAACAACCTGGCAGACATAGAGCTCCAGATGGAAGAGTCTGTTGTTTTTCTGGGAGTGGATGTGTGAGGGAGTCCATAAGAGGACTTTTCACTGCTTGTGCTTCACACCATATGAGGATACTTGGAAAACTCTGAGGAATTGGCAATTATCACTTCTCCTCAGCACTGACATGGTTCAGAGCTTTAATTTCACAAATGGAATTAACGGCTTGGCCAGGGCGTGCTGCTGCTGCTAGTACTGCAAGGTATAATTGTTGCTTCCATGCTGTACATCTGGAAGCTCCTTTGAGAAAATGCAAGAGGGCAGTAGAGCCAGTGATAAAGTTCTTCCATAGGTCTCCTTTTATGACCCAAGTTGATCAGTTCAGCTGGTCTCAGAAAGCCATATCTGGTGAGATGGAATCAGTCATACCATAGAAATGAAAGGAACAGCTTCTAACTAAAACACCAACTTCAGGCAGAGAGTACCTGGCCACCTGCAGGGCTTCAGTAGATGGAGACCTACCCACTCTCTACTGCTTAGTTGTGGAGGCTGCCCCTCACGTTCTAGTTGTTGGGCTGACAGGCAAAGCGCCAAGTTGAAAGGCTGTAGATGTTCAGAAGTGGGATGAAGCCACGGGCCAGGTAATAGAATTCATATCACGTTCCATCAGATGAACCTGACTGTTCATAGGATATTGGAGCCTGAGAATTCTAACATATTTAGGAGGTTCCGAGTTGGATGCCTCAGGGCACTTGTGGGATTTGCAACAAGCCTAGTCAGTGTCTTGAAGTAAGATGATAAAAATAACAGCAATTTTAGCACTCCTTGTGTACCGGAATCATACAAGGTCCTTTATTTCTAATCCTTTTACAGTCTGAGCATTTGATATTATTTGCCTTTTTTCCATATGAGACAAATGGGACCAAGGATAATGAATTGACTATAGAGATTAGTTGTTGGTAAAACTAGAATTAGAATCTAGATCTTGTAGGCCTTTAAAAAACCCCATGTTTCCTGTTTTTACTTTCAGATGAAACCTAAATAGTTAAGGAAAGACTAAGCTGTAACACAGTAACCTGAATACACAGTGGATTAAATAAAAATGTATTATTTATTTATACTGTTACTATACTATATTAATTCCATAAAAATTAATGTATAATACTATTAATATACTATATATGAATATACTTTATTATGTATGTTAACATTTTATATAACATATATCATATATTATTAATATCCTATTAAATAAAATAGAAGCTTATTTCTCCTTCATGTCACAGCTCTATTGTAGATGGATGGCCCAGGATGGCTGGGCAGCATCATGAGGTCATTCAGGGACATTTAACAATTGCTGATATATACTTCTATATAAAATTAAAAGCATAACTTTCTCTGTTTAGAAAAAGTGAAGCGCTTGAAAATTTAATCTGACAAAGCACCCTTGAGCCAGTCACGCCTACCCACTGAGTTGGCACTAATGCCAATTGTGAGATGAGTCGCTGGGGCAATGGCCTGGGCTGAATGAGTAAGGCATTAAGCATTGCACCTTGCTGACCTTACCTGTGGGAAGGTCTCGGGAAATCCTGACCTTGGCCACACTTGCCAGGAGTTGGTCACTCATCATTCAGCAAAAACTTGGATCACGACCCAGTACTCAGGATCACTCCAACTTAAGCACTCTCTTTGGAATTCCTGTAAAATTCCTTGGTCTGTGGGTAGGAGACCTGGGATGGTGGGATCACTTTAGGAAAATGGTGCTGAGAGTTGTCAGGATGTGCTGCTCACTTCCTTCCCTCTACTTCAGTGAAGACAAAGGGATTAAACAATTCAGGTGTTGGGGCACGTGGGTGGCACAGTGGTTGAACATCTGCCTTCGGCTCAGGGCATGATACCGGGGTCCTAGGATCGAGTTCTGCATCGGGCTCCCCAGAGGCAGCCTGCTTCTCTCTCTGCCTGTGTGTCTCTCATGAATCAATAAATAAAATCTTTAGAAAAATACGACAATTTCAGTGTCATTCTCTAATGCCTGAGTTTAGATATGGCCACTCTTTAATAATGGAATGACCCGGAATCTCTTCTGGCATTCTATTCTAGGGACAAACATGCCTGAGGTTGGGGCACCACATTTCCTATTTCCACCTCCCCCCCTTTGTACTTTTTTCTTTAACTATACTGCATAAAAAAAAGACCTTTAGTTCCAAGAAATCTGAGTTTCTTTCATGCCATTTTTTCCTTTCATATGTAGTTCCCTGTCACTGTGGTCTCTTAATTCACGCTGCCCCTTCCCTAGGTTCTGACATACCTCCCTGAGATATTTAATCAACTTCTTTGTAAAATCTCATTGCAACCTCTCTTCCTCTGGGGTGCCTTCCCTCAGTTTCCGGTCCAGTTCAGGGGCTGCTTGCCTATGATTCTGAGAACCTTTGTACTTCTTTCTCTCTTTGTCATATAGTGTGGTTGTCAAAAACCAATCCAACCTTGGCGGTTTTCTTCCTTTTGTTACGTTGTGGGTTATCAGTAATTTTGTTAGTAAAGTACCCGTCTTATAGGACTGCTGTGAGGATTAAATGAGATACTGCATGATTGTGTATAAGTTGCTCAGCGTAGTGTCTCGCATGTTGGAAGTTCTCTGTGAACATTCGGCTGCCTGGCACCTGAAACCCATCCTTACATCACCAGGATTCTCTTAGAGCAAGTCCTGGGAAGACCGTATCCATCTGCATCTACCTTTAAAGGCAAAAGACCAGCTGCTGCTTCCTCTCTCCATTGAGACACAGGGCCTGGGCTGGGTTCATCGGCCACCCCAGCTTCAGAGTCAGTGTTGTACTTGGCAGCAGCAAGCATAGCCTGTTTTCCAGAATACCTGTGGAAACAGGACCAGTCACTGTGTCCTCACTGGATCTCCCCTATGGTGGGATTTTGGCTGTGGTCCCATTGTGTGGCCTCTCTTAGTTCCTGCTCATTTCCAACATCTGGTTCTCCAAGCTTCCCAGAAATTCTATGAGCAATTCCCCACTCCCTTCACCCCAATAAACCCTCTTTTTGCTTAAATAAGCCAGAGTTGGTGTTTAGTGCTTACAATCAGAAGCTTGATCAGAATTAACTGTTAATTGTTGTCATAGTGGTTACTGCCCTCTCATAGTACTGTGGGATCACTGAGGGACTTACCTGCCTCCTGCCCTGGAACCCAGCCACTGAACAGCCCCCCGCACAGCACTGAGCTCACAATAGACTTGTCAAGGGAATGTCTGATGTTTAACGATGGATGAGAAATGAATGAATGAGGAGATAAATATTTGCTCAGTGCTTATGATGATTCTTATAGCACCGAACTTGGAGTTGAGGTGCCCTGAGTAATAGTGACATAGCAGAGCTCAGATAAGGCACTGTCATTTCTGCTATACATTTTAATATTAGAAAACCTAAATAACCTGCTTTTTCATGATGGAAAAAATTGACAAACAGTTGCTGAGGCCCCCAGATTGACACGTGTCTTATCTCATCCAGGTTGTAGCAGGGCTCCCTAGGAATACCCATAACTAGGTATATGATGTTTTGCCGTTTAGGATGTGTGTGGTTGCACGTTCTTTTACTTAATCCTCACAAAAATGTTGATTGATAGGTATTACTATCCTCATTTTACAGATGAGGAAACAGTCTCAGAAAGGATAAGTAGCTTATAGAGGATGACTCACCCAGGAAATAGCAGAGATATGTCTCAAACTGTACTAATTCCAAATATTATGCTCTTGCTGTTTTACTTCTCCACCCAAGGAGTAGTTAACTGTCAGGAGGGTTACTTATTGAGAGTGCTTTTTAAAATGAGGAAGTTGAATTATTCTTGTTGAAGGCACTAATCACGTTATCTTAGGCACTCCACTGGCAATATAGCAACGAGATTTGCATATGTCGTAGCCCAGGAGCTACGCTTGATGTTTGGAATTTATTCTGATTATTAGAAAACCACAGGATTGTAGCACATATTTTAATTTACAACGTAATTAACCAATCCGGGACTAAATTTTGGTGGTAATAAACTAAGGAGCCTTGACCAAGAATTCATATGGGTTTTACAGGATACCTCCTCAAGGTGTTCTTAAATGGTCTTTCTCTCCCTCTCATATTGGTTTAAAGAGCCTCTAGTTTTATTTCTGATATTAGCAGTACCTTCCTCCTCTGTGTTCCTTGCAGAAAACATGCAGATTCTGGATTCCATGAGGCCTGACAAGAATGGACTATTACCACAGTGGAGCTATGGAATTTGCAGACAGGAGTGTCTTCAGGGCCATTTCCATTTTATTCCACAGCCTTGGGCTGGTGGACAACCTGAAAGGAGGCGTAAATAGCTCAGGATATTTTAAAGAGGGTTGTTGGGTGAACTTGCAGTCTTCCAGAGTACCTAACCCCTCTGTGTCGATACCTGTATATTGATAACAGGAAGCTTTTATCTTGGGCCTTGGATCATTTGTCTTTGGCGGAAGAACAAGATGGATGGCATTGTACAGACTCCATTTGATGTTTTGTTGAGGATAATATAAATTTTTAAATATGGTAAGGGACAGTTTTGTTTGTTCACTTTAGTCATTGTTCAAATGTCTGCTGAAATGTTTTTCATAGCACCTGTCAGAATGTGAGAATATTGTGTTGATGTATTTGTTCGCCGACTTATAATCTGTCTCCTCCATCTAGAATACGATCTTTGAAAAAAGCAGAGCCCTTCTCTTTTCTGTTTAACACAGTAACCGCAGTATCTGGGGGCAATCCCGGGTATCTGGTAGGGACTCCATAAATGTTATCTACATGGATGAGCTAACGAAATAAAGCAAATTATTGGATAGGACTAGGATCTTGATACCCAAACTGAATTTTCTGGTAGAAACATATCGAAAGAAATGCTAAAAACAGAATAAGAAAATTGTGGAAAGATGATTAGGTAGCAGAACAAATTCGAGGTCTATTATCTTCTTCATCAAATCATGTTTCGTTCTCTGTAAGTTGAGAACAATGGTAGTTACCTGGCAGGTTTTGGGGAGGATCAAAGTTAATTCATGTATGTGTGGGTGGCATGTGAGTAGATGTGTGATGAATATTAAAATACAGTTAACAGGAGAGGCAAAGGAAAATGTGAAGATTATCAATGCATAGACCAAACATGACATTTTCATGAGGATTCTGTTTCCAAGCTTCAGGTTGTAGTCTAGTTTATATTTGAAGGCTTCTTCATAGTTTAAAAGGCTCCTTCTGCATATTGATTTCACCTATTTCTCGGTCACCATCATCTTGCCTAGTGGCTGAAGTTAGTTCTGTTTTATACATGAGAGTCAGGTAGAGGGACAGATTTAAGCTTGAGGAGCTCGGTGTCCATCGAAAGATGAATGGATCAAGAAGCTGTGGTCTATCGGAGAAGGACAAACATTATATGGTCTCATTCATTTGGGGAATATAAATAATAGTGAAAGGGAATAGAGGGGAAGGGAGAAGAAATGGGTAGGAGATATCAGAAAGGGAGACAGAACATGAGAGACTCTTAACTCTGGGAAACGAACTAGGGGTGGTGGAAGGGGAGGAGGGCGGGGGGTGGGGGTGACTGGGTGGTGGGCACTTAGGGGGGCACTTGACGGGATGAGCCCTGGGTGTTATTCTGTATGTTGGCAAATTGAACACCAATAAAAAAATTACTAAAAAAAAAAGCTGTGGTCTATGTATACAATGGAATATTACTCAGCCATTAGAAACAACAAATACCTACCATTTGCTTCGACCTGGATGGAACTGGAGGGTATTATGCTGAGTGAAGTAAGTTAATCAGAGAAGGACAAACATTTTATGGTCTCATTCATTTGGGGAATATAAAAAAATAGTGAAAGGGATTATAGGGGAAAGGAGAGAAAATGAGTGGGAAAAATCAGAGAGGGAGACAGAACATGAGAGACACCTAACTCTGGGAAACAAACAAGGGG
Organism: Vulpes lagopus; assembly: GCF_018345385.1. Classification (NCBI taxonomy): domain Eukaryota; kingdom Metazoa; phylum Chordata; class Mammalia; order Carnivora; family Canidae; genus Vulpes; species Vulpes lagopus. The sequence goes on from NC_054830.1 coordinate 68,949,761, forward strand.
TGGTGGAAAGGGAGGTGGGTGGGGGGTGGGGTGACTGGGTGATGGGCACTGAGGGGGGCACATAATGGGATGAGCACTGGGTGATATGCTATATGTTGGCAAGTTGAACTCCAATAAAAAATAATTAAAAAACAAACAAACAAAAAAACCCCAAACTTTCCTTTCAAGAGTAGACCTGAGCTTCCTGAGTGACCTGTCCTCTGGTCATGGGCACCTCCTTTCACCTACCTGGCCAGACTTGCCTCTCCAGCCTGCTTTTAATTAATTAATTTTAAAATTTTAAATTTCATTATAGTTGACACAGAGTGTTACATCAGTGTGGGGTGTTGCAACATAGTGATTCAACATCTCTATACATTATGCTCTGCTCACCACAAGTATAACTACCATATGTCACCTGCAATGCTATTACCATACCCTTGACTGTGTACTTTATGATTTACCTTTTGTTCCCGACTTCTTTAGCCCATAACTGGAAGCCTGTATCTCTCACTCCCCTTCACCCATTTTTCCCATTGCCCACCACCCACTTCCTTCTGGCAACCATCAGTTTTTCCTCTATTATTTATAGGTCTGCTTCTGCTTTTTATTTATTTGTTTTGTTTTCAAGAGTCCTCATATGAATGAAATCATGGTATTTGTCTTTTTCAGTCTAACTTACTTCACTAAAAAAAAAAACTTACTTAGCATAATTTCTTCTAGATCCATCCACGCTGTCACAAATGGCAAGATCTCATCCTTTTTTGTGACTGCATAATATTCCTCTGTGTGTGTGTGTGTGTGTGTGTGTGTGTGTGTGTGTACACATACATAGACATTTACCATCTCTTCTTCATCCATTCGTCTATTGAAGGACAGGTTGTTTCCATATCTTGGCTATTGTAAGCTATGCTCTCTAGTCCAAGTTTTCATTGCTTCTGTAGAATTCTGACCAGGAGCCCCTTGAAGGCAGGAACTGTTTCTGTTGTGCTGTTTTGCAGCATCCCAGATGCAGTCCGATTGCTTATGTGATTACTAGCAACAGGATTATGCAAAGATATTGCACAGCTGTTTTATGTTCAGTTTATGCAAATACACAGGCATTTCCTCCTCCCCCCACTCCATTCCCTGGCCTCCTTCCCTCACAATCTGAACATCCTCTGGTTCAGCCAGTGGTTTCTGTGGGAAAAGGAAACAGGTAGAAGTGAGCTTAAAGGTAGGATGAGAATGTGCCACGTCTCCCATCTCTTGCCTCTCCCCTGGCTTTTGCATATCGTCTCTGCATCTGTTACAAAACACCAGATTTAACACTTTGCTTGTGACATGTAGAATCATAAAAAACAAAACAAAACAAAACAAAACCCAAAACCAACCAACCAAACAAAAAACCACACCCCAAAACCAAAAAACAAAAAACAAAATAAAACAAAAAACCCCAAACCAACCCAATACTATCAATTACAGATTGAAAATGCATATAGTAGGGACTAGAGAAACTCCAGGTTGAAAAGGACCAAAGGATCCAAAGAGTTGGAACTCACACTTTTTTTTTTCAGTTTAACCAGTGTTTAGTGAACCCCGTGATCTATGAAATACTTGTTCTGCTATTCTCTCTCTAGTTCACTGGACTGACAGTCATTCTTGTCATTTCTGGATACTTCTGCTGAGTGACAGTTCACCCAGGAAGAGAGTTTGGGATGGTGGTTAAGAGCAGGTTTTAAATACCTGGGCTGTGTGACATCAGATGAAAGGTCAACCACAGCAGAAGTTACAAAGATAGGAAATCTGTTTCTCCAAACCATATAATCTGAGATTATAGATCGCACTGAGAAAAAAAAAAAAAGAAGAAAAAGGCAAGAAAAAAATCTCATATCTTATAGATTATTGCCCCAAATGATTAAAAAGTAAATGCTATGTAGTATACACATATGCTTGAGCTTAATTCATTTGATGACAGGAGAGCATTTAGAAACAAAACCGAGTCAAAAATAGGTTACTGGAAGAAGTAGGAAGATGATGTAGGTATGTTTCAAAATGTGAAGTACTTTGTCAAGAGACTTAATGGTGACTGAGCAAAATTGTAAAATTACTGTGCAATAATCAAAGGAAGGAATTCACATAATATAAGCAATAATTATAAAAAAGTTCTTGATATGAATCTAACACCTGGAGCTGCCGCTGCTAATGAGTTGAAAATACCTGCGATCAGCACCTTCTACAAGCAAAGAAGTGCTAAGACAGCTCCCACATAATCCACGAGGGAAATTTCTGTTCACAGAGTGTTAGCGCTCAGCGAGGGTCATGGTGATCTGAAGCTGTCAGAAACCTACTTCAACTGGGGCGGCTTTGAGAGAATATTTATTCAATCCCCTGTTCTACAGATAAATAAACTGAGGTGCAAAGAGCATGGGTTTTAAAGCCAGAAAGATTTGAGTTCAAACCCTCAATCTCTAAGTTGATGATTCTCTCTCTCACTGTTTCTAGCTAAAGGATGTCAGACAAACTGCGTAATTTCTAGAAACCCCAGTTTCCTCATTTCTACCACCAGCATAAAGCAAAGCCTTTGCCTTTAGTTTTGCTGAGAGTTAAGTTGAAGTCTCTTCTTAAATCCTTCAGAGGGATCTGTGCACACCAGACCCCCAGTAAAGGTTAGATACTCTTACCTCATAGGACTAACCAGCCCACTAAAAAATAATTTTAGTGTCAGGCTATTTTTTTTTTGAGCCATAAAATGCTTATGTCCTTTGATCTAGTAACATGTAAAACAGGGACAATGATGCTTTGTCTGAAGAATGAAAAAGCTATAAGCACTAAGAAATTTGTGGTACTATTATTTGTAATAAGAATATTTTGAAAATCACTTAGAATGCCTTACAACAGAGAGTGAGTAAAGTAAATTACTGTCTATTCTGAAGGATACAAGATGTACCATTGCAATAGCAATGAAGACAATGTTGGATTTAACATGCTGAATCCTAATTTGAATTTACATTAGGATTATAAAACTGTAAATATGTTTATGCATCTGGGCAGGAATTGGTGGGCAAAATAGAAAAAAGAAGAGGAGATTTTGGTGACTGGTGAAATTTTCGGTGTATTTTTTTTCATTTTCATTTCTTTTACCATCACTCCTGGATTATTTATAAAATAAGTAGTCACATAAAATGTTTTTATTTAAAAAAAAGAAAGAAAGAAAATTCTTCTCTTCTCTTCAGTAAGGCAGTGACCTCTGACTGAAGTTTCACCCTTCAATACCTGAAGAGCCGCATTATGTTTAATGCTCTGCAGGACATTGTCTAAATTGGTGGAACCTTGGCCATAAGATCACTTGTGTAGAAAATGATTTGAAAGTTGGCAGGGTGGGAAAGATGTAGAGCAGAAACTCTCTGATGTTATGTGTTTTCTTCGCTTCTGACTAAGGAAATAAACAAAGAATATCAAGGGGAGTTAGCAAAGTCCAGTTTTGCAGAAGTTATGCCAGTGGCCACAAAGGCTTCCTCCTGCCTGGGCAGGTTAGCACAAGGCCAGTGACTAGGGTTGTGACAAGGCTGGAGACTGCGTCCCACCAGAACTGATTGAAAGAACTGGGTCAATCGACTGTGAAAGGCTTTCTGCCCTCATATTTTTGAAGATAGGTCAAGTGCAAGAGAGAGTAGACTTGTTCTGTTTGGCCCCAGAACAATGAGTAGAAGATACCAAGTGACAAGAGTTCAATCCAATATGAGGAAGAAATTTTTTTTTTTGACAGTCACAGATGTCCCAAAGCAGGAGGGTTCAACTGGGGGAGGTGGTGAGCTCACCGTTCTGGGAGGCATTCCCACCTTGGAGAGGCTAAAGGCTCTAGTAGGAACATGGCATTGGCTAAGGCTGAAGTAAATAAGGTCGAAGATGGTTTTTGAGGTGACTGCCACCCCTGAGTTTCCTCCACCATGACTCTTCCTGGAGCGTTATTCCTAGTTGGTGACAGCAAGTCTCAGGGACCCACCCTCACCTCCTTTCTTGTCACCCACCCTGGGGCACTCAAGGGAATTATTCCCTGTCACCATATCTCAGTATTGCCATGACCAAAATAGGGAAGTTAATGACCTATTATTAACTATCTCAATTTACTGTAGGGATTAATGAAGATTAGTAAAGAAGAATTGTCAAGAGATTAAATTTCCCTAAGGACAAATAATTTGGCTGCAATTTAGGTGAATCATTTTAGGAGGAATAGCTGCAGATGACAAAATATTCTGACTCAGTATAAATAATTATTTTTACAAACTCATTCATTCATGAAATATCTATTTAGATGATCTAAACACAAGGAATTTTCTCTCACAGATGTGGCATATGTATATAACAGTGTACAATGCACAAAAAGTAATTAAGGAAAATTGTTTTTTTTTTCACCCCAAATCTTTCTGCCTTAATCAGAATTATTCTAAATCTCTTATTTTTATCCTCCGGCCCTTATCTCCAACTTACAGTCCATTTAGTGTTTTATTTTAGGTTCTGTTTGCAGAGGGATTCTTCGATATGTTCAGCAATTGGAAAGAAACACTAAGGATGATGATCTTGTTTTACTAAATAAACAGTGACTAATGATTTTACCACTTTTCCAGATTGTGCTAGTTTATGCACATAACTTATAAGAAAGAGGGCATGAAACAGCAAAATACTTACAAAGACAAAAGGAAGGTAGATTGACTAGTGGCTGCAAGGAGGCAAGTTTCCTTTTATTTTTTCCTTTAAGATTTATTTATTTATTTTAGAGAGAACACGAGTGGGAGGGGCAAAGGAAGAGGGAGAGAGAAAAATCTCAAGCAGACCCCATGCTGAGCATAGAAATCACCGTGGGGTTCGATCTCATGATCCGGAGGTCATGACCTGAGCCAAAACCTAGAATCGGATGTTCAACCAACTGCGCCATCCAGGTGCCCCAAGGGGGCAGTTTTTTCTATGTGCACAAGAAGCAATGCAACAGGGAGCTTTACTGAAAAACAGGTGCATCTTGAAGACAGCTGGGACTAGGACCTCTTATTTTCTTCTAAAAGCAGGGAGGTCTTCATGGGGCTCTGTGCTGAAGAAGAACTGGTCTTCCTACCCTGCAGAGATTTGCATGGACTTAAAGGATGACTAGGAAAGAGCATCAGTGAGCTCGAGGAATACATAGTGAGTACAGAGGTGACTGGGAGATTGAGAGCCGCCTTCGGGAGTGGCTCACCAGGGTGGGTGGCGCTGGGGGAGGAGTCAGCTTCAGATGTATTCAGGTGTATTACCTATAGAGAATTAAAAAAAAAAAAAGATACAAAGAACTACAAATGGGTTTCCTTTTAATTATTACATGTTCTCATGATTCCCAAATGTTGCCAGTGCTAAGATACACCTTGAGAAAATCTTTTAAGTTGTAGAGCAGTTACTAGGGTAACTGTTAATAATACGCGTGGAACCTTCGCAGTAGTCCATTTTGTATATCGTATCCTTTAATGAACATTGTCTTGTACGTGGAAGTTATTTCAGGAAGCTCTATGTTGTAGAGCTGGTGTACAGTGCACGTGGACTCAGCTACATGTGTTGGTCTCGAGGATCAGTTCGTAATGGTTTGGAATTTGTGCTGCTCCTTTCATATGTGCTTTGCATCCCCAATACACGTGGCACGCCTATTCCTGTATTTAAACTGAAGATTTGAAATGAACAGCGATAGCACACTAATTATGAAGATGAAGAGCTAGAATGTTTCATTATTCTGTTAGTCTATGTGACCACTTAGAGGTTTTCTCTGTGCTTAAAATTTAAAACAGTGAGACCACGTATGAACTGCAAGGTACAATATTTTGTGTGCTAGGTACAAGTTCTAATCACAAAAAATAAAATAAAAATAAAAAGCAAGTTCTAATCACATGTGAAATACTATGTAGATCTTGAATAATAATGTTTAAAGTAAAAATGTATTCTTCTTTTGAATGAGTTGCTTTAAAACTAAAGAACAAAATCGTGATTCTTTTATGATAATTACTGAAAATGATTTTGTTGTCTAGAAGTAGAAATTTTAAAACACTGTCTGTTTTAGGTGTTATAATTTCTAGGTCCCCTAATAGTCTTTGGAACTGGGCAGTTTGGGGTCAAGTTCTGTTGAGTTGCTGAATCATTTTATACCTAAACTTTCTCATGAATGAAAAAGGCATATCCTTTGTAGAGTTATCATGAGATTAAATGATATAATGCATGTAACCACCTAGGACAATAACAGGAGCATAGCAAATGCTCAATAAATGAGTTTGATGATGATGATGATGATGATGATGATGATGATAGAAAGAGTTATTGCATTTTATGAAATTCATTTGAAGATAGGCTTTGCATATCAAAGAGATCCAAATTGAGAAACAATTATAGGTAGAGACACTGAGACTTTTCTGGATATAGTTTGCTGTTCTTGTTACAGGGAAGTGAGTAGTCACGTTCATTCATTTAAAAAATGTCTTGGGGGATCCCTGGGTGGCGCAGCGGTTTGGCGCCTGCCTTTGGCCCAGGGCGCGATCCTGGAGACCCCAGGATTGAGTCCCACGTCGGGCTCCCGGTGCATGGAGCCTGCTTCTCCCTCTGCCTATGTCTCTGCCTCTCTCTCTCTCTCTCTCTGTGTGTGACTATCATAAAAAAAAATTTTAAAAATGTCTTGGGGCACCTGGGTGGCTGAGTTGGTTAAGTGTCCAACTCTCGATTTTGACTTAGGTTGTGCTCTCAGCCTTGTGAGATCGAGCCCTGCATCAGGTTTCACACTCAGCACAGAGTGTGCTTGAGAATCTCTCTTTCTTTCTGTCCCTCCTGCTGATGTTATTTCTCACTGCCTCTCTAAATAAATAAATAAAATCTTTAAAAATAATAAAATAATCTCTTTTTTTAATTTAATTTAATTTATTTTTTTAATAATAAATTTATTTTTTATTGGTGTTCAATTTGCCAACATACAGAATAACACCCAGTGCTCATCCTGTCAAGTGCCCTTCTCAGTGCCCGTCACCCAGTCACCCCCATCCCCCACCCTCCTGCCCTTCCACCACCCCTAGTTAGTTTCCCAGAGTTAGGAGTCTTCATGTTCTGTCTCCCTTTCTGATATTTCTTACCCATTTCTTCTCCCTTCCCCTCTATTACCTTTCACTATTATTTATATTCCCCAAATGAATGAGACCATATGTTTGTCCTCCGATTGACTTATTTCACTCAGCATAATACCCTCCAGTTCCATCCACATGGAAGCAAATGGTGGGTATTTGTCGTCTCTAATGGCTGAGGAATATTCCATTGTATACATAAACCACATCTTCTTTATCCATTCATCTTTCGATGGACACCGAGGCTCCTTCCACAGTTTGGCTATTGTGGACATTGCTGCTAGAAACATCGGGGTGCAGGTGTCCCGGCATTTCACTGCATCTGCATCTTTGGGGTAAATCCCCAGCAGTGCAATTGCTGGGTTGTAGGGCAGGTCTATTTTTAACTCTTTGAGGAACCTCCACACAGTTTTCAGAGTGGCTCCACCAGTTCACATTCCCACCAACAGTGCAGGAGGGTTCCCCTTTCTCCACATCCTCTCCAACATTTGTGGTTTCCTGCCTTGTTAATTTTCCCCATTCTCACTGGTGTGAGGTGGGATCTCATTGTGGTTTTGATTTGTATTTCCCTGATGGCAAGTGATGCAGAGCATTTTCTCATGTGCTTGTTGGCCATGTCTATATCTTCCTCTGTGAGATTTTTCTTCATGTCTTTTGCCCATTTCATGATTGGATTGTTTGTTTCTTTGCTGTTGAGTTTAAGAAGTTCTTTATAGATCTTGGAAACTAGCCCTTTATCTGATACGTCATTTGCAAATATCTTCTCCCGTTCTGTAGGTTGTCTTTTAGTTGACAACAGTTGACTGTATCCTTTGCTGTGCAAAAGCTTCTTATCTTGATGAAGTCCCAATAGTTCATTTTTGCTTTTGTTTCTTTTGCTTTTGTGGATGTATCTTGCAAGAAGTTACTGTGGCTGAGTTCAAAAGGGTGTTGCCTGTGTTCTCCTCTAGGATTTTGATGGAATCTTGTCTCACATTTAGATCTTTCATCCATTTTGAGTTTATCTTTGTGTATGGTGCAAGAGAGTGGTCTAGTTTCATTCTTCTGCACGTGGATGTCCAATTTTCCCAGCACCATTTATTGAAGAGACTGTCTTTCTTCCAGTGGATAGTCTTTCCTCCTTTATCGAATATTAGTTGACCATAAAGTTGAGGGTCCACTTCTGGATTCTCTATGAACAGATATCATGATGACACTAAACTCGTATCTTTCAATAGTAACTCTGAACGTGAATGGGCTTAATGACCCCATCAAAAGGCGCAGGGTGTCAGACTGGATAAAAAAGCAGGACCCATCTATTTGCTGTCTACAAGAGACTCATTTTAGACAGAAGGACACCTACAGCCTGAAAATTAAAGGTTGGAGAACCATTTACCATTCAAATGGTCCTCAAAAGAAAGCAGGGGTAGCCATCCTTATATCAGATAAACTAAAATTTACCCCAAATAATCTCTTTTAAGGGGAGGCTACAGGCCTCATTTATGTGATGTATTTAGCAGTAAAGAATTGAGACAAGGTCTTTATTCTCATGGAGCCTATTAGCAAAGTTCTGGTGGAATTAAAAGCCCCTTATAGGTACTACTACATGAACTGGGTAGACCCAAGCCCCATTTCTGTTTAAATATTGCGGCGCCCAGAGTAAGTGGGGAGTACATGGGATCTCAATCTCAGATCAGCAGTGTGGTTTATTTGGAAGAACATGCACTGTACAGTCAGACTGGGTTGAATTTCAGCTTCTCCACACAAGTTGTGTGACCACGAGCAGATCATTTCACATGTCCGTGATTCAGATTCTGCATCTCTAGAATGGTGGTAACAATCCCTCCTCACAGCAGTCTTGTGAGAAATAAATATAAAAACAAAGAAAAGGATATAGTAGTATCCTTGGCAAAAAGAGGTACTCAACAGATGTTAACCTTTTTCCTTGTCCTCTTAGCAAATGGTGTCTGAATAGAACCTAGCACTGTTGGGTTTATGGTTCTTTACACACACGTACACATATGTATGTACATATGGACATAGCACATTTGGGAAAACCAGAGCTGGAAGGACATTCATTGATTGATGACATATTACTCAAGGTTGACATTGGCTCTTTGGTCTAGCAATGAGGGTATACTTGGAGGCATGCCTACGGATAGCATGTAGTCCCCTCCTATTTAATAGAGCAACCACTACTCCTTCCAAGCTATAGAGGTGTATGTTTACCAACCTGATGTCTACACTAAGTACCTGTTTGCTTCTGACAAAACGTGCATGTCGTATCTTGGACTAAATCCGTTACATGAGGAGTCAGTCAGCTTTAAACACTGTTGGCAACATTATATTCTTTACCACCTTGTGGAGAAAACTAGAACAAACAAACTAGGACAAAACTTTAACTTTCACGGAATGTTTCTTAAGCTTTCACTCCATGGAGAAAGAATTGCTTATAAGAGAAGATCTATGTCCCCAGTAGACCAATGCTCATATAGAATCTAAACTTTAATACTATCATGGAAGTCAGTAGGGATAGGAGGCTCCTGAAGGAGCAGATGCTCTCTTATGGGGGAAGTGATATATCCTGCTGCTCCATTTTTATAAACGTGTATGGCGATAATGTGACATCGTACCTGGGTGACAGGACATATGCTTTCTACCTCCCTTGACAGAATAACAATATCCTGATTTCATCAGGGTTTTTAGTGTTTCAAAGTGAGGATGCTTCAACAGGATAAATTGATGCTGTCATCTAATGGCCTGCTAGGAGAAGATCACTGAATATCAACTAGTCCCAAAACCTCTGACACTTAACTGGCTTAGAGTTAAGAATTCTAGACAATTGTTATTGTATTGTTTACCTACTTACAGTTTGTAACTAGTTTATCTTGGGGGGTGATGAACAAGGAAATGACGTTTCTTAGTACCTGATATTATACAGAAGCCCAATTGATTCTTTTATGGTCACAGCTGGCATTTAGAAACAACAACTTAAAAATTTCTTCTGTACATCATGTATATGATGTAGAACGTTGGGGTTATGATCCTTTATTGTCTGTGCACTGGAAAGAACATGTGAATGCAAAACACTTGAACCTGTAATATGTGTCTACCTGTATTTTCTTTCGGCAAATAGTGCACTGGCCTTTAATCCATGGATTAAGCAGATGTGAATTCCTTTTTGCGGATTTACATGGTTTCCCTCATCCACTTTTCCGTTCTTCCTGGAAGTAATATTATTCTCCTTGAGTTTTAGGTAGATGTGAGGCTGCCCAAGAAAATTCCATTCCCAGTCTTCCTTGCACCTATGTTTTTCCACGTCACTAAATTTTGGGCAGTGGGATGCAAACAGAATTGATATGTGTAGCTTTCAGATCACATTTTTATAAGGAAGTTGTTTGCCTTTTGCTCTCTTCTTTCCTTGGGCTTTACAATGGTGATAGCCAGGGCAACTGCCTTGGTTGGGCTCAGAGGGAGCTGCATGTTGAAGATGGTAGGGGCAGGCTCCCAGCCGGGGTCCCTACATGACCTTGTGGAGTGGAGCTGCCCACCCACCTTGAATGATCCTCCTATACCTAGACTGTTACCTCACAAAGAAATAAACTTTACTTTTATCAAAGTCATTATATACTGGGGCCTCTTTGTTACAGCTTCTGAACCTACACTGTAACTCATATATACTCCCCCAGGTCACCTGACTGATAATCATATGGAACGCTTCATAGTTCCACAGTGTTGACCATGTTCCGGATGCTTGTCACTTTCAATTCCCTATTACTTAATGTTTATTAGAAGTTTTCCCATGGGAAGTAAAATTCACAGAGCCCAGCATATGAAGGGTGTGCAGTTAAATGATTCCTCTAGAATCTCCAGATGTCCTTTTTGGATTAAGACAGACCATCGGAGAATTGCACACCTGGCCTGTCTTGATTTGGTTTCTTGGAGAATTGTTCCATGGATCTGAGCCTTGGCCTCGTGCCATCAGCCCACACTGAGGAATGCTAGCAAACAACCCTGTGAGCCCCACTGCTGTATGTCCAGGAGGATGTGTTTGAGGATGTGGTTTGCTACCCTTTGTGAGGACTCAAGGGAGAAGTTTCTTTCAGTCCTTGTACCAGAAATAGTTGTGCTTCTCCTGAGCAACTGGCTTGTTTTGTTTTTGTGGACACTCTAAATTGTGTAACTGTCTGTGTCTTTCAAAGCCACCTCAAATCCTTTGGGAATAAGACAGGGTATAAAATAAAGCTAGTCAGAGTCAAGACCAGCCTCCCTATTTAACTCATTATGTTGCTTTTGGTAAAGTCACTTTATTTGGCTTTACTTTCTTTGCTTGTGAGGTAGAGATAATGGGTTCTTCTTGTGAATAAAGTATAAACTAATGTTTATAAAGCACTTAGAGTTCCCTCAACATAAGTAATTATGGAAACTAACAGTAATATTTAATTGTTTTATAAATTTCTGCTACTTTTTTTAAAGGTTTTATTTTTTTAAGTAATATCTATACCCAGTGTGAGGCTCAAACCCACAATCCTGAGATCAGGAGTCACATGTTCCACTGACTGAGCTAGACAAATGCCCCAAAACTCTGCTATTTTGTACTTCTCTGTCCTTCTATGTGCTTTCTGAACTTTGCTTGTTCATTTATTCAACAAATTTGAGGACATACTAGTGCACCAAACACCCTAGAAGGATACGATTTAATAAGTGTGGATCCTTGCTCTCAAGTAGCATGAGAAGTTGAGGATGTGAATTCACCAAATTCAAGATTTAAATAAGAAACAAACGAATAGATGGATAAAGAAATCCCCTTACTTATGAAATTCTGAGGTTGCAATGAAGAAAAGGAGTAGGGAACAGTGGGAGAGAATGATGATAATTCTAGAGGTGGAGTGGAAGGTGCCTATCCTATATGGTGGCTGAGCGGAGTTGTTGAAGAATGACTAAGAGTTAGTTAGTGAAAGGGAAGGAGGGGTGAACTAGACAGTGAACTGCATAGACGGATGTACAGAATGTGGAATTGCACTGTATGGATGCTGTTGTATTGAAGCATCAAGTGAAAGAGAGATGAGGGGAGGTGAAGCTGGAGCAAAGGCTAAGAATTGGATCATGGAGAACCTTGAATGCCTAATGCTTTCTTCCCCATTACATGCCTGGTAGGTAGGAGGGAGCTGGGTTTCAACTCCTAATGACTTTAGGACAATTATTTGGGACAATATTTTCTGGCAATCTCTTAAATAAAAACTTACTCCCTGCTCCATACTTTCTTTGAAATAGGGCCCTGAGAGTAGAGATGGCCACAAATGACTCTTTTGAAATCTGAGATAAAGCAGTTGAGAGAAGGTTAATCATCCTCACACTTGCTTGTACCTTGTCAGCTCCCATCTGCCCACTGCTCCTTTCCCTATCTCTTATCTTCTTTAGATCTCTGCAGGGAGAGTTACCACTGGGTACTCATCCCACTTCCTAATGCATGGAGGCATGCTTCGTAAAATCGTCTACAGATAGAGGCATTATTATTATTAGTGCTAATAGCACTAGATTTATTTTTTAAAAGATTTTATTTATTTATTTGAGAGGGTGAGCAAGAGAATGAAAGAGGGAGAGAGAGCATGAGCAGGGCGAGGGGCAGAGGGAGAGGGAGAAGCTGACTCCTTGCTGAGCAGGGAGCCCGATGTGGGGCTCCATGTAGGGCTTGATTTGGGGACTCCAGGATCATGACCTGAGCAAAAGGTAGATGCTTAACTGACTGAGCCACCAGTACTCCTAACAGCACCAGATTTAGATTCACGGGCTGGTCCTGGGTCCTCTACTTAGTAGGGGAATGAGCTTGGATAGATTAGTTCTTGGAGCTGTTTCCTCACATGTGTAAAGGAGAAAGTACCTACCTTCCTGAGTTGTTGTGAGGATTAAATGAAAAATGTAATATGTGTGAAGTGCTTACACAGTGTCTGTTTAATAAATTTTAAGTGCTATAGGTCATAGTATAAAAATAATCAAAAGGGAAAGCAAATTCAAAGTCCTTTTCTGAACACGGAGCATGGAAGACTGGGATACAGGAAACCTGTGAAAAAAATGAGGTAACTGATCCCAACCAAGTCACTTAACCCATTTCCTCATCCAAACAGTGGGGACTGCAATTTCCCTTTTGTGTAATTTTTGGATATTTATAAGGAATAGATATGACTATAGATACAAAAGTTTCTTTGAAAACTTTTTTTTTTCTTTTGTTTACAATGTTAGTCTGGATCCTCTAAGAGAGAGATGCCAAGGATTTTATTAGGGGAAGTACTTGTGAGCGAAAATGAGGTGGGAGCTAGAGAAGCTTGACAGCTGTCAGACCCCAATGGTTGTCTGACCTGAAGAAAGGAAGGAGGTTGAGTCATTGGGTGGAAGCTGTGCCAGTCAAGGAAGGTTTGGCAAAGGGAGACAACCTTGAACCAAAGTCAGTCAACGGAAGAATCCTGCATGTTGCATCTTTCGGCAATGGGGTAGCCAAGCTATCCCTGCTGAGTCCAGCAATTAGCTGGGAAGAGCTTTTGGGAGGTGTGGCCTCAAAGAAGTGATGGGTTTCACTGTGGCACCTGAGGCCATCAGTCAGTTCTGCTCCTGGTAGCTGGTATATTTTACTTTTACCACGATGGAGACTATTTCCTACACAGGAGAATAAACTGCTTACAACTAAAACTTTATTCTGATTCCTCTTAATGTGCTTAGTATGTTAGCAAACTCTTTCTAGGAAGTCTGATGCAGCCAGTTTTTCCAGTGAAGGTCAAAAATAGCATGTGGTGCTCTGATCATGAGCTAGAGGAACTTGTGAGCTCGGGTACTGATTTTATCCTGTGGATCCTCAGAAGAACTAATGGGGGTGGGGCTAGTGTTCTTTTTTAGATCTGGTACCTTTTCTTTCTTTTTTTTAATATTTATTTTTATTTTTAAGATTTTATTTATTTATTCATAGAGACAGAGAGACAGAGAGAGAGAGAGAGAGAGAGAGAGGCAGAGACACAGGCAGAGGGAGAAGCAGGCACCATACAGAGAACCTGACATGGGACTGATCCAGGGTCTCCAGGATCACGCCCTGGGCTGCAGGTGGTGCTAAACCGCTGTGCCACCACGGCTGCCCTACCTTTTCTTTCTTGATACAAAACTGAATTTATGGGTAGTGACCTCTGTATGCATTGATTTTTTTAAGAGAGAAATGTAAAGCACTCTCTCCTTGAACAATTATTTATGCTTATAAAGCACTTCACATTTTACATACTTCATATATATGTTTTCTCATGTGATTGTCACAAAAGTCTGGGGGAACAGGAACTCCCATTTTAGCGGGGTCAAAGTACAGAGGTTAAATAATGAGTCCAAAGTGCAAGGCATACAAGTGGCTAAGTGGGGACTTGAACCCATACTGTCGAATTTCCAGCTTTTGTCACTGCAGGGCAGAGTTCACACGTACCTCTAACTTGATGAAAAAGAAATGTTCAGAATCTTTCTCATCATTGCTCTCAGTTTGAATGTCCTCATTTTATAAATAATGGGAAAAATCTGGAGAGGCTCCACAGACAAGCATCAGACATTTTTAAATGGGCCCTTGGAGGAGCACTGAAGGGAGTTGGAGTCACTCATTTTGGAAAAGAGAAAACCGAGGATTGATTTCATTACTTGCTTTACAGCCACATGGGGTTATTATGAAGTAGAGATGGACAAATTGTTCTCCATCTCCAGAAACATCAGGATGTCAGGAAATAGGGCTTAATGGGGAGGCGGAAAGAACTTTCTGAGTTGTCAGGGTAGTTAAATAAACCCCCAAGACCACGAGGAAAGGCTTGAATGGCTTTACAGATAGGAGTGAATACAACTGTCTGGTCAGTTTTCTGCTTAGGTGGAGAAGAGAGGGAACGGAGGACCTCCTGCTCTTTGAACCACGTGGGAGCTGTAATTCTCTGACCTTAGAACGGAGACTTCTGCATCCACTGGTTAGCATCATTATATGGTGGCTCAAATCATGTGAAAAGCCTGACATAGCCCAGCCCTTGTGTTGGTGTTACAAAAAGCTCACTGTCATTTCATTTATTCGTTCATGCAACAGATATTTCCTGAGTGCCTACTACCTCCCAGGCACTGTGTTAGGGGCTGAGGATCTATGAGGATCTATGTGGTGAGTAGACAAGGCCCCTGCCTTTACTGCTCTTAAGTCTGTGAGTGGAGACAACTTAATTAACAAATAAACAAATAAATAACAAATTCAGATTGCTGCAAGTGCTATGGAAACAATAGAACAGTGCAGTGTGGTGGAGAGAAGCTCAGGCTACTTTAGACTCAGTGGTCTGGGAAAGTCTCTTCTAAAGAGGTGCCATTTGATCCGAGGCCTCAGAAATGGGAAGGACTCAGCCCTGCAAGGTTTAAAGGAAGAGTGTTTCAGGCAGAGGTAACACCAGAGTAAGGTACTATTTGGGCTGGGCCTTGAAGATATAGTAGAGGGAGCACAGGAGGGAGAGGGAAAATCAAGAGGGAAGATTTATTGACTAATGGTTGGGAAGTGCTTTCTGCGACTGGTCTAGTTTGGCCCGAGATAGCGATGATGTAGAGCCATGATTTTCAAGCTTGAATGTGCTTCAGAATTGCCAGGAGAGCTTATTAAAACCCAGCTGCTGGACCCCACACCCAGAGTTTCTGATTCAGTTGGTCTGCTGTTGAGTCCTGAACATTTGTATTTCTAATAAGTTCCCAGGTGATACCAGTGCTGCTGGTTTGGACTATGCTTTGAGAACCACTGGAAGGATTAACAGTTTACATCTAATTAGCTCACTACCATTAATAAGAAAAGCTAACATTTGCTATGCCATCACTTTACGTAAGGCACTGCATGGGCTTTCTTATGGAATCTGTATAACGGGTCCACGAGATAGCAATTGTGACTATCCCATTTTACACTAGTGGGAGTAAGCGCAGAGAGCTCAAACGATGTTCTAAAAGTTTCTAAAGCTTCTTCACAAAGGAAGAAAGTGGCAGAACTGGAGGGTGAGCCATGACCTTGGGATTCTAGAGTCCTTCACCACCACACTTCAACTACAAAACCCAGAGAGGTGGAGAGGCACAGCTGACTGGGTAATTTAATCAATGAGGAATGAAGGGATCATTTAAGGAAAGTGAAGCATGGGCATATTGAATCCAATTGGTTCCCTCCTCTTGCTTTTTCCTAAGAGAACCCTGATTTTATTCAGCTACCACTTTCCCAGCTCAGGGGGTAAAACTTAATTACTCCACATCTAGGTCTGTCAGCACACAGCATTTGCCTGGCAACTGTTATCGTGTATGTCCTAAATTGGCCACATCAGACTAAATGGAAGCCTTATATTGCATGGCTGGGAGGGCAAGCCTCTCTTTCTCTTTCCTTGGGGGCGCGAACATGTTAATGTGTGTGATTGTCATGACAGCCATTTGTCGACACACAAACAGGCAATCACTGCACAAAGCTGACATGCTGAGGCTGCAGAGTGAAGAGATGGAAGGAAGGTCTGCATGACTTCTGGACTTTGTTATGTGAAGTCACCAATTTCCATATTGCTTGTGCCAGTTTGAGTCAGGGTAACAGGCAGCTAAGGGCTTCATAACTGGTCAAATGGGCTCTTACAGTATAAAGGAGAATGTTTGAGATGTATAAACTTTTAAAATAAAAATGAGAAGTAAGTGTTCGAAGTCTGTAGGATGTTGGGGGACGTAATGGTATCTGTTTTATCTGGGATGCTGTCTGGAAAGGGGGAGGCATGGGTGGAGGGGAGCAGGATTGTAGGGACTTCTCTGTAAAGGCCATGGTCCCTCACACCCTTAAGAACACTACAGTAAGTTCCGATGGCTTTAAAGTAACAATCATGCCAACACCTCTCTATTCTTTCCCTCTCCAAGCCCTTCACCTTGGTCTCTGGTTTTCTCCTCAAAATGAGCATGTAGCTCATACTTCAGGATTCTGGGTGAGATGGCTGAAAACATTTTGGCCAAAGCAGTTTGGTGAAGAAGGTTTGGCCACTACAGTGAGGTGGCTGAAATGATGATTTAATAAGAAATAAAAATTGTACAATCACTACTTTTTTTTTTTACTTTTTTTTCAAATACGTCTAATGTTGGTACATAATGAGGATGATTTTGTACTTCCCGTGCTTCCTTTTTGTGACAAAGAAGAACTGAAAAAACCTGTATGTCTGGTAATAGGGGATTCAGTAGAAAAGTTAAGTAACCAGTAATAGAGGACTGGTTGAAAGAACCTAAGTGGCAAAAATAGATTAGCCGAAATAAGTTAAATGTGCACAAAAATAAAGTCATAGCCAAACGTAAATCTTTTCTGGAGAAGAGGGCCAACAAGCACATATGTATTATTTAGAAAACTGCTAATACCTACACATATGTACATAGAAGCATATAAACATTTTTCCAAGTAACAGATACGTGTTGGTATTTTTCTTCACAGGGATTTATGCTATTTTTGGTATAAAGCAAAAAATGTTTGTAATTCAGACCACGGTTTTTTTTTTTAAGTGTTCCATTATACCGGCTGATGAAGTTTTGGAATATAGGTGAGGTCCGGTGTTGACAACAGAGAAAGAATTCTTGAGACATCTTTGGTGCAAAATGGTGGTTTTATTAAAAGCATGGGGACAGGACCCGTGGGCAGGGAGAGCTGCTGCCCCAGGCCTGTGAGGGGAGGCTGATTATACACCTGGGAGTTGGGAGGGGTTTGGGGATAGCTGCTCTGTAAGGAATTTTGGAAGCAAGGTTTCCAGGACCTTGAGGGGGCTGGCTATTGTTTAGAAAAGGGCCCTTACTACCATCTAATGAAACCTGAGCCATGAGACTCTTCAGATGTATATCAGTGGGCCACGTGCTTGGGGGATGATTGCCAAACCGTGTCTTGGGGGTTTAGAGATAAAGGGAAATTTCTAAAGGAATTTTTATATGTTAAAGTAGACTCAGAGGATCCTGGGGGTGGAGCTAAGATTGCCTTCTGCCCTTAGCAAAGTATGAACATCGAGGCAGTTGAGTCTGTAGAGGAATGTCACTCTCCCTATTTCAAGGGCTTGTCAATGTGCTTTGTCCTCAGCTAGTCCTCTGTTTCCCCATCAATGGCCATTAAAGTGACTCCAGAATTTCTCTCTTAAAATCATGGAAGGAAAGATATAATACTAAAAAATGAAAAAGAAATAGGGGAACCTGGTGGCTGTGTTGGGTCAGTGTCAGACTCTTGATTTCAGTTCAGGTCATGATCTCAGGGTCGTGAGATCGAGCCCCACATCGGTGTCTGAGCTCAGTGAGTAGTCTGCTTAGGACTCTCTCTCTCTCCCTCCACTCCTCCCACTCATGTTCTGTTTCTCTAAAGTAAATAAATAAAAATATTAAAAAAATGAAATAGAAATAAATAGAGCAGGAAACTATTTTTGAAACTGGAACATTTAAAAAAACAGATAAATATGTTTAAAGACACCAAAAATGTTTGCCAAACTGTCATATTGTACACTGAATTGACAATACTTGGAGAATAAGTGATTGGGGATATTTACTTTTGAACATAATTGTGATTGACTTTTGCCTTGATCATCTTTTTAAATCATCTCATCACTGGGGATAGTTGTTAGGGTGAACCAGAAGTGGCATGGCATGCAACCAGGAAGTGCCAGATAAACATCCTCGTAGACATGGGCCTGTCTAGTTTTAAAACTAAAAGTCCCACAGCAAAGCAGATACCTTTTCCATCCTGGGCAACCTCCTTCAGTCCCAAGTAAACCAAGACAAGTGGGCATTCTTTATTTTTGGCCATCTCTCCATTTTTGAAGGAAAAAAAGTTTTTTTTTCCTTCAAAAGCTGGGGAGTAATATAACCCTCTTACCTTGAAGGCGTTTTGAAGAGCTGTCTGTGGTCTAGAAGGTAAAACATATTTGCTGTGTCTTTAGTATTTGCAAGGGTCAGTGCTGCAGTGGTCAGGAAAAAGAAGTAATTAGGACTACAGACTACTTTAAATGGTGTACTTGGGGTGACTCAGAGTAGAGCAGCAAGGGCCCAGCCTTCTGGTACAGCTCTACTTCCCTGTTCCCCCTTCTTGACTCGTTTTGAGCCTATTTACCTACTTGGGGATTTAGGGATTTCCTGAGTCATCCTAGAGCCAAGGAATTCAGAAATCCACCAGAGGTGGATGAGGACAATTTGCTGGAGAAGGAAGCAGTATAAAACCTCCTAAGGAGTGGGGAGTGGGACATGGGAGAGGAGAGCTGAGATGATAGGATCAATAGAATGGGCGCTACTTCCACTCCTCCACATAAGAGAGACTTTATATGATTACAATTAAGAACACATCATTATTGTCCAAACAGAGCCAGAACACAAGGAAAGGTAGGACAATAAAAAATATTTTCAAGTAAAAACCTGAAAGGAAAACCAAAACCAAACTCACCCTTACAATTAGCCTTAGAAGTGGTTATTCTCTGCCGAGGAAGGGGAACACCCAGGAGGACAAAAAGCACCTGAATGAGGAGGAGGAGGGAGAGGAGGAGGAGGATTTGCTGAGACAACCACACAGAATGGATGCTATTACATTTTGGACTTGGGAAGACGTTTGTGACTTTCTTAGGTTGGAAAAGATAGTTGAGTGTTTGCAGGCAACTGGAAGACAACAGACTTAAGGATGATTTACTTCGTTAAACAATTGATGCTTTGTTGTATTCAAGGAGCAAGTTGGTTTCAAGCAAAAAGTGACCTAGTAACTATTTGTCCGAATTAACATCAAAATCTGTTTTAAAGATATCTTGGCAAGTTTATCTGATCTCAGTTCCATCAGTCTGCTTGTCTGTCAGTCAGTCAAACAAACGTGTAGTTTATTTGTTTAGTTTTATCTTGTTTGGGATTTTCATTTCATTTTATTCTATTTTATTATTTTTTAATAATAAATTTATTTTTTATTGGTGTTCAATTTGCCAACATACAGAATAACACCCAGTGCTCATCCTGTCAAGTGCCCGCCACCCAGTTACCCCCATCCCCAGCTCTCCTCCTCTTCCACCACCCCTAGTTCGTTTCCCAGAGTTAGGAGTCTTCCATGTTCTGTCTCTCTTTCTGATATTTCCCACTTATTTTTTCTCCTTTCCCCTTGATTCCCTTTCACTATTATTTATATTCCCCAAATGAATGAGACCATATAATGTTTGGGATTTCATTTTATTTTATTTATTTATTTTTTTGGGGGGGATTTCATTTTAAAAGTGAATATAGGACTTCTGCTTCTTGCCACAGTGGAGTCAAAAGACCAGATACATCCTCCCTAAAGTAACCCTCCCAAACCATACAAACTATATGAAGCAACAGTGTCGAGACCCCCCCCAATATTAGACAATGAAGTACCTTTGATCCCTAAGAGATGAGAAACAAATGAGGTGAGCTCTGTGAATGTCCCAGGTTACTGCTTGGAGACATTTCCAGGCCATGGTTCAGGGAACAGTTGATATGGAAGGGCCCAGGAAATGCTATGGAAGAATTATTTAGTTATGAGAGAGAGAGAGAGAGAGAAGGAGAAGGAGAAGGAGAGAGAAAAGGAAAGAGAGAGAGACTAAGCTGCATACAATTGCAGACAGGAGGCAGATTTCTCTACAAGACGTCCGTCAGCTGTACTGTCAGGGGGCAGACTCTCTGGAGGTATCCCAGCATGGAGCAAAGAGGGGGGGGCAGCAGATGAAAAGACACAGGACTCAACAGAAGTAGAGGAGCAAAGCCAGGGCTAGCTAAGGGCTTCATATATTTTCTAATAAGGAAGGTATGCTAGAACCATGGTATGGCTTCACTGGAAAATTCCTTGCAGCATGTTTTCTGGTATTTATGCTTAAGGATCCAATGAACTGTACACAATTTATTTTATAGGATGAGGATGAAGTTCCTTTCTCTTGAGTTCCCACTTGTTTTCAAAAGTCCTGAATAAAAGCCTCCTTCATCAACTTCTAAGGACAGGACCTGAACTGAGCACGATGCAAAATCACTTGTTGTCCTGTATCCGTGGTGCCCTCCTGCCCTTTCCAGGAAGGGGGCCTAAGGAGGACTCATTCTTGTTTAAGCTGACTGTAGCTTGACCTTCACATTTCTAGTGGTAAGAATTAAAGAAGCAACAGTGAGTTTATGAAAGGGAAAATGTTTTTTTAAAAAAAGATAAAATGAAATTTATGGATGAGTGTGTGTGTGTGTATGTGTATTCTTTCCTAAAATGAGGCGGGATTTTCTGGAAGATTTTACATCAGAGGTTTCTTAGCACCTTAGATTAATTTTATACTTATATATGTAATAATACTATGGTGTCTATAATCCTATAATTAGATTAACCTTTTAATCTTTATATTCTTTCCAAAGTAAAGAACTTGAATCATTTAAATAAATAAATAATGTGAGTTGAATTCCTACTATGCACACATCATAGAGATGGAAAAAGGTGAGTTCCTCCCCTGAGGGCTCTTATGGTCTGGGAGTGTGGGGTTAGGGTTGCGGTGGCAGAGTCGTGGGTGGGGACAGAGTTGAGGGAAGCCAACAGACAGGTACACACATACCAGACGGCATGTGGTAACTAGAGCCAGAATTAGTCCTTCAAGATTCCATGAACGAGACAGTTTTCTGACATTTAGAAGGCAAAGAGGACCTTATATGGAATTATACTCAAGTGAAAAGTCATACCCACAAATCACATGTGGATCTGCAGGCATGTGAGCTGCCCGGCACGTGAAATGTCTTCTGCAGCTTCAATTTAAAAACAAAATCAAGCACCAAGATGTGGGACAGACATTTTCTGAAATGTCACTGGTTACACCTCACCATAAATAGCTGGGAACATCATAAAATTATTTTGGTGTCCTGTGTGTGATGGTAGTGATTAGGCCTGAGTAAAAAGTCACGTTCCTGGGGTTGGTATGTCAGGCCAACACCCCAAATTCCCATCAAGTTTGGTCCTGTGGTGGTAGAGGTTTGCTTTTGAGTTTGGACTGAGTCACCATCATGATGACTCTCCATCCAAGTACTGTGGCATTTTTTTTGAGGGGCCCCAGAATCAGAAACAAGTGTGAACTGGTTATTTGTGAATTTTCCCAAATAGAAACAGTGGCTGAAGTGGGTAGATAGAGGACGGGATTTGAATCAGAGATGGCTCGAGTGGGATGGCAGACATCTTGCTGAGCTGTGTTCTGGAAGTGAAAAGCAGCCCTTGAATAGAGATCAGAAGAGGGTTAATGTATAGGTTTTGTTAGAGAAAAATATTTAAAAAGCCTGGAAGTGAAAAGCAGCCCTTGAATAGGGATCAGAAGAGGGTTAATGTATAGGTTTTGTTAGAGAAAAATATTTAAAAAGCCATAAAAGTCAAAAGATGGCCTCACAGAAAGCATCAGCTTTGTGATTAAGGTATCAAGCTACTAATTATTCATGGGAAGGTTGTCTGTTTGTCCAGACTTACGAGTTAGAGGCAGTGCTGTGAGTCACTGGGGATATTTGGTTGTTACAACCAGAAAAACCAGAATGGGCTTTGGGAGCAGGATCCCTTAGGCTTAGCAGAGACCCTATAAAATATCTCAAACATCCAAGGGTTTATTTTCTTGTATAAATTAAATCTGGAAGTAGGTTGCCCAGAGCTGCTATGACAGCCCCGAAAAGTCATCAGGAGCCTGGTTATACTCTTCCGGCTTATAGCATTTGCATCCCAAGTCTTGTATTGGCAGTCCAAGATGGTGGCTGGAGCTCCATCTTGACAATCCAAAAGTGGGAAGGAGGGAGGATAGAAGAAGGGCCTTTCCTCTTCCTTTTAAGGAAACTTGCTGGAAGGACCACGCAGTTCTTAAATTTTATTGGTCAGCCTTGGTCACAAGGCCATACCTACCTTTAAGGGAGGCCTGGGAAATAGATGCCTTTAACTGGGTATGTGGTCGCTCTGAATAAGTTCAGGAATTCAGCTTTTTGTTACCAGAGAGATGGGGGGAGAAGAGATTTTTGGGAAGTGACTGGCATCTTTGCCAAGGAAGCTTGCAACTGATTTTGAAAATGGACAGAAGCAGCATGCACAGAACATGTCACCAGCGGCAGAAACGAGCGACCATTCACTTCGTTATCCACGTCCTTCGTTCACTCATCATTTAATTGGCCCCTGTGTATGCCAGTCCTGGGGATAAAGGGAAGACTCTAGACTCTGCACTAAGATTGCCGGAGGTCCTGGTCTCTCTTGAAAGGCAAAAGCATACCCTTTAATTAGAACAAGGCTTTGTGAAGCATTTGGGAAAGAGACTATCTGCAGGCCTCTACTGTGCCTCTGCATTGATTCTTAGTGCCCGTTATGCGTGCAGAAGAGTTTCAAGTGGTCCTTTTGAAATGACCAGATTTTTCTGTGCATGCTAATGAACAAAAAATTATTCATAAGGTCATAACTTGTAGATGAAGAATGATTTTTCTCTGAAAACGTTCAGAGCAGCTGAATGCCAGGAAGTTCACTGCTATGATGCGTCAACTTGTACCACCCCCATCCTTACCCTCATTCCCCAACCCGGAACTTTTATCCAGCCAATTTGAGTTGTTTTTTGAGGACTACTTAAAGTAATTCTTCTTCTCTCCTCTCTTCTGCTCACTATCTTTCTGAGGCTTCATCTTTCCACACTGAAAAGCCCTTATGCTTCTTCAGTTGTTCCCCAGATGACATGATTGGGGAAAGGGAGTAAGGAGGAGAGTGACATTTTTTGTGGGGGCTGATTATGTATGTGCTGGATACGAGGCTAGGGCTTTCATATACGTTATCTTATTTCAGCTTTCACAGCAACCCTGGGAGGAGACGGATATTCTTTACATGTTGCAGGTAAGGACCCAGGTTCATGGAGCTGACCTTCACAAGTCACCTTTCCAAGTTTCTACTCTCAGCCAAAGTATAGGGAGAATTTGGTCCCGATCTGTTGGGAGACCAGACTGTATTTTCCCCCCATACCTTGCTGGTCCATCTTTCTCAGTCACTCCATTCTGAGGATGCTTGGTTTCCTCAGCTACAAAATAGGACTCGCTCCCTACCTACCTCGGGAAGAGACTTCAGGGAAGATTGATGCACCTGGAAATTGACCTTCCTCTCCCCCAGACTTGGGGTAGGTACAGAGAAGGTGGGTTGCTTTTGTCAATCCCCTGCACAGGTGAGAGGCAGACAAAGAGCCAGAGTCCCCAGAATGGTAGATTGGTAGATGAGGCCATAGTGATCTCAAGCCACATATAGGAATGCCAGTGGGAATTTCTTGAAGGGCATCTCAGCCAGGTACTATTACCAACAGCTTTATGGAGACTTGAAAGCTGGGGAAACTCTTCTTTCCAGGGGGATGATGAAGTGGAGCCTCCTGCATCACACAGCTGCCTTCATCTCCCTATTTTTATTGTGTTCTTTATTGACACTCATGGAACATATGCCCTTTGCCCGTGTCTGTGCTTTTTGTTGTTGATTATCATTGCACTTGTTAAAAATGCTCTCTATTCTGACCAAGTGGTTTATAAGAATTAATAACAATTAACAGGGAAATATGTAGGAAACTTCTTCATTAAAATAATGTAGCTAGGGACACCTGGGTGGCTCAGCGGTTGGGCATCTGCCTTTGACTCAGGGTGTGATCCCAGTCCAGGGATCAAGTCCCATATTGGGCTTCCCTGTGAAGATTCTGCTTCTCCCTCTATGTCTCTGCTTCTCTCTGTGTCTCTTAGGAATAAATAAATAACAAAAAATAAAAAATAATAGTGAAGCTAGATGGAAATGTTGTTGGTTTATGTAATTTAATCTTCAAAAACCAGTGTACTGTGGGCAGAACCATCTAGCATTTCTCCGTGATTTTATAGAGAAGGAGATAGGGGGCATAAAACAGGACCGTGTAGCTAGTTTTTGGATTATTTGGGGGAAATTTGCTTGTTACTGCAGGTACAATGTAAGTTTTAGAGATAATTCAGTGGTTAGTAGGGCATAGTATATAAGAGTGCCCACCATCCATAAAACCTTGGGTGAATTACTTAGCTTTTTTGAGCCTGTTTCCCATCTTAAAATGGGGATGGTAAAAGTACCTACCCTCAAAGCTTTGTTATGAAGACCAGAGATTACTATTATGAACCACTAGGCCAGTAACTGGCACATGTTAAGTGGCATATGATTGTTTAAAAAGGAAAATTGGGACACCTGGGTGGCTCAGTGATTGAGCATCTGCCTTCTGCTTAGGTTGTGATCCTAGGATCGAGTCCCACACATCGGGCTCCTCTCAAGGAGCCTGCCTCTCCCTCTGCCTATGTCTCTGCCTCTCTCTTTCTTGTCTCTCATAAATAAATAAAATCTTTTTAAAAATGAAAATAAACTTTTGCTAGAAGAGAAAGTGACCCATGGGTCTATGAGATTGGGATGTCCTTATTCCTTACCCTATTTGTCATCAGTAACAGCATTTTATAGCACCTGGGTATTTTATGGCTTATCAACTAATTTTATGTGCATTATAAAATTTGGCCTGCACAGAATTCTGTGAGATGGGTTCTATTAGCTACTTTTTAAAGGAGGTAAACATGTTGAGGGTCAAAAAGCAAAGTAATTTGTTTAATCTCACATGTCTGGCAAATGACTATTTTCCTACTAGGACTATTGATTATGATCATTTTCATAGCACTTGCCATGTGCCAAGCAGCATGTTTTTTTTTAATGTTAACTCTAACCCTCTTAGCAAGCCTGTAAAGTACAAAACCCATTTTACAGATGGAAAAAATGAGGCTTAGAGGGGTTAATTAACTTGCCTCAACACCCATGACTAAGTAATGCAGTTATCAGAATTTAGAAACAAGTCTGCTTGAGACCAAAATCCTTGTTGTTCCAACACACTAATTCTTGTTACCATCTTCCAGAAGAAAAGATGGATTGTTCATTCTTTGGCAATAAGGGCTCTGGTAGGAAGGATTATGTTTTTCCATTTTATATTCCCCAAGCACAGTGCCTGACTCCAAGCCCAATGTGTGCTGTGATGAATGCAAGCTGATCTAAATGGAGCTGGTCCCGTGTTGGCCATCCCCTCCCCTTCTAGCTAGGTAAGAGGATGAGTGGCTAGAAACCTGGACTATGGTTTAGCTGCCACTTGATGCCAGGTCTCGACTGAATGTAGTTTCTAAAGTTATTTAGTTTCTTCTCAATCACTGAATGTCATCAGATGTTACTTCCTTTGCATTTTTTTGGCTCTTCATCGGGGAAACTGCTTAATGTTATGATTTCACTCGTCCATAGCAGAACAAGGACTCAGTAATGCAATGATAATTGAATTGTTAAAGAAAACAGGCTTTGATGAAATGGAAATCCCAGTTCTTTGCCAATTGGGAACATTCAGAACCAGGGCTGTGGGGAGCACAATGGATAGATTCAGCTGTGCTATCAGTAATTGAAAGACCTGTAGAGAGAGGTGAGATGGATGATGTTTGAAAGGGAATGAGACTCTAAACTAACCAATCCTTAGGCACTCAATAGGCAAACAGGCCTAGAAAGTGATGGCTTAGGTGTATTATACCCAAAGGAAGGGTTGAACTCGTTCACTCTTAATCCTCAATTGTACAGCTGAGGATGCTGAGGCTTGGATATGGTAGTGGCTAATATAAAATCACAAAACAAATTGGTAGCAAGTTCTAGGCTGGGACTCAGACTCTTTCATCTCCTTGTAGGCTTCTTTTCATGTAAGATTTGTGATTGATTGGCTGTGGGGGGTGATGAGAACACCCTGGAGATAGCCCCCATGCTTCTGGCTGTAATGATCAAGGAAGGAGAAAAAGAAGTAAGTGAGACTATTGTATTTGACAGGTTAACTCATGCAGCTACTGAGGTATTAGTTTTTATTGTCAAGCTATGTTTCAATGGTGATGTTTCAGTGGAGTCTTTAGGATAGCCATATTGTAATGCTTTGAAGACGAATGGGAATTGAGCCAGTAGAGACAATTAGTGTTTGTTACACTGTCAATATAGTTGATGAAGGGAAAAACCAAGAAGTGGGAACTGGAAGGGGAAATGAAAAGTTTTTTTTTGTTGGTTTTTAAGGATCTCTAAGACTTATGCATATTTGTAGGCTGAGGGGAAGAAGCCAGAGTGGAGGTAATTGAGAACGAGTATTAGAGGGGATGGATGGCTGATGGAGCACAGTCTTGGAAGTTGAGGTTGAAGAAATCTGGTCCACAGGGGAATGGACTAGTTTTGTAGGTAAGGAGAAGGATATGTGAGCAAGGGAAATGAGAAAGCATGAATGCTCTTATATTTAAATTTAGAGGAGGAGGGGCATGTGGTACCAGTGTTGAAAACCTTTCATATTCTCTATGAAGTAGGAACTATTCATTGATAAATTGGGTTGGACTTTAATAAGTTTTGCATCACTCATAGATGAATCAAGATCAGACAACACATTCACATAAGAACATAGAGATAAGGAATTATATATGAGTTAGACAAATCACCATTTGTCTTTTGGAAGTGAAGCGTGAACAGAAGGGATAATGCCTGGCTTTTCTAATTGTTTGGTCTCATTTGGGAACAGTAGTGGGTAGTTGGTCTTTAGCCAGGATGCTTGTGGATATGTACACATAACTGATGTTTTTGCATGCTTGCTAAACCTACCAGAAAACTGCCTCCTTCCAGATCGTTACCATTCCCTGATCAACCCTGAGTTCCTAATCTGTGTAGACCACTGTGGTGTATTCCAACTCTCTTCCCACCCTCTACTGAAATGCAGCCACCTCTGAGATATAGCGTGAAACTGCTTATGACAGAGCCAGGAAATTGTCTCCTTCTGGAAAGGACGAGGCTGATGAAACTAGTGTTTCTAGGCTGGAATCTCTGTCTCCCTTAGGACTGAGAAGAGGGTGGACTTTCAGTTGTCCTTTTATGAGCCCTCTGCCCACTGTCTCACAACTTCAGCCTCATGTTACAAGGTATCTGTCTTATCTGTGGAGCTCATAAAACCTGGATGTTGCAGTAGAAAGAGTTTTAGTTTGGAGACAGATGTGCCTGTGTTTAAGTCCTGGCTTCATCATGAATGACCTGAGCTTCTAGTGGAGACTCATTTGACTTGCATGCTTCTCAGTAAAAGGAGATGATGGTGTCTACCTTGGTTACCACAAAGGTTCATTGAGTGGATTACATAGATCAGTAAATGTAAAAATAAAGTGCTTTTCTTAAGCAGTGGGGGAAGGAGCAGTTCTTTATTGACCACTATTGGTGTGCCAGATGTCACACTGGGCGCTTCACTTTTATGGTCATGTTTCATCTTGTAGAAAACTCTTATTGGGTTAGCATTATTAACCCAATTGATAGATGATGAAATGTATCCAAGGGTAGGGTAATCTTTTGTCATTTTTACTTGGGACAGTCCTGGGTCATAGCTATTGTTTCAGAATAACCATTAATAAACCTTTTCTTCACTCTCAGAAATTTGGAATATGAGATTGTGTGGTCACCCTGTAGGAGGGTAAGAGCCTTGGTCAGGTAAAATCCTGCCTTTCATCCTTTGCAGGTGTAGGTGGGAAGGATTTCCTTGGCACAGTTTTTCATGTTCTAGCTCTGCCCTGCAACCAGGTTATACTCTTCTGCCTCAAAAGCAGGAGAGAGATTCCCTGCTAATCTGCTGAGCCCAGCTTGGGATACCCTTAGCAAAGCCAGCTCATCTAAGAATAAGGATCAAGAAATGAAACTATTGTAGGAGAGAACCACTGGTTAGACATTTGCTGGATTCATTCATTCAGTTACCCATCCATCCATCCATCCATCCATCCATCCATCCATCCACATATTCATCTTATTTATGACTGCTTACTATTGGCAAGGCTTAGTGGCAGATACGAGAGTGGGAGGATAAGAAGCTGAACACCACACAAATCCTGTCATCAAGAAGCTTGTTGGGGTAGGGGTGTGGGGTGGGGTGTTAGGAGGTAAGGCATGCATGGCTGGCTCAATCGATAGAGGATGCAACTCTTAATCTCAGAGTTGAGAGTTCAAGCCCCACATTAGGTATAGAGCTTACTGAAGAATTAAATTAAATTAAAAAAAATTAAAAGGAAAAGGGATATTGGTATGTTAACTAACTGAAATTTAAATGAAAACTTGGGAGGAGGGGAAGCAGCAGCTTGAGTTCCAAAGGGCAGATGTAATGCATTGAGATGCCAGGCTGAAAGTGCAGAGTTTAAGGGACTTGTCAGGGGATGCATTACTGGGATTTGGTGAGAAAGACTGCTTCCTGCTTATAATAATTTGGATAAATTTCTTATAGGAGGCAGCCTTAGGACTAACTTTGGTAGGATAGGAGCCCACACACAACAGGGAAAAGGCTGTCAGATGGATCACTGAAAGCAAGGAGGATATCTTAAAATTAGGTGCTAGGAGCAGTTCAATTTTATTAAAGAGTATATAAGAGGAGGTGAGTGGAAAGTAAGGTGAGAATATTTGGTTGGGTTTACATCATGGTTGCGTGCATACTGAACTAAGAAAACTTTACATTTTAATCTGTTTATAGAAGATATACATATAAGATAAATTAATTAGTGGGGGAGGGGCAAGATGGCGGAGGAGTAGGGTCTCCAGGTCACCTGTCCTCAGCAAATTACCTAGAAAACCATCCAATCATCCTGAAAACCTACGAATTCGGCCTGAGATTTAAAGAGAGACCAGCTGGAACGCTCCAGTGAGAAGAGTTCGCGCTTCTATCAAGGTAGGAAGACGGGGAAAAAGAAATAAAGAAACAAAAGGCCTCCGAGGGGGAGGGGCCCCGCGAGGAGCCGGGCTGAGGCCGGGGCGAGTGTCCCCAGGACAGGAGAGCCCCGTCCCGGAGGAGCAGGAGCTGCACCGACCTTCCCCGCGGAAAGGGGCTCCCCGGGAATTGGAGCAGGATCCCCAGAAAGGCGGGGACGCCCTCGGGCTCCCTGGGACAGTAACAGAGGAACTGCGCCCCGGAGAGTGCGCCGAGCTCCCTAAGGGCTGCAGCGCTCGGCGGGACCCGGAGCAGCTCGGAGGGGCTCGGGCGGCGGCTCCGCGGAGGGGGCTGCGGGGCTCCGGGAACAGCTCAGCGGCGGCGGGCGGCGGCTCGGGCGGAGGAAGAAGCTCCGCGCGGAGGGGGCTGCGCGGCTCCGGGAGCAGCTCGGAGGGGCTCGGGCGGCGGCTCCGCGGAGGGGGCTGCGCGGCTCCGGGAACAGCTCAGCGGCGGCGGCTCGCGCAGAGGAAGAAGCTCCGCGCGGAGGGGGCTGCGCGGCTCCGGGAACAGCTCGGAGAGGCTCGGGCGGCGGCTCCGCGGAGGGGGCTGCACCGCCGGGAGCGCAAATCCAACAGCGCAGGCCCCGGAGCACAGGGCGCCGGGACACAGCCCAGGATCCGGCCTCCCCCGGGACAGGCAGAGGCCGGGAGGGCCCAGGACAGCAAGGACGCTCCTGCCTGGAACTGAGCAGATCAGCGGCCCCGCCCCGGAGCCCCCAGGCCCTGCAGAAGGAGAGCCCCGGAGCTACTGCAGGGGCTGGATCCAGGGTCCCAGAGCTGCCCCCGCCACTGTGGCTTCCTCCCGGGGCCTCACGGGGTGAACAACCCCCACCGAGCCCTGCACCAGGCAGGGGCAGAGCAGCTCCCCCAAGTGCTAACACCTGAGAATCAGCACAGCAGGCCCCTCCCCCAGAAGACCAGCGAGACGGACCAGTTCCAAGGGAAATCAAGGGACTTAAACTACACAGAATCGGAAGATACTCCCCCGTGGTTTTTTTTGTTTTTTGTTTTTTTGTTTTTGTTTTTGTTTTTGTTTTGTTTTGTTTTGTGCTTTTTTTTTTCTCTCTTTCTTCTTGATTTCTGATTGCTTCCCCCACCCCCCCTTTTTTCTTTTTTCTCCTTTCTTTCTTTTTCTTTCTTTTTCTTCTCTTTTTCCCCTATTTTTTTCTTCTTTCTCTTTTTTCTTTTTCTCTTTTCTTTCCTTCTCTCTCTTTTTCTCCTTTTCCCAATACAACTTGTTTTTGGCCACTCTGCACTGAGCAAAATGACTAGAAGGAAAACCCCTCAAAAAAAAGAATCAGAAACAGCCCACTCTCCCACAGAGTTACAAAATATGGATTACAATTCAATGTCAGAAAGCCAATTCAGAAGCACTATTTTACAGCTACTGGTGGCTCTAGAAAAAACCATAAAGGACTCAAGAGACTTCATGACTGCAGAATTTAGATCCAATCAGGCAGAAATTAAAAATCAATTAAATGAGATGCAATCCAAGCTAGAAGTCCTAACGACGAGGCTTGACGAGGTGGAAGAACGAGTGAGTGACATAGAAGACAAGTTGATGGCAAAGAGGGAAACTGAGGAAAAAAGAGACAGACAATTAAGAGACCATGAAGACAGATTAAGGGAAATTAACGACAGCCTGAGGAAGAAAAACCTACGTTTAATTGGGGTTCCCGAGGGCGCGGAAAGGGACAGAGGGCCAGAATATGTATTTGAACAAATCCTAGCTGAAAACTTTCCGAATCTGGGAAGGGAAACAGGCATTCAGATCCAGGAAATAGAGAGATCCCCCCCTAAAATCAACAAAAACCGTTCAACACCTCGACATTTAATAGTGAAGCTTGCAAATTCCAAAGATAAGGAGAAGATCCTTAAAGCAGCAAGAGAAAAAAAGTCCCTGACTTTTATGGGGAGGAATATTAGGGTAACAGCAGACCTCTCCACAGAGACCTGGCAGGCCAGAAAGGGCTGGCAGGATATATTCAGGGTCCTAAATGAAAAGAACATGCAACCAAGAATACTTTACCCAGCAAGGCTTTCATTCAAAATGGAAGGAGAGATAAAGAGCTTCCAAGACAGGCAGGAACTGAAAGAATATGTAACCTCCAAACCAGCTCTGCAAGAAATTTTAAGGGGGACTCTTAAAATTCCCCTTTAAGAAGAAGTTCAGTGGAACAATCCACAAAAACAAGGACTGAATAGATATGATGACACTAAACTCATATCTATCAATAGTAACTCTGAACGTGAACGGGCTTAATGACCCCATCAAAAGGCGCAGGGTTTCAGACTGGATAAAAAAGCAGGACCCATCTATTTGCTGTCTACAAGAGACTCATTTTAGACAGAAGGACACCTACAACCTGAAAATAAAAGGTTGGAGAACCATTTACCATTCAAATGGTCCTCAAAAGAAAGCAGGGGTTGCCATCCTTATATCAGATAAATTAAAATTTACCCCGAAGACTATAGTGAGAGATGAAGAGGGACACTATCTCATACTCAAAGGATCTATCCAACAAGAGGACTTAACACTACTCAATATATATGCCCCGAATGTGGGAGCTGCCAAATATTTAAACCAATTAATAACCAAACTCAAGAAATACCTTGATAATAATACACTTATACTTGGTGACTTCAATCTAGCTCTTTCTACCCTGGATAGGTCTTCTAAGCACAACATCTCCAAAGAAACGAGAGCTTTAAATGATACACTGGACCAGATGGATTTCACAGATATCTACAGAACTTTACATCCAAACTCAACTGAATACACATTCTTCTCAAGTGCACATGGAACTTTCTCCAGAATAGACCATATACTGGGTCACAAATCGGGTCTGAACCGATACCAAAAGATCGGGATAGTCCCCTGTATATTCTCAGACCATAATGCCTTGAAATTAGAACTTAATCACAACAAGAAATATGGAAGGACCACAAACACGTGGAGGTTAAGGACCATCCTGCTAAAAGATGAAAAGGTCAACCAGGAAATTAAGGAAGAATTAAAAAGATTCATGGAAACTAATGAAAATGAAGATACAACCGTTCAAAATCTTTGGGATGCAGCAAAAGCAGTCCTGAGGGGGAAATACATCGCAATACAAGCATACATTCAAAAACTGGAAAGATCTCGAATTCAAAAGCTCACCTTACACATAAAGGAACTAGAGAAAAAGCAACAAATAGACCCCACCCCCAGCAGAAGAAGAGAGTTAATTAAAATTCGAGCAGAACTCAATGATATCGAGACCAAAAGAACTGTGGAACAGATCAACAGAACCAGGAGTTGGTTCTTTGAAAGAATTAATAAGATAGATAAACCATTAGCCAACCTTATTAAAAAGAAGAGAGAGAAGACTCAAATTAATAAAATCATGAATGAGAAAGGGGACATCACTACCAACACCAAGGAAATACAAACGATTTTAAAAACATATTATGAACAGCTGTACGCCAATAAATTAGGAAATCTAGAAGAAATGGACGCATTCCTGGAAAGCCACAAACTACCAAAACTGGAGCAGGAAGAAATAGAAAACCTGAACAGGCCAATAACCAGGGAGGAAATTGAAGCAGTCATCAAAAACCTCCCAAGACACAAGAGTCCAGGGCCAGATGGCTTCCCAGGGGAATTCTATCAAACGTTTAAAGAAGAAATCATACCTATTCTACTAAAGCTGTTTGGAAAGATAGAAAGAGATGGAGTACTTCCAAATTCGTTCTATGAGGCCAGCATCACCTTAATTCCGAAACCAGACAAAGACCCCACCAAAAAGGAGAATTACAGACCAATATCCCTGATGAACATGGATGCAAAAATTCTCAACAAGATACTAGCCAATAGGATCCAACAACACATTAAGAAAATTATTCACCATGACCAAGTAGGATTTATCCCTGGGACACAAGGCTGGTTCAACACTCGTAAAACCATCAATGTGATTCATCATATCAGCAAGAGAAAAACCAAGAACCATATGATCCTCTCATTAGATGCAGAGAAAGCATTTGACAAAATACAGCATCCATTCCTGATCAAAACCCTTCAGAGTGTTGGGATAGAGGGAACTTTCCTCGACATCTTAAAAGCCATCTACGAAAAGCCCACAGCAAATATCATTCTCAATGGGGAAGCACTGGGAGCCTTTCCCCTAAGATCAGGAACAAGACAGGGATGTCCACTCTCACCACTGCTGTTCAACATAGTTCTGGAAGTCCTCGCCTCAGCAATCAGACAACAAAAAGACATTAAAGGCATTCAAATTGGCAAAGAAGAAGTCAAACTCTCCCTCTTCGCCGATGACATGATACTCTACATAGAAAACCCAAAAGCCTCCACCCCAAGATTGCTAGAACTCATACAGCAATTTGGTAGCGTGGCAGGATACAAAATCAATGCCCAGAAATCAATGGCATTTCTATACACTAACAATGAGACTGAAGAAAGAGAAATTAAGGAGTCAATCCCATTTACAATTGCACCCAAAAGCATAAGATACCTAGGAATAAACCTAACCAAAGAGGTAAAAGATCTATACCCTAAAAACTATAGAACACTTCTGAAAGAAATTGAGGAAGACACAAAGAGATGGAAAAATATTCCATGCTCATGGATTGGCAGAATTAATATTGTAAAAATGTCAATGTTACCCAGGGCAATTTATATGTTTAATGCAATCCCTATCAAAATACCATGGACTTTCTTCAGAGAGTTAGAACAAATTATTTTAAGATTTGTGTGGAATCAGAAAAGACCCCGAATAGCCAGGGGAATTTTAAAAAAGAAAACCTTAGCTGGGGGCATCACAATGCCAGATTTCAGGTTGTATTACAAAGCTGTGGTCATCAAGACAGTGTGGTACTGGCACAAAAACAGACACATAGATCAATGGAACAGAATAGAGAACCCAGAAGTGGACCCTGAAATGTACGGCCATCTAATATTCGATAAAGGAGGAAAGACTATCCATTGGAAGAAAGACAGTCTCTTCAATAAATGGTGCTGGGAAAATTGGACATCCACATGCAGAAGAATGAAACTGGACCACTCTCTTTCACCATACACAAAGATAAACTCAAAATGGATCAGAGATCTAAATGTGAGACAAGATTCCATCAAAATCCTAGAGGAGAACACAGGCAACACCCTTTTTGAACTTGGCCACAGTAACTTCTTGCAAGATACATCCACGAAGGCAAAAGAAACAAAAGCAAAAATGAACTATTGGGACTTCATCAAGATAAGAAGCTTTTGCACAGCAAAGGATACAGTCAACAAAACTAAAAGACAACCTACAGAATGGGAGAAGATATTTGCAAATGACATATCAGATAAAGGGCTAGTTTCCAAAATCTATAAAGAACTTATTAAACTCAACACCAAAGAAACAAACAATCCAATCATGAAATGGGCAAAAGACATGAAGAGAAATCTCACAGAGGAAGACATGGACATGGCCAACATGCACATGAGAAAATGCTCTGCCTCACTTGCCATCAGGGAAATACAAATCAAAACCACAATGAGATACCACCTCACACCAGTGAGAATGGGGAAAATTAACAAGGCAGGAAACAACAAATGTTGGAGAGGATGCGGAGAAAAGGGAACCCTCTTACACTGTTGGTGGGAATGTGAACTGGTGCAGCCACTCTGGAAAACTGTGTGGAGGTTCCTCAAAGAGTTAAAAATAGACCTGCCCTACGACCCAGCAATTGCACTGTTGGGGATTTACCCCAAAGATTCAGATGCAATAAAACGTCGGGACACCTGCACCCCGATGTTTCTATCAGCAATGGCCACAATAGCCAAACTGTGGAAGGAGCCTCGGTGTCCATCGAAAGATGAATGGATAAAGAAGATGTGGTTTATGTATACAATGGAATATTACTCAGCAATTAGAAACGACAAATACCCACCATTTGCTTCAACGTGGATGGAACTGGAGGGTATTATGCTGAGTGAAATAAGTCAATCGGAGAAGGACAAACAGTGTATGTTCTCATTCATTTGGGGAATATGAATAATAGTGAAAGGAAATATAAAGGAAGGGAAAAGAAATGTTGGGAAATATCAGGAAGGGAGACAGAACATAAAGACTCCTAACTCGGGGAAACGAACTAGGGGTGGTGGAAGGGGAGGAGGGCGGGTGTTGGAGGGGAATGGGTGACGGGCACTGAGGTGGACACTTGACGGGATGAGCACTGGGTGTTTTTCTGTATGTTGGTAAATTGAACACCAATAAAAGTTAATTAAAAAAAAAAAAAAAAAAAAAAGATAAATTAATTAATTTATCTTTTTTTTTTTTTTTTGGTAGCAGGAGAGTGAAATGATCAAATCTGGTAGTTGAGTGGAGGTCCCCCTCAGCGGAGACCAAAGGCATGGAGAGTATTGTTGAGTATTTTGTCTCAATAAGAAAATCTATCTATAAAAAGATAATAGTAAAATTAATCCCAATTTAATATTTCACAGGGTATTACAATTTTTGTTTATATGCACAAGGACCATGGAATATGGGGCATGGCATTGTTGAGTATAATGATGTGACCCAGGAAATATTATGGAGCTGTAAATGGGGATCTTTTTCAGCTTAGACTCTGAGTAGGAGAAAAAAGGGGATTAAGCTCCCACACATCATCCATAGTGTGGAGAGCACTACTGAGGGCAGATATGGCAGCTGCTATAAGGAACAAGAATATAGAATTCTCAGGTCAGAGAGACTCAGAGCTGGCTAGTGCTTCACCTAGCTGTTCTGATTAACAAGCTGAGCAGTGGTTCTCAAAAGCTTTGCTTGCCATCAACAGTAAAAACATAAAAATAGTCAAAATGGCAACAGTGTAGTTGGTTTCTCAAGAACCAAACAGCAGGGATAAAACCTAACAGCATTTCTATACATCTGTTGAAACAAGAGGAGAGGCAACTGAAGACCATATTTAACCTAAAACCCCAGTGATAAAGCTCTGAGAACAATGCATTCTTTCTGAAAATTGCTAGAATTCCAGCCATTGGAGATTGTACACATACAGTAAGAGCTTTGTGTTTTGTAGAAATAGCGAGACTTCTTTGGTAAGCATTGAATTGAAGAGTTGAGTACATTTTAGCAATGTATTAATTTTTAAACTCAATTTTAGTAATTTTCATAGCTCAGTAAGTAACTGGTAAGTAGTCCTTAGTTATACGTGGATATGAAAATCTGTGGAATAGTTTAATATTTGCCAAGTAGAAACAGTTCATTCATGGCTCATTAGGGGCCACTTTGGAGTGAAACACGCTTCCAGCACTTTTTTTTTTTTTTTAAAGCAATTTAGGGGGAACTGTGGTCGTCATAGAAATCAATTGTAAAGACTCAATAATTTGATCAAGAGTATTAGCAATAAGACTTGGAAATAGATTAAAAAACACTCCTCCAACCCAAGTCAAATCACGTGAGTGAACACAGTCAGTGTCAGCCAAACAGTTGACATGGAGAGCATCTAGACCTGCAGGGCACGGTAATCTAGAAACTATTGGTGCCCCTGTAACCAGTCTGGGTGAGGGTCCCTCCAGCCCTATGTAAGGGCCTTGGGGACTGAAATCAGGACCTACTATATGTCCTGTGAGACAGCAACCAAATGTAGCTCATTTCAGAGCATAGGCTTGGCCATACTCAACAAATATCTTGCCAGCTTCATAAAACTATAATTGAAACAAAACAAAACAATTCTGCTCTTGTAATACAGTAGAAGTCCTCTTATCAGCTATGATTGGGACCAACAGTTGGTTGGTGTTTTTGAAAAGTCGGTTAAAGCGGGGATAAGATGATACACATATACCATACACATTTTATTTTAATGTAGACAACATACATGTACATGCCTTTGCCAGTCTTTTGATGTCAGGCCAAAGCTTTTGGATGGGGGCAGGGACGGTTCACCGACTGTAGTCAATTGTCTTTCATAAACCACAGCCATGATGCACAATCTACAATTGCACTTCTGTTTTTTTTTTTTTTTTAACGTGGAGTCAGAACTTAAGAACATTTGTGAAGCAACGTAGGCATAAAATCCTTCTTTACTTTTATGATTTTTACCCCAATTATTGTCATCTCACCAACACCTATTTCCAAAGCCATTTACTTAGTGACTCATCCTTATTGAATCTTTTCAAAGTATTCAAATTATTTCTCATAAAAGCAACTCTTTATGCATTCATATTTTATTAAATTCCTCAAATAATTAAATTATGTCATTTTACTGGTAAGTACAATTGGCATAAACACACTTGGATGCAAACCCAAATGACTCTTGGTAAGCCAGCAACAGACTTGACAGAGTGTTTGGGGGGGTGTAAGCTGCTGTCTGTTCTGTGTGCTTTGGGTGTCTGTCCATATGCTTTGCAGAAAGACTAGAGAGTGTGATTAACTTAGCAAGAAGGTTCAATGGAGGGCACGGGTATACAGGTTCCTGTACTTGTTACCTTCCTCTTCCTAAAACCTTAAAGATCCTAGTGCCTGGAGTGTACAACCCAGACAAATACCCTTTCCTACTTTACTGAAATCTGGGAATGAGTATTATTCCTGTCTGGGTGAGTGGCATGTTATAAACATTGTGATTTTTTTAACTGCTAAATGGAAAGTTTCTTGAGGTCTTCATATTCTTTTAATACCTGTAGGTCTTGGCTGCAGGCTTTTTAAATTGTAGGTGTTTGGCCTGTGTTGGTTTGATGATTGAGTGACTTCCAAACACCTCCCATTTAAAAGTAAATTTTCAACTTTTTTTTAATCCCTTTAAAAATTGGAGAAATGACCAAATTATCCCCATGTTAGAGGTAAAATAACAGGCTGAAGTGTTGAGGGATTTAGCCGTGATCACCGGGCAGGATAAGTGGGGAATGTGGGAATGCGTTCAGTTTTCCTTGCCACACCAGTTATGCTACAGCAGTGCCTGTCATTAGCAGAAGTCTCACGTGGCCTACCCCAGCTTTGAGCCTGACACTGTCACTCACTAACTGTGTGACTATGGACAAACCACATGCTAGACAGTGTTTCTGAGCTTTACCATATCTATGTGGGAGCTAGGAATAAGACTCACCTAACGGAGTGTTACGAGGACTACGTGGCAGACTGTAGGCAAAGCGCTCAGCATACTGCTTCCACACAGAGTTGATGCTTAATAAAGGGTAGTGGGATTTTTTTTTGTAATTAATAAATAATAGTGTTTCAGTGCTGACCTAAAAGGAAAGGACTTTATACTAACAGTGACTATCAGTGCTGAACAGTGCTTCAGTGGACTGTTGTCCTGTTCCTTTACTTTCCCAGGTCATTCTGGAGTTGTGCTGTTTTTAACTGAACTGGGCATAAATTTCCTTCATTTCTGTACATTGCAAAGAGCTGGAACATTTCTTTATTTTTCAGCTGCTGGAGCCTTCTCGATGGCTCCTGGCAGGTCTGCAAGCATGATAATGCCTACTGGAAAAATGAGGTTCATCTGTAGCCTGGAAAGGTTTAGGTTGAAGTAGTTGTGATGAGTAGAGACTGCAGCTGAATTAAACTTAACTTAGCTATTTATGTTTTTCTAGGGCATTGTGAAAATAGAAACCCAAAATATTGTGCAATGAGAAAATACAAGCATGAAGCTGAAGCAGGAAGTTAAAGACAATGAAAATACCAGCTCTAGCCCCATCCCTGGGAAAACAAGCAACAAGCATATCAACCACCACTGAAAAGCTTTAGAGTATACCCAAGAGAAATGTTTGCTTATGGGCAAAGCCCAGACTCATCAGAACCATACATCAGGCCTTTTGTGATTTGGCCCCACCTGCTCATTTCTCATGATTAAGCCCTCCCTCCTCACTCCTTCCTTCCCAAGTATCTGGTGCAACAACCAAACCAAACCATTATCCTAAAAACCCGATGTGTGCTTTCAAGCTTCCATGAAGTTGTGACTTCTCTTCCAAAGGCTCCTTCTCCCTATTTCTATCTGGTGAACACCTCTCACTCTTCAAATGACATCTTCACCCTGCATCTTTTCATAAACACCATCTCCTTGACCCTCAAATATTTCACTGAAAAGTTAGTCATCACATGATTATCAATAGCTTATTATATATACACTGATAATCATACTCAGCATACTCTATTATTTGTCATCTTCCTCCTCCTTCTCCTCTTCTTTCTCCTCTCCTTTTTCTTCTTCTAATATCTGTTTTTGTTCTAACTGTGCTGTGTGGTAGTGACCACTGTGTGGCTCTTTAGGTTTAAATCTAAATTAATTAAAATGAAATAAAATTTCCATTCCCCAGTCACATTTCAAATGTTCAGTAGTGACATTTGGCTAGTGGCTACAGTGTTGGATAGTGAAGATATTGGATATTTCTATTATTGCACAAAGTTCCATTGATTGAAGCTGTGCTGGAGTATAAGCTCCTTGAAGGCTGGGACTATGTCAAAATTACTCCTCTATCTGCAGAAACCAGCCACTTGTCTGGAGGTTAATGAAGGCTTGAGAGAATGAATGAAACTTAGTTAAGATTGTGGACTCTGATAAATAGGTTTGAATTCTCAGGCTTTTTAGATTTTATTTTATTTTATTTATTTATTTATTTTTTTATTTATTTATGATAGTCACAGAGAGAGAGAGAGAGGCAGAGACACAGGCGGAGGGAGAAGCAGGCTCCATGCACCGGGAGCCTGATGTGGGATTCGATCCCGGGTCTCCAGGATCGCGCCCTGGGCCAAAGGCAGGCGCCAAACCGCTGCGCCACCCAGGGATCCCTAGATTTTATTTTAAAGGTTTTATTTATTTGAAAGAGAGAGAGAGAGCACGTCCGAGCAGGGGGAGGGGCAGAGGGAAAGGGACAAGCAGACTCTGTACTGAGCATGGAGGTTGATGTAGGGCTCCATCTCAGGACCCTGAGATCATGACCTGAGCCAAAACCAAGAGTTGGACGCTTAACTGGCTGAGCCACCAGCTGCTCTTCCCAGTGCCTAGGCTTTTCAAAAAAAAAAAAAAAGGAAAGTCCACTTTTATTGTTTTCCAGTGTCTGAAAATGTATCAGATGTACAAATTTCCAGGATAGAAGCAGGAAAAGATAGTTTTGATTGGCTTTTGCATTCCAACTTTAAGAATACTTCATAAGTGCATTTCCCAAAGGTGATAGAATCTTGAACAAAATAGTGACTGGAAGGGAAAATAAAGGCAGGTTTTTACCTTAGATGGATGTCATTTATAATCCCACATCTGTTCTGAGAGGCTCGTTTGTGGGGAAAAGCTTTTGAAATCCCGAAACCTTGTTTTGACAGTTGGTCACTGAGGTGGCTGAGTTTATCTTTGCCAAAATTCTCTTAATTTTTGAGGGAAGTAAAATATGCCTCCATTCTCTAAAGGAAGCCAAACATTAAATGAATTCATCCTAAGCTTTTGAGACAAGGGCTTTAGAATCCTTTGCAGAGGTAGTGAGATTAGGATCAATGTGTAGCATATGCTATCATTAAGAATCAGTTTCCATGCCAACTCATGTTAAGACATTTAAAAATATTGCTTCTCTTTCCAAGATGACGCTAAAGTCATGGGACTTAGAAAGATCACATAGCTTTCTAGGGTCCTAGAGCTAATTAGCCATTGATTCTGGCTGGAACCCCAGTCTTCTAGCTTCAATCTCAGAGCTATTTTCATTATGCAAGAATTTTCTAACTCACCTGGTTCACCTGGACTCTCGTTAAAAATAGCCAGACTTACTGAATCAAAATCTATAGATTGGGAGTCTGAGAATTTGTATTTTTACCAAGTGCTCAAGGTGGTTTACTATACATTAAAATAGAATGTGTCAATTCCCTATGAGGTTAAAATGTCATTTTAACGTATGAGGATCTTCCACAAAAGATCTTACTATTTAATCACCTGGTTGGTGATTTTACTATTTAATCTTAAAGATCTTACCCTTTAATCATCTGGGATTTAGAGTTGGGTCTGGTTATTTCACCCAGGTTCAAAGTCGCAGACTTTTTAAAAAGGGATATTGAGGTCATTTATTCTTATTCTCACTGCATACAGGAATTCTTACTATAGCATCCTTGGCAGAGGGTCAAGTAACTATTAATTGATTAGCTCCATTACTCTCTGGGGGAATTCTTCTGTTCCTCTTATCAGAAAGCACTTTTTTTCCTCCTGAACTAAACTCTACCTCCATCTTGGTCTGGTTAGGACTTCCAAGGCAACAAGGAATGTGATTCAGTGTCCTAAGGAGTTGGATGTCCTGGCTGGAGGGACCTTAGACATCTCATGGTTGAATTTTCCTATTGTTCAGGTAAGGAAATAGACATACACTTTTCCACATTCATTTAACAAATTTTTATTGTGCACTTAATCTTTGGCAAGCCCCATACCATGTACTAGGGACAAAGGAAGAAACGTGGACCTGGATGGACATTGCTGTCCTAGAGGTTACAGCCTGTGAGGAAGACAGACAGACACACACTGGTCACATTGTCACAGTAGCATGTCATTTATCAATACATTGGTACATACTATGGAGGGAAAAAGAGTGGACAGTGGAGATGTCTAACAGGGGCCTATCTGATCTGGGGGGTCAGGGAAAGCATCCCAGTGAAGCAGTCCCTGAGAAGGTCACAAGAATAGAGAGCTGGTGAGGGAAGGGAGGAGCCTTTCAGGCTGAGAAAACGAAAGGCTGGAGCTCAGGGAACAGTGGGGGTGGGGGCGAAGGTGGGATTAAACTAGAGTGGGGGCCAGGGGTCTTGTGTGCCATGGGAAGGATTTGGTCTTCTTTGGAAGGACAGATGGGGCACCGTGATAAGCTTGTGTTTTTAAGGCCCAGTCTGATCCATTCTTGGATCGGAGGCCAGTCTGAACGGGTATCGACACCAGTGATGAATTAAGAACTTACTGCACAAGTTTGGGAGAGAGGACTAGAGTTTTGATAATGAAGATGGTCAGATTTGCAATATAGTCAGGGGTGAAAGAAGTAAAATTTGGGGACACCAGGGGGTGGCTGAGTGGTTGAGTGTGTCTGCCTTTGGCTCAGGTCGTGATGCTAGGATCCTGAGATCCAGTCCCTCATCAGGCTACCTACAGGGAACCTGCCTATGTCTCTACCTCTCTCTCTGTTTTTCATGAATGAATAAATAAAACAAAGAAGTAAAACTTATAGATCGGCTCTCTGGGGTAAGAGAGGGTTTTAAGAAAGGAGTGGTCAAGAGATCCAGATAGAGGGGGAAATGACTTGTCATTGACCACATAGCTAGCTAATTGCAAAGCAGAATAGAGAGGCCAAGACCAATGATCCTAAAGTCAGGACGTGGGTCAGGATGCCACAGTGTGAAAGGACTGTGACAGTAGGCACCTAGCTTTGAACACTAGCCATGCAACTGAGAAGTTCTGTGATTTTGAGTAGTTTCCTCATCTCTTTGAGATGGAGATGAGGATGATAAACATCTGGGGGGGGGGACTTGTAGGGAATTAAATAGATGTTTCTGAAGTAGCTAGTAGGGTGCCTTATACATACCAGACACCCAAATAGTAACCTACCCGTGGTTATTGTTTGTATTATTAACAGCTTTTAGGTCTTCTTTGAGTTTTCTTCAGGCCTATTTTCTTCACTCCTTTTCATATATCATGATTTCTGGAAACCTTTCACTTCCCTCAAATACTAAAGAACATAGTCTTTGGATCGTACACATTCCACTGGGATTCAGTTATACAATATTAAAACCTTGTGATGCTTGCAATAAGTAGATTAAATATGATACTGAATTGTGTAATAGTTGCATATCATGTAGACTCTGCCTCCAATGACCAGAAAACACTTCCTAAGCTGCTGTCTAGCTCAGCCTTGAAGGGTGAATAGTTTCCAGTTGGAGAAGAAGCAGAAGGTAGATGGTGGTAATGACCGCCAAGGTGGTGGTGAGGCATTTTTATTAAGGAGGAATACCAAGTAGTAAAACACAGAGGCACGAGAAAGCCTCTCCTTTCTTGAGGCCCTGCAGGAAGTTTAGCATGTTTGAACTGAAGATTTCTTAATGTCTCAACGGCACAATGTGTCACTGAAAAGATAGACAGGGACTGAACTATAGAAGAGTGTGTATGTCAAGCTAATATCTTGAACTGTATTCTGTGGACAGTTGGGAGAC
This sequence comes from Vulpes lagopus, assembly GCF_018345385.1. NCBI lineage: Eukaryota > Metazoa > Chordata > Mammalia > Carnivora > Canidae > Vulpes > Vulpes lagopus. The sequence goes on from NC_054830.1 coordinate 68,993,707, forward strand.
ACTGAAACCTTAAAGTCGAGTGACATAATCAGAGTTGTATTTAAAGGAGGTTTTTCAAGAGATTAAGTTTGTATTATTTTTCTCTAGTGAGTCATTGTGAGTAGTTCCTCTAGAAGGATTGGTATTAGAATTACTAGGGAAATATTATTGAGAAGGAGGTAGCCTCCCTCACAAGGCTGTCTAGGAATAAGGAATAGGATATGATTCTGAGTGTTTTTGAGTATTTCCTAGGAAAGACTGCCTAGTCCCTTGGTTGATCTCTGGGAAAGAAAGGGAATGATGGATATGGGTCCCTATGGTGATAGATGCAGGAGCTAGTACTAACCAGTGCAGACAGAGCTCAGACAGTGAACTGCGGACATAAACATGTGACCACACTTGTGCCCACTTTGTGGAAAAGCACACACAGAATACATGTATCTGCCAAGACCAGGATCATCTGATTATATTTCCCAGCCATCTAGAAAGAACAGAATGTGATCTTCTAACTGCTCATAGTATCTGAAAGAAGGCATGTTTATCCCACTTGATTTCCTCTCTTGAAACGGAATTTATTTAACTAACTTAAAAATAAGAGTCTTAAGAAAGTGGTTTTTTTTTTTTTTTTTTTTTTTTTGTGATGTGTGTGTGTGTTTGTGTTTATATAATGAGCGTTCTTTATCTGGTTTTGTTCTTTCCTGAACACCAGAATCTTGATGATCATGGCCAGGTGTGTTCTGTTCAAGTATCTGTATATAAATGATATTCAGAGGGGTGCTTTATGAAGAAGACAAAAAGATTTGTTGACAGTGACTTAACCTTCATTCTGAAATAAGGACAGTTCATAAATACACAGTACGATCAATATACTTCAAAGAACCCAGAGGTTCAATATGCATTTGATTCTTTTGCCCTGAAGTTGCTTAGGAGATCATTCTGGTTTCATCTGCATTTCCCTCCAACATGTCCCAGATTGGTTAGTTTCACCCTTTCTGATCTGTACCATTTGGATTTGCAGTTATTTTATCTTTTTTTTTTTTAAAGTTTTTATTTAAATTCCAGTTAGTTAACATACAGTGTAATATTAGTTTCAGGTGTATAACATAGTGATTCCACAATTCCATACAACACCCGGTGTTCATCACAACAAGAGCACTCCTTAATCCCCATCACCTATTTAACCCATCCTCCCCTCCCTTTTATCTTGTTAACCTTGAATGTCTTCATGCTTTTGTCTTTCTACCCTCAATTTTTTTTCGTTTGGTGGCTGGATTCTCTCTGTTTCGATCACATTGAGGTTTTAAAATTCCTTTGGTTAAACTATTCTCTCTCTCTCTCTCTCTCTCTGTGGAGCTGGAACTGAATATATATATTCCCCCATTTGTACGACACCTTGACAGTTTCTCCATAATACTTTAAGCATCCCCTAGACAATATGAACTTACGAACACTATTTTCAAATTACTTCATTACAAATTTAGGGTAGGATATACTTTTGTTCATGTTTAGTATTGATTCAGGGGTCCCACTGAACTCAGTAAATTATTTTCATGAATTGGGTATAACCACCCATGCCTCCGATCTTCAAGTTCTGGAACTAGTTCACTGCCTTATTTGTTTAGGAACTTACCCAAAGTTTCTTTTATGCATAGTTTAACATTTCTTTTTAAGTAGCAATGCTGGAATTGGCATTTTCTAGATAAATTATATACGGTGGTAAAGGGCATTGCTTAAAATTTGTGAGCAAAGGATATTTTTCGGGACATTCAGCAAGCTTGAATTTTGTTGTTTGTAGAAATTAACCTTTGAGAAGCATCCTGGTAAGGGTGGCCAAATACCCTATCAGTGTTGGCAGCAATATTTTGGAATTTTTTTCCTCATTTCCATTTGCTTTCTCTAAGATCCATTGTCTTTAGCCTTTAACTCTTGCTGTTCATTATCTTACTCATACACTTTTATTTTTTTATTTTAATTTTATTTTTATTTTTTTACTCATACACTTTTAGATTTGATGCTTATATATGGTCTATGATTATCAGGTGTGATTCACAAATTTGGGCATATGTTCTTTCTGGGGTTCTTCCTTATTTGCATCTCTTCTACAGTTTATAGTCCTCAGCCAGTCCCTCTGGAATCTAGTTTCTGGGCATCTAATCCCAATTTTGGGAGTAGAAGGGATTAACTAACATAGGATTTAAGAAAAAGAGAAATTTGGAAATTTGGTCAGTGAAGGATGGGTATTTGAAACAAACAGGGGGAATATTTGAAGTGAGATGAAATAAAACGCAAAAATCTAAAAATATTGGTTGACAATAACCTTCAGTTAACTGAAAGATCAATTAACCAGACTTTCCATCCCTCAAACATTTCCATTAACTTTGAAAAAATTCTAAACAAAATCATTAAAAAAACAAAACAGATGGATGAGGTCTGGGACTTCAAAAGAGGCAAAGTTTAATACAAGATTTTAATAGGACCCACCTGACAAAACAAAGACAGGACTTGAATGTGTACTGTTGGAAATAAAGAGACAAAGAAATAGAGGCACACAATACAATGTCTATTGGGCTGCAAGAGCTTAAACTAACCTCTAATGCAATTTATAAAGCACCAAAGCATGCACAGGACCTAGAAGACCTGCTTGGAATTAACTTCTGATGTTGCTGACTTCAAAGGCAATCAAGGATATAGACCACAACGAGGCAAATCTTCCTATAATAATACAGGAGGCATATTTCATGGCCAAGGAACCAGGAAAAGAGTTCATTGCTATAGATCAGACGAGAAAAATGAAGTATTTTTCTGCATTGGGGAAGACAGTTTTCCAAATGACTTGCCAGATCCTAAAGCAGCTCTTTCAAACCCCATTTGCTGAACCTGAGGGTTAGAGGCCATGGAAAGAAGATGATGTCATTGCCAAATGTCAGCAGCCAAACTACCTGGATTTTTACTCTTTTCTCACTGTTAGCAAACCTTAGGGTTTAACCAGTAATTGCACAGTTGACTACCAGACCAATTTTTCAGTGGGTAGAAAAATTCAGGCTGTGTTGACCTATTGTTGGAATCATAACCGGACTGTAGGAGTGACCCCAAATGTATTACCTAAAAATAATTTATGCTTGCTTCCCTCTGGGCTAGACTTAACAGCCAAAGGTATTCAATCTGGTAGCAGGGCGTAACAGCAAATAGTGATTTTACTAGTTCATGGGCACAGCTATGGCTATGGGTGCTCTGTTGATTTGGGGATAGGACATCAGCCAACTAACTGCTTAGCAAGGAAGCAGGGACCAGTCTCCAGGAATATCGTGCCCACCAAAATCAGACAGGGCATCAAGGCCACTGACCACTACCTATAGTGTTAAGAGGGCTCTGCTCTATAACAGTCAATATGCGCTAAAGATTGGGACCCAGGCAAGAAGCTTGGTCATTTAAGCTTAATAACTGTGTAATAAATGTGATAGGGATCATCCTGTAGGTGCATTGTATTATTGGCCTAGGCAGCAACTTAATTCCTGAACTTCCTGAATGTGCTAATATACTGGCTGCCCCATTAAGCCCTGGCTCAGAGACCAAGTGGTAGAAGTCTCCTCGGTGGCTGCAGCAGAATGAGGCTCGGAGGAGGGGCTGACCCAGTCCTAGATTTGGAACAAAGAAACTTAGATGAGCTGGGCTGCTCTGCAGCCATCTGGAGCTCAAACAGAATTCAGAGGTACTGACCACATACTCTGCGTTTTAAACCTTCATAGCACTCGTGGCTCAAACTAAGAAAGACATAAGCAAGTTGTTGAGCAGGATATTCTCTATTTGTCTCTTGGATTATGTCTGTTTGTCTCTTCCCCACCCTGCTCTCTATCTAGGGAGGTTGAACGCAATGGACACCAACCTAGCTCCTTTGCCCTCTGTGTGCTCGCTGGCTTCTGCTGTTGGCAAGCCAGGGCAGTCAGAGAGCAGGTGGAAAGAGAGGGTAGGCTGGCTCCCTCCCAACTGGGACGTGGTTTGGGAGTGTCTGCCTTCCTCACCCAAGGCCACATCGCCTGTCAGGTGGCTCTTCCTTCTCTGCAGATCTAACTGGGTTCTGGTAGCTCCAGAACCCCACCCTTTGCTTATTTAAGCCTGACTAGTAGTGGCTTCCCTACTGCTTCTTGGCTCCACTCCTTTTTGCCTCATCATCTTTGTTGAGTGGGTTTAAAGGAAACCCACCAATGCTTTCATAAATATTCTTTTCATAAAACTCCTTTTGCATCTGCCATCCTGTCTGGCTCCAACTGATACAGGAGCATAGCCAGATTTACGTAGTGGGATTTTTTTTTTGTTTTGTTTTGTTATTTGTACTGACAAAAAACTGGAAACAAACCAAATTTCCATTGCTGAAAAATTGGCTCAATTATTTATGATACAAGGCATTATTTAGCCAATAAAAATATGTTATTAAAATATTTAATATCATGGGACAATACTCAATACATTGTGCTAAAGAGAAAAATAGATATAAAAATGGTATGTACAGAATGGTGTCATACACCCCCCAATACATATGTTTGTAATGAGTAGAAATTAACAGAAAATACAGCCAATTATTAGAAGCGGTTATCTCTGGTATGATTGAAGGTGGTTTTTGTTTTCTTGTTGCTCCTTTTGCATTTGCCAAACGTGACACAATGGACATATATTACTGTATAATCAGAAGAAACATTCTAAAAAACAAAATACAGCAACCTGTGATCTGGAAGGATGTTCATCACTTGTGGGCATTCTCTCATATTTTGAGGGTTGCCATAGGTCTATCTGGTATATGGCCAGGTGAGCTGTTACTGTTGATAAAGGTCATCAGTCCTTTATACAAAGTGACTGAATGGATGTCCCTTATCCTACCAAATCTCATGGAGTTGTGTTACGTTTTTTATAATGTTGACTTTGTTTAGCCCTTTAAAGATCAGGTTAGTCTGTGTCATGTCTGAAATTTTCCAGGGAGGACGCTTGCTCCAACTCAGAAGTCTTTGTGCTGTAGTACAAAGGCAAAAACTTACTACGTCTGATGACAAATGCATATATAACAACAAAGAAGCAGGAATCAAGCAACACATTCACATATGAAAGCAGAGAAAAGTAATTATCGTCTCTAATTTTTGGCTGTAATCTTTCTGTTGCTGCTCTTTGAAATGTTGCTAATCAGTTGTCTATGGGACTGGGATGCCCACCGCCCCCCCGCCCCGGGAAATGGCCAGTAGGTGTCTGAGGTTCAGCAGGTCTTATATTAAACTCATTAATTTTTGTTTCCTTCTATCCATGCTGCTCTTCCCCTGTCATGGTGAATGTTACTATTACCAACCAAGTCACAGTGCATTCAGGATGATGCGTAAAGTTAAAAATTCAAATCTGATTATTTAAATTCCAAGATCAGCTCACAATATGATCTATCAAGCTATCCGAATAGACCTTCAAAGATTTGGAATTCAGCTTGTCCCCTTCTTGGGTGGCTCAGCAGCCTCAAAATATCATGAAAGTATCTATGATGAGAAGATGGCATCCCAAAACTTGTGGGCTAAGGATATCAGTGTGGGCTTCTGTCGTGCTATGAAACCCCATGGGAATCACATTAAAAAAAAAAAAAAAAAAAAGAAAGGAATCACATTTTTCTTAAGTTACATTATTATTGATCCCATCGGTTCTTTGTTTTAAACTGATATTGTCTTTGGTCCAAGAAGAAAGATTCCCAAGTAGTTAAGTGAACACCGAGTGAGACTGAAACATGTGTTTTCCTTCATTGAAATGGACATAAATAATCTCCTGTTACTTTATGATTTTGTGTTTTCATTAATGAATGTCAGGCATCTATTAGTGTTCATATGGGTGATGCCTTTTCTTCTTTGCATCTTTCTTCTCTCTGTGGCCACTGTTTTGCCTCCTAGAAGATCGTTGGGCTGCCTTGAAACTCTCTGCTAGGACTTCCTTGGGCCCCTTTAAGCCTCCTCCAGGTCCTGCATTGGAATTCACACTTTGTTGCTTTCCAAGTGAGGCTCATCTATAACATTTTAATGAGTGGGGCAATTACTCATGTGCATGAGAAAATCTCTTATAATGCTCGCTTGAGTCCTGTCCAAGTTTGAGGTAAGAGATAATTGTGCCTCTGGTTGGGAACTCCATACTCTGTTTATGGTATTTGGGCTTTGTTTGTCTTTCAGTAACTGTGCGATTTCCCTCCCTCCTTGCCGACTTTTATGGAAATGATCTTCCTGCTGCCTGAAGTGTGTCACTCTGCATCTTGCCAAGAAGAAAACCTCTCCATAGAGAAAATGACCCATCTCTTCCCCTCTGCAACCATCTGACTTAATTATGCACTGCGCTTGGCCCCTGGAGAGCCCAGCGAAGAACACGAGGAAGTCCTGGCTTGATCGCCAAGCCCTAGGGTCTTTGTCAATTATCATCTGGCACCCACGAGTCTGGCCAAATTTACAGGCATGTCTGTCTCTCAAAACATGTCAGGCCTGAAGAGTGATTCACTTTTTTTTTTTTTTTTTTGGAGCCGCTATAAGTAGAACAATCTTTTCCATTAAAACTCACTTTACTGTCTTCTCAACACCCCAGAGCCTCTTGAACACACCTTCCACTCCACGTGTGATGCCTGGGAGACTGCAGTTGAATAACATTACTCCTTTCCCAGGACTCATGGCATCTATGGAGGCGTTGCCGTCTAGAGGAAAGGACACGGGCTTCGCAGGTAGGCAGAGGTGGATTTGAGAGGCCCATTCTTCTCTCAACTAACTGTGATCCCTTAAGACAACCATTTACCTCTCTGAGCCTCCATATTCTTACCAGTGCAATGGAAGTAATACTATCTACCTCATAGGGTTGTTGTCAGGCAAAGTTAAGATCATGCATTCAAAAGTAATTTGAAGATTAAAACAATTAAAGTAATTTGAAGATTAAAACAATCAAATTATTAACAAATTTAATGAATAAGAGAAGCAGCAATCATTGACCACAGTCTTTATCCTTGCCCACTCTGCTCTCTAAGGGAAAAAGAAAACAGCTTTGTTGACATCTCTTTTTATTAAGATTTCATACCATAGAATTCAAGGATCCCATCAAAGGCATGTTTTCCTAACAAGTTTTAAGGCCCCGATTTGCAGGGCTATACAAAAATATCATACCTACTGAGATGCTTCATTTGACCCTGACCTCCAGTATTTCAAACAAACAGGTGATTTCCCCACACTATTTTGAATGTTTCTTATCTTCCTGAGGGGGCAGTAGCATCAGTCTGTTCATGCCCGTGCCCGTCATACTCCTTTGGGCTTATTTGCCAGTCTTTCCCACTAGGCTTTAAGATAAGACGGGGTCTGGCCTTCATTCGTTGCAGTACCCCCAGGTCCCAGCGCAGAGGCTAGTGCACAGGAGGAGGTCTGGGTGTGACGTTGGAGGAGGGAAGAAGGAAGGAAGAAAAAGCAAGAGAAAAAGGAAAGGAAGGAAGAAACCCAGACTCGATATTCTTAGAAGTATAATCAAGGGACACTTGTAACTCTCTATGGAAGCAGTCATACTGGGGAAACCTATTATTACAACCTGGCTCCAAGCGTTGTTTTCATATCTGGGGAGGAAATACATTATTTGTGTTCTGGATTAGCCCCATCAATCTGGTCTCTCCGTTCCTGTCCCAGATGTCCCCTGGAGTTGTGTGGGCAGAACGAGGAGGTCCCTGGTTTGAATTGGTAACTGAGAGCTCATGAATGTTTTCCTGCTCAGAGCCAGCGACTTGGAGCTGCTGCGGAGGAGATGGGGCTGGTGAGCCCTCCAAGTCAGGATTCTTGGGCTGTTGGCTTACTCTCAGCACCGCATGTAGCTGCCTGTATCTTGGGAAGACTCTGGGAATTGGAAGATGGCAGCCAAACAATGCTCTAAATGGGTTCAAATATCCAAAAAAATATATATTATTACATCGATCAGGAATTCTGTTCAAATTTGACGTCAAATATCTGTTTTTGATGCATTTCCCCACGGAAAAGAGTTGAGTCGTTTGTCTTGATTTTTGTACATCCCACAGAGGCCACTTCTTCCTGCCTCATTAAATAATCTTTGCTAAAATTTGCAACTGGCCCAGACACAAGATGGTGACAGCAAAAGAGCATAGGTTTTGGTGTCAGAGGAACTAGATTTTAACTCCAGCTCTGCCACTTACTGGCTGTGTGACTCTAAACAACCTACTAAACCACTCTGAGGCTTAGTTCAAGGTAGGGATGATAATACCTACTTTTCTAGCTTGTTGTGAGGTTTAAATCATTTGCTGTCCATAACTCATAGTGTCTGGCCCACAATAAATCCTCAGCATGTGTTTGGAGGGGCTGAGGATAATGATGATTTCTTTGCTATCTTTTAAAGGCTACAGATGGGAATGCCTGGGTGGCTCAGCCGGTTAAGCATCTGCCATCGATTCAGGTTATGGTCCTGGGGTCCTGGGATCAAGCCCCACATCGGGCTCTCTTGGTTGGCAGGGAGTCTGCTTCTCTGTCTCCATCTCCCTCTGCCCCTGCCCCCTGCTTGTGTGCCTTCTCTCTCTCCCTTCCTTTCTCTCTCTCTCTCTCTCAAATAAGTAAACAAAGTCTTTTTTTTAAACTATTAAAAAAAATAAAGACTACAGGTGGCTAGAGAATTGGCGTGGGCTGCGAGTTTCTAATCCTTGGGGAGAGGCGGACAATAATGCCAGCTATGCCAGAAACGTGAGGAGCTTCTCCAGATGGCTCACAATCCCAGCAGCTTCAAGTGGACTGTAGATTTGTTGGCTAACGGATATAATCCTATAATGTTTTGTAAACACATGCACACCAATCATGATGGTTTCTCTTTTCCCCCCAAATGGAAACAAACAAACAAAAAATAGGCTCGAAATATCTCCAACCTGATAAGTAACCCAACCACGTGTTTTTGAGTTCCCTCCCAACCCTGATCCACACACTTATTTTATACATTGGTAGGACCAGAGAGCAGAAACTTTTAGGCCACCTTCTTTCTAAAGCTAACTTGTCTGTTGAACTGATAGCCTCAGGTCTAGACAGGGCAGGCACAGGGGACCTGTTTACTCTCAGGGCTGGACCCTTTGAGCATTGCTCATTGAGTCAGAGCTGAGGCAGCGGGTGTCTCTCTAGGGTGGGTGGTTCTCAACTGGGGCAGTATTGCCCACCACCCCACCTCCCTGCCCCCAGGGAACACTTAACATGGTCTGGAGACATTTTGGGTTGTCATAACTGGTAGAGGGTGGGGTCCATGCACATAGTGTATAGAGGCCAGGGACACTGCTAAACATCCTAGAATAGAAAGGTCAGACACCCCCAGCAGAGCATTACTCAACCCAAAGTGCTAGTATTGCTGAGGTTGAGAAACCCTGCTCTAGAGAAAAGGAACTGGAGGCAACACTGTCAAAGAAACCCCTGAAAATACACACACAATTTGCATGTATATAGATTTCAGAGAGTCTGAAGCTTTGATGAGATTCTCAAAGAGTGAGAATGGTTCAGAAGCCTGCCCTAATGTGAGCGAATGGCTCCGAGGTCTGTTGAACTTGATTGTAACCAACTGGATGGTGTCACATTCGTGTGCACCTCAAGAGGTGGTGGTCAGCATGGGACATAGGAAAACCGAGTCAGGGAGGCAAAATTGGGCTCTCATCAGAGGAGTCAGGAATCTGTGCTCTGACAAGCAAACAACTGTTGACAATCTTCCTGCCAGATCGGTATCTACGGTAGACACCAACATCTGTACCTGTCAGAGCCTCATGTTATTAAATGTTCAAATCATGTTAACTAGTCTGGCTGGGGCTCTGTGCTCAATAGGGATTTTAATTTCTCTTCAATCTAGATTTGTTGACGTTGTTACTATAAATTCATTACCAGGCCCCTAGGGGGTGGGGGGTGGGTATTATTAATTTGTATCCACATTGCTTACCTGCCATGGTGTTTATAGTCCATAATTGTGTGCTATAGTGAGCAAGAGAATTGAACTAATTTTGTCAACACAAGCATGCTACTCCACATTACAGGGATGTTTCTTCTTATAAATGGACATATTGTTTTTTTTTTTAAGATTTTATTTATTTATTCATGAGAGAGAGAGAGAGAGGCAGAGACACAGGCAGAGGGAGAAGCAGGCTCCATGCAGGGAGCCCAATGTGGGACTCGATCCCGGGTCTCCAGGATCAGGCCTTGGACTGAAGGCAGGCACTAAACCACTGAGCCACCCCAGCGTCCTGACATATTGGTTTTTAGACTCAGGCTTCAAGCTTCTATAAGCTCAGCTAGTGTGATTTGTCCTTCCCGAATCTGACTGCCTTTAGGACAATGCAAGATGGAGTTTCAGAGTCTGTAGGCCTGGGAGGAGACAGGTATGTTGTGTATACATAGTCATGTAGGACATCTTGGGAGAGGGAGAGTCAGTTAGCATTTTCCTGGTAACACCCTTAAACTCTATATGCCTTTATTCAGCCTTAATACTGGATACCAAAGGGAGAACTCAATGAGGCTGATATGCTAATTCTCAGATCTGCTCCTCGCTCCTCCCCCACTCTGCCCCATGTTATAGGGAGGCTGCCCCTGAAGTCTGTGTTTCCCAGGCTTGCATGCAAGTTGGTTTGTGGCTGGGTTTGACCACTGGAAAGTACTAGTAGGAAATTGGAAAGTGGACAGAAGGGAAAATCTAGGGGATTTCTCCCCATCTAAGCATTGTGCAACATCTCTAACAGTGGTAATATTCCCTCCATGGTTTTTGGAGGATCCAGGTTTTGTGAAGATGACAGCTTATATGATTTTGGGGGATCCTTTTAAGGAAAAAAAAAGTTAGACCCAGAACTTTGAGGAGGGTAAGGAGCCCCAAAGCATGAGGCTCATTAGCTTTATGATAAATCTGCCCCTGCCAAGGCTCGGACTTCTACTAGGTGACTGGCCCCTGGTCTGCCGTTGTTATTCTAGCCTGGAAATGGTAGCATCATCCTGCTTTCCTCACCATCATCTGCTTAAATGTCTCAGTTTCTCCACCATTCGGATCATTAAGCAATCAATTATTTTAATTGAATTATGTCTGTATTAAGTAGAGTGATTTCTTGTTTCTTCTGGTTGGATTTTGAATGATAAAACAAGTTAAAGTAAAAAAAAATAACTTTGGTGAAATTATTTTTGCTATCTATCATATATAATGAGACCTTTTTTTTTTTCTTGATGAGGATAAAAAACCAGTTAGGAGCAGCTCAATGCTATAGAAAGTTAAGGTGGGGGCATTCATCTCTCCTACAAATTTTGGGATACTTTGGTGGATTTTCCATAATTGCTCTGAAGTTGATGAACAGCTCTTGATCCTCAAATAATCCGAGAAGGCCATTTTGATTTTGGAAAACAGGGCTGGATAGCTGGGAGTGCTGACAGCCTGAAGGTTCCCTCATTTCTCCATGTGCCTGTTGAGCACCCAGTACAGCTCAGGCTGGTGGACATCTAGCCACTAAGGAACAGTTGTAGCCACTGAGGAGTTTATGATCTAGTAGGAGAGACAGACCCCAAATGTATGTTCTCACTATATTGTAGTGTTCGATGCCGTGCTAAGGAGACGGTGTGGCAGGGGGTGCAGTGAGGGTTTTTCTCTGAAGGTAATAGTCTTTGTGCTTTATAAAGATGGCAATGAGGAGGAAATTCTGCAGAGACAAAAGGAGCAAGCAGGAAGACTGGTTATGAAGTGAAGGCAAAAGCCCAGGCAAGAGCTTTTGGCCAGGAGCTGGGACATTTAGGAAGGAAGGAAAGAACTGATACAGCTCAGTACAGTGGGGTAAAATAGAAGGAGTCAAGAGTGTCTGAGCCTTTTACCTTGGGTGGAGGGGATGATGATGCCACCAACAAGGCAAATATTGGCAGATGAGCAGGTTTTGATGGGGAAGTCGGAAGTTTGGATTTGAACAGCTGTGTTTGAGGCCAGCATAGGACAAGCAGGTCCTACAGGGATTCCACGAAGGGGTTGGCTTTGCTGTTTTAGATGAGAAAGAGAGAGAGAGAGAGAGAGTGTTGAGCTAGAGTTAAGGCAAATTCTATATTCTTATGGAAGTGGAAGCATCTGGAACCATGGTGGGCTGCTGTGTAATCTTCTAGGAAGAGAGTTATGGAAAAAGAAAGGGCCCTGGGGAAAAACTCAGAAAGCGCACAGCCAGAGATGGGCAGAGGAAGGGAAGTCAGTCATTGTGAACTGGGGTGGTGGGGAGAAGGTGGGCAGGAGAGTGGGAGGAATGGCAGGAGGTCAAGAGAAGGACAGCTTTCCAGGAGGGCCAAGTAGGGTGAGACCCTGTTGGATTTGGAAAGGTCACTAGTGACTTGGCCAGAACATTTCAGTCTTACGGGGAATGAACAAAGGGATTTCCAGAGGCGGAAGGGTGACTACCAGGTGAGATGCAGCAGTGGCTGTGGGCTACTTTGAGCAACATGCAGTGGTAGGTGGAAGGAGACAGTTGATGTCTGAACCGGGGACATGAGAAGTTTCCAGAGTGTTTGCAAATGAGAGAATGAGAGTCAGAAGATAGGAGGAGACATAATAGTCGGCAATGAGCTGTATCTTCATCCATGAATGCCCTTACTTTCCAAGCAAGAGGTTTGGAGCAGGAATCTCAGTCCTGTCTGAACTGGGAATATCCGAATATCTGCGATCATGAGCCATGATTCTAGAACCTAAACTGTTCCTGGATGGTAAATTAGCTGTGCTAATTGTGGAAGCTGTGTTCAGAGCTTTGGGCCATGAGGCTGGTGCTTTTGCTATCTAGAAGTAGTTTAGCCTTTAGGTGAGATAGGAAATAGAAGAGTGATGCGCAGGTGCTTAAAACAAATGCTGAGGCCTCCACTCTGCATCATAACTACCCTCCTAGGGAGAGAGAAATTGTCAAATCGTCTCTGGGCCTGGTAGATTCTGGGCCTGGTAGATTCTGACTGGAAGCTGGGCACTGGGCCCGTGCAGCTTGTCAAACCAGGTTACATGGGAATGTGCCCAGGGCTGCTGAGAATCCGCAGCTCTGATCAGTGTGTATGGGCTTGTTAGACTTAGGCTGCTTTTTGCTTTCCTTCAAAGGGACACCTGAGCCTCTCGTGTAGGTAACAACTCGGGTTCGTCCCCACTGCTCTGTTTGCTTTGGTTACTGGTGCTCAGCAGCAGCAGCCTCTGTTTCGGTGAATGGATCTTTTCTGAGGATATTCTTGGCCAAGGGCTTTTCCACTGTAATAATGGTGGCTACTACTTAGAGAAGAGCCGCTCTGTGACCGTTGCTCTGCCAGGGACCTTGTGTTCATCTAGCTCATGGCCCACCAACCAGGGTGGTGTTGGGATTGCTATCTTACGCATGAGGAGAGTTGGACTCCATGAAGTTCATGGAGTTTGCCGGTGTCTTCCAACTGATAAGTTGTAGAACTGGGGTTCTTGTTGCTCTTTCTCCCTCTGAGCCCGCCATTCTGTGCTGTTGCGCTCCCTCTTGGTACTGTGTCCTGATTCTTCAGTGGGTGTCCACCTACCTGGTGCTAAACCGTCCCCACAGTAGTCCACGTGGAAAGTTATTAGGCCACATGACTTACTCCTCTATTGTTGTTTTCAGAATAGATAGAAGTTCCACACAAAAATAGCAGTAAAACTCCTCCCAACTTGCCTCCTTGCCTCCAACAATCTGTCTTCACAGGGCCCCAGAAAGAGCTCTGTTAAAGTCCATGTCACTCCAATGTCTGAAAGCTCTCAAGGGCTCCCCATGGCTGTTGGACAAAGGCCAACCTCCTTGCCTTGGCCCACAGGGCGGCCCTTTATGACTTGGCTCTTGCCCACATCTCTGGTTGCATCCTCCACAGTCTTTGTCTCCAGACGACTCACTGTTTTTTCAAGCAAGAGGCTGAACAGGTTCCCATGCCCCTTTACCTCTCTGAGCCTTTGCTCAAGATATTCCTTTTGCTTAACATGTTGTCACTCTCTTCTCTGCTTGGTACCCCAAATCTCAAGTCTTTTTTTTTTTTTTTTAAGATTTTATTTGTCTGAGATAGAGCGAGTATGAGAGAGCATGCACAACCTGTGGTGGGGGCAGAGGCAGAGGGAGAAGCAGATTCCCTGCTGAGCAGGGAGTCAGACCCTGGGATCATGATGTGAGCTGAAGGCAGATGCTTAACCAACTGAGCCACCCAGCCTCCCCCAAATGGCACCTCTTCTGTGACACTGTCTCTGACTGCCCCGGATAGACTTGTTCTAGAATATTCCATTGTGAATTTTCCTTAATTACATGTCTGACCTCTCTAAAGTTGGTGAGCAAGAGGTCTGTATCACTGCTCTGCTTGAGGTCAGCTTTGGGCCTGACATGCAGCTTGGAACTCAATAAAGGTATCCCATTGGGATTCATGTATTTGCACTTGGCATTGAGTTTGATGATCTGGGGCGGGGGGTTCCATCTTCATTATGATGTTTAAAACTGAAAGTAGCTGGAGACGACTGGGGTGGAGAGGGAGTACTCTCTAACCTTTAAGTTAGACTAGGTTTAACCTATTTATGAAGAACTATACTACCTTTTCTATTTCTCTTCTAACTCCAAAGATGCCTTAGATACCATGTTGAGAAAGTTCTATACAGGGAGCACCTGAAGAAAGACTACAGGTACTTAATTATATGACTTTAATTAATTCTCTAATATTAGAGTTGATCATTGTGCTCATGGAAGTGGGGCCCCAGTATCACGTCTCCCTTCCCTCTTGAATCTTATCATGGTGTTACACATGTATCACATCAGATAGCTTACTCTGTATTTCAGGTAGGTGCTTCCTAAACCTTCATTAAATTGAAAAGCTCTATAACTATGGAGCAATTTACACAGATGAAGGAACTAAGGTTCAATTCAAATTTCAAAGTTTTTATCCTTTATAAATCATTCATTTTTCTGCTTGTTTCTACTTGTTACACTGACTTTTATCATGACTAGAGGTCCAGAAAATGATCATTTTTAGGTTCATTAGATACCACTCTAACTACTGTCACTTCTAATACCCTCACGAAAGATAGATGGCCTCCTCCTCATTCTTTATGGTCTCTGACCTTTACTTTAGGGATTGCGCACCTATCTGTGGGGGCTGGGGGTTGTGTTGAGTCCTCTTGGTTTACATGTATAAGTTAGTATCTGGCACATACTAGGTGCTCAGTGCTGTGTCTCTTTCGTCCAGAGCTGCTTTACCTGCTCTCTTTGTTGATTTCTAATTAAAACAAATTTGGAGGTTGGGGGGAGCGTAGCCAGTTCAGTGAATAGAACACACAACTCTTGATCTCAGGGTCCTGAGTTCAAGCCCCATCTTAGGCATAGAGCTTACTTTAAAAAAAAAAAAAGGTGTTTTTGTTTTTTTTTTTTTCCTCAAAATTTAGCTTCTGGGATTTTAAGTATATTCATGACCGGGGCTTAGAAAAATCTTCCAATTAGACATCCTGACGACTCTTCCTAACAAGGAGGAGAAAGTGTTCCATAGTGAACGAAGCATTCCAAAGTGGCAACGTGCTCTGAGGGGTTCCAATGCCTTCTGCTCTCCTTTCTTGCTATTATGCAAATTGAGGAGGTATACTGTTACTTCTTGGCCCATCCACTATCACTGATGATCTCCACATGGATGGTCTTTTGGCACCATCTGACTTGTCAGCACTGCCCAACTCCCAGAGTCCTGCAGTAGACATCGTGTTGTTTCATCCATTCCCAGAGTGTCAGATCTCGGGGGGCCCTTAGAGCCTATCTGGTCCAAGTCTCCTTCATTTCCCAGAGACAACTAAGTGAGGTCTAGATGGGGAGGAGACAGGAGGTAGAGCACAGCCAAGAGTGGATACCCCTCTTTCCCCAACCCTCAACTGATGTTGTTAGTATATTTTTACTTGCCTAGATTTAAGCTTATTACTATTCCCTTGTTAATGTCAAGCCCTGATGACTTCCACAGTAAGCACACATCCCTATCAGGGTTTTATCAGCTCGTTCGCTGGAGCACACAAGTGGTGGAATTCTTGTGCGTGTCCAGCTCCCTCATTAACATCTCTTCCGTGTCTTTGACTCTGCCAGAAAGAAAATGTGATTTCCTTCAGGCATGGCGGAGGGCGAGGGATATTGGGTTGGTGGGAGAGGCTGGCCTCTTCTGCTAAATGGGGAGGCGATTAAACTGTAGATACACGGTTTGTTTGCGGAATGTTAAAAAAAAAAATCGTGATGCTAATTGCTGTGTAGATTCAGATGGTTGCTCTTTCACGTGATTGTGTTGGGCTCAACATTGAAGCACGTGACATTGATGACAAACAAAGAGCTTTGTTTTCTCTCAGCTCCAGCAAGACCTGTATGCATATATCTTTCTAGAGCATGTAACTGGAGAATTAGTCATGAGTCATTGGTCTTGATAAGGCATTACCTGCGAAAGGAACTCTCTTGGGTTTCAAAAATGTGGCCAGCATGGGGTAGAAGGAATCTCTACTAAATGAAAACATTGGGAAAAGGTTTGCAGAACTAAAACTTGATCCCAAGTTTTGACTGAGAGTCAAACAGATTTGCTTTTTAAATTAAAAAAAAAAAAATCCTACTAAAGGAAAAAGTGAAAAGAATAGATTTGATTGACTTTTGTTTTTCATTATTTTTCCATTTTACTCATTTCTATACTTCTGGCTTCCCACCGTGACTAGGGAAAGTGCCAAAGAATCAGACGAGGTAGTCCCCCCGGAATTTAAGTCTTACCAAAGGCTGAAAATATGAAAACTCCACCAAATGAAAGAATCCAAATTCCAGGCCTGTTGTGCACACCATGGGTTTAGGGGCATTTTATTCAGACTTTTTAAGGTTATTCTGTTTTTATGTTTTACACAATTAAGTGTTGGAACATTTTCTGGTTCACTGAAAGGCCTTAAAATAGGGACATTGGCAATCAAAAGAAGAGGTGTGGGGAGGTGAAAGGAATGACCACTTTTTAAGCCCTTATTATATTCTACATATATTATTTCATAGAACTCCTATAAAAGTTATATGAGGGTTCATTTTACAAGTGGGGAAATTGAGTGTAAGTTTACTTGTTGGGTGTCAGTTTCCTATGGTTATATAACTAATAGGAGGCAGAATTGGGATTCAGAACAATTTGATTCCAAAACCCATGCCCTTATCCACTCCCTATTTCCTGGTCACATTTTTTAAAAAGGATTTTATTTATTTATTAATGAGAGACACAGAGAGAGGCAGAGACATAGGTAGAGGGAGAAGCAGGCTCTTTGCTGAGCAGGGAGCCTGATACGGGACTCAATCTCAGGACCCTGGGATCACGACCAGAGCCAAAGGCAGACACTCAACAACTCAGCCACCCAGGTGCCCCACCTGGTCACATTTTGAAAAGAACACAAAATGGCAATTATTTGTTTGTCTGTGCTAATTTTGGTAATCCCTGAGCTCTGGTTAATTGAGTTTGGTTTCTTAAAGTACTAGTAATTAATGTATTCTAGTAAGTCAGAAACCTTGGCCAAGACCTGAGATTTTTTTTTTTTAAGATTTTATTTATTTGAGAGAGCATGAGTAGGGGAAGAGGCAGAGGGAGAGAGAGAAATGCAGCCTCCCCATTGAGTAGGGAGCTAAACATGGGGCTCGATCCCAGGTCCCTGGGATCATGACCTGAGCTGAAGATAGACACTTAACCAACTGAGTCACCCAGGTACCCTAAGACCTGAGATTCTTAAGTATATTTAGATGCTAAACTGGGGTCAAGACTATAGAATTTATGTCTTTCAGAATTAACAATGATTTATAGCACAATGACTTCTCTTTAAGATCATGATGCCAGACATTCTGGAACCACCTTAACCTAGACAGCTTATTGTGAGGGGTAATTGCTAAATTTATGGTCAGGAAATTGGAGTTTAAATACTAGCTTTGCTACTAACTTTTTTGGTGACCTTAGAGGGAATTTCTTCTCTATGGATCTGAATTTTTGTATCTAAACAATGAGAAAGTTAACCTATAAGATCTATAAGATAATTTCTGACTCTAAAATTCTAGGATTTTGTCACACATGACTTAAATGGAAGTTTCATGAAGGTAGGGACTTTGTTCACTGCTATATTCCCGGGACTCAGAACATGTGCTAGCACATAGTTGGCATTTGGTATACACTTACCAAGTACATGAACGAATCTGCTTCCTTTATAAACTCAGCATTGATTATTATTTGTTGAGTATATCTTTTTTAAAAAAAGATTTTATTTATTTTAGATAGTGAGTGGAGGGGCAGAGGGGGAGGAAAAGAGACAGGCAGACTCCACGCTGAGCATGGAGCCCATAATAGAACTCAGTCTAAGGACCCTGAGATCGTGACCTGAGTCAAAATCAAGAGTTGGACACTGAACCAATTGAACCACCCTAGTGCCCTGTTGAGTACCTCTTATGTGCCAGGCACAGTCCAGGGTACCAGACAACCTTGAATCTGTTGGTAACATGGCCCACATCACATACTAGTAAGCATAACTTTTTAAAAAATTTTCTGTCAATTTTTTTAGATCATAAAATGGTCTTTTAAATTTGTCAATATTCAGATTCGGTATTGAGCATCCACTAAGGAAGGATGAGTCAGGGATCTAGTTAGTCAATTTTAGTAAATCATGCTCCTAGGGTTTATTTCCCAAGAGTTCTCCAATACTGTCCTCATCTCCATTTGAAAGTCCTATAAAAGTAAGTCAAATGTGGATGTCTCCAATATTAACACCTCTGTTAGGTTTCAAAGCCAGGAAGAGGTTAGGATTAGTTAAAGGGGTAGCAGAAGTAAACTCCATACTGCTAAGATAATTCTAATTCTGTCACTGCTTTTCAGGATTTTATTTTATTTTTTTTGTATTTAAGTTTTTAAAAAAATTTAAATTCAACTGAAGTATAGTATATTATTAGTTTCAGAGGTAGAGTTCAGTGATTCATCAGTCTTATATACCACACAGTGCTCATTATATCATGTGATCTCTTTAATGTCCATTACCCAGTTACCCCATCCCCTATCCACCTCCCCTCCAGCGACCCTCAGTTTGTTTCCTATGATTAAGAGTCTCTTATGGTTTTTCTCTCTCTCTGGTTTTGTCTTGTTTTATTTTTTCCTCCCTTCCCCTATGATCCTGTTTTGTTTCTTAAATTCCACATACAAGTGAAATTATGATAATTATCTTTCTTTGACTTATTTCACTTAGCATAAATACCCTCTAGTTCAACCATATCAGTGCAAATGGCAAGATTTCATTTTTTGATGGCTGAGTAGTATTCCATTACACACACACACTCACACACAGACACACACACACCACGTCTTCTTTATCCATTCCTCTGTCATTGGATATCTAGGCTCTTTCTATAGTTTGGCTATTGTGGACATTGCTGCTATAAACATTGGGGTGCAGGTACCCTTTCAGATCATTACATTTGTATCTTTGCGGCAAATACTTAAAATGCAATTGCTGGATCATAGGATAGCTCCATTGTCAACTTTTTGAGGAAACTCCATACTGTTTTCCACAGTGGCTGCACCAGCAGCTTGCATTCCCACCAACAGTGCACGAGGGTTCCTCTTTCTCTGCATCCTCGCCAACATCTGTTGTTAATTTTAGCCCTTCTGATGGGTGTGAGGTAGTTTTGGATACTTTTCAAGATTTTCTAATGGCTTCTTTTGGTAAGAAGAATGAGAGGCAAAGACCAATAAATGGCTTATTCTAAATTCCCCTGGGGAAGGTCACACAAGAAGCTTCCATCAAACTCTTTCTCCTTGAGTGCTATTTCAAAAAATAAGTATGACCATGTTCCTCTCCTGTTTATAATCTTCTTTGTCTCTCCCTTGTCAGGGTAAAATTCAAACTTCTTCATACTTCATATACAGAAAGAAAACCAGGAAGGTATACCATGTTCTTATGCATTGCCTGTGAGTGATAACAAGATATGGTACCATTTGCTAGGGGAAGCCATTGCTAGTTGAATTGAGGGCCAACCTTCTCATTTACTTATGTACTTATTAATTTTCCTTATTCTTTATCTGTTATTTTACTCTTTCACTTTTTTATCCACTTTATCCCTTTATATCATCTACCCATTCATTCACTCACTTGTTCATTCTTTTTTTTTTGTATGTTTTTTTATTGGAGTTCAATTTGTCAACATATAGCATAACACCCAGTGCTCATCCTGACAAGTGCCCCCCTCTGTGCCCATCACCCAGTCACTACACCTGTTCATTCTTGTTGGCTAGTGAAGGTTCCCTGGGAACTCACCCAGCCCAGGTCTATCTTATTTACATACTGGGGGGGGGGGTGGAGGCGGTGTCAATAAGTAGCAGCAGTGGCAAGAAGTGGGAGATGGAAGAGCTGGATCTTCACCTGTTAACTCAGTTTCTTCTCTAAACTTGAAAGGATAGACTAGATTAGCTTTGAACAAATTGGCCTTATGCTGGATATTCTCTAAGATTTAAGATATCTAGCACAAAAGGAGTTCTGTAGTAAAAGCAAAACAAAAATTTGGGAAACATGGGGCTAATTAAAAATAAACATTTGATTAATAAAGATTTTTATTTTATTTTAAAAAGATTTTTATTTATATATTTGAGAAAGAGAGCCCATGCACACGAGTGGGGAAAGGGGCAGAAGGAGAAGTGGACTCCCCTATTGGAATGTCTGCTCTATCCCAGGACCCTGGGATCATGACCCGAGCTGAAGGCAGATGTTTAATTGATCCCCCCAGGCACCCCCTAGTAAAGAATTTTAAAAGATGTCCGAACCATAGAGCTTTTCAGAGCCTCTAATATGCTAATACATATGATTCTCTCTAAGAGGGAGTGGTGGCCTGAAACGGCTTGGACATTTTGAGAGTTTATGAGCATCCAGAGCAATTGGGTGTCCTTCAATGTGTACAGTACTTAAAGTTTTAAAAGTATGAGCTTGGCAGTAGACTTGGTCCTTCCAGATCTGAAACTGTTGAATTCAATATAATGCGGTAGTTCCACTAGAAAATAAATGATGTCATTAAATTTTTAAATGTCTATGGTATATAATTTGATACATTGAAATCCAGCAGTGGCAATGGAGTGGTGGTTGGGTAGGCCTTGGTGACGGGGTAGAAAGGATCACCAAGTCTTTGACAGTCTCCTTTGCGTCCTTGCCTCTTACAAATCACAAAAAAATTATGATGTAAAGCCACATATTTCTAGAGGGCAAGTCACTGACCTACTCAATCTCTCCATCTGCAAAGTGGAGAAGAGGAACCCACAATTATTTTCCAGCACAAGTGGTTGGTGATTTTGTGATTTTTCTCTCTGGTTACTCATCAAGAGCAGGCCCAACCTTGAATACATATGGCAATCAATCATACCATTGGGAAATGAAACAATATTTGTTTTGATTATACCACTACTAATTAGGTAAGGTTCACCCTGACCCTGGCTGAATGGTGCGGGCAGGGGCTTGTAATGTGAGAAAAGGATCCAAACAAGAATGCATTACTTGAGTAGAGAATAGGAAGCATTTAAGTTCAGATCTTTTTGAATTGGGATTTGAGTAGGATAGTTTCTGGAAGGCTGAAACCAACTTTGGTGAAGTACAGGTCTGCTAAGCTGATACTTGTACATTCTTATTTATACCATAATGTTTGCCATCTACTTTTATTTAATGCAATGCAAATAATAAAACTAATACAACCACTATTACTTAGGGAATGCCTACTAAGTGCCATATGTTCTCCTAAGAACGTTACAAGTAGTACTTTATTTACTCTTTACAACAATCCAGTAGAGAGCTATCTGTTACAGAAGTGAGGAAAATAACTTTCTTGGGACCCCATTTGATTGCATGAGGATTCAAACTCATGCCTGCCTGACTTCAGGTGGTGATGTGCAGGCAGATGTTTAACAACCATTGCTCTGTGAGGGAAAAACAAAGCCTTGATTTCTTGTGTTCCCCGACTTTTGTGGTGTGAACATCCCCAATGTGCCAATTTCCAGCTACCATCATGGTAGTTTCCAGCTACCAAGGTAATTACAGAGTTGGGAAGAGATGTGTACGATTGACTCCATGGAGCTAATAGGACCCGATGTCAACATATCACTGCAACAACTATGCTTTTACCCCTGTGCCTGACCCATTTGCTCATATTCTGGGTCACTGAGGTGTTGTGCTCAGTTTCTGGGTTTATAAATAAACAGGTAGGGACATACTGTGAGTTTCAGGCTTTTCAGATGCAGGAGTCTGGAATTTTCTCCTATGGACAAGAAAATAGTAAGTAGACATTAACATGATAATGAAAATGGTAATGGGGGTCATAATGATGACACATAGCCTTAGCAGTAGTTAAAATGGTAACTTTTTTTTTTTTTTTTAAAGAATGTCATTTGTGCTAGATATAGCTCTAAGCATCCCCAAGAGCAACAGAATGGGATGCTTGAGGGTTTGGGTCTGGAGTTAAGATGGCCTGTGTTTAAATCCCATTCCATTAGTGCTTATTAGCGCTGTGATTTTTGGGCAAGGGATAGTATTAGTTCCTACCTAATACGATTGGTGTTGCTTAGAACAGAGGATTTTTATGAGATCAGGAATGTAGCATAATGGTAACTAGATGTTCTATAAATGCTAGCTGCCATTATGTTACATTTGTGATTTCATATAATCCTCACATCAGCCTTCTGAAATTGCATTATTCCCACTCACCAAAGAGAAAACTAAGAAATTGAGTGGTTAAGGAAGAGTTTGGGCAGGGACTGGAACTCTGGTCAGTGTAATTATAAAACCTGTGCTTTTATCTTTTAGGCCATGTTGGATGTATTTTCCAGATTAAAAAAAAGGTGAGACTCACAAGGGTTAAAGGGCAAATGGCTAGTAAATAGCAAAATCAGGATTGAACACAGGAGACCCTAGAACCATGCTACTCTTTGAAAGTATTTAAACATCCTTTATGGAGGTCTCACTGGTGAGACTGTGAAGCTGATCTTTCTGTCTCTTCCTTTCCCATAAACTGACTCTCCTATACCTGCCAAGAATCTATATTGGTCTCTATGAATAATATATAGCAAACATGCACTTGAATTTGGACTATGTATAACATGTACATAGCAACTCATATTTATACACAGTGACATTTTCACCTGAGATTAACTGAGGCAATGGACAGAAATGTATAACTGCCCCAATAGCAAAGGCCCAAGAGAAAGAGGGAAATTTGGGTCAGGATTTGCAAAGAAGAAATAGACTTTCTTTGTGTAATTGCTTCTTTGTCTCTTCCCCTGACTCTACATTTTCTTCCTTCCGTCTATTCTTTCCTCTGCATATACTAGTGTAATGCAGAGGAAGTACTTGGGCTGTGGAATCTCACTTATCCATATAGACTAATGTATATTAAATGAATAGGATATACCAGGCACTGGTCTAGGTAGTAGAGAAAGAGCTGGAAATGAAACCTGGCAATATCACTGCTCTTGCAAATTTCTCATTTTGCTAGTAGAAGGCAAGTAATAAGTGAGTCTAAAATATATTACATGGTGATAAATGCTAGAAGAAAAATAAAGCTTGATAAAAAGACAGAGTGATAGGGTGCTGTTTTACATAAAATTCACCAGAGAAACTCTGATGTTTGAGCAGAGCCTTGAATAAATCCATGTGGCTATCCAAAGGAAGTGGATGCCACATAAAGGGAAAGCATATATGAAGACCTAGAGGTAGTAATGTGTCTGGCATGTCAGAGTATGTAGGTCTGTGTGGCTGGAGTGGAGAGAATAAGGAAGAAAATGGTAGGGAATGATGTTCCAGATAGTCATGGCTATGTAGCAAACTATAACATAGTGGATTAAAACAATCATTAGTATCTGTGATCATTCTGTAGGTTGATTGGGCTTGTCTGGGTCTTTTTCCTTAAAGTCGCCCATGTGGTTATACTCAAATAGCGTTTGGGGATGGAGACATCTGAAGGCTTGACTGGGCTGCGAGAACAAGATGCCTCTCTTACATGGCTGCAGTTGGTGGTGTTACGCAGGATCTCAGATGTACTTGTTGACTAGAGTGCCTGCCCAGGGTCTTATTGCTATCATGTTGTCTGGGTTCCTAACAGCACAGTGGCCTAAAGGCATTGAACATCTGACATGGTGGCTCAGGACTCCCAGATGCCTTGCATGCGTGTCAAAGCTACTAGTCCTCTTAAAGACTGGCCCTGGGCCTGGCCTAAGGTCCCTTCCATCATATGTCTGGTCATACTGGACTCTGATTCAAGGGAAGAGACAATATATTCCACCTCTCAATGAGAGGGGGCCAGTTTTTATCCATCACAGAGGAGATTAGAAAAGTAGTGAGGGGTCAGACCCTTGCAAGCCATGGGGAAAACTTTGGAGTATGTTTTTCTGAGTGCAATAAGAAGCCCCTGAAGGGTTTCGAATGAAGAATGTCATGACCTAATTTATGTTTTACAAAGATTGCTTTGACTACAATCAGAGATCAGACTATAGAGTGATGAAGGTGGAAACAGACCAGTTAGGAGGCTTTTTTAAAAGTTCAGTGAGAGATGATGGTGACTTGGATGATAGTAGAGTGGAATCATGAGATGTGTTCCAATTCAGCATATAATCAGAAGGGAGGAACTTCAGGATCTGCTGATGGATTGATTAGATGTGAGCTATGAGAGAAGTAGAGGAGTAAAAAATATCTCCTCTCTGGTTGTTTTGGCCTTTGGGGAGGGAGGCACAGAACTGTTCTTTTTAAGATTATGAAGACAGATGAAGGATTGATGTTTTGGGGGATGGGTGTGGAGATCAGGGTTCAATCCTTGACATATTAAGTTCAAGTCATTTATCGAATTTCTAAACAAAGAAGGCAAGTATTTGGTTAGAGGTGCTAGTCTGGAGTTCAGAGGGGAGATTGGGCCTGGAGATTTAAATTTGAGAATCATTAGTAAATAGCTGGTATTTTTAAAAAAAATCAAGGACAGAATACAATGATCTAGGAAGTGAGTGTATAAATTAAGATGAGAGTAGGTCTGAAGCTGAAGCACTGGACGCACTTCATGATTCCAGGTTGGGAAGATGAGGAGATTTTAGCTAGTACGTGGCTAGTGAGATAGGAGGTAGCAAAGACAGACCAAAGGAAGAAACCATTTCAAGGAGGAGTCAATGATCTGTTGTGTCCATCACCATGGAGAATTGGCCATTGGGTTTTGGCAACATGGTCCCAGAGATTGTCCGCATCCCAACTCTGTATGACTTTAAGCACATTATTTCTCCTCCACTGCGCCTTAGCTTCCTCTTCTGAAAATGAATATAATAATACTGATCTTATGGAGTTGTGATAACCATTAATAAGATAATATGTATATATGTTATATGTTTATGTGTATTTTTTCACTTAGTATCACTCCTGACACACAATAGTAGTCAAAATGTGACAACCAGTGCCTATCATCTTCTTTTTTGTAAAATGCTTAAGTGACGCTTGATCAAGCGACAGGAAATTGCCAATTTTGAACCATTTTTAATGTATGAAATGGCAATTTCATATGGTTCAGTCTAGTAACTGAATTCCAAAACAGGCATGCTTTTACTAGCCTATTCTCTTGTATTAAGATTTCTTAACTGCACATTTCCCACTTAATAAATTATCTGGAAGAACGTTAGTTTCTAAACTGTTCTTCAGTTCTGGTCTTGCTGTGTATGTATTTTCACATTGGTACCCCATCAAGGCCCATCATATGGACCCAAATTCATCCATGTGTACCACTCGGAGTTTAGAACACAGGTGTATGAGCTCAGCTCTTCTGATCCACTTCCTGAGGGCTTGCTGTGATGCTCATACTTTCTGGAAAGGTCTGGTCATTCCCTATCAGACACTCTTGCCTGCAATTTGGGGAAGCTGCCACCAAGTGGACTATGGTGTCAGCTCAGAGGTGACCACATGCATCCACACTTTTATTTTATTGGAAACGTTTTCTCCCTTGACATCCATGGGCTTCCCTAGTTACTAATGCTCACGGATCTGATTAACTAGCTGCCCGACTTCTTCTCACATCTTAGCTCAGGGGAAACATAGCCAAATAAAATATAACAAAATGAAATTATCTTCCATTCTCCAAAATTTGGCAGAAACTAGAAGAGAAAGTGATTAAGGTCTATCAACAGCATGATTTCCAAATGATGTGCTTTTTCCAGAGGCATTTTTAAACCACCTGGCTACCTCTCTTTAGCTTAGTTCTTGCCCTGGAAACTTGAATTTATTAATTAGCTTACATACTTAAGTGAACTCATTAAAACCGAATTGGCCACTGGCCTTCCCTCTCACTCTGAAAGACCCCCTTTAAATGGGCTATACTCCCATTTCCACAAAACATGTGAATCTGTTTTAAAAACAAGCCCCAGGGGTTCAATGAAAAAACAAGTGTTCTTATTTTTTTTCTTCACCATTCTAGCAATAGGAAAAAGATTTTTTTAAGACTTCAAGAAAAAGTGAAGACTTTTATTTTATTTTTTTAATTTTTATTTATTTATGACAGGCACACAGTGAGAGAGAGAGAGAGGCAGAGACACAGGCAGAGGGAGAAGCAGGCTCCACGCACCGGGAGCCCGATGCGGGATTCGATCCCGGGTCTCCAGGATCGCGCCCTGGGCCAAAGGCAGGCGCCAAACCACTGCGCCACCCAGGGATCCCAAAGTGAAGACTTTTAAATAAAATTGTCCTATTTGGTGTATATGGTTCCTCAGAGTTCTGGGAAGGAATACATATTGAAAAAGAAGACCCTGCCAATGTGTTCTGAGCTTCCTACCCTTAATGGGAGAGTAGAGAAAAGCAGCTAATTTCTGTCTGCCAGCCTATGACCCTGTTTATGTCTCACACAATCCAGAGGGCAGGTAATATCTACATCTTAAAAAGAGTTGAGGCTCACAAGGATTAATTGACTTGTTAAGTCAAACAGCTGGTAAGTAGCAAAGTCAGGATTCAAACACAGGTCTGTGGGATCCCAGAACCCTACTACTTTCTTGAGAGTATCAAAACAGTGAAAGAGTCTAAAGAAGGATGCTAGAGGCTCTTTGGATGCCCCTCCCTTTTGAAAACAAGGGTACATTGTGATGAAAGAAGGGTTTTGATTGTAAGAACTTGCCTACAAATGACACAAGTCTCCAAGAAAGCCAGAGAGAAGCAAAATTTGTCATTGTTTACCTGGGACAGAATGGCACAATATTAAGATTTTGAAATGGAACTGAATTTCTGGCCAGGGTCAGCCTGGATAAGTCACCTAACTTCTCTGATTTTCAGTTTCCTCATCTGTGAAATTAGGAATGGTAATTATTAGCACCTACTTCATAGAGTTTGTTGTGAGCATTAACTGAAGGTGTAAGTCGTTTGAGTCTGGTACCAGGCAGTAGTGAGTCTGTGGTTATTAGTGTGGTCTATAGTCAAGATACCACCATCACCTAGCTCTGATTATGCATAGGGAGCAGGTGAAGAGCATTGTCTCTTGCACAACTGTTGGACAAGTTTTAATGTTGACACGTGTCTTTTGGTTTCCTTTTGCTTCAGGAATGCAGGACAAGTAAGTGCTTTAGGAAGCAAATCTTTTAAGTAACTTTTAGCCTACTCAGCTTAGCACACCTAATAGGAGGAAAATCCCCATATATACACAGACTCTCCAATTCATCCCCAATGCTACAAAATATTTCAGGACATCTGCGTTTACCATCCACTTAATCTCCTTTTTATCTTCCGTAATTACCACTGCACATGATAGGAAAAGCCTTAGGCTGGTGTAGTGGGCATTTGTTGATTTGCCTCTCCAGCATCTGTCGTCCCCTCCTTCCTTCTCAAGGGCTCCTGATTTCCTTTTGGGTTTCATAGAGTTTCACAGAAGGTGCCTGCATCCCTTCCCTTGGCCTCTATGATTGGTTTGGGGAGGCATGTAACTGACATCATTCCAGTCAGAGGGAATCTAGGCATTTTTCCAGGTATGTTGGGGCAAAAACTTTCTTGCTAGATGTGGATGAAGAAATGCAAGGCAGTCATGATGGAGGCTGGTCTTAGGGCAAAGTTGACTTTGCTCAGAGCAGAAGGGAAAGATGATGAAAGTATGGTTCTTGGTCATATCATTGGCCTTATTAAACTTCTTTGAATCTAGCACCATTTCTTGAGTCTAGCACTTTTCTGTTACAGAAGTAAAAAAAAAAAATTTACTTTTTTATTTTTTGAGAGAGGGAGAGAGTGGGGGAAAGGGGCAGAGGGAGAGGGAGAGAGAGAGAGTCATAAGCAGGCTCCATGCCTAGAGAGGAGCCCAGCACAGTGCTTGATCTCACAACCCTGAGTTCATGACCTGAGCTGAAATCAAGAATTGGATGCTTAACCAACTGAGCCACTCAGGCATCCCTCAAAAACTTATTTTTAATGTTAAAGCTTTGCAATTGAAAAAGTCTCAGCTGACGTAATTGGAGGCAGGCAGCCTGTGTTGTTGGGCTGGTTCTGCCGGAACTTCCAAATCTTAAATTGGGAGTTAAATGAGATTATGGAAGTGAACACATTTTTTTTTTTTTTACTCTCTAAAGTAATTATAAATGTAAGGCATTTTTATGATAATTAGTATTATAGGTTGACATCATAATGGATGATTCTGTGTTTCTTTTATTTCAAAGGCTTGCACTGGCAGCTTGAATTGATCCCCAAGCTGTAGTCAGGTCCACATGACTAGCATTTGTCGCATTTCATCCTTGCAGGTTTTGGTTGGTGATGTGGATTTCACAGAGGACCTGATGGTTTGTCAAGTCACCATGAATAGGTTTACTCTTGAAAATAATAAATATGATAATCATCAAGCATGTGGTTTCCTATCCTTTAATTTTCCTTCACCAGGATTTTGAGTTTTTTAAAGTCAAAGTTCTCTTTACCAGAGGGTTAAAGCAATGTAATGAGCACAATGATGAAGTTACAAAGTATCCAAATAACTTAGCAAAACACAAAAAATATCACATATAGGATTATTTCCTCAAATGTTTCAGTCTTCCCTGCTAAGGCTGATTCCCAATGTGACCATACATGGTGTTATTCAGATGTAATAAGCTAACTGGAATATTCTGACATAGCACACATTAGATGAAAAGATACATGTACTTACGGATGCAAGAGATATGAGTTTATTTTATTTATTTATAAAACCTCTGGGAAGTTTGAAAAATAAAAGAAAAATAGAAAATAGTAGAATACAGAAAGGCAAAGCTCAGATTACATCATTGATCAAGAACTTCTGATCCTATCTGATACCACCCTAAATGAACGACTACTCCTTGAATTATGTGTTCTTATTCTAGGATAGTAATTTCCAAAGAGTTGGGATTTTTCATTCTAGTGTTCTAGATTGGTGAAATGCAAAAGAAATACAATTTAAGGGATCCCTGGGTGGCGCAGCGGTTTGGCGCCTGCCTTTGGCCCGGGGCGCGATCCTGGAGACCCGGGATCGAATCCCATATCAGGCTCCTGGTGCATGGAGCCTGCTTCTCCCTCCGCCTGTGTCTCTGCCTCTCTCTCTCTCTGTGACTATCATAAATAAATAAAAAAATTAAAAAAAAAAAAAAAGAAAAGAAATACAATTTAATTCACAAATGTGACTTTAAATTTTCCAGTAACCACATTAAAAAAAAACAGGTGAAACTATTTCTAATAATATATTTTATTTACCTGAATAGAGTAAGAATGTTGTTTTAGCATGTAATCAACATAAAACTTTTAATGAAATACTTTGCATTCTTTCTTTGAATGAGGCCTTCGAAATCTGGTGTATACTTTTATCCTCATGTCACATATTAATTCAAACAACCTCATTTCACATGTACAGTAGCCAGATGTAGCAAATGGCTCTTGTATCCAACAGTACAGCTCTAGATTTTTATTTTTTATTTATTTACTTTTTAAATTTTTATTTATTTATGATAGTTACACACACAGAGAGAGAGAGGCAGAGACAGGCAGAGGGAGAAGCAGGCTCCATGCACCGGGAGCCCGATGTGGGATTCGATCCCGGGTCTCCAGGATTGTGCCCTGGGCTAAAGGCAGGCACTAAACTGATGCGCCACCCAGGGATCCCAGCTCTAGATTTTTAGATTCAGAAAGACCTGGGTAAGAATGTCTATTCAAGGGGAATTTTTAGATTCAGAAAGATCTGGGTATGAACGTTTATTCCATCATTTATTTCCTTTGAGGAAGTGACTGTCTTGCAGAGGGGTCACAAGGCTTATGAGATGAGTCATATGAATGTACACCTCTTCCAGCATCTGGCCCATAGTCGGTGGTCCATATATGTTCATTCTTTTCCTACTTTTTCAATATGGAGGTGGAGGATGGAGTGAGAGAAAGGCAGAGGCATTAGCAGCAGGAAACCTGAGTGAATCTTTTCACTTCTGGAAAAGCTAAGCATGGACGCACAGACTGAGAGGTTAGAGGTTGGGGAAGGGGCTGGACTGGGTGAAGAGATGGAGACTGGACAGGCATTTTCAGATTAGTGCTACATGGTTATTACCACCTACTCTGAAAGCTGAAGCGCCTGTCTTCTCTACTCTGGTCTAGAATAAGCCATGTAATTCTGTTCAAAGGAGAATGATCAGAGATGAGAGAATGACTCAAAATCATGTCTTAGAAGGAATGATTGAAGAGGGTGATTGATATGTTTCCATTTGAGAGGGAGAGTGAGTGTGTGAGCGTGAGCACGAATAAGAGCCTGAGGGAGGACACCATTTTTATCTTTAAATCAGCTTTGTGTGGCCCTAAGAGGAAGAGTTAATATGGAAACTCCAGGAAGGAAGATTCGAGCTCAGCAAGAAATGACTTTTTAACAGAGATGTTTTGAATATGGAATGGATTGTCTTATGGCATGGAAGGAGAAAAGTCAAGAAACTGGAAATCCAGCAAAAGGTTTCCAACTTCTAGGCTTTTCTCCTTCCAGGCCCCATTACAAGCATACAACAGTGATTTCTTTAAAGTGGAAATCTAATCATGTCATCTCCAAGTTCAAAATGTTTCTTGAATCCCCACTGCCTACAGGGTAAATGTCAGCTTCCAGACGAGGATTTTCACGATATGATTCCTGCCTGTCCCTTTACCTTTCTTTACTACTGTCCCCTTACATCCCATAGTCAGGATTTTCCTAGGCCCCAAGAACATGCAGGCATTTGATCTCACTGCTTCCTTTCCTAGGTATTCCTCCCAATTGCCAGCTGTCTGGTAAATGCCAGCTCCTCCCTCTCTCTCTGATTTCATTTATTTTTTATTTTTTTCAAATTTTTATGTTAATCACCCAGCGCTCATCATAACAAATGTCCTCTCTAATCCCATCCCTCCCACCCATCTCGCCTCTGGTAACCATCAATTTGTTCTCTAGAGTTAAGAGTCTGTTTCTTGATTTGTTTCTCTCTCTCTTTCTTTCCCTTTTCTTGTTTGTTTTGTTTCTTAAATTCCATATATGAATGAAATCATATGGTTTTTGTCTTTTCTCTGACTGACTTATTTCACTCAGCCAGCTTCTTTTTTTAGACCTAGTTCAAGAATCTGCTCTTCTCTGAAGCTTTCCTGGTTGCATAAGCAGAACTAGCTGCCCCTGTCTTTTGTTCCCATTCTCCATACCTTGGCATACAAGTTCCCATAACGTGGAGTACTCTGGATACTTTATTTGTATCTCTCCTCGGTTCCATAATGAGCAGGAAATATGGCCGTCTTGGTTGTATTTGTATGCCCAGTGACCAGCAAAGGGCTTGGCTTGCAGTCAGTGCTCAGAAAATATTGAAAGAAAATTTGAACCTCAGGCTTAGTTACATCATAGGAGTGAAGCTCTGCAGATGGGCTAGTGCTGAGCTCTTTGTGGGAGGCCATCAATGACATTTTTCCATGATTTTTTTCATGTTGGAAATAGAATGTATAGCAACCAGCGAATATTCTGATAGCTCCACGTTGGTATATAAATGCATTTATTTATATGAACCTAATATAATCAAGTCAGCTTCTGTCCAGTCTCTTTGGATTTGATTTTTGGGTAATATCCTTTAGTGCCAAACATAATGGTGATAAAAATATTTGTACTAAACTTTGTAGCTACAAATTGTTTTACTTCCATATCTTATTTGATATTTATAACAACCCATGAGTTGGGCTGGATAGATATTACTCCCATTTTATAGACAAATGGAACCAGGTGCTCAGATGTCACATGACTCGCTCAAAGTCACACAGCTGGTAGTTAATAGAGCCAGATGCTAAATGTCTTTTTATTTCAAGGTCATTTGGATATTTGTATCTATTTGAGGGTCCTGCTACCACTAAAGACTACTCTTCTATTTCCTTGAACATAATAAGTAGGTCATTGGGGTAAAAAAAAAAAAATCCTTGTTGACGCACTTGTCTCAGAGTCAGTCATCTGGAGAATGGGGTTTTCCATCATCTTATTTACTTGCTCCCCCATTTCTTCCCTCAAGGCTTCTCCATGTCAGGTTGCCAAGACTCTGCAATGGCCGCCGCAATTTGTTGACAAATAACAAAGATGCTCCTTGTCTTGCTGTCAATTTTACATCCTCTGGGGTTGCCAAGTGAGCCTGACATGCCAGGAAGGGCTTTGTTGTGGTCTGTGACTCACTGTGCTCACTCCTCTGCCGCTCCCTGGGTGCAGGCGATTACAATCTGCCTGTTGCACAACTTCAGAACATCCCTGGGTGAATCGTCAGAGGATGAAAAAAAAAATCCAGCAGACCAAGGATTCAGCCACTGCTACATGAATCAAAAGACATACTACTGTAGGAGAGTTACTCTAATCTCATCTGCAAATTGCTTCTGTCATCAACCAGAGATTTAGTAGAGGCATTTGCTACTGGAGGGAAAAGCTTTCTCCTAGGTGGTTTTATCAACAAAGTCTTGGAATGTCCTTTGGAATAAGGAATGTAAGTAGGAGAAAGAGCCCTTTTCACTTATTCAGAAGTAGCTCAGTTCAAATCCTGTTGATGAGAGGTGGTGTTTATACGGCTTGCTCAGAGATGACTCCATGCACTCATGCTTCACGTTCTTCTTCTCAACAGGACCTTGGAGTGTCATTTTATTTTTTGGAGGGTCACTTTATTCAGAGAGCAAAAGAATCATTTGTGAACTAAAATTCCAGTATGAAAAATAAAATAAAATAAAATCCCAGTATGAAATGAAGCAGTTCAACTTCCCCATGGAAAGTGTGTTTGTGATAAATCACAAATTGTGTATAGGTAGGACTAGAGTTGACTTCAACTGAGAATGTTAATTGCTACTTTGCCTTCAGAAGGTCTCCTGTAAAACTCTTAGGCTGGAAAGCTAAAGGGAGTTAGTGTCTGGGCCTGCTGAGTGAGTATCCTCTCCTTCCATCATCACCTGTTTCATGAATTCACAACTCCTTGGCCATTGGCTAAGGTCTTGCCCTATGCCATACCCTGCAGTGGATGCCTGGGCTCCACTGTGATAAGTAAGGTATACTTACTTATGTTCCCTTCCCATGTTCCCTTCTTGAGATGTAGGAATGGATTATTTTAATACATTGGGCTAAATGCAGAGTTTGATACACCTATAAGGTTCTTTGAGAAGAGAGAGGGATAGCTCCTGGCTTGGAGAATCTGGGTCAGCTTCCCAGAGGAGGTGATGATATTTGAAATGAGTCTTAAGTAGAACTTCCCTTGGATTTGCACAAGGAGAGCCCTTACCCTGGTTCCAAGCTTTGGAGGGCTTCACTCTGGCCCTCTTCCAGCTCCCCATGTATATTCTGAACCCTGAATTTTCTGCCCAAATAATTCAGAGCCCCCTTCCAGATTCTGCATGGGCCTCTTTCTCAGGTCTCTTCTCCCTTGGGCTCACTGCATCAAGAGGTGAACTCCTAGGGTTGAAAGGTAGTCAAAGAGTGGATGTTTACGGAGGGTGTGGATGGTGTATGGGCAACCACTTGTGCTCATGAGAGGGCTCTCACACTGCAAGTGAGAACTGATGCAGGGAAGGAGGTGGGCTGGGGGGGTGGGGCAAGCGTCTATTTTCCCTGGGTCTCCCAGTTCTAGTGGCAATCCCTGAGAAGTCCTAGAGGTCTACAATTTGAACCTGGCCTTTCAGATTGTTGAGGGTACATTTTTCAAGGTAGGAGGAAGAGCATATTTAACAGGGAGGTGGCTTGATTTACAACTTTTCAGCAGTTGAGATACCTGCTATTTGGGCCTCCGTTTGGATTCTTGACCTGTGTCCTGCAAATGTTAGGGCCTGGCTTGATCTTATGACCAAGTGAGGTATCTCCAGGCTGCACATTGATTTAGGTTCTTAGGGATGAATGAGACCCTAAGCCTCAAAGGGCTTTATTTGTTGGGACTACAAGTAAATGTTCAATATATACTGCAAATTATAATATCAATGCTGAAAGAGAGGTTCATACAGGATGCATAGAGAAGAGAGAGATCTGTTCTACTGGAGGGATGGGAAGTAGGAGCATTTTAATCTGAGCCTTAAAAGATAAGTATATGAGTCTGGTGTGACAGTGAGAGAAGAAATTTCAGACAGAAGAAGCAGAGACTTAGGATATCATGACACTTTAGGAAAGATATATAGTCCAGCCCAGTGTGAGCATAGAGTATGAGCAGGAAGAGGAAGGAAGGGGCTGATCATGAAAGGTCTTATAAGTTAGGCTGAGGTGGCTCTTGTCCTGTAGGGCATGGGGACCTCTTGTGGGTTCTACACTGGCAAGTGGATGATGAGATTTTCTATTTTGAAAGACTCCTCCAGCAACTAAGTAGAAGCAGATTAGAGGGTCCAAACTTGGATGTTAGTCTCTCTGTGCAAAGTTGCTCAGTCTGTTCTTTTATTGCACAGATTTCACCCATCAGGCTTCTGTTACACTAGCACCATGGTCTGTATCCCAGCTATTCATTAGAATCACTTGGGGGGATAATTTAAAAAACACCAATTCCCAGCCCTGATCTCAAGCCAGTTACATTAAAATATTTGGGGTTTGGTAATCTATAATTTTGAGATGCATTCCAGGTGATTCTGATGGTACTGAGGACTGGTAACCACTGTGAACTATTTGTGTGTGTGCCACCACACAATTTGGTGTGAACTTATTATATTTAGGAGATGAGCACTAGCCCTGTCATCTCCTAGGATGCAAATTCTTGGTTCCTTATTTCTTGCACTTTGGTGTTTGGAGGGCTATTATAAATACCCCTGACTTTATTGGAGGGAAGCCAACTTCTGTTTGAGGAGGACATGGGATATCTTCTCATCACAACCCAGAAGCTCTCTCTCTCTCTCTCTCTCTTTTTAATGGTTGCTCTTCTCTCCCACTTGCAAATGTCTCCCTGGGTGGATAGAAGCTGGAAGTGAAAATTATCTACTTGGTATCCTCTTGGGATTTTGCAATTTAACTGTTTCATGTCCACACAGATAGGTTCCCTTCAAAATTGGGTTGCCTCATTTCTCAAGGGACTGGTTTGCCCTTTGGGCTTAATGGAATGTCCTTGCGTGCCAAAGCCCATGGAAACACGGTGGTGGCAAACTCCTTTCCACCTACCTGTGCAGGAGTGAGTAATGTGTGAGGTTGGTCACAGGGGAGTGTCCCAATCCCATCTGAACTGAGCTGGAACTCAAAGGAAGTTGAGTGGTTTCCCGCATAGCCAGGGCGTCATGGGCATGACCGCTGCATCAGATGCTCCCATGGGCATTATGGTCCTCTGTAGAATACGCTTGGATCATCATTGCACTTGGGTCCTGGGTTGTGGGGGAAGCCTCTTCCAGAAAAATTTCCTACTGTGTCCCACACCTGAGAAAGAGACAAGCACTGTGGAGGGGAAGCAGAGGAGCCAGAGTTTGGAGAAGGTGAAGGTAGTGGCTAAGTTAATCATATCCAATACTTCCCATGTATTACTAGAAAAGTGAATGATTGGAAGACATATCCAGGGAACTGGAGCACCTCAGAGGAGCTGTCTGGTCCCATTAGTGCACCACACTATCTCCTTTCATTTCCTGTCCTTAAGGATGTTAACCACTGAGGGATAGGGTCAGCATTTCCCATGTAGGTGGAACAATAGAGGCCTCTGCAAGATCAGAGTTCAACTAAAGGATTTAACTAAGTAACCCAGAAAATCTCTTCCTGTTTCAAGATTCTAGAGCTGAGTATGCATCACGGGAATTCCTTTAGCTTCTGTACATCCCCTCCCACATTTACCTAAGGTCAGCTGTGCCCAAGGAGGCTGACATGTTCTCTTGTCTATTAATACTAAGAGTCTTCTCCTTGTGTGCTTCCTCTACCCTGTTAAATCTACTTCTTCCCACATGGGGATGGGTTAGTTCCTTTTTTTTTCCATTTTATTTCAAAACATGTATTTTTATGATTATAAAAGTGAATACTGAATATGGAAAATGGTAGTTAACAAGGAGAGTATGAAGAAAAAAATAAACATCACCCATTAAACCCATCAACAGATTATTCCATTATTTACATTTCCTTAGAGACATTTTTCTATGCATATTTAAATACTAAAATCAAATAATTCATATAAAATTTAAATGTACTATAATTTCCTATAACATAATATACCATATTTGTCACCATGTTATTTTTGAAATGATTAAAGTATATTAACTCCAAAATTAAGGCATGCTAACCATAAAAAATAGGGAAATAAAGATAAAAAGATAAAAGAATGTTTCAATAGCCAGCAATAATCACTATTCACTTTTTGGGTCTGTCCTTATTTATACCTATATATACGCATATACACACATGTGTACGTATATATATTTTTTCCATTAGTAATTGAGCCTGTATATAAACATAGTAATAAATACACATAGAGGAAATTCAAGCACTATAGAAAGTTTTAAAACGATGAGTCTTCCTTTCTATTCCCTTGAGCTAGGCTTCCACCTCTCTAACCCTTATTTATAGTTTTTTTGATATCCTTTGAATATATATATGTGGAATATATATATATATGCATATATACATACGAAACCATATTACATCTGTTAACTAGGTCTTTTTCATTTTCATAAATGAGATCATATTCTTCTTGCTGTATTTTGCCTTGTTTTTTTGGCCACATATCTCAGAAATCTTTCCTTAGCACATGTAGATATACCTTATTTTTTAAAATTTACTTATTTATTTGAGAGAGAGTGTGGGAGAGAGAGAGAGAGAGAAAGAGAGAGAGAGAGCATGAACAGGGGGGAGGGGCAGAGGGAGAGGCAGGCTCCCTGCTGAGCAGGAACTCCCCCTCCCCCGATTGTGGGGCTCCATCCCAGGACCCCAGGATAGTGACCTGAGCTGAAGGCAGATGCTTAACCAGCTGAGCCACCCAGGCGCCCCTACTCCATTGTTTTTAATGCTTGTATAGTATAGCTATATCATAATTAGGTCACTCAGTCAGTTTGCTTTGTTTGAAATATAGGTTGCTTCAGGATTTTTGGTTTTTGCTATCATCACAATTCAATAATAAAAATCCTGTACACATATTTGTATACGTTTTCCACACACACATACACATTTAGAGATTGCTTTGAAAATGTTTTCCAATCTTTATCCCACTTAGTAATACATGACCATCTTTTCTGTTAATCAATATACTTCTATAATATCTTTTAAATGATTACACTATATCTCATTACACAGATATACCACAATTTATTCAACCAATTCCCTATTGGTGAACATTTAGAATTGGTTCTCAGACCTCTTCCTCCCTCCTTCCCTTTTCCCTCTTTTTCTTCCTTCCCTTTCCTTCCTTCCTTCCTTCCTCCCTTCATTTCCAAAAGTTGAATTTCTGGAAGTAGATTTTCTAGGTCAAACAATATTTTCAATTAAAAAAAATACAAATAGCCAAATTATGTTTGAGAGAAATCATACCAGTTTAACCTTCTGCCATCAGTATGTAATTATACCCATTTCTCTGTATCTCATATGTCCAGGTTTAATACTCTTTAATACATATGTGTGTATATATGTGTGTGTATATATAAATATATAAATATATAAATATATATATATATATATATTTAATTTGAGAGAGAGAGTGCATGCATGAATGGCAGGGAAGAGCGGAGGGAGAGGGAGAGGGAATCCCAAGCAGATTCCATGCCAGCGAAGAGTCCAACTTGAGGCTTGATCTCAGGACCCTGAGCTTATGACCTGAGCCAAAATGAAGAGTCAGACACTGACCTGACTGAGCCATCCAGGCGCCCCTCTTTAATATTTTCTAATTTTATAGTTGATAATCAAAGTGTTTGCATTGTATTTAATTAATAGTGATAAACGTTTTTGTGTATCTCATGTTTTGGTCTTGTTTGCTCTTCTTCTTTGTCCATTTTAAAACGTAGAGGGTTTATTTTCCTAATGACTTGTAAGATTTATATTGTATGAATAGTTATGATGTTATGCATATTGCAGGAATTTTGTTCTAGACATCAATTACCATTTAAGTTTGTGGTGGTTGGGAGGTGCAAAAATTAAAAAAATTTTTTTAAAGGTTTTATTTATTTATTCATGAGAGACAGAGAGAGAGAGAGAGAGGCAGAGAACGAGGCAGAGGGAGAAACAGGCTCCATGCAGGGAGCCTGACGTGGGACTCGATCCCAGGTCTCCAGGATCAGGCCCTGGACCGAAGGCAGGCGCTAAACCGCAGAGCCACCGGGCTGCCTGAGAAATTTAAAAATTTTAAATCAATTTTATCCTTCAGTTTATGCTTTGAGTGTCTGAAGATATGCTCCCCTCTCTAAGACAATACACATGTTAATTCATGTTTCATTCACATTTAAATCTTTAATGTATCCAATAATTGTGTACATTTTCCCAATTTATTGTCCAGTTAATGCCCTTTATTAAATTTTTTCCACTTTTGATTTTAAAGGCTACTTGATAGTCATGATCTAACATAAGCTTGAATTTGTTTTTGAACTATGTTTCTCTTTCTGTTAATCTGCCTTCTTTTTTCTATGTCAACACCAGCCCAGTGATTTTCTCTGTGGAGAACATTTTAATGTCTCATTTGGCAAGTTCCCTCCTCAGTTTTTTCTGCATGTGGACCCAAGGGGTGAATTTATAATCCATGAATGGGAGCTGCAGGAAGATAGCTTAGGCTCATTATGACAATAACTGAGTTATTGAAAGAGAGGGTCCTACTTCTAAGGGGAAAACTAGTTTGGAGCGGGGGGATTGTAAAAGATTCCAAGAGCCTTGAAAGACACCCTAGCACCACCCTGTGACTTCTCTAATAATTAGAAGCATTGAAAGGATTTGAAAAGGAGTCATATTCTCACTCTATAAGAAAATAGTATGCAATTTCCATGTTCTACCTAGAAGTGTCTCGCCCTGGTGGTGGTACTGCACCTCACCCTGGGAGACTGTGTGCGTCAGAGTAATTGTGAAGAGTAATGATGACTTATTACCCATGTAACCTTCTGGTCTATTACTGGTGCTCACTATATGGCAATTATTAAAAACAAATAGGTAAATTCAGAAGGAAGGGATCTTTCCTTCCTCTTTCCCTTCCCTGCTGATGTGAGGGGAGCATCGTAGGGGAGTTTTTCCCAGACTTGAAGGTGCACAAAAATCACCTGGGGTTCTTGTTAAAGGAGTTTTTGATTCAGTAGGTCTGGGGTGAGGCCTGAGGTTCCGCATTTCTAACAAGCTTCCAGGTGATGCTGCTGCTGCCGCTAAGCTGTGGATCATACTTTTACTTATATGACTGTAGGGAAGATGTAAGAGTTATAGTGGATGCTGGGCTAGATGATGTAAGACCCCTTCCGTCTCCAGAGTAGGCTCCTCCCACCCTCTAGCCAGTCTCCAGGTCTTTTGAATCTGTGTCTGGACAGACCATTCACAATTCCACAAATTTGGAACAGTACCAAGGAGGTAGGGGGTGGGGCTGGGGTGTGGGCAGGTATGTATTCTAAAAATTATGTTGGTACTTTTTAATTTTTGATAGGTGGTACTTATGCTACAGAATTTAAAAGGTACGTGAGGGTGCTCAGTGAAAAATAAATTTTCCTCCCACCCATGTTCCCTAGCCACCCTGATCCTTTCCACAGACTATTACCTGTTTTAGTGTGCATGTGTATTTATGCACATGTTTTCTTATTTTTATCTATATTTTGGATACTTTGCTTTTTTTTTACCTGAAAATGTATCATAGAAATTATTCTATATTAGTACAGATAGGACTGCTACCACTTTAAAAATAACTGTACCTAGATATAATTTAATCCAATAGTCTGCTATTGACAGGTATCACTTCCAAAATTTTGCTAGTGTAAAACATGTTTCAGTGAAATGTCTCATTTTTTTAAAGTATTTCAATGTCCTTTTATTCTTTTTTTTTTGTATATGTATATATATATATATATATTTTTTTTTTTTTTGAGTTCGATTTGCTAACATATAGCCTAACACCCAGTGCTCATCCCATCAATACTCCCCTCAGTGCCCTTGAAACTTCTTGTTTTAGGATAAATTTTTAGAAGCAGAATGACTGGATCAAAAGTCATATATTTAAAGTTCTCATTGATAGTGCCACATTATTCTCCGTAGGTGTTTTGGCAGTCCAAAGTCCTAGCAGTCACATGTGGGATGCTTTTCTTCCCCCACATGCTGGCTCACATGATGTGTTACCAAACATTTAGATCTTAGCCAAAATGATAGGTGATAAATGATAATCTCATTGTGGTTTGAATTTGCATTCTATATTATGAATGATATTGAGACATCTCAGCCATTGTTCAGGAAGCAATCACATTTCCTCTCCAAGAACTATCTGTTCATTGTCTTTCTTATTGATTCATAGTTCTTTATAAATTAAAAGAAATTAGTCATGTATCTGTGATAAGAGCTGCAGGCATCTTCCCCCATTGTTTTACTTTTGTCTTCAAACATCAGGCACAATCATTTTTATGCAGTTTCATTTATCATATCAGTTTGTGTGTGTGTTTGTATTTTGTTATCCTAAGAATCACCCTGTCCCCTACTTGGAAATATAAAGAACAATTGTCTTCTATTTACTTCTGATATTTTTTCATTTTAATCTTTCATGTTTAACTCTTTGCTATATCTAGAATTTATTTTCATATAAGATACAAGGGATAGAAACAACTTTTCTTTCCAGATGGCTACCCCATTGACAAGGCATCGCTTATTAAATAATTCTCCTCCTACCCGTTGATTTAAAATGCTACCCGTTCCTATATATATTCTAACATATATTTATCTCTATTTCTGAACTTGCTACTCTGCTCCATTGATCTAGCTGTTCTTGAGCATATGCCACACTATTTTAATTTCTAATAGCTTTTAAAATAATTAAATACTTGATAGGGCTGGTCCCCACTGATTACTCCTCTCTCATTTTTCCCTCACACGGGTTTTTTTTTTTTTTGATTACTCTTGTTTATTTCCTATCTGAACTTTAGAATGTGCCTGTCTATGCTTGCCTGATTAAAAAAAAAAATCCCATTGGTATTTTTATTGGAAGTGTGTTAAGTTTATAGATTGATTTAAGAAAACTGGTTTTTTAAGGATATGGAGCGTTCTTATCAAAGAACACAGCATGTCTTCCATTTGTTTGCTTCCTTTTTGTCTCTGAGTAGCATTTTGAAGTTTTCTTTATGGAGATCTTGCTTATTTGTAGGTCTTTTGTCCTTTTGATTCCATTGTAAATGGGATTTTCCCTTTTATTATGCCTTCTAATTGACTATTGTTTGCATAGATGAAAGCTAGTAGTTTCGGTATATTAATTTTGTGTCCATCCACTTAATGAATTCTCTCCTTGTTTCTAAACATTTGCCAATTGCTTTTCTTGAATTTTCTAAGCAAATAATATTTGCAGGTACTCATAACTTTATTACATCTTTTCTAGTTTTTGTGTTTCATACTTCTTTATCTTACCTATTGAAATACTTCTTTCTAATGTTTTCCTGATAAACATGATGGGTTTTTGGTCTAGATATACTTTCTAGTGTTGAATCAGCAGTCCTCTGTTCTTACTTTTAGGTATTTAAAAAAAAAAATCAAGAATGGGTTCTCCAGTGTTAGTAGGGATCAGCACATGATTTTTCTCTTTGAGCTATTATTGTGATGAATTATATTAAATTGTGAATATTTGAAATCATCTCCTGATATCTAGTACGTGAAAGATTTCCTCTACAAATGTCAGTGTCCTTTTCATTCCACTACCAGCTAATGGTAGGGGAAGCAGATTAACCAGGGTTATGTATTTGTGGTGATTGATTGATTGATTGATTGTTCTTCCTACTCTGAGGTTCCCTAAAGCTCCTCAATGGGGCCCTTAGGTCA
This sequence comes from Vulpes lagopus, assembly GCF_018345385.1. Lineage (NCBI taxonomy): Eukaryota > Metazoa > Chordata > Mammalia > Carnivora > Canidae > Vulpes > Vulpes lagopus. Next base: position 69,035,993 of record NC_054830.1, read on the forward strand.
AGCCACATGGGTGTTTTTTTCATTCAAGTTTGATTGCTCCTCCTAGAGCAACTCATTTTCTGTGGCCCTTGGCAAACCTTTTATTCCTTACTGCTCAACTAGAAAGAGGTGGAGGGTGAAGAGCCACTTGTAGAATTTCTGATTCTGATAATGCAGCAAGCACTGCTTCATTCCTTCCTGACTTCCCTAGCAGAAAGCATTCCATATGACTCTTTTTTTTTTTAAGATTTTATTTATTTATTCATGAGAGACACACAAAGAGAGGCAGAAACATAGGCAGAGGGAGAAGCAGGCTCCTCGCGGGAGCCCGATGGAGGACTCGATCCCAGGACTCTGGGATCACACCCTGAGCCTAAGGCAGATGCTCGACCACTGAGCCACCCAGGCATCACGCCATATCACTCTCTATACATGTGCCTGATGAGTTGCTTTGCCACTGAGCAGTCGTCAGCAGACAGCCTCCCCACACTGCCCAGGGCATGACTGGTACCTACTGATTCACTGAACCACAGCCTGGAGATGCGTTCTCAGCAATTTCTCTAAATGTCAAGTCAGCCCAGGTGCTGGTCACATGAGGTCTGTGATCCCCTACTATAGAATCATGTCTCCCTCAGTCCTTTATCTCCCCATCTCAAGCATAAAGCCTGGGGCCATGATGGTTTTTCAGAGGCAGCAAAGATTTCACTACGGGGAATGTTATCTTTCTAATGGGGGAAAGTGTCAGTTGGGTGTAATTCAACACATAGTCATTAGCTTCTATGTATCAGCTCAGTGTTGGGCACAGGGGAAAGAATATAAAGATGAATCGCTGCCATTGTTTTAAGGAGTTCTCAATTAAAAGGGAGATGTGATTATACAACTGGAACAAACAAGTATTCAGTAAATACTGTGGACTACCCTTCCTGTCTTCAGTCTCCCCTTTAATCCTTTCTTCACCCACCTTCCAGAGAGATCTTTCTAACAGAAGCCTAATAATGCCAATCCTGTGCTTAAATATCTCTTCTTTGCTTTCCGGATATACTTCAGAGTTAACCTGACACACAAGGCCCTTCAGAGTCTGGTTTCAATCACATTGACCTGCTTCATCTTCGTCTGTCCCTCTTTTATAAATAACAATACCCCATTTATCTGAACACAGTATGCTGTCTCTCTGCTCTGTGTCTTTGGACAATCTGTCTTTCCCTATATAGAATGCCCTCTCCCCTTTCTTTACCTAATGATCTCCTACTCCTTTTTCAAGATTTAGATCACATGTCTTTCCTCTAATACCCTTCGTGCATTTAGTCCCTCTTTTTTCTCTAAGCCATGTTCACTCTTCTTCTTAGCACTTTCCACGACATCTTATAAACCTTCTAGTCCAGTGGTTTCCAGAGTTGGATAGGGGAAAAATAAAATAGAGCTACAATCTCTATTTATTGGTGTCCCTTGTAGTGTGCCTACTATGTTGGTAAAATGGTATACATATACATTTCATGATTAATAAACATGCCTATATTGTGATTGTGTGTTCAAAGGTTGTTTTATAGATAGGGATTAATAATCTGAAAAGTTGGAGGGTCATTCCTCTAGTAGTTACATCCTAGAAGTCATGAACCCTATCTGGTTTGTAGGAGCTCAGCAAAAATTAGTTGAATAAGTGGCCACTATATGAATAAAAACGATGACAAATGCTTTAAATGAGATACAAACAAGATGCCAAGAGTAGAAAGAGTAGAAACATGATTGTGCATTAGTTCAGGAGTCAGAACCTGGCTTCAAATTATCTTTTTTTTAGGAAAGATTCAAAATGCCTGCTGGAATGTTTTAGGTGTGTTGCTCATCTTTCTAGACCCAGATTAATAAACTTTTTCTGTAAGGAAACAAGTACCAAATACTCAACTTTGCAGTAAATATAGTTTCTTCAGTTATTCAACTACTCAATTGTGCTATAGCCAAAGATAATATGTAAACAAATAGGTGTGGCTGTGTTCCAATAAAACTTTATTTACAAAAAAAGGTGACTATCTGGTTGGCCTGGGGGCCCTATTGGGCCAACTCCTGTTCCAGATGATTTGTAGCTTATGCAATCATTGTATTATATAAGGTACCTTTGCAACATGCCTAGTCTATGATTAGTTGGTCAACAAAATACCTAAAAAAATCTCAACAACTATTAGTTCTCACTTGGAGTCTTAAAGAAAGGAGATATTTGAGTTGAGTCCTTAGATCTGAATTTCCCAGATAGGGGAAGCAGATGGGGATGAAGACTGGAGAGGGAATAGCCAGTGTAGGAGAGAACTTATGTGAGGGTCTTGGTGCTCTGTTGAGTGGACCCTGGAAACTGCTGCAGCATTCTCTGGATGATAGTATGGCAGGAATAGCAAGGAGTAATCTCTTTCTACCTTAATGGTGAAATGGGGACAGTAACAACCTTCCTTCCTGTAGTGAGGATTAGAGAAATTGAATGTCAAATATCCAGTGCTTGGCTATGTCCTGTGACCTCTGCTGGGTGACATTTTTTGATCCCGACACTGTCTGATGACCAAACTATTGGTTACTCTATTTTGCTGAGCCAGACTTCCTTCCAGTCTATTATGCTTAGGGCAATTTGCTCCCCATTCTGAGCTTAACCTACTTCTTGCCCCACCACACTGGATAAAAATCAGTGGCCCTCTCATATCTGGAGCCTGGATGAAAAGGGGCTTCTTGACTGAGATTTCTCAGGGTGCCATCTATGGAGTACCTGGACAGAAGCACCTGGAAGTATCCATTAAAAATGGAGATCCCTGGGCCCCGCCCAGAGCTCTGGAGTCAGGATCACTGCTGTGGGGCCCATTTTAAACTAGCTTTCAGGTAGTTCTTAAAAGTTTCAGAGTGGAAGAGATGCTGCTGTTCCAACTAAAGCATTAAAAATTTTTTTCCAAGACCTCCCCCTTTGTATTGCTTTTTCACTCTTAATCCAGTGTAATCAAGGAAAGATAGAAAACTAAGCCAAGCACTAACTTGTCACAAAAATAACAGAGTGTGCAAGGAGTAAGTTTACATCTAAGTGAGTCACAAAGTTGCAGGACTTTCCTGAGGTGTCCCTGGTCAGCCAGTCCTGTGCCCAGGTAAGAACTAGCACACAGAACATCCCTGGTTGGAATGGTCTTGTAGGACTTCTCTCTTTGCAAATTCCTGATGAGCCTGGGGTGGTTTCACCTTTGCTTTTCCTGGTTAGAACTACCCCACACAGATTTCCTGATTCAAATCCTCTCACAGTGCTTTCCCCACTAACCTCTCTAAATTGATAATGGGGTCACAGAGCCTCTGGTGACCTCATCTCAGGGGTTCTTTGCTTTGGTGATCTTTCCGTGAGGCAAGTGTGCCTGCACTTAAATTCATTGGGATGTGAATTTTATCCATTATATATGTTAAAAAAAAAAAAAAGGTAATAGTCATGTATTTGAAAGGTAATGTTGTCATCGTCAAATCATAGGATTAGCTTCCAGATACTTAATCAATAAATTATTATTGATTATTCATGTGCCATATGTGTTGAAATCTGCATAACAATGCACCTATCTATCTGTGTGTATTTATTTATTTTTATGATTATAGATATTAGTAACAAATCTGCATATTAGCAACCTCATTAATTGTAAAAATTTTTTGGCGACACAGAGGGCAGAGTTATTCTGTCTTTTAAATGAATAAAGTGAAGCACAGAAAATGAAATGATATTTCCAAGGCCAGACAACCAGCACATTGCTCAGCCAGGGCTCAGCAATAGATTCCCAGTGGGCTTCTTAGAACAATTGCACCCTGAGTTCTCTATCCAAATAAAACCAAAGACTTATAGAGACCTTCTCCTGTGAGGAGAAAGAATGGAGCACTTCGCAAATACAAAGCATTCAAATAATAAAACGGCTTGGGGTTCTGACACCCCATGAAATCTCCCAGCTACAGCTGGGGCATAATTGTGTCTTTAGGAGACACAAAAAGCCAAAGACACCACTAGATGGCAGTATATGAACATTAACAGGGAAAGGTTCCTGCTCTTGATCTTGAGTGCCTTGGGACTGACTGCCATGGTGAAAGTCTTGGCAAGGGCATCCCTTTGGAGCTAACCTTCCAAGGACAATGGATTTGGAGACTGTTGTGACTTTGGGCTCCAGCTCGAGGCAGGATGGCCACACTTTGGTTCTCCGAGAGGTGAAATCAGTGGCAGTTAGAATCATTTGGTATCCTAACTCTACTTGGTCTGGGGTGAGGTCAAGGCATCAGTATTTTTTTTTTTTTTTTAAAGCTTCCCAGGAGCATCCGTGTGCTCTCAGTGTCAATTCTCTGTGCTAAGTGGAGGCCAGCAGACCCCAGGGTTGCCAGAGCCCAAGCAGAGCAGCACAATGTGAGCTCCTAATGATGTTCTAGACACTGAGGCTACAGAAACAAATGAGACATTAAGACATGGTCTCTGTACTCAAGAAGCCACAATTTCAAGGAGGCGCAATTTTAAATTCCAAATAGGATCCAGGTATGTGGTGAAGTATTCCTGTAGTTCAGTCCCTGGTCCGCCTCGCATGATTTTGAGTCAGTTGCTTGAGCACCACTCCGTGGTGTATTTTCTTCAGCGGGTTTTGATGGAATTCCTCATTGGGAAAATGGGGATGTTAAGCTAGATGCCTCCAAGGATCCGTAGAGCTATGCATGTTCCTAAGGGCAGTATCTTTCCTCAGTCACGTTCTGTGTATACCCAGGAGTGACCTGGCTGTTGGAGGGAGGGAGGGACTCCCTTGGCCTGGCCTGAGCTCAGCACTGCAGGCAGGACAGAGGGGTTCTGCTGCTGCTTCGAGCTCTGACAATTCTCATTTGCCAATAGTAGCATTTAGTTCATCACAGAGAAAATTAGTTGTTGATGATAAAGCCTTTAAAAGCATATACAAATTCCATGTGCTTGTTTTCCAGATATGTATAATCCAGACCAGTGGGGACTGGAGATGGAAGAGGGCATCTCCAAGCCACAGACAACCCTCCTCCCCCTCAAGCCCCATTCCCACCCCCTTCTCTCCATCTCTGTGTTCCTCTTTGCAACACCCTGTTGGATTTTCTCCTAAGCTAGGTTGACCTCTAGAAGGTTGCTTTCATCATAATCTCTCCCTTTCATGGGGGGGTTGGTGGGCCATAGTCAGGAATGGGGAAGAGTCTACAGTGATAGCCTGAGAGTCCTGATCTAAAGTATGTGCTTAAGAAAGGCCTGAATAGCACAGACTAAATCTTACTCATATCACTCATGTTAATACTTGGCCCAAGTCCTGGTACAGAGTAGGTGTGAGTGAATGTTTGTTGAATTAAGGTTTCTGTAGTTTGAAGTATTTAACTATGTCAAGTCAATTTTAAATATTCAGATTTCAGCATCAGGAATAGTTTTGATATTATTTATGTCTTATAGACATCAAAAATGATGAAATGGATTGTCTTCCTCTTTGCATTGGCTGCTAGGAAGCTCGGAAATAACTTAGTGACCCTCCCCCCTCTAGCAAATAACTAAGAAGCACCCTATGCTAAATATGTGATTTTAAAATCAATTAAGTGACATATAGTGATTATATGTGACTGTGCATGATCAAGTAAATGATTATATGTAATAAATGATTATATGCCCGATTTTACTTTATTTTTATCCAATTTTATATTTATTGTACTGAATTATTATTACAAGCTGCTTCAAATTCTCTTTGGAACAAGGAATGGTGAAACATTAAATCTGAGGCAGAGTCGGGGACAGTTGCTGGTACACTGTAGGAGCTGAAATTATTTGTTGAGTAAATGAGTGAATGGTATTTTTATCTGAATCTTAAGATTGAATTCTATGTTTAAACAAATCTATGAAGAACTTATTAAACTCAACAGCAAAGAAACAAACAATCCAATCATGAAATGGGCAAAAGACATGGAGAGAAATCTCACAGAGGAAGACATGGACATGGCCACCAAGCACATGAGAAAATGCTCCGCATCACTTGCCATCAGGGAAATACAAATCAAAACCACAACGAGATACCACCTCACACCAGTGAGAATGGGGAAAATTAACAAGGCAGGAAACCACAAATGTTGGAGAGGATGCGGAGAAAAGGGAACCCTCCTGCACTGTTGGTGGGAATGTGAACTGGTGCAGCCACTCTGGAAAACTGTGGAGGTTCCTCAAAGAGTTAAAAATAGACCTGCCCTACGACCCAGCAATTGCACTATTGGGATTTACCCCAAAGATACAGATGCAGTGAAACGCCAGGACACCTGCACCCCGATGTCTCTAGCAGCAATGTCCACAATAGCCAAACTGTGGAAGGAGCCTCGGTGTCCGTCGAAAGATGAATGGATAAAGAAGATGTGGTCTATGTATACAATGGAATATTCCTCAGCCATTAGAGATGACAAATACCCACCATTTGCTCTGACATGGATGGAACTGGGGGGTATTATGCTGAGTGAAATAAGTCAATCAGAAAAGGACAATATTATATGGTCTCATTCATTTGGGGAATATAAAAATTAGTAAAAAGGAATAAAGGGAAAGGAGAGAGAATGAGTGAAAATATCAGTGAGGGAGACAAAACATGAGAGACACCCAACTCTGGGAAATGAACAAGGGGTGGTGAAAGGGGAGGTGGGCGGGGGTTGGGGTGACTGGGTGATGGGCACTGAGGGGGGCACTTGGTAGGATGAGCACTGGGTGTTATGCTATATGTTGGCAAATTGAACTCCAATAAAAAAAATTAAAAACAAATCTATTGGGACACCTGGGCAGCTCAGATCATGGTCCTGGGGTCCTGGAATTGAGTCCCACATCGGCTCCCTGCAGGGAGCCTGCTTCTCCATCTGCCTATATTTCTGCCTCTCTCTCTGTGTCTCTCATGAATAAATAAATAAAATCTTAAAACAAAAACAAAAAAACCTCAAATCTATCAATCAACCCAAAAGTCACAGTCTCCTAAAATAACACTGGAATAAACAGGAAGATCTTCTGAGGAATTGCCTCAGAGAGGCGGAGTGACCTGGCCAGGATGACATGAAGATCCAGTGGCTTCCAGTTAAGCCCAGTTATGGTTTACCCTTGATCTACAGTACATTCCATTATTCCAAAAACATTTCTTTTGATCTTCCAAGAGAGATAACTATCCTCAAATACCTTCAGAAATGAAATATAAAGAAAGGTACGTTCATCTAGTTGCCCCTCAGGTAAAATTGGTGATAAAACAAGAGCAGTGCCACCTGTGTTTGATGGAATTGATTTTTCTGCTTATCATTTTCCCTTTGCCCAAGCCCATGTCAGCTCATTTGGTGACCTGTGGTATGAGTTTCTTTCTAAGCTTCATAAGGAGAAAAAGTTATGAGTGCTGGTAGCCCCATTCGGCAGTCTCATGGGCGGTTGGGAAGGGATAGTTTTACTGACTGTGTTTATCCTGGATAGAAGCCAGCAGGCCTGTCAGCTTAAAGCATGAGCCGCTTCATCTTGTCAAACATCTTTGTCCAAAACGTGGCCAGAGAAGAAGTGAGGCAGCTGAATTTTGATGGAAATTTATCTTTCATGTATTTATTAAGTGTTTCCGTAGAGAGCGAAAGAACTCATGTTCCTATTTAACAGCCTCATGTGTCTACTTTTCCAGCGTTTTCTAACTCCCCATCAACTCCACCATTTTAGTTCTCTATATTCATAGTCAAAGTCTCTGCCCAACAAATGATTTTTTCCTTTAATATTCCCTAACCTAAGAGAAGAAAGTTTTTCCTTTCTTGTTCACTCCCTTGTGTATCTTTATCATCGTGGATATAATTTGCTTTAAAGTCAAATTTACATCTTCTTCAGGTCGATCAGTTTTTTCACTGGTATTCCATCAATGGAAGATGTTAGATCTACTTCCCAAAACACTTAGTTTTGGGATCATCATCTATACAAGTTTTATTTTTATTTAATTCTATACATGAACTTCAAGGCCCTTATTACTCAGAGTAATTGTAGCCAATATCTTGCCTCCATGCCTTTGCTTATGTTTTTCCCTCTGACTGGCATACTTTTTCCTTTTTGACTAACCTGGGAGCTCTAGCTCTGATGACATAATGCCATGAAAACTCCCCAGGAATAATTTACTAGTCACTTATCAGTGCTCCTGCAATGGACCCACTTCCATGATGGCATCACCATGTTCTGTTACTCTAATGTGGTCATTTATCTGCTTTTCCCAATGGACTGTGAGCCTCTCAAGGATAGAGGCCATCGCTCCTTCATCTTTGAATCTCCTGAGCCCACTCAGAGCCAAGGGTGTAGTAGGTGCTCATGTGCATATTTACTCATCCTATTGTTGATTCATTGTGGTTGCTGCTGCTGTCTTACTCAGATTTCTTGCCTTCCCTGTGAGGAGCGAACTCTGCAGAAATCCTGGCCAGAAAGCAATCTGGTGTGCTAGTCGGAGCAGCTCACCTGTTGGCTCACTGTATGAATGTGATGCGATGATCTTGCAGCCCAGAGGCCTGGGCTTTGTTCACAGGCACAGAAATGCCTTCTGAGTCATGCTCAGCCAGCTATTGCCTGAGTCTTAGTCTAGGGATGGAGAAGACCTGGCTCCTGCCTGCAGTATCTCCTGGAGATTTCAGCTGCTGTTTTTAACTCCTAGCTTTAGCCGCCTTTGGGGATATTTTGTATTGGGTTCAGTTTTACTCTCTATTTGAGATGAGATTACTGAGGCAGATACCTTGGGGGAAGAAAGTTTGTCCTTTGGGAGTCTGTATTTTAATCCAAGGTGAGATTATGAATTCTCAGCTGCAGCCCAGGCCTACCAGGCCTCAGATCTTTCTCAGGTCCGAAGTATAGTGGACTCTGGAAACATTAACTTGTCACCATGCAGGAGATAAATTATATCTGGGACAAAGTCCTAAGGCAGGAGAATTGGAGAAGCAAGCTCTAGGGCTAGTTGCCATTTGCTTATTTTTCTTTTGAGAGAACAGAGAGGAATAGCTTTGATTTAGTAAAAGAGAATGCCTTCCCATGACTCTATTTGGAAAAATGCCCTTGGCATTTGAAGGTTGGCATTGGGTATCTGTTGTTCTTACATTTTTGGACTCTTTAAAGTTCAGATAGTCCACTGCCTCACCTTTATCCTAATCTTTGTATCTGTTAGAAGAGTCATTAAACCCAGGCCCATCACCTGGCTCCCTCTTGCTTGAGTTGTCCCAGTGAAGTGGTTCTCCAGACTAAGTTTGGATACTTTCTTTGACAGGCAACCCCCAAACTCTCCATCCTCCTCTTTGTAGTCTAGGAAGCGCATTCTTTTTTATACAGCACTGTTAGTTAAAAAAGAAATTTCTCCTAATATTGAGCAGATTTCTGTCCCTGTTGTAGTTTTTACAGATTGTTTCAATTCTGCCTCTCAGGGCCACATATAACAAATAAGTCCTTTCAGCTCCTATTCCCCAAACTGTGCTCTTTTAGCTACATCATCCATTTCTTTAAGCTTTCCTTCCTGCAACACCACTCCAGGACTTTTACCAGTTGAGCCATTCATTCTTCTTTGAACACTTTCCAGTTTGCCCTCGTGAAATAACGTGAAACCCAGATAAAGCAGGAGGACTCATGTCACACTCACAGAAATGCTTGTCAACAACCAAAAGTGATTGAGAAGAAATTAGGATCTTTAATGAAGTTATTTGAAAACCCTGAAAGGGTTCATTTCCTGACTCATAACAAAACATGAAATTCACATTTTCCATCTTTCTCTATTTTTCTCTGCTTCCACTTTAGTCTTTCATCTTCCTCTACTGGAATTCTGAGACAGCCCCCCAAACCAGCCCTATCAGGCTTTCTTAATTTCTCCTCTTCTGTCCCATCTTAGGCTCAGTTTTATTGGGGAAGAGGGAATGGTGATGTGGGTTGGAGGGATTGAAGATGCATAATTAAAACCCAAGAACCTTGTTTTGTATGAATTTAGAGTCATCAGAGTAAATAACTGGATCCATGCAAAGCAGAGCAAACCCATCTACTTTCCTTCTTCTTAGCGTGACTTCTAGTAATAGAGCTTTGAATATTGGCTTTGGGGCAGACCAATTTGCTGGTGTCTCCTATTAAACTTTCTGTGAACTCAAAAGCCTTATAGAACTTATCCAGGATCTGGGGTTGAGGTGGGCACAGACTCTGTAGATTCCTGATTGAAGTTTTTTGGAAAAGGTATAAGGGAAAAAGGAAGAAATGGTCCTATTATATTAAATTTGAGGTCCAGTTACTTGGAAATGAAAGATCACATTTTTACTTAGTGTTTTTGTCCTCCTTATGTTTGGCTGAAGGGTAAAAATAACTCTGGTGGCCCCCAACAGGCCTCCTACAACCTCCTAACCTTAATCCAAACCCACCTTGACTGCCTGTACTATCGTAGTTCCCATAAGTCAGTTTTGGGTTTTAAGTTAGCACTTCCCTCCATTCTGCATCCCAACCTCATGGGCACCCTGTCTCTGTTGTCCAGAGTGTAGGGACTGCCTCAGGCATACAGTTACAGGCCTGGTGGCGTTCTTATTCACTGTTTTGGGTGGTGGGCTCATCAGCAATTTCCTCAAATGGTTCTACGTGCCCTACATCTGGCAGAAATTCCTCATATATTTTGATCACTTAATGACGTCATTCCTGAGATATTATTTTTAAAGTATCTTTGGTCACTTTAAACAGGATTTTGGGAATGAGGAGAATTAAATCCATGGACACAAATGGATATCTTGAACTGGAACTCAACAAAGTTAAATTTCAACCACACTGGGTAAGGCAGGATGGGAAGGAATGGTATGCTGTATTAGGGCTGGTCGTTTTGATGATCACGGTGTTGCTCTCTACACATTTCCAAAAATTTCTTCACACATTACATCATTTGATTTTTATAATAGATTTGAATAGGGAAAGTTGTAATTATTAACTCTCCTCTGCTAATTCATAGAAAAATGCCCAAATAAATTTAGTAACTTACCCAAAAGTAGAGGACTTGTGAGCCCCTCAGATCTTTTGCCTGCTAAGACTCCAATCCTCTGTAGTTGCTAGGTGTGGGGATGCCATCCTCTCTAGGACTTCACGAGTACCTGTAATGTTTCCTTCTTGTGTTTTTTAAACCATACTCCTTTTTTTGACTTAAATAAATATATTTAACAAGAAAACTTATTTATCACTACATTAAATAAAAAACCATTACCGCTTGCTATAACTGGAAAGTAATCATGAAAGGAAGAAAAATGAGAATGAATCAGTGTCCTCATATTTTAGCTAAATTTTGATTCCCACTGAAGTCTCTGAGCCTGCATTCTGCTCTCTCTTTATTAAAAAGGGAAATTTTCGCATGCTTTTGGAGAGGTGTTGAAGTCATATGGCATCAAACTGAGACTTTCTCCTCTATGTCATCTGAAGGACTGAAACAGAATTGGAAAAGAAATAACTTTCCCAACATGCAAATCAGTGTTATGCAATGTTGTGTCCATGTAGAATTCTTTCACACATAATTTAAACATTCTTAAGTTTGTTTCTCTGAGGAAACACTATAGAATACCATAGTTACATAATAAAGGAGTAAACATTGACTGTGAGTTGGTTGGTTCTGGTAGACTACATAGATGTCAGTAGTAGTTGTGCTAGCTAGTTCTGTTCTATAAATCAATAGGTATCTCTTTGGCCACTCGGTGACACTTAATGAATGGCCTACTGTGTGCTGGCCCTGCAAAGATGAGTAAGACACAATCTCAGTCCTGAAGGAAGTTTGGGGTCTCATTAGTATTATCAGTGATGTGAGCTCCTAAGTTTTCCAATGTGAGGTAGGTACCCTCAACCTTGCCTGAGGGTGGGTGAGGGAAGGCTCCACACAGGTGGTGCTACATGAGCTGGCTATTAAAGAATAAGGAGTTAACAGCTGTGGCTCTCCCAGGATGAGTACAGCTTCTACAAAGTAACAATGGTAGGAAAAGACATGGGTTGTCTTGAGGAACAACTAGTTTTTTTTGGTTTGGCTAAAGTGTAGAGCCAAAAGGGAGAGAGGTGGATAGAGTAGAGAGGTATCAGAAAAGGAGGCAGGAGTCGTAGAGCCAAGGCAGTTTGCAAAGAGCTTTGAATCCCTTGCCAGGGAGTTTGGACTGGTCCTGTAGACGGTAAGGAGCCATCCAGAATATGTAAGCAGAGGAATGACATGCTCAGACATACATTTTAGAGAGGTCACTGCTAGCAGTGAGTAGAGACGAGAGGAGAGAGTAAGATGTCAACACAGACGTCTTCTTGGGATGCCAATATTAGCTTAAGTTATTCCGTGCAAATTCTATTCATTAGCTCTCCTTGCCCATGGAAAGTGTTTTGGCAGCCACCACTCTGGCCAGAATGAATGATGTCTGAATGGAGCGTCTTTGCTTTGGCCTTGGCAGACTTGTTGTGGGATTTTTTACTATAATAAAACTGCTTCACAAAAGTGGTCTAGTCCATGTGGGCTGTTTCAAGTTGTCCATGTGGGCAACTTAGAGAAAACCAACAATATCCATTTCACAACCATGCATTAATAAGGAATTTAGCCTTCTTTTGGCTGAATAACTTGAGTGATTAAGGACTGTGGCTGTGTGTGTGTGTGTGTGTGTATGTGCGTGTGCAATTCCCTCAACTCACTGACATACACATAAAGTGAGGATCCACACAGCATGACAGAGCAAGGAGGTCTTCAAAATTATCTAGCCCACTTTCCTGGGGAACTTGAGATATGGCACAGGTCCTTGATCATAGTAGATGCTCAGGCGCTTCGAGCATAGGTGGTACTGTTTCCCCTATACCATTTGAGCTGTGAATTAACAATTTAGCTTTCCTTTAGTATTTTATATTATTCCTTTTAATGTACTTTAAAAAGAAATATAATTTTAACTGAGTAGATTGCACAGTAGACTCATGCTACCCATTCTATATTACATTGGTAACCATAACATGATCTATTGTATGGTGAACTGGGTATTTAATTGAAAGTTGGAGTTTAAGACTTGGCTTGGCCAATTATTATATATTTCATCTGGGACAATTCATCTTACCTGTCTGAGACTCACTTTCTCCAGTAGTAAAAAGGATGTTTAGGCTCTCCAGGATGGCAGACAGCTTTCCCTTTATTTGCCAGCTTCAGAGGGTTGGTAGTGATTGTCTAGAGGGGTGGTTCTCAGCCTCATAAGGAGTCTTTTGAGGCTTTTTTTTTCCCTACTCACCTCATCTCCATATAATTCTAAGGCTATAGGTATACTGTACATCTGTTTATGTAGTGTGACCCTTTGGAAGGCAACAAACCATCGTAATAGCTAACTTTTTTTTTTTTTTAATTTTCCTAGAACCAAGTTTTGGCCTCTTGGGTGCTGTATTGCCTGGTTGAGAATACAGGCAGAGGCTGTATTCTCTGGGTCAGAGAGCTCTGCTGATGGGGATTGTGTGGCTATAGTCATGTCCAGCAGGAAAGAGGGATGTGTGTTATCTGCCATAGTCATGAGAAAGGGGAGCAGCTGGATGTGAACTTTGTATTGGGCTAGATCATCTGTGTAACTTTTACCACTTGAATGTTCTGAAATTCCACGTTCAGTATGTATGTAAGCTATAGCTATCCAGCTGAAAGTAATCATTGTTTTTAATAGTTACTGTATTGAGTGTTAATTACATGTTGATAGAACTCCCAAATCTGAAAAAAATCTCAAAGTAATCAATTAAATAATAATAAGATAGGCCATATTTGTGGAATATTTTATTTATAATCCTTAACACATTCTGGGTAATTAAAATGTTCTAAGATATGCTTATATGCCATTGTGATCCTTTAGAAATTATTCATTTTCAATCTTGCAGATTTCTAAGATAAGTTTTGGGATAGAAGTATCTGTTTCACAATAGAACAGCTATCAGATGATCTATCCAAAGAACTTCTAATGCCTATATTACAGCAAGCTCCTGAGCTTGATTGAGTAGGAGCTCTTGATAATGAGAATGCATGGGAATAACCCTCACATCTTTCTGTTGGATAATTTATTGTATTCAAACTCTACTTGGAGTCAGGAATCGTAATGGTGGGGGTGGAAAGACTATCCACTCTTGAGCAGCTTGCAGTTTTGTGGAGGCTGTCAGCAGAAGTAACTAGGACAGCCAAGCTACATCAACCTGGATGTAAAATGAGGTCACATCCCTTTAACACCTGTTGCTATTGGCTTGAACCTTTGTCAGTTTTGATGGCTAACATGTCTCTCCCTTGAAACATTCTCAGTTGTTATTCTCAGTTATTCTCATTCTCATAGTTTTTTTTTGACACGGGGTTATGTGTCAAATAGGCCTCTAGTGTAGACCTGTTATGACCTCTTTGCTCTTTGCTGTGGAACTTTTGTCATTGCCAGTCATTGCTCTATTGGGCATGGCCAACCTCAGCTATTCCCTGGTCTCAGGAGAGGGCCCAACTCTTTTCTTTATCATTTCATTCATGTATGGAGCAATCTCTTCTCTTAATTTATTACCACACATTTGAACCTAGGTTGTAAAGCTTGAATACCATTGCATTGAATGTTGGGGATTACAGAAGATAAGTGCAAGCAGAAAATACTCAAAATTTGTCATTTTCTATATCTGCTTTCAAGGACCTTAGATCTAGACTCACTCTCTGTAGGCCTGATGTCTTTTTGGAATGTAGGTGAGGTTTGGTGGGGTGAGTTCTGGAGCCTACCACCAAGAAAGACTTCTTGAGACATCTTTGGTGCAAAATGGTGGTTTTATTAAAGCATGGAGACAGCACCCCTGGGCAGAAAGAGCTGCTGCCCTGGGGTTTTGAGGGATAACTGATTATATACTTGGGAGTTGAGGGAGCTAAGGAAAAGGGAGCTTTCAAAAGGATCTTCATATGTTGAAGAAGACTTACAGGATACTAGAGGCCTTGCCATTGCCAAGTTAAGGTTGATTTTCCTTCTAGCAAGAGATTACCATTGCCAAGTTAAGGTTGATTTTCCTTCTAGCAAGAGATTAACATTAAGATAGTTGGGAGCTTCCTGGAGAGACATTTATTTAGAGTCTCTCCATTTCCCTGGAGAGACTCTGCCGACTTCAAGTATCTGTCAATGGGCTCCAGGTTATAAGGGCATTTAACTGCATCCACATTTCCTTCTGGAAGCTAGATTATTGATAAAAATGCTTAGGGCAGCCAGGAGTGCCTGAGGAATGTCACACATCCCACCTGGGGAGGAGGTCGGGTTGCAAGGTGTCAGCAGCTACTGCTTTGCCTTCTGTTTCCTCATTGTGCCTCTGAATGGTCATTGCTCATCATGTGTATCTCAAAGAGATGCTTTTACTTTCACTATGGGAGTCTTCATCAGAGTCTAGACTTCATATTATGAAGGCCCACCGTGAGAAAAGAGTTTTGTTCCCCTATCTAACCTCTTGCTGACCATTATGCCTCCTTATTCCTCATTATCTTGTCCTTCTTTTGAAGCTAAGGTACCACAAGGACATTGAGGCTTTAACAGAGGGAATTCTTCCCTTGGGCCTTGATCCTCAAAAGACCATCACATCAAAATGTGATATTTGATCATTATTTCGCAAAGCCTAGGCTGTTGTTTATCTTGAATAACTTCATATCCAAATTCAAGATGACTTAAACATAGCCAATCTAATCTCACCTCTGGCTTAAAATCCCCATTTTTCCTGCAGTTTTTTAGGTCTGTACTCCCAAACTCATGTGAAAAAATTCTAGAAAACACACGTACGTGCACACAATTTGCCAAGAATGAGCAATAATTAAAATCATCATAGGAAAGATTAAAACTAAAGAAATGTTTTCTCTAAAGAAGCTATGAAGTCTGCCGAGATATAGCTATGTTAAAACAAACATCTAACTTATATGCCAAAGAGAATTCTTTACTTCTTAGTGTAAACATTTACATTAAGATTAATGGTGACTTCATTTTCCCTCAAATATAATAGCAGGGTATATTGCTTTACATCTGGGTAATTAAAGGGCCCACTGGATTCATTTTTAAAGAACAAAGGACAAAGGGTAGTGTGACCCAAAGGTAAATTCATTCCTTTAGCTCCTAGAAGATAAAAACTACTGAGAAGTTTGGAGATTTTGTTTTTCAGCATCAAGACCTATTAAAAAAAAAAAAACACTTAGCATCCAGTTCAGCAAGAGAATCCCAATACCTTAGAGCAGGTATTAACAAACATTTTCTGTAAAGGGCCAGGTAGTAAATATTTTAGGTTTTTCAGGTCGTATAGCCTCTGCCAAAACTCCTTGACTCTGCCACTGTGGTGCAAAAGTGACCACAGACAAATAAATGAGCATAGAAAAATAAATGAGCATGGCTACATTCTAAAAACAACTTTATTTAGAAACCCTGAAATTTGAATTTTTAAATAGTTCTCCCATTTTACAAAATAGTATTATTATTTCCATTTTTAAAACTATTGAAAAGTGTAAAAACTACTTTTGACTTGTAGGTCATACATCAATAGGTGGCCAGCCAGATTTGGCCCATAGGCTTTAGTTTGCTGACTTGTGCACTAGTGTTCTTTATCACATTATGAAATGATATATTCACATTACGGTAAGTATTAATATAGAGGAAAACACAGAGCGCTTCGGGACCAGTAAACACAACTTGAAAGAATCTCTATCTTTTTAGATTTTGTGTGTGAATCTAAACAACATCTAATTCCTTCCAAGAGCATCCTGGAATCTCTTGCCATTTCAGTGTGTTTCCCCTTGGAAAAAGACAACTTCCAACACATCCAAGGGGGAGAAAAAAGATTTTGGAAGGATTCTGGCTATCTGAACTCAAATGTGAAAGACAATTTTGAGGAACTAGGCAGAAATAAGGCAGATTGGGTGCCTCCAGATGGGTTGAATTGCATTTCACAGAGACCCGTGTTTCATTTTTTGTCATTCTGAGCAGTGTGGCCTGTTGTCCTAATGTCTAGTGGGCACTTCTGGGGCTGAGAAACCTAGTTGAGTGGGTGCATATGTGTGCAAAGGGATGTTCTGAACACAGATAACCCTTGTTTGTGTATGTGTGTGTACATATGTGCGTGTCATGGTGACACAACAAACACTCACTAATCATTTCCTTTGGGTAAAATGTTCTTTAGCTTTCACCTGGCAAAGCCCATTTCCTCATCGAAGCTTAAACCAAATGCCATTTCCTTTGAGAAACTAGTCCCAATGTCCAGCTCCCTTTTTTCCTTTCTCATTTCTTTGTCAGAATTAGTACTTTCTTTGTTCCTTCCTACACGCCTAACTTGGATGATAGATGAATCTCACAAGATTGTCAGCTCTTGAGGCAAGAATAGTTTATCTTTTCTTTATAGTCTCTTTGCCTTATCCCGTCCTTGGTATAGGGCGGGCACTTAAAAACAATTTGCTGAATGTAGCAAAATGAGCTGAATGCATTAGTGACCATGACTGAATGAAAATGCTTTGATTTTAAATACCTAACCTGTGTCCAAGAAGGTTCTTTTGACATTTGCACATTCCCCAGTTGAGGGGAAGGTTCCCCTTGGGCTCACAAAGTCTTATTCTTCCTATTTGAGAGATTAAAGAGAACCTTGGTTCCTGGTGGTGCTAACTGGTCTTCCCTTTGGTAGACAGCAGCCTTGTGTTTTTAGCAGTGACTCTTGTGCACACCTACCTACCTGCCTAGCCTGACATATGACTCACCAGGGCTCGGGCCAAAGTGCTGTCAGGCTAAGGGCCCATTTTTCTGAGTGTGTATTCAAGTTTGGGGTGGGAGATGGGGAGGTAGAAAGGTTTCCAGCGCAGGTTTTGGAGGCTTGCTGGCTGAGTGAACTTGGGGCGAGACCCCAAATCAGATGTCATCTGGTCCAACTTCTTTATTGTTCAAGGGAGAAGGCCAAGGCCCAGGGGGAAGTGCCTGGCTCAAGACCACATGCATATTCCTATAAGAGCTGGCTTCCAACTAGCCCCATTGTTCCCAATCTAAGATTCTTTACAATTACCAATTTAATGAATGAGTGAATGAATTAACCAAACATCACTGAGGCCTACCATGCATCTGGGCACTTGGGGACCCAGATGACTCCAGCATGTGCCCTGTCTTCTTAGATGCTGCCGTCTGGGATCATGAGGCAGAGTGTAGCAGTAATGGTGCTACCTTGGACCTCTTGTAGATGTAGGTGTGAGCATCTCTGTCTCTTTCCAGTTGTAGAAAAAAGAAATGCATAGGCGCCCCTCATAAAGCTGTTGTGGAGATTTAATAAGAGAATTCATGGAAAACCCTTAATGTAACATGTGCTACCTAGACAATGGTCAATAATTTGCAGCTGTTAGTATTCAAATGGAGACACTCAGCCCTTGTAGCAATTAGCTCCCTCAGTAACCATATTTGAAAGTGCAGGATGGCAGGCATATTTGGAGAAAATCTGACCCCCCCCCCAAAAAAAATAGTGCAAGATGAATTCTTTTGCCTCAGATAAGGGTGATTCTAATAACTCTACTGAAAAGCAAAAGGTCATTTTCTGCCTTTTTTGTAGAATGAGGGGGTAGGAGGAGAGATTGCCATGATCCAGTGAAAAAGAATTTCGTCCTTGCGGAGATAGTTGTGCCCATTGTTTCCCTGGCAGGTTTAGGCTGTGTGTAAATCCTGCCACATGTGCTTCTTACTTTTCACACCGAGACATCACTCGTTTCATAAACAGAGGCTGAATTCACGTGACCCAGCTGCCTGCTGTCCCAGCCCTGCCCCCATCTGGCCACCTCGGAGGCTCCCCCAGAGCTGGGCACGGGCTCGGGGCTGCTCACTGGCTGGCAGAAGCAGGTCAGTGCCTCGGAGGCACTTTTCCGATCTCGTTTGTGGCCGGAGTCCCATGGGGTGCAACTCACCCTGGTTTCATGTGGTGTTGCAATCGAAACTATTGAATCTCAAAATGGAATATAATTAAGGCTGGGTTAATAAAGCGTGTTCCACTCGTAGCCAGTAAAGGGTGTCATGTTTCTCCTTGCAGCTTTAGGCAAGGAAACTTAATCTCCAGCTTTGTCAGGGCAGACTGAATCAGAGGTGTGTCATCGAGCGGAAAGCCTCTTGTTTTACTTGTTGCAGTCACTACCCGGCCAGCCTCATCTGGGTGGATTTGTACTGAGCACACACAACCCAGCCCGTGGCAGGGCCCCCCGAGGAGGAGGAATCTGGGGACTTGTGCTCTGTGCTGGGCCCTGGAAATGATCCAAGGGAAGGCACCTCTGAAGCACAGGAGTCTCTGGGGCCCCAGGGATAGAGGGCTGGGGACAGAAACGGGGGGTGCTGCTGGGAAACCCTAGGGCCCTAGGGTAGCTTCCAGGCAAGGCTTCTCCACCTTGCTCCCATCTTTCTCGCTGGCTTGAGTCCTCTTCCTTTGCTGCTTTCTTCTAGCAACATTCTGCTCCTCATCCTCCAGGACTCAGTGTCACAGGCCTCCCTCTGTCCCACGCAGGATCGTATTGCGAAGTCCTGCTTCCCTGGCACTGGAGATGACTGTGTCAGCACTATTGAACAGTCCCGGCCACTTGCCTTATTACGGGCTGCATTCTGTGCTGGGCACTTGTGTACATTCTCTGATCCGATCCTCTCGACAGCTCCTCTATTAGAGATGAGAGACCCGAGTCTCAGGGATGGGGGGGCCGTACGTTTCCCAGGGACATAGAGTGAATGCGTTCATTCCAGTTCATTCCAAGGATGTTTATTCAACACCTATAACATGCCAGGCACTGTTTTAGGTCCTGAGACACATCTCTGAACAAACAGCCAAAAAAAAAAAAAAAAAAAAACACAAAAAACCACTCTGTCCTCATAGAATTCATATTCTAGTGTTGTATGTGGTGTGTGTGTGTGTGTTTGTGTGGAAACAGATAAATTGTATAATATGTTAGAAGGGGATAAGTGCAATGGAAAAATGCAAATGGGAGGTTGAGCAAGGATTTGAGCCCAGATCTCCCTTAAAGCCTGGCATGCTCTTAGCCACTCAGGTGTGTTGTCTGTGGTTCTGGGATCTTCTTGGAATTACCTCTTTACTTCTCAGACTCTTCTCCTAGACCATACATTTCTCTGGGGCAGGACGTTTCCTTAATCAGTTCCCTATCCTGGTACATATCTCAGTGCCTGGCATGGAGTCAGCATTCAATGAACGTTTGCCCAGCATGGGAACAAGTGAGTGACCATATGATGACACAAGAACTTACCGGAAAGCACTAATTTCCCAGGGGGCTGGCCAGTCCCGGAGGCTGGGCTCTGCTACAAACGTGTCCTGTTACCTCAGGCCCATAAAATCTGCAGAATGGGAAAAAAATAATGACTGTTTTTGACTTCCTCATAGATATGTCACGAGGATTAATGAGATGCTGTGTGCTCAAAGACATTCATTTCTTTGGAGACAGGGACTTGTGTTCTTCTCAGCGGTATGCTCAGTGTTCACAATTCCAGCTGAGGATCTGATATGGTGTATTTTCACAATATTTCCCAGAGAAATGAAGTCTGTTTTACTGACAAGGTTTCTAAGCAGGTTTTACAAGCTGCTGCTTTTAGGCTCTGGGCCCATGCAGAGGTTGGCTACCATTGGAGCAATTGTGAAAACACAGTTTTTCCCCCTTTGCCAAAGTGGGCTCTAAATCAGTTCAAACCCAAGTTTTCATGGATGCTTGTCTTTTATTGTGGAAAAAAAAAATTCTGGTTTTTATTTGACTGAAATCCCATTTGTTGTTTCTAAAGGGGCAGCTATCAGAATGTTTGTCGGCCAAATCCCAGATATAAGTCACCAAGAAAAATGGCCCTGGATCCATGTTCCCTAGGAGGGAAGGGCTCTGTCATTGGCCGGTGGAATAGAAAGTGGGAAATCTCGGGAATGTCAAAATAGCATGAAGGTTAAACGAGAAAGTTTGGTTTTATTCTCTTTTGTTGCTGACGAGTCAGCATCCAAACCTGTTTAGTCACTCCCACACACAGAATGCAGGAGGCCCTCTTGGCATTTTCCTGTTCACCTGACACTGTGTCCTTAAGCATAATGAACTCGGTTAACTAAAAGCACTGCCAAGATCCTATCTGACACTGGCAAATAGGTCATCACTGGAGCGTTTGCTTGATATGGACACTACGTGGAGAGCTGTTTCCTGGTGGGGCAAATCCCCTGGTGTTACTCAGCAGAGACAAGTAATAGTAGTTTGGATTTCTCGAGTGTCTCTCCTCTAAGAGTTCAAAGGTCTCTCGTCTATTCTATCTTGGTCATCTCTATGACTCTGTTGGGAAGGCCGAAGCAGGTGTTATCATCCCCATTTTGGAGAAAGGAAAGCTGAGGCATATTTCAGTGAGTTGACCCACTTCATGCTGAGATGGCTCGGTTCGAGTTGAAGTCTCCTACCTGATATAATAGTCATTAATCAACTTAGAGCCGGAAGACCCAAGCAGGCTCATGCTAGGCACTATATGTTTATATACTCACACACATATATTTATATGTAATATATATTATAATATATATATAATGTATATATATTATAATATGTGTATATATATTGTATATATAATTGTATGTATAATATGTATATATAATTGTATATATAATGTATATATATTGTAATATGTATACATATATATGTAATATATATATATGGGCTATATTATATATATATATATATATATGGTAGCTTATGTATTTCACTAAATAAATAATCTTACAAGAAAAACATTATTTTTGTCGTTTGCTAGTTCAAATAGATTATATCCAAATTGACTTGTAACTTGCCATGCCACTACTTACATAATATTGTAGCCAAGTTCAACGTCTTTGTTTACATCGAGATGCTTCCTTTTACCTATGGCAGGATAGAATTGGCTCTGATTCTGGTACAGCTACGTGGTGCCCAGGCCTGGGCTGAGATGTGGGTGCCTCAGGCAACTAATTTGGTATTTGCCTGTATCAATGTTTAAAATATATTTGCTCATCATTTGCTTTAGTGCGAGTGGAGAGAAACTTATTTTCTATTAAGTTGGATTCTTTTCTCTTTACGTTTAAATGTAAAACGAGGAACTCGTTGCATGCATTGATGTTAATGTTACATTTTAATGTGTTTGGGGAACCCAGTTTTCCCATTCACAGTTTTCCCATCGCTCATAATCGGATGGTATAAATCACTTACACTCAGAAGGATAAAGGCAACTTCCAAGAATATAGTTGCACAGCCTCAGTTCAAAAGGAGTTTAAAAATTGCTTTTCCTGGTTTGCCTTTTGGCAAAATTTTCTTGTTTCTCATTCTTTCTTGTTTCTCATTCTCAGTTTCTCTTCAACTTGTTTTTTTTTGCCTGATTTTCTGAATCAAACCTCTTCTTGGAAAGCCCATTAAAGGGATTACAATTTAAACATTACACAGAGTCACTTGTTGCCAGTAAATGGCATGACCCCAGGTATGCTGATTTGGTTTCAGATTTTCTTCTGGCTTCTGGGAACAATAACCTGGTTGATCTCAAGCTTGGTGGCCTGACCATTGTGATGTTGAACAACCTCCATAATAAAGCTAACCAAAAAAGATAGGGTGACCCCAATGAGCAGTGGTTATACATTTCTCATTGAGGGTGTTCTCTTTTAGTAAGAGTAACTAAGTGAGGTTGTACAAGTTTATGTAAGTGGAGACCTGGGGTGACAGCCACTATATTTTGACTGAATTCGTGTGATGTCTAAAATTTTGTGGTGGAAACTTCTGGTTGTCTTCTTATTCTCACCCTCTCTCTTTGGTGAGCATCACAGAGGACCTCACATTCCAGTTTTCTTGCAGTTGGATGGGTCACTGACTAGTTCTGGCCAATGGGGACTGAGTTTAAGTGATACATGTCATTTCTGGCCAAGGGATTATTTTTTTTAAGATTTATTTATTTATTTATTTATTTATTTATTTATTTATTTGAGAGAGAGAGAGAGAGAGAGAGAGAGAGGCAGAGATGCAGGCAGAGGGAGAAGCAGGTTCCATGCTGGGAGCCCGACGTGGGACTCGATCCCGGGACTCCAGGATTGCACCCTGGGCCAAAGGCAGGCGTTAAACCACTGAGCCACCCAGGGGTCCCCTGGCCAAGGGTTTAAAAGCAAACTCTCCCCCTTTCCCTGGCAGCTGAACCCAGAAGCCATGTGTAAAGATAGCAGTGTTCTCAGAAGATGGCTTGCTCTTCTGTCAGGCTGGGTACCTGAATGACCAGATGGAGCTGGACCCTCTGCTGATCTGTGTTAGTTACATGCTGTGACCAAGAAGGAATCTTTTGTGGTGTTATGTGCCTAGGATTTGGAGGACCTATTTGGTATCCTGACACCAGACGGTTGGTGTCTTGGGAAGCTACCTGGCTGGCCCATTCCTTCGTTTGATTGGATATTGTATCTCTTTTATGACTTAATCCTCTGTTCTTCTGTTCTTTACTTATAAACCTAAAGTTCTTCATGGCCAGTCTAGGTTTGGGTCAGTTCTTACTAAACTCCCCAAGGAGGGATACTCTATCAATTCTCAGCTGATGATTGCTGCCAACAACCCATACAATACTCATCTCCCTCACTGATCTTCCAGTTTTGGGCTTTGAGGATAGGAGGTGGAAGTAAAGGCTAAAAAGAGGAGTGGGAAGAAGAGGACAGAATAGGACACCATGAGAAAAGCAAATGCCTCGAAGTGATTAGAATTGGCAAAACAAGATGCAGAGTCATCTTCCACTCTGGTCTTAGCAAACATGGTCATTTGTTGAATCAATCAATGATTATCTTCCTCTTTGATTCTCTCTTGTCTCCCTGCTCATGTCCTTTGCCCATTCCATTCCACATATTCCACACAGTAAGTTCTGTCCTGGGCCAGATCCTGAGCCACAGAGAAAGGAAGAACACATGCACTGGTCTCCAGTAGTTGATATTCTGATAGGGCAAGTGTTCACAAGAAAGGACTTCTGTAGTTCATGGAAGCAAAGAAAGAAATGTAGAACTTGTAGAGGCCAGTTGACTGGGAGAGAGGGCCTGTGGGGCGGGGTGGAAGTTGCTGCCAGGGTACCAATGTCACTAGGGACTGACCAAAGGCCGTAAAGTCCAAGAGCATTAACTAGTCAGTGTCTCTAGACCTTAGCAAGCTAACCCGGATGCTGAGTGATCACTTAACCTCTCGTAGTAGTGTCATAGAAGCTCAATGTCAAAGCCTGAATTTATAAGATAGAAAAATACCTTCCAGATGCTGTATCAAAGAAGTAACAATAGAAATACGTCACTAATAACTGCCACCTGTTGAAGGCTTCTATGTGCCAAGCACTGTGCACTTAGAGGCATTATGCCGTCTAGTCTTACAGCCACCTCATAAGGTTGGCATTTATCCCTACCTTACCGTTTCGGAGATGAGAAAACTGGGCCTCCAAGAGATTCTGTGAGTTGTCTAAGGTCTCTAAGAAAATGGTGACATTGGGTTTTGAATGCTGCAGAGTTTGATATCATAGGCCAAGCTTGTCCTCAGTTTGTTGTTCTGGCAAGGAGAGGGAATTAATCCTCGAAGTACGTTGGTGAACACAGAAGCAAAGCAGATGGAGTTGGATGCTTTAGAGCCATGGTAACCCCTGCTCCTCAGTGGAGTCTCCTCTCCAGTGACCAGAAGGCTATTGTCTGCTAGGGTCAGCGTGGGCTACCTGGGCAGGGACGCATAGCCCTGACGAATTCTACTTTTAGGGTTGTTTTTTCAAGACTAGTACGTGTTCTTTAGGTAGGAGTGTTGGTTCAGATCAGAGCATTGACTTACAACCCTGACAAATGGACCTGTGACATTCATACTCTGAATATACTATTATTTGGAGTTGAGGCTGAACAATACTGCATGGGGTGCTTTGAATTGCAGAAGCATACAGACCCCCTCCGTTCTCTGTGCCAGCTTCTCTCCCGCAATGATTATGCACGTTGGATTATTCAGACCTATGCCCTGAACCCCTCACGTAATCAGTACCCTGTTAGATCTTAAAGGGGATGGGGCCACTGATCCAGCTCTTTGCTCTTTATCTGCCGACTTAGGCCTATCCCTTCACAGAGGAGGACCTTGCCCTTCACTTTCTCTCCTTTTTGTAATTCTTTTGGTTTATAATTCCAACATAGTCCATCTATCTTTTTTTTTCTTGGTTTCTTTGTTTCTCTGGCTTTAATGGAAAGCGATCTGGCTTTGGAGTTGGAAGCCTTGGGCTCTAATCCCACTTTCTGCTATTTTCTGGCAGTATAAGGTTTTGTAACTCACTTGATCAATTGATGGCTCAGTTTTATCATCTGTAAAATGGGAATGATAATGTTTATCTCACAGGAATACTATGAGGCTGAAATGCACCATGCTAATGCTTCTCATTGTATGTTCTGTTTTGATAGGTGTTATAAGAAGGTGAGAAAAACATCTGTTTTGTGGCTATATGAGCATAGGAAAGTTTAGGTTGGGCACAATATATAAAGTTCTCAAACCTCCAGTGGGTTACAATATCTTATGATCACGAAAAGGGGAGCATGGTAGGGTGCGTAAAATGCATTATTTGGGTGGTGGACACTACTTATTGCCTAGCTATAAGAACCCTCACTTCTTGTGGCATCAAATATGCCCAGTCACTTTGCAGCTGATCTCTGAAGAGTTCGCGCTGCTTACATGGACTGCAAGACAGGAGGTGATGTTTGAGCAGGGTCTTGTGGGATGAGTAGGAGCTTCCATGAAGCGCCGAAGTGGAGGTAGGGCCCCATACACAGAATGCACAAGGCCCAGAATAGCTCAGCATGTCATGGCTTGCGTTTGAGTGGGGCCTCGGCTTTCTCAGACCTTTGTCTTGGATCTGAGTAATGGGGCTCTTTGAAAGTATGGGGTTAGAGGGAAATAACATAAATCATTAGCTTCCTATTCTCCAGTGACAGCGTTATTTGCTCACAAGATCATGCCCTGTGACCTCCCTCTGTTATAATTGTGTGCTGTGTTTGGGGAAATGGGGCATTCCCCAGGCCGACCTCAGGGCACACCCTAATCCTCTTTGCCCAAATGACATAGGGAGCAGCCTGGAGGAGAAGCTCTCCAACAATAGCGGAGGCGTTCTTTGGACTTGACTCTTCTACTCAGACACTCCCAGGTACTGCCCCTGGGACGTGGGCGTGAGTATCTCCCCAGCCAGTGCCTTCCCGAGAGCTCCAGCACCACGGTCGGTCGTAGCAGCTGCCGACACAGGCACTGCCTTCAACCCCTGTGCCAAACTCTGACAGCCTTGCAGAAAAGTCCCGACCCGGCAAGCGAGTGGGGATGACAAGTGCACCTGAAAGACAAGTGCAAAGACAAGATTATGCCAAACTGATCCCACACGCTGCTGACTCCTGGGGCAAAAAAGAAAGGTGAACTCGGGTACTCAGGAAGCAAACGAGAGGGATTCACTCTGCTTCTGTGGGGCGACCATTGGATTCCAGTCATCACATCTCTTTCGGAGGCAATGTGTCCTGGACCACCCGGTCCGGGTCAGGTGTCCTCCTCTGGGTTTAACCCATAGACTAGCACATGTCCTAGCACCTGCCCCATTCTTCTGGTCCCCTCACTAGACTGTAGACTTCTTCATTCTGAGGGCCTCACTCAGTTTCCTTCCTCAGTTTCTATTTGCCACCCCAAAAGAAGTACCAGATGAATGAAGGAATGCATTTACTTAAAATAGTTCAGCAGAGTTCAGGCGCAGTTTCCTAGGTTTGGTAGCATCAGCGGTGCTCTCCATACTCCTTTATTGCTCAAAGTGACTATAATTTTTATTTTTATTTTGTATGTTCATACATACATATAATGTGTATGTTCACACATTATAATTCCGGGATTTTTTTTTTTCTCTTTTAGCATTTTATTTTTTTTAAAGATTGTATTTATTTATTTGAATGAGAGAGAGAGAGAGAGAGCACTAGCATGAGCAGAGGGGAGAGGCAGAGGGAAAGGGAGAAGCAGACTCCCTGCTGAGTGCAGAGCACAATGTGGGGCTCCATCCCAAGACCCTGAGATCATGCCCTGAGCTGAAGGCAGATGTTGAACCGACTGAATGACCCAGGTACCCCTAATTTTCATTTTTGATCTAGAGCTAGCTGTCATGTGGTAGGGAATAGTTCCTTCATTCCTTATAAGAAGCCCAGGGCCACCCTGTTGTTCGTGTCTGTCAGGCTCCTTGTTGGAGAAGGCGTAATGAATGCAAAGCCATTTCACTTGCTAGCTTCCAAAGTGGGCCTCACAGTGCTCCTCAGGCCAAGAAGAAGCCAGCATGCTGTTTGCAGTCAAGGTGGCCGAGGCTTTGGGAGGCTGGCCACCTGCTCAGCTCAGCATTACAGGTGTCTGGGCCACCGAAACTTGCCTTCCCCTTCTCCTGAGGCCAGGTCAATGGGCTCCATTTTGCCGCCACACCCAAGTCAAGGGTAGTTACTGCACATTTCTTCATGCAACCATAAATGTGACTAATTCCTCATTTTCTCTTTCTTGATGGTTATTATTCTTTAACAGGCAAATAAGCTGCTCTGCAGAAATGCACCAAGAGGAAAATTATTGCTGTCCCTTAAACTAAGGAGGAAGCGATTATTATAGTCATGGTGGCCATGCGGTCGGGCCCTCTTCCATTGCCTCAGCGATGTTTGAGGCCTCCCTGTTCCTATGCCTTGAAACGTCCTCCCCAAGCCTTCCTGCGTTAGGTAATGCTGCTGACAGCCTTGGAATCTCAGCGGGAGGATATGGTATGAAAATAAAATTTAAAAGTATTTCCTTCTCAAAATTCAAAAGATTGGGAGGAGGGAAAGATCAAATACTTGAGTAAACATTGCAGAGCAAAACAGTTATAACACATTATAATTCCGGGATTTTTTTTTTCTCTTTTAGCATTTGTCAGATTCCTTATTTCATGCTCATACTTGTTACTGAACATTATTGCCTCTGAGTGTCCTGATCACATGCTGAAACCAACCTGACCACCCAGCATGAAATTTTTACCTGGGATTCAGGACATGAGGTGAACCCCTTGTCGGAGCTCCTTGCTGGTTTCTGCACTGGCTTTGGGGTGACAGATCTAGAAGCAGCAGTAAACCAACTGTTTCCTATTTTCTCTCCCCTCAAGGACTAGCCTCTACCTTTATCCCAAAGGGTCCTGACGAGAAGCTTTAGAGATAGCCTAGCCTCTGATGCTCTTTTCTTTTTTTTTAATATACGCTGTTTTCTGGGTGAAACCAGGCGGAAGCACTTCCTAAATCCCGTGGAAGCTGTTGCAGAGTCCTCCCATTCCTCCTCAGGGGGCTGGACCAGCAGCAGCTAAGCGAGAGCTCAAAGGAATATGCAGGTTGAGGTCATTTCTGCTCTCAAGCCTGATTTCTGTTCCCGAACAGGAGAAAGAAGTCCTCTTGGGCCCAAGCTGAGGGCCAGGCTGGGGAACAACGAGGCCCCTCTCCCCTCAGGCAGCCTCTTGTGGCTGGAGGGCCTGAGCCCCACCGCAGAGCCGCAGTCACTCCCCAGACCTCCCTGGCAGTTCAAGGGATCCGTCAGCAGCCGAGCACAGAGTGCAATGGGAACCCTCCCAGCAGCTTTGATCCTAAACCATGTGTGTTCTTGGACCGGCTTGCAGTGGAAGCAGCAGAATAATAGAAGTGAGGCCCAAAGCACCCTGGGGGAATGGGGATCCTTTATCTCTTGGAGCCAAGCTTGCGGAATCTCAGGGCCCAGAGGAGCCTTGATGGCTGTCCGGTCTGGCTTCCCCTAGCCTGCCATGTGGCATCTGGCGTGCATACGTCTAGAGATAGGGAGAGCTCTGCTGGATCCCTCCCATCTCACCGATCCCAGCCTATCAGCAGCCTGACTCTGATAGCTTTCTTCAATCCACTGAAATCTAACAAGTATGTACTGATTACTCTGGGCCAGGCACTGTGTGTGCTAAGCCCTGGGGACACAGCAGGGAACTTCCAAGAAACCCACTCCTTGGTGTCCCAAATGCAACCATCCTCCTTCCTCTCCCCTTCTATAGCTATGCTAATATTTGAAAACAGGGGTCATACCCATAAGGCCCAGGTCATCTTTTCCATAGACTGAACATCCTATGTCTGGTGCCCTGCTCATGTTCTTCTTTGTATCCTCCTGAATCTGCATCCAGAAGGGAACACACGTGAGCAGCCTAATCGGGAAGAGGCGTCCCTAAACTTCATGGTGTAGCTCTATAGTGAGACCAAACCTTGGTCCAACACGGCTCAGAGTGTGGGTCACAATATTTATTAGAGCTGCAGCTGAATTTGGAATACATATGAAAAATATCAGAAAGAAACCTTTCACCCCCTCCCTCCAGTCTGACACCCCACGATTCCCAACTCCTTTGAGACTTTTTATAATTGACTTAATAGAAAAGTCAGTGATCAGTCTCCAAGGAGATTTTTGAGCATGCTCTGCTTTCCTGCTGGGACTTTCTCCCCAGGCCAGGATCACAGGTTATACATTTCTTTGCTTTAGGCTCCAAATGCCTCATCCGCAATATTCCCCAATCTACTCGGCCCTTGTATCTGGTCTGTCTTCCTGACAAGTACCTCCTAAGTGCATGCAGGGTTGGGGTTGGGGAAGGGGTGAAGGGAGTGACATTTGCTCCTTCTGTCTTTCCATATAGAACAATTCCTGAGCACCTGAACACTCCTACCCTTTCTGGCTGCAATTGCACCAAGGATTCACTGAACTAATGGCTCTGCTCTTTGGCCTCCTGCCTCTGAAGAGGGAGGTGCTTCTTTCTGAGCCTTTTCTCTGCCTTGGGTAGTCTGGCAAGTAGTGGGATGGTGTACAAAGGGTGGTGTGGGGATGGTGTTGGCAAGATGCCATGTCCGATTCCTCTCATGCGTAAAATATAGTGCTCAGCACATAGTAGGTACTCAGTAAATCCTCACTGAATAAATGAATGAGGGATGAACAAGTATTAAACAACTGATATCAACCCTGAGGAAGCTGCTATTCTCCCTTAGGCCTTTCTGGTCACTCCATTTTCTTTTTAAGACCAATATCTGATTTTTTTTAACTGAAGTATAGTCAACACACAATGTTACATTAGTTTCAAATGTATAATAGCAACAAGTTCCCTGATCACCTCTTATTTTCTGATCTGGACCGAGTGTTATTAGCTTTTCTTCCTCACCAGGGAAGAGGAGATGATGAACATTCATTGGGCACTTGCTGTGTGCCAGGAAACCCTGTCAAGCTGGTATAAGGACTTTTACTAATGAGGAAACTGACTTTCTTATTGGTAAATCATTTGCGCAAGGACATAAGCTGGTAAGTGGTATGGAGGGATTTGGAACATCTCAATCCATCTAGCTCCAAAGATTTGGTCATCCTTACACTGTGTCAAGTTGGCCTCTTGGCAGGGGTATGACAGCAACTGGCTCAGGCTGCTGTACCAGGCCTACACATCTCCCCAGGGACACACACCTGAGCAGACTCTTGGTGCTTGGCTCTTAGCACCCACTTGGCACAAGGTCATCTGCTTGCGCTATCTTACACATGTAGGGGCCTGAGAGCTGCTGCTTATCATGGTGTAGGCAGGAGATCAACCTGAGCCAGCCATATTCTAGTCCTCTGTGTGTTCAGTTTGATTATCCAGACTGGTGACTGTGTGAATGAAAATAGGGCTCAGGTCCCTGGATGGAGACCTGTGTGTCCTTCCATGACTGTAGAAGGCAGGTAGAGCATCTTCTGAATGTCTCTGAGGACATCTGTCTTCCCCAACTGAATGGTCTGGGGACATTCCTTGCCATTCTCATTTCTCACCTCAGAGGGGTTTGAAGCTCAAGGAGTTCTAGAAACACGAGAGGCACATATTGGCCCAGTTGTTCTGTGTGACCTCAGGCCTCTTTGTGTCAAAATTCCTGGCTTTTCTGGAGGGTCTTAGCATTGAATCCTAAGAGTATGGCCTGCAGGACCCAAGCGGACTAGGGTTCAAATGCTTCTAAGATGCTAGTAGTAGTGCTTACCAGCTACCTCAATTTCCTTCTCTAAAAGTAAGAGGTAAGATGCCTACCTTATAGTAGTGGAGCATATTAGATGGTCAATAGATGTGATCACTGATGTTGTTGAATTGGAGTTGGAAGGTCCTTTCGAGGTCAGCTTATGATCTAACTAAAGTGTTTTCCAACTCATCTTTATATACCATTTCTTTAATAGTGTTTAAGAAACACTTTTGGAATCCACTATCTCATTTAACCTTTATAATAATCCCATAAGGTGGGTATTGCTGTTATTACCATTAATCATATACCTTATGGGAAAATAAAATCTTAACAGAGGTTCAGTGAGTTACTCGCCATCTGCCCTATAGTGCAGAAGAGTAGAGTCTAAAATCACTTCTACTTACCCTGGACAAGTTGTCATCTCTGTGCCTTGGTTTACTCATCTGTAAAATGGGGGTAATTTCCCTCATAAAGCATTTGGAATAGATGTAGAGAGAGTGCTCAGTTGGACTTAACTTGGAAGGACAGATAGTTGGCAAGTAGGGAACTAGGCTTCAAAGCCAGATCCGAGTCCACACACCATGTACTTTCTGTTGCCCCAGAGCATCCCTCACCCAAATGCTAGTTTCATATTGAAAGATTCTGGCATAGTCCAGACACCATGGGCCTCTTATTATCCTCCCTCCTACCCCAGTTCCCTAATGCCCCCACTTTGTTTTTAATACATGAGGAAACCCAGAAAGGTTAAGTAACTAAGTCTTAACCCGATTTGTGGCAACCCAGGATTACCATCCAGGGCTCCTGAGCGTTACTCTTTTAGTGAACCCAGTATCTAAAAATTAAGAAAGGAATGAGATACACCCACACACACAGAAAAACAGCATATCTTGAATTTCATTCCTGCCTCCAGCTAACACTCATAACTCTTGTGATCAGTAATTCATTCCAACAGCTCTGATTTCTCCAAGTGTGGTTCAACATATATTAATAGTGGCAAGTAGACACAGTCTGGAGTCTCCATGGGAGAAACACTTTTTCAGAAGTTCTGCATGATTGAGCTGCTGCACACGCTCCTCCTAGATGGTGCCCGGAATTCCGGATTACATGTGTTCACTTTCATATCCCCTTCTCTGCCTCCCAAAGGGCAGGATGAATGCAGGCTAGGGTGGTGAGAGCCACGTGTCAGATAGAGTCCCGGTGGCTCCCTGGGGAATGTGCTGAAGAGGGCTGGCTCATGTATTGGAATTCCCAAATAAAAACAAACAAAAAAATCTATCATCACATTGGTGTAGAGTTCTTGCTTCTCAAGAATTGGATTTCCTGGGGCCTGGCTCCTCCAGCTACAGCCCACAGCGTTTCCACGAGTGGGAATTCCAAGTGCCAAGAGAAGACATATGGATAAGCTTGGGAAATAACGTTAGCAATTAATAGGGCCCCCTAGTATTTAACCTTAGCCTACCTTTGGAATTTCCCTTGCACGATGTCCCTTTATGCACCCTGTGTTCCAACCAAAGGGAACCACTCATCCTGTCTGTGCCCTGGTGGCCTCCCTGCCTTTGCTCAAGCAGGTCTTTCCCCCTGGAATATTTCTCTGGAATACCTGACCTCTCATCTCCACTAGCCTGATCTTACCAGCTCACATGCTGCCTCCTAACATCCTATCCTATCTCTGGAAGTGATGCTCCTTCTTCTGGCCACTCAAATATTAATTGAGTTCCTCTCAGGAACCAGTTCCTATTTCAGTTATTTGGGGGTACCTAAGTGAGCAAAGATCCCTGACTTTGGAGAGTTTACCTTCTGGCATCTCCCTTAGTTCATTGCTAATGCTGGACATATCTAGTTCTCCTGAGAGATATACCACTCGAGATCAGATTGATGTCATGTCTGATACCTCTTCATCCTTTCAGTGGCTTCTTATTGCTCTTGGTATAAGGACATTAAGGCCTTCTATGGATCCAATCTCCCTTCATATCATTTCCCTCCTAGCATTCTCTGTTCACTTTTCTTTTTATCTCCCCTGCTTACCTTGCTCCAGTGCTTTTGCACAGGCTTTTCTTCTGCATGGAACATTGTCCCCACCTGTCTACATTTGGTTACCTTCAAATCTCAGATGAAGCATTACTTCCTCGGCATTACTGACTAAATTAAATGGCTTGACACTTGATGACAACATAGCTTCCACGTCGTTGATCACAGTTGCCAATTTACTTGTGTCTGTGATTATTTCATTAATACCTGTTTTCTGATCCAAATGGTGAGTAAATCAAGGGCAGAAGTTGTCTCTTTTTTTGTTTATCATTTGCAGTCCTAGCAGACTGTAGGGAGTCAGTCAGTAGGTGTTAAATGAATCAATGGATGAATATCTCCTACCTATCATGTATGCCAGCTTATCCCTGATGGGCTCAATTTCAAGCATTCTGTTATTGTTTATACATTTTTAATTGTCTGGACATCTGTCCTAATTTGAGTTTCAGAAAATATAGTCAGCTGACTATAGCAGTGTTCTGTGGATAGGAAGGTACTCAATCAATATTTGTGTTACTAATTGGGTAAATAAATGAATTCAAAGTTTGGTAGAATGGGGAAGATGGTGGGAGTGAGAATCACATATCAGAAGAAATTTTGTTCTAGCCAAAGCTGACAGAGGCGTGTCTCCACAAATACTAATATATACATTTCAGAAAGGCTCATCAAAGGAGGCCCCGGCCTGCTGGAGGTCTGTTTATATTGTGTCAGAAAAGGATAAGGTGGGTCTTCCTGGAATTGTCACTCAAGGTATACAGAGTTTTACCTAAAGACCTTGTAGTCAGTGTACAAGACTAGTCAATATGGAAAATAAAGTTTCCTTTTACCTTACAGAAAAAAAGTAGCTTTGGATGGTGATTCTTCCCTCTTTTGCTATTTGCTCTGTTTTTAAAAAAGGCAATATTAATATCTTAGGTTTACTGAATAAAGAAAAACAGTTTTTAGTTAAGTTCACATTTATTAGCTTATTTTTATTACGAATATATTCTAGAGAGAGTGGTATCATTACTCTCTCTCACTCTCTTTTTTTTTTTTTTAACAGATGAAGAAATTGAGGCTTAGATCCCTATGCCCAAGCACATGTGGCCATTGCACCAGCCAGCATTGTCTAGATTACACCGCAGTAATAAAATTCCCCAAATTCTCTGTGCACAACAAAGTTTTATTTCTTGCTCATGTGATTTCTCCATTGTGTGTTTGCTAGGCGACTCTGCACCATCCTTCATTCAAACATACAATATTGTCTACTACTTCTGGGCCTTTCTCTTTTTTGGGGGGGGGGTTGTCTTTTTTTTTTTTTAAATTAAACTGCCAACATATAGTATAATACCCAGTGCTCATCCCATCAAGCGCCTCTGGGCCTTTCTACAGGCTGTTCCCTTTACCTGTCATTTTAGTCTTCCTTCTATATCTGGTAGGCTTCTACTTACTCTTCAAGACTGAGATCAAACTCCTCATTTTCTTGAAAGCCTTCCCTGAGTTTGGCCGAAGATGGTTCTGAGTCTAATGTCCACAAAGTTCTCCGGACTTACGCCATCAGACTATCCTGCAGTTGATGGTTTACTGGACTGTATCCCAAGTAGACTTCATGCTTCTTGGAGGAAAGGACTGTGCCTTGCTTATTTCTGTGTCCTCAGTGCTGTTCATGGATCCAAACAAGTGCTAGTTGAACAAAGAAGAATGACTAAAGCATGGTTGAGAGTTTATCTTGGAAAAAAAACAGAGAATGATGTGTTGTCCATCACGCTCGTTCATGAAGCACTGTAGTCCCAGTTTTGAGAAATTAGACCCTGTGAGACCAAGTCATGTTGATTTATCTGCAAACTGTATTCCAGAGTAGTTGAGGCATATTAAGGTATTGGTCGAGATGTTGAAGATTGACCATTTAAACCCTGATGAAAACCTACCAAGTATAACAACTGAATTGCAGACTAATTCATACAGAACTTCTTGCTCCTGGCAATAGATCATCAAGACCAACCGCATCTCAAGACCATTCTATCTAAATAAATCTGAGTAAAATTTAGCCTGTCAATTTTCTCAAGAGTTAGTTGTATCTTTTTTGTTGCTTTTGGATAACTGGATAAATTGTTGTTTTTCTTTCCTGTCACAGCTCTGGACTTTGACAAGTCGTTGTTTATAATTTGGCAATTCTCATTGGTAATATACCTGTCGAATGATTAATTACAAAGGTTTAAAATATGAACTTTCAGTGAATGGGGAGCAGGGATTGTTTTATGAATTTTCTCATTACATCTCATTAGCCTCATATCCAGAATTGAAGCAGTTGTTAGCAAAACAATAGACACATGTTCCAGGCTCTCTCCAAAACTTGGGTGGGCATTTTGAGTTCTGAGGCCTGTGTGGGATTTAGGCAGGGCACTGCAGATATGGTGGACCTGAACATTCCTGTGTGGACATACCTAGAATGTGAATATGTTCAGAGAATTGGCCCTCCCTCCTGAACCCCAGACTAAACAGGGATGTGGGGGTACTAGAATATCCACCGTGCTTAGAGGTCTTCTCTTTCTATCTCAGGTCACTGAAGTAGGGCAAAGAGTGTCTGGTATTGGGGTCAGAACACCAGAATCCAAATCCCTTTTCTGATTTGTCTTGTTCAAAGATTGATCATGCAAGAGGCATCTTCGCTTTCCTGCTGGCCAACAGCCTGAGGGAATCGTTTTCAACTGACATGAATTTTGTCATGCAAGTGTTCCTGCTGGGTAGTCCTCTGTGATCCTAGGCAATTTTCTTTAGTTCTCTGAGCATTGGTCTCCTCATTTGGTAAAAGGAAGAAGGTAACATATACCTTACAGGGAATGGCATTTATAAAGCCATAATTGGCCATAATTGTTCTCACTAATGGTCAGTTCCTTTTGTAGTCTCTCTCTAGCATTTGGGGTAGAAGAGACTGATTTAGTAACCCTGTCTGTCTTCCCTGAAAGTTTGGCTCACATGAAGCCATTCATGAAAGGGACAGGAGAGCCCATGAGGGTCAATGCCAGCTCCTTGTGTGGGAATCTAAAGGCTGACATGTTATGGTGAAGAGTTAGTCCTTACACTAAATGTTGGATGATTGAAATGTTGACTGACATTGGGACACTTTAAAAAAACAGCTTAATTTTATTTCTGTTTGTCCTTGGCATTGTGATTTCTGATTCTACTGAAGGCCAACATTAGAGATTTCATGGTACCACTGCAAAGATTCTTTTGAAGGTGTTTTTGGTTAGCCGCAGCAAATTGTGCAGGGACTATCTGAAGGATATTTTTTTTTCCCTTGTGAGATTGGAAGGTGGGTTTTTATATGGAATATTCATCCAAATGCCTGTCTGTCTCTTTCCAGTTGTTCCAACATGTCATGGCTTTGGGGATCCCCCAAAAATGTTTTATTCTAGTATTTCTTTTCTTCTATATGAACCAAAAGCTTAAAGTTCTAAGGAAAAAAAAATAACCTAAATTGTATTTTTTTTAATAACCTAAATTCTAGAGCCATCTAACATGTCTGAATATTTGTTTCAAATAGCAGGAAAAAAAAATAAGATTCTTTTTTCTACTCAGCTTCACTCTGAAGAGATCACTTTCAGATCAGAAGGAATTTTGACATTTCCCAGACTTTCCTATGCTTCTTAAATACATTTTAGAACATGTAGCACTGAACATTTGTATATGAAACTCTTATTAAAACTGTTTTTCCCAAAAACTTGTCATGCCCTTCTCCCTAAAGGATTAAAAAAGATCCAAACAGCAGTGCGTATATCAAAACTCCGGTAAAGTAATTTAAACAAATATCTTAACAATGAAAATGTAGCATATCTGGTTTAACCACAGAATATTTGTACATCAAAACTGTTATAAGTTTAGCTTTTCTCTAATCTTTAAGCGTAATGCTATATTTATTCAGATATTGTTAGTCTGCAATTCAAATTGCCTTAAATTTGACAGAATCACAAATATTGCTGAATATCATCTCTAGGTAAAATATTTTGGGTGAATCAAGATTCTAGGCATGTAACATGAAGGATAAAACTTGAAATCCTCTTTCCTTCTTTCTCTTTTCTTTCCTCACTCCCTCCCTATCTTTCTCTTTATCTGTGATTTTTTTTTTCACACTTAGTCCTGGAAAACTGTGCCACATTTCTTTTTTTTTTTTAAATAATGTTCTTTCTTTTTAAAAGATTTTTATTTATTTATTCATGAGACAGAGAGAGAGAGAGAGAGAGAGAGAGAGAGAGAGAGAGAGGCAGAGACATAGAGGGAAAAGCAGGCTCCACGCAGGGAGGTGGATGTGGGCCTAGATCCCGGGACCCCGGGGTCACACCCCGAGCCAAAGGCAGACACTCACCCGCTGAGCCACCCAGGCATCCTTGTGCCACATTTCTGAGAAAAGATTTCTCACTCACTTACTAATTAATGGCACGGTAATTTTTCATTAACTTTGAGTTGTCATGAAAACTACTGCAAACTCACAAACAAATAGGCAAAAGAGGATACTGTCAATATTCTGTCAGTAGAGTGTCAGTGCAGTTCAGTAGACTTTCTACTGACTGGGCTACTCTACAGCTCTGTAGGAATGAATATCAGGATAAGTTGTAGATTTTTGTCTGGTAGAGAGGCAAATAGTTCCTGTTTAGTGGAAAATATATCCCCAAAGATGACAGGTTATGGCCTTGTGGGACAATGGCCACTTTTGTATCAAAAGTAGAAACCTGTTATTGACTATGCATATCTACCTTCTCAAATACTTGTTATAACATCGTACTAGTTCGCTCATTAATGAATATGTTGAATACAGCCTTTGATACACATTTTATTTATTTTATGTTTGTTGGAGTTGAAAATTTACCTGAATAGTATGTATGATGTGTTATTCATCTTTTAAAAGAAAGTGTGTTTTCTATTTATACATACTGATGAAATTAATAAATTCAGTGACATTCAGTGAACTACAAGGCAGCGAGCCAAGGTGATCTTTATAAAAGTCTTCCATACATTGGCTTATACCTGGTTATGGGCTCAACAAATGTCTTA
This sequence comes from Vulpes lagopus, assembly GCF_018345385.1. Lineage (NCBI taxonomy): Eukaryota > Metazoa > Chordata > Mammalia > Carnivora > Canidae > Vulpes > Vulpes lagopus. The sequence continues at coordinate 69,073,971 of NC_054830.1, forward strand.
TTGGTGCTGTTATTCTTGCTAAGAGAAAGCCAAGTAGAAAAGGAAGCCAGCTCAATGTGAAGTGTTCGTGTCTGGTGGTGGAGTAGACTTAACCCAAATGTTGATATCTGGGGCCAGAGGATGGAGGTAGGAAGGAAGTACCATCGGAACACGGATAAGGAAGTTTAAATAAATTCCCTGCATATTAAGATATATACTAACATACATTTAAAGGAAGAAAAGGCCAACAGATAATTTTGATTACAAAACCACAGGCTTATGAAAATGAGTGTATAAACACATTTGAAAGAGACTTATTTCTCAGTTGTAAATTCAAATTATCCTCCTTGCTAACTTCTCCTCAGTCTCCTTCACCTAATCTGTGTATATAATAATGTTTTAATTTCTTTTACCTGCATGTAACAACATATTTGCAAGAGCTAATTAATTCACTGGCTGGAGGGAATTGCCACACCAGAGAGAATCTCTCCAGGCCTCTAATTCCTATGACCGCACCATCTCACAAATGTAGAGAGTTTGTGCTGATAGCCCCTACCCAGCACTGTGGACCAGGGTTAGACAGGAGAGTTTGAAGGAGAGAGCAAGGGAGTGGAAGGAGCAGGGAGTCATTATGAAATACATCATGAAAATTCACCTGGGGATGGAAAAATTGAAAATATATTGGAGGTGATGGAAAGGAACAAATCTGTGGACTCAGTGGATGGATTGGAGCTCTAAATTGGGCCAAAGAATCATCGATGTGGCCATGGATATGAGCTGGTAAGCTAGAAAGTAGACATCCAAGAGTGGACAGTTCAGAAGGGAAATTTCAGCCTGCATTGATATTGGTTGATAGGTGTAACTAAGGATGGCAGCGAGAGGCCAGGCAATGGATGAGTGATCTCCATGGGTGATGAAGTCACCAGGACAGATGCTAAGAGAAGTGGTGAGAAAAAGAGTCACCATGTTCTCAACTCTTCAGTGAATGAGGGCACCAATGGTGAGACGGCGGAGGAGGGGAGGCGGTGTCTAATGAAGCTGAGTTTTGTTTGTTGGTTTATTTTGAAGTAGGAATTCAGGAGTTGGGAAGAGAAATGATGTGGAAGCAGCAAAGGGAATCAAGGAGGACATTACCCCCTGAAATAAAACATACCTTATACCTCACATAACTCTAGAGACATACCTTGGAGACTTAAAGTTTTCTTCTTAGGTCTCATTTATGTTTCTTAGTTTTCCACTGTACTTAGTTAACAGCTTGACATTGTTTGTGTACATGTCTGTTTCTCCCTCTAGACTCTAAGTTCTCCTGTGTGCAAGGCCCCTCAGTGCCTGCCCAGCATAAATGCTTAATGAATGTCAGATAAAGAAATCCATTTGATTGAAATGTGCTTAGAGAGCTTTCAGGATTTTGGTTCACCACAGATTGGTGGACTTGTTTTCTTTGGAGACCTATGCCCTTGGAACTTCTGAGGGCCTCATCAAATACCTCTGGACTTTGAGTCTTGTACTAGATTTGGCTTAGAAGTCCTCATGTGGACACCTACCTTTCCATCAACATTTTCTTTTCCTTTTTTTTTTTAATTTTTATTTATTTATGATAGTCACAGAGAGAGAGAGAGAGAGGCAGAGACACAGGCGGAGGGAGAAGCAGGCTCCATGCACCGGGAGCCTGATGTGGGATTCGATCCCGGGTCTCCAGGATCGCGCCCTGGGCCAAAGGCAGGCGCCAAACCACTGCGCCACCCAGGGATCCCAACATTTTCTTTTCCTAAAACAACTTCTTTCATGTACCCTCTACTATTACCTGGTCTCTGATGTCCCCCAGGGGAAGGCTCAGGTTCCCTGCTCTATATGAGCACATCTTCCCATGCTTGGGCTTACTTGTCCTCTGAAGTGCACATGCATGGAGATGTGCAACAGGCTTCTGTCAGATGGAATTGGATTTTGAGTCCTGGCTCTGTCAGGACTTAGCTGTGAGATATATAGATACTCATTAACACATGAGGAAATTACAGATTAAAAAGGTTGAATAACTGGCCCAAGATCTTATAACTCAGTAAGTAGTAAAACCCAGGGTGGTAGGATTATAGAATTTGGTCTTCTCCATTATCCCAAATACTTCTCAAATGTTTTCTATCTGTTGGTTTGGTGGTGGGGGTGGGGGACACTTTTCATTCTAACAAAGTATCTAAGTGAGGGGCCTCTGTTCATTATTTCCAAGTTGTTTTTTTTTTTCAACTCAAATGGAACCTGAATAAGAATGACAGTTGCAAATCAACCCCTATGCATCAGTAACCTGCATATCTTCCTGTTAATAGAATGTGACTTTAAATTACATGACTATTGTTTTATCTTGGGTTAGCCCTTCACATTATTTCCGTCATAAACAATGTTCCAAATGATCAGTATTTGGGAGGAAACACCTTTCCTGTATGGCTTGGTCATGAGATGATGGGCAATTAGGATAACTGTGACTTCACTGCAATCATGAGTTAGGCAACAAGAAGGTCATATGTGGGGCATAGGGTGACCTGCCTGGTACAAGTCATTTTCCATAAGCTAGTCCTCTTTAGAAACTAGGGGTTTTCAGGTAATAAGCCTATACTATATGTCGTGATGCCACCCAGCATGGCAAAAAAAGGGAGGCAGCTCATTTAAAGCAGAACAAGCATGAGTCTTGGAATTAAAAAAACAAAACAAAACAAAAAAACAAAAAAAAAACGTGGACTGGAATCCTGGCCCTGAAAGTGTCTGCCTGTGAAATGTTGGACAGATCCCCTCATCATCTTTAGCTTCAGAATTCTCTTCAGGAAAACATTGTTCTGAGATTCCTTGCATAGGTAAACAGTGGTAAACATGTAGAAGTGCCCATATATAGGATTCCAAATATTACTTTGTATAAAAAAATTTTTTTAGAGGCTTAAAATCTTACTATTTGTTTCAGAAGTGGCTTGGTGTGGATCCCATTTTGAATGATAACTTTCTTTCTGATATAATATGTTTAACATATTAGAGCCAAGACTTATATGGACAATTGAATGAAGATGTTTTCCCTCATATTTTCTGTAGGGTATTTCTGTAGGGTTCTGGATGTTGAGTTCAGTTTTTTCAACAAAGAAAAACAATCATGTTCCTAGCATGGTTTTGTGTATCTTAACACAGCAGGCAAAAACAGGCCTTTGGTGTAAGTAAGTCTTCTTAAGAAATCAGAGAATAATTACACATTATTTTCTTACTGTTACTCATACAACAATCACGACTCCTCACAAAATGTATAAAGGACTTTCAGCTCCATTAACCACTTAGAGCTATATCCACAACATTCCTGAGAAGCTTGAGGATTAGTGTTTGGTATTGACCTTAACCTTGACCTGTTAGGAGGTATCAACCTCTAGTTAAAATGCATTTATCTTTCTACAAGTTCATTTTAAAATACAATTTTTGGTCTATTTTGTAGACAAAATGGATCACATTTATATTTGTGTCTTCATTATAATTCTCTGCATCTCCTTGCTAATTTTCAACTTGCCCTCTATGTATGTATTTATAAATCTCATCCATCAAAATAATAGTGCCTATGCTGCATGGAGTGGGCGGTGTGTTTAGATGGAGAACTAACAAGTACCCTTTCATCCTCTGCAATGCCACCAAACAACTGTCAAAATAACAGTATCGCTCAGCCTGGGACATCCAAAGGCAAGTTCTTGTTTTGTGAAAGGGGAAATACAACAGAAAGAAAACAAGCTGTGGAGTTCACCTAATCTGAGCTGTGCTCCATCCTGTTTATTATTTGCAGAGCACTGGTGTTATTTCAGCCATGTTGTCATTTTGAATGTGCTGCTGTGGCTATTGAATTTCTTGCCATTGTGTGGGAGGCTGATCATGGTAGCCCCATGGCCCAGGAATGGGCTTCCTGGCTGTTGCTAGTGACACATATCCCAGGGATGCAAAAGAGCCTCCAGATTAGCTATGTATGTGCACATGTGTGTATGTATGCACGTGCATGTGTGTGTATGTATGCACGTGCATGTGTGTGTATGTGTGTACGTGGAGTAGGTTAAAGGGAGGAGGGCCCATAGCATTAGTTATTTATAGTTTCAAGAATCAGTTTCAGCCTCATTATTGGAGGAGTATTTAAATGGCATTAAGACCAATCAACCTGTATTTTTTTATTTTAGCCTCAAAATATTATACAAACTATGTGTTCCCTTTTTAAAATGAGAAAACATATGTAAATCAAGTGGAAAAAACTATAATTTTGCCACTCAGGAATAAGTATAGTTAGGACTCAGGTGCATAACTCTTCAGTCTCTTCTATGAAAGAGATTGTGCCCTACTTTTTTTTTTTTACTTAGAAAAACATTAAAAACATTTTTTCCAAATAAATTCATAGCTACATCTGGTTTTTATAGTGTTCTATTGTGTGGGTTTACCCTAGTTTTTGTAACTAATTCGCTGTTGTTGGATTTATCTTTTCTAATATAAATGGCATTAATGAATATCTTTGTACATACATCTTTTCACACCCAGCCAATCTTTGAAAATCTCCTGTATTGGGAAACAACCCCCTGCCACTGACCAACCCCACAGAAGAACTGATTAGGGTATGGGTTCTAGAAATGGGACCCTTAATCTGCACAATATAGGGTATCTGTAGCATGGTCCCTGTCACACTGTGTTCCCATGGCTCTTCTGTTCTCTTTATGTTCTCTAAAGTCACCAACCACATGCTTCCAATTATGGCTTCTTCCATCAGACTTTGGTTGTTCAGTCCTTCCAGGCTGAAGGATCATTTATGATGTTAACAACGTCACATAATGTCAAAGGTCTTCCACTAATCTCTAGTTGGCAGTTTGCCATCTTTTTCCTCAACCAAAAATTTTATTGCTTTTATCAATGATTATGTCCATGTAAGTGAAAATGAAAAGCAATGAAAAAAAAAAAGCTGACTTATAAACATGAAGTTAACTGTAAGAAAAAGCATGAAGCCACTCATAGTTAAAGGTTCCTAGGAGGTGGCAGGCTGAACAGAGCCTCTGAGAGCTTCTCTGAACATTCAGAAGATTCCCTGCCAAGGACGTCCAGACACAAGATCTTGAGTGAGTGCTAGAAAATGTAGGGAGTTCATGTAGTGGGGCTATCTGGCAGGGCTATCGTATAGCCAAGATTCTGGACATCTGACAGGAAAGTGGTCAGGGCAGTGAAGTGCTCTGGAACTTCTGTGTCTAAGCTCAGCTTAGCCAACTTCCAGCTTGCAAGATTGGCCCAAGCAGATCACTTCTGTGGGACAAAAGGAGTGGCCTTGGCTGATTTAGGTGGTAAGGCCTGGAGAAGAGAGCAGGAGCTTCACCAATCAGCCTTCAGTCCAGGCAAACCAAATATAGGGACAGTCTGCTACAACCCTCCTGATTATCTGCTTATCTTCATCATTGGTTTCCTCATCTATTTTTTTTTGAAGAAGTCTTATTAAGATGTGGCAAAATTTGCAATTTAATTGCAGTAACAAGTAACAAGGAAAATCTGGAAAATCCAGACCTATTCTGAAGTAGCTTTTGCATTCCATGGTGGGTCAAAATTATTGTCACTGTGCATATATGTGGGCACATACACGTAGAAACATAAGAGAAGGCTACGGTAGATAAACCATAGATAAACCACACCTATTATAGAGTATACTCAGTTCAAGGTTGAGGGTAGAGTTTCCTTTGATAGCTTTTGTTGGCTGAAAGCATATACCAGCACCTGGAGCATGTGAAAAAATAGGTACACACAGGGCACTTTTACATAGTTACATCCATATTTAATTTATTTTTAGAAAATACATCAGAGACAAAATATTTGATTTCACTAGCATGAATGTTTAGGAATATCATAAAGTAGACTGGTGTATATTATGTTAAAACTATTCTCCTGCAACTAATTGGTCCTAGTTCTCTCTTCTTGGGGCTACTCAGAATATGTCTCCATGACTACCTGTCAAGGATTAGAAATGATTCCTGGGTCTTCTCATGAACGAGGCAATAGCTCGAAATTAAAATAATTTCGGTCCATCTTGTAATTCAAGTGTCATATGTAAATGTGTAGTTCTCTACATCCTGGTTTTGAGAAGGGCAGTAGATGATCAGCACTGAGGGGCACTGACATTCTGAAGTGGCTAGTGTGGCAGCAGGAGGCAGTACAGGAGGAGAAATGAAGAAGGACCCTCAATCTGCTGACTGTCTTTTCATTTCATCTGGAATTGCCCAACGAAGAGGAGGGAGCCAAGCCATCTGCCATTTGGCATCATACCTGGGCAGCCCAACCTTTCTCATTACAAGAAGATTTCACATACCACGCATGTTGGAAAGCCAACTCAATAGCTAAAATGAGAGATTCGTCATTAAAAATGACGATTATCTCTGGATCAAACATTCATTTTATAGGTGAGGAATCTAAACCCCAGGGAGGAAATGGACTGTGTTTGAGGTCACTCGGTGAAATAAGAGCAGAACTGGAACTAGAACTCCCTTCCCCCATGTTCAATGCCCCTCTCCAGGTAGCACCACTGGGAACAATGTGAAACAAAGCAGTTCGTGTCAGCAGCTGCATTTTGGGACTGGTATCATTCCAAAAATCATCCTAAACAAGAAACTGTGTAGATAATCATACCGAAGATATATGGCATGTTGGAATTCCATAATTCTAAAAAACTCCACAGTGTTTTTTTCTGGTTTGGCCATTTAAATTTATGCTTCGGTTACTGGTCTGGCAGGCAGCATAATGTATGGTTGTTTTGCTAGGCTTGTTAAATACCTCTCTCTACTTCCTTCTGAAGAGGTTTTTCTGCTATTCCACTGTGTCATTTTTTTCTTTTTTTCCATCATTTGTTACAAAAAGCAGATACACAAAATCATAGAATTGTAAGCAAACCTTCTGGTCCTATCCACGTTTGAGTAACCATGCCTTCTGTAAGTCATGGTTTACTGGGGGATTTTCATGATGCTCCTGTTAAGCTCTGGGAAATGGTTCTTATGATCCTGGCTTCAGGGCTGTGGAAACTGAGGCTTAGAAAGAGAACTCTCGTGTTCTGAGCATTTGTGCAGATTCTTTGCATGTCAGGTTTCAGAGAGGCAGCAATAGGAGTGGGGTTGGGTCCACCTACTTCTACCTACTATGTTCTCATTTGAAGCCCCCCTGCCACACACAAATTTTGGGCCCATCCAAAATCACATCCAGTTTTTCCTTCGCCTCTTTTCAGTTTAGCAAACCTAACTACTTCAACTTCCCAGGTGCTTAACATTAGTTGTGTAGATGAGTTGAGAGCTCGGGTTATCTCCAGGCTTGATCACCCTCATTTCATATTTTCATAACGTAAATTCAATTAGCTAGGGGCCTTAGCATTCTATTGTTTGTATCATCTATTTGGAGAGTTTTCCTTGTTGGTTAGTTTTATTTTCCCTCTTAGTATTTGAGTGAGTTTTTCTTCCATTTTATTCCCATTTTATCAAACTTTTGTTAGTCTGTCGTTTAAAAAATAAAACCACGTTTAAGTCAGTGTTTAAGACATGATATCTGGGGTTGGAAGACATGATTTTGTTTCCAGTTCTTCTCTACATATTTGTGACATTGGTTAAGCCTGGTCCCCGCTCTGGACTTTGAGTTTTTCACCTGTAATATTAGCGTATTGGACTAGATGACCTAGAAGGGCTCTACCTGGTCTGAAATGGTCTCTTTGCATTTTAGTTTAGGAATGTTTACCAGGGTTTGATTATCTTGTTTTAGACTGAAGAATATGGTAACCAGGAGGTCTGGCCAGGATGGTCTGTTTTGTCATGGTCTCTATATGGTGTCCAGCTTTCTCAGGAATTGTGCAGGCAAAGCCCTTTCCACTCCAGATCCCTGTAGACATTGCATGAGGTAATATGGATCCTGCATTGCACTGTGTCGTGATTTGATGGGCTGGGAGTATGGAGGCTTCCAATGTATCACGAAACTCTTAGCAAACTGTCAACAGGCAGACTTGTAAGGTGTTTTATCTGTTGTTTCTTAAAAAAAAAAAAATGCCCGATAGCTTCATAAATGATGAGCTTTGTGAGGAAGGCTTCATATCCTTGCTCTACAGAGGATGGTCTTGAGGTCCAGAGAATGAGTGAGAGAGCTGTGATGGCCTGACTCCATCTCTCTTTCCTCATTTGAAACCTGCCATTTTAGCTTACATTTATAGAGTTAATGCCAAGACTCCTTAAACCACATAGGTGCCTCCCCCTATCTTAGAGTTGAAGACAGAATTCAAATTAAGTTCCTATTAACCTCATGTTCCTCTTCTCAATCTTACTTCACACCAGGCTCTATTTGAGGGAAGCCAATTTACCTCAGGTGCCATAGGGCCATTTTCTATTGTCCCAGAGAATAATAGCCAAACTCCATAGCATGGCGTGCAAGGCTGTTCAACCTTTAGTTACAACCTGTTTGCTTTAAACTTGTTTAAGCTTGGCTAACTCACGGTTTTAAGACTTCCTAGCCTGTTCTTGATCTGCTGTGATCTACTCTACTATCCAGTTGATGCTTGGCTCCCTCTCTAGTAATTAATCCCACCGCACTATTTCATATTCAACATGAGTAGTTAATATCCCCAGTTTGGACTATTGCCCTTGTCTCAAGGACTTGGTGAGATTTCCTTCATATTCTTTAGCTTCTCTCCTGGAGAAAGACATCCTGTCAGCCTCATGAAACTTATTCTTTGGCTCCAGTTTGCTTGTCTGGCATTGTGGTTGGCCTTCCATTTCACCTGTTGGGATGGATCAGGAGAGGAGATTCAGGACAACTATGGTGGATTCCTTGAGTGACTCCTCTATGCCATGCCATGGGTTAAGCTGGGAATATAGAGATGGATTAGATACTCTCCTTCCTTAAAGGAGCCTATAACTTGGTAGAGGAGAAAACTATCTAAATAATTAAAGATAGTACTATGTTGTGGGTATCATAAGATAAATCCATATGGATCGAGTGAAGGGCATGGAGAAGGGACAAGTCATTTGTGCCAGGGTTGTGGGGATGGGAAGTCCTCAGAGACAAGGTGCTGAGTCTCCAGGAACATCCCATGTGAAGAAAGTATGCCTCCTACAGAACCAGATTTCCTCCCTGAGACTAGGGAGTAGATTCTTTGAAAAGGAGAAGTCAATGGTTTGTTAATTATGCCTTTGCAGAGTAACGTGAGAGAGAAATGAGAGCCTCTTGGATGGAAATCTTTGACATTTGGGATCCAGAGTGCTCCGATGCCAGCAGCCTGGCTGAGGGTCTAATTTGGTCTTCTTCAGAGAGGGGGAGTTGCCAGCAGTGGCTATAGTGGAAATGCTAAATGTGGAAAGCCAACAGAACAGACTCTCATTTTATCTGGCTTAAATGAGGGGGAAATGGCTCTTGATATGACCTTTCTTCCATGGGGGGGGGGGTTGCTTTTTAGACTTGGGAAAACTGGCTCAGAAACCAGATGCCAACTGAACTGATGCATCTAGAACATCAGTGGATAGTAGTTTCCCCAAGATCGATCTTCTTCATGTGCATTATGAGAGAAAAGCAGGTCAGGTGTCCAGCCCTAGGCAATGACGTACAGGGTGGTTTGGGCAGGAGATGAGTGGGGGTTGTTTGGTGCCCATCAGCTGGTCGCAGAGCTGGGACAGGTCCATTTTTCAGGACAGGAGCAGAGCAGAGAGGAGAGGGTCGGGGTTGTACGCTGAGCCTGTCCCACAGCAGCAGATACAGAGGATGAATTCCCTGGCTCACTGAGAGAGATGCTTCTCTGGACACATTTTTCCATGGTGACATTGCCCAGTGTCCCTGCAGGAAGTGGAGTGGTGAGAGGAATGGAAAAAACAATGTTCTCCAGCAGGACCATTACATTATGGAAACCCTGACACTGATTTGCAAATGTCTCTTTTCTCTGACTACCTGGGGCTTTTATTAGCATCGGACACCATGGTATTTATGATTCAGAGTTGTTGAAATAACTCTACCTTCAATTAAAATACATGCGGGTTAACCTCAGGATCATACTGTTGAGTGGAAAAACAAAGCCAGAGAAGAATACAGAATGATTTCATTCATTTAAACCTCAAAAAATATATAACTAAATATATATGTATGTGTGTATGCACAACTTAAAGATGAAAACATATCTATGTTACTATAAAATTAAGTAAGGAAATGATAAACACATAATTTGAGACAATGATTACTAATTTTGAGAGGGAGTTAATGTTTGGGATGGGGTAGGGCACCCTACAAGCGATTTCAAGTTAATGATAATGTTCTTTTTTTAAAAAAAAAATGTGCAGTGGGAACAGAGGTGTTCATTGTATGGCAATTCTTTATGTGTTTACATATGTTTTATGAATATTATTATATCTACCACATTTAACAAAACAAATAGAACTCTTCTAACTAATCAGGGTAGGATTTGTGTAGGGAGAAAGGTGTGTGTCTGATGCTCATACATTTGAAAGAAAGACATTTGATAGGTTGCCACCTTACAACGAATGAATATGAATCTGGCTTTCCTTATATCAGCCGTTGATTTATATTTTGAATAAAAACTCAACTGTACAAATTGAGCCCAGTTGTCCCTGTTGAAACAAAAGGTTATTTCCCTTCCTGACATGGGAAGCTGGAATGAAATAAGGGGAAAGAAAAAAGCAAGATATAAAACTATGCACATAGTTTCATCCTGCTATTGTTAAAACATTTTGTTTCTGTGCCTAGATGAAAAAGACTTGGAAAGTGTCTATGAAAGTATTTAAAAGGGATTATCTTTTGAATGATTTGTTTTCAGAAAAGAAGATAGGTTTCATAAGCAGCTGTCCTGTTGGTTTATTTCGTTTCCCCCATTTCTGGAGAGGTTGCTGCATCCTCTTCATCATTCTTTCTTGCCCTGGGAGAGCACTGCTTTCTTCTTTTTGTGTCTTGTCTGTGGAAGACTCTCCTTTCTGCTTTCCAAAAATGATGACAACTTAATTCGGTCACTGGAGCATGTTGGTGAATCCAGGAGCCAGGAGACCAGCCAGGAGTTAGAAAAAACACAGGAAACATGTGGCCGGATGGGTCTACAACCAGGCAGAGGATTGTCTTGGGAAGTCTGGGCTGTGTGGCCTGAGCAAGCACAGCTCAGGCCAATAAGATCTCACCTCCTGCCTCTTCCCTCTTTTCTTTTCAACCTACTCCACCATCCCGTCCTAGGTTGAGTTTCCTGGGAAGCAGACTGACAGTTTAGTGTACAGAGGGTATATTAGAGAGTGTTCTTGGGGAAGGGAAGGGGAGGAAGAGAAGAGGGGTGGGAGGGAAGGGAAGAGGAGTGAAGAGGAGAGGGAATAAGAGGGGTGGGAGGGAAGCAAGACTGGGTCTAGGGAGAGCTCAGGCTGGGAATGCAGGCTCAGTGGAAGCCTCAGCGGAGAGCTGTCAAATGAGTTAATAACCCTTCAGAGCTGTTCCAAGTTCAGGGGATAGGGCTGCACCCCATAGGCCACATCAATCAGACACCAGATGCTGGCCACCTCAGGAAAAGGGCATGACTGGGTGAGGAGAGTCTTTTCAGCTGAGGTAATCCCAAAAGGGATTTTGGATTATTTGGATTATTATTAGTAGTAGTATTACTATTAGTATTAGTATTTGGATTATTGCTGTATTCCCAGCAATTTTATCTCAAGTCCTTCACCCTTAACGTGGGATCTGGGTGGCATGTTATTTCTCTTCTGAGGTCAGATTATTTTTTATTAAAACATGAATTTAAGAATGCCAGCTGCTACTGAAAATCCTTCTGTGGCTCTCCATTGCCGGTAGGGAAAGGATCCCACCCTTACCTCGGCATTCAAGTCTTTTTATAGTCTGATCACAATTTTCATTCTTTCTTTCTAACAGTGTTCCTCACCTCTGCCCATGACCTAATAAAACCATAACATCTTCCAGCTACACTAAGCATTTCCCATGCTGAAGTATACACCATCATACTCCATTTACACTGGAACATCTTCCTCTCTCAAACTCCTACTCAGGCTTCAAAACCAAGCTCAAATGGTGATGCGCACCAGGTGACGTATGGAAGAGTTGAATCACTATATTGTACACCTGGAACGAATATGACACTGTATGTTGACTGGGATTAAAATTAAAACTTAAAAAAAAAGACAACAAAACCAAGCTCAAATGGCCCTTCATCTATAATGTCCCCAGGCACAGTCTTTCCTTCCTATGGGTCTTCACATCCTATTTTTCTTACCTTCTTCTTGTTCCACTCATATTATTTCCCCTTTCCTCTCCTTTACCCTGTACTGTGCTTCTCTTTTCCTTGTCCCCGTACAAATCTTCCCCGATGCTCTCTGGTTTCTCTCTCTCTCTCTCTATCTTTTTTAGGACACATTTTTTTCTCAAGTAGTCTCCCATGAAAAGCTAGAGGCCAGGGCCTTGTTTGTGTTGCCTGCTGGGAGGGAACTCCACGTTGCTGTGCAGGTTGGTTAATGCTACTCCCAAAGCTCTTTGTGCTGGCTTTTATTCTACTGCTTATTCTGACATGCTCTAGTTGTTTGACTAAGACTAGCTGGCACATAAACAGCATCATCTGAGGGCTTCTTGCTCATCATCAGGCAAGATATGTAGCCTTTTAGGAATAGTATCAGAGTTGCTCCAAATGGCTTCTACCTCAAGTAAGAAGTGACTTATTCTAGCTATTGCTTTATATCTGACTCCTCCAGTAGACCAACAGCTGTTCAAGGCCAAAGGCTGCCTGCCCTCTAGGTCAACCCTGTGCCTAGCATGGCCCAGTTGTAAGGACGGGCTTCATTCAGTGACTGTTGGATGAATGAATATAGCTACATATATTTTGTTTTTCATTTGAGGAAAGGGTTGAGGGTGAAATGAAAGTGAATTCCTTGGGAAGATAATTAGCAAAGTAATAAGTGGCCACATCCCTTTCTAATATGCTCAGCTTTTCCTTGCTGAGTTGATGTCACTCAAGAATTAAGTGTGTATTTATCACAGGTGTAAAGACTTCCACTTATTTCTATCTGTCCCTTATACACATTAGTAGTTGACATTGATTGAGGTCCTACCATGTGCCAGGCTCTGCATTCATTATTTCTAATCCTCAGAATAATCCTACGAGGTAGTTATTGGTATACCCATTTTGCTGGTGGAGCAAGTGAGGCTTAGAAAGGTTTAAACTAAGTGGTCTCTGGTGATACACTTTCCTTTTTAAAAAAATATAAATTCAACTAATTAACATACAATGTAGTATTGGTTTCAGACATAGAGAGGTCAGTGATTCATCAGTCTTATATAATACCCTGTGCTCATCACATCACCTAATTACCCCATCTTTCCACCTCCCAATGATCCTCAGTTTGTTTCCTATGATTAAGAGTCTCTTATGGTTTGCCTCCCTCTCTGATTTTGTCTTGTTTAATTTTTTCTCTCTTTCCCTATGATCCTCTATTATTTTTTAAATTCCATGTATGAGTGGAATTCCACATATGATGATTTTCTTTCTCTGAGTTTTTTTTTGCTTAGCATAATAATACCCTCTAATTCCATCCATGTCATTGAAAATATAAAGATTTCTTTTTTTCTTTTTTCTTTTTTCTTTTTTGATGACTGAGGAGGATTCCATTGTATATATACACCACATCTTCTTTATCTATTCATTTGTCAATGGACATCCGGGATCTTTCCATAGTCTGACTATTGTGGACATTGCTGCTATAAACATTAGAGTGCAGGTGCTCCTTCAGATCACTACATTTGTATCTTTGGGGTAAATACCTAGTAGTGCAATTGCTGGGTCATAGGTCATAGAGTAGCTCTATTTTCAACCTTTTTGAGGAATCTCAAATGTTTTCCAGAGCGGTTGTACCAGCTTACATTCCCACCAGTAGTGTAAGAGAGTTACCTTTTCTCTACATCCTTGTCAACATATGTCATTTCCTGATAAACTCCTGGCCAGACTTATCAAAAAGAAAAGAGAAAGACCCAAATAAAATCATGAATGAAAGAAGAGAGATCACAACGAACACTGAAGAAATACAATTATAAGGACATATTATGAGCAACTATATGCCAACAAATTAGACAATCTGGAAGAAATGGATGCATTCTTAGAGGTGTATGAATTACCAAAATGAAACAGAAAGAAATAGAAAACCTGAACAGACTCATAACCAGCAAGGAAATTGAAACAATAATTAAAGATCTACCAACAAACAAGAGCCCAGGGCTGGATGGCTTCCCAGGAGAATTCTATGAAACATTTAAAGAAGAATTAATACCTATTCTTTTGAAGTTTCTTTCAAAAAATAGAAATGGAAGGAAAACTTCCAAACTCTTCCTATGAGGCCAGAATTACCTTATTCCCAAAACCAAACACTCTACCGAAAAGGAGAATCATAGACCAATATCCCTGATGAACATGGATGCAAAAATTCTCACCAAAATACCAGACAATAAGACCCAGTACATTAAAATAAGCAGTACATGAAAAGGATTATTCACCACATCCAAGTGGGATTTATTTCTGCCTGCGCATGATTCAACATCCACAAATCAATCAATGTGATATACTGCATTAATAAAAGAAAGGACAGGAACCATATGATCCTCTCAATACATGCAGAAAAAGCATTTGACAAAGTACAGCATTCTTTCTTGATTAAAACTCTTCATAGTATAGGGATAGAGGGAACATACCTCAATATCCTAAAAGCCATATATATCCTAAAAGCCCACAGCGAATATCATTTTCAATGGGGAAAAAACAAGAGCTTTTCCCCTAAGGTCAGGAACATGGCAGGGATGTTCACTATCACCACTGCTATTTAACATAGTACTAGAAGTCCTAGCCTCAGCAATTAGACAAGAAAAAGAAATAAAATGCATCCAAATCAGCAAAGAAGAAGTCAAACTCTCATTCTTTTCAGATGACATGATATTCTATATGGATAATCCAAAAGACTACCCCAAAATTGCTAGAACTATAAGGAATTCAGTAAAGTGGCAGGATATAAAATCAATACACAGAAATTAATTGCATTTCTATACATTAACAATGAGACATTAGAAAGAGAAATTAAGGAGTCAATCCCATTTACAATAGCACCCAAAACCATAAGATACCTAGGAATAAACCTAACCAAAGAGGCAAAGGATCTATACTCAGAAAACTAGAGAACACTCATGAAAGAAATTGAGGAAGACACAAAGAAATGGAAAAACATTCCATGCTCATGGATTGGAAGAACAAGTATTGTTAAAATGTATCTTGAGCAATCTATATATTCATTGCAATCCCTATCAAAATACCATCAATTTATTTCACAGAGTTAGAACAAATAATCCTCAAATTTATATAGAGCCAGAAAAGAGCCCAAATAGCCAAAGGAATGTTGAAAAAGAAAACCAAAACTGGTGGCATCACAATTCTGGACTTCAAACTTTGTTACAGAGCTGTAATCATCAAGATAGTATGGTACTTGCACAAGAAAACAGACAGGTAGACCAATGGAACAGAACACAGAACCCAGAAATGGACCCTCAATTCTATGGTCAACTAATCTTTGACAAAGCAGGAATGAATATCCCAATAAAAAAAAGAGTCTTCAGCAAATGATATTGGGAAAATTGGGCAGCCACTTGCAGATGAACGAGATTGGCCCATTTCCTCACACCATGCACAAAAGTAGACTCAAAATAGGTGAAAGACCTAAATGTGAGATAGGAATCCATCAAAATCCTAGAGGAGAACACAGGCAGCAACTTTTGTAACCTTGGCCACAGCAACTTCTAAGTAGTCATGTATGCAAAGGCTAGGCAAAGGCAAAAGTGAATGATTGGAACTTCATCAAGATAAAAAAGCTTTTGCACAGCAAAGGAATTAATCAACAAAACCAAAGGGCAACCGATGGAATAGAAGATATCTGCAAATGACCTATCAGATAAAGGGCTAGTATCAAAGATCTATAAAGAACTTATCAAACTCAACACAGAAAGAACAAATAATCCAATCAAGAAATGGACAGAAGACATGAACAGACATTTCTCCAAAGAAGACATACACATGGCCAACAGACACATGAAAAAATCCTCAACATCACTCGGCATGAGGGAAATACAAATCAAAACCACAGTGAGATACCACCTCGCACTGGTCAGAATGCTGGTGATACACTTTCAAATGACAGACCAGGATTTGAACCAGGGCAGCTAATTCCAGAGCTCTCCTTCTTCCTATTATTACTCCCTACTGCTGAAATTCAGTGTATGGATACTTCCTGCACATATAGGTGATGGGAGATATTTACCTATTAGGGGTGGAGGACATATTTGGGAATAAATGTGCTCTTGTTTCAAAGAAAGGCCAATCGGAGAAGGACAAACATTATATGGTCTCATTCATTTGGGGAATATAAATAATAGTGAAAGGGAATAGAGGGGAAGGGAGAAGAAATGGGTAGGAGATATCAGAAAGGGAGACAGAACATGAAGACTCCTAACTCTGGGAAACGAACTAGGGGTGGTGGAAGGGCAGGAGGGTGGGGGGTGGGGGTGACTGGGTGGCAGGCACTGAGGGGGGCACTTGACGGGATGAGCACTGGGTGTTATTCTGTATGTTGGCAAATTGAACACCAATAAAAAAAATAAATTTATTATTATTAAAAAAAAAGAAAGGCCACAGATTTCATCTACTAAAATAGGAAATACCACTAGTTTCATGCTGACATTCTGTCCAGAAGTGGGTAGCTCTGGACTGTGTCTCTGTAATTTCTTCAACTGTGGAACAGGGAGAGTAGGTGAGTGGTTGTGAAAAAGAGTAGTCTTGAAGTACTCTGAAACATGAGAACGTGACAACATGATCCTGTATTATTACTCTATTTTATTATTACCAGGAAAATGCATTTGATAATGCTGTTGCTCCTAAATCAGCATGGTGATTCCTCCATGCCCGGCCCTATGCCAAGTGCTTTCTTTGTATCACCTTGTTTAAGCTCCACAACAACCTTGCCAGGTAAAAGTGATTATCGTAGATACTGTGTGACCCAGCACTCTTGCTCTCCGGTATTTCCATGAAAGATATAAAAGTCTACAAATATCCTTGCATAAGACTATTACTTGTAGCTTCACTCATAATAGCAAAACTGAAAGCAACCCAGATGTCCACCAACAGGAGACTAGAAAAACAACCTGTGGCATGTTGGACTATTACTGAGGAATAAAGAAGTAACACTGATGTATGCAACAACAGGGGTGGATCTCAAAACCATAATGCTGAACCAAGACTATATACTTTTTCACAAGAGTACATACTATACTATGTTATTCCATTTAAATGAAGCTCTAGAACAGACTTATTTGGGTGGAAAAACAGGACAATGGTTATCTCTGGGATGTAGGACTTGAAAGGCATAAGGAGATTTTCTGGGGGACGATGGAAATATTCTGTGTCCTGATAGGGGACTAGGCCACGCAGGGAAATACATTCATCAGAACTCATTGAAAGGTGCACTTAAGGTTTGTGCATTTCATTGTATATAAATTTAACCTAAAAAATTGCAAAGATTGAGCTCTCGTTAATCATATGCTCATTGAAGTATTAAGAAGCAAAGTGTACTTTTCTATAACTTTTCTTAAAATGCACCAGAAGTAAAAGACTGGATGGATGGACAGGGATAGATGGTTGATTTTTTTTTTATATATATGGTTGATTTATGATGAAAGCAGTGTAGTCAGTGCCAGCATAGAATCTGAGTGGGGGACGTCATGGCTACATATGATGGAATTCTTTCAAGTTTTATGGACATTTGGAAAATTTCATTAAGAATGTTGGAAAATCAAGTACTAGACACCCAAAGAGGGAGTGTAATTAGAACAGAATAAGCTAGAATACAGTGGCCTTATATAGTCCTTATTCTTATACAAAGTAAGCTCTTTCACACAAGGCTCAGAGGGCTCTTTTGCCTACACCCTGGAGTCACAACCTTACCACATTCGAGCCTTTTGCTTCTTGGCCCTATCTGATGTTCCAGTTCACTGCCTGCCACTCTCAGACAGATCTCACCCTCTAGTCCCTTAAAGTGACTTCTTCCTCCCTGCGTTCTTTACATACATTTAGGTTCTGCACCTTTGCTTTATGCTGTTTCCCATGCATGGAAAATCTCCATCTTCACTTATCCTTGTGGATCCACTCATGTGTCCCTTACTGCCCATTCCTATTATGGTGCTGATCACATTAAGGTTGTTTCCTTCTTTCTCCCCCTCAGGACTCAGAGACCCTCCAGGATGGGCAAAGTCCATGTCTTATGTAAGTCTTTGTGCTCAGGGCCTGGCAGGGAGCTTGGTGCCGTAAACAAACTCAAGAAATATTGGCCCAGGCAGCAAGCATAAGAAATGTTGGGTAGATGAAGTAGAATGGAACGGACAACTGAAAAGTCTTTGTACCATTCACTTGTCACTTTGGTCTCAGATCCTTTTATTGTTCTTACTTCGTTTTGCTTCATGTGAAGGGGGGGCTGACCCCTGTGAGTGACATTTCCCAAGAACTCTTATCATCTGGCTTCTGGCTAGATCCACTTCTCAGAGGCACTGGTGAGAGACTGGAGGGAGGAGGGGGTGGAAGCCAGGGTATTTCTCTCCTCTCCCTGCTTTGGCAAGTGTCCCCAAAAGTAGCTGAGTCTCCTGCACAGTTCTCGCTGCCATCAGATAACCTCTCCTTCTTGTGGTCCCCCCTTTTGCCAAGCAGTCCTGTCATCATTCCAGTAGCCTCTTGGTGACTCCATCTCCTTTCTTTATTCCTCTAGCCCTTGGGATGGTGGTAGCTTTTAGCCGTTGATAATCTCTAGTTTGACATTTTATTCCGTACTTGGCTTTTAGGCTCTTCTGAAAATCTTGTGACTAATTTCTTCTGGAGTTATCCCAGGCTCTGTTTTCCTAATTAGATGCTGACGGATGTAATCTCTAATTTTGTACCCCAGTTTCTGCATTTTTAAAATGAGATGAGTGAGAAGTACAATCACCAGTTTTCTCCTTGCGGAAAATCAAATTAAGGGGAAAATATTCTTTTTTTTTTTTTTTATTCCTCTTTAAACTTTTGTTTTAATGGGTCTCAAAATTCTGTGACAGCCTTTTGGTGAAGTTGTTCCCATTAAAAAGTACTGATTTTAAAAACTAGTAATTTAAAACTACCACACACACACACACACACACACACACACACACACACACACTGATCCATAAGACATTCTCCTTTCCTTCTGAAGGTTTTACGATGCATTGTTATCATTAACCAGTCTTTTATTATTAAACTTTAATAATTGACACAAACAGTTCTGAGACTGTTCTTCAGTCACCCCACTGATTAAGACTGGGGTGGCAGGTATTGGGGATAATATTAGCCTTCTGAGCTTTCTGGGCAGACTTGGTGACTTTGCCAGCTCCAGCTGCCTTCTTATCCACTGCTTTGATGACACCCACAGCAACCATCTGTCTCATGTCACAAACATCAAAATGGCCCGGAGGAGGATAGTCAGAGAAGCTCTCAACACACATAGTAGGTTTGCCAGGAACCATATCCACAATGGCAGCATCACCAGATTTCAAGAACTTGGGACCATCTTCTAGCTTTTTTTTCCATGACGATCTATCTTCTCCTTCAGCTCAGCAAACTTGCAAGCAATGTGAGCTGTGTGACAATCCAGCAGAGGTGCATATCCAGCACTGATTCAGCCTGGATGGTTCAGGATAATCACCTGAGCTGTGAAGCCAGCTCCTTTCATTGGTGGGTCATTTTTGCTGTCACCAGCCACATTGCCATGGCGAACATCTTTGACAGATATGTTCTTGACATTGAAGCCCACACTGTCCCCAGGAAGAGCCTCACTCAAAGCTTCATGGTGCATTTCAACAGACTTTACTTCAGTTGTAACATTGACCGGAATAAAGGTGACCATGCTGCCAGGCTTAAGAACAGCAGTCTCCACTCGGCCCACTGGGACAGGACCAGTACACCGATTTTGTAGACGTCCTGGAGGGGCAGATGCAAGGGCTTATCAGTTGGACGAGTTGGTGGCAGAATGCAATCCAGAGCCTCAAGCAATGTGGTTCCACTGGCATTCCCATCTTTACGGGTGACTTTCCATCCCTTGAACCAAGGCATGTTAGCACTTGGCTCCAGCATGTTGTCACCATTCCAACCAGAAATTGGCACAAATGGCTCCTGTGTCAGGGTTGTAGCCAATTTTCTTAATGTAGGTGCTGACTTCCTTAACGATTTCCTCATATCTCTTCTGGCTGTGAGGTGGTTCAGTGGATTCCATTTTGTCAACACCAACAATTAGTTGTTTTACACCCAGTGTGTAAGCCAGAAGGGCATGCTCACGGGTCTGCCCATTCTTGGAGATACCTGCTTCAAATTCACCAACACCAGCAGCAACAATCAGGACAGCACCGTCAGCCTGAGATGTGCCTGTAATCATGTTTTTGATAAAGTCTCTGTGTCCTGGGGCATCAATGATGGTCACATAATACTTGCCGGTCTCGAATTTCCACAGGGAGATTTCAACGGTGATACCACGTTCATGTTCAGCTTTCAGTTTATCCAAGACCCAGACATCCATGAAGAAGCCTTTTCCCATTTCAGCAGCCTCCTTCTCAAATTTTTCAATAGTTCTTTTGTCGATCCCACCACATTTGTAGATCAGATGGCCAGTAGCGGTAGACTTGCCCGAATCTACATGTTCAATGATGACAATGTTGAGGTGAGTCTTTTCCTTTCCCATTTTGGTTTAGGTTTAGTGGTGGTTTTCACAACACCTGTGTTCTGGCGGCAAACCCATCACGAAAAGGGCAAGATATTCTTTAGAATGCCATCAACATTGGCCTGTTTTGAATTTCAAAAAGAGAGAGAGAAAAAAACTCCTAACACTTCCACTCTGTATCCTCTGTGCTTCCTACAGCAGTAATCACTTTGTTTAGCCGGGGTTCATCATTAGAGGACAGAGTGAGAGTCTGCCTTGGAGTCCCGCCTGGCTTGGTGACTGAAATGCTACCTGTTAGGTGTCAATTCCCAAGGCACCATCAGTGATTACATAGTGGCCAGAGTCAGTGAGAAGCAGCAGAAGCTGGTGTGGCAATGAGGAGGGAGGGACCTGTGATCAGTGCTCATCCCCCACCAGCTCTGGTACTTCCCTGAGGACAACCTGGGCCCCTGGGCTGTGTGTGGGGATGGAAAGAAACTGAGAGAGCATGAGCCATTTTTCTGCTAGGAACCTGTTAGTTCATGGTCATCAATTATCAGCTAACATTTTATCTTCTCATCTACTAACTTCTGTCTCATCAGGCTCTATACTGCATAACACATTATTTTACGTGTGAAAAGAAAGACAAAAGCAGATAATATCTAATCCCCTCTCTCCAGGGACTCTCAATCAAGTGGGGGATACATAGACTTATGTATGACTCTCATTATAAAAATAATTCTAGCACAGCACTGTTTGTAGTATATACTATAGTAAGTACAAATAACATGTTTGGGAAAATCATGAGGAAGAAATAATTGTAAGAGTGTTTTGGAAAGAATTGAGGGAAGGGTGGTATTTTGAAGTAGGCCTTGGCAAATGATGGCCAAATTTAAGCATGGGGGAAAAGACACTGTAGGCAGAGGTAAGAGCCTGAGCAGAGGCACTGGGCAAGAAAGTGTAAGGCCCATGAGGAATACATGAAGTGATGGTAGTGGTGGTAGCAGGTGGGAACAGAAGGGAAGAAGGCAGGGATCAAGTCCTGAAACAATATGGGATGAGGAGTTTGGAATGTATTCTTATGCAGCTAGGAGGCACTGAAGGTTTTTGAGAAGGGATATGGTAAATCAGATCTGTGCTGTAGAAAGATCGTCCATGTATCATGGGGGCGTATGGATGGGCAAGGAGAAGGAATGGAAGGAGCCCATGTAGGGGGCTATTGCAGTAACCACTTCTGCAACTGCTTAGATCCTCCCCTCAGAGGCCATGGCCTCTGTAGGGCGTTCAAGGCAAAACAGAAACTAGCTGAGACTGCATTATTAGGAATGTTTGCAGACCTTGGGAAGATTGGGAAGAATGGTCAATATCTGGATTTGCATTTGGCAGGGCTCATGGAAGGGCTGTGTGGGTCAAGTGATTGGAGCAGTCGTGAGAGTGCAGCAGAAATTATGGACCATGAGCCCAGTGAAGCAAGGGAGGATTAGTGGGAGGTCCAATGGAAGAAGCCACTGTCCCAATGCAGGCAGCCCTCAGCTGTAACATCTGTCAAGGGGTAAGGACAGACCATGAGATTAGTGACACCCAAGAGGAGTTCACGAAAGCCCAGTGGTCACTTCTTGTCCTCTTATCTCCTACCTCCATAACAGGAATTGGTCTTCATTATGTTGTTCTTCCAAACACACGGGGAGGCCCATAAGGCTACATAAGGTCTAGAGTAAGTGGATTGAGTCTCAGAGCTGCACTTACTAAACCTATCACCTCTGAAGCAGCTCTTAACCACACTGTGCCTCCTGCTACTCCTAGAAAGGCAGTCTGATCAGTGGTTGGTGCAGAGGGCTCTGGATTCAGTGCAACCTTGTGCAGGGCCTTATGCAAGGCCTTGTGCAAGTGACTTACCTTCTCAGTGTCTCAGTTTCTTCCTTGGTAAAGCAGGGATACTAGTTTCACCTACCACTTGGAGTTGTGAGAATTAAATGAGATAACGCAAGCTAAGCTTTTAGCACAAGGTGTGCAACACGGTAACTAATTAATAATTTGATGTAACTGCCCTAATACATTATTGTTGCCTAATCATAATTATTACTAACAAGTGCAAAATGAAGGATAAAAATCTGTAGCTCTGAGGGTTTCTGTGATGATCAAATGAAGAACAGGAAAGTGTTTTAAAACTGCAAAACATTGTACAGATGTAAGATATTAATTATGATGATAACAATGACCCCTTCGAAGTGAGATATTCCCCAGATATACATAAAGAACCAGTGTTGTGTGATTGCTGAGGGAGCAGTTCATTCCTAATCTGTATGTTCTGGCTTCTCTCACTGCCTGGAATCAGCTGACAAATGCTCCTCAGCCTCTGCTGCCCTGAGTGGGGCTAGTTTTGTCTGCCCTCAATGGCAGCTGATGTCCATGATGCTGTTATGATAAGTATGGAATGGATGAAGCCAATGTCCACTGGGAAGGCATCCTCGGGGACCACAGTAGCCATCCCTACATGCTCTTATGATGGCGAGTAAAAAGCACAATTGCATTTAGAGACTTCACAGACCCATTGAGAAACTTGGCCAAGGTCATGCAGCTGGGAGGTGAAGAGGTTGGTTTTGGAGGCCTGTCCTATCTGATTCTAATGCTTGTGTTCTTTTTGTTTTACATTCTTTGTGCTTTTCATTGCCTTCTTTGGGGTTGATGGGAAGGGGTTAATTAGTGTTTTGAGATAGGGTAAGTTGGCAGAAATATGGTGATGAGCTCGACAGCCCCTGTAGCTGCTGATACTAGAGCTGGTCACTGAAGGTGTGGGTAACGAACCTATCCTAAGACGAGTGCTAAGTGTTATCTATTTGGAAAAAAAAAAAAAAAAAAAGACCGTTTCCGATCCCAGCAGTCATAGCAAAAGCTGATGTTCAGCTCTGGTAATCTGTCCAAGTAGTAATGAGCACAAGGCCAGGATGACCCAGAGCAAAATTATCTTTCCCCTCCCAATCTTTTTGCTTCCAATTTTAATGAGAAGTACAAAATTCCTTCTTTTCACTGTTTCAAAGCTCAGAGTCATCCTAATTCTTCCTTCTACTTCCTCTTCCATCTCCAATTGATTCTTAACTCTGTTGATTTTTCTCAAAGTCTCTGTCTTGCAGTACTTCTATTCCTGTCTTTTTAAAAAGATTTTATTTATTCATTCATGAGAGACATAAAAAGAGAGAGAGAGAGAGAGAGAGAGAGAGAGAGAGAGAGAGAGAGGCAAAGACATAAGGAGAGAGAGAAGCAGACTCTCTACAGGAGCCTGATGTGGGAGTCAATCCTGGGTCCCGGGATCAGGCCCTGAGTCAAAGGCAGAGAAGCTCAACTGCTGAGCCACTCAGACGTCTATTCCCGTCTTGATCAGGGCCCCTCATGTCTTCTAAGGATTGTGGTTGCAGCTCCTTAACTGGTCTCCCTGCTCCATCTCTCTGTGTCCTATTTGCCCTGTGCCCAGGCACCAGTGTGAGCTCTCAGAAGCAAAGCTCTTTCACATCATATCCCTTCTCAAAGTATTTTGTAATATGTCCACAGAATATAGAATAAAGCTCAAGTTTGTGAGCACGATGTTCAAGAACCTTCAATTCAGGTACTTTTGTCATCATTAATGCTGGTCAGCAATACCCTCCTCATTTTCTCTTACAAATCCTTCCAGGCTGAGCTTAAAAATCACCTTTGTCACAAATCTTTTCTTGATGCTCTGACTCAGGAATAGTCAGCCCTTCCTCTGCATTCTCCTTATCCTGGTTTGGGTGTATTTACTTCATGTTGTTTCATTTTCTGACTTATCCAAGTGTCCATTTCCCTGCCCAGAGAGCAGGCTCCATTGACCAAAGGAGCCTGGGCTGTATGCACCTCAGCATCCCAGCAAGCATCCATCATCGACCCCATGCAGCAGGCCATGGAGGGACTCAGATAACACTTACCTTTGCCTCTATTTGACTGCAACCAACTAGCTGAACCACATTGAAAAAACAAAAACAGAAATAGGAAACAAGGTGTCTTTGCCAATAGAGAGCTTTTGAACTCATAAGTTGATTATGTGATCTAATTGTGCCTAAAAAATTACAGGAAAAAATTATAGGAAAAAGAGATGTTCAGGCTTAAAATCAATAAGCAACACATCAAAGGTAGAAAAGAAGATCCAGGATACTCTCTCTGCTCTGTCTGCAGCTAATACTGGTACCAACATTTGGAAGTGGTGGATATTTCATTTATTTGCTTATGTTATGTATTTTTGTGTTTTTCTTTTCCCTCTTAAACTACATGCATTGTCAGGTGTCTCTAAATTGAGATTAAGTCATAAAAAAGCTGTATAGTTTTAAAATGTTACCTTGAGCATATATCATAGTCACTCCTATGTCAGGAGGCTGTGGTGAGGAGTTTGGGTTTTATTCTGATAGTGATAGATCAGTGGAGAGTTTTAAGTAGGGGATCAATAAGAGATGCATTTAAAAATATTTTTTTTTATTTATTTATGATAGTCACACACACACACACACACACACAGAGAGAGAGAGAGAGAGAGAGAGGCAGAGACATAGGCAGAGGGAGAAGCAGGCTCCATGCACCAGGAGCCCGACATGGGATTCGGTCTCAGGTCTCCAGGATCGCGCCCTGGGCCAAAGGCAGGTGCTAAACCGCTGCGCCACCCAGGGATCCAAAGAGATGAATTTAAAAAAAAACCAAAAATATCATTTAGGCTGTGATGGGGAGGACAAATGGGAAGGTCCAAGTGTGGAGTCAGGGAATCCAGTTAGGATGCTACAGAAGTGGTCCAGGGACACATATTGGTGGTGCTGTCAACCTGAATGGTGGTAATGAAGATAGAAAGAAGGAAAAGATAATGGAATATATGGTGGAAGTAAAGTCAGTGGTAGTTGGAACTAATTTGATGGGGAAGGAGGATGTACTGGATTGAATTGTGGGCTCTAAAAGATATGTGCACCTGGAACCTCTCAATATGACCTTATTTGGAATTAGGGCCTCTGCAGATATAAGAAAGATAAGGATCTTGAGATGAGATTAGATTAGGGCAGGTCCTAAATCCAAAGATGAATGTCCTTATAAGAGACAAAAAGGAGACAAGACTGGTAGATCAAAGGGGAAGGTCATGTGAAGTCAGAAGCAGAGATTAGAGTGATGGGTCTATGAGTCTATGGGCCAGGGGTTGCCCACAGCCAACAGAAGGTAGAAGAAGCATGGAATTGATTCTCCTTTAGAGTGACCAGGAGGAATCAACTCTGCCAACATCTGATGTTGGACTTTTGGCCTCCAGAACTGTGAAAGAATAAATATCTGTTGTTTTAAGCCATTAAGTTTGTGATATATTTGTTATGTCATCTATAGGAACCTAATATGGAGAGAAAGAAGGAAATCAAGAATAACTCTTAAGTTTTTTAGTTTTGGGTACCTAATAGATGGTGATATCATTTGCTAGGATGGGGAAGACAGAAGAACAAAATTTCCTACATCTGGTTATATCTTCTGGGGTTGGTAAGGTGAAAGGAATTCTATAGGAAGTAGAATTCAGAGCCAGCTTACAGATCCAAGGGAGAGGAGAGGGGTAAGCATAGGAGGCTCCAGGTCAAGAGTTAAAGTTATAGGGAGGGAGAGCCAAGAGGATTGCTTGGGTAAAAGAGTGACACAGAACTAGTGTTGACACACTCTAATGTTCTTTCCCATTTACTTAATTTCTTTGTCTCATTTGTTTCATTTTAAAATAGAAGTTAAAAAAATTCACCATCGACAAAACAACAAAGCAACCTATTGAATGGGAGAAGACATTTGCAAATGACGTATCTCTTAAGGGGTCAATATCTAAAATACATAAAGAACTTATACAACTCACACCAAAAACAGCAAATAATCTGATTAAAAATGGGCAGAGGACCTGAATAGACATTTTAGGACCTGAATAGACATTTTTCCAAAGAAGACATGCAAGTGGCCAAAGGACACATGGAAAGATGCTTAACAGTACTAATCATCAGACAAATGTAAATCAAAACCCCAGTGAGGTACCACCTTACACTTGTCAGAATGACTAGAGTCAGAAAGATAGTAAGTGTTGGTGAAGATGTGGAGAAAAAGGAACCCTCATGTACTGTTGATGGAATGTAAATGAGTGCAGCCACTGTGGAAAACAATATGGAGTTTCCCTAAAAAATTAAAAATATAATTATCATATGATCCAGTAATTTCACTACTGGATATTTCTTTTCCAAAGAAAAGGAAAACACTAATCCAAAAAGATATATATACCCCTATGTTTTTTGCAGCATTATTGACAATAACCAAGTTATGAAAGTAGCCCAAGTGTCCATCCATAGATGAATGGATAAAGATGTGGTGTCACATGTCAATTTATATATATATTTATATATTATAAATATATTTATATATTATGTATGTATATGTATGTAATTGATATATATGTATATATATACATATATATATAAATATTTCTCAGCCATGAAAATGAATAAAATCTTTCTATGGCAATAATGTAGATGGATCTAGAGGATATTCAAAGTGGAATAAGTCAGACAAAGACAAATACCATGTGATTTCACTCATATGTGGAATTTAAGAAACAAAACAAAGAAAAATAGAAACAAACAAACAAAACCCAGACTCATATTAAAATGACAAATACCCACCATTTGCTTCGGCGTGGATGGAACTAGAGGGTATTATGCTGAGTGAAGTAAGTCAATTGGAGAAAGACAATCATCATATGGTTTCACTCATACATGGAATATAAGAAATAGAGAAAGAAATTATAAGGGAAAGGAGGGGAAGTGACTGGGAAAAATTAAAGAGGGAGACAAACCATGAGAGACTCCTAACTCTGGGAAACAAAGGGTTGCAGAAGGGGAGACGGGTGGAGGGATGGAGTAACTGGGTGACAGGCACTGAGGAGGGCACTTGATGGGATGAGCACTGGGTGTTATATGTTGGCAAATTGAATTTAAATAAAAAAAGGCAAAATAAAAAAAATTAAATTCAGGGAACAGATTGGTGGCTGGCAGAGGGGAGGTGAGTAGGGGGATGGGTGAGATAGATAAGGAGGATTGAGAGTATGCTTATCATGATGAGCACTGAGTGATGTCTAGAAATATTGAATCATTATATTTTACACCTGAAACAAATATAACATTGTAATATAATGTAAACTAATATTGACGTTAATTACACGTCAATTACACTTCGATTACAATTATACTTCAATTACAAACAAAAAGGGCAGCACTTTTATTTCAGAGTTAAGAAGATGCCCTTTATTTACCATTTTCCTAAGATGTTTCTCCAAAGATCAACAATTTCCTCTTTTTATTCCACCTCTCAATATTGAGAGGATTAGTTGCCGTGCACTAATGTTGTTAAGGAGAAGAATTCACCATTAGCAGAAGTAAGCTCTGCTACCTTGCAATATTTGGGGGTTGAAAGGGGTCCAGGCCAGCTGTGGTTTGAACATGTGACCAGATACCGAGTGCCTTAAGTATCATTTAAGTTTTTATTTTTCCAGGAAATTTCCCAATTTTCCATTCAAGATATTACTCCCCCGCCTCCCAGTGTCTGGTCCGGAAGGGATCACTTTACTGTAATATGGCATTTATAAACACATCAAGGTATTTTATTGCAAAAGAATTTTCAAATTGCAGAATCTAAGAAAATTCTTGGGAGCCTCTGGCTCTCCACGTAAGATTACAGGTACCCTGATAAAATCAACAGAATTGCTCAACCCTCCTGTGTCAGTTGCCTATAAATTTTCAAGATTCAGTCAGCAATCCTCGAATGTGCTGACAGATTCTTTACATTTTGGTTTCTGCGGTTAGAAAACATCTAGGAAGCTGTAAATAATTGTTTCCCTGCCTTTGCCGAAACAGCCTGAAAAATCCCTGGGCCTTCCCCCATTGTTACAGCTATCCTGGCCTCCCCTAATCCTTTTATTTTTTATTTCTTTCTTTCTTTCTTTTTTTTTTTTGTTTTTGTTTTTTATTGGTGTTCAATTTGCCAACACATAGAATAACACCCAGTGCTCATCCCATCAAGTGTCCCCCTCAGTGCCCGTCACCCAGTCCCTAATCCTTTTAATGCTGCTTAAAGGTCCCATTTCCAGGAAAGTCCTTCCTTTTTTTTTTTTTTTAAGATTTTATTTATTTATTCATGAGACACACACACACACACACACACACAAACACACACACACACACACACAGAGGCAGAGACACAGGCAGAGGGAGAAGCAGGATCCGTGCAGGGAGCCTGAAGTGGGACTCGATCCCTAGTCCTTCCTTTTTTGTTGCATTCATGTGGAGGTAGAGATATTCGAGAACTCTAGGCATTCCGGGCTCTGCCCCGCCCCGCCCCACCCCAGCCAGCTATGGCCCCATTCTTCCCTGACCTTCTTCCCTTGGCCTATTGGACCCTGTCTGCCTTGAGTGCCATGGTTTCTCTTGTCTTGTTCCTTTCTTTCCTTCTCAGCCTCTTGATCTAGACTGTTCACCTCTGAATTCCCTCAGCACAGCCTCAAGCAGTGAGGAATGCGAAGGGCTCACGTGCAGAGATGGATGCGTGCAGGCTTATAGGCATCCAAGTATACCAAAGGCACGTACTGCCTATGAATTTTAAAGTGGCTCTTTCTTTGCTCACGTGCTTGCCTTGGGCACTATGTGCCAGGTGCCTTGTAGATGAAACATTGTGGTACGAGGTCTTAATCTTCAACTTAGCTTCTGAACCACCAGTTTGGCTCCTTCTTCCTTACTTTGCAATTCTTTGTCCCTGATCCGTCTTACTGCTCAGTGTCCCATTAAAATTTCCCCCCAATACTCACAGCTGGTTTTCCCTAGAGAATAATTCAGCTTGTCTCTTGACCATGGCTTCTCCCAACTGTGGCTTCTCTCCCTTGGATTACCTTGGATAAAACACTTAGGAATTCAATCCATTCTCCAGAACTCTCCTTATGCTGTCCCACCATTAGGCCTATCCTGCTTTTATTAAAAGGACATTCTTCACCTTATTGACAATAATTCAGGGAAGAACTAAACTCCAGAAACATCATAATCTGTCTCAAGAGAAAGATGGTTTGTGATTTGTAGACTTATTTCCAACCAGCCATAGTTTTGGGAAACCCAGGTCCACGTAATTACTTGGTAAATCATAACGGGGCCCCACTGTGTGATGCGTAGCTAAGGAGTTTGGCTGCAAAGACATCAGGCTCGTTACTTCTGAAGTTCATTCTATATAGTCTCATCTGTGTCATATTGATAATTTTATTGATGATACAGTTTAAAAGGTATCACCATAACGACCAAGATTTTTTTTTTTTTTTAACAACCAAGATTACTGACTGTCAGAATTCAAGACCATCTAATCTGATGTTTCCCAAAGTGAGGGATTGTCTCCCTGGTGGTACTTGGATCATTTTGGTGGGGTGTCTGGTTACAATGCTAAGTACTATTGACTCTTTTTTTTTTTTTTTTTAAATGAACTTTTACTATTGACTCTTGTATGAGAGGCCTTCTTTAATTTTTCAGCCAGAAAGGCTACAGTTTGGAGCCAAAATATCCATATAACTTTTCTATTACTTACTAATCATTTTTCTTTATTCATTTGTTTATAAATGAAGCAAAAGCAAATTTAAGGCAAAAAAATCTGTAGATAACCCTCTCTTTGGAATGGCCTTTATAATGCCTCTCTTGTCACTATGTGTATTTTTCATGATTCACATCTACACATGGCAAGGGCTATTTGTTTTCTATTTAAGTTGGTAATATAAGGTTTTCACTTACAAACACTTATAAAAGTAAAAATACGAGTTAATCAAGAGGAAAATAATAACATTTATTGAGACCCAAAGAGTCTCCAGATCTGGGAAATCCATGGTGAAAAATAAAGAGGCAGTCCTCACTCTCTTCAGAATTAGACCCATTTTATTGAACCTCACAGTCTTTGTGTCTCACCCTTGTCTCTCTAATTTGAAGCTTCCAGAATTCTTTCCACCAAGTATCTGACTTAATTTTTCCTTGGGGCAAGGAACTCCTCAAGAATCCTGTGCATGATGCAGTGGGAAGCCATGTGAAGCTGGGATGTGTCAAGACATTCCAGGTTGGGGCTACTCCTGCAGGCAACAGGCCTCACACAAGACTGTCTCCATCTTATAAAGCAGTTTAATTCACAGCTGATCCAGCAAAGAGTTAGTCCAACGAATACTTCCATGGCTTCTGTCTTCCAGAAGGTGGCTGGATGTTGCTCTTGAAGTCTCTTGGGATGTCATGTAATTCCCTTCCCCCAGCAGAAGGTGACTGTTGCCTCATCTGAGCAGTGATTGGTATGTTGTCTTCAGGAGCCACTTCCCCTCAATTGTCATCTTAGCTTTCACTTTTCCAAATCAAGTGGGGGGAAAAAAGATATTGGAGTCTGGTGAACATCTGGGTAGCATATTGGTCAAAGGAATCTGTTTCTCTTTTCCTCTTACAGCAAGGAAACGATCCTCCATTCCGAGGAAAATGATTAATGATAGCACACGGAAGCCAAAAGCATATGAGCTTTTACTTTACTTTCTTTTTTTTTTCCTCCTACCTGTGGGCAGATAAACTTTTCCTGTGCATTTTGCCTTGAGTTACTCAAAATTCCAAGCATCTCCCCAGCTCTGTTTCTTGAAGGGCCTGTGGATTTTTCTGATTGACTTCCTTTTTGGTGTCCTCGAGCAATTATCTTTTGTATGTGATACGGAAATTCTGAAGCGTAGACCCCTGCCTTTGCCTCCCATTTCAGTTTCTCTCTATCAAAGGAAGGCAAACCACAGCCCAGACAGACAGGAAGGCGTGTTCACAAGTGTGTGGTGACCTGAAAGAGTTGGTTGACTCACAGTGAAGGTCAGGGTCACCTCCTGTGGCCACCTGACTTTAGATACCAGAGAGAGAGCACAGACCTGGCCCCAAGTACCCAGCTCACCCTTTCCTGCAGCAGCTTGGGGCCTCACAGCTCCCTCTAAAGTTCACAAGAGCTGGGAAGCATAGTCTGATTCTCTGCATACGTGTAGGAAATGGGGGTCGTGGTGCCCCTTTGCAGCCTCATTAACACCAATGCAGCATCCTCTCTCTCCTGCAAGATGCTCCCTCTGCAATCCTCAATCCTACCTGTGTTTTTCCAGCTTGAAACTTCTCTCAGGGGGCACCTGGGTGACTCAGTGGTTGAGCGTCAGCCTTTGGCTCAGGTTGTGATCCTGGGGTCCTGGGATTGAGTCCCACATGGAGCTCTCTGCATGGAGCCTGTTTCTCCCTCTGCCTATGTCTCTGCCTCTCTCTCTCTCTGTGTCTTTCATGAATAAATAAATAAAATCTTAAAAGAAAAAAAAAAAAAGAAACTTCTCTTAGACTCTGGGTTTCTCCACAATTCTTCCTGTTTTCTACTCCTGAGCTCGTGGGTAGCCTCTCTGTGTGATGTGTGTCTATAAGTCCATTTCTTTTCTGTCCTTATGCTTTCAGATTTGTACCCCCACACTGGCTATCAACTCCTCACACTGCTCTCTCTATGTTTCCCTCACACCCAGAGGCCAGGGAAGGCCTGCCAAGGGGCCTCAGCCCACAGCCAGACCCGAGCCATACTTTCACCATATGGAAGGGTCTCCCCGTCATCCGGCCAGCTTCCCAGTCACTCCTAGATCTTTGAGGGATTGGTCTTATGTGTGGCCCATTCATCCTCCTCACAGGACTGTACACTGAGGGTAGATGAAGGTAGGAGAGCTGAGAACCTGGCATCTTGTGAAATCCATCCATCTCTCTGCTTCCCTCCTCACACTTGGCTTCTGTTTCTGACCAGCCCCATGCCTGTTCTTTCACTCAGTCTAGCTAGGCCCAGTCCCAGAAGCCTGTCTCCTGGTCCAGTCAGTGGTCATGGTTGGTTCCAAACATCACTCTCCCCCCAAGGACATCTCAAATGGAAGCAGAAGCCAGTGAGGAGTAGACACACAGCACAAGTCTTCATTCCAAAGTCTCTGTATTCAGCCAGTATTGATAGTGCCTTTTCTGTGCTGGGCTGATGAGGGGAGAAAGACCAGATCTTCTGAGCTCGCTATCTAGAGGGATGTAGAAATGTCCACCTTACACAAAAGAATTTAACTTCTTAAAAAAAAGTTCCAGTTAGGAATATTAATAGCTTAGAAATGGGAACAGAAAAATTATATAACATAGAGGAGTGACAGAAATGATAAAATTCAGGAGAAATTTAATAAGAGAATTGCATAATATGTATGAAGAGAATAATTCAGTTTTATTTCAGTTTGTGGTGCCCCATCCTTCCAAGACCTCAAAACCTAGAGGCGATCTGATTGTGATTCCAGCAGAGTGGTCATTACAATATTGTGGCAATGTGCCTCTGCATCTGTGACGCCGGGTGGTCACACGATACATGTCTAGGTCGCTCATGTGCTTACATAAGCCTGTGTTAACTTCCGTAACTAAGCAAAGCTTTGATGATAAAAAAGAAACCTTTGGTCAATAGCATATCTGTAAGGGAAAGTAGTTAACAAGTTTATTAGTAAGGTTAATAAGCACATTACTGAAGTCACCATGTTTATGCTCATCAGGTTAACCACTTGATGGCATTGGCAGTATTTACTAGAGCAGAAGGGCATCTAATAAACAGGTCCAAGTACACCCTGAATTATTCGTTTCCTTTCATTTCAGAGACCTCGGGGTGGATTTTGACCTAGAGAAAAACCTCTCAGGTGAAAATTACTGAACAAATCATGTACATGCCATTTCAATGTCTCTGTCCGTGTCCCTTATTAGTTTATAAAGAGGTTATAGAAATAAAATGACTTATTTTATATTACTAATGTTGGGGCATTTGTGTATTTTCTTTTTAAAATCTTCACAGCTGAAAATTATGTATATTTAAGTTGTGCAACCTGATGATTTGACATACATATACAGAATGAAATGTTTGCTAAAATCAAGGTAATTAACGTACCTTCTCCTCACATAGTTAGCATTTTTGTGTGTGTGCGTATCATGAGAGCACCTGAAATCTCCTCTCTTAGCAAGTTTCCAGTATTCCATGTGGTATTACTTAATACTATTGTAAAGCATTTTCCACTATACTTTTGACTATACAGTTAAATGGAGCATTATTAAATAGAATTTATAAGCATGCAAAAATTAAATGACACATAGTTAAAAATCAGCAACATTCTGCTTTAGATCTTAACATCAACATTTCCCAGAGATTGTATCTTTTCCCATTAGACAGAAAGCTTTATCTATATCTACCAATAACTGTAACAAGATAGCTTATCAATGCCTGCTTGAGGACATCTCTATCACCAAAACACACTTTCTTAGGTATCAACTTCTTTTAAAGGAAGTGTTCAAATCTTCAAAATATATTGATGAGAAGTCTGAACTTTTTCAGAAATGTCTAGTGAATTCCACACTATTTTAGACATGACCTGTGGAGTAGAACTTTGAACATAGGCCATCCATTCTTCTAGACATTGGAACAGACTAAGAAAACATATTTCAAGGAGAATCCTGGCCCAGTCCCTGGGCATCTAGCTCTCAGAAAGGTGTTCTGCGTATGTGTGTGTGTTGGGGGAATGGCAACTTTCCTTCTGCAGTGGTTCCTGGTCAGGAATCCAGAGCCCACTAGAGCAGTGTTTTTCAAACTGGGTTGTAACTCATTAGTAGATCATAAAATTAGTTTAGTACTCTGTTGTCTAGTAGAAATATAATGCAAGCCACATATATAATTTAAAATTTTCTCTTAGCTATATTAACAAAATAATTGATGTTAATTTAATTTTTTAATAATAAATTTATTTTTTATTGGTGTTCAATTTGCCAACATACGGAATAACACCCAGTGCTCATCCCGTCAAGTGCCCCCCTCAGTGCCCATCACCCATTCACCCCCACCCCCCGCCCCCCTCCCCTTCCACCACCCCTAGTTCATTTCCCAGAGTGAGGAGTCTTTATATTCTGTCTCCCTTTCTGACATTTCCTACCCATTTCTTCTCCCTTCCCTTCTATTCCCTTTCACTATTATTTATATTCCCCAAATGAATGAGAACATATAATGTTTGTCCTTCTCCGATTGACTTATTTCACTCAGCATAATACCCTCCAGTTCCATCCACGTTGAAGCAAATGGTGGGTATTTGTCGTTTCTAATGGCTGAGTAATATTTCATTGTGTACATAGACCACATCTTCTTTATCCATTCATCTTTTGATGGACACCGAGGCTCCTTTTTTTAAGATTTTATTTATTCATGATAGACATAGAGAGAGAGAGAGAGAGAGAGAGAGGCAGAGACACAGGCAGAGGGAGAAGCAGACCCCATGCAGGGAGCCCGACGTGGGACTCAATCCTGGGACTCCAGGATCGCGCCGTGGGCCAAAGGCAGGCACCAAACAGCTGAGCCACCCAGGGATCCCCTATGTTAATTTTAATAATGTATTTTATATAATATGTTATATAAAAAGTTATCTTTATGACATGTAATTAATATAAAATCATTAATGAGATCATGCACATTCATTGTTTTGGTACTGGATTTTCAGAATCTGGTATCTATTTTACACTTAAGGCATACCTTAATTCAGAATAGCCTAGGATTCAAAGCTGCTTTACAGAACAGTGTCATCAGCATGTAATGGGCATTCTAATGCATTACTGGAGAAATGTGTGCTGGTACAACATTTCTGGTGGGCAACTTAAAAATATGTGTGCCCTTAGACCCAGTACTTCCAGGAGTTCATTTTTCCACTTTCAGGCATAAATGGAAGTAATGAATGTATGCATAAAAATTTAGGTATACTAAAAGCAATATGTTACATTGGATTGGATCCTGGAACAGAAAAAGGACATTGGTGGAAAACTAATAAAATCTGAATAAGGTATGGAGCTTAGTTAATAATAATGTACTAATGTTGCTTTCTTAGTTACAGGAAATGTACTATGGTAATGTAAGATGTTAATGGTAGGGGTTGTACGGAATACATGGGAACTCTCTGTACTCTTTGCAACTTTTCTGTAAACATTAAATTATTCTAAAATAAAATGTTTATTGAAGTATTCAATTAAAATTTAAATGTTTATTAAAATATAATTTTATTAATGATAAGGATTTTTATTGCAGTACTTCTGTAAAAACAGAAGTTGGAAACAGCCTAAATATCCAACCATTGAGGATTCCTTAAATAATTTTGGTGCTTCATACAATAAAATATCAGGGGTGCCTAGGTGGCTCAGTCAGTTAAGTGTCTGACTTCAGCTCAGCTCACGATCTCAGGGTCCTGGGATTTGGGCCCCATGTCATATATGTATTTTCTAATTTTCCTGTATGGTGCTTATATTGGTTTTCTAATATTCAAATATTAGAATTTTCAAAGCTTTTTTTGTTTGTTTATTTTTTATTTTTGGCAAAAGCAGATCGGATGAGTCAGAATGCCCTGACATGGGGTGACAGCGATGAGTGTACTCTCACCGCAGACTTGGAAACAAGGAACTCAGATTGCCCCCTGAGAATTGCATTCAGGAATCAACATTGAGAGTGTTAGTGTTGAGCGGTACGAAATCTCTTTAAAGTATCAGAATGATTCACAGGCCGGAATTAGTCCTGGCGACAACCAAACTTGACAGGAAGAAATACAATTCAGAAGTGCCTCTGATGCAGAGGAGTTGGCTGAGATTAGATGTGTCTAAAGGTAAGTCAGGGAGGTACCCAGTGCCCGTCCTAGCTGGCCCAGGAATGGTGTGCCCTGCCGCACTGGCCTCCGTGTTTCTTTCTCCCTCACAGGCCCACCCCATGGTGAATTGGAAGCCTCATCATGTTATCCTGGCCCAGTAGCATTCAGCATTTAGATCACCCAGTTAATTCCCTCACTCTAATCAGGGTTAGACCCCTGAAGGAGCCTGCCAGTCACCTGGCTCTCCATGCGGCCTGTCCACAGCTGGTCAGGCTGACACCAAGCATCCATCCACTTGACAATGAGTTTCCCCATGAATTAGCAGATTTGGCAGCTAATTTGATGAATGTGTCTGTGAGCATTGTTAGAGTGAGTCAGTGCTCTGGGTCCAGTCAAATCTGTGGCTTTGACAGTAAGAATTTATGAGCCCGAGAAGGGAGGGGCTAGACCATGGCCCTGCCAATTGACCAAGATAACGGTCCTCTTGGGGCCTTGTCAAGCTCCCTCACAACCTCCTCATCTCAATGCTATGAGTCACATTTCTCCGGGCATGTGGCAGCTCACTTACTGCTTTTTCAGAGCCCTGCCCATCCACCTGGTATTGAGAAAACCAGTCCCATACCTTTGGGTAGGGCAGCAGAGCCCGGTGAGGTGAGTGCTGTCAGAACATGGCCAAAAAATTCTGAGAGACATGGGAACTTGACAAAATTGCACTGAGAGTTGGCTAGTTCCAGGTATCAACCGTAGCTTGGTAGAGATTACTCATGTCACTGCACCGTGGCTCTGTTTCAAGAGAAGCATTTAACTTTGCCTCTGTGATGTTATCCTGATTATCCGGGTGACCTCGCGTAAGCCCTTTTTGGATCTTTGACCATAAAATTAAGGGTGACAGTACCTATCACATAGTATTGTTATGAGTTTAGTTGTTAGGATGGATGGGAACGTATGCTATAAACTAAAAAGAATTTTACAAAGAAATGTTATTTCCTTACTTAGGAACCATATTGGAATTTGCATGTATGTGAGCGATTTTTGAAATGCAGGCAAATTGAATTATTTTATGGCCTAGAAACTGAGTTTATCATGTAATATATGGAAACCCATCAATTCCAAAAGAGACAGCCAGCAGTGTCCCAGCTGGCTCAAAGCTTCATAATTGAATATTTAACTTATATCAAGAATCCAATAACTAGGTTTTATTCTAAATGATTGCTTTGCATCTTAATTAGACTTCTATTTACTATTTTTAAGATACAGCATCATAAGGAAGATTCTTTTGTTAACAAAATTCCAAAGCCCTGGTGGAAACTTTCCAACCTAGAAGCCCCTGGAATTCTTAGGGGCAATTTTCTGTGGACTTAGAGGTGCACCATCTTGATGTCCTTGTCTGGCCTGTGCCCTACTTCATAGATTAAGTTCACTTGTGACCTTTGCCTGGTTGCACATAGTACAGCAGGGGAAAAAAAAAAAACCCTGAACAATAGTCACAAGACGCTCATAGTGTGGCTTCCAGTAGCGTCAGTTTACCTCTCCATGTCTCAGAGTCCTTTTGTAAAATGGGGAAAAGACTTAATCTTGTAGATTATGGTTTCAACTGAATACTGAAGGCAGAATTGTTTTGTGAACTATTTAAAGTCCTATTATTGTTATTATCTTCTTATTTTGTTCAATTAAGCAGTAATGCTGAACATTTTGAACTTATTTTTAAGGCTGGAGAGTAGCGCAGGCTAACCTCCTAACCCAGACCTCTTGACGCCTGGACACCATCCTGCTGGATCTTCAGGGTTTGACCATGTCCATTGGTAGAACATTCTCTATTGGTTGAATTAACTACTCCTCTTCTGGAAGAGTTCTACTTAGAAATCCTTTCTATGAATAGGGATCTACCTATGTCTTCCATTTTCTTAGTTCTTTCTACTGCTGTGAAAATAGAATGAACCTATACCCTTTTCTGCCATGATACAGTTTTTGAGGGCAGCTCCCATGTTCCCCACACCATATTTCTCTTTTCTATACCTCAATCCTCTCTGCTGTTTTTAGCCTGAAATATTTTCCAAACTCTGCAATATCTTGGCTGGGCTTCTCCAGATATATGGCAACTGATCACCCAAATCTGTCACTTGAATTATAGATACAAATGGTTAACACTTACGGAACACCAATTCTATGGCAGTATTGTTCTAAGAACTATATATAAACTAGCTCATAACAACGCTATGAAGAAGGTACTCTTAGACCCTCCCCCCTTTTTTTAAAAGATTTTATTTTTATTTATTCATGAGATACACAGAGAGAGGCAGAGACATAGGCAGAGGGAGAAGCAGGCTCCATGCAGAAAGTCCGACATGGGACTCAATCCTGGGACTCCAGGATCATGACCTGAGTCAAAGGCAGATGCTCAACCACTGAGCCACCCAGGCATCCCTTATACCCTCTCTTTTAGAGAAAAGGAAACAGGTATAGATAGTAATTCACTCACCCAGGTAACAAGTGGAGAATCTGGGATATGAACACTGGCCTCCACTGTGCCATATGGCCCTGTATGAGGAGGAACATTTGTCCCTATCTTTGGACTATAAGCACAGGAGAAAGTTAAACATTACCCATTCATTAGGAGGCCCAAATGATTACCACATACTATGCTTTACTTTATTGCACAAGCCCAATGGCTTCTTTCTAGATCTTGGTTTTCCCACATGTCATATAAAGGGGTTTGATGAGGTGGTTTCTAAGATACCTTTGTAGCAGTTATAGCTGATAATTTTACGGCCTAGCAATTTACAGCAGGGACAGCTTAAAATGTCTGGCCTGGTTCCTGTGCCAAAACATGTGCCAATTTACTCATATTTTAGACTTTCCTACATTAGTTGAAAGCATTTCTCTTACTAAGAAAATCCTGTTCTGATCTTAGTCATTGTTTCTATACAATGGGAATATTTTGAAGAAAACTGGTGCTGGTGAAAATGGGTCAGATTTGTTTTATAGGTTTTGTTTATTTATTCATAAGAGACACACAGAGAGAGGCAGAGACGCAGGCAGAGGGAGAAGCAGGCTCCCTGCGAGGAGCCTGATGCAGGACCTGATCCCAGGACTCTGGGATCATGTCCTGAGCCAAAGGGAGACGCTCAAGCACTGAGCCACCAGGTGCCCCCAGATTTGTTTTGTATCTGGTCTGCAGTTCTCTCTATTCTCCTCTAGCCCACAGGACATTTATATCTGCATTTATCTTGTTAAACCCCAGATCTGATAGTTTGGGCCACTTAACCCAACATCATGACACCCCAGTGCTTACTGAATGGGGGGTTGAACTTGTTAGCATGCAATTCAAGACCAACGAGTCATGTTACAGCCTTTTTCTCCATTGTGTATTTTTTACCCATCATTGGCTTCTTATTTGACTCCCACTTCTCCCTTTATTTGGAATCCTCTTGAACCCGTTGTCATGTTGAAATTTGGCTTGTTTTTCAGGGCCAGCATTGATGACCCTTTTGGTTTGAAGCCATCTGTTCTGTTAGTCAGATGGCCTACCACCATCAAACTCCTATAACATTTAAACTGTGCTTCTCTCTCACTGCATTTACTCCAGCTTAATTCTCATAATAATTTTTTCTGTATAGGTAAAATGGTCATATTTGTGCAATAAAGTTTTCTTTTTGATAATTATGAAGATGCATGCAAGTTTGTATAGATACCTGCTCTGGTGATCCTGGATTATTTTTTTAAGATTTTAATTTTAATTAATTAATTAATTAGAGGATGCAGTGGAGAGGAACAGAGGCAGAGAGAGGGAGAAAATCTCAAGCGGACTCCCCACTGAGCCCAGAGCCCAATGTGGGCCTCTATCTCAAGACCCTGAGATCATAACCTGAGCTGAAATCAAGAGCTGGATGCTTAATGGACTGAGCCACCCATGCCCCCCCATCATGGATTTTTTTTTAATGAGATAATCATAAGAAAATGCGTAGCTGGAAAGAAAGTCTGTTTAAAGGAGAGTCTGAGCTGTTAAAACTATTTTAGCAGTGATAAAGTAGGATCCATCCTAGAAAATCTGCCTCAAGAATAAAGTTTGAGGCCACATTCTTTTTTCCAGATTACTAGCTTCCTAGAACATGGACAAAGCATATGTTAAAGATACAGCTTGTTGAGCCATTTTGTTTTCTATAGGTGGCAATAGGGTAGTATGGAAATAAGATAAGTTTTTGGAGCTTGGCTTAGGTGAATTTTGGTTCCATTTCTTAAATTTCCACCCCTAAGTGTCTTATTTGCTAAGATGAATGAAAGGGAATTTGCCCTATTTGTGAGTGCTCAGCAACTTGGAAAACTCTTTTTTTTATTTGGGGAACATTTTACAGTACAAATTCTGCTTCCTTGAGGTAGAAGCCAGAGTTCTTGGGGCAGGGGTATGGGACCACAGGGTCCATCTGTCAGAACTATTGACAGGAGACTTCATTTCAGTTGGAGCCACCTGAGAACCAGCTGCCGTGAGGACTCCATCTCGGTGAGAGTGGTGGTGTAGCACCTGTTTTGGAAGTCAGCCAAAGTTGACTCTCTGTGTCCAGGCCCTGAAGGTGATGGTACAAGCCATGATGTCTGTGTGCAATGGCAGGCCCTGAGATGTATTTCCTTGAGTGTTTGGAAAGCCTGTCTTGGCTTTCATTATCTTTATGGAGCTCTACGTCAGCAAAATCCCCTGTAGATGTTACTGTAGTTAGTGATCTGGAATGAATGGATCCCAAGTCCTGCTACAAAAATGTTGGTATCTGAATGGGAGGAATAGTCGAACTACTCTCCCTTCCCCCTCTCCCCCATCATTCTCCTCCTGGCTCCTCCCCTACCCCCACTGCCCTGCAACAGGCACACATTGACTTTGGAAATTCTGATGAAATCAGGCAAGTGTCTGTCTGTGTTTGTCCTGAGTTCTTGACTCCCCTAACTCAGCGCTTGGCACATGGCGAATGCTACTTTCCTAGAAAACACCCATTGTGTTTGATATCAGATTTTGTATCAGTAGCTGACAGCGTTCTAGCAGCCTAAAATGATGATTAATGCTTGTGACTATCTGGCGTCCAGTAGTGTTATACCCCATTTTTAGTGAGGCTGGCAAGGATGGAGACATTGTGTTTGTCTTACAAATTTGCTGGGGCAGAGCCAGAGTAAACATTGACTGGAGGTTCCATTTAAGGCCAACTCATTAGAATTTTAAACAATTTGTAAGAATAATCTCAATTAGCACAGCTCATTAGACTCTAATTAGACTTTAAGCCTTTCTTTTAACCTGGTAGCCTTGGTGGGACTCCCGAGGATGTGTTGCCGGGGGTGGATATCTGCATGTTGTGTACCTGTGGATGTGCCAAAGAGTTAATTTTCCCACAGCAGGGTGGAGTAATCCAAAGAAAACAAACGAGGAATCAGAGTGGCTTGACAAAAGCACTATATGATTATAAAAGGAAACAGGACCCAGGATTGCAAACAGGCCTTGCAAAAGTTGGGGGGGGGGGGGAGAGCGAGAGATGTCTTTTGCTTTCTCTCTTATCATAGCTAGAAGATGCTGCTGTTGCTAATCCATACTCCAGGCTGGTCAATAAAAATATTTTTAGAGAACAGCCACCGCTATCTCTTTCCAGGCCAGCCTTAGGTAACCTTAGGATGACTGACTTCGTGTTAAGCCAAAAATCTGTGCTGGCCCTAGTCCTAGCTAGTACCTACCGTGTGCCAACAGCAGTGTCTTGGGTGACTCTTCAGCGGGAAGGTATTTGTAAAGTGTACCTGTGTTCTTCCAGTTAACTCTTTGTAGATGCCGGCTCCCCCTCCCTGTTACCATCTTCCTTGCAGTTATGAAATCTTGGAAATATGTTGATTTTGGTTGTGAAATATATCTCACCAAGATTCAAGACACCCACTATCTTTTCAAGTGTTTGATTCCCTGGAGTTCTTGAACGTGGAAGAGAACCTAGGAGTCCCACCTAGCAGAACGCCTAATTTGCAATAGCATGCACAGGTGCACATTGCTTCCACTTCCAGTGACAGGAGCCTGTCCTGTCTTCCTGTCTTCCAGCCGCCTAAGTCTCTTGATATCCATAGCCACACTGAGTATGCCGAATCCAGCTCCCACATAACAGCCTTTCAAACATGCCCATGAATCACCGACTCTGCTCTTCAGGCAAAAAACTCCATCCACTCTCAACTCTTCCTCAGGTGGTATCATCTTGAGATCATTCTGACCTAAAACCTTCACTTGTTCCCTTTCTCACTTAGAATGAAGAGCTTAAAACAGAGAAGATCCTTCTCACTGTGTCACCCTCAATACTGGCAGAGAATAAATGTTGCCTTCTTTCCCCAGGCCTTTATACTCCTGTTGATATAACCAGTGCATGGTAGCTTTAGCTTTATTTGGCAATATTATCAGAGCTTTGGCTCATACCAAACATCATGTCTCAGTCTCTTACGCCCTTGATTGTCCGTGTGGTGGCTTAGTTATGTCTGTCAGTGCTATGACCCCCGCCCCCACAATAGGGGTTGTATTGACCCCATTTGCTTTGTTGGATCTGGATGGTCTTTCTGAGTAACTCAAGCACCAAGAAATAGGAACTATCCTAAGCTGTTCCTTGAGGTCAGGGACAGTCCCTTTTGCCCACCTCTTAGAATATATTGCCTTTTAGTCATAAAACCAAATTTGTGTTTTTTTTTTAAACCAAAAATTACTAACCCACTGAATTCCATATTCTGACCTGTTTTCCGCTCACACAGCAGTTTCTTGGAAGTGAACAGCATGCTGCAGAGGGTCAGAAACAGGGGGGATGGTCTTCAACTCCTCTTCTTTGTTTGCTTTCTTTCTAAGGGTTGAATAGTTTCTTCTCAAGAGCCTCATTATAGTCTTTCAAACCTAAAATATAGTTTATTTTTCTTTCACTTACTACCTGATGGAGGCTGCGAATGGGAAGAGAAACAAAGGGAAGTCAGTGTGTGATAAAGGCATTGGATCAGGAGGTAGGCTGGCTTCATGCGACTCATGTAGGTACACTGGGCCATGGGCTTGGATTAATGCTCTGCTGTTGCCATCTTGAAATTCCTAATTTTTGAACAAGGTGCCTCATATTTCTGTGATGCATTGGGCCCAACCGATTATGCAGCTGATATATCCTGACTAGAAATATCTTTCTTTCCCCTTCTCCTCAATCTTGGCATATTGATCTATGCCATATCCACTGTAAGTAAGATGAGAGGGTTTCCATCTCTGGCAGTCTATGAGTCTAAAACAAACAAACAAACAAACAGGTAGAAAAAAGGGACAAATGAACCCTGTCAAGAATTGTGGGTGGAACTGAGGCTTCATATAAGGTCTTGATAACTTGATAACCCTGACCTAGAAGTCCAGGTCTCTCATTTTATACTGGAGGAAACTCAGTTCTTAAAAAAGAAATGTCCTCAAGTCCCATAACATATTGGAATATGGTTGTCTGTGGGAGAATCTCCTCCCCAGAGGAGCCCACCAGGGATGTGATGGCTATAGGTCAGGAATGGCCAATGATGGGACAAGGAGAAAATCAGAGGATTTCCTCCTGATTCCAGTGCCTGCCTTTTCCTGCTCCCCAAAACACACACACGTATTTGGTATAGAATTCAGAAACTTTAGTGCAACGTTTCAATGATAAATCCAAGCCACCCAGAGTCATAGGTAGAAAATTGGCCATAGTGTTATAGAGGACCCCTGTCCAGGCCACACATCCTCTGAGGACTCCTAGGGCTGGCCCTTTGAGTGCCATGTGGGTACTTGCTCCTCCTCATGGCATTCGTCTTCCTCCTCCTGGTAGTCCTGGCTGCCTTTCACATCTTTCTCAAATGCCCATCTCCCTCTGTCTTCTTTTCCCATGGCATCTTTTCCCTTAGAAATTTGAAGCTTCTACTCCTTTTTGTAAATATTCATGGCTCATGGCATCTGCTCTGATACCAAAGATTTGTTTCCTACTTGAAACCCTCTTTGGATCTTTGTACCAGTTTCACATTCCTTGCACTAGACTGATTTTGACTATGTCATCCTAAAGACCTCTATCCTTTCCCCCAAACCACCAGTCATGCTCCTTCATGCCATCACTGGGCCCTCATTAAGGCCAGTGAGCTGACCTCTTCACTTGGACCAGGTTCCTCAGCTCCTACTGGAGGAGCTCCAGCTTCACTGCTCTTCTGGTTTGTGGAATGTGCTCTGTATTCTTCACCACAGGGCTTATGCCTTGAACAATTCCCACCTCACCTTTTCCCAAGTACAATTCCTCAGTAGAGCCTTCTTGGACCATTAGACTAGTTTAAGCATCCCTGGGTTCATTCTCACTGTCAACCACTGATGGCTCATTTCTAATCATGTTTGTTTCCAATGTAATGTTGACTGTTTGTCTGACGTTTGTGTCCCTTACTAAATTAAAACACAAAGGGCTAAAATTTACTATCTCTCAGGGGCTTTACATATGTTATTTGATGTTTAAAAGAACTCTTAAGAGGTAGATGTTATTATC
This sequence comes from Vulpes lagopus, assembly GCF_018345385.1. NCBI lineage: Eukaryota > Metazoa > Chordata > Mammalia > Carnivora > Canidae > Vulpes > Vulpes lagopus. The sequence continues at coordinate 69,118,913 of NC_054830.1, forward strand.
ATTCCCATTGACATATGAGGAAACTGAGACACAGAGAGATTAATTCATTTATTTAAAGTGGCATGACTCCTAGGTGTCAGAGCTGATAATCAGATCCGACAGGTGGTCTGGCTCCAGAGCTCACACTCCTCACCACTTGGCTCTCTGCCAGGTCAGTAGGGGCTGTCACTGGGTTTGCCTCCGTGTACCCCCCCATGCCTAATTCCTGGCACACAGCAGGTCCTCAGTAAATGCATGTTCCCTTATGGAAGTTGACCAATTTCTTTTTCTTAAGTGTAGGGTTTCTCAGCAACTTGTTGTAGGAAGAAAGGAAGGGATACATGCACAGCGATGCCAATGGTCCAAACTCTACCTTCAAAGTATCTGGAGGGATATCAGGCCATGGGAGCACTGGACTAATAGAGAAGACAACAGGACTGTGAATTCAGACCTGGTGCTGCACCCTCACTGTTTGTCTTTTAGTTACTGTGGCCATCCTGACTGTGCTCCATCTCTGTGTCAATGGAAAACAACCCCGCAATGCTTCCAATGAAACCCGACCCAAAAATCATGGAAAGGGATGGTGGGTGGAGAGCCCAGTGGACATTCTCCATTTAAGATGTGGTTAAGGGCAGAGTTCCTTCTCAGTGTGTCCTAAGCTTTGGCCCTATGGTGACTAAAGAGGATGATTCATCAGTCATCTTCCGATTTTCACTATTAAAACAATTCTAAACCAAACCAGTTTCCATTTTCATGGAGGGTAAACCTCAGCCCTGTCAAGTCTGTTAATATTTAAATCAGAGGTTGGAGGGGATAGAAAACATAAAAGCAGTCCCTCAGTGAACACACAGCCTGATTTATGGTTCACTGCAGAGGTTAGGACAAGGGGTTCCGATCACATCCTCTTTTATTTCATTCAACTATATAAAAAGTGTCCTAGGCCAGGCTCTGTGGTAGTTGCTGTGGATACAGAGAAGAATAAGACAAAGTTACTTCTGTGTGTGTGTGTGTGTGGGGGGGGATACATTTGCACCCGCTACAATACCCAGCTGAGGGTGCTGGGTTAATCTAGTTATTTGTGTTAAATTCCAGGAAGACCCTTAAAAGAAAAGCCATTTGGGCTTTGCTTAGGAGCATCTGGAAGATTGACAAGGAGAGATGGTGGAAAGATATTCCATATAAGTGGGGTAAACAGGGGGGTGAAAGGTGAAAGTGTTTTTGAAGCACGGGAAGCCATTGGTCTGGAATGGATGACTTATCAGGTATTGAAGGAAGGATTAGTACTAGACATGGGTGGAGAAACACATCATGGGGGGACTTTATACTTCAGACAAAGGCAGGGAAGTGGTGGCAGTGGGATGGGGGATAGGCCTTCTACTCCTCTCTCCCATTTCTGATAATCCACAGTGATAATTCAGCCTTCAGATTAGAAGACTGAAGGCAGAGAAGATGAGAACCATAGTCCACACGGCTCCCCCTTCAAGAGGCCCGATCCTATCTCCTTCCAGAAGATTTAATCCACAAATGCTTATTTCATATCATCCTTTCAACACCATTCTACTGTCCATCTACCAGTCTATATATCAAAATCAAATTAAATCATAACTGAGTTCCTACCATTTCAAGGCATTCTGTTAGATGTTGAGAAGAGATACCAAACTGAATAAGGCAAATAGCCTTTGTGTGCCAACTTTCTACTATAGGTTGACTCTAATTCTATGAGTTTGGTATAGATGATAAATTGAGGCTTTCAAGGGTCAAGTCGCTTGCCCACCGTCACGTAGGTAGTGAGTAGTTGAGCCTGGAAGATCCCTGTACCTCAGTTTCCTGGTCTGTTAAGTGAGGAGACTATAATATAAACACATCCTGGAAGAGCTGAGGGTAAAATGAGTAAATATCAGTAAAGCCCCAGCATAGTGCCTCACACCTAGCTACTATGCTTATTTATTGCTTTCCACATGTTCTTTTCACAACCCCATACTGTCTGCCTGCAAGACAATACAGCTTCTCAATGTACAACCTGAAGGTATAAAGAGAGGAGAGGAGAAAGAGGCATCAAAATGATACTGGAAGAGTGATTAACAAAGTAGATAACAAGTCTGACACATGTGCCAGCCTGCCATTCTTCAGGATTCACTAAGTTCTCCCCAGTGATTGAGTCCAGGTCCAGTGAAAACTGTCATCCAGTGACTGTGTAACTTGAGCTCCCATGGCCTCCCCTCAGATGATGGCAACATGACTTTGTGCTCTTTGCTTCTACAGCGGTTGTCACATCCAAAAAGGCTTTGGAACTTGGCAGACATAAGCTTACATCCCAATTCCAACACTTGTGTGCTCTCTGATCATGAGCTAGTTACTTAACTTCTTTCAGTTTCAATTTCCTACACTGTCAAGTGGGAATAATAATAATACCTAGTCATAGGGTTGTTGTAAGGTTATACGAAAATAAAAATTATATACAGAACTTAACACTGCATCTGACTAACAGGAGCTCTCGATGAGTGGTAGCTTCTATTATAAGAAAGTTTTACATCTTTTGTGAGAAGGTTGTTGATGAGTCTGGGATAATAATTCATGTGATATATATATTTTTATAAATGCTTCTTTGGAAGGAAGAGTCATTTCTCCCAGTCTGGCTCTTTCTGTGACACTGCGCAAAGAAATGTGCAAGAAGCCAGAGGGAAGCCCAGGAGAGATTTGCTGCCAGCCCAAATTTCATTTTAAACAAACCCACTGCATGGAAACCTACACTTACACAAAGATAAATCAGAAAGCAGTTACTCCCATCAGGAGGGACTTGGAAAGAGTACACGAAATCTGTCTGAAAGTAGTTTAGAAAAAGGTTTACATGCAAAATAAAGAATAAGTTTTATATTAGGACCTTGGGTGATTATTTAAAGTTTATTTTTTTACCTTATCATGTTATTTCCTAGGAAAAGACACAAAAAACAATTAAGTAAAATAAACATAAAGGAGATTAAATATTTTTAAAGTGGTCTTTCCCCCCCTGCTTTCTAGGTGCTTGTTCCCTTTTTTCTGTCCATTTTTAATGTCCATCATTATATTCTTATCTCAACTCCATTATTCCTTATTCTGGTGCTCTCTTCTTCTTTTGTATTTTTAGGTTATGTCTTTTGAAGGCAAAAGAGCTGGTTCATCTGGTCAGTTAGTCAAATAATTGTTAATTCAGTTATAGGAAAAAAATTCAAAACCACAAAACAAAACCTAAACAAACAAAAAACCCAACCCATCACCACCACTAACCACAACCATCAAACCTAACATGCAGACTTTGTCTTAAGCAGTGAGCAGATCACTTCAAAGAGCCAACGGTGCCGTTGAGTTTTTGTTGGCAGCGGTGGTGAAGCCACTCTCTCTTTGCTTCTAGAGTCAGCTAAACCAATCCCTCACTTACTTCTTCCCCTCTAGAGCTTGGAGTTGAATGTCCTCCCATGTTCTTTATTCCTAAAGTGGTTATCTCTTTCAACCAGTGAAGAATTGATTTTTAATCCTAACCTTATCATTTAGGATGTAGTTAGTGGCAGTCCACGATTCTGTTTCCTTATCTGTAAAATGAGGAACTACTGTGAAGGTCAAATTAGGAAAGACATATGTGAATCCTTTTTAAGGGCAATATGATATACACATGCAGGGCAATATTATCCTTTGTTGAAATCCTACAGCAAGATTATTTTTCCCAAAGAGATGAACTATTCCCTTTAATAACCCGTGCAATTGTTTGAGACTAGAGCTATAAATACCAACGTCTATTAATGGTAAATTATATCTGAAAAACATTTTTAAAATTCTCAACTGCATTTAAAAAGCATAGATTCCATGGATTTCCTTGAAATTCTTAGCCTCCAAAATTCTTATTCTTGAAACAATTTGGAGCCACTTCCTCTGTTCTTACAGTTACAAATCTAATCTTCCAGAATTTAAAGACTCAGAACATTAGAGTATCGTATCTATTGTTTTTAGAGATCTGTGTGAAAGACTATGAGTTCAATCCGATTTAATCCATCCCAATTCAACAAGCATCCATAGCCTTTCATTGGGTGCTAGATACCAGGGAAGAGACTGGAAAATAAAAAGTGGAGCATGAGTTGTAGAAGGTAAGGTACAACTGTTTGTTAGCTTGCTTGAAATTTTTTTCTATGAACATCATGAGAAAACAATAATTTAACATTTATAAGACTTCATGCTTTATAAAGTGCCTTCCTTAGCTCTTATTTTATCTTAATAATAGTCATACATGTCTCTATTATAGGTGAGAACCCTGAGACTTAGCAGGTTAAATGTAGTTAAGTGTGAACCGTACCCACCCCCCAGCTAATTTTTGGCAAAGCCAAGATTCATACACAAAAGCTGGCATCTAAATTTTGTGTTTTCTTTCCTTCTTACACCACACTGTATCCATCCTATGAAAGATAATACATTCATCACAAAAAAAATTATGGTCTCATTTTTGTGTTTTAATTTGGCCCAAATTACACCTGTTTCTTCTTGCCAAGTTTACAACTACTCATCTGTCTGTTCTTATGACATACTAGAGCTTTGAACTTCTTGGAAGAAAGGGACTGTCTAAATTCAAGGTATTATTATTGCTGTTACTATTAGCCAAGACAAATGGAAAGTGAATAGAGCATCTCTTGTCTTACTAGAACCCTTTAATTAAGGAAATTGGTTATTTTCATTCCCTGTAGCTATGTAATGATTAATGCAACATGGCACAATACATTCAGAATGTAAGACATATCTTACTGAGACCAATCAACAAGTGTACTTCTCTAAAGAGAAAAGAATGGAGGCCAGATTGAACCCGATGCTGATATCTGATTTCTGCAGTGAAACAGCATGCTAGAGTTTGCAAATTCTAGAGAGCTATTTATTTCCAGTCTAGTAACCATGAAATTATCTAGTGGAACTAATTTTGAATAATTTTTTTAACTGGTAGAAGTAAAAAAAAGTGAAAAAAAAATAGAGACAATCATTTTGGACTCCTAGAGCAGTGAGAAGATATTAAAAGGCTGATAAATAATTAATGCTTTACCATATAATATTTTTTATAGCTACACAAAAAAGACAATACACAGTTTTCGGTATAAAATAAACACCGTAAAAGCAGTTAAATAACTTTGTCTCTGTTACCAACCTTATAGCAGCCGGTGGGTGCTTGGGGATGTGTATATTCAGTTAAGTGCCTTCATGCCTCAGAGAGACTAAGCTGCTGTTTAATAGCTGTGTGATCTTAGATAATTTACCGAAACTCTCAGAGGCTATTTCCTTATCTATAAAGTGGGATAAATGATACCCATCTCATAGGTTTCTGTGTATGAAACATGTTGCTTGAAAACAGGGCTCAACCTGAGTAAGTGAATAATGAATTTTAGTAAAGATGCTGATGCTGACAGAGGTACTTTGGCACCAAGCTTTCATCATCTTTCTGAATAGGCCAAGGAAGTATTTCTCAACCATTGGCCTTTGGCTTCCCCTGGCAGGGGTTGGGTCTTAACCACACCTCTGGCTCACTTCTTTGGAATTTGACTATGGCCCATAGTCCCACATACAGTCCTTTCCTTCTGTTCCAGGTCTCCAGTGTGGCTCATGCTGGGTAAGAAGCAATGAGGGCCCTTGAAGAAGGCGTCCTATTGGTCTGTGTCTTCAGGTATTTGAATGCCAGTCATTTGGTCATTCTGCTCACAGCATCTCAGGCCTCTTGTTCTCCTGGGATCCTAGTGTAGCATCTGTGAAGCTATTACCATCTGTGGGACCACAGCTGGCAGGATGAGAGTCAGGGTCTTGATTAAACTCACTTCTGTGCTGCTGACTTCTGATCCTCAACGCTGGGTTCAGGACTTCTCCTGAGCTCTAGATGGCACTGAGGGAAAAAATCACTGATGACTGTGGATCCCTACAGAGCATAGGAATCTTATGTCAGAGTGAACAAGACTTCACTGTGTCTCCCCCACCATGTAGACCTGAGATCTCTCCAGGGAGTATGTGCATCTCATTCTTTCCTTTGTCCTAGTGCCTGACTTATTGCTCATTATGTTGTAGCTTCTCAGTGAATTTTTGGTGAACTGAACTTTCTGACTTGGGTCATCAGCAGTCTACTTAATGCCAATGTTGCTGAAGATGATAATGACAATGTTAGTGATGGAGACAGAGAAAATGGCAGAATTAGAAGTGAACAAAAGTAGTCGACAACTATAGGATACAGCCTACAATTTAGCTGTTGAATGTTCAGGAGGGGCAGAGTATGTTACACTGTCAACTAAAGAAAGTGGCTGCACATTCCCTAGTGAGACTTGAATCAGAAGAGTTTACCTCCATGATCCACACAACAGCATGAGATTCATAATGGCCAACACTTGTTGAGTACTTATCATGTGCTAGTCACTATTCCAAGCACCTTCACCTGTTATCTCATTTATGCATTATGAAGAACTTCTATTGTTATTATCTCTAATTTATGGATGAGAAAACACAGCATAGCGAAGTTAAGTGATTTGCTCAAGATCACCCAGCTTGTAATTCATAGAGCCAGGAGTTGAATCTAAGCTGTGTGACTCTAGAGCTGTCCTCTTAACCACTACTATTGCTCTTTATGAAACGCAGTAAAGTTAAAGGGTCCTAGCTATAAGGTGAGGTGTAATCAGCTTGGGAAACTGGACATTACAAACTCGACTTTGTATTCCTTATTCTTTCAACTGACAAATTAAGATAAATTTTAAAAATTAATATTAAGCTAAAGCCATTGATCAGCAGATCAAAAAGCCCAGAGGGGAAGGGTAGAGAAAGATCATGGTTAAAGCAGATTGACAGATGCACAACAGTAAGATGTTTCCTCCAAAGAAGGATCCATATATAGACACAGTATCACCTGTGTGATTGGGCAGACTGAGGCTTCAAGGCTGGAACTAGAGCATGGTAACCCCTCCCAGATACAACTGTTACCTCTCAAAACTGTAAAGGACAAAGTGGAGGTGCCAATACTTCTCAGTGGACTGATACACAGAAACAAAGACTTGATTTTGAGTCTGCTATATTACCCCAATACCCATGTAGACTTAACTAAGATGTTCTTTCCTGAGTATCTTCATTGTCATATAGGACAGTTTTTGTTTCTTTTTTCTGTATAAGAAGCTAAATACTTTCTCAGTAAGGCGCAGTACACTACAGAAATTTATTATTAATCAGTAGTTTGAACACAATCATTAAATATTGTTGTATAGTGAGTCTCTACATCTTGAAAGGTTAGGTTGTTAAAGCTAGGTGTTAACATTTCTTAGTCACATATTTATAAAATTAAGTGAAATTTCCCTGAAGGTTTTTGATCTGGAAAGTTGTGTAGTACAGTCTTAAACTCAGTATTAAACATATTTTGAGGCCAAAGGATAATACAAAACATTCCCTTAGTTTTCTCCTGCTTCAAAGGGACACCTAGAAGTCCCTTTAACTTCCATGGCCTTCCATGCTTCCCTTTCATCACCTCTGCCTTCCCCCACCAGGTCTTGGCTGAGTCTCACCACTGCCCTTTGTAGCCAAGCCTAGAGACAACCTGATGCTTTCCTGGCTCTATCTAGTACACAAATATATATATACATATATATATTTATAAACATATATATATTTATATACATATATATGTTCATATATATATGAACACAGAGCCTTTACAGACAAACTTTCCTAGTAGTATTGATATCTTCTCAGAACAAAACTCTGAAGTTTTATGTCCTCAACTCTAGGAGGTATTAGAAAGGAGCTCACAGAGGATGACAAAGATCCTGAAATGGACAGAAACTCCATCATGCCACAGTCCATTGAAATACTGTCATAACATTAGGACTCTGGGCATTTAAATACCTTACTAGTAGACAGTATGACCTATTGGAAGGACAGTATGACCTTCCGTCTTTCCTTCCCTCCCTCCCTCTCTCCCTCTCTCCCTCCCTCCTTCCTTTTTTTTTTTTTTTTTTTAAAGTAGGCTCAAAGTTCAACACGGAGCCCAAGGCAGGTCTTGAACTCACTAGGCACTGAGTTGAGATTCAAGACCTGAGCTGAGATCATAAGTCAGATGCCTAACTGCTTAACTGACTAAGCCACCCAGATGCCCCCTATTGGACAATTCTTAAATAAGGAATGTGGAGATACTGATGTGAGTCCAGGTACTGTCACTCACCCACTATGTGATCTTTGGCAGGTCATGTGTCTCTTTAAGTTTCAATATTGTTATTCATAACACAAGGGAGTTGGGCTAATTCGATGATTTGAAACTTTAAAAAAAAACACAGATTCCTTTCTTTAAATAAATGTTCTTGGGATCATAAGTCAAATATTAAAGTTCTGGAATTCAGGGTCTTGCCTGTGTACACCACCTTCCTGCATCCCATGGTGACCCCTGGTGTCTTGTGATTAACACCAGTCACCATGGTGACCACTGGGGTCCAGTTCTAACACCACTGTGATAGATTATGTCAAATTATAGATTATATTTTCCAGCTCTAAAATTCTATATGGCAAACTCAAGTGAAAGCAAGAGCTTAATAAAATCAGCATATATATAAAATCCATGTTGTTTTATTTTAGTAGTTTCTTGTAAAAATGAGAACAAAAGCTAATAATTCCTTAATATGTTTCAGCCTAAAGTAGGATTATTCTTTAGGTATAGGTAAACAAGTTGCAATAATGTTAGAGAGAGTAGACTTCAGAGGAAGTCAGGAGTTGAGTTTGGTACAGAAATCATATTTCATTCCTATTTTTCATACCTCTTGTTAAGCATGGATGCTTATGAATTGGTCCTTAGGACATCAATGGATTTGCACTGTGAAAAGCAGTCACACCACATGCATATTTCATAGTATATATTGCAATTGTGAAAAGTTGTCACACCATATGTATATTTCACATATTTTTCATGTAGTTCTGTTCCCCTCAGCAGATTTGTATCAGACCCCTGAGTGCTTTGGTGTATGGGATACTGCATACATGGTAGGTAGCCTTGAGGGTTTGGGATTATTCAAAACAATGAGTGGCTCTGGTTTGCCATCTGTTTGGTTAATTAATATTTTGCAGTACCTGATTCAAAGTTGGCCCTCAAAAATATCTGTTGAGTGAATGGATGAATTCAGTGAGATGAGTCAGGCCAGTGAAGGGTCCTAGTGGCTACTCAAGCTCAGACTTAATGAGAAGTAGTCTAAGAGTTGACACAGTTGTTTAAATACCTGGCCAATTATTGTTCTTACCCACACATGACCATGGGAATGTGAGCCTATAGAAATGTTTTATGGGCTTAGATCATAACTACACAAAATGAGAGGGACGTACTCAGGGCCTTTGTTTGACATCCATGGGAGCAAATAATAGCTGGAGATCAGGTGTTACAAAGATGATTTTAAAAATAAGTTGATTATCTGATCCATTTAATAAGAAGTAGAAATGTATGTTTACAAGATGTTATGCTGCCCAGGCCTCCTTGCTAAGATCAGAAACTTCTTAGCTTAGAATTGACCAATCCACTGTCTCCACTTTAAGTCAGTAATTTTGGTTTAATAGAGGCAAAGGCAGGAAAGATGATCCCATGGACAGAATCTTAATTTTTTTCTCTCTAGAATATATTTTATGCTGGCTGGATTGAACCAATTCCTTGTGATTTCAAGCTACGTGGAATATATTTAAAATCTGAATCCAGTTTTTGAGTTAGGGATGTTTGCTAAGTTCTTGTGCTAAATGTTTCAAAGTTCACAGAGCACCAGAGCAGCATTTCTCTTGTATACTCAAAGGAAGATTTGTCTTCTGAGATGCTTCCTGACAAAAAGGTTTTGAGGTCAAATAATTTTGCTGAAATGATGCAACAGAACCAAAATTGGGTTAAAAATTATTTTTAGCTGTTCATACATTGGCATGGCACATATCTAGGAGTTTGCATTGCTTAAGATCTTGTTCCAATTTAAGATATAATCTTTAAATACTACTGATGAATATTGAATGAAGTTACTTCTCTGCCAATGGAGGAATGAACTGCCTAACTAAGTTGTACAAAAAGTGTTTACATTTAAAGTGAAAAATAATTGTAATGTAATAATTTGATGGAAAATGATCAAAATAATATAGTCCATGCTTTCTGAAGGAGAATATGGTAAACACAGTAGCTTTCCCCTCATGCCTCAAGGCTATTGCCCTGAACAAGACACAGTATTATAAAACCGTGAGGCCTTCACAACAATATGTGTGGGCTCCCTCGTCCCTCAACCTTTTAATTCTTTGAGTTCTTTTGTGTGCTTTCTGATGTGATAATGAAGGTAGTGTGGTTTTTAGAACTATGTATAAAATAAATACATTCTGAGAGGTATAGCTTTAGCAACGTGTATGAGTATTACTTTAGATGACTGATTTTAGGAGCGATTATTCTTGCTGTCCTTTCATTTCTGCTTATTCCCGAACATGAGTAATTGCTATTTTGAATGTACCATTTTCTTACTTCTTTGCATACATAATGAATGGATGAAACCTTTCTTTTATTTAAAAAAATTCACAGATTGAACTGTAAAAGACCATTGATCTCATTCTCGATTAACCATCTATAGATCGCCTGACAGTTCTAACTTGTCTATCACTAAGGTACTTCCCTTCACCCGGTAGCAGTGTAGCCTAACTACAAACAAATTAAATAGGAATGGAAGGCCCATTAAGTTCTGTGATTACAAATGCCAATTTTTAGAAAAGAAACAAATGCCATGACACGTAGACATCTCAATCACACCAAATGGGAGATTTCCAAATGACCCTAAAGTGACAAAATAAGACACCTATCACTTTTACTGAAAGCCAGTGGTTCCATGGTGTTTCTATGCTTGATAAGATTTAGCTGCTTGGCCACATTGCACCAGACTTCTTCATTTGTTCACATCTCTACAGAGAGAAGGCATGTACAGATCTTTGAGTTTGTATTTTGTGTAGAAATCAACTTCCTTTCACACATTCTCATGATGCTCATAAGTGATGTAGAGAATAAAGTAAATCTCTTTATACCAAAGGCTCTATCTATTGAAATATATCAGAAACAACCTCGTTTACTAGGCCAAATACTAGGCTAGAAATTAAAAAAAAAATCCACAAAGCTTAGGTTTAAATTGCTGAAACAACATGATACAAGGAGCAGAATTCTGGACTTGATGTCTAGAGGCCTACATGAGTCTAGATCCAGAAAAGCCTGAGTCTACCACAAACTAGCATTGTGACCATGGACAAGTCCCTTCATTCCCTCTATTCAGACATGCTCCGAAGTCTTTTCTAGCTTTAAAGCTGGTTGTGTCACCTCAACAGAGTGGGATATAATGAAGTTTTGCTAAGGGAATGGGGAGAGGGCCCACCATGGCTACTTTATTCATGAGGCATTGGAAAGGCTATTCTTCCTTTTTCTCTTTCTAAGGCTCAAGGCTACTATGCCTTTTCAGAGCTCCCTTCAGCAGTGGGTATTTTTTCAAGCAAGAAATTAACCATGGGAAGCTTTTTGAATTCTACTCTTTCTCCTCATAAATAATGTGGTTTTTTTTTTTTTTTTTGCACACCTTGACCTAGTATTGTCTGGCTGTCTGCCTCTCGGAGTGCCAGAGTTAACTCTTCTGACTAGTGTGCTATGTTCAAAAAGTTAGAACTGACAATGCCCCTCCCTGGTCCGTCTGTCATCTCTCTTGGCACTACTCTGAACCCTTGTCTCTTTCTTAATTATGATACTCTCAGGATAGATACCACAAACAGAAAGAAATGAAAAATTACAAATAGTTTTACTTGGCACAGAGACTATAAAAAATATATGTTATATATAATATATAAATATTTTATGTATATATTAGTTATAATAATTATATACAAATATATTTTATACTTGTGCATTATATTATGTATTATTTATAAATATAAATGTTACATATATATCATATATTTTATAATCATATTAAAGAAATATTATATAGTAAACTTATATAATATATAAATCATATGTATATGCATACATGTATGTACATATGTATATATAACTAATTTCTTCTTTATAATAAGTAATAATCAATTAGAAAATATTATAAAAAGGAATAGTTGATTTATGATAGCAGGAAAAAAGCATATATTAGCTAACTTACAAAGAAAATTTTAGGATCTATACAAAGAACCTAGAGAATGCTGCTGATTGATGAAGGAATGCTAGAATAAATGAAGAGACATGCCTATTTCTGGTTAGGAAAATTCAACTTTAGAAAATATAGATTATCCCTAAATTAATGTGTAATGCCAATGAATTACCAGTTAAAATCACAACCAGATTTTGGGAAATGCACAAAATTATTTAAAAAATTCATCTGGGTCAGCTGTGTTGCTCAATGGGTTCAGTGTCCTGACCCTTGATTTCAGCTCTGGTCATGATCTCAGGGTCTTGGGACCGAGCCCTGAATCAAGCTACCTGCTCAGCAAGGAGTCTGCTTGTCTCCCTCTCTCTCTGCTCCACTTCCTGCTTATGCTGTCTCTCTCTCAAATAAATAAATAAATAAATCTTAAAAATTAACCTGGCTGAATAAAGAGGTGATAGCTAGAAAATTAGGAAAAAAGGTCTAGTGGAAAACTTACATAGTGAAGTCTTTGTAGGTGAAATAATAGGATATCTGGAGTTTGCTACAAAAGAATACAGAGTTGGAAGAGAGAGGGTTTAAAACTGAAATAAGTTTGTCTGAATTACTTAATTATTGAAGCTGGATGACAGGCATATGGGGTTCATTTATACTTTTCTCTTTTTTCCCCATCTCTCTCTTTTCGTGGAATTTGAAATTTTTAATAATTAAAAGTATTTTATCTGGCTAAAAACAATCATAAGAAGTTGAAACTCCACACCGGAAAAATATTTGCTGGACCTATAGATAGCACAAGAGGTAATATTTCCCATATATAAAAAACTATTAACCAATGTGTGAAATACCATTTATGGAAATGAAAAAGAAATATCAAAATATATGAAAAGACAATTTGCAAATGGAAAAATACTAATAGTCAATAAATATATATGAAGAATTTCAACTTACTTATAGTCAAAGAAAAGTTAATGAAAGTATAGCTCACCTATCAGGGTGGCAAAGATTAAATTGGCTCAGGAAAAAAAAAAGGTTGTAAATTCCTATATGGTTACTGAAAGGTGATTTGGCATAAACCTTTAAGAGTGTAGCTTGGTAATATGTTTCAAAATATAAAATGAAAATACACATCGACATCTACGTTCTACTTATGGAAATTTATTTGAAGGAGATATTGACACAAATAAAAAAAAGTGCACATTAGCATAGTCTTGTTAATACAGAAAAATAGAATACAATGCCCATTCATAAGAAGCTGGTTAATTATAATACAGACAAATAATAGAATATTTTATAGCAATTAAAATGATGATATAAATTCATATTTGTTGCCAAGGAAAGAGATCCATGAGATTCCTCTGAAGGAAAAAGCAGCATTTAAATATTTGTATCTTCTAATTTACAGAAAATCCATGGAATTTATATACATGCATAGAGGAATGTTTAGAAAAAGATTCACCAATTTGTTAGGTATGATAGTCTCTGGTCGGTTGGGTTTCTGGTGATTTTGATATTCTTCTTTGTATTTTTGTGTGTTGTATAAGTTGATAAAAACTAAGAAGTGCAATTTATCAAGAACCAATTTGTTAAAAATAATTCATTTCATATGCTTGCCTAGATACTGCCACTAGATACTGAGGTCTTAAAGGATTGTGAGAGTGTATTTCATTCATTTTTGTATTTCTAACTCCTATTGGTGCCTAACACGTGACTATTATTGGGATTCAATTGAATATTATCTGCCATCTTTCCTTGACATCCATTCAGTTAGATTTTTTTTTTATGCTGGTATGATATATTGTCTGCCTCTATTTGCTTAGCACCTTTAGAGAGTGTTAAGCAGAGTGTTAGAGTTGAAAGAAACTTCTTTATCTTCACACCAAAATTCTTACTTTGTAGATGAAGAAAATGCAACTCACAGAGGTAAAGTGACTTCTTCAGGATCCTGCAGCTAGTGGTTATTGGAAAGTGGGCTTCATGAGAGCAAGTGTTTTAATCTGCTTTGTTCATTTCTGTATACCCAGCACTTAGGATCTGGTATGTAGTAGGCAGCATACAAATATTTATTGAATGGATAAATAAATAGCTTTCCTCACCACTCTGGGTCAGAGAGTTTGTCCATTTTTTTTTTCTTCTACAGTTTTTTTTTTTTTTTTTTTTTTTTTTTTTTTTTTGCTTGAGGTATGTTCTCAAAGTTGGTGATTGTCTAAAAATCCTTCCCTTCCTTGTTGAAAATCAAGATTCTCTTTTGAGGGGTTTATGGTTGACTGTAATGCTGAATATCATTGTTGCTGGCAATGAAATGAGAGGAATGAAAACGATTATAAGGAAGCTTTTGCCTTCATCATTAAGAATTCACCATTGTAGCTCATGGCTCAGACCTGATGCACTATGGGTCAAGCTTGGTGACAACAGGCATTGGAGAAGAGAAAGAGCCAGAGGTGGGCAAAGACACAACCCACAGGACTGAAAGTAGACTGAGGTACACGACTGGCTTTAGAGAGGCCAGGGAACAGTCCCAGAAGAATGCCTCCAGGATCGAGTATCCAGGGATATTTCTGGAAGCAGTTGATAGTGGAGCATCTCATCCAGGTCATCCAGCATCTCAGCTGGGAATCCAGGGAGTGACCGCCATTTAGTGGAAAGAGTGGAGAGCAGCAAAATAGCAATCCCTCAAAGTCTAGCGGAACTCAGTTGGGGTACAGTCCTGTGAAAATGACCTGAGCAGAATCATGTAGGGTCCCAGCATCTCACTAGATGGAATGAGACCTCACGTTGGGCAATTCTGCCTCCACCAGGTCAAACCATATGATCACAGATGGATGACGGATTACAGGGAGCAGAAGTGCAGTCATTAGGATGGGGCTAAGCTAGATTAATGGATACTGAGAGTAAGAATACAGAGCTACACTCCAGAGCTACATCCTTCTAGAATGAGGGAATTGGAACTTAGTTGTAATTTCATTAGAAAGCCACGTTTATCGACCTAAGTCAGAAGCTTGACCTCGTTCCCAATCCCCCCAGACTGTGATAAAGTGAGGGATGTGATAGGGAAGATTGACTGACACGTTGACTGCTTAGCTGGTGCTAGCTTAGACAATGGGGCAGGAATAACTGTTCCGGAAGAGACCACTTTTGGGAAGTATGAGGGCAATCCGCGGCAGAGGCTGACATCATCTATTTTCCATCATGTATAATGAGGTTGGTTCATGCTACACATTCGTTGCTTTGTTTAGTTTCAGTATATCTAGTTCTTGTTTACTTCTAATCAACTAACCCTCGCATAATCCTTTGGACAAGAAATACATGCACTGGCAGACAGTCAAAGGAAAATATTGTGACACCGTGTTAAATCTATAGGACAGATAATTTTTATGCAATCTAAACATAGCCTGAAAGTCTGGTCCCTTCCATCTCAGGTTTTTGCGTCTACCCAAAGTAAGGCTAACATTTCTTTTTAAGTTTATGCTCCTGAGCAATATCATAATCTGTTTATCATGGACAGTAAAGTCAAGTCATTGAAAGGTGTGTATGTGGGAGGAGACTGGAAATATTGCTTCGTTTTATGACACTCTTAAAAGCAAGTTTTGATCCTGTTTTGTTTTTAGGACTCCTGCTTTCCCTGTTGTGGGATCCCCTGGGGCTTTTTAAGTTTTTCCCTGCTACGGAGTCAGCCAGTGCCTGAAATGCAGTTCAGTATGATTTCACCGAGCTCTGGGTAATGACTTTAAATGAATACTGCCCACACTGTGGGCATTGAAATTGGGGACTGTCGGAAAAGCAGATAAGTCAATTTTAAGGATTCTCTAGGGGAGCTGCAAAGAGTTCCTCTCACTGTTGATGGCATATCCTGTTCACAGTTTCAGCCTCTAGAAATGCTTTGATTCAGCAGCCACTTGGAACCTTTAAACACTCCAATGGGCCTTTGTTGGCAACTGCTCTGCCTGCATGCACAGAGGGCTCATTCTTCCACGAAGGGCCAGACGGCCTGCTGATGGGCCAAACCAGTTTACACTGATGTTGCTCGTGGGAGGGAGAAGAAAGCAAGCAAGCAAGGATCGGCATGGCCTATAAAGGCACCATTTATTCCTTTCCAGCTCAATATTCTCTTCCCCAAGTGCATGCCACCTTCAGTATGCCTCTTGTTTTATGGCCATTGAGCTGCAATTCCTACAGGCTGAAATACCTCCGACACTCCTCTAAAAGAAATTCCTGAATATACAACAGAGGCTGTTACAAGGTGCTGTCCCCAGTGTCCCTTGGGGGAAATGCTTTGTGGAAATAGTAATGTCATCACACGCCCCTACACACGCCCAGTATTCCCTTTGATCTTAGTGTTTACCTGTGGCTTATTGGTATCAAGGCAAATGGGGTATCAAGCATTTGACTTTGAAATAGGTCTGGTTCTCCAATAGGCATTCTTTGAAGTCAGATCCATTATGCATTGTTTATTGCCCTTTCAAACGTACCCACATGTATTTCTAAGACCAAGGCTCTTCTTTACTCATTCAAAAGGCGCACTGGAGTTTGTTGCCATATTGGCTATCCTTTGATATTTTTAAAATGAGAGAAATAATATCTCTGGAGTCCATTTTGTCCACTTACAAATTATTTTAACGATATATGTTAAGGGCAATTTTACATTCTCTCTATCCCATTACTATCTTCCAAAACACAATTATATGTCAATTGAATGACTCAGAACTTCTTCTGCCCAAGTAATAAATCATAAGTGTAATGGGTAAAAAGAATTTGTCATTGTTCAGTGTGTATACAGAGTTATGTGGCATATAACCTCAAATTTCTTTCAGATCATATATAAATACATAATAAAATAATAATACTCATTAGTCAACACCAAATATAAGTTCCAGATGTCTGAACATCAAAGTATTTATAGGCCTATAGGAACCGCCTTGAGACAGGAACAGTTCTTCAGAAATGGTACTGGAAGAAAGCAGACTACAAAAACCTCCCAAATTCTCCGAAACAAAAGCTATTCTTGTTTATACATAAATTATGAATGACTTTTTAAGGGCTGACTCATTGGCCTGTGCATGTGCCTACAAATCCGGTTTCACAAGAGAATGGGAGCTGACTGGACTAACAGGAATTCTACAACAAATCATTTTTCCCAGCTTGCCTCTAAAGCAAGTCAGTTTGTCCGGGTTTCAGCCACCGCTCTTGTCAAGGCACAGTGGAGCGTGTTGCTCCTGCCGGGAGCTCTGGCTCCACTCCAGTGCCACTCACCTCACCTAGCAGAAGCTGCCTGCCTTCTTCAAGCGGTTGTGGACTGGTACCTCCTGTATGCCAAGAAGCTTCTGGAGCCCTGGTTCTCTCAAGCTATTCCTTGGATGAAGGGACTTGACAGCCAGTCCCCTCAAACAGTGAGATTGGTGTGGCAGCAAGTGGACCCTTTGCCCAAAGCCACTCACTTACAGTTGCAAGGAACTGCCATTCCCAAGTCTTTTCTCTGGATGTTGGCCTTGTGTCCAGACATACTGCCCTGGGGTGGACAAGAGTGACAGTTTCTAATCCCAGCTATGTCATTGATTCACTGCCTGGCCTTAAATGAGCGAGTTGACTTTCTTCAGGTTTTCTCATTCATCAACTGAGATAGCATTCAGAATAATCTTCCAGGTCCTGTACAAGTTTGATGAGCTGTGAGTTGGTTTTCCTCTACACAAAATGAAATAAATGGAAGTATTACTTAGTTCATCAATGTGATATATTGGATCCGGATGGCCAGGATGGCTAATGAGTGGCTTAATTAATCATGACTCAATGTAAGATTTCACCACTAACACAGACCTTCTGAGACTTAAAACGTTTCTTCTTTTGCAAGGAGGAGAGGGAGCAGGATATGATTATTTCCTGAGAGTTCAGGTTTGAAATGGTAAAACCTAGACAACTTGCTGGCAACATGAAAAAAAAAAAAAGGTCCTGTTATTCTTTTCTTCTTCAGATCTTCCTCTTATAGGAAATTATTATGGGGTGAAGGGAAAAAAGGAATACGCTTTTGAATGCAGTGATTCAAACACTCCAATGACTGATAGTGTATGAATGTCAAGAATTTTGAACATGAGTTATCCATCCTGATTTTCCTACCCCACATGCTTTTGGTTGATTTCTCTAACCATGGAAAAATGTCCCTAAGAAGGAAGTATTTGATCACTGGAGTATTGAATAGGGAGATGAGTATTTGGATCTGATCTTCATGGGACCTCTTTGCGAAGCTGTTCTAAAGTGGAGGCAACCACACTTCCTCCTTCTTTCAGAAGCAATTTGGTTTCATGGGCATGCTCGTCCATATAAGGAATCTTGAATTTCCTCTGATGACAAAATTTGATCACCACAAGGTGGTAATGGTGTCCACTTATCAGTTTTCATTAATAAATAAATGAATGCAAACCCCATAGTCACCATGGAATAAAAGTCAACATGGAAGAGAGGTTACTTAGAACTTGAAGCTTCGATGTTGCACAATTAACAACAAATCCATTATTACTTGATGTATTTTCTCAAACAAAAAACACATGTAACTGGGAATTTAAAAACTGAACAGACATTGGCAAATGTTTTCCAAATATAATACACCATCCTGACAGCTAATGCATCAGCAATGTTTACTTCAGCAAATGTTTCCAATTTGGAGGAAGAAAAAAAAATGAGTGTCTAATAATAATCTTTTACATTTGAGCATGTGTATGGTGCTTTACAGTTTACAAAGCACTTTCAGTGTATACATCAACTCAACCAATCCTTGAAACCACCGTGGGAGGCAGACAGGACACATACTATATTATCTTCCAACAATTTGTACTTGCCCACTTTTGTCATGCTGTTTCTTGTCTTTGTGACTCACATATGCTCTTCCTGAGTCCTGGAACACCCTCTTCCCCCTCTTCTGTCTCAAGTTTTCATCTAGCTAATTCCCAATCAACTTTAAAAATTGATACAATTGCCACATTTTTTTCAAATCCCCTGGAATCCTCCATTCTGAGTGAGATGTCTCCCTTCTAAACTTTGTCTGTACCATATGTAGTGTAGCAATGATCACAATTTACTGAACTCGTCTGCTTGCTTGTCTGTCTCTCTCACTAGGCTGTGTACTCACTCACTTGATTGCATGGGTTTCATCTTATTGACTTGACACTGTCCCTGTCCTGTGATAAGGACACAGTAAATGTCTTTGAAAGAATTGATGCTCAGGAATTTATGTGTCTTATTCAAGGTCACACAGCTGGTAAGGGGCAGAGGTTGAACTTTAACCCATGATGCTGGTTCTCCCAGTCCAATAGTCCTTCTTCAGTATCACACAGCTCGTTGCTATTGGAACACATGAAACGACCATGGACCTAGCCCAACAGCATCTCGACGGTGTTTCTGCAGTGCATATAAGAAACCCCTGGGAAGAAATTAGCTAACTTCCTTTCTTAGTTCTGTATTCATTTATTATTTTTCAATTCTCTATTTACTTCCTTTTTCTTCCAACAAGAATTCGAGGCAGCTTTAAAAAAAGTTTATGTAAAACAAGGATAAAGGACAAGGAGTTGGGTGAAAGAGAAAGTAGGTAGGCAAAGTGTTGCATCGGAAAGAATAGTTTAAGGAGAATGATTAATTGAGCTTAAAACTTGTTTTGACCTTTCTAGAATTCAGGTAAATAAGGGAAACGTAATGTGCTGTGTTGCTGTTATGGTTGTGGAAAGGGAGAGAGAACATTGTGAGAGTCCATTTTTTTCCTTAGCATTAAACTCAAAGAAGAATTTATCGCATGGATGTTTATATGAGCCCATGAGAAACTTAACAGAAAATGCCTTCATTTGCAGCTCACAAAAGAGAAATTTCTTCATCAAACATTTATTGGACATCTCCTATATGTTAGACACTATATTGGGAAAAAGATTTCGAGATGGATAAGATATGACTGTGCCTTCCAAAGACGTCAACGTCAGCTAGCAGACAAAAGTGATATACAGAGCGAAAACCTTTGACAAGAATACAAATATTTAGGCCTATTATCAATGTTTGATGAGTGGAACGAGTAATGCCTTATTTGTTTCTATCTGCATTTTTCTTTGTAAAATTGCTATTTGGTATAAGAATGTATTACTTTAAAAGCTTATAAACTGAATCCATACATGGAGGCATCTTTTTCAACTCTGGCCCACTGGGACCAAACCTAATAATAAATTGTCTGGACTCTGAAAACATGGTTAGAGTGAAAAGTCCACATTTTGTTCCTGTAATTTGTAACGCACTCTGAAAATGCTGAGGCTGGCTCAGAACCAGCTGACGACCCCTCCAGCTCTGGTCTTATAATGGGGAGCCTATTTTTCTTTTATTACTGGTAACTGGAAAAGCCTAACAACTATTTTCCATTGACATTCCCTCCAGGATGGAGAGCTTGTTTTTCCTAGATTTTCGTATATTTTTAGGCGGTCATCTTGGGCAGTCTGGCTTTGTATCAAAAGTGGTTTAATTGAAGAGGTTCTCCCTTGGGCTACTGGGTAGAAAAATACATTCTCTGTATCTCTATGTCTATTTTCGGGGGTCACGGCTGGGTTCCAATTCTCCCATCTTTTTGCAAAGTGGCTGCTCTTTCATCTTATCCTTGCAGTGTGCCTGGAAAAAGGAAAAGGGAAGGAAGGAAGGAACAGAATATGTGATCAATCTTCTAAATGGCTGGCATAGAAGTGGCAAAAATGGTGACTTTGGGCTACCTAGTCCATTTTCTCAAATTTATGAATAATGTAAAAAATGTTGATGAAGAAGTGGGAGTGTAGATCACTAGGTGATAGGAAGATGGTATTCTCCACCTTCAGAACTGCTGTTGGAGGGGGCATATGCGAGTTTCTACTTATACTCAACTCTGCTTCCTTCTCGAATTTTCCATTTGCACAATTCTCATTTTCTTAGGAAAATGAGAACAGAACTTGCCTGTGTTTAGCTTTGGGTTCACGAAACTTTTTTAAGTCCTGTGGCACCTGCATGGCTTTTGCTTCTTTTGCTTCCTGTTTGATATAGTGAAGCAAAACACTTAGTTATTGAGGAGTGTCATGTTTGATATTTTATCATCTTGGAATATTGTTTAGCAATCTGGAAAGTACCAGGCAAGAGGCCTGGCTGCTCATTTGTATCTCGTACAGGAAAGATGGGGAGTGAAATAACAGGGATCCATAGGCTATAGGTCATTGATTTTATGGTAGGCGTTTTAGTACATTATCTCATGCAGTTCTTACAACCAGGGTATAAGGAAGGAATGCTTATCCCATTTTCTAAATTACAGAATGATAGATTTCAGAGGTCGGCTAGCATGTGAAGGTTGCACAGTTGGCAGTGGTGGAGCATGGGCGGCTTAAAGTTGATAATGACTTCAAAGTCTGGTGTTTCTTTCTGTTGGCCAAGCAGCCCCTAGATGCTCTGTGTACCCAGCACACCATGATACATCTTTAGGAGAGTAAGGGATATTGACACTTTCCCTTAATGATTTTCTTTAAAGGATTCTTTCCACAGGGTAGGATTACCAGTAGAGCAATTTTAGAGTATAACCCCATGTGTATCTTCTGAGGAAAACACTGATTCACCCAATTATATTATTCAGAGGAGACTAAGAATATGAGGCATCAACAAATAGTCAAATTCCTTATCAGTGAAGCCAGAGATGTCAGAGAAAAAAAGCAGTACGTGACATTTCATAATTTTTATACACAGTGTGCTTATCTTATTCTCAATTTCTGTTGTCCTGGTTAAAAGGATAGGAGAAAGGGTGTAACACCCACAGTTTTGCTTGAAAGAGGGATAGTTTTGCTTGAAAGAGTTTTGCTTGACTTTGCTAAAGTCAAACCTTTGAGGTATTCACTGATATGATTTGTAAGCAGTTGTTTTTCCTTTTCCTTAGAGGCCACTGTGGTCCAAGTGTGGAGTCTAGAAGTCTGGATCTGGCTTCTGAGAGTGTCATGCTTGCCCTCTATAGAAGGTCCTTTTACTAGAAGGTGTTCTACTAGATGGTGGTGTGTTGTTCGGTGATAATTTGCTTTAACTGATAATAATAAAAATAATAAAATAATAAAAATAAAAATAATTAAAAAACCACTCTAATCATAACTATAATTAATTGTTTTATATAATTTATAATTGTTTTTAGTTAAGCTTCCAGGATGTTCTGAATTATTAAATTAATTATTAATTTAATAAGTTAAATTATTAAATTATAAATTATTAAATGCTTTAATATCAGTATATAATATATATATATATTCTGGGGTTATGTTCAAAATATGAAACATCTGCTTTGGTGTGGCCACTGCTTAGTAGATGGACTCAGGCTCAGCGTTGGGGCTGGGTCAGGGAAGAATTCAGAGGCTGGATTATGGAAGGTCTGGGGTGGGGAGAGGGTCCCAAAGGAGACACCAAGGTGTCCGGAACAGCGGGGAGAATCTTGGGGCTATTTAGAAAATGTTTAACGTTTTAACAGTGGTTACTGCTGTGGCACTGTGTTTGAGCTGACTATCGGGTCTGCGTGCATTACAATCATTCTAAAATAGTAATTAAAGTTTTACATACACCAAGAGCTATGGGGTTAACTAAGGGAAATCCTAAAGCCAATGTGAAACTCCTTTTATAGAGTCTTTTCTAGGAATTTTGACATCTAACACTGGAAAGATGATATAATTGAATATTTAAGGCCTGGAGTCTCTTCCTGGATGTGATCGTTTCGTATTGCTGCTGTAACAAGTTATCGCAAACTCAGTGGCTTAAAATAAAGCACGTTTTTTGTTCTGGAGGTGAGAAGTCTAAAATAGAAATGTTAGTAGGGCTGCATTCCTTCTGGAGGCTTCAGGGAGGAGTTAGTTTTCTTGAGTTTTTGGCTTCTAGAGGCCACCTACATTCCTTGGCTCATGGTCCTTTCCTTCCATCAGTCCAACCCCCTGCTTCCAACACCGTATATCTTATTACTGACTGGGACCTTCTTGCTTCCAGAATTGTGATTACATGGGGACCGTTTGGATAATCCAGGATAATCTTTCCATCTCAAAATCCATAATCACATTAGGAAAGTCCCTTTTGCCATGTAAGATAACATAGGTTCTGGGGATTAGGTCTTTGGGGGGGATCGTTATTCTGTCTACCACCATGGATTCCCATGTTAACTGCCACTTCCTAGCTATGTGACCCCGTGACTAGCCCTGGAGCCAGTTTCGGTTTCTCTGTGCCTTGGTTACCTGGTCTGGAAAATGGGGATACCAGTACTTTCTTTGTCAGATGATGACTAAATGAGTTATGATAGGTAAACAAAAGGGCTTGGAGCCATTCCTAGCCTCTAACATGAGGGCTACCTACTGTGACCATTGATATCTGTGCTCTTCTGGTGAATCTGCTCCTCGAATCGTGCTCCTCGACTGCAAAGCTGATGTCCTTGACAGGCCAACTTAGGGAGACAGTTGCCTTTTGGTCCTTCACGAATCTGTCATAGTACAGCAACCTGTTCTATCCCTGCAACCACTCCTTCGCTTTTGTCAGGGAGCTTCTGGAATTCTTCCTGCAGCATCAACCTGGCTACACCTCTGGGACAGGAGAAGAAGGAGGATAGACTACCTTTAAGAAATTGTAGCTCAGTCTTTCAGAACTCACCTTGAATCCACACCTTTTGTCTACCACGTCCTTGTTTCAGTGGTAAGAATTTTCCAGAATGGAGTTTCATCCTGCTCTGATCCATCTCCCCAGCACAGGGTTGCTGCCTCCTGTCTGACCGAACTCCCGACATTGCCGTCTCCTGGGCTTTCTGCCTCGCTGGTCCCCACATCCTCCAAAGCCGCCCACCCCCAGCATGGATTCCCCTCTGGAAGGGGTTTCAAAACCCTGCCTTAATATCCCCTGTGGGAAATAAAAGTCTGTTCTTTTTATAGAGTAAATTGGATTTGGACTTGCAGGCATCTGCTGTCTGGGGTTGTCATAAAACAAGAAAGTGGCATGTGTATCAGAGGGTAGAGCAGATGGCTCCTTCTAACTTAGGTATCTATGAATTTGGGGGAAACACTGTAAGGAAAATTGTAAGATGCTCTCCTGGCATAACCGAATCCAGAGAGACTGTGTTTCTCCAGAATATTATAACAATCTATTCCATTTCTGGAATGTTCAGGCTTGCTTTTTTTTTTTTACATCCCTATTTGTGGAAATTTCTCATCTGTAAAAAAACATATACAGATAAATGAAATGCGTTCTCTGACATGAAAAATCTGTTTAAACCACTGATTTCTTCTACTCCCCCACCCCCTACCCCATTACTGTCACCTTTTTTTTTTCCTTTAAAGAATTTCAGTTCATGGCATCACTTTGGAACTTCTATTGCTTCTAAACTAGGTTGTACTATTTTGAAAAACAAAAAAGTATTTTACCCAGACCTATTTTCTTTGTCAACTGCCTTTGCCACAAAAGACTAAATTCGTCTCTATTATAAATAGAGCTCAGTTGCAGAGAAGTTTGACTGGCTACCTTAAAAGAAGCATGGCTTTTTTTAATGAGTAAAATAATCTTAAAGTGTTGTTTCCTTCATTTTCTGCTCCTCTGTTTAAAATTAGGAAAAAAAAAATCCTTCATTAAAAGAAATGCAAATCACTTCTCTAATATAAAAATTTTACAGCTCTTTAACACTAAGCCTCTGAAGAGTAAGATACAGAGACACTTACCCAAATAAAGCTTTTAGTCTGATGGAGTGGAAAGAACATTTGATCGGAAGTAAGAAAGCCCGGGTCCTAGTTCGTATTTACTAATTATTAAATTGAGACTTACATGCTTTGTGCCTCAACTCTTCATCTGTAAAATGTGGATAATCATTCCTTTGCATCATAAACCTATAACAGGGCTCCAAGGAAATAATCTTTAAGAAATTGCATTGGGTGGTACAAAGAGCCATTAAATCTGAGGTGCCAGCAGAGTATTGTAGAGCAAGCACAGGTTTGCAGTCAGCCGGGGCCTTGAACGCAGGTTTTGTCAAATGACAAGTTACATGATTTGCCCAAGTTAGCTAATCTCTCTGGGCTTGGAGTTTCTCACCTGTAAACAGAAAAGCCTTCTGGATGATTGTAAGGATGGAAAGGGAACATGAAACAAGTGTCCAAAGGTAATGGCTCTTGTTTTCTCCTAGGAGCAAGGCATTCCTGTCTGTGAATCCGAGCCATAAATATTCTTAGAGGTTTCTGTGGTTCTTGGAGCATTTGACTCAATAGCTTTTCTCTCCCTTTTTTTAAAAAAGTTTTTATTTATTTATTCATGAGAAACACACAAACAGAGGCAGAGACACAGGTAGAGGGAGAAGCAGGCTCCCTGTGGGGAACCTGATGCAGGACTCGATCCCAGGACCCCAGGATCACAACCTGAGCCAAAGTCAGACACTCCACCACTGAGCCACCCAGATGCCCCTTTGTCTCCCCCCCCCTTTTTTTTTAAGTGAAAAGTTGATAGCATGGACAGGCTTGCAGTTCTCCATGCCATTGAATTCAGAACTAAATGTGCTCAAACATCAACTCCCATTTTGTCTCCAAAGGCAGCTCAGGTTTTCAGTCTGTACATGAGTCGAGTGGTTCTTGCCTACAAATAACATCTCTGTTCCCTGGGACAGGGCTCGGCCCAGGTGGCTCAGGCCTGAGCAACTTTCAGCATATTGTATCTATGGATTTTCCTCACTTTCCTCACAAAGTCCCAATATCCTTTGGGGGCTTAGCATAGCACAGCCTTAAGTCATGGAGTTCAGACCAGAGCAAAGGCAGGGAGGTAGCCACATGTGTGTTGGGCAGGGGTGTGCAGTACGGGGACCGTGGAGGACAGTCCAGCTGATGGTTGCCAGGTAGCATCGCAGGCTTAGTTTTGCTATATCCTGATTGTTTCCCCCCAAGAAAAGCCACAAATTGAATTTCCATATGATATTTTCCAATTTTTAAATGTTGGCAGCTAATGCACATTATTCTCTAACTCCACAGATACTAGAGTTGGCCCACAGGACCACCAGGGTGTATCCTCTGATAGCATCAACTTGTGGTCCTCTAGTAATGCTGTGGAGTCAAGGAGATATTACCTTTATCTGTATAAACATGGGTTGCCTAGAATCATATTTACCTTTAAAGATTTTAGGCCTGAAATTATCCAATATTTCCTGTTTTTTTTTTTTTTAGATTTTATTTAGTTATTCATGAGAGACACAGAGAGAGGCAGAGAGAGAGGCAGAGACAGGAGAAGCAGGCTCCATGCAAGGATGTGGGAATCGATCCTGGGACTCTGGGATCACGCCCCAAGCTGATGGCTCAACTGCTGAGCCACCCAGGCATCCCTCTTTCCCGGTTTTAACCATGAATGATTAAAAAAAAAACCTGATGATATTGTAGTCCTCTTTGACCATCATCTCTTGATAAAAATTAATAGTTTTCAAACCATGTTCAAATAAGACCAGAATACTTTGGAACAGGATGTGGATAACGCACTTATGCATCCAAACTCCGAGCACCAGTCAGTTTTGGGAATGGGACTGATGGGACTGAGAGGTCTTGGCCTAGATAGGATTTCTATCAGCATCAAGTTCTTCTGACTTAAAGACCCATCTAGGATCAACAATTAGCACATTGCCAACCCCTTTGAAGCAGAGCCCTGGGGCATCTATGGAGAGAAGCAGCTTTCTGACTGCACTCTCTTCACCCCCTTAACTTGGGTCTAAGGGGGAGAGGCTCAGTTCCCCAGGATATTGGGTGTTGCGGGGGGTGTTGGGGAGAAGTGCTGCTGATAGCCAGCTCCTTGTTTAGAATACCATTGCTGGAAGGGAATTGGACTCCTGGAAATAATCTAATTCAATGGATTTCACACTGTGTAGTGAGGTCTTCAGAGGAGCTTGGGATCTTCCAGAGACCTTTTAAAAAAATGACCCTATAAAGCTGACTATCGAATATTGGTATTCTATGTAAGACATCATTTGAGGAAAGGGGTCTATTAATTAAAGGAAGAAAATCCCATTCATTTTGACTTTAATTGAAGATCCAGCCTGGTGTCTAAATTGCTTAAGGCTGTGCCATTAATGAAAGTCATCTCAGTCCAGACCCTCGCTCTGTAGTACACAAGCCCTTTCCTGCACTCAGCATTCACGTTAGCTACCTCTTTTAGCACCTGATTTATCTCTTTTCCAAAGTGCTGGAGGCATTTTCAATTGCTTGCTAAAAGCTAAAGTAGCTTGAACTGGTTTTTGTTTTTGTTTTAAATAAGTTTGGGCAATTTTGATGTGCTTGACAAAGGCCTGGCAGCCGTTAGTTGGCACACCAACCATACACCATTTAGGTTCAGATTTCTTTGGCTAATGGGATGTTGGTCACCACCAGTCTTTCTCCCTGGCCTCCATCCATAAGGACTATGGTCATTTGGGAGGATTAGAGGTTGGTATATTCCAGTAGTTTGCTGATAGGTGTTAAAGTGATATTCCTTCTGGGGTTGGGTAGCCTTGATTTGTAGCCTTTGCCAATTTCCATCGTGTAAATACTCCCAGCACAGCCAAATTCAAGTTCCAAAATGAGACAGCGCTGAGCAAGGAGCTGGGAAGATAGGTGCACAATTGGCTGTCCAGGGGGGTACCAGCTGGGTCCAGCATGCCACTGCACTTGCTCTTTTCAATTAGGAATTCATTGGTCCCTGGCTTCGCCCCAGTTCTCACCTCCACAGCCAGTCTGTTTCACTCTTCCTTTCCTCTGACATTTCTCCTCCGTGATGTCAAACCCACGCTTTGGGATTGTCGCTGTATCAAATGACTGATTGAATGGAAAGCATCCTTACATTGTCTAGGAGTTTATAAATGTAATTCATGTAAGACTATGGGAATTTTTTATTCCTCATCCCATCCTTTAAAAATCCCCATATCGGGATCCCTGGGTGGCGCAGCGGTTTGGCGCCTGCCTTTGGCCCAGGGCGCGATCCTGGAGACCCGGGATCGAATCCCACGTCGGGCTCCTGGTGCATGGAGCCTTCTTCTCCCTCTGCCTATGTCTCTGCCTCTCTCTCTGTGTGTGTGTGACTATCATAAATAAATAAAAAATTAAAAAAAATAAAAATCCCCATATCTTTCATTGCTTTATTTTATTTTTATTTTTATTTTTTTACCATTTCTTAGTTTTGGTTTTCAAAAGCCTAAGTATTCTAAGTTATTTCACTAGATGGTGCTGTATATAGTTCCGAGTCAGGACAAGTATCAGCTCGAGAATCTGGGAGTCCTCTGAGGAAAGTATTTCTTCTTATGACCAGAAGTTGTCATCAAATTGAAATTGGGATATTCTAACTGACTTTATTCTTTCCCTTGCCTTTGTCTGTGGGAGTGGTGAAAGCTACTTACCAGGACAGATTGTCAATTGCCACTTAAAGCATTAATTTTCCCAGTGGTAGAAGGTGCTTTAAATTTTCTCTGGTCCTAGAGATTTTGCCGTCTTTTGCACCTGTGAGCTCTGTGACAGGTCACACTTTATCCGAGTGGTGTCTCTGTCCTCTACCCTGTGACTGCTCCTTAGTCCTTATTCTTTGAGTGCCAGTATTCTTTGTCTCGATAGCCTCCTCTGATGGGCAGAAACTGTTGCTGAATCATTGTCAAGAGGGTTCATATTGTTTTGTATTCTACAAACCTCATTCAGTACTTCTAGTTTGTTGGAAAATACGCGTAAGCCCTTCCACATATTTCATTTCATGTCATTCATTAGGTACAGGAGCTTCATTTTTTTGACCCAACATTTAACGTGTTTCTCTTCATTCTCCATTCTCAAGAGACATAGAAAGACAAAGAATCTCTATAAAGAGAAGATAAAAACCTCAATTCATCTGCATTTCACCTCCTTTCAAATAGTCATTGTTTAACCGTGATTCCAGATAGACTTGGTATTAATTTTTACATTTTAAATTCCATCTTAAGAATAGGAATGACTAACAGACTATTAATCATTGTTAAAAGTGTCTTTCCAACAACTGTCAGCTCCATGAAGGAGTTGTGTTTTGCTTACAATCATATCCTGAACCAAGTACGGGTTCTACAGTATATGATCAATAAGCACCTGCTGCATTGATGGCTAGGCTAGACACCTCTGGATGCTACCCCAATTATGACTCGCAGTGCTAGAAGAAGGCAGTATTATTCCCATAGCATCCCACAAATGAGAAAATGGATTCCCAAAAACTTGTCCAAGTTCCCACAGGTAATATAAACAAAAGAGTTGGAGTTTTCACCCAGGCCTGATTCCAAAAGCCACCATCTTATTGATTTTGTGATTAAGTGCTAGGTAAGCTGGACTTCTTTCAGGTCCCGAAACCTGGGAGAGAATTGCAAAATATTTATTGGTTTTTCTGAGTATGTGTGTGGGAGGGGGTGGGAGATGGTGGCACAAAATGACCAAATGTTATAGCAAATTGGAACAGTATAGAACTTCATTTTGATAACCATATCTTTGTGTTTTTTGCATAAATATTATTCTCCTTGCCTAGAAGGGGAATGCATTTTATATCATATCTTGAAAGTCTTAACAATTGACCATGGAGGAATTCTTAAAAAGGAAAAATTGAGGAGTATCTGATAAACCTGATAAGCTAATCTAATTAAAAACTCAAGCTTTTTACATGTTATAGGTTCAGATAATCTATTTATTCTTGAGCAAGGTTTGGTACTTGTGTTTTTTCTGGGAATTTGACCATTTCATGTAGGTGATCTCATTTGTCGGCATATTATTGTTCATAGCGTTTCTTTACCATCCTTTCATTTCTGTACACTCTGTAGTAATCCCCTCTTTCCTTCCTGATTTTAGTAATTTGAGTCATCTTTTTTTTTTCTTGGTCATTCTGGCTGAATATTTGTCAGTTTTATTGATCTTTTCAAGGAACCAACTTTTGGTTTCATTAATTTTCTGTATTTTACTTATCTTGGCTTTAATCTTTATTATTTTCATTCTTCTACTGCCTTCGGGTTCAGTTTGTTTATCTTTTTTTTAGTTTCCTAAGGTGGAAAATTAGGTTATTGATTTGAGAACTTTCTGTTTCCTCCTCCACCTCGTCCTGTTCTTTTTCTTATTTAAGTATAGGTGATTCAGCTCTAACTATCTCTCTAAGCACAACTTCCACTGCATCATTGGTATGCCGTGTTTCTCTGTTCCTTCATCTCAAAGTATTTGCTGACCTCTCATTTGACTTCTTCTTCAACGTATTGGTTCAGGATGATATACGCTTGGCAAGTAAGCATATAAAAGGATGCTCAACATCATATGTCATTAAGAAACTACAAATTAAAACAATTAAATACCACCATACACTTACTAGAATGGCTGAAATCCAAAACACGGACAACACCTAATGCTGGGGAGCACATAGAACAACAGGAGCTCTCATTCATTGCTGATGAAGTGCAAACGGTAAAGACATCTTGGAAGATACTTGGGCAGTTTCTTATACATCTAGATATATTCTTACCATACAATCCATCAGTCATCCTCTTAGGTATTTACCAAAATGAAAGGAAAACTTAAGCTCACACAAAAACCTGCACATAAATTTTTTTATGGCAGCTTTATTCATTATTTCCAGAAATTAGAAGCAATAAAAATGTCCTTCAAACAAACTGTGATATATCCAGAAAGCAGAATATTATTCAACCATAAAAAGAAGTGAGTTATCAAGCCATAAAAAGACATGGAGAACCTTAAATACTTGCTCTTAGGTAAGAGAAGCCAGTTTGAGAAGGCTGCGTGCTGTATGATTCCAACTATATGATGTTCTAGAAAAGACCCAGCTATGGAGATGGTAAAAAGACCCATGATTGCCCAGGGTTAGGGAGGCAGAAGGGAAGGACAAATAGATAGGGCACAGGAGACTTTTAGGGCAACCAAGCTATCACGGAAGATACTATACTGGTGGTACATGCTGTGATGCCTTTGTTAGAACCCAGAACTTTACAGCACACCTTAAAATAAACTGTGTTATGTTGTTAATATTAATGTATTGAAATGCCTGGGTGGCTTAGTGGTTGAGTGTCTGCCTTCGGCTCAGGTCATGATCCTTAGGTCCTGGGATCAAATCCTGTATTGAGCTCCCTGCAGGGAGCCTGCTTCTCCCTCTATGTCTCTGTCTCTGTCTCTCTCTCTCTCTCTGTGTCTCTCATGAATAAATAAACAAAATCTTTAAAAATAATTAATAATGTATCAATATTGGTTCATCAGTTGTAATAAATATACCATATATATGCAAGGTGTTAATAACATGAGGAATTTGGGGGAGAGGAGGGTAATATGGGAACTCTGTACTTTCTGCTCAATTTTCCTGTAAACCTAAAACTATGCTAAAAGGTAAAGTGTATCAATTTTAATTAAAAAAAAAAAAAAAGAAAAGAATGTGGTGATCCCTGGGTAGCTCAGTGGTTTAGCGCCTACCTTCAGCCCAGGGCATGATCCTGAAGTTCCAGGATGGAGTTCCACATAGGGGGTCCCTGCATGGAGCCTGCTTCTCCCTCTGCCTGTGTCTCTACCTCTCTTTCTCTTTCTCTCTCTCTCTGTCTCTCATGAATGAATAAATAAAATCTTAAAACAAAAAGAATGTAAGTTGTATATTGTGAGTCACATACATAAACTAGCCATATTTTGGATTTTCAATGAAAAGCATTTTAGGTAATTTTATGTCCTGGAATGTTTTAGGAAGAAGGAGTAAGAGGTTCAGATGAGACCTTATTTCTTGAAACAGATGAGGAAACAAATGCATTGAATTGTCCTTTCTGTTGTGATTTGGTCTGGAAAAAGGGCTCAACTTTGCCATTTTTTTTTTTGTTTTTTATGAGTGGATGTGAATAACATGCTTCCACAGGTTGTATCTTAATTAAAGTCATAACAGTACCCCTGTCTATGAACAGTTCCCTCATCTCAACCCTTCTGAGCACCCCCACCGCTCTACCCTTTGCTGCCAGGAAGAGCAAAGGTAAACAAAACAAAACAACAACAAAGAAAAACTTCACTCCCAGTCATTTGGTAGAATCCCTTTCTCCACAGGAGAAAATAAAACAAATTAGTCTAGCACATAAAGCTCTGCATGATCTGGTTCTTATCTACCGCATAGTCTCATTTCTTGCTTAACAAGAAATGGATCTGTAAGCATATTTAATGAGCACCTGCTTAATAAAGGTCTTTCTACAGCATATGAGGAGCCCGACATCAGGAGCACAGATGTATTTTCCACTGCCATTTTTTATAGCTAAGTGTCTAGCACTTTATATCCTGCAACAGGATACATTTTAGGCTATCCAAATTCTCCTTGCTTTTTCCTGCTTCCATGCCTCTGTGACCGCAAGTCCTGCTGGCTATGAATGCCCTCACCAAATCCTCCCTCCGAGGTGGTCCTCCTACAAAATATCTGCTCACACAGACCCCTGACCAGATTCAGCTCCTCTGTGGCACCACCCCCCCACCCCGACCATTGCACAATATATCTGCCTCTTGTAGCAATTTTCTGGTTGTATTAGAACCATTTTTTTTAACCTGTGTCCCTATTGGACTCTGAGCCCTTTGAGGGCTGTATTATTCACCTCTAAAATCCCTAGCACCTGGAACACAGCCTTGCAAGAAAATATGGGTGAATGAGTGGATTTCTTCATTTATTCAGCAAATGTTTCCTGATTGCTTCCTCTAAGGCAGGCTGGGTGTTGGGTGCTGAGGACTTGCATTCCAGCAAGGGGAGAGAGAAATAAAAAAAAACTTGAAAAGGTCACAAGTGCTATTGCAGAACATGAGCAATGAGAGGCGAGAAGAATGAATGAATGGATGAAGAAGGCAGAGTTCACTTTAGGCAGGGTGTTGGGGAAGTTCAGGGGATCCAGGAAGAAGGAGAAGGGGGCTGCTGGGAGGGAGCTGAGAAAGATGGAGTAACAGGGCTGAGGGATATTCACATGGAAAAGGCCTGCATATTCAAGGAAGGGAAAAATGAGAGATAATGTGGGATGGGGAATCACAGATGCGGTTGGAGAGTTAGTGGGGTTAGTTGGGTGAAGCTTTTAACGGCACAAGGAGGACTCTGGGTTTTACTGTCAGTGCAAAGTTTGGAGCATTTAAAAAATGTGAGTGACATGATCAGATACATTTCACAAATGTCCCTCTGACTGTGAGAGAATGAATTTAAAGGATTTTTACATATTTATAGGTCTAGCTAGAGGAGTCTAGTTAGAAGGCTACTGCAGTTGTTCAGCTGAGAGATGTTGGTGGTTTGGATCGGGAAGAGGTAGTGGTGGAAGCAGGAATTGTCTACAGCAACCGGCTTCCAATGAGAGCTCTATCGTATTAGTAAAAAGCTAATTTATTCATTTTCTGAGGTCAAAGGCCAGGTCGACTTCAGGGGAAGATGGCATGGGGGAGAATGGATGGGTGCATAGATAGGTGGAAGGAAGGAAGCAAGGTAGGAAGGTACATTGGTAGACAGGTATGCTGCATGCCCTAGACTTTTATATCATCATCATCATCATCATCATCAAATGGGATTCTAGAAAGGCATGGTGAAATGCCCAAATTTGTGTTTTTGTGAACTTTAGTCCCCTAGGGACTAATATATCACCACATTGTACGTATATTATGCACAAGTAGCATGATAATTTGTGTCCATGCGTTTGTGTGGCTTGTTTTAGGCTTTGTTTTTAACTGAATCTTATTTTAAAATGGTTTGAGGACTTTATCTTGTTACGAATTTTTCATCAGTATGTCTTGCATATAGTATTCCATAAATATCCATTGAATTTAAAGCAATTGGGTTCAGTATAAAACTAGCTTCGACTGGTGTGCTTTGTTTTATTTATTTATTTGTTTAGAAAACAAATGAGCACAGGAGGGAAGGGCAGTGGGAGGGGGAGACAGAGAATCCCAAGCAGGTTCCACACCCAGTGCAGAGCCCAATGCGGGGCTCGATGCAGGGCTCCATCTCAGGACGCTGAGATCCATGACCTGAGCCATAATCAAGAGTCAGATGCTTCACCGACTGAGCACCCAGGGGCCCAATAACTGGAGTGCTTTGAAACACATACTAATTTAATGCCATTTTTTCTTACCTTTCCTTTCCTTTCCCTTCCCTCCACTCCCCCTCTTTCTTGCTTCCCTCACTCTCTCTTCTTCCTTCCTCCTTTTCTTCCTTCCTTTCCTGCTTGTTTTCTTCTTCCTTCCTTCCCTTTCTCTCTCTCATAGCTCTTTCTTCTTTCCTTGACTCACTCTTTCCTCTTTCTTCCTGGACGTGGCAGTCTAACATCGATGTGATTTTGCTAGGTGTTAGTCAGTAGATCTTTAAGTTTGGGGCAAGGAATATTTCTACAAGGACCTATAAATATGTAAAAATCCTCAGAGTTATACAATCAGCTCTTCTCTGCTGTGTTGAGATGTTGTCATGCAAGCTACTGTTGGGCTGAAGAGATCCACAGATGAATTATGCTTTTTTCCCCAATGCTCTTGAAATAGGAAAAAAAAAAAAAGCATTAGCCCAGCTGCCAGTGGAGAATATACCACTTGCATATGGTTTCAAAGTTCTTAACTATGTCTCCTAGCTATTGCATAAATATTTTTAAAAATACACATAGTGTTTAATTTGAAATGGAACCCTTTCAATTATAGGGTCAATTTGATCCCGGAGATGTTTCTGAGCATCAGGTTGTAAATTTTAAAGTCCAGACTTCAAATCCAACTTAGAAATGAGACCGTTGCCATGACTGTCACCACACACAGCAGGCTCTCCAGCTGACAAGCCCCAGAGACATCATTTCCACTTTGAACATGCCCTGGCCCCCCTTAACAGACCTCTCCTGATCTTTCCTAAAAATCTTAATTGTGAAGAATTGAAGGCAAAAGTCCACGGTCCCTTCTCACCTATGTTTCCTGTTTAAATCATAGTGCTGCTCCAAGCATGGGAGACTTGGAACCCGGACAGATGTCAGATTGGGCCTGCCTAGCGCCAGGCCTGGACACCTGCCTCCTTGCCCAAGTCACAGTGGGCAGCGTCCTTCTGAATGTGAGCTCAGTGAGCAAGGACAATTTGGGACCCCCTTCCTATTCTTACCTAGCATGCTGCCTACACAGGGAGGCAAAACCATTCTTTTTTTTTTTTTTTTTTTTAAATAATGAGGGAATTTCTGAGCTATTCTAAATGGGTTGTATTAAGCCTGCTTAAGATATTAAAGGCAAGTGGGGGGATATGAGGTAAGACTTAACTAAATATGGGAAAACAGTCACTGTCCCCTCGTTCATTCTGACCACATCACTTTAACAATTATCCCCTTCTTCATAATGGGAACATTTCAAGGCTCATTAAAAATTGCCTGGAGAATGCCCTACAAGATAACCAGGCAAAAGCAAAACATGCAAGCAAATATACAAAAGTTTAGAAGGGCATTAAAGATTGTGTTTCTCGGGCAGCCCCGGTGGCACAGCTATTTGGTGCCGCCTGCAGCCTGGGGTGTGATCCTGGAGACCCGGGATCGAGTCCCACGTCGGGCTCCTTGCATGGAGCCTGCTTCTCTCTCTCTGCCTCTCTCTCTCTCTCTCTGTGTGTCTCTATGAATAAATAAATAAAATCTTAAAAAAAATGTGTTTCTCTCCAGCGACTTAAAGGAAGAGGATGATGGTAATTAAGAGTATGTTTAAAGCCTAAGGGACCCTTGGGTGGCTCAGCGGTTGAGCCTCTGCCTTAGGCTCAGGGTGTGATCCCGGGGTTCAGGGATTGGGTCCCACATCGGGCTCCTTGCGGGGAGCCTGCTTCTCCCTCTGTGTCTCTGCCTCTCTCTCTGTATCTCTTATGAATAAATAAGTAAAATCTTAAAAAAAAAAAGCCCAAACAACACTTATGTGTTGGATAAGCTGGATGCTTCAGCCCAAAGGATCAGGGTCTTGCCTCTCTCTCCTGCAGGTGCATAGTGCTCTTAACCTTGGTGAGATCCTGCAAGGGCGGCTCTCCAGAGCTATCCTCTTGTTTTGGGCCAGAAGCAGGTTAGAGGACGCCCCTCACCCCCCGCCACCGTGTTTGTGTGTCGGCAGCTCTGCAGGTGCCCCCATCAAGAGCACTTGGCAACACGGTGGAGGGAGGTGAGCCAACAGAGCTCTCACGGTGTTTATGGTGCCAGCTGCTGCCTTGGCATCCTGCGGAGTTTCATCAGCTTTTGTTTGGGATTTTCTTGGAGCTCATGCTAATTTCTTTAAGATCGTAAAAGGATGAGGTATTTCCACATCTGCAACCACCAATGCTTGCTCAGTGGAAAACGATGAGAAATTGTTTGGTTGCCTCTGTAGGAAGCCAAAGGCATGGATCTCCCGCACTTTACAATGTGTTCTCACACCCAGTGTCTCAGGGCCGTCTCTTGGCAAGCCTGAGAAGCAAATATCACTTGTACCAGCAGTTTATGAGGCCTCATATGTTGACTAGCCCAGGGCACCTTAACTAGCAAGTAGCAGAGTCAGAACTAAAACCCAGGACTCTTTTTTGTTGTTGTTGTTAATTAATAAAACTTTATTTCTTAGAGCGATTTTAGGTTCATAGCAAAATGAGCAGAAAATACAGAAACTTGCCCCTGTTCCCACACAGGCACAGTCCTCCCCCCGCCCCACCCCCACCCCCAGTCAACATCCTCAGATGCTTGGTTGTACCAGAGTGATACATTTGTTACAACCGATGAACCTCCTTTGATAAATCATTATCACCCAAAGTCCAGAGTTTACATTAGGGTTCACTCTTGGTGGTGTGCGGCCTTTGGTTTCGATGTACATTCACCATTGTAACATCATACAGGATAGTTTCGCTGCTCAAAACAAAGATCCTCTGTGCTCCACTTATTCATTCTTCCCTCTCCCCTAACCGCTGGAAACTGCTCATATTTTTGCTATTTCCCATAAAGTATGTAGCCTTTTCAGATCTACTTCTTTCACTTACTGATAGATGCATTCAAGTTTCCTAGATGTCTTTTAGGGCATCTGATAGTTCATTTATTTTTAGTGCTGGATAATACTCAATTGTCAGGATGTACCACCGTTTATGTATCCACTGAAGACTATCTTGGCTGCTTCTAAGTTTTGGCAGTCATGAATCCAGCTGCTATAAGCACTCTTGTGCAGGTTTTTGTGTGGACATAGATTGCAACTTCTTAAAAAAAAAAAGATTGCAACTTCTTCAGGTAAATACTGAACAATATGATTGCTGGGTCATATGGTGGAAGTATGTAGAGTTTTTTAAGGAGCCTCCAAAGTGCCTTCCATGGCATTACCATTTTGCATTACCAATAGCAATGAATGAGATTTCCTGTTGCTCCATATTCTTGCCAGCCTTTGAGGATACCGGTGTTCCAGATTTTGGCCACTCCAATAGTTGTGTAATAGTATCTCACTGTTGTTTTAATTTGCTATTTCCTACTGACACATGATGTTGCATACCTTTTTATATGCCATCTGTGTATCATCTTTGTTGAAGTGTCCAGATCTTTTGCCCAATTTTTAATCAGGCTGTTCATTTTCGTATCGTTAAGATTTTTGTTTTTGTTTTTGTTTTGTATGTATCGTTAAGTTTTGATAGTTCTTTGTATAGTTCAGTTAACAGTCCTTTATCAGACTTGACTTTTATAACTATTTGGATGGTGCCTTTGGTGTTGTATCTAAAAAGCCATATAGATTTTCTTCTTTGTTATCTTCTAGGAATTTATAATTTTGCATTTTATATTTTGGTCTATCCTCCATTCTG
The DNA here is from genome assembly GCF_018345385.1 of Vulpes lagopus. Lineage (NCBI taxonomy): Eukaryota > Metazoa > Chordata > Mammalia > Carnivora > Canidae > Vulpes > Vulpes lagopus. The sequence continues at coordinate 69,156,748 of NC_054830.1, forward strand.
AATTTATTGTTGTGAAAAATATAAGATCTATATTTAGATTCAGTTTTTTTTTTTGATTTTTATTTTTATTTATTTATGATAGTCACACAGAGAGAGGGGCAGAGATACAGGCAGAGGGAGAAGCAGGCTCCATGCACCGGGAGCCCGACGTGGGATTCGATCCCGGGTCTCCAGGATCGCGCCCCGGGCCAAAGGCAGGCGCCAAACCGCTGCGCCACCCAGGGATCCCTAGATTCAGTTTTTTTTGCATGCTCATATCCAATCTTTTGTTGAAAAGATTATTTTTGCTCTATTGTGTATTGTCTTGCTCATTTGTCAAAGATAATTTGACTGTATTTATGAAGGTCTATTTCTGGGCTCTCAAATCTGGTTCATTGACCCACTGGTCTAGTCCTTCACCTATACTACAGTGCCTTGATTACTGTAAGTTTATAGTAAGTGTTAAAGACAGAATAATGTCAGTCTTTCAACTGTCCTTCATTTTTTTTAAAGATTTTAAAAACTTATTCATGAGAGACACTAGAGAGAGAGGCAGAGATAGGCAGAGGAAAAAGCAGGCTCCCTGTGGGGAGCCTGATGTGGGACCCCATCCCAGGACCCCGGGATCATGCCCTGAGAGGAAGGCAGATGCTTGACCACTGAGCCACCCAGGCGCCCCTCAACTGTTCTTCAATATTGAGTTGGACATTCAGAGTTTTTTCCTTCTCTGTATAAACTTTAGAATTATTTTGTGGATGTCAACACAAAATACCAAACACAAAAACGCTACCCAGGTGTCCCAGTGGTTGACTTTTGTATATTAGCCTTGTATTCGGCAACCTTGTTATAATTGCTTATTATTTCCAAGAGGTTTTTCTGGTCAATTCTTTTGGATTTTTTACATAGATGATTATGTTGTCTGTGAACAAAGATAGTTTTGTTTTTTCCTTCCCACTCTCTGTACCTTTTATTTCCCTTTCTTGTTTCATTGCATTAGCTGGAACTTCTAGTATTATTTTGAAAAGCAGTGGTAAGAGGAGATATCCTTGCCTTACTTCTGATCTTAACAGAGACCTTAAAACTCACCATGAAGTATAATGTTAGTCGTAGATTTTTGTAGATGTTCTTTATCAAGTTGAGGAAGTTCCCTTCAATTCTTAGTTTGCTGAGATTTTTTTAAAAATTATGAGTGGGTGTTAGGTTTTTTTCAAATGCTTTATTTGCATCTATTGATATGATCATGTGACTTTTTTAGCCTGTTGATGTGATGGATTATATTAATTGATTTTCAAATGTTGGACCAGCCTTACATACGTAGGTTAAATCCCAATCGGTCATAGTGTATAGCTCTTTTTATACATTGTTGGATTGGATTTGCTAATATTTCTTTGATGATTTTTGCATTCATGTTTATGACAATTATTGGTCTATGGTTTTCTTATAATGTCTTTGTACTGCTTTTGGTATCAGAAGAGTGCTGTCCTTACAGAATGAGTTAGAAAGTGTTCTCTCTACTTCTATTTTCTGGGAGAGATTGTAGAGAATTTTTGAATGTTTCTTAAATGTTTTATAGAACTCACCAGTGTACACATATGGGGGATCAGCTATCATCTGGGGGAGATGACTAATTATTGATTCAGTTTCTTTAATAGGTATAAGACTTCAGATTTTCTATTTTATTTTTTTGCATGAGTTTTGGCTGTGTGTGTCTTTATTTTTTTTTTAAAGATTTTATTTATTTATTCTTGAGAGATAGAAGGAGAGACAGAGCCAGAGACACAGGCAGAGACATAGCCAGAGACATAGGCAGAGGGAGAAGCAGGCTCCATGCACCGGGAGCCCGACGTGGGATTCGATCCCGGGTCTCCAGGATCGCGCCCTGGGCCAAAGGCAGGCGCCAAACCGCTGCGCCACCCAGGGATCCCTGTGTGTGTCTTTAAACAGATTGGTCCATTTCCCCTCTCTGCCAGAATCACGAGTGGATTTTTCTCTAATCTCCACTACGAAATCCTAGTAGAATTCCAGGAAGTAAAACTCACCAAAGTGTTGAGGCTTCCTTATGACTGTATCTCCCTGGTGTTTTCACTCTCAGAGTTGTCCTCAGTGAGCATCCAGCAATTCATCAATTATAACTCAGACTTTCTTACCCTAGCACTGGTTTCTGAGCAGGCTTCTGCTCAGGAGGGCCTGTTCTGGTAAATTGTGGTACTCTGTAGCCATCTGTCTGTCTCTCATTTGGGGGTCAGCAGTTTGCCCTGTGTTCTCTCATCTCTGATTGATCTCAGAAGAGTTGCTGGTTTTTCAGGTTGTCCAGCTTTCTACTTGTGGCTAGGATGGCATGGCAACTTTCAAGTTCCTTATGTGCTGGACCAGAAACTGGAAGGAACCTAGGACTTCTGATCTGAAGTTGGCACTCTTTCCTTCACACTACAATGTCTCGTATGAGCTGAATTTTGTGGAGAGAATTACTCTGACTGGCCATATTTTATGTTAGCATTCATCTTGTGTGGGCTAATAGCCTTACTTTGTACTTTGGAATCAGTGTTCATCATCAACAATCTTGTCATTAGTCCTCTCCTAGTTTGTTGCCTCGTTGAAATAACACTCCGAGCTATGCTAATTTTTTTCAACTCATAATAGGATGAGATGAATGCAGTTTTAAGAAAAAGCTTTAGTGGTAAGCAAAAAAGAGTGTCTATATGTAGTCTGTTTAAGATTGCAAAGGGACTATGGATGCTTTTCTACTGGGTGAGTTATTTACCTTTCACCATCCTAATAAATGGTATAAACTTTGAATAGTTTTTAAGAGGATGACGATCTTTCTGATCATAAAAGTACACTTCAACTTACTCAATACATTTGTTTATAAAATGCTATGTATATACCATTATTTTATGAATATATATTGGTTTAAAAGCATATCTCTCAGGAAGCCTGGGTGGCTCAGTGGTTTAGCACCTGCCTTCAGCCCAGGGCGTGATCCTGGAGACCCAGGATCGAGTCCCACATCTGGCTCCATGCATGGGGTCTGCTTCTCCCTCTGCCTGTGTCTCTGCCTCTCTCTCTGTGTCTCTCATGAATAAATAAATAAAATTTTAAAAAAAGCATATCTCTCTTAGGGAAGCCCAAGGAGACTAATAATTAAAAATGTGGGCAATACGGCAATTTTTGTTAGCAGCAAGATTCCAAATTGATACCTAAATGCTAGAATCTGCAAAGAGAAGGAAGGAGGATCATGTCAACAATAGGTATTTATTTTCTAAGGTTTAATGTGTCTTAGAAAACTCATGATGGTGGGTCAACCAAACAGTATTTATTTGTGATCAAACAGTCAAATGAAACTGCCTGGGATCAAGCAACATAATTGAGTATAAAAATAAAGACCGTCAGAGGCCCAGGAGACATAATTCAGCAGGCCCACTCCCAAATCTGTTCTTAGTAATTTAGGAACGAACAAAATGATCACGCAGGCTGTTCTTCTCAAATGTTTCCTGAGTGCAGATTGGGCACTTCGTGAGCAGGCCCCGGGGAGGAGTGCCCCCAGGTTAAACCAGGAGACAAACTCTCAGCCTCCTGGAAAAGTTTAATCCAAGAGGAGACACAGAAATAAGTATGCAAAGTAGAGAGAACAAGAATGAAGTCAACAAAGACCCAGGCTGAAAATGTCAATACCTTGCCTGGGAGAAGGGAGACACCTCCTGAAGGCCGGGATGCCAGGGGCTTAGGTTCCTAGTTGGGTTTAAAGACCTCTCCGTGGATTCAGTTCACCCCCAAAATAATGTAACCACTAGTGAACACCACCGGCACCCCCTACCATGTGGGCTTTGTTAGCAACTAATTCTCAGCATGGGCACCCTTCTCAGCCCTCCCCTAACTCTCTGTTTATTTTAAGCTCAAGCTTATTTATTTTTCCGCTTGGGCTTTCAGGTCTCTGGAGGCAGGTAGAGTCCCTTTAGCTTGCTCAACTCCCCCCCCCCCCCCCCCCCCCCCCCGCCTTTTCCAAGCGCGCTTAGAAACATGTTCCAACGCACATAGTTTAGCAGACTATTTTCTTTAGGAAAAAAAAAATTGTGTGTTTAAGCATTTCAAGTTGTGGCCTGTCACATTTATCTGCGAGACAATGCTTGATACAATTAACAGTTTTAAAACTCCCATTTTAAAATACGTTTCATTTCGGGTGCTCCCCCCCTCTCCGCCCCCCTTTTAAACTTAAGAGCATTTCTGAAGAAATCAACATGCATATTAACTTTACAACATCTGGGCTAATTCAATATTCTCAATTTGCCTTTTAAATTTTAATTCAGATGCACATGAACAAAAATGTTTTCCAGCCATGCCTCCAAGTACCAGCCTCAGTATACATTGTCACAGGAGGCCGGCACATAAAGCAACGGGAGGGTTAGGTGCAGAGCCTATTCATTCTATACGTAAATCAGCCCACACCAGAAACCCAAACCTGCATCCCAGAATGCACTCGGATACACAGAAGCTTCAAAGGGAAATCTTTCCCTGGAGGGAATTGGTAAAATTGGAGTTGGGTGAACCTCAAAGGAGTCTCGATTCGCAAACATTGCTTATGTTTGGATTTGGAATTGAATTTGGCTCCAGCGGTTGGCATCTCCACGCTGTGCTGTGAACTACCCCAGCCACAGAGAAGGGGGAGGAAGAGGAGGAGAGGAAGACTGGAATTGCCGAGTAGAATTTCCAAAAAACACACAATAGTGCAATGTTGATGCAATTAAGAAAATTAGAAAATGCAGTTTAAATTGAAAAAAGTTCGTCTTTATCTTGTGCTTCCTTTGTGATATCCTTTCAGCCCCATATCCTCTGTCCTCTTTTGATCTCATTTGCCTGCCACTTTTCCTTCTCTTTCTTTTTCTTATAAGATTGCTATTCAAGCCCGGTCCTCCCTTTCTTCCAGAGTTTGCCTCAAGGGCCTAAGTTATGAATTTCAGAGCATAAAAAGGCCTGGCAGGTTACACAACAGTATGTTCAGTGTGAGCTAACTTTTGAAAAGGGGGACTGCGTTTATTCATGAGCATGTATGTGTGTGCACAGAAAAGAGATTAGAAGAGTACTTAGGAAGTTTCAGCCGTGGTTTTTTTCCTCGGCTATGGGAGGTTTTCACATTCTTTTTCCATTTTTGTTTCTTTGTGGTTTTCGTCTTCTTTGTAATGTAATAGATTGTCTCATTTTTCTGCAAAGAGCACATATACTTTAGTGAGTGCGATCCATGGTCTTACTGCTGATTTTTAGAAACCTGTGTTCTTTCCTGTGTCCTTTTATTTTTATGGTCATGATTTAGTTTTAAGAAAATTCTTTGAGCTCTTTAGCAAGTATATGTTGAACGCCTAGGTCTTCCTAAGCTTTTTAGCAGGTATATGTTGAACACCTCTGTTCATGGTCAAGACAGGATCAGAGGCCATGGGTACTGACAACTGATTTGTCTGTTTTCCTCTTTTTCCGTGACTATATCTACTGCCTCGTCTTGATTTATAAACAAAACCTGGAAAACCTACAAAAATAAGTGTTTTGTGGTTATCTAGGAATAATACAGAAAATATTGCTGTTATTTTTGGTGAAGAAAATCAATTCTGTATAGTTTATCTCAACCCAAGTAAAGTGTGAATTTTGTTTAAAAAAAAAAAAAAAGAAAATTCTTATCTCCTGCCTGTTGCATTTCAGTTAGAGGATGATGTTTCTCGCTTGTTGTTTGAACCTATGTGTGATTACATAGGTATAACTTCACTTTTGACGGACGAGGGGTTTCTGATATGGCATACGTAAGTCAAGGTTTAACAAATAAATCGTATTGCAAGGCTTTAGAGAAATACGCTCTTCTCGAAACACGAGTAGAAACAATTCCTTTGGGAAAGGAAATAATGTCACAAAATTTTCCTTCTTGAAAGTTTCACAGACCAGTTTTTCATTATCAAACAAATAGTAATGTGGCTCAAGTAAATAAAGAATAATCAGAAAGAAGCATATAAAAATCATATACAATTTAACTAAGGAAATGGATTATTTAGGTAGCTGTGCGTACATAATATGTGTCCATACATACATTTGAATGGAAGGGGATGTAAAAAGTAGACCATAAATACTTCAGAAAAGACTCAAAGAAATCTATATTAAAAAGATTGCTAAGTAAGAATTATTGAGAGGAAAAAAAAAGAATTATTGAAAGGAATGGGCATTCTCACAAAGCTGAATGTGTAAACTGGCAAAGATCTCCGCTGTCTTTAGCTGTGTTCTCTACTAAGAATAGAGTGAATCATCATTAAAGAGGAAGAGAAACATAGCTCTGCTCTAAATTATGGTAATACCTGCATTTTAGATCTTCAGTAAATCACTGTCCTTGGGGTCTTAGCTGGGAGATTTCCTTTAAGAAGAAAACACTCTTTTATCTGGAAATAGTTTTGTATTTTCCTCTCTTTCTTGGAGTCCAAGAGAGATAGGCTTTCACCTAATTATTATGATATATGTGTATCTTGATAGGTTGTGGGATGATCACTCATTAATTAATTTTCCTACTTATCTAAGAAACACTCATTAAACTCCTTCTGCTGGCCAGGCATTGTGCTAAAGGCCAAGAACGAGAGCCACTAAGCCTTCTGTTGAGATAGAGTTTATAGATGGGAGAGTATTTTGGCCATTTCGTTTAGTTTTTAGAGGCGGGAAATCTCCTAAAGACTGTCTGTGAGGGCTGCTCCCTTCAGGATGGGCTAAATGGCACGGGAGAACTGAATGTTTGGCCACTTCAGCTGGTGTCTGGGTTCTCAGCAAAGAGCTCAGATCTAGGGAAGAGCCACAGGGAGCCACTGCTGATTTTGTTGCGCTTGGAGGGAGGGCCTTATCAGGGCACCCGGGGTCATGAAGAAACACTGACTCAGACCTTTTCAGTTTTCTTAAATGCATAAGCTTCAGTGAAACTCCCTTTTCATGGGCCATGACATAAAGCAAAGCTTCCTTAAATGTAACCAAGAATCTGAAAGGAAGAGCAGTCCTGATTGATAAAAGTCTGCGTTGCCGAGTATGGCCTAAAAAAGATGGGAGTTTGAGTATTAAAAAAGATGGGAGTAAATGGCCCATTTACCGTAACTAGTCAAAGGGTTTTTTGAGGAGAGATGCCATAAATTCTGCATCCTAGGGGCTTAATTTGTCAAGTACTCTCCTCTAGTGGGTGAGAGCAGGAGCTCTCGGGCCAGTCTGGATTCAATCACAGCTCAGCCTCTTACTAGGCCTGAGACTCTGGGATAATTCTTTGTCTTCCTGGTGTGTTAGTTTACTCATTTGTAAGACAAAGAAAATCCTAGTACCGACTTCATACAGGTGCTGTGAGAATTCAATTAGTTTGTACCACGTGCCCTGGTTGGGACAGTGGGTCTCAGAGACCCACCGCCTGCCCTTCAACTCCCACTTCTCTCTTAGTGGCTCAGTGACTTTGGCCAAGTTATGTAACCATTCTGTGCCTCGGTTTCCTCCCATGTAGAAGTGCTAATTGTAGTACCTACCTCACAGGGTTTTTATAGAGACATAAAGGTCACGGTAAAGAATTAGCACATGTAAGACGCTCAGAACCCTCAATGGCACATGGCACTCAATAAATGCTCTGATTATTGTTCCTGGCTGTTTAGCCCAGTTTCAGAATCCACTTTTTTGAGCTTGCTGTTTGATTTTTCCAGGTAAAATGACAATGGGAACTCTCAGCTCAGTCATCCTCCTAAATGACTTTATATACCAGGCGACCAGTTATTAAGTATTGTCTCTCATCTCCAAACCCACGCTCCCATGCTCCACCTTGCGGAGCTGGTGGGGGGCCTAGGACAGGGCTGCAGACTTCAGTGGGCTTTACCAGCTGGCTGCACCACCGATTCTGACCACAGGGAGCACAAGTGGGCATGGACTCACTCCCTGCTGTCTACCTTACCCCTGCAGTGGCTGTGCCTCACGCAGAGCTGCTCAGCAGGCCCCCCAGGGCTGACCACGGGGACCTCTCCTCAGGAGTGCATCTTGCATCTCTGTGAGGCTGCTACATTTTAATCTTCCCAACTCTTCTTGCGTTTCCTCAGCCTGAGGAGCACTAGCTGCTCCCCGAAATCGCTACCTCCGTGACTCCTTTGAGGCCTCTTTCTACTCTTTCAGCTACCTGGCTCACAACTTTATGCCTATTTAACAATCTCTTTATCTTAAATGATCTCTGTTCAACCAACTGGTATGCTTTTTTGTCTTCTGAGTGGATTTTGACTGATAAATTAGGAAACCTCACACTTGTTCAGGAAGCAGAGCACCTGGAGATTATGGTATTGGAGGCAAAATCTTATGAAAGGCTGACACATCCCATCTGTACTGAGAGAAGACGACATTTTCTCTTCAGCAGCTTGTGTCATCCTAGCTTACTACCAGCAATTAACCTGAGGCCAAAGATGTAATTTGCATTCATGGGAGAAAAATAAGGAAAATCGAGACCCTTCCCTCCACCACTTTTTTCTCTTGAGTGCATGGTTGCTAGAATTTTACTTTGGCAGAGCATCGCTTCGATTCAGCTCAAAGGAAATTAGTGTACCATAGTAGCAAAGTTAACATTCTTTCCTCCCTCCTGTTTTTGTTTCTGTTTTTTTTTTTTTTTTTAAAGATTTTATATCGTTATCTTAGAGCAGTGGGGAGGAGGAGAGCGAGAAGGACAAGCAGACTCCCTGCTGAGCGCAGAGCCCCTCATAGGGTTCGATCCCACGACCCTGAGATCACGACCTGAGCTGACATCAAGAGTCTGATGCTGAACCGACTGAGCCACCCAGGTACCCCGGTTCTGTTTTAAGGGATCCGAATCCCCCCAACCACCGCACTATTCCACACACATAATGGGAAGGTAAACTGCAACCCCAAGCAATTATTACGAATTCTGCCTTCTATTCCTGAAGCTTACATTTAAAAGAGCCTGCTGTGTCCCGAAACATCTTTGAAAAACAAGAAGGCTGCTTGGAGAGAGGCAATAGTGTGTTCTGAGACCAATGTGGAACTGAATTCAAACCTTGTTTTCCGGCTCAGTCTTTTTAATTGTGGCAAATTGTGACTTCCTGTTTTTTTCCGGGGCAGGGACATGGCTAATGAAAAGGCCCCATAAGGATCCTTGGACATCAAATGACTCTTACAAAAGAGCATTTTGATGATTTAAGTATAAATAAATTAGAAACATACTACAGTATTTGATGTTTTTTAAAGTCCCCAGGAGGTTAAAAATGGAGAGCCAGCAAAGAACTGGAGAAAATGAGAAACTTACTGACATGAATGGTCTGACATGAATAGTCTTAGATTATTTGATGAGTCCCACATACAGGCTCATTTGCATATTCCTAATTGATAGTGAAAGCGGCTCAGGTTAATCCTGACCATCACATAGAGCATGTAGTAACAATTATAGTTGGAATCAACTTCAGCAAACGAAAATGTAAAACTTTTTGTAAGTCAGTCATCCTATGCTGATGAATCAATTTTAAGTTATAGGTAATGTTTCCTACAAATCCTAAAGGAAGTATCTTGTGGGAAAAGTGGGAGCATTTTTCTGTAATATGACGCTCGGATGGGAGGAAGAGGGGAAGAAAAAAGAAGTGATTATATTTGCTGGTTCCCCAAAGTTTTTGGATAGTGGAAGTGTGTGTTTCAATAGATCAATTTCTAAGTTAAAACAAAGTAAATTACGAAGAACATTCCCTGTTACATTCGTTAGCTTTGACGTCAGTACTTCTCATTCTATTAACACTCATTCCCTGATTTCACAGAGTTCAATAAAAACAAGTCTCTTATTCTTTTCTTCTCCAGAAATCCTGTCAATAAAGACCCTTGGCACTAAACAGAAGGTGGAAAATTAAAGAAGCGCTGTATTTTCACAACACCTGGCCTAGATTTATGGCACTGAGCATGCCCCCTCCCTTCCTGGATCTTCGTGTCCTGTTCTGCAAGATGGCAGCCTGGGACTCCCTGAAGTCTCCTTTGAGACCCCTCACCTCTGGCATCTTGGGAATCAAACATTTTACACCAAGAATTTAGCACCCTTTACTTTCTCCCCGATTTCCTTTCCTCCCCATACATGGGCTTTAGTAATAGAATCATAGGTTTGGTTACCAGGTTAGAAGTATGATTAGTTTTTGCCTTATATGTGTTATTTTTAGATAACTTTTTCCTTTTACAGTTGCTTTGTCTTATAGTCATATTTATAACCTTTCAACTGAGCTCTATGTTTGCTACATTTCAGTGGTTCGCACTGGTCCTTTTATAGACCTCGATGTCTTCATTCTTGGGTTCTTATTTTTCTGTTGGTCTGTCTATATCTTCAAAAAATATTTTGAAAAGTACATATTGGGATGCCTGGGTGGCTCAGCGGTTGAGCGTCTGCCTTTTGCTCAGGGTGTGATCCCGGGGTCCTGGGGTTGAGTCCCACATCGGGCTCCCTGCATGGAGCCTGCTTCTCCCTCTGCATATGTCTCTGCCTCTCTCTGTGTGTGTCTCTTATGAATAAATAAATAAAATCTTTTTTAAAAGTACATATTTTCTGAGAATGTGCAATGCGTATCTTTCTCCTGTGTTCACAAATGAATGAAATTTTGACTCAGTGTAAAAACTCTCAGTCTATATTTTTGGCCTTTCGGTCTACCTGTAGATGTGCTATTGTTTTCTATAATTTAATGATGCGTAGAAGAATGATATTGTCTATTTATTAATCTAAATCATTTTTTAAAATTTTTATTTATTTATGATAGTCACAGAGAGAGAGAGAGAGGCAGAGACACAGGCGGAGGGAGAAGCAGGCTCCATGCACCGGGATCCCGATGTGGGATTCGATCCCGGGTCTCCAGGATCGCGCCCTGGGCCAAAGGCAGGCGCCAAACCGCTGCACCACCCAGGGATCCCTAATCTAAATCATTTTTACTCTCAACCTATAATTCTACTTTAACATTTGATTATTTTCTTTGTGGTTAGAATTTTAAAGCAGCCGTCCGAGTGTGTCTAGCAATAGTTGCCTTAATTTTACTTTTGCCTGACATGAGGCAACTGGCTTGATTTCTACTCAGAATAATGTGTGTGTGTGAGAGAGAGAATATGTTTTGTTTTTCTCTAATTATTCGGATGTCCCTTTAAGAAAACCTAAAATACTTAGTGTAGATTATATGTTCTTCATATCTATTACCTAATGTCTTGCTATTCTCTTTTGAAATCTTTAGTTTAACTTTTCTAAAGTTTTTCTCTGCAAGACAGATTCCGTATGCACACTGTACATACTTGTGCTCATGTACAAGTTATGATCTCTTTTTACTCCTAATATATTTGAAAAAATCTCTGTCTTATTTCTTTGGCTCACCCTATTCTTTTGTCTCATTCTTTTCTCTTTTGATCGCATCCTTTTTTTTTCCTTATAGGCTTCACCATCCTGTCCTCCCAGTTCCTTCCCCCATTTTATTTTTTAAAGATTTATTTATTTATTTGGGGGTGGGAGGGCAGAGGGAGAGAGAGAGAATCTGTAAGCAGACTTTTGCTGAGCATGAAGCCCTGTGTGTGGCTCAATCCCAGGACCCTGAGATCGTGACCTGAGCTGAGGAGTCTGAAGAGTCAAAGCTCAACCAACTGAGTCACCCATGTGTTTCACCTTCCCCATTTTTAAGACAATCTTTTTTTTTCCCTATCTTATAAAAGATACCAAATAGCTTTTAACATTTTTCTGGTTCCTGTAACAGATCATTTTAAGTAATCTATTTTCTGAGTGATGTAGTTAATATTCTTTTTGGCCTGCTCTGTAGAATTTTTCAACAGGACTAGGTTGACTTTTCCTTTGAATCTTCATGAGGAAAGTCCACACAGATAGAGGCTTCTAATAAGAGTGATCTGTTGGGCTGGGGTGCAATGCCCTCCTCCCTCACCTCCTGGCCATTTGGCCCTTGGAACTGATGGAAGACATGGCCTTCTAGAGCCCAGCATGCATGGCTGTCTGGCTCCTCCTCCTTCTGACCTTGCCCATAGTACCCACTGGATAGGGTGCTTTACCTCCCAGGTGCACCATGCTACTAACAGACCCGCTCCCATGTTCTGACATGTGATGGCTTAGATTTCTAGTCCTCAAATAGGTACAAACCAGCATTTTGATTACTTCAAAAAGCAATACCCATGCTACAGAGTGGGATTTCCAAGTTTTCTGGGTTGTTCCTGTCAGGCTTAATTTTCAGTGTTGATGGAGGTTTTCCTCTTTTTTTTCTCTGACTTCATGTGCATTTTAATGGCAGCAGCTCTGGCTGCGGCTGTTAGCCAGATGCCATTGCAAAGCAGAAATAAAATTATTGGGCCAAAGAGTCTGTGCACTTAAAACTCTCCTCACATATTGCTGAAGAGCATTCCAGAAACGTTGTACTGGTCTGCTCCTCTGTTAGCCAGAAGTGGTTTTTCCCAGGGTTGCTTCTGGATCTAAATTACTGATGTTTCACAGATCTCACTCTTTTGGGCAAATATTTTTATTATCATCTGCCAGTATTCTATCACGATTGGCATTTGTATCTTTAAAGCATCTAACCGACAAATTTGTCTATTGTTTTGTCTTTCTTAAAAATATAGCATCAGTGGGCCTTGTGTAGAAGCAGCCCAAAGTTTGCTATCAGGAGTCTAAGCCTTGGTTTTTCCCGTCTGCCTGCTGTGTGAGCAGAACAAATTGTTCACGTTTTCTGGGCCTCATCTGCAAAGTCGGATTGACATTCCTGCATGCACAGCCGTGGGGGGTGCACGAAAAGACAGGACAGGGGACGTGCTTTGTACCTGTGAATTCTGTAGGAATGTTGGCAGAGTGATTGAGTGAGGGGACTCTCCAGTCAGAAAGATACCACCTCAGCTACTTCTCTGCTGCACCCCCTGAGCCAGATTTCTGACTTCCCTGTGATATGGTCACCTTGTCTGTAAAAATGGTGAATAAAGCACAGACATGGTGATAAGAATATGATAAAATGGTTTTAAAAACATATGCATGCCCGTAGAATTGCTGTAAGAATTGTTAAATTAATTAAACAAAAAGGCCATTAGACTGATACGGCTCTAATGCCTTGGCGGCCTACGTAAGCGAACCAAAATCTTAGCCTGCGAATGCCTCCAAGTTGCAAAATCAAAACACCAAGGACAACCACGCACAAACAGCCAGCTGGGCTGTAAGCTACAACCACTCAAATTATTGCCTGTCTTTTTGGTTCCTGAACTTAAAGTCTTTCCCCTGACTCCTGCCGGAGGAGAGCTCCTAACTACTTCCAGTTTGGCTCTGCCTGGTTCCAAATTTTTGCTCGAATAAACTCTTAAAATGTTTAATATACCTCAGTTTATTTTTTAACAGGATTAAACAGAGAAATGAACATAGAGGTCTCCGCAGAGCAAATGGCATAAAATAAGTGCTCGGTGATGTGAGTCACTGGAATAATCATTAAATTCTATGACAAGACGCACTACATGTCCCCCACATGCACATACTTCTCCAGGGGCAGAAACCTAAGTAAGACAGTGTTTAGCAGTTTTGTTCTCTTATTTCTTTTCTCCCTTAACCATAGCTCCAAAGCTACTCTGGAACCTTGCTGTAGTTCCTTTTCTCCTTTCTTCCTGGTCTTCCCCCCTGCTTTTGTTCTATTTTGTTTTGCTTCATGGAGAGCCATCTGATGGTTTGCAGCAGTTTATTTGCCAAGGGATTTCCTTTGTTTTCTTCATCTCACTCTCACAAAGCGTGAAACCAAAAAAAAAAAAAAAAAAAAAAAAAAAAAATCCCCAAGAAAAACCCAAAACTTCCCACCCCCTTTCTTCTACACACAAGGTTCCAAATAATTCTTTTAAAAAAAAAGGATCCCACAAAATTATTTATGTTGGGTTCTCGTTTTTTTTAATCCTTTGCTCATGTGGTCACAGGGAGGTCATCACTTACTGATTTCATGAAGTTCCTTCTCAAGTGGCTGATAATAGTCCGGTGTGCTGCATGGAAGTGATCTATGGGATTCGGGGGGTATTGAACAAAGCACACTATGAAACGTGCCTTAGCAGAGCCCCTGCCACGTGGAGGGAGCTCGGCACAGTGTGCTGAGCGGTTCTGTTTGTGTCCATGAGCAGCACACAGGTGAAGTCTAGGTCTGGCACCCGGGGATCAGCTGAGGCCTTTGTGGTGATGTCACAGCAGCCCACACTTGCTCCCTGCTCAATGCCACTTCCTCTGCTCCACCATGGCACTGAGCATTCTGGAACTCTCCGGGAATCTCCATGCATGCACATCTCCGTCTCTCCCAGCTGGCTTCTCAGGGAACCCCACCTGCAATACAGCTCCCTCCTGAATAAAAGCCTTGATGGGCTTCTTGGTGATTCTGGTCATGAAGTTCGAGTCCTTTGGCAAGTCCTTCAGGGTCCTTCTCAGTCTAATCCCAAATTACTTCTCTCACATCCTCCCCGAGAAGGTTTCGCCCCTTCGCCTGAGCTGCTGGTCCCCCTTCTCCCCCTTCCCAAATGGAATGATACTCTCACCTGTCTCTTTGCCTTATTCCATACTTTGCTGCTGCTGCTCCTGCTGCCCTGTTTATCTTTTATCTACCTCATAAATTCTTATTTGAAATATCACTTTTGGACTTCAGGTTTTACCATGGTTCTACTGGAGTATCTTACGCTTGGCTTGGCCACCACACTCCATGCCAGGGGACGGAGGACTTAATCTACCAGTGGCCTGCCCACTGTGCTCTACAAACCCAATAAATGCTGTGCATGGGCTTAAGCATTTATTTGCTGATCCGTCCTCCTTCCCTTGTCCTAGTCCCAGCTGGTCCCTGCCAGCTCTGGTCATGAGATTGTCCGAGGCTTTTGGCTTCTCTTGGCCTCTGCTTGGTCTTGAGGATTCCTTTATCTCAGACTCGGAGCCTGACCTTCCTTCATTCACAGCAACTGCTTGATTCAAGAGGTTTTTGGTTTCTTTCTACCTCTTCAGTATCTATGACTTTTCTTTCTCGTGTTTAGCTTTCCCGTTCTGTCTGTATTGACAGTTGGAATAAATCCCCATTGCCGTTCTGCATCTGTTATTGGGAACAGGGGACGTGTTTAGTGTCTTGATTTCCATGTGTTTGTCGAATCCCTGAGCGGGGAACTCTGATGCATCTTTGAATCCCCATTTCCTAGCTCAGGGCCCACATGGAGCAGGTGCCAATATGACGTGTTGGTGGGGGTGGAAGATCATCAGATTGTGGAGGCTCTCCATCAGCTGTGCTAAAGTGAGAACCTGACACAAAGACATTTATGATGCTCACATAATTGAATTGTTTGGAATCTGATATTCTCTCCACGAGGTGGGCTAGTGCAGCAAAGCATCATTATTATGATGCAGGGGATGTTCAGGGCAATTGGCAGTAAATGGTTCTGCAAGAAGGATGGCCCAAATTTCACATGCTGGCCCCAGTACAGTGATGATTTTAAAATAAAACCTACAGGGATTATATGCCCAGTGTGCTCACAATCTTCTGGGGCTGATGAGAAATGCCTGAGAAACTGAGCAGAAAGCTGTTAAGTTTTGAGAGAAAGCTACTGGTCACAGGACCTGCGAGCTGGGATAAAGGAAAGAGGATGGGGATCCAGGAGGAAATGGGATCAGGACTGAATTTTAGTTCATCACCAAACTCACTGCACTGCCCTTCTCCAAGGCAAAAGACATGTCTTATTTATATTTATGTGGGCAGTGCCCCCTTGCACACCTCCAGCTAATTCCCTAGTAGAGAGTCTGGCAGGCGATCAGATTATCATAAATATTGGATGAAGGACCATTGAGAGGTGAGAGAATCAAGCTCAGGGGATGCGTAGGAGTCCAGGAGGACGAGCAATGACTAACAGCTATGGGAACAGTCTCCTCAGGCCTCCACTACTGGCTCCCCTGGCCCTGAAACTTCAAGTCTGTACCTCTAGATTATCAGTGCTCTTGTCTCCTTTGTGGATAATTTTCCAAGTGTTGCTGCATCTTTACATCACCCCCCCCCCCCCCCCCGAGATCCAGACTTCCAGAGAAGCATATTCCATCTTCTGACTGTCAAGGCCAATCCTAGGTCACAAGCTGCTGTCTCAGCATTTGGGGACAGCAGATGGGAAGAGGTGGAAGCAAATTCCTGCCTCTCCTAGGGACTCATCCTGTGATGAGTCCCTCTCCCACCCCCCCCACCCCCTGCTCCTAGATGGAAAGGGCATATAGACGCTGCCTCGCCGAAGATGACAAGCATTCGTCCAGGGATGACAAGTTATGAGCTTAGGCTTTTGGGCAACTTGTGTAAATTTTCTAATTCTTCCAGTCGACAACGGGTTGCACCCACAGCAAAGGCTTAGAAGTGGATAATTAGTCTCTCACATCTTCACCAGGGCTCTGACAGTTGGCAATATTTAACTACTCTTAAAAGAATGATCCATGAAACTTGTCTGGATCTTTTTCAGATATGAAAACTAAATCCAGCTTTCTCCCGTTTGCTTGCACATCTGTGATATGTATTGTACAACCACAGAGATACCTTTGTAGTATGAGGAGGTTTTCTCAAGGGAGAAACACACACATGGGAAGCAAGTGAACCAGCCAACACTGAGTGGGCAAGACAGTTGAAATTTGGCTTCATGACCACCCTACACCTTCTGAATCATTGGAAGAGTCAGCTTCTAGTGGTAACAGACATGGTCAGCTGGTTGTATCAGCCATATAATGTACCTTTTGTATGGGATTAAACATTTCTTCATGTTAATGCTTATGCCGTGTTTTCTTTGGAGTTCAAACTGAGCCTGGTGGATTTTTGGGTCTCCAATGAAACAGAAACCATTTTCAAAGATCAGGAAATCTGATCTTTGGGAACTAATCATTGTGTGCAAAGATTCACTAATGAGCATACCAGCAATTTCAAATTTTGCTCGTGATTTTATGAACCCTCCTGAGCAAGGACTGTGTTCTTATTAACTTCTCATACTTGTTCACATAGTGAGGTGGGCTCATTTTGTGGATTGTGTTTGTATAGAGTCCTCCTGCTCTTCATATCTAACAGCCATCTAGTTGGTCCTCTTGAGGAAACTCTGAAGCAGGTGAAGTGCTATCCTATTTTACAGGTGAAGAAAGGAAGGCTCACAGAAGTTAAAGGATTTGTTAAGGTCACATTATTGATAAGGGACAGGTTTAGATCTAAAGCCTAGATTTCTTCAAATCCATTAGCTTTATTTATTTATTTTTAAGATTTTACTTATTTTTTTTCGCTAGAGACCCACACAGAGAGAGAGAGAGGCAGAGACACAGGCAGAGGGAGAAGCAGGCTCCATGCAGGGAGCCTGACGTGGGACTCGATCCCAGGTCTCAAGGATCATGCCCTGGCGCTAAAGGTGACGCTAAACAGCTGAGCCACATGGGCTGCCCCAAATCCATTAGCTTTAAAAACTAACATCGTAATGAAGCCAAATAGAGCAACTGGTCATAAAATGATGTTTGGCTTGGCACCCCCATCTTACATTTTTATGAGGACTTAGTGATATCTTTTAACAGAAGATATTTTCTGAGTGCTCTTGGTGGTGTTTCGACAGAGATGTTACTGGATAACTCTACTCCTTCCCTTTCATGAATAGTTGAATTGGTGAAGTCCAAGAATTTGCATACTCAATCACTGGGATATAGCAGGAAAGAACCTGGTTTTATCTTGTTTTATTTTAAAGGA